>NC_058091.1:297915000-299165000 GCF_020171115.1 Neogale vison
TAGCAGGCAAAGAAAAGCTGCAACATTTTCCTCTAGAAGAAAATCCAATGAGTAGGGAAAAAAAAAAAAAAAAAACAACTTTATTTAGCAAAAGCAATGGGGACAGTTTGTTGGAGAGATACCCTACTCTAGGCATTTTGTTATGAAAATAAAAATTGAAACAATGCCACATATAATGGCATATGATACTGTGATGGACAGAGATCTTTGAAATCTGGAAGTAATGTCTCTAAAACACAGAAGAGACAGCTTAGCTATGAATCCCCAAACTCTTGTCATGGCCAGGACATCTATAGTCATCATCTGTGTTCCCTCTGGAGGACAGTCATTTTACATGAGTGGAGAAACCCATCCAAGTAACAGATACTGAGTGACTTTGGACATATTTTTAAGTATAGATAAGCTGTCTAGATTCACCAAATGTTTGACAAGGTTACAATGTTAAATAGGCATCAAGCTGGAACAAAATCTACAAAACAAATACACAGAGTTACCAATCTTTAAGAAATACTATTTAAAATTAAAGGTAAAATAAAAGGAAAGAAATATAACTTGCTTTTATAAGCATATTTTGGAAAATATCACATGCTTGTGAATGTAATAGTCTACCATCTACCATCTACTAGGAAGTAACAATTTTTATTAATAACAAAAAACAAGATTGCCAAAATATAAGAATAGATCAACAGAAAGATTCATAAGGCTGAAGATTAGGCTGATTATATGCAAGAGTAAGTTAAGGGACTTCTCCATAAAGAAAATTTAAAAATTTACTCTGCATGTGTTCCATGTCAACCTTGCCTCCTTCAGTTAGTCTCTGATATTCAGACATAATTTTGCTATCTGTATTTGTAAACAAACCTTTAATTTTGTCTTGGATCTATCCTTTCTATTTTTACTTATTATTTCTGGGTGATTTGCTTACCTAAATCCAATTCATTGGAATCCAACACTAAAACATATGCATTTTAATGGTACTTTATATCTGTTAGAAATCTTTTTTAGTGAAAAAGTCATTTAGTCAACCTATCATATGGACATAGGTGGGCTCAGAGTTTGCAGGTTAACATCATCCATAGCTCAACATCTATTTCCTCTCTTGTCTTTAATGTCTTGGTACTTAATCCACCTGCTCATGGCTTGTATTCACAAGCAATGGCTAGTACTGTTGCATTCATGATACAAGGAAAGATCCACAGAGGCAAATGTGAACCCTTCTGTCATACATTTCTCTTTTCTAAGGCAGAACTTCCCTGTAAGATTCTAGAAGCGTGTCCCTGTTATTTCATGGGCATATACCTGCCATTACCACAGGGGTTAGTACTTCCTTCTTGAAATCAAGGTATCTTCACTTAGCATTTGAAAACATTCCAGTATTCTAGGAGGTGGAAGAATTTTTGTGGTTTGATAGGCATGCCCCAAAGATTGTGAGTTCCTTAGTAGGGAAAAGACAAACAACAATAAGCATATACAAAATCTTTTTGAAAATCTCGGCTGTGAAATGGATTTAGTTTCATGAAAACTGAAGAAGAGACAGTGTAAAAAGACTAAGTGTATGTAAGCAACTGTTTATGTCGCTACACACATGTACACACACACATAGTTACTGCTATTTTGTTTTTGTTAATGGGATAACCTTGAGCATGGATAAGAACTTGGGTTTAGTCTCTTTCTTCAACCTCCGTACCTATGGACATGGTTTATCTTTTGGTTCCTCATCCACAAAATGACAACACACAACATCTCTTTTAGTCCATAAAAACAAAAAGCAAAGAACAAAAAACACTCCCACAAAAACATTAATAAACACTCCAAATTTCACAGAAGGTTTTAAAAGATATATGTAGGAGGAATTTTACAACATATATACACAATAAATAATTTAAAATCCTGGCAGGCATTTTTTTCTTCTTGCAGTGTCCCCTAGTTATGAATAAATGATGTCTCGATTTGCTTGAACAGTCCTAATTTACTCTAGTTTTTAATAATTACTGAAAGTAACCTCTTCTAATCTTCAAGTGTCCTAGTTTAGCTATGAAATTATAAGTTGACTCACCTACACCTGGGTCAAATAACTAGTTATTAATCAGGAGGGAGTTTATAGGGAGGCGATTCTTCCCTTGAACTCATCTTAGTGGGATTTCCTTTCTCCCCCGCCTTCAACTCAGTACTTTAAAATTTTCATATCTTTATTTACACATGATCTTTCTTTTTATCTAAGCCTTGAGTATGGCTAACACTCATTTCCTAGGCATCATGTTCAATGACAAGACTTATTAAAATCTATTTCCAGCATAACCACAATGGGGATTTTCAGACCTCTTGCTAAAACATCACAAAATCTTTCCAAACATAAAAAGGAATGAAAAGAGTGAAAGACAGAGACAGTCAGAGAGCACAGTTGAAGTCTTATATTTATTGGGATTTTCCTAATACTCATCTTTGTATCAGGCATTGAAGTAACCTATATTTCAAAATATTTTTAAAAAATTGATGTATTACTCAATGTTTTCATATTCACCAGTCTCCCTGCATCACCATCATTTCTATCTTCCTTTGTAGAAGAGATTTACTTTTAATAAAACTTTTAAAGCTGTATTAATCCTGAAAAGAATGATTTCTACCAATAACATAAATTTATGTACTTTCAAGTCATACTTCATATTTAAAATAGGTCTTGGCTCACATTTTTATGTTTAAAATTGACACATTTATTAAACATGATGGTATTATTTATTTTTACTTTATTTATTATTTATTTTTACTCCAAAGTATCAAATCCTATTGTGGACAGATTCTTTTTTTAAAATCGGACAGGGCTTTTTCACCACTCACAAGTTAGAAAAATTAATAATAATAATAATAATATAATAATACATGAGATTCATCTGTAAATCATACTTTCCACAAACAAAAAAAATAAATTCACACTAAATACTTTTGTGAATGGTTAATTTACAAATTTACAAATATTGGGAAAATATTGTATAAAACATGAAGACATACATCAACATGTATAAAACAAGACATACATCAACAACAGAAAATATGTTATCAATCACACATTTTTCTCAAAACACTTAAATATGTGTACCTCATGCATATACATGAGAAAGAGTAAAAGGAGCCTTTTCATTTTATTTTAAGATCTTAATCTATTTTCTTTAACTCAATCGCAAACATGGAGAAGGCCTAATTGATTTGGTTTCTTCATGTTTTTATATAACACATTTGATTTTTATCCCAATCATTTGAGGTTGCAATAATATACAATAAGAATTGCTTGGTTGACAGCTAAAGAATAGGTTTGAAGCAAAAACACATGCATAAATATCACTGGAAATGGAAGGAATCAGTATTCAAAAACAGGAGCTGTCAAACAATTCCTTATAATGATTCCAATCAAGTGCAGTCCCTTAAATATTCCATTTAAAGTATATTTTGCTATTATAAAACACTGGCATAAAATAAGAAATAGAATTCCAAGTACAGTTCATGACATTTTTTATTCATGATAATCCTATCATTTCTTCACGCTATATCAAATGCCATTACCATAATCCCTTAAATATTTTTTGCTTTTAGCTTCTTTTAATATCTCGCTATACCAAGTGAAGAACATTTCAAACAAAAGGACACTTTCTACTTTATGATTAGATGAGAAATTGAGTTTCAAATAGATTCTCCTGATGTATTCGTATATTTTTTCTAGTTTTAAATTATATAATGTATTAAACTTTCTTCTCTTTTAGAAGTGAATTTTGAATGACACTATTTTTATCATATCTCAACATGAATTCTCTTCTAAACTAGCTGACATTATTATTCTTTTATTTCAAGCTTTGATTTCCCATTCTTTTATTTGCTAAATGGCCTTTATATGCTTTGATCCTTTTTTGCCTATTATATACAGAACTTAGTCTTTTAACTTATCATCTCTCACCTGAATCCTCTACTTCATTATTATTCCATTTTCTCTAATCTCTTTATCTCTAAATAAGCTCTGTTTTTCCACTCTTATGTTTTCAAAATGACATAAAACACACATTTTTTATGGTAATGCCTGCAGAAAGATTTTAGTTAATACAAATTGTTTGGATGCAGTTCCTACTATCATTAAAAATATTTCAGAGCTACCCTTGAACAACTGGTCATTTCAACTTAACAGATCCAACAAAGGCATAATTTCTTCTTCTCTTTCTTTACTGGAAGATTTTTCTGCTGGTTTAGCTGGATTAGTACATAAAAATAGCTGAGAAGAGTTTTTGCTGGCTATGTAATGTATATAAACGATACATAGAGAATGAGAGAGAAATAGAATTAAATTAAATATATGTATTTATATATATTATTCACTGGACTAGATAGTATTAGTATGTCTCAAATACAAAATGATATCATTTGAAATAAAATTCTGCATTTAGTTATCTCTTAACAATTTAGTATCAGTATTGTCAGTTCTCATATTTTAATATATTTATAAAATAGATATTATAGTTTTTGCATATTAGTTTTTAAACTTTAAGCAAATTTTACTTTATATTATGAAGAGTGATAGATAATCATATAGAGCAATCAGAAACCCTACAGATGAAATTATCAAATATATAAGATATAACATAATAGAAAAGAGGAAAATGTCAAATTTTTTAACTAAAACCAAGGAATTTATTTTTATTTTTTTTAAAGATTTTATTTATTTATTTGACAGAGATTACAAGTAGGCAGAGAGGCAGGCAGAGAGAGAGAGGAGGAAGCAGGCTCCCTGCTGAGCAAAGAGCCCAACGTAGGTCTCGATTCCAGGACCCTGGGATCATGACCTGAGCTGAAGGCAGAGGCTTTAACCCACTGAGCCATCCAGGTGCCCCGGAAATTTTTTTTTTTTTTTTAAATACCAATAGTATGATGGATCTTTGATAAGGATAATGAAGGCTCAACTAGGAAACACAAAAATAAACCCATTAGAAATTCAAATGATAATTTAATACAGGGTAGGTTTATGTACACACAAACACAGATATGCATCTGAAATACAATAGAAATTTAATAATTTAGAATGAAATAAAATTTGATAAAATTAACTCAGAAGTGACAGAAAATTTTAATAGTCCAAAATGTCATTTAGGAATTAAGAGATTCAAAGCTATGTCTCTCCTCAAATTCACTGAATTCATCTGTTATCATTTATATATTTATATTTATATATTTATATTTTTGTGGCATTCCACAACGCTTATAAAAATTGGTATAGCTATGAAAATAAAGCAGAAAAGAAGGAAAAAGACATGACTGGAATGTCTCATCTCCCTTATGAATAGAGGTAGAGAAATCTACGTAAAGATGAGATGATCATACCGAGCTAATACTTGGTTTATTAAGGCTATTCATTATTTTGACTCTATATATTATTCTCAGTAGATGACAAAAACTTGATTAAATTTGAAAATCTATTCCTGAATAAAGACTTGGAAAACTAAAAATAGAAGATATATTTCATAGATTTGCATTTCTAGGACTAGAATAAATCTACAGAAAATTATAGTTAAAGCTTTCTATTAATGTCAGAAAGATGAACAAGTCTTCAGTGTGCAGTGTGTCATTATTTAACACTTTTCAGTCAGTCTTAGACTGACTGAAAAATAAATAAATAAAAGCATAAATGCTGAAAAGGGCAATAGTTATCAGATTCTTTCTAAATAAATTATTACACAACTTGAGTGTACCAGACTATAAGCTGAAAAATGTTACGCCTAATATTAAAGTTTGGTACATGACATTAATACATGTTCAATACAAAAAGCAACTTTTCTATATAATACCATTATCAAATGGAATATTCTAGGGGAAAATAAGACCATGTCCTTCACAAGAAAGTCGTTATTACAGAAGGATATATAGAGACATGTATGCTTCACACATCAAAATCCTATAATCACTAAAGCAATTTTAATAAAATGTTTAGGGACACCTGGGTGACTCAGTTGGTTAAGCATCTGCCTTAGGCTGCACTCATGGTCCCAGGGTCCTGGGATTGAGCCCCACCTCCATGGACTGCCTGCTCAGTGGGGAGTCTTCTCCCTCTCCCTCTTCCCTACCCCCACTTGTGTTCACTCTCTTTCTCTCTCTCTCTCAAATAAATAAATAAAATCCTTCTTATCTTTTTTTTTTTTTTTAAGATCCTTTTGGGGAAGCAGGAGACTTGCATTTTATTCCTTTATCAAGAAGATTATAAGCCCTATACTAAAATATTCTTACTTTAAGGGTACAATTCATAATCTGAATATTCAAGTACTATTTTTTTTTGTTTATTTGTGATACTTCACTGATTCAAGCTCTAACTCTCCTATTACATCCTCTAGATTTTCCATGTTTCAGAAAGTAAGTGGAACTAGATTTACTTTCTGTCTAGTATTGCTTTATAATAATTTATGATTCTTTATTATAGCTGAACATTAGAATCATTTGGTGACTTACACAAAGGAAGATAGATTCAGAGACACACTGCCAGATTTTTTTTTTAATTCATCTGGGTGGACTTAGGCATCTAAAAATTCACTAGATAAATCAAGTGTACAGACAGGTTTGAGAGCTGCCTAGAATCAAAATCAACTTTCAGGTATTTGAAATGAATATTTACCAGATAAAAAGATTTTCCATTCAGTATCCAAACCTAGAAAAGACTAATTTGTGAACTGGAATTTCAGTGAGCTTATTAAAAAGAGGAAACATGAGTTAAGGTCTCTGAAAAATCTCCCAATTCTTATAAAACTATTGAAACAAAAAGCAACTTCAGGTAAGAGAGCTGTACAGTAAAAATAAAATTCATTGCTTTGTTACATTATGATGATGGATGTTTTAATATCATTGTTAATTGTTCCAGCATCTAGATTAATCTCAGCCTTGTATCACTTGGTTTTCAGTCATGATTTTTCTGGTTCTAGGTATGAGGAGTAATTTTTGATGCTTATTGTTTTGGATATTGTAATAGGAGACCGTTGATTCTATTTGAATCTTTTATTTCATCAGGCATTTGCCCTATTCAGGTTTAGGGTGTAGGTTCTTGTCTCTGTTGAAAGGTTGTAATTCCACTGGGTTTGTTATGTTAGCTCAGCCCTTGGAGCGTCCGTCTGGTCTTTCTTGCTCTGACTTGAGGAGCTCCCGATCTACCCTTGTGGGCGCTGCCTATGAGGCAGAAGACCCTGCCCAGGGACTCCCCAGCTAGATGGTAGGATACCGGGTGGAGAATGTTTTCTCTGTCCTGTTCACCACACACAAGATGCCCTAAGTTTCCAGTTTATCTTTGCTGAACTGTGGAGGAAGGAAATACCTCGTTGGGCAGCTTTCTACCATTTGGTGAAGAATCAGGAAATCCTGAACCTAGTTTAGGTTCTGCTTTGGAATGGAGGACCACCAGGGTATCTCCTGACCTGTTGGAGGAGCTGGGTTGTGGTCAGATCCCATCTGCTGCTGTCGGACACATGGCTGGGTCGGCTTGCTGGCTCACTGCTCTTGTTACTGCTACTGTGTGTGGATCAGTGAGTGAATCTCCTTACCAGGTCTCTACTGAGTTTACCCTGTCTTAATCGTCTGACCAGAGAGCAGGCTTTTCTCTGTGTGTATGTGTGTGTGTTTCCTATGCCTGTTGGCCATTCTGGGTAAAAGGAAAATTCTGGGGAGCTCACTGAAGTAAATATCTTCGAGACTGAAGGACCCTCGCCGGTGTATCTTCCTTTTGCTTTTCAGAGCACGTTTGTGATTGTTTGTGGACTTATTTCTAAAATATTTTGTTGTATTTAGAGGCTAGAAGGACAGAAGAATGAGTTTATACCATCATATCTGGGACCCGAAATATTGAAATTAAAATCATTTTTATCAGTGGAATTATATCGAAATTAACTCCTTTAAGAACTATAATAGCTAGAGAGGGAAAATTCTCTATTAATAAAATCTGTACTCTCATGCAATTATCTCTACATTTTGTTATCAAAAAATAGTAGAGATCCATAACCCCATCCAATTTTGTCCTGAAATTATCCTTTTCTGTTTTTCGAATACTGGATCAAGTTCTAAGTCAGTATTTTTAAGTTTTCTAGCAGTCCCTTTCCATGGTTTCTGTTAATTTCAGTTTTATTCCCCAGAATACCTCTCTCCTTCTCTTTTTCTTTTAATATGCTGCCTTTCTTCTTACTAGATTCATATTTATTTAATAAAATTATTGGTTTCTATTCGTGGTAGTTTACTTTTCATACCTAATACATTAAAATAATACCTGGTATTTATAATGTTAATTATTTAAAACTACAAATATTCTGCAATTGATTCGAATTTAAAATTAAAAAATAAACACTCAATTGTTATGATGTAATCTAATCAACTACTTTAAGATAGTATTCAAAATACTGGGAAATAATTCCAAAAGTAAATAGCTCAAGATATAGTCTACTATTAGATATGACTTATAGTAGTAACTAATTATGAGAGCCATAGAAACATAAAAGTAAAATCAAGTCTGTATTCATCTAATTGACATGTTCTAGTAGAAATATTTACCCTAAGGGCAATTAATCATAAGGGTATTAGAATTCATTAGTAAACTTACTCAAATAAGTTTTTTTTTCTTTTTTTTTAAATAAGTTTTCTGTTAGGATTTAAGGAACTTTGCAAAACATATAGTAATTAAGAATAAATTATTTAGGAGGGTGCACAGCAAGCAAATAAAAAATGTAGACTTCAGTAGTTTTCCAGTCAGCGATTCTTGGACAAACATTCATGATTCGAACATTTACAATTTAATTTTTTTTTTTTACAATCCACATAGCAAGATAAAATTATAAAATGTGTTTTAAGTTATTTTATAATTATGCAGAAGACTGTACATAACAGTAAAATTAAATGACTGTGCATGACCAAACAATTAAAATATTTGTTCAGAGACACAGGGTACCTAAGTTAGAAATGTAACATGTTTGGTGGCTACTGTTTACTACTACACAGAATAAGGTAGAAATAGTATTCTCCTAAGAATTCTAAAATACGGGGGCGCCTGGGTGGCTCAGTGGGTTGACCCGCTGCCTTCGGCTCGGGTCATGATCTCAGGGTCCTGGGATTGCATCCCGCATCGGGCTCTCTGCTCGGCGGGGAGCCTGCTTCCTCCTCTCTCTCTCTGCCTGCCTCTCTGCCTGCTTGTGATCTCCGTCTGTCAAATAAATAAATAAAATCTTAAAAAAAAAAAATTCTAAAATACAACTAAATCTAAAGTAATGCATCATGAACTGCTGAATTGGAGGAGCTCTCATCTGCAATTTATTTCCTTATTTCTCCATGTATCTCTTATAAATAAACTGCTCTAGTTCCTTAAACATTTCTAGGACCCCATCGCTGTGACAGCCATCAAAGATCAGATAATATATATTAATTCTTTAGACATCACACTGTAGTTTAATCCTCATTCTTAAAAATACTTTCCTAGGGGTGCCGGGTGGCTCAGTAGGTTAAGCCTCTGCCTTCAGCTCAGGTCATGGTCTCAGGGTCCCGGGATCCAGCCCCGCATTGGGCTCTCTGCTCAGCAGGGAGCCTGCTTCCCCCTCTCTCTCTGCCTGCCTCTCTGCCTACTTGTGATCTCTCTCTGTCAAATAAATAAATAAAATCTTTAAAAAAAAAAACTTTTCTATACAATAATTATATAGTTCAAATAAAAAACATTTAGAGATATTACATTCTTAATAATATATTTTAAATAATGATTTTATGGTATATTGAAAATTGATAATTATTTTTATATTACAATTAAAGAATACCAAGAAATTAAAGGTTTCAAGGGAATTAAAGAAAGCAGCAAATGTGACTTTTCTCTTTGTGTTGGAAATAAAATTGAATATTATGTTATGGCATCAAATGTTGATTATTTAAATAGATACCTGAGGCATTCCTGTCACTGTACGGAAGATAAAAAATACTGCTGATAAAAATAAAAGATTGAGGTGCATATTAGTTGTGCTATACTTGGTATTTTCAGTTACTCTGAAACTGAGCTGTATTTGACATTCCATTAAGTTTTTCACTCTGTGAAAACAATGGTATCAGTACTAAGAATAGATAAAAGATGACAAGTTTATCTAGAAATATTGTAATAATAAGCGTTTTTTGGGAACGCCTAGGTGGCTCAGTGGGTTAAGCCTCTGCCTTCAGCTCAGGCCATGATCTCAGAGTCCTGGGATCAAGCCCCACGTTGGGCTCTCTGCTCAGGAGGGAGCCTGCTTCCCTTCCTCTCTCTCTGCCTGCCTCTCTGCCTACTTGTGATCTCTATCTGTCAAATGAATAAATAAAATCTTAAAAAAAACTAAGTGTTTTTTGGATAGAAATACATGATATAAAAATAAAAGTCAGTATTTGCCATCTGATTTAAAAATTACATAGGATATATTTATTTTCATTTTTCAAATGAAATTTATTTTATTTATTATTACTACTTTGTTTTGAAAGTTTCACTATGTAAATAATAGACTAAGTATGACTAATGAGTATCAAACTACCTTTCTAAAATCTTAAAAAACACATATGATGCAACTGTTTCCAGAATTAGGCAACAGAATTAATTCTTGGGGTAAGTTGTACTTACCCCATAATACATAAGTTGTACTACATAGAGGCCTGGGGGTTGATATAGCTGGTAGACAACCAGCCAGTCAAAATGAAGACATGTCACTGGATGCTCTAGGAATTCAGTTCAGACCCAAGAGAGGCTCCTCCTTAGTGGTAGGGCTCCTCTATCTATACGCTAAGAGCCACTCTACACAGGCCTACCAAAGACAAATAATAGATCAAACTGATCTGCAAGTAAATCACTTCCTGCAGGAGTTAAAGTCAACACTGAATCTCTGCACACAACAATGGAACATCCACAATTTCCAGGGCACAATAAATGCCAAGTATATGAAGATACAGGAACATGTGTCCCATAACCAATGGGAAAAATTCATAGAGAATGATCATGTTGTACTTACAAAAAATATTTAAACATTTTAACAAAGAGAATCCATGTAATGAATGGAAGGATTGAGAATCTAAGCAGAAAAATGGAAATTAAGAAAAAAGAAATACAGGAGTGCCTGAGTGGCTCAGCGGGCGAAGCATACGACTGACTCTTGATTTTGGCTCAGGTCATGATCTCAGGGTCTGAGATCAGGCCATGCTTCAGGTTCTGTGTTGACCTGCAGACTGCTTAAGGTTCTTTCTCTCTCCCTCTGTACCTCGCAAGCTGTGCTCTAGCATGCACATGCATGCATTCTCTCTCTCCAAATAAATAAATAAATAACACGGGAATTTTATAACAGAGAGAGAGAGAGAGAAGGCTTCTGATAATAACATTTAGAGCAAGAAAATGAAAAAAAAATGAAGGATTTGAGAGATGGAAATTGCTTCAGTTAACAGAGCTAGAATTGCAGATATGATGTTGCACAATCTTGAGGCTGGCATGTCGGGGGGATGAGTGTTAGTGCCAGAATAAGGGGTGCACAAAGCCATTTAATGCAAAGGTTCTGGGTGAAATGAGATACTCTGTGAGATGGAGAATTCTTCAGTGATTGAGGGAATGAAAGATGTAGGGCATAATGGGATCTTTCCTGGTAGAGTTTTAAAAAAATTTGATCATTAGTCTCATTTTGGAGTTGGCCTTGGGGCAATGGTATGATGAAGGAGGGAGATACAGGAAGGGGAGAGTGCAAGAGATGGTCTTCTCTTCATCACAGTAAGTTCTGGAGGTAAAGATTCCATTTACTCTGACTGTGTATACTTTTTAAACTGAATTATGAAGATTATGGCCATTTATTTTCATTAGTGTTTGTTTTAAAAAATGGAAATTTATTCTACATAATAAATTTTTGTTTGATTCTTCTTTGATTCTTACTTTTTAAAAGTAAGTAAATTTCTTTGATTTTTTTATTCTTCTTTGATTCTTATTTTTTAAAAAAATTTTACTGGTTCCCCAATGGAAATTCTCCCAGTTCAAACTGCATGGATTAACCTCAATTTTACATTATATTAATGTACCTTTAATTCAAAAGTTTAGGTAATAATGAATATTCACTCTTTTAAGATTTTATGTTATTTATTTTATTTGTTTTCTTGACACTAGAGACAACTTGGTATATTAGCCACTGTAGCTGGTGTTCTACCTTTCAAGATGGATTCCTGGGTGTGGGATTGGTAAGAATTCATAGTCGAGTTTACACACGTGTTTATGTTAACATGTACTAAGCTTTCTAAGAAGTTGTGTGACAATTATCATGTGCAAGAGAAGTGACTGAGAGTACATTTTCTCCTCCAGTCCATGCTGATTATGGACATTATCATACATGCTACTTTTTGTTGTTTGCCAGTTTAACGGGTAAGAAGTAATGTTAAATAATTAATTTGATCTTCCTGAAGCCTCGAGAGAGTCATCTGCTTTTCATTTTTTCATTTACCGCCTAGGTTTGCTCTTCTGACAATTATTTTTTCAAATAATATGCACTTACCATTTGTTGTAAATTCCGTTACCATTTTTTTTTAAGATTTTACTTATTTATTTGACAGACAGAGATCACAAGTAGGCAGAGAGGCAGGCAGAGAGAGAGAGGAGGAAGCAGGCTCCCCGCTGAGCAGAGAACCCAATACGGAGCTCGAACCCAGGACCCTGAGATCATGACCTGAGCTGAAGGCAGATGCTTAACCCACTGAGCCACCCAGGCGCCCTCTGTTACCATTTTCAATGAACATTTATTGATTCTAGAACCATGTCACATGATTTTGTCTTACTAATATAGCCAGTAGAATCGTCCATAGGCAATGTTCTTCCACACCATAGCCATTTGTCGAATGTGGTTCCTAAATCACATTGTTGATTGAAGTGCTCAAAATGTGGCTACTGCCTAATTATAGAACACTTCCATCATCTCAGAAAGCTTTATGGGACAACAGTGGGCTATATAGAATGTATAATTTTTTATGAAGTAAAATATGACTTTATTCTCATAATGTTTCGTTTTCCTGGCTTGTTTATTAAAAAATAATTTTACTATCTGCATAATATATGCCTAATGTTCTAAATGCTTTGTTGCATCTTGCATTTTGTTATGTTTTACATTCCAGATTTTAATCTCCTGACATTTATGAGGTATGAATTAAACATCTAATTATACTTAAACTTTTTCCTCATCTAGATTAAAAATAAAACACTATTTGTCATACAAGACCCTATATACTAACTGGTATGTGTTTTTTGAGTATTCTATTATGTTTCATTGATCTATTTGTCTGTTTCTGGTTTAGTATTGAAATCTTACTATTAACATCTTCTTACAATATTTTTTCTCATTATCTGTTTTGAAATAGACCTTGTTATTGCATTCAACATATTAAAAAAAAATACTTTCAGAGAATTTTCTGTCATATGGACATTAAAATCATAATGTTCAATCCCCAAAGCAAATTTCATCAGAATTCTATTTAGAATTACATTGTCTTCATATATTTAGTTTTGAATAACTAATTTTTTTTAACCATTGTATATCATTTCTCTGAGAATTAGGTTCTAATCTTTTTTCTCCATATTTCTTTGGTTCTAATCTTGTTTTATATCTTTATTCTTCACTGATTTTATTTAATTCTTAATTTTTTCAAATTTATTCTTTCTTTCTTTTTCATTTCTACTTTTCTTCTCACTTTGATACAATTGCAACTCACCTATTACGGTTTTATAGCATGATGCTCTCTTGTTCTTTGTTGAGAAGCTTGTAGAGCTTTTGTATTTTGCTTAACAATATATCTCTTCAAGATGTACGTCCTTGATCTGAATCTCCTACATAATCACCCTCTTGTCGAGTTCTACAGTTATTTTTTGAAGACTACATTATGATTTCTCTCTGCTCATTCAGAATGAGGCTAAGCTATTTGAGTGGTTTGACCTTACTGTCTCTAATTTTTTTATAATCCTTATATTTTTAACTCAGCAGTGGGAGAGCAGGATGGTGCTTAGTTCTCAATATGATTATTATAATTCCTAAATTTCAGATGGACTTTACTATATACCAAGTGGTTTAAACCACAGAAATTTGCTGTCTTATATTTCTAGAGACCGGGAATTCCATGATCAAGGTTATTCAGGATTTGATTTTTATTTATTTATTTATTTATTTATTAAAAGATTTTATTTATTTATTTGACACAGAGAGAGAGAGATCACAAGTAGGCAGAGAGGCAGGCAAAGAGAGAGGAAGAAGCAGGCTCCCCACTGAGCAGACAGCCCGATGCAGGGCTCGATCCCAGGACCCTGAGATCATGACCTGAGCTGAAGGCAGAGGCTTTAACCCGCTGAGCCACCCAGGTGCCCCAGGATTTGATTTTTAGTGTGGGAATCTCTTCCCGGCTTTCAAAGGACCATCTTCTCATTTCTGAGAAATTCCCCTTTCTCTCTCTCTCCTGCTCTTCTTAAAAGGTCATAGTACTATCTAAACAGGGCTTCACTCTTATGCATGATTTATCTCCTAAGGATTCTATCTGTTATTATCACTTTGAGGGTTAGGGCTTCAATGTACACACTTTGGGGAAATACAATTCAGCCCATAGCAGGAGCTAAGGATCAAAGTGGCTGAGGACAGAACATTATGCCATATGAATCAGGAAGCCCTTTACTATATACTGTGCAGCCACAGAAACCCAGCATTATCTTAGAGAAGGGCTAGGTGGATGAAAGGCAGGTCGAAATTGGAGAAACTATTACTTAAAATAACTATTAAATCATCAGGTTCAGTTTTGAACTTGATAGAAATAAAATCTGTTTCTTTTTTATTACCTACTAGGCAGAGGCTTATGATAATAAATGATAAAAGAAGAAAAACATATTTCCTTTGTTCACTCTTAGTATAATGTGAATGTATTTATGACCCTGATATATAGTTCTTCACATGTCAAAGACAATGTCAGGGGAAAAGTGTAGAAATAAAGAACACTTAAATAAATTGAAAAAGAAAATTTGAAGTCATGACAAGGGATATAAAAATTTAAAAATGTAACATGATTGTAAGAGTGACAGTTTTGTATGGTCCAAGAGATTTCTGATTTATGCTTCTTATCTTAACTTAATTATTAATAATAAAATATCTAAAATTAAAATATTACAGATTGGTTGGATCCCTATAAATATCTTATTATAGCAGAAAGCAAAGAAATTATCAAAGATTAGCAGGATCATTTATAGGGGTTTCAGGAGTCAGTTTGGAAAAGTTCTAACAGGTTAATAATGGACAGTTTGAGTAATAACAGTAATAATGCAATTGATTGAAATTTATAAATATTTTTATCAGTAAACATACCTTTATGAGATTATGTCAACTTAAAAAAATTAGAATTAGAATATCACAGTTTTGCAATCCCTGGTAAGATGAAAAGAACTAAAGCATTATAATCAACACACACATTCCAAATAAAAGAGAGCTAAACATTATGTGCCTGATGTTTCCTTTCTTGATGAAAAAGAATACCTATGAAGCATTCTTGTTGAAAGAGAGACAGAGAGTTTGAGAGGTTGAAAGATAGTGAAGGGAAAAGAAAAGAAAGGTAGGGAAGGGAAAAAAAGGGAAGGAAAAGGAAGGGAATCAGGCCTCTAAATATAATTGCCAATTCAAAAACACTATAGAGGGGCGCCTGGGTGGCTCAGTGGGTCAAAAACACTATGGATGACAAAGGCACTTGTTTAACAGGTCTACAAGGATACAATCAGAAAAGAATCTATAATGTGTGTATCTCTATACAAAGTCTATTCAATATGTGAATTGTGATGGATAGAAAGAAAGTGGACTTTGACAACAAAGTTATAATTTTTTATTTTGGATTTATTAATAGTGTTTTAGATATAACTTTATGTCCTTATTTTTTACAGATATACACTAACATGTTTATGAATGAATTTATATGATTCTGGAATTTGTTTAAAACAATCCATCGGGGTGTTAGAAAATGTATGTGGAGTGTACATTAAAAAGTTCTTTGTGAATGGATAATTGCAAAAATAATAAATTGTTCATTATGTATTGATTATATTATTTCTCTTTGTAAATATCTTTAAAAATTACTATAATAAATTAAAAAAATAATGTCTTGTTCTGTTTTCCTTCCAACCAGTTCTAGTATTCGGGATTTGCAGTGGTAATTATTTTGATTAAATAGGGGTAATGGTTGGCTAAGTGGAAATTCACTGCTTGAAGGCAGCAGTTGATGTCAGAACTAATATCATGGTGTTTTGTCATTAATTCTAAGATGAGATTTCATTGACTTTTCTTGATATATGAATTGTGACAGAAGATTTTTATTATGCAGACTGGGTTTCACAGAAAGAAATTAGGGTAATCTTTGATTAGTCCCCTGATTTTTATTCGAGGGTTTGTTTAATGTGGTATTAATTAAACATATACCAATAAATAAAAGACATTAAGCTTCATGCTTGTCATTGCAGCAGAAAGAGAAGATGTTAAGAAAAATGCAGGTTAGAACAAATTAAACAAATTTGCAATTTAATTTGAATAACCTAAGTCTCGTATGGTTTCATTTTGGATGTTGATATTCTATGTGTTCTACTTTGATATTCCAAAAATAGAATATCCATAAGATGCATGATCAATAAATCTTTGAGTCATACTATTATGAGTACTGTGATAATTTCTGAAATTTCCTGTGACTTCACATATAATACCTTACAAAAAATATCACTGAAAACATCAATCTCTTGAAAGAAGGATGGAATTCATGCGGTAATATTCTACCAATATTAAATTTGGTTCATCTGAAAGGGGCAATTATGTGCACACTCAAATGGTAATATCTTGACACAAGAATTTTTTCAAAAGAGTTTTACACTATGAGACAGGCACTATATATATGACTAGCACAATGTATAAAAATGAGTTTAAGAATAAGTCGATAATAAAGAGAAGGTAGGTAATGAAGAGAAAGACATTTAGCATTTATTTATGTTTGGAAATGTCATTAAGCTCTCTCTGGGTACCAGCTAGTTTAAAATAATTTGGATACACTCATACTAAAATCGTTCTCTATAGTAAAAGAAAAATTCAAGTGCAAGAGGCAAGGCTGTACTTTTCCTCTAAAGAATATTTACTTTGAATGTTTCATTCATAGTGAATATATATTCAAAAAAGCTGTACTCCATTTCCCAGACTATAATTAGAAATTATATAATGTCTATATGTCATATTGAAGTTTACATAAACATATATTGAAATAGCTTATGTTAGCATAAATATTTGATACAACATTCTTTTTTTTTTTTTTTGATACAACATTCTTAAACATTTCTAGTGCTTTCTACACTGAAGTGTTCCTCTTATGGAGATATAGGATGTTTAAAACACGTTCATTTCTTCACCTTAATTTATTTGTTGATGGAACAAAACAAAATCGCTCTAGTAATAATTGTAAAAGAAGTGTTAATTTTCAAAGTTTCTATGAATGAGACGTCCAATTATAATTAATGTTGTTCCAAACTTCATAAATTTATCTTTCAGTTAATTCATTTTCCCCCAAAGGAAATCCATTTACATTTCTCTTAGAGTATTTTGGTGTTGCTTGAATATGAATTTGTTATTTTGAGTGTGTATTAACGTATATATGTTATAATTTTTTTCTGTGAAATATTTGTTCATAGCTCTAGCATACACTCTGTCAGATCTTTCTTTCTAGCTCTAAAAAGTTCTTATATATTTAGAATATGCTGAGCAAATATTTTCCCAGTGGGTAGTTTGCCTTTTTACTCAACTACAGTTATTATTTAACATATAGTTTCCTTTTAAAGGCTTATGATTAAATGTGTTCATATTTTTAAAAAAGATTTTATTTATTTGTTTGAGAGACAGGGAAAACATGGGATTGGATCGGGTCAGAGGGAGAAGCAGGACTCCCTACTGAGCAGGAAGCCTGATGAGGGACTTAATCCTGGGACTCCAGGATCCTGACCTGAGCCGAAGGCAGATGCTTAACCAGGCACTCATGTTATTTTCATTTTAAGCACCTGGGAGTTTGATAATTGTAGTAAAATCTACAAATTAATTATTTTGGGTCATGTCCTTATACTTCCATGTTTTTATTCCTAATAAATGGGCTAGATCATGGTGAGCAGAAATACTCTCTTCAGTAGCCTAGAAGAAAGGCTGAGCCTAAGCAGGCCAGTGACCTCCTTAGCTTTGCCACCCAGGTTTCATGTAATAACCCCAGTCATTATAATGAAATTGGCTTAAGACAGGGAGAATCATCTTCAAAGTTAATCACAGTGAGGGAAAATGAACATTTCTTCTATACTAGAGATATTAGTCTAAGTGCTTATATGAACTCCTTTTCTCCTGTCAGATCCCTGGTTTGTTTTCTGAGGATGAGAGGAAAGTTAACAACTTCAAGAGCCTGGGCGCCATTCTTCTTCCTACCAACGGCACAGGAAAATATCAACATACTAAAACCAAAAGACAATACATTGATCTCCATTTTCACAATGTTTAACGCATCCCTTTTTTTTTATTAAAGATTATTTATTTATTTGACAGACAGAGATCACAAGTAGGCAGAGAGGCAGGCAGAGAGAGGAGAGGGGATACAGGCTCCCTGCTGAGCAGAGAGCCCGATGCGGGACTCTATCCCAGGACCCTGAGATCATGACCTGAGCCGAAGGCAGAGGCTTTTAACTCACTGAGCCACCCAGGTGCCCCAAACACATCGTTTTTTTCACTCATCTAGCTTGTACCCCTTTTGAGCTCCTCTGTAAAAAACAAAATAAGGACATAAATACAGTCCATTTGTAAGATTGGGGAAAAAATGACCAGGAATTAATATGTATAAATGTATATTTTATTTATATGTATAAATTCACTGAAAGGAAAGGGTTCCTGTAGAATCTTCCTGATGTTTGCTTTTCAAAGTGTTTCCCCTCTCTTACTTCTGGAATTCAGTGAGCGTCACTATAATACTGACAGACCTAAGGCACCATTGGCAGAAGACTTAAATAGCTCAAGGATGGCAGGGAGTCACAGACTGACATTAAACAGGGTGTGAGACATGATTCCAAGAGACTTCTATCAACACAAAACAGGGATAAGCCGTATGTGCGTGTGACTTATGTAATCCAAGGTCATAGTGGGCAGAGTATGGACATATTCAGCTATCAGAATGATTGATGTCACAGAGGTCTAGCAGAAAGCTGTGAACATGGTGGGGAGGGTATCTAGCCATAGACTTGTCTGACACTGCATAGGAAAAATGAATGATAGGATATTATCAACATTGTAGAAGTGTGTGAATATACAGCATGACTAAGTATGTGTACGTGTTTGTGTGTGTCTGTATGTGAAAGAGAAACTGAGAGAGAGCTAGTTAAAAATAAACTGGTCAAGGAACACCCGGGTGGTTCAGCTGCTAAGTGTCTGCTTTTGGCTAAGGTTGTGATCCCAGCGTCCTGGGATCAAGTCCCACATCAGGCTCCCTGCTCAGTGGGGATTCTGTTTCTCCCTCTGCTCCTCCACCCACCCCCTACCCTGGCTGGTGAGCTCACTCTCTCTCATAAAAATAAGTTAATAAAATCTTTAAAAGAATACGAAGGTCAATTTCTAATTTTAGAATTTTCAGTTGCTCCCCCAACCCCCGCCCCAGATTTTTATTCCCAGTTCTGACATAAGTGGAAGGTGAACAAGGAGTACGTACACACAGGAAGCCAGAAAACCTGATAATATGAAAGCAAACACTTGAATCTAAGAAAAAACACTAGCGTTGGCATCTGAAACTTGCAGCTGTTTCCATATTTGTGTATTTTCCTTGTCTATGAAAGTTGCCAGTGCCTGGGGCAGGATAATGAGGTATCTCACCAAGGAGACAACATGTCAATGCATAATGTTAAGTTCTGAATGAAAATCTGAGTTGTCAAGGATTATCTCTGACCCAGTAATAATTTTATGTGTGTTGTGCAGAGTCAGACACTTAAACTAGATTTATTCGTATTTTCACGCAAACGTATCGTTGATTAGAAGAGTACTGGTACTATTCTAACATTTGTTCAAAAAAAATCAATGCCAATATGTTTGCCTATACCCAAAGAAGTTTCTTTCCTGAATCTTGCTTTTTCTTCTGGGTCTATTTCAAGTAGACCAAATAGACCCTGTAGTACTTCAAGAAGTTTTACTCCCACAAGAAAAAAATATCTTTGTCTTTGTTTCCTTTGAGTTAAAAAATTTTATATCTGAAATGTTTTGTCTACCTTTAACTATATAAAAATGATAGGAATAGTTTATTTTGTAACTAAATCTCATGCTGAAAATTCCTTTTCCCCAACATTCTCAAGACATTATTCTACTGTTTTCTGTCTTCAGTTACTGGTAATAGAGTCTTCTATTAGTCCCAGTATTATTCCATTATAACTACTTATCTTTGCGCCATCTTTGATTTGTTTTGAGATTGTACAAGTTCAATGTTTAGTTTCAGCTATGAGTTCATTTTAGTTGTATTCATTTACTCTGTTAGGAACTCAAAGGTTTTGTCATCTTATCACCTCTGAGAATTCTTAGCCTTACTTCATTAAATTATTATATCTACTCTTATTCTTTTTGAACTCAGCTTAGAAGTGTGTTGCAACTTCTTATTTGAGCATCCAAGTTTTATCACCTGTCCTGTATTTTGTTTTCTTTTCCTCTCGATGCTGAACTGTGGGGAATTTTCCTAAAAGTCTATTTTAGTTCTTTAAACTTCTTCAATTAATTTGAAATATCTATGATCTACCATTTCTTAAAAAAAATTAAAATAACTATATTTATTATTTATAGGGCTTTAAAAAAATTCGTTTTGACACTTCTTGCCTATTTTAATGGTGTCCTAGGTGTCCTTCCTTTGAACTTTCTACAGAGTCTATGTAATAGTTTTATTATATGAAGATACAAGAATCGAATCCATTTTCTTTTTTGTAGATGTTGACTCTGATTTATGGTGTAATAATTACTATTACAACTTTATTTCTGAATTATGAGCTCATTTGCAGGAAATCCTTCCATATGGGTTTAATTTTTTAATTTTAATTTGCATCTTTTCTGAAAGGATTTTGTGTTTTGTTACATAAGTAACATCTTCCTAAGATTTTATTTTACTATCATTTTTGGCATGGATTTCACTTCACTGGCCTACATGTATTTGCATCCAAGATAGTGGATGGAAAGTTCCAAAATTAAAAATTGTCCAAAGATACTAATTTCCCCTCTATTAATAGGCTGAATATTTGTCTACTCAAATTACCAAAGGAATTTTCACACTTTGAAGTTTTAAAATTTAATAAGGCATCTCAGATCCAAATAAAAATCTAACACAGGGTAAAAAACTGGTCTCTGACTTTTATATAAACTCAAGATACTTGTTGTGCAAGTCAGAAATCCTTAAGAAGGGGCACCTGGGTGGCTCAGTGGGTTAAGCCACTGCCTTCGGCTCAGATTATGATCTCAGGGTCCTGGGATCGAGTCCCGCATCGGGCTCTCTGCTCAGCAGGGAGCCTACTTCCTCCTCTCTCTCTCTCTGCCTGCCTCTCTGCCTACTTGTGATCTCTCTCTGTCAAATAAATAAATAAAATCTTTAAAAAAAAAAAAGAAATCCTTAAGAATACTGGTTTTTCATCCTGGTTTTTAATTATCTTCCTCTTTTTTTTTCCCCCCGGCCCCCAGTTAAGTGTTATTATTTTTATCAAGATCTTATCTGTGCTTTTAAAAATATGTTATTTTATTTAATCCAGAATTTATATTGGAATGACATCAACCTTGCTGAAGGAGAAAGAGAGTGGGAAAAAGAGAGGAAGAGAAAGAGAAAGACAGAGAGAGAGTTAGGGGGAATTATTTAAAATTTATGGATATGGAATGTCACAGGTGAACTCTCGCTCAGTTTTGCCAAATTGCTTCTCAACTACTATATATGGAGTGATGATTATTCTTAAAAGAATTGTTGTCAGAAAGGATAGCAACCTACACCCACATAACAGGATATATGGAGAGTTTCATGAGTAGAACTAGACATTACTGGTTTTCCTATAAAACTCTGAAAAGAATTACATACAAATAATGCAAAAGAAAGGATTTGGTCACACACTAAAGTAACAGCACAAATAAAAGAATCTTTTCATTATATCATAACAAATCTGCATTAGTTATCTTAAAAATTAAGCATTCTCTGCTCAATCAGTAAGGCTGTAAAAAATAACTTCACTGAAAACAATGAATTAAAGGCTAAGCATGCATGAAAATTGTTAAAAGATTCTTTTCTTAGTAGTATAGTTAATTGTCTGAGAAGTTTTGAGATTATTTTTAAAATCCTTATTCAACTAAAACTAGACTGTGTACATTGAGGTATTATTAAAATAATTAATTGTTCTTTCCTTATTCACTCTGAAACTAAACTATTACATCTTCCAAGTCAATATAGCAAGTGAAATGAAGGTATTAAAAATTAATTTTCCATAATAACTCTTTATTAAAATAAATTATTTAGAATTAATATGTAATAATTTTAGTACTAATTTTCCTTCGAGGTCTCTGATAAGTTACTTAATCCTTTAAATAGTGTGAGAGTCTACGTGAGAAATAATTTGCCTTTGGAATAGAATGGACTACTTCAGTGGGGGAAAGGAGGAAGGATTATAATTTAGTAGAAACATTATAGATGGAATATCAATATTTAATATATATTTAGCATGTTTTTTCATATTCACAGGATTCCTTTGGTGTCTCCAAGCCATAGTCATTATTTCTGGAAGAAAAAATGAGATTTATTACTTTCAAAAAAATCAATACTGTTTCCCCTTATTTTTATTAGCTGACGACTGAGTGGTCTTTTTTCTTGAGACTGGTTAGCAGAGTTTACAAAAGAAATAAAACAAAAATCTTTGTCTTCTTTTCCAAAGAATGGTCTAAGACAGACAACACTTTCTGAATGTATTTCAAAATAATACTTCCTTCCTGGGTGCAACCAATACATGCAATTCATGCTATTATTGATTTGCCTCACCAACTGCTCACAGCTCTCTTTAGAGAATCACACAATTTAAGATTATTGTTGATAAGAACACTTGTTTTCCTAGCTGTGAAGACAAATGTTAAGTGGTTTTAAACCTATAGCTGAGTAAACTATTTGTATCTTTTTTTTTTTAAGATTTTATTTATTTATTTGACAGACAGAGAGCACAAGTAGGCAGACAGGCAGGCAGAGAGAGAGGAGGAAGCAGGCTCCCTGCTGAGCAAGAGAGCCCGATGGGGCTCAATCCCAGGACCCTGGGATCATGACCAAAGGCAGAGGCCTTAGCCCACTGAGTCACCTAGGTGCCCCCTATTTGTATCTTCTTAAAAAAAAAAAAATGCCTGCACAACAGTAAGTCCTTGTAAATAGCCAATATTAATTTGAAAACTTCCACTGTTCAACTCTACACCATTGGGTTTAGAGACGTCAATAGTCATCAGTTGGTCGTTTATACCGGTGAAGTATTATATACACATCTGAACCACAACCAAAAGGAGATATTCCACAAGAATGCCTTCTATGACTACTCCAAGGATATTCTATACATTTCCCTCACCTACATTTAGGTAAAATGATAAATAAAAATTGTATACATTTAAGGTGTATAAGTATACCACTTGATGTTTTGATATATGGTGAAATAATCACCACATTCAACCAAATTAACATATTCATCACCAAAGCCAAGAATAAGCCTACAGACACTGTGTTTTATTTAATTTCGCTTACCTACTTACAGGTTTAATTCACCACATTAGTGACTTATAGACATCTACTGGTCTTCGCAGTAATATACCAAATAGAAATTTAGGCAATTCACTTACTTAAAACAACAAATAATTTAACAATGTATTGTTAACCTAAAAAAAAAAAATTTGTCTTGTTGAAAATTTAAAAGATCAAGTAAATATGTATGCAATTAAATTATGATTGACTTTAAATTCCAGATACAAAAAAGCTCTAAAGTGTGAATATAAGGTTAGGAATTGTCACTTTTGATACTATAACCAGGATCTACTTTAAAAATGATGATATCTCCAAATTGCCAAATATTTTGGGGGATATTTCCAAAATTAATACATCTTTAGCTATGCTATGTAGGTGACTTTGTGTGTGTGCCAATCAGGATGTTTTCCTAACATAGAATTATACCTATAGCTATTACTGAGCCCAAATAATATATAATCCTGAAAACTCTTACATGCTTTTTATCTCTGAACAGAGAAAAATGATGGGCTTCCTAATGTATCAGAAAAAGTAAGCTAAAAATCATGCATTGGTTTTTGTGTCTTGAAGGTTTCCCTAAAACCTTAAACTCATGGTTTGTTCATAAGCAGCAGATTCATCCCTGCAACAGAGAAGGGAAATTCACCAGAGTAAAGTAAGTGGATGGAAATTTATCTTAAGGTAAGTCACATTTATTCTTTCTTCTCTATGAGTACTGAACTATCCTGATACTTATCAGGATCATATATCTACTACCTCTCCATTCTAGTGATCAGATGATATTTGTAACATACTTTATTTTTTTTTTAAGGTTTTATTTATTTATTTGACAGAGAGAGATCACAAGCAGGCAGAGAGGCAGGCAGAGAGAGAGAGGAGGAAGCAGGCTCCCTGCTGAGCAGAGAGCCCGATGCGGGGCTCGATCCCAGGACCCTGAGATCATGACCTGAGCCGAAGGCAGCGGCTTAACCCACTGAGCCACCCAGGCGCCCTGTAACATACTTTAAATAGATAAATTGTGGGGCACATGGGTAGCTCAGTGGGTTAAAGCCTCTGCCTTCGGCTCAGCTCATGATCCCAGGGTCCTGGGATGGAGCCCCACATCGGGCTCTCTGCTCAGCAGGGGCCTGCTTCCTCCTCTCTGCCTGCCTCTCTGCCTACTTGTGCTCTCTGTCTGTCAAATATAAATATAATCTTTAAAAAAAATAGATAAATTGCCATTTTAACTTATCAGTGAGTCTCAAATTTATTTCACTAGTGAATCCCCCCTCCTCTAGAGATTGATAATTCATGCTGAAAAGATAAAACTGAGTTTCTGAAATTGTAATGCCAACAACCACATCTTAAAAACACCATGGCAAATGTAATACAATAAAACTTACAATTATATCATGTCCATAAATATAATACAACACATTAATGAGACAAAACACTAGTTAGTTTTATATTTATGAAAAGAATAAAAATATTTAAAAGAGATTTTAACATATAAATTGGAATTATAAAAAGAAATATGAAACCTTAAAGATAACTTTATAAGAAATATGTCATATTAAAATATTTAGTTACCTCTTTATAGTCTTTCAGAAAAATTTATATTTCTCAAAATTTAATATACTGAAATGCAGTATAAAAAAGTATTACCACTGTGGATATCTATTATTGCAGATAACAGAATTTTTACTCAATTTTATTAGCATATAAATAAGAGATATTTAAAAAGTCATAGTGGTTAAAAAATGGCAAAAACAGAAATTTGTTTTTCCTCTTTCAAAGTGCTCATTTTATTTCATTAATTCAGAGTGGATTACAATTATTTATAGATACATGTATGGAGGAAAATCCTTACCATTCATATTTGGTTGGCTATTATTATAAACTCTCCAGCAGCTAAATTGTCATTTGTAACTTACATATCAGTAACTATACAGTTACAATACATCGCTGCTTCAAATTCTTTTTGAAAATGAAGCAGCTATAATATACAAGGGAAAAAATAAGTGAGAACAATTTAAAGTTTCTGCTGTATAGGATTTTGACTTATCTGTGGAATCTATGTAAGCAATTCCTGGGGACTTAAATACTTCAGGTGTATAGAGTGATAATCAAAAGTCAAAATAAGTACTGCCTGAATTTGCTGTCATGCTCTGGTTGTATCAGCAAAATGGTTCATAGAGAACCTGACTAAGAATAGCCTGTCTATTTAAGTTTTCATTTCTGTAAGTAAAGCATATTCATTCCTGAATTGTTTAAAGGTTCCCAGCTGTGGGGTTTGAAATATCATTTATGTGTTTTATGAGTCCCACAGTGAGAGTCTAGACATCTTTGCCTGCTTCTCAGCCTTTCGAGACCTGTCGTAACTCCAAAGCTCAGCCTACAAGGAGATTAACTGAGACAACCCACAAAGCTAGGTTAAATGTTGGTGTTGAACAAGATTTGTGGAATGCTTATTTTACTTACAATTTAGAAGTGAGACTTTTTAAGAGTCACGTCTTTGTGCTTACCTCTCTCATTATAGATACACTGCCCCTGGGATGACTGCCCAACAAAATGGAGATGGTCACTTTTCCAGCCCACTGAGTAGGGAGGTTCCTTGTATCCAACCTAGTTTCTCAGGAAAATAAAGAGGACTCAGAAAGTGAGGTTGTTGAGGACATAATAAAGATAAACCATATTCTTCAAAGTATATTCGCTCATATGACTGAATCCATAACACCATTCTATGACTTCCTGACCGTCTCTTCGTAGCTATGATATATCCTGTCTAAAAGGAGGCTTCTATTTTTTACACTATTCTTACTACATACTGTTTTTCATTTTTAGTTTCTGACTCTGCTCATTGCCGTCAGGAAAAAAAATAATAATAACTTGTCCTTCCCTCTGTGCCACTCTTTCATAAGCAGCCCACTGCATACTATCCATAACTGATTTTCAATCTGAGTTGATATAAAATTCTGCTTAATTTTCTTAAACTGTTAGTAGGATTATTGAAACATTTCTGCTTTTTCTTAAAACTGTTAAGATAAAATATTACTTTTTAGGATCTATTTCATTGTTCATTTAAGTGTTCATTAAGAACACTGAACACGGATCTACCCTCTTAACAAAGTTTTAGCTGTATATTATATGTGCAATATTACTCCGTAGATATCTAGGACTCATTTACCATGTTTAACTGACATTTCATGCCCTCTGGTTAATGACTCCACATTTTCCCCTCCCCTCATCCCTATTCCACAATTTCCTTTTTTTTTTTCCACAATTTTCTTTTCTTAAGAATTATTTATTCGAGATAGAGTGCGAGAGAAAGAGAATGCACACCAGCAATAGGGAAGGGGAGAAGGAAAGAGAGAAAAAGGGTCTCCATGGAGCAGGACCCTGACCTCCATGGATCCCAGGACACTGGGATCATGACATGACCAGCAGATACTTACCTGACTGAGCCACTCTATTTCACAATTTAATGCTATCAGTTTCACTACCTTAGATACCTTGAGTGGAATTATGCAGTATTTGTCTTTTTGTGGCTTATTTGTGATCCTTTGCCTTTATTTCTTTTTTCCTTTGTCCATTTTTTTGAGATAATTGAATTTTGTCTGTTTTCTTTTTTCTTATTTCATATTTATTTATATCTACACTTATAATTTATACATAGAATGTCTAGTAACAGAGGCAGAATTTTGCCATACATATTTAACTTAGCAAAATTGAGATTTATTTTTTATTATTTATTTTTTGCAGAACTGAAGTTTAAATGCCTCTCTTCAGTAATTAAAATGTTAGAACAGTTTAACTATGATCATCTTCATCCAAATACATTAACTTTTATGGTTAGCATTTGAGTTACTTTATCCTCATAGAATGCTGAGTGGTCTTATTAATATATTTATTATTTTGTTACAGACACTAGACTTTATTCAGGGATTCATAACAAATTTCTTTAAAAAATTGTATATAGCTTTTAAAAAATATTTATTTATTTGAGAGAGAGAGCGTAAGAGGGAGGAGCAGAGGGAAAGGGAGAGAGAATATCAAGTAGGCTCCGTACAGAGTATGGAGCTCCATGTGGTCCAATGTCCCACAGATTATGACCTGAACCAAAACCAAAAATTGGTTGCTTAACTGACTATGCCACTGACGCCACCCCCGCCACAACTTTTTATTTTATATTATTTAAATTTTTCCTTCTTCCTGATATTTTTCCTATAGATATTCCCTTATTAAATTTTCTAGCAGTAAACGCTGTTATCACTATATATCGCTGTCTAAATCCTAAAGTATAATACTTTATTGGGTGTTATGATAGAAACAAAATGCATACTCAGATGGAGTAATACAGAACACACTATGTATCAAGGTGTGATCAGATAATGAACATCAGCTATGTATAATGAAGCATTCTAGAGCTGGAAACATTAGGGAGAAGTTCTGACCTCAAGGCCTGAAGAGTTGATGGGGCAGGAAACTAGAATCAGGAAGAGCTACAGCTGTAGGAAAGGACCAATACAAATGATTTGAGGAATTCGAAAGTAAGGAGCTCCATCACCTATGAAGCAATAGAGAGAAAACCTAAAGACTTCTATGCCTCCACCCTCTGATCCCCAGTTGAAGATCCCCAAATGCTGAAACAAAGTAAAGGTAGAGCCCAAGAGAGCTGTTTGATGCTCACCAAAAACTTGTACGAACCCATAGCATGAAGTAGGACTAAACCCAGAGAGTTAAAAGGAAAATATTAGGGTACATATTCTAGTTTAGTACTTCCTTTCTCTCAACATTTTGATGACAGTATTCCTCTGTGTGGGTCATCTATCCTTGCTGCAGTTTTCATTTTTACTCCTTTCACAGAATCTCTCTCTTTGTGGTTGTGTTAAGTATTTGTTTCTGTCTTTGGTGATTTATGAGTTCACGTGGTGTGTTAAGGCTTGAGTTCCATTTTATTAATCCTGTTTCAGATAGTGTATAAAACTCAAACATTATCTTTCAAAATATTATTTTATTTTCATTCCTTCTACTCTCTACATCTGAGATGCTGATGGTACACATTAAATCTCAATTTATCCTTCTTATATCTTGATAATTTTTTTACCTTCTGTATCTCTATGCCTTTGACACTCATTTTATTTGTCTTGCTCTTTCCTTTTTTAGTCCATTTTAATATGCTGTTTAACTAATATATTGAGTTATATACTTTACACTTAGAAAATCCATTTTAAGAGAGCTAGTTAATTCCTGATAAACTTTTGAAAGAATGTTTTCAATTGTTTCTTTTATTTCTTCAAACTTTTCATGCAAACATCCTTTATAGTTTTTATATCATAACTTTAATTCACTCAGACTTTGGTATTTTAAATATATTACTTCCATCTCTAGCCAAATTTCACTTATAGTGGATTGCCTTTTCTTATGCCAGGTGATCTTTACAAATCCACACTTTGGTTTGAATATTTGCAACTCCTACACATCTATATCAGGGAAACATCCCTTCAATAAGGGACACTCCCTCCATTTCTCAATGTATCAGAAATAATCTGCTTCATTCCCCAACTCATAGCTCATCAAAGACTGAGGTTCTCAGTTGCAGGGTGAAATGGGTATCCACCTTCTGGGCAGAACTATTGACATAGGCCATATGCCTACTCTTCTAGCCTCAGTTCAAATTAATTTTAGGATAGAGAGGCAGGCTTAGCAGACTTTTCTTACCTCTTCTGATACCTTATTATTTTTTTTTGAAGCTATTTATCTCAAGTTCTCTATCTTTCCCTTTCTTCTTTAATGCATGGGTGACTGGAAGCTAATATTTAGCTACATTGACAGATGTAGCTCTACTCCTAAACCAATTTTAGCCTATAGTGTAATGCAAATGAAAGTTTTCTATAGTTAATGTTGACTTTCTTTTTCTTAAATATTGGTGTGTTTTACAACTGTTTTATAGTTTATAAATACAAAAAATTGTTTTTGCAATTAATTTGTAGTTTCCTGTATAGCTACCTACATATCTCCACTTAATGATTAAATACTGAATTTCTTCAAGATTTGTTCTTAAGAAGACTTCTAAATCTCTACTCTTTCCCAAATGATCTTATTCATGGTCAAAGCTAAATACTATAACCAGATGAATGAAAATGAGAAGCATATTTCCCACCTAGATGTCTATATCAATTGTCAGGTATCTGTAATAACTACTTTAAAATATCTCAAAACCTAAGTAGAAAACACACAAAAAAGACCTCCCAGTCTATTCCATTCCATTTTAACCTCTGAGTAAATGAACCAGCATGAATTAATTTACTCAAAGCATACATCAGGATTTATGTGGTACATTAATTTTACCCCCTTCTTCACTCCCTCCATGTCTTCTTCCTTCCGGCCGTCTTTCCTGCCTTTCTATGTTGCCTACCTCTTTCTTTCCTTAAGCAATTTTTAGAGCATTATGCATTGGATGCAATTTTAGGCACTGGGGTTTTATCAGACCTAATGACTAGGTTTGTTTACTCGTGGAGTTCAAACTCAAGGTATAGAAAATCTTTATTTCTAACTTGCTTTCCTTTTGAAAAAAATTTTTTTTTTAAGATTTTATTTATTTTTTTGACAGAGATCACAAGTAGGCAGAGAGGCTGGCATATAAAGAGAGAGGAGGAAGCAGGCTTCCTGCAGAACAGAGAGCCCAGTGCGGGGCTTGATCCGAGGAGCCTGGGATCATGACCCGGGCTGAAGGCAGAGGCTTTAACCCACTGAGCCACCCAGGTGCTACTTGCTTTCCTTTTGAATGGTATTTTTTATGGATAAAGACTTCTAAGAATTCTAGGGTTTTGTTCTTTTTTTTTTTTTTTCTTTTCTTTTAACACTTCTTAAAATATCTCACTTTACTCTCCTTTTATTTACATGATCTCTGTCAAGAAGTCCACTGTAATCCTTATTCTTGATTCTCTGTAGTTTAGAACACTGCACCCACAAATCTTTTATTCTATTTTCTATCAGGGTCTGTATTGATTGATTGATTGATTGATGCCACTCTAAAGTTTTGAGTCCCAGGTATTTGACTTATTTTACTCTAATAAACTTATATTATATATTGGATTTCCACCACCCAAATTCATAAATAAAGCAATTAAAATCGGGGCACCTGGGTGGCTCAATGGGTTAAGCCTCTGCCTTCAGCTTGGGTCGTGATCTCAGGGTCTTGGGATTGAGCCCCACATCAGGCTCTCTGCTCAGCAGGGAACCTGCTTCCCCTCTCTCTCTCTGCCTACTTGTGATCTCTCTCTGTCAAATAAATAAATAAAATCTTTAAAAAAAAAAACAAACAATTAAAATCTTTGACAGGTCTTCAGCTTTAAACAAATGCAGTCCGTGAATTCAGTTTTATTATGTACATGTAAATAAAATGTTTTTTTAATTACATATATATTTATAATGAATATATTTACAATGGTTTTTATTACATAAAAATTTATATATTTATTAGGGGCACCTAGATGGCTCAGTGGATTAAGCCTCTGCCTTTGGCTCAGGTCATGATCACAGGGGTCTGGGATCGAGCCCCGTATTGGGCTCTTTGCTCAGAAGGGAGCCTGCTTTCCCCTCTCTCTCTGCCTGCCTCTCTGCCTACTGGTGGTCTCTGTCAAATAAATAAAATCTTTAAAAAAATTACATATTTATTACATACATTTATAGAAAACACGGCTTTTGACAAAACAACTATTTGAAGGCATCTTACACATTTACAGTTATACAAAACAATTTTTATTTTATAAATATAACATAGGAACTTTGTTTAACAAAAGTAACAGAAAAATCAAATAGGCCCTTATAGTAAGAGAAAACTGACTGGAAGAAATTTTGTCTTCAGCATCTTATAGTAACTTACTTGCAGTTGCATTCAACTGAGCTCTGTTGCTGTGACAAATACAGCTCACGCACAGGTATGGATGTATTATTTGTATATTTTTCAAGTATTCACTGAATACTACCTTTCTGAAAAATCTTTCTGAAAAAATTAAATTGACCATCCCAAAATATACTTCAGTTTTGTTGACCTTTTGGCAGAGATGTTCTCAGGAGAAGAATATATGCTTCTGGCTCATGAGTCATGTAATGAACCCAGCCTAGACTGTTGGACACCAAGTCTCCTCCACTCCTCTTCAGGCATCGGATGGGTTGTCAGTACTTGTCTGGAAATTTCTCTGGGTGACATGCTGGTAGTACTTGTGGAAGTACTTGTCCAAATAGTGAATCTGCTTCTGTACCATCCTGTGGGCAGGCAGGGTGAGGAAGGCGTGAAGAGTGGGCGTGGCAGACCACATGTTCAGGTAAGGCCAAGGCAAAGACTTGACTGCTTGTGTAAAACAGATTTGACATCTTATCGGTTATATTATTTGTTTGAAGAGTGTATATTCTGGGTCTCAGAGTTTAAAACTCTTGTGATTGAAAAGATAGCTGGGATACTTAGTTGTCTTAGTCTTTAAGTGTCTGACTTTTGATTTTGGCTCAGACCTGAGGGTTGGCAGATTGAGTGCCACCTCAGGCTCTGTGCTCAGCGCTGAGTCTGCTTGAGATTCTCTCTCTCCTTCTGTCCCTCCCCCTACTTCTGCATAAATAAATTTAAAAAATCCTAAAATAAAAAGTAGGAAAAGGTAACTATTAGAGCATTAGGTTGCCTAAACAATGGATTTCTTAAGAAATTTCCAGTATACATAAAATAGGAAATGAACATGTAAATATAATCAGAAGTTAAATACATGTCTCTAAAAGGAAAGTTGTTGTCTTAATAACACCATGTAGCTTGGCCTAAAAATTAAGTTATTTGTTTTTATGTCCAATAGTCTTGACCTTTTTCAATATTTATAAAAACATCCTTTCTAGCAATCGTTTGTCCATTGTTTATATATTGCATCATAAACTATTGTGTCTGTATAATATGTTTTGTACACTCCTAATGTGTTCCAGAATTTATCCTTGAATCCATGAAATAATTAAAGATATTTTTAATTTTTGAGATAAAACAATTCTGCGTGTTTCTAATTTTGTTCCAACCCCACAGAAATTATGAGAGACAATGGGCATCAGTGACCTTTCCTGGTGAAACTGTGGGCCATCCTTTGCCTTTCTGCATAGAAGGCAGTGGTTCACATATGTTCTCAGAATCCTGCCAGGTAAGACGGAGTGGAGAATTATAAAAAGGAGCACAACGGTTCTGTTTCAAAACCTGGATATTTCCCTCTCATCTGGACAGGTACCTTGGGATGAAAACATAAGAGCACTGACAAAAAGTAGTCTCTTGTTTTGAAATTAAAACAGTGTTATAAAACACATAATTTCAAAATACAGATTTTACTTTAAAAACACAATTAAATCAATTATAACTCATCCTTGCTTGCACATTACATGTACATATATACATATGTATATGTATCTATACCTACATATAATCAACATATGTATATGATTATAACTGATAGATTAAGAATTTTAATTCTTATGTATAATTTTAGGAGCATTTGACCCTTCCAAATTAAAAAAAATAAAAAAACTTTTTGTATTTAATTTTACACTTAAATATACAGTAAATTTTTGTTATGGTTTATCTCTCCTTCCTAATTTTTTCAGAATATCTAAGCAGTGAATTAAAATTTTGGGGAATTCTATAAATTCCAAATGATGCATTTATAGTGATTTGACCAAGATTCAAATATAGGTATTGCATAATAATCTATTTTTAACCCAATAAGGAAAAAATTTGACATATTGTTCAATTTTATGTCTCAGTCAACCTCAGTATATACTCATAAACAACTAAATCTAATATACTGAATAGACATTAAAGGGAAAACTAGGTATATTTATTCTCCTTTTTTCCTTGATACTATCATTTAACAATAGATCTATAAAAATTATTAACATATATCTACCTGGGTGAAAATATATGCTCCTATTTTTTAGTTAAATTTAACTTCAGAAGTATTATGCTCTTAGAAACAACACAATGAACAGTAAATGAAAATAATTTTAAATGATAAATTATAAATTGCCCTATTAATCATTTAAGTTGTGGTCTTTTTAAAAACAAAGTGTCATAAGTAAAGACCTGTAATTGGTATTATGACCTGACTGAATCAATTTCAAATCAAGCAAAACATTTTCTGAAGCATATTCTCAGAATAAAATGAAGATTATCTCATAAAGGAAAAGATTCCATTATAGGAGCACTTGTGTAAGACATATTAAAACTGACTATATTGTTTTAGCTTAAACTAAAAAGGAGTCATCAACTCTGAGTGACCCTGGGATGTCAGGCCTTTACCAGCTATTAATTCTCTTGACCAAAGGACAATGGCAGTTTGTCTTTATAAATTGCCTATAGTTCTGTGAACTTCTCTTTCTTAAATAAATATCTGAGAATAGATACTGAGTCACAGGGTATATGTATGTTTAACTTACAGAAAAGTGCCCAATTATTTTCCACAATGCCAATTCCAGGAATTCTTTATGAATATTTTCTTTAATATTTTGCCAACATTTGGTATTATCACTGTTTTTCATTTTAGCCATGCTGTTGTAACTGTTTCTGGAGCTGGTTGCGTAGTTCACATTTATGACTAATTCTATCCATTTCATACTTCTTATATACCTAGTGAGTGCCTCAGTTGGTTGTGTTTCGTCAGGGTTACTGAATATTCATTCCTAAACATTCTGGGCCATTGTTCATTTATTTATTTATTTAAGATTTATTTATTAATTTAAGAGAGAGAGAGTTGGGGGAGGGACAGAATATAGTCTTCAAGCATACTCCCCACTAACCCACCCAGGCACTGTAAGATTCTGGGCCATTATTATTGGACTTGCCTTGATTGTTGGGTTGTCATAACTGTTTTCAATGTTTCAATGTTTTCAACTGTTTCAATCACAGACTACGAGAACACTAAGTGGTGCTCTGGGGATGCCGTTATCATTAAGGGGTTGACTCCATTTTTGATATTTCACCATTAATAGTTTTAATCCCCTGCATGCTCCACATTAGGAAACCAAAGAATTTAAAAGCCCATCATGTGTCCTTTGATTTTGCATTATCTCTGGAAAATTCAAGAAAGTGAAAGCTCCAGCTTGTTTGTGGGAACTCTCCTGTGCTAAGCACCCCCGCTCTCCTTTTTATCCGAGCCCTTTAGGAGCCCTTCACCTCCATGAGGGTCTCCAGTTTGTTGCGAGTACAAAATATACTTTATTCGTATCCATGGGTGGGTCTGTTTTGTCAACTGTCTTGACATCCAAATAAATCCCTGGGAGGAGAACCATGTTTGTCTCTGCATGTATAAATGCAACACTCCTGCTCCTCATGTCCATTGTGGAGTAACCGCCCAATTCCCCTTGAGACTCAGGATCAATAGCCCAGAATCAGAATAAGTGTTTTGTGTGTGTGTGTGTGTGTGTGTGTGTGTGTGTTTAATCCCCCATTGATTTCATCACATGAAGCATCCAATGTGACCAGATGGTGGTTTTAATTTTTAGCTCATTGGCATCATTATTCTGTCCTCAGGTACAAGTAGTCCTCTTTTTGGAACGTAGAGCTCCAGTCCAGCAGAATCTAAAGTCACATGGGCAGGAAGCAAATACTTTGCTACCGAATCTCCAGGATATGAGAGAGAGAAGCCATTTTCATTTCCATTCCTTGATTCCCTAACCCATGAATACAGGCTATGAGAAAAATAACCCCATACTTTGGATGCTAATTTAGGACATATATCTCATCTTGGCAGAGAGTGCTGCAGCCCAGCAAGGTGTTGCCACCTGTCTGGCATTGTAACTGAATCTTCAAAAGACTATTCCACCATTCCATTAAGCTAAATGCTTCAAGATGATGGGGAGCATGGCAATCCCTGTGAATTCCAAGAGTGAAGGCCCATTGCCACAGTCCATTTACTGTCAAATGAGTCCTTTGATTAAATTTATTTCTGAGCAGAATGCTATGATAGTGGATAAGGTATCTGTAGCTTTGTCAGAAACATTGCAGAGAGGAAACACACACACAAAGATATTCACAGTCTATTTTAGTAAGAAAATAGTGTTGTTCATTCTACAATATTAAGGGTATAATATTGTCAGTATGCCTTCAGGAACCGGGTCAATGGCCTTGGGGAATTTGGCCACAGTCAGGGCTAAGGATTGGCCTTTACTATGGCAGATTAGATATGCCACAGTGGCTGTACCAGATCACGTATAGTGAGTATTTCTGTTGAGATAACAATATATATTCACCATTGCTTTACTTTTGCTATTGCTATTTTATATTCTTCATTTGGGATTTATTAATTCATCCAATCATTCATTTATCATATGTTATACTACTTGCAGATATTTCCTGGTTTGTTAAATATTGAGGTTATATTTCTTATTTTTCTCTTATTTTGGTAATTTCTGGAGGAGAGAGTACTTCAATACTTAAAATTTTAAAATCAAAGATTTATCTGAAAGTCGCCTTTGGAATTTAAACATACTCCAGAATATATCCCTTTCTGGTGATGTTTGTCTGATCCAGTCATTAAAAAAGTTCAATTCAGGGCACCTGGGTGGCTCAGTGGGTTAAGCCTCTGCCTTCGGCTCAGGTCATGATCACAGGATCCTGCATTGGGCTCTCTGTTCCGCAGGGAGCCTGTTTCCTCCTCTCCCTCTCTGCCTGCCTCTCTGCCTACTTGTGATCTCGCTCTGTCAAACAAATAAATAAAATCTTTAAAAAAAAAAGTTCAACTCAACCTATCACCCAATGATTTGGCAAATGTTGATAACTATTGCTTGGTTTAACTAATTTTCGTCAAGGGTTGTAAAATACCATCTATCTTTCTATTTTATTAAGTTTATTATTCGTGATTCTTCTTTTAAATATAAAGCAACCAGCCCTTATCAAATGTTATCAAATGGCTGTATCAGATACAGCTAGTAAAGGAAAAACATGACATGTACTTAATTCTTTCTCTTTATATGAACTTACCCATTTGCATAAAATGGTTCCCAGTAGCCTTCAATTATTTTTCACATCATTATTTTTAATGCTTTTTAACCCATTGAAATAATTTATTATTATTATTATTACTATTGTCATTATTCTGCTAGTATTGTCTAGTGGGGATCCTCTGACAAAACCAAAATCAGTGAAAACAGTATCTGTCAAAAAATTCCCAAGGTGTCCAAGGTGGTGTTTGTTTGTTTGTTTTGTTTTTGGTCAGTATATCAAGAAAACATACCTACATCCATAAAAGTCAATATAAGACAAAATTTTTACCTGAAAAAATTTAAGACTACATATTTGATAACTTATCAAGTACAAATAAAAAAATATTTTAGATAACTTTGCTGATTTCAATGTTTAGTAATTACACTATAGACTGTAATTTTCTCCTGTTATTTAAATTGTTTTATATTTAAAGTTCCAATCATATATGTCAAATACTCCAAGCCCCAGTAAATGTTATCATTTTTTGTGACTTTGAACATTTGATATTTTCCCTGGTGATCCAAAGATAACTTTCCTTTTGCCCGGTATCTGGCCAAGATATTTCTTTGATAAGCAACAAACTAAGCATGGAAAAGAAAAATGCTGTGGTTATAGCTCTATCTTCAAAAAGCAGTGTACATATTTTAATATTTCACACACCCTTTCACATGCTACCTCTATATCTAAACCAAGGGTTTCTTATAGGCTACTCAAAAGAGTTTTGGAAGTAAATGTAAGTAAATGATTCAATATACTTTAGAATGAGGTACAATTTTTAAAAATATAATTATTTATTGGCAACAATAATAAACCTAGTACGTATGTCTCCCTGTTGGTGCATTGATAATCCATTTCACTAGGTCAGCTAACTTGCATAAGCAATTCTAGAACAGATTCTTTAGAGAAATATCTTAACAGAAAATCTTCAAGTTTTGAGAAAACACCATTTGCCCTTAAGTATCTTTAGCCCAATGTCCCTCACATATAAGTCATTATAAACAAGTTCTTTCACCATAGCTCATAAAAGTTTAATGATTTTTTTTCCTTTTTAAAAAACAGATAGCTTATACCCTCAGGTAGGTCACCAATTAAGTGCTTGACCTTAGGAAAAGAAAGAAAATATTCAGAAATGTCTTTTCAGTTTTCATGCAATGATTTATAGACAGTGCTCAGAAAGAGCATTCTTCAGTTGGATAAAATTGACCCAGCTCCAGAGCTGCCATTTATTAAGGTCATGATCTTGGTCAAATCACAGGTCTGAACCATTTTTCTCATCTTAAGATAAAAATAATTTGGAGCCTCTTCCAATTCTTACTGTGAAAATTAAACATTTTTTTTTTGGCATGTGTGCCAACAATCATGCATATGTATGCATTACTGTTTTACTGTCGTATCTGGTACATATATTATTAATAAACATTATAATAATTTATACCATAACTCTTATCATTATTAGTAGTAATAGACTCTCAGTGTCCTGTATTTACCCTTAAGGATAATACATAAGAAAAAAAAAAGAGTCTAGATCCCAATAATTTAAAAACTCATTTAAAAGGTACTTTATTTCAGTCATTTTTTTTTAAAGATGTATTTATTTATTTATTTGACAGAGAGAGATCACAAGTAGGCAGAGAGGCTGGCAGAGAGAGAGAGAGAGAGAGGAGGAGGAAGCAGGCTCCCTGCTGAGCAGAGAGCCCAATGTGGGGCTCGATCCCAGGACCCTGAGATCATGACCTGGGCCGAAGGCAGAGGCTTTAACCCACTGAGCCACCCAGGCTATTTTTCTCTTGGTTATGAGTCATTCCCAGTTAGAAATGTTAGAGTGTTAAGAGGTAGCTTAATTCTCTCAGGCCATAAAGATAACATTTCTGCACTTATGCACTTATGTAGTTATTTTTAATGAGGTCCTGTTAACTCAAATATTTTAAAGCAGCTTGTAAATGTATTTATATATTTTCAAAGACTGTGCCATAGACTGGAAGATTGTGGGTATTATATTTCTTTCACTCAATATTAGTATTTTTGGAAACCAAAGTAAACCTTTGATAGAGCCAATTAAGTTATGATTACAGAAGAGCATACACTGCTTAGAGACTTCTAAAGTACTTAAGCATAATGAGGAAATTTGGTGATGGTAGAGAAATTCACTCTTTATTAATTTATTCCAGTAGCCAATCTAATCATTTAGATGTACTCATCTGAAGTAAAATGGAAAGAATTTATAATGTCAAATCCAGTGGCAATATGACTTCATACTATACCAAATGTCTCGTCATAATAAATCTGTTATCCTGTTGTTACACAATGTAGTGTTTCAAATTGTTCCTGGTTGTGTATCATAGCTATTCCTTTGAGTTATTAAACTATTGATATATGCAAACATAAAAAAGGATTCATTAACTACATCAATGCAGGTGTTTAATAAATGCTATAGTATATTTTATTGTGATTAAATATAATATTAAAAATAATTTTCCATGGCTCAGTATATTGATATTTTAAGCCTGCAAGTTATGGAAAATAAAATACCAAATGTGTTATGAGCTACCAATATGTTGATATATTATTGTTCGTCCCTTATAAGTGATTGCTTGTCCATATAAGTGAAAGCTACACCACTTTAGCCTGCTCTAAGCCAATAGTCTAACAGGTGTCCTTGCTTCTACCCTCACTATCCTACACCTAGTTACCTACATCTCTAAGCACCTAGTTATCCTTTCAACATATAAAAAAAAATGTCATTCTATTCTCTAAAAAATATGTCAAAATCAAATTCAAACCCTTGAAATAATTTTCAAGGCCCTGAAAGGTCAGGATGTCCTCCTGCCACCTCTCCCATTCCATTCCCTGCTGTTGTTCTGGAATATTCCCTCACGTTACATTGATCTTCTTGTCATTCCTGACCCCAAATATGTGATGATTCAGTGGCTTACTTCTTTGAGGTTCCTGCATACATGTCACTGTCTCCGAGAGCTCTTTCCTAATCATTTTATGTAAGATGACAATTCACATTACAGTTTATTACCTTTATTTTTAACCCCAACACATCATCTGATATTAACCATAGCACTTAAAACATTCATTTTACATGTCTCCGCACATGCAGAGTGTGTACAGGGTTACTCACAAACAGAATTTTATATAGGCAGCCAATGACTGATATTTGATGAATCAACGAATGAGGCGTAAGTTAAATTTTTAAATTTATTGAAATCCTCAATTTTCGACTTACAGATACATACTTAAATGCTATATAAATTATCCATTGACTATTTTAAATTTCTTGCTTAAAAATGTCCAGGATGCTAAACATAATGGAGAAAACAGTATTAAAAAGTAAAAAAAATGACTAGTCACTGTGGATATTAAAATGAATTATAAATTGCCACCTCCTGACTGCACACAGGAGTAGAATGAGGCACGAACAAGTCCGCTACAAGAAGATGGGACCAGAGGATGACAGTAGAAAAGACTGTCACCCGAACAACTCCTCAGTCCCATATTTATTAGAAAGTGAGTAACAATTAACAAAGAAATCAGAGTAGATTACACATTGACCATGAGTCTTGTAGATACGTAAGAAGAAAGGCAAAATATGTCTGGTCACGTAGTACATGACCTATAGTGAGCAAGCCCGAAGTAAAGGATTGTCTGACTAACCGCTGATGCTCTCTGGGCAAGGGGAGATGAAGCAGGCGGCGTTCTGCCCTGAGCGAGCCGGGCATCCCCAGCTGCTCGGCTTCAAGGATGTATATCACCCTCTCCCCAGAGGCCTGTTGCCAGTATGTGTTTTTCTTAAGGCTATATCTAAGCATGCTTAGTAACTAGTATAATTTCTCACAGGTTATGTTTTCAACAGTACGTTGTTCCGAAGGACGGTTACAGTAAATTCAATGAGAAATTTAAATTAATCTATCATGGTGTGGTTTATTTTTAAAGGCAGGTCAAAAGTCAACTAATGTTTCTTTAATTTTTTAATCAAAGCATGCAGGTGACGTTTCATATTATATGCTATAAATTATATCAATAAATCATATAACAAGAGATAGATTTTATAATTTATTTGTGTTAAGCACTGATAAAATATCATCAGTACATTTTCCAAAAATGGGAAAATTTCAAACATTGAACTTCAGTGAAAATATAAGCTTATGGTGTTGCACGAAAAACACAGCACTTTTCCTATACTGTGCTCCTATCAAAGTAAACCAGGCTTAATTTGACATAAGAGTGTCATTAAGGGTATTACCTATGATATAATTTTACACAATGATTAATTTTTTTTAAGATTATTTATTTATTTATTTGACAGACAGAGATCACAAGTAGGCAGAGAGGCAGGCAGAGAGAGGAGGAAGCAGGCTCCCCACGGAGCAGAGAGCCCGATGTGGGGCTCGATCCCAGGACCCCGAGATCATGACCTGAGCTGAAGGCAGAGGCTTTTAACCCACTGAGCCACGCAAGCGCCCCATGATTAATTATTTTATTCATTTGACAAATATTTATTTTGAACAAATACTCTTCTAGCATTGGAGGTATGACTAGAAATTCTAGATGAGGGAGACAGAGTCAGCAATTCTTTTTGTAAACATCAAAAGATTATATAAAAAATTTTGTGGTGTTAAAAGATTAATATAGAGGGCTAAAGATTTTTTTTTTAAAGATTTTATTTGTTTATTTGAGAGAGACAATGAGAGAGAGCATGAGCGAGGTCAGAGGGAGAACAGACTCCCTGTGGAGCTGGGAGCCAGATGCAGAACTCGATCCTGGGACTCCCAGATCCTGACCTGAGGCGAGGCAGTCATTTAACCAACTGAGCCACCCAGGCGTCCCTAAAGATTTTTTTTAACAGGATATGGTTTAGATTTAGTTTGAGAAGGTGAAGAATGGGAGCATATCAGGTCAAAGGTCTTGTTTTGAGTGAAATGGAACACTCTTCGAGGTTCTTGAGCCAAAAGATAAAATCAATGGAAAGTGGCATAAGAGCTGTAGATGCAGTATAATGTGTGGGAGCTTATAGGTCATTTTAAAAAGCATAGAAATAACTCAAGAGAGTAATTATGGAGCCCTGGACTGGAGAGGTATTAGAAATGCTGAGAAGCTGAACTTTTGTGAATGTATTTTGCATTCACTAATGACAGATAAAGGATATGAGAGAAAGACAAGTGTCAAACACTACCACTTTTTTTTTTTTTTTTCTTTAGCCGAAGGAACAGAAAGACTTGTAAAACCCTGAAATTGGGTAGACTTAATAATGATGAACAGATTGAGGAGTAATGTGATGCTTTCTTTGATGAATCAATTGAGCTCGGCAGCAGTCACCAGTTATTCAATTAAATACTAATCTAGATGTTGCCATGAAGGTATTTTGAAGACAGGATTGAAGTCCATTGTCAATTGACTTTAAGGAAGTGACAATATCCTAGATAATCTGGGTGAGCTTGATTCAATTAGTTGAAAGCCCTTAAAAACACAGCCAAGCCTTCCCTGATAAATAAATTTTACCTCTGGACAGCAGCTTTAGCTTGTGCTCTGGAAATTCAGTCTCCCCCCTTCAACTTGCCCTGTAGTTTGGAAATTGCCCTAGTCAGCCCCTCAAATTGTATAGCCAATTTCTCGCAACATGTCTCTTAATATATATCTTCTGATTTGCTTCTCTGGTCGGATCCTAACTGATAAAACTAGGTAGTGGTGGTTTTTTTATTTTTATTTTTATTTTTTTTCCCTCTTGAGACACCTATGAATCTCACAAATGAAGATGTCAGCCAAATATTTGAAAATGAAACAAAATGTCATAGAAAATGTGTGGGTGAGAGAATGATGTGTTGAACTTATTAGTCTGCAGATCATCAAGATAGGTCAAAAAAAAAAAAAAAAAGATCCCTCAGAAGCTATCCGCTGGAGTCTATGAAATCTGGGAACCTATGTATAATAACGTGCTTACAGATGGACTTCATTAAGGACCTTAAGATAGAGAGATTGTCCTGGATTATCAAAGAGGCCCAAAATCCAGTGACAGTTGCTCTTGTACGAGATAAACAGAGAAATGACATACAAAGAAAGAGGGAATGGGATGACAGAGGCAGAGGTGGCAGCCATAGAGCCCTAAGTCAAGGAGCAGTGATGACTGCCACGGAGCTGGAGAAGGTGGAGAGCCGCCGTGCCGGCCTATTCCAGGTTCTTGGCCCCTGCCCTTTAGAACTCTAAGACATCATTTTTTTTAAGCCACCCATTTTGTGATAATTTGTTAAAAAAATAGTATAATTATACTTAAAACCACAAAGCTGAAGAAGAAACATGAGGAAATGACTATAGATAGAAATAAGAACAAGAACTGACTCCTGGAGTACTCCCAAGTCAGGAACTTAGGAAATTAAAGAGAACCTAACAAGGTATTTGAGAGGGAACACCCAGAAAGGTATTAGGAGAACTAGCAGAGCATTACTTCAGGCTCTCCGACAACTAAGCATTGTAAGGAAAATGTGGACAACTTCAACAAACTCAGAGAGGTCAAGAGAGATGAATATTGAGAACTGGTATTTATATTTGGTGAGTTCTAGTCATCGATAATCTTTATAAGGAAAGTTTCAGTCTTGTGTGGCCGTAAAGGGCTGATTTCAGTGCTCGACAGAGAATTGCCAGAGTGAAAATTAAATCATTGAGTAACAACTTCTTGATTGTGACATTTTTGTTTTAAAGGAAAGCAGAAGAAAACAGTAGCTAGACAAAATAATGAGGTCTAGGATGTGTGTATATCTGTGTGTGTGTGTGTACGCGTGCGAGTATGTGTGTGGGTGTGATGGGAGACAATACATCACATTGGCTCACTGGCGAACTGCCATCCTACTAAGAAAGTTATAAAATAATAAGAAGTAACAAAAGTAAAAACAATAAAAACCTGCCCAGAACGTGTTACCAGAATTGATTTATTGAGCTCCTGGGGAAAGAAGCAGCCCCTATTTAAATGAGATTATTGGCAAGTGGACATTAAAACAAGGGCTCTGGAACTTCTCTGACTCAGAATATAGAGAATCAGGTGTTCTTTCTGAGAATAGTTAGTGAATTTCGGCTACTTTAGTTTTGTGATTAGAAAAGAGTTATTGGCCTCTATTTTCTACTTCAAATGCCCAATTTGTTCAGTTCCAGAAAAGATATGGCACATGCAGAGCAGGTGTGGATTACTGACAAATAAATGAGGTTGTGACAACAGTGGCTAATATTGTCTGCTTTGTTTCCATAACAGAAGAGTTTCTTTTTCAACATTTATCTGTTTTGGGGGGTTTGTGTGTGTGTGTGTGTGTGTGTGTTTTGGTTTTGAAGGTTTTTTTTTTTTTTGTCATTGTACTGGCTGAGCATTTATTTCTCTATATATTTCTATTATTTGCCAGTGGACTTCAGCATTTTCATAAAGAAAGCTGATTTGTTTCTTTGGATAAAGGTTAATGTTTATTACAAAAAGGCTGCTGAGGTACATATTAGGGCACCCAAACTGAGAGATTGATTACAAAAATTTTCTGGTGTTCCTTTAATTTCTATTTAAAATGATCTTTTAAAATATTATTTATTTATTAGAGAAAGAGAGAGAGAGAGAGGAAGCAGGAGCAGGGTGGTGGGACAGTAGACTCCCCACTGGGTAGGGAGCCTGAGATGCGGGGCTCCATCCCAGGACCCTGGCATCATGACCTGAGCTCAAGGCAGAAGCTTAACCAGCTGAGACAGCCAGGCATCCCTATTTAAAATGATCTTAAATATCTTTTATGTTTTAAGCTTGTTTCTCTGCTCTTCCAATGTGACTTTGTTCTTTTCCTCCCCTCCTCCCTCCCTTCTTTCCTCCTTCCCTTAATTCCTTCCTTCGATCATTCCTTCCTCTCTCCCTTCCTCTTCTTCTCAGTCTCCCTGTGTTGTATAATCTTTTATCTTCGTAGTTGTAGAACAGGCAGAGAACATGCAAAATTATTTTTCCTTATGATCAGATTCTTCCAAAAATACAGGGAATTTTTTAAGAGAGGAAAATGTACTGACCTCTTATTTTATATCTTTTCCAGAAATGGTAATGAATGACAATGTTGGTATCCAATTATACATTTCTTACCCTATTAAAAACACTAAGAGGAAGATTTTTACTTTGCTATCAAACTGTTAGAAGGTAAAAAGTATATCTGTTTCAGAGAAAGAGAAGTACCAGAAGAGTCTCCAAAAATAGCGTGTACCTCTTTCCCTTCCTTGCTCTCGCAGCAGCTCCCACATCACCAGGGAGATGTTCTGCCCAGTCTTTCAGCTCTAAGGTATAGAACTCCTGCTGACAGTTTATCAATCTTGTCTCTTTGTAGACAAAGAAAGTCTTGACATATGGCCAATAGCCGGAGAGCTCTCTGGCCCGAAATCAAGACCATTCAAGTATTTCCCGGAATGGATTAAATGTATTGTAATGATTCTTGTATGGGGCCAAATGCTAGATAACAATACTATGAGCAGCAAAGGCTTTTTAATTGATAGATAATTCAACTCTTCCTTGTGTCAGAAGAGGTTAGATTCTCTGGGAGGGAATATGAATATAGAACGTGAACCATAGGTGGGCTTAAGGGGAAGGTGATTTCTATTTGAATACTAAAAAATCAGGCCCATCAGTCACTGAGGAAGGAAGAAATAATACGGAGCTTCCGAGGGCTTACAAGTACACTGGTTTTTGCCACAGTGCACAATAAAAGCAGAAGGTAGGAAAAGAACCTAGTAAGAAAACTCTGTGGCCCTCTTTGTATCTTTTTATATTTTAGACATATGGATTTTTCTCATATTTATTTTCTTTTTAAAATTCCCCTTCATGTGAAGATGCTAAGTTCACACCTTGACAAGATTAATAGCAGAAGGGAGGAGTCATGGGCATAAAGGAGACACTCTCATATCTTCTCCAAAACACTGTATTTGCATAACATTTAAAATTTATTAAGCAATATCAAAGGGCCAATCATCATTCAAAATCTTCATATTTTAACCCATTGAATAATTACAAGCTTGGGAAGGAGGTCATTTTGAAAGTGCTGAGCAGTTTGCCTATGGTTATGTAAGTAGGCAGCCACATCCCTGGGACTGAATTCTAGCTGAGACTGGTAACGCAATGTTCTTTTCTCTTTTCTCTTTTTTTCTTTTCTTTTCTTTCTTTCTTTATTTCTTCCTTCCTTTCTTTGTTTCTTTTTTTTTCTTTAAATTTACTTATTTATTTGAGAGAGAGTGTGTGTGTGTGTTTGTGTACGTGAGTGGGGAAAAGGGCAGAGGGAGAGGGTCTTCAAGCAGACTCTCCCATCAAGCCTGGAGCCCCTTGCAGGACTGGATTGAATAACCTGTGAGATCGTGCACTGAGACAAAACCAAGAGTCAGACCCTCAATTGATTGAGCCACCAAGGCGCCACTGCAGTGTTCTTAGTACCTATATTGTAGGTCAGCAGGGTCAATATTTGTAAGAGAAATACACGTCTTACTTACATACATAATCCAATTTCTGTTTTTACTTCAGCAATATCTTGTTCCTTAGAAAGGTTTCCATTTTTTTCTCCTAGTTCTCTTGGATGTTGTGTATTTCAAAAGATGCATCAAGATGCTTGCAAAAGGCCACATAACACTTTCCTTTCCATTTGAAAGCTTTGTCTTCCCAGAATAAAAGGGAATATTCCAGGGGAAGTATCAGGATAGACTCAACAAGCACTCTATCATATACTTCAAAAACACTTCAATTAGCAATAATCACGCCTCGGATAAACCTCATTGGCTACGATACTGCCACTGCGCAAAGCTCAAAAACACTTCAGATCTGTAATTTCTCTTAGGTTTTCCTGATTATGTCTCATGAAATCCATAACACATACACTAGAGAGATTATCAATCCCTGATTTTCTTACATTTGTGTGGCTCTCTAAACTATTCTATGCTCAAAAGTATTTAATTGTTTGCCATCATCCTACTTACATCATAAATAAAGGCCTCATCTCAGGGTTGGAGAAGGGAGGTCAATGAGATTCAGATTCTTTTTCCATTAAAGTAAGGTGGCTGAACTACACAAACTTTAAAATTTAGTCTGAGCCAAAAACATTTTATGTCATTTGGAACTATTTCATAGATATAATGAAATCACAGAAATAGTCATTGATATTTCTTATAAGACTTCAGGAAAAACAAAGGAAGAAGATAAGCAAAACATCTTGTAATTTTGTATTAACTAGATATTTGTAAGCATGTGTACTTGTATGCAAGCTAGGTATCTTGTATACAGGTTGTATTTGGTAAAAGCAAACTTATAGTAGAGAGGATATGTGTATGATATTCTCTTTTTTTTAAGTACTTTTTAAATTTCAAATTTCCTTTTGAGGAGATATTCGACCTCACAATAAATTAAAAAGATTAAATTGTTATTGAAAGATAATTATTTAAAACATTTGAATATTTTGATAAAAGAAAAGTTTACTTTATCTGCAACAATGTATCTGTAAATAAAAACCAGTCAGCTCTATGTCTAAACTATACTACGTAGATACCTAAGTTTCTATTACACTATTTCATACGTTTCTTTGAATGCTTGCAATAATTTGTAAATAAAAATAAAATAAGCTTTGAAAAAATAGACTATGGAGATAGAAATAAAGACAGGCTTTTATTTTAAGGATAGCTAGGTAAAGAGCTACAAATAGTCTAAAATATTTTTAAGGATTAAAGACAAAGAGTAGGGAAGTAACTTTTTTTTTTTTATTAGATGGTCAAAAAATAAATATGGGCTATACATACCCTAAGTCACTTCAGAATATTGCTAGATATAATACAAACAAACAAATATACTCAGAAACTAAACCCCTCAATTCACATCAAATTACATAACATAAAAGTATATTGGACATAGAAGGAAAATACACGCACACACACACACACACACACACACCCCTCAAAGAAAGGAAACCACAAGATTAAAATAGGTTATAACCAAAATACTGTTGAGTAAAAGAGTTATTTAAGAGGTGAATATATCTTCTATGTTGACCACATACATTTAAATTTGTAAATAGATCTTTCTCTGTAATCCATTCAGGAATACATTTCTTGCTGTTTTTACCTTCCATAAATACTACTTTATACTGAAAGTGGTCCTTAGGAGGCCGTGAATAATTGAAAAGGAAAGATAAGGCATCCAATAAAAAAGAAAAGCAGGCCAGTATTCAGAAATAATTTTTTTACAATGTTGAATAAGAAACACTCGAATGCACTTGTGACGTTCCATTTGTATTAATATTGTAAGGTAAGGGTTTTCCATTTTTTTTATAGCCTTGAAACCATCTCTTCAAACAAAGTCTTACCCGGAAGCATAAACAAATAAAAATATAAATGCAGCACAATGCTTGTTCAAAAGACATTTCAGGGGACAGTAGTATAGAAGTTTCTGCCTCTTTATAGACAGACAGACACACACGCACAGACACAAACACACACAGATAGCACCAAGTGGCCTTGATTATAGTTCTGTTACATTTTTCAAACATTTCATTTTAAATTCTTATGTATCTCAATCCTTAAAAACTTAGGGGGGATAACACTTCCTGTCATTATATCATGGTAAAAACAGAGAATATATGAAATAGGAAGTGTAGGAAGTGAACATTTTACAGATAAGAAGTAGATGCTTAATTATATAAAACATTCAGGAAATCCATGCGATTTCCTGAATACCAGAGATGAGGCATTAATTACACGATTCTCCACTCTTTCCAAAAGGTCATACTTATTTTTTTTAAAAACACCATATAATGCCAGCTCTTCACATATGATGTAGAGCATCTAAATTATACCTTTTGCTGGAACAAAGCCACATACGTTTGTAAATAATACATGAGAATATCATCCAAATCTATTTTGATCTTCCATTTAAAATATTTGTTCTCACACAACATTTTGAATAGAGATTCAGTTCATAAATTCCCAGAATTATATCTCATACATGTGTCACTTGTCTCAATGTATCCTAAATGGATACATGTTGATGAGCCATTTCTGGGCTAAACTATCCAAAGTGAGGATGGGTAAAGTGTTCAGTAATGGATCGCATCCAGAAATAGTTCGATAGGGACTGAATTATTAATACAGCTATTTTGGCAACACTCCTACATTGACAGCAATTTTTAGAAAAATATCTTTTTGTTTGCTGTTTAAAAAGGTGAGAATCTGCCAATAATAAAGGGAAGAAAATACTGCACAAGGAAAAAATGTTGATAAGATCAAGAACTTGTTTTCATATTATATCCTTTCTGCAAATACTTTCAACATGTGCTAACATTCAGAAGTAGTATGTAACTATCTCTGAGAACTTTTAATTTAAAAATTCTAGAAAAAGCAGAGTATCTGCGAATTAGTTCAACAAAGACCTTATCAAAGAACACAAAGAAAGCCAGTTATATTTCCAGAAGCACTGACTATTTACCGAAATTACAGTCATCAGGACTACCAGCTGCATCTCTACTCCCTAGATTTTTGCTCTAGGCGACTTAAATCTTAAAACTACTTTTGGTAAAGGGATCTAGGAAAATGAAATGAGATAACTGAGTGTTACATTAAACTTACTGTGGCACAGGAAAAAGAAAACTAACAAAGACATTTGGTAAGAAGGCATGTCCCACTAAAAGCCTGTATTATCTAACTTTAAAAGGGTCATATCCTTAAATCTTCTATGTACTTTCTTGTTTTATTTAATAACTCTTGTTTACATCATTACGCTGTCCTGTGTTTCCTGAGAACTTCTACTTTCCCATTCTCCTGCCACTGTTGGACTCCTCTCCAGCTTCAGACTTTGCAGGGGTCTGCAAACTTTGCCATACATCAAAGTTACTTGAGAAGCTTGTCAAAGATCCTGACTCCCAGTCCCAAATCTAAGAGTGATTCACAAGCTCTGGGGGAAAGCCTGAGAGAGGATTTTTTAAAATAACAAACAACAGCTAACAAATAAATAAATAAATAAATATCCAAACCAAAGAAGCAAAAACACTCCAAATAATTCTGATAAACACATTCCTCTGACTCATCTTTGAAATCTCCGTTCTGGTTTTCCCTGGCGTACTTTTGACCTGTTATAAAAAAAACATAGTAATGGGTCTTAAAAAATAAACTATCAAGGGAAAATGCAAATAATCATTTTTCATCCCAAATTTCTGCACCTGAATATTCTCTCCTTAAAGGGAATCACTACTAACACACCTTAGATTTTTTTGGTGGGTGCCTTTATCAACAAAATAGTATTTTTATATTGATTTTTCTTTTCATCTGCTTTAAGCATCATCTATATAAATAATCCTATGATTAATAAAGGTATAGCTCAAACTTCCCAACTCTCAATAAAGATGGATTACTAATTTACAAACCTGAAACTAATATAATACTGTATGTCAATTAATCTTCAATACTTTATAAAATTAGATAGATAGATGGATGGATGATAAAGAATTTGGTCCTCTGTAGTTCTATATTAAAATACTTAATTCTACATAAAATTCTATTAAATTCTATATTGTTAAAATTTCATTTTACAAACATTCACATATTTCAGATTTCTTTCATCTATTCTTTCTGTATCTATTTGCTGGGCTTACTAAAGGGATTGAGGAAACTATGTTTCTGTTTCCATTATCTGATTTTCTTTTGAGGCCCTGACTTCCCGAGCAGAGGCAGCAAACTTTGCAAGTGACAGTCTTGGAAAATGCACGTGGTGGACTTTCTTACCTCTTTCCCCAAGTACTTGGAACTGTGATAAGATTGTTTGCATGATTTATTACTGAATTTGAAATAAAGTAGCAGAGGCCCAATATATTATAAATGCTATGTACCCCTGTTAACTGGCTAAAGTTCTTGTGCCTGGATAGTACATAATTAACATGTCACAAAAACTTACTATAAAACTGCTCACTATTTGGAAGAATAAATTCACATTCCATTAAATAAGGATCATCACCACTTTAATGGTCTACATGTTGCATTTTAATCGCCATATAAGTAACCAGAAAATTAAATAGGTCTTTTAGCTAATACGTATTTTCACATTTGAGTGTACTCCTGGCAGAAGATAACTAGGATAGCTGCAACTGATCAGATCCCATTAATGTGAGATTGCTTGTGAAGGAGTACATTTTCTATTATCTTGTGTGGAAATGTTATGCAAATTATTGGTAAATGTGAAAACCTCAAGAGCAAAGCTACATTAACTGTTCCTATTGCGAAGGTATGCTCAATAATTTACAATCCATCAATGGCTGAATTGGAAACAAATTGTTTCTCTGCAGTTCCCTAACGGATAGACATGTAAACAGCACCATCTTCTGGATTAGACAAACTCTCCTAATTGTTTTATAAGACGCTACCCAGGTGTTCTCTGAAACAGCTATCTAACAGATACTAAACACTACACGTGTACCTGTGTATCTTGAAGTATTTATGGTTGATTTTAAATGTGACAATTAGATTTAGACACTAACTCAATAATGTGTGGGAAAATATAAGCATTTTTGTGTACATTAATCTGAATATTGAATTATAATCCACATATAAATAATTTTGAATGTAATAAATAGGGGAATGTATAGTTCTGATCTGGTTAGCTTCATCCTTCCACAGCCAGAAAGTATCTGAGGTGGGGGAAAAAAGCATTTCATAACTTGAATAATTCCATGGAAAAGTAAAATAGAAAATAGACACAAAGTAAATATGTACATTCAATACCCTCATCCCAAACTACGATAAGTGATTCTCCCAAACTCTGATAGCTAGAAAAAAAAAGTTATACTATCATTTCTTTATCTCACTAATAATTAGCCTTCACAGGAAGAAGGTATTCAAGGAAATTGTGTGTTCCACAATAACACCGTGAGCATTGTGAAATATAATTCTAGTTACTTATATTTACATTTGCCAACATAGGAGGTACATCTGTGATACTTTATTTATTTATTTATTTTAGTTCAAGAGAATGTAAAAAAAAAAAAACAAGGAAATCAAGAAGGAAAATTAAGACATAAGGATTAGAAAGATAGGTAACACCAAGAATATAGTTCACAAATATCTTATTTTTATTCCATCTGTCGCTCCCACAGCAAATGCTCTTTGCTCTGCCATGCTGCGCCCTCACCTTGCTTCCAGCCATTATTAGCCATTTCCTGTAGTCAGTTTAATTTCCCCCTCTGGCTAGACCATAGGATTTTGCCCTTTAAGCACTACCTCCTTAATAGTTTCAGGGATATGTGAGTCCCTTCATTTGTCTTGATTAAAAAAACTCAACCTTGAAAGACAGACCCCTGTGATTTCCTTTATATGTGGAATCTAAAATTCAAAACAAATGAACCAGCAAACAGAAAAACAGACAGAGATTCACAAATACAGAGCACAGAGTTGTGCTTGACAGAGGGAAGGAAGATGGAGAGGTAGGCAAAATAGGTGAAGGGGCTTAAGACATACAAACTTCCAGTTCAGCTTAGAAAATACGGTTGATAATATTGTAACGTCATATGGTGACAGGTGATAGCTACACTTATTGTAGCAAGCATTGTGTAATATATAGAATTGGCAAATAATTATGTTGTATATATGAAAGTAATATAACATTTTATGACAACTATACTGCAATTAGAAAGAAAGAAAAAAAAAAGACTACTTTAGATTAACCCAACCCTCCAACTTTTCTTAAGCTTTTGGTGGGCTGAACAGTGCAAACACTAAAAGACAAATACTATATGGTATCACTTATATGTGGAATCTGAAAAAACAAACTTATAGAAACAGAGTATAAAGGTGGTTCCCAAGGGCTGGGAAAAGGGGGTTGGGAGATGGGTGGAGGAGATATCTGTCAAAGACTATATAGACTTCCAGGTAGAAGATAAGTTCTGAGGATCTAATGTACAGCTGGTGTTTCTAGTTCACAGTACTGTATTACATACTTCATAGTTGCTAGAAGAGTAGATTTTCAATGTTCTCACCATAAAAAAAGAGAAAGTAATTATGTGGTGTGATGGAGGGATTAGTAACACTAAGGTATTAGTAACACTAACATTTAACTGTATCAGATCAATGGTTTGTACACCTTAGAGTTACACAATGATATATATATAAATGATATGCCCATGAAGTTGAACAAAAAGAAAAGCTGAAGTTGTTAAAAATGTAAAGCTTAAACTTGATTCTTTAGGTTGAAGATGACTGGCAGGAGGTTTGGTGGTCTAGCCCCTATTTTGCCAACTGAGGTGTGAATGTCTGAGTATGGGTGTTCTTTAGGTTGCTGATTGCTGATCCACTCTCCAATTGCTATTTCCTGATAAAAGATCAAATATGACAAAAATTATAGGGGAAAGCTTGGGAACAGAGGTTAGTTAGTATGTACAAGTCCATAGGCAACATACATTATAATAAATTTGAATATAAATAGATAAATATTTGGATTTTGATTTGTATGTATTTATATTTATATATACGCAATTACATATACATAATAATTACATAAACAAAAATACGTAAGTGTATTTATTTTGTATTTTATTTATTTATATTATATACTTATATATAAATACAATTACATATCTATATTATGTATATATAAAAATAAAATATACAATTATATAAGCGATAATCTAAATGAAATCTTTAGAAATACGTCTGTATTCCTTGGAGGTCTGTCAGGAGTTACTAATGATGTTACGCAGGGAGTGGTATAATGAAATTTTTGTTTCATGAAGCTCCTGAACTCCAGGATAGAAATTTAATTGAAGGGAAGCAATATGGAAGAAAGAACTAAGAAGGAGTCTATCTGGTGTTATTAAGGTTTGAAGGCAATTTTGGTTTGATGGTCAGGTAAGAACAAAGGAAAGAGAATGATTCTCAGATTTCAGTCCTCTGCACATATAAGATATTGCTCAAAAGTGTGTTAGGGAACAGAGGAAGAACAATATTTAGGGAGAAAAAAGATAATTTAATTTTAAAAATGAAGGAGTCTAAGGTGCCTGCTGTAAATATAAGAACAAAAGATCAAATATCAACAAAAGAGTTGGTCGTGAGCTCATTAAAACCATCTCTATTTTGTTTGCTAACTGAATCCAAGGGAACGATTGAGGTCATCTGGAGAGTATATTGGGATATATAAATGAAGTGAGTATCTTAGATAATAGGATAGCTAAAGATCAATGGCTTTACAGGTGGCTAAGGAAAGGTGAGAAATGGTGTTATAAAATATCTGGAAATAAATTCTGGGAGGGAATATTTAAAATGGCCAAGGATGCAAACAGTCAAATGTGTCTAGTAGAGTTTTTGATCTTAGCAAGAGCATTTGTTCCTCATGAATTTTGGGTGTTAAGAAACTACTCATAGTTCATCTAATGATCCCCCCCCCCCGCCCCGCCAAGCACAGTCTTGTCTTTCTTTTGTTCCTTTATTTACCTTTCCATGGGGCTTTGCAGTGACTTATTTGTATGTTTGGTATGAATATGTGAGCATGCTTAGCTCAACCACACACTTTTTGACCTTGAGAATGAGTCTGTTTTCCATATGACTTTCTAGTGTTTTTGGTTTCCTCCTCAGAGGAATTCCTATCTCTATCAAATGATACTACGGCCAGCAGGTGTACGAATTTCCTGGGACTGCTGTAAAGAAGTATCACAAACTAGGTGGCAACAGAAATTCTTTGTGTTATAGTTCTTGAGGTTAGAAGTTGAAATCAAGTTGTAAGCAGAGTTGGTTACTTCTGAGCTCTGTGAGGGAGAATTTATGTCTCTTTCCTAGCTTCTGGTAAACTCAGGTGATCTTTGGCTTGTAGGTGATATTCTACCTGTGCCTTCATAGTCTTCCCTCTGAACATGTCTATCTCTGTGCTTAAATGTCCCCTTTTTATAAGGACACCAGTCATATTGGGTGGGGGCCCACTCTATTGTCCTTATCTTAACTTGATCATATGCAGAAATCCTATTTCCGGATAAAAACCCATTCACACGTAGGGGCTAGGACTTCAACATTTTTGGTGGGGTGGGGAGCTCATTCAACCTATAATTGTGGGGAAGTCTAACTAATGCTGGTGCCCTTTGGGTGTCACACCTGAAGCCATTTTCCCTAGTTGAGTTATTATCAAAAAGGTTAACTTTGGGCTCCTATACATAGATTTGCCACTTCTCAATTTGTTCAGAAGTTACGTAGGGAAAGATATTTCTTATTTGGCACTCTCAGAGTTTGCACATGTGGGAGGAATGCAGTTGGTAGAATTCTTGGGATCATCACAATGGCAGTTTGTGCCAGCTCACAAGAGCCAACTGTTACATTTTCAACATTCTGAAAACTAATTACTAATATGGATGTTAATTAAAATCATAAACTTGACATACGAAGTCATCCCTTCCCAATTGTCTTACTGCATTTCCTATCTGTGCTCTTAGGTTATTTGCCTCTGTGTGGTGGAAATACTACACAATGCTAGTGATGTGCTGCTACTGTACATCTCTTTCCAACTTTGCAATCAGTGACATCATAATAGTAATTTGAAATGGACAATAGGAGGCACATTTACTCCACATAAATTAGCAAACCATGCTAATCAGGAATTAACATTGTTTTGGTAAATCCCTAGAAAAAGAGTGTGATTGAGAAAATGTTGATCATGCACATTAAACTTAAATTTGTGATGTCTATAGCTGATAGACATTGTAAATAACAATGACACTGACATTGTAAATAACAAAAAAATTAAGAAAAATCATTTTCTAAGATTCTAACACTATTCTGATTAAACAAAGTACCACCTGCATCATTGTCAAGTGAGAGGATTTCCAACATGTATCTGCATTATTTCACTTTTGTTTGACTCATTAACATAAACAAAAATACCAGTCAACACTTACACTGAAACTACATTCGAACAGTCAGGTGTTAAATCTTTACTAGTATGTCAGAATAGCGAGGAATTAGGGATAGCATTGAATTTCCTTGTAAGAATCTTGACACTGTAGTTTGGTTGAAAGATGTGCAGTCAGTGTAGTTTTGTTGGTTTATTTTTGTAGTGGAAAAGATTTAGGAGGTTTAAATATTCACTAGAAAGATGTGGGGTGGGTGGGAAGAGGGAAACAGAGAGTAAAGGAGAGAAAGAAACTGAATCTGAATATAAAGGAAATACTTCAAGAGAAAAGGTGTGAGTTGACCTATGTTATAGTCAAAGACTATGGCCATGAGAGTTGAAGGTAACTCTTCCAACCTGAGAAGGAAGAATGAAATAATGGGTACAGGTATATAGGTATTTTGTAATTGACATTGCAGCATATTGAAAGAATTCACACCTGGTGTTTTTATATTTTTCTACAAAACAAGTTTATTACTGAAGAGGAAATGGAAGTCAGAAAAATAAAGGACTTTAAATCTAATGGAGTGGTTTTGAGTTATCCACAAATGGTAGTAAAACAGAATATTGGGAGGAAGTGGGGATTGGAAGCAATATGTAAGGCTTTGGGGGAATCCTATCAGTTTGCTTATTATTCAATAATTGAATAATTATTCAATAATTATTCAATAATTCCACTCAACTGAAGTGGGAGAAGTTGGAAAATTGGGTTGATCAAAGTTTAATTTTTTTCATCAAAATAGATGAAGGGACTCATATCACTGAGACCACTAAGGATGTAGTGTTTAAATGGCAAAAATCCCAATTTTTAGCCTGAGGAGGAAATAAACAGCCTTAAGGAGAGCTGTTTTGGGATTGGCTGATGCCAACAAGGTCAAGCTGTTCGCCCTACCCATTTCAATGCATCCTAATTTATTTCTGTTTGTTTTGCTCTAACGGAGTGCTGGAACTTCTCTGGAAATTTGGACCATAAAGGCTTTCTTATCCATAGATGACTTCCCTACTCAGTACTCTGCAGGTGCTCCCAGATTACGTCCCAGAAGGACCGGAACTGGTTCAGTCTCCTATGGTTTGCACAGCTGGTGAGAAAGTCAGATGCACTGGTGTGGCAAGACCTCCCCAATCCATGGCCTATGGAGTGAGTCCTGCAATTCCCCCAGAGGCACTTCTGTTCATGGATGGATGCTGAAGCTTTTTGCTGGAAGTGTTATTTATTTTTGAAAATGCCAGTTATTTTACCAGCAAAAACAGATACATTCAGGACTATAATGGGGCAAGAAAGCTATAGCAAAAGCAAAGGCAAGCCCACAGAACAAAAGAGATGAAGCTTTCTTATGGAGGGAAGTGGGAGGTTGAGACAGCTGTAATAAATAAAAAAAACCCACTAGAATAAACTGGGAGCTTGAAGTTTAAAGACTTCTCATTGGCTGAGTTGTGATCGTCTGTTATTGGCTGGTCTATTGGTGGGGCAGAAGGAAAGCAGTTCTCCCTTCTGCTGGGGTAGTAAAGTAGTATACACATGCAAGGTCCCTCTTTCATGTTGGGTCTACGATTGACAAGAATGGTAGGAAGTGAGAGCTCCTGTGGTGGCTTCTGAACTGCATTCGAAATGAGATTTCCTTTAATTTCTTTCATTCCTTTTATTTTCACAAAAGAGGGGTTCCCCAAAAGAAACAATGTAAGTGCTGACATCATCTCCTTTAATTTCTTTTTGTTGTTGAGACTTACACCTGCAAAAGTTTTGCAAAGTATTGTTTTTTTAATCTTATGCGTATTTTGTAATTATTGTTTGCCAAGGAAATAATTAATGCCAAAAACTACATTTTAAATTTCTTTTCTTCATGATATCCCAATTTTGTGTCACATTTAAAAGACCTTCTCCATCAAAGTTTTCTCTTAGTGTTTAAACACTTAACTTTTCCTTTTATGTTTAGTATCTTTACTAGCTTATTATTTGAATAATATGAAAGTAGCAAAGGTAAAAACCTGTTTTAAGAAATGCCTATATTTAATGTTTTGCTAAGAAAAAAAATTTGTCACTTCTTTTTTTTTTAAAGATTTTATTTATTTATTTGTTAGAGAGAGAGAGAGAGTGAGCACAGGCAGAGTGGTAGGCAGAGGCAGAGGGAGAAGCAGGCTCCCTGCCAAGCAAGAAGCCCAATGCAGGACTCGATCCCAGGACGCTGGGATCATGACCTGAGCACAAGGCAGCCGCTTAACCAACTGAGCCAAACAGGCATCCAAAATTTGTCACTTCTATGTGGATATGTCTTTTTATTTTTTAAATATTTTATTTATTTATTTGACAGAGAGCGATCACAAGTAAGCAGAGAGGCAGGCAGAGAGAGGAGGAAGCAGGCTCCCCGCGGAGCAGAGAGCCTGATGCAGGACTCCATCCCAGGACTCTGGGATCATGACCTGATCCGAAGGCAGAGGCTTTAACCCACTGAGCCACCCAGGCACCCCAACCAACACCCCTCCCCTCCAGGAGAGCAAGGAGGAGGAGGAGGAGGCGGCGGCGCCACTGCTTCCCCCTGGATATATCATTTTTTTTTTTTTAAGATTTTATTTATTTATTTGACAGACAGAGATCACAAGTAGGCAGAGAGGCAGGCAGAGAGGAGGAAGCAGGCTCCCCGCAGAGCAGAGAGCCCGATGTGGGGCTTGATCCCAGGACCCTGAGATCATGACCTGAGCCGAAGGCAGCGGCTTAACCCACTGAGCCACCCAGGCACCTCGCCCCTGGATATATCTTAAGTCTTTTTATCTGTTGACATTTTGGGAAGAAGCATCTTGGTTTTGATTAAATAAAATAAATTATTCAAATTAGGGGTATATTTGCTAAAAATTTAAAAAAATGTCTAATAAGGAACATACAATTTGTGATATTGAAATTAGAGCAAACGTGTGAGTTTTTCAGTAGGAACTTAAGGATATTTTATACATATATATGTATATATACATATATATATCTTTAATATATACAAATAAATTTCCTTAATTTTTTTGTTTATAAATATACTATAGTAGAGTGATATCAGGGCAATTGAATGACATATGTATTACTTATTTTCCAATTTTTAATTTCTACTTCTTTGATAAAAAATTTACTTTAAGGCATACATTAGGAGAAACTGCAGAAAATACTAAAAACTAGGCAATGGTGAAAATATGTCATGAGGAATTTCATTCTTACATTATTTTTTAACAATATTTATATTGCCTGAAAAAGTAGTAAAAAAACTTCAAAATTTGATAAATACACATGTTATAATTTTAGAGATTTCACCAAAATAAACCATATAACTAATACATACATTTCAAATTTAGAATTTTTAAATTCAGAATGATATCTCCAACTCTCCCTCAAAAAGGCATTTTGAGCACATTGGTAGCTAGTATTTTTATAAAATACTTTTTTACAGAATATTTTTGACATTTTTTATAAGAAAATGACCTGTCTGATAAAAAGGTAAATTAGTTTTAATGATAAATAGGATAGAATCAGTATGTCTATGACAACTTCTGTTCCTAAAACTATTATTGTATTTTAATAATTTAATAAATATTATTTTAGATAATTATCTCCTCTGTTAGGTAGAAAAGAGATTACAGTTAAACAATACTGTTTTTTATTATTACCTTCTCTTGAATTACAGAAAATACTTGATAAGAAATATGAGTACTGTTTACATACTCATTTATTATTTAGATATTTTTCTGATCATAATATTCAGTTTGTCTAAAAGACTAAACCATAATAATAGTTTATATACACTTTTACCTGCAGGTAGCAGCAAAATACTATTAACTGAGAACAATTATCCTCTATGCTATCAGGATTTTTGTTGTAATTAACATGCTCAGATGCAGGATTCTTATTCCCCTTAAGCTACTGTTACTTTTTTTTCTATAAGTTTATGCATACAGATTAATAATGCTAAATTAAAGGCTTTATTTGTGATTTAAAGAGGAGCAACTTTAATCTTTCTTTGGAACTTCATACAAATTCAATTCTTAGATATCACGTTGGTCCTACTATGGATGGAGAGTAGGATACTGTTTAAGAAGCCTTTCAAGTGATTCTGGGGCAAACTAAAATTTGAGAACCATGGGTCTAAGTCAAGGCTGTGCAACAGAACTTTCTTTGATGATGAAAATGCCCTATGTCTATTTTTTCCAAAGCAGTAGCCAGTAGCCCATATGCCTACTAGGTACCTTAAATGTGGCTAATACAATCAAGGGACTGATATTTTAATATTACTTAATTTTAATTTATTTAAAGTTAAAAAACCACATGTGGTCAATGGCTATTGTTTTGGACAACACAAGTCTGAATGAGCCCCTAATTTCAAGTGACTAGAATGGCAGAAGATAAGATTCTAAAGGGATCATAATTATTGCATCTTTCGACCACTATTGGAATCTCTGGTGTTTTAATTTACTATATATATATAAAAAAAAGATTAGCCTGATATAATTTTGATCCTAATAAAATGAAGTAAAATAGTGGAATCAATTACCTTTGCAAAATTTGTGAAGTGAAATGGATTTAACAAAGTTTACATTTTTACCAAAAAATGTTGTACCTGAGTGTGGTAGGCACAAAGCTCAGATGATGTATGTGTCCTGTATAATCTTCCTTCATTTAGTGAGGATAGGACCAATGAATGTGATGGAACCATGTTCATGGTCAGGTTACTTTTTATGTTAAAGATAATTAGATTTTGCTGATACAATAAATGTCCCTATGCATTTGATAGTAAGTTAATTAAAAGGGAGATTATCCTGAATGGGACTGTCAGGTGAGTTTTTATGAGAGGGTCGTAAACCAAGTGTGATTTGTCAATGGCAGGCAAGAATGGTTCAATATATGAAAATCAATTAATAACATAGACTGTGGGAATTCATAGTGCCTGGCAGGATAAAACATGCTTCTGTAGGTGGGAAAAGCTGAAAAGCGAAGAAGGGCCTCCTTTAAAGTTTCTGGGGTGAAAATAGCCAGATCTTCTTTAAGGCTCAATACACTTATCCAGGGAGTAAATGCTTGATTTAGGAGAGGCATTTATCTTTGGAGATCCTGTACTCCCTGTCTACACATTCGTCACAAGCACAGCTGTTCTAATCACACCATAATCCCTATGTCACTGTCTTGATTATTAAAACTTCCCACTCCTTTTTGTTTTTCTTATTCCCCTGATGTATTGGTAATGTTCACAATAAAAATGGAGGTAGAGTTTGGCTTGGGACCTTTCACCACTAGAGTGTCTGGTCCCCACACCCTCTCCTTTCTCCTACTAAAGTGTCTGGAATAATCTTTTCATTTGCTGTCCCACGTTTTGTTGGCCAAACCTGACAATATACTACATTAAAAGAACAAAGGACAAAAATCTCATGATCATCTCAGTAGACGCCTTTGACAAAACCCTTTCATAAGAAAAACTTTTTATTTTTTTTAAAGATTTTATTTATTTATTTGACAGAGAGAGGAGACACAACCAGAGAGGGAATACAAGCAGGGGGAGTGGGAGAGGTAGAAGCAGTCTCCCCATTGAGCATGGAGCCCCATGTGGGACTCGATCCCAGGACCCTGAGATCATGACCAGAGTCAAAGGCAAATGCTTAACAACTGAGCCACCCCAGTATCCCTAAAAACTCTTTATGATTAAAATTAAACTGGATATAGAAGGAATTTACCTCAATGTAGTATGAAGATCACACAGATAAAACCAAACTCACCACTGAAAAACTGAAACTTTCCCTCTAAGCTTAGAAACAAGGCAAGGATGCCCACTCTCATTACTTCCATTCAACATAGTACTGAAAATCCTATCCAAAGTAATTAGGCAAGAAAAAGAAATAAAATGTATCCAAATTAGAATGGAAGATGTAAAATTATCTCTGCCCACAGATGACATGATCTTATATTTAGAAAACTCCAAAGACTCTACAAAAACCAAACTGGTAAACTAATACATGAATTTGATAAGGGTGCATGATACAAAGTCAACACACAAAAATTTGTTGCATTTTTATAGAGCTAAAACAAACTATAAGATGGGATGCCTGGGAGGCTCAGCCAGTTAAGTGTTTGCCTTCAGCTCAGATCATGATCCCAGAGTTCAGGGATTGAGTCCCACATTAGGCTCCTTGCTCAGTGGAGGCCTGCTTATCCCTCTGCTTGTGCTCGCTCCCTCTCTCTGACAAATAAATAAATAAAATATTCAAAAGCAACTATAAGAAAAGGAGATTAAGAAAATGATGTCATTTAATAGTATCAAGAAGGATAAAATGTTTAGGGATAAACTTAACCAAGAAGGTGAAAGACTAGCACACTGAAAATAATGAAATATTGAAGAAAATTATTAAAGAAGACATTAATCAATGGAAAAAAATCCATGTTCATAAATTGGAAGACTTAATATTGTTAAAATGTATATACTACCCAAAGTTATGTATAGATTCAGTGTAATCCATAGCAAAATCTCAAAGGCATTTTTCACATAGAGAAAATCCTAAAATTCACATGGAACCACAAAAGATCCCAAATAACCAAACATCTTGAGCAAGAAGAACTAAAGGCATCACATTTCCTGATATCAAAATGTATTACAAAATAAGAGTAACTAAAATAGTATGATATTGGCACAAAGATAGACATAAATCAATGGAAGCCACATAAATCTGATCTTGCACAAGTTTGCCAAAAGTACATAATAAAAAATGTTTAGTCTGAAAAACAAATGATGTTGGGCAAGATGATATCCACGTGTAAAAGAAGGAAATTGGATGCTTATCTTACAACATACATGGAAATCAATTCAAAATGAATTAGATTTAACTGTAAGAACTGAAACTATAAAACTTTTCAAAGAAAACACAAGAGAAAAGTTCATAACCTTTGCCTTTGCAGTATTTCCTGCATATGACACCAAAAGCACAAGCAACAAAGGCAAAAATAGACAAGTAAGACCATATCAAACTAAAAAGCTTCTCTACAGCAAATTATCAACAGACAAGGTAGAAAATAGGTATTGTAGAATAGCTTACATAGACTGAGTTTTTAATATACACTAAGTACTTTACATTTATTAATTTTTTAAGTATCAGTGACAAAACCACGGAATGCTGACCATTGTTATTAAATTTTCTTGTTGAGGAATTCAGGCACAGAGATCTAAGGTAATTTATCCAGAATTACTCAAGGAAGTTGTAAATGGAGGACTTCACACAATAAGGCTTATAGTTTCAGAGTCTTTGTACTTACACAATGCTCTATTTCCCTTTTAATAGGACAGTTAATTTTGGAATGTGGAATGAAAACTCTTTCTCTTATTGAAAAAAGTGTTGAGATTATAGATGAAGACAAAAGGTAATTGGAGTTGGAGAACAGAACATTTTAGGGGATCTTGATATCGAAGAAAGTTGAAGGAAACTCTTGAAAAAATGCAGTGATTCCGAAGGTTAAATGGAAAGTAGATGATACTCAGAAAATGGGAGATGTCTAAGTAAAACTGACAAAGGTAGCATATCAGAGAATGTTTGGAATAGATGTTCTGTGATATTTAATAAATCTTCAAAGAAAGAAAAGTAGTTACTGTTTAGGGTGGACAGGCCACAACTATAAATGTTAGCCATTAAATGTAAAGCCTAACAACCAGATATTACAAAGTGGACTGGTATGAAAAGGACTTGCTAGTAGTTTAAACCAGGAGCCTGGGACCTGGAGAAATATGTAGATTTTTCTAAAAGTAAATGTCCTAGTTCTTTTATTTGAGACATGTGGTCTAAAATAAAATTTTACTACTAGCATTCAATTAAGTTCTAAAGAATAGGAGTAGAAGAGATGCTGAAGGAGAAATATGGCTGACATTTCATTCATATTGCTTGCAATCTGGTTGATGCAAAAGGAAAATAGATGAAATTGAAGTGTGATAAAGAAAAGGACACAGTTAAAATTTTACTCTGACCAAAATGAAATTAAATTAAAATTGTTAACAAATATATCTGGAAAATCCTGAAATAGTTGGAAACTGAGCAATAGAGTTTTATATAGTCATGAATAAAAGAATTAAGTGAATAAAAGAATTAAGTAAATAATAAGAAAATATAAAAACATTTTGAACTGCATAATAATGAGAATATAATAAAAATTTAAGTGACATATTTAAATCAATGTTTTTTTTTTTTAAAGATTTTATTTATTTATTTGACAGAGAGAGATCACAAGTAGGCAGAGAGGCAGGCAGAGAGAGAGGAGGAAGCAGGCTCCCTGCTGAGCAGAGAGCCCGATGCGGGACTCGATCCCAGGACCTTGAGATCATGACCTGAGCCGAAGGCAGTGGCTTAACCCACTGAGCCACCCAGGCGTCCTAAATCAATGTTTAAAGGGACTTTTACAGCTATGAATGTTTATATTAGATTAGAAAATTTTAAATCAATGAACAATGTTTCCATCTCGAAACTAGGAAAAGGGGAGCAAATTAAACCTAAATTAAGTTAAAATATGGAATGAAAAAATAGAAGAGCTACATCAATGAGAAAAGGACAAATAAGAAAAAAAAATGGATGAAATTAAATGTAAGTTACCTGAAAAGATTAATGAAACTGATGAAACCCTAGCAAGACTTAACAAGAAAAGACTGAAATCAAAATGTCATCAACAGGGGTGGTTGTTAAGCATCTGCCTTGGGCTCTGGTCATGATCCCAGGGTCCTGGAATCAAGCCCCATATCAGGCCTCTCACTCATCTGGTAGCCTGCTTCTGTCTCCCTCTGCCTGCGTTCTTTCTCCCCCTTTCTCCCTCTGTCAAATAAGTAAATAAATAAACAAATAAAATCTTAAAAAAAATATTGTCATCAAGGGTTGGAATCTCCTGGTTTAATGTCCTTTTCCAACCTCATTGTTATTGGTAAAATTACTAATATAACAAGGGGACTTCACTACAAATCTTATAAACATTAAAAAGGTAATGAAGAAAAAGTATGTACAATTTTATGAGAATCAATTTATATCCTGGAACAAATGGACATGTTGCATGAAATACACAAATTACAAAAGTGGCATAAGAAGAAAGAGAAGCTTACATGGAAGAAATTGATCTTCTAAGAAAAATAAAAAAAAATAAGTCATTTGAAAAGAAATTTTAGATCTATATTATTTACAAATATTTCCTTTAAAATATGTAGAAAAGAAATAATGTTAACATTTTACAAAGTAATCAAGATAATATAGAAAATAAGTAACAGTCCCCATTTATTATTTGGGGTCAGCAAAATATTGACACCCATTGCTTACATTAAGAAGACGTAAAAAAAAAAAGAAGATGTAGTTTGGATGATATTTGTTGCTTATGGACTGGAAGATTCAATAATTTTGAGATGTTCATTTTTCTCAAATTGACCTAACCATTAGAAAAAACAAAAACAAAAACAAAAAACAAATTCACCAAGCTCTTACATGCTGAAGATTTATATTAATAATGGGAAAGATTTTGCATTAAATTATAATTTTTATTCTAGTTAGCAAGTTAGAGAAAGCAATTAGTTTATATACACATATATTTGTGTTGTCTCAGAGGACAACAGAGACTCTACAGAACACAAAGTTTCTTTAAAGAACAATAGGCCTAAATATTTGGTATTAATCAGGAAATGGTCAAAGGAAGATTTTGGAGAATTCAAATAGTAGGGGTTAAGAGCAGTGAGTGTGGACTTTTAACCATAGCTGCCTCGTATTGCTGCAAGGAATAAAAGAGATAGCTTTAAAGCACTTTAAAGAGATGTCCAGCACATAAGTAAACATCTTATGCAGTATTATCATTACTAATATTAATGTTGGAAACAAGAATGAAAGAACAAGAGTTTTATGAACTCTGAGGTTCACTTTAGTCAGACTGTTAGGTTGGGAAAGCAGAAAGAAGAAATGGAACAAGATAATTTGCATTGATACAAGTCCGTATTCTACATCTAGATAAAATATTTTAGTGAAATTGTTTTTATTAGGCATAATAAAAGTCCTCATAATTTATCCAAATAAGTTTCTTCGTAATTCACCAGAGAAAATAACCCAGGATTTTCACAGGAGGCTTTCTGCATGATTTTATTTATACTATTCTATTTGATCCAATCAAAATAATTACAAATTTTGAGAATATATTTTGAATTTGAGGTCTCAAATTTGAGAATAATTCTTGTTTTATTATTTTTTCATTTTGTAATTGAAGCCTACAAATTAACTTATTTTGAATGGAAAAGATTAACTGAGCAAAATAAAAATTTTCTCCCATTAAGAAACCATTTATCTTCCATAGCTCAGTACTTGCCTATTCCAAGAAAAGCCAAATGTCCTTACCTTTTTCAGGAAAGCATTAATACCTGTTGTGAAAAACTTTTATTAGTGCTAATTGTTCCAGCAAGCAGTGAATGGGAAACAGCAGGCCCAGGGATTGTATGTGACTATCTACAATAAAAAGAAGTTCTATACTTCATGGGCCTCTAAGTATACGGCTAACCCTCCTGATTACAAAAGGTACAGAGTGCCATTAAAAGGCATTGAGATTTCCTGAAGACAATTATAAAGGCATATAACATCTGTTCTCAATCATGGGCGACAGGAGAGAAAATGTGCACCACATGATATGTTACATACAACAAAGAAGTCCAGCTGTGTGGAAAAAAGCATGTGAAAAAGCAATGGCCAAGCAAAGAACAGTGAAAAGTAAGCCTTGTTACGATGACAGTGACCCATGGTGATCTCTTTGAGTAGCTCTGTGGTGCCAAGATCTGTTTGTTCTCCTACAAAAAGGGCCACCCATGACATCCTTGATTATGGGTACTATTCATAAAAGAGAACTATTTACTAGACAATTTGGATTTAACATTTAAAATGACAAACTTCAAAAAAGCTATGGGGGGGCAAAGCATTTTCTCAGCCCTTTGTTCTAATAGTCCAGGATCAAAAATGCCTTTATCTCCTCACAGAAATCTATGTCATTCCAAACCATTTTTACATAACGCAAAATAGAACTGAAATAGTCCCATAATAAATATCAATGGGAAAAATTATTGTGGAAAATAATGATTAGAGAAAATTATGTAACCATTTACACCCTTGTCCCTACCACTTCTTTCTGCTTCTCCTTCCTACTGGGCTTCAGCCAACTGCCTCCTTGTTGTTCTTCCAACATAACACGTGCGTCCAGTTGGGTCTTTGTATGCACTGTTCTGTCCACTTGGGCTTATCACCTGCATGTAAGCACTAACGTTGTCAATCATAGTAAAGCTATCCCTGAAAAGCCTAATTAAAACTGAACCCATTCTGCACCTTTCCTATTGTTTCTAATTTATTTTTTCACATAACACTAATTACCATACAACATAATATCTTCTTAGTAATTAACTTTGTATTTTGGTTACTTTTCCTTGGAAAAGATACGCTTTGTGAAGTCAGGATTAGAGCTCTTTTTGTTCACTGCTGCCTCAACACACACATGACAAAAGTCAAAATTATTTCTCAAGGAATTGAATGACCTTATGATTTCTCTAGTTCTTCAAATTTAACTGGGTAGTAAAGGGTTAATCCAGCAGGTTTAGGGTGTTCTTTTGAACCTTCCTTTTTCCAAATAAAGAACTAGCCCTTATTCTGTTTAAGAGGGGCACCTGGGTGGCTCGGTGGATTGAGGCCTCTGCCTTCGACTTAGGTCATGGTCCCACGGTCCTGGGATTGAGCCGTGCATTGGGCTCTCTGCTTGGCAGGGAGCCTGCTTCACTTCCTCTCTCTGTCTCTGCCTGCCTCTCTGCCTACGTGTGATCTCTGTCAAATAAATAAAATCTTTAAAAAAAAATATTTAAAAATATTTAAGAGGGAGATTCTTTCTGAACTCTCTGAAATATCCTGCCTGATAAGAATGTCTTTGTAGGGGAACCTGGGTGGTTCAGTAGGTTAAGCCGTTAATCCTCTACTTATTGCACTGGTCATGAACCTAGGGTGCCCGGACAAGATGGAGACCTGCTTGGCAAGGGCTCCCTGCTCAGTGGGGAGTGGTGTCTCCCTCTGCCCCGCCCTCTGCTTGTGCTTGCTCCCATGTTCACTCTCTCATTCCTCAAGTTAAGAAAAAAAAAAAAAAAAGAAAGAAAAAAAAGAAAAAGAAACAAAAAAGAATGTCTTTGTATACCAAGATATTTAAGCCACACAGATAGTTTATGCTAACAGTGTAACTATGGTAAACACCTATTTTTGTTTACCTGGGATTTGAGGCCATGCTGTCGTTTGACCTCTGGGGATTGGAGTCCAAGTGGCTTAGGTCAGTCTCATAGATGTCCCATGCCTACATGATAGACCATTAGTAAAAACCTGGCCTCAGGGCTCAAGAAGGATTGAGCTTCATTGTTAGGCAACACTTTGGAAATGTCATCACACATTGTTGCTATCTTTTTTACTCTACTGGGAGAGGACAGTTGGAAGGTAGAACCTGGTTTCTCTTAAACTCTGCCATATGCACCTTTTCTCTTTGCTGATTTTGAACTGTATTCTTCTACTGTAAACTGTAACTGTAAGTATAACAGCTTTCTGGAATTCTGGGGTATTCCTAGCAATCACCAAATCTAAGAGTGGTCTAGAGGACCCCTGAGACAATAATTATTCATCCATGTTTGGATAAAAATGAACTAATCATCATTTTGTGGTCACATTATAATTTATTAATTTTGAAACTTAACATACAAGATCTGTTCTACTAAACTTATGATTTATATTCATTTATGTGAAGGAATAATGGTTTTCTTTGCAAAAATAATAATGCAATGATTTTTGATAAGTAACTATTACAGGGGCACCTGGGTGGCTCAGTCTGTTAGGCATCTGCCTTTGGTTCGGGTCATGATCTCCAGGTCCTGGGATCCAGCCTTGTGGGCTCCCTGCTCAGCAGGGAGTCTGCCTCTGCTTACTCTGTGCTTGTTTTCTGTCTTTCAAGTGAATAAAAAAAAAATCTTGAAAAAAAGTCTTAAAAAATTAAGTGTTACAGGCATTAATAATATAGATATCAATAGTGGTACAATATCAGTATAATTGTTTGTTTCCATTTCTGAGACTGAACTCACCTAGGGAAAAAAAAATATGTTTCCATGGACACTCAAAATTAATATAAGCCACACCTTATGAAATATAGTGCATATTACCATTCTCTCCTACTTAGAATAACTTTTAAAAACAAAGTAGAAAGGGGCGCCTGGGTGGCTCAGTGGGTTAAGCCGCTGCCTTCGGCTCGGGTCATGATCTCAGGGTCCTGGGATCGAGTCCCGCATCGGGCTCTCTGCTCAGCAGGGAGCCTGCTTCCCTCTCTCTCTCTGCCTGCCTCTCTGCCTACTTGTGATCTCTCTCTGTCAAATAAATAAATAAAATCTTTAAAAAAAAAAAAAAAACAAAGTAGAAAGATGCACATAATCAAAAATACAAGCCATGGTTTGCAAAAATAAACTAGATACATACAACAGATAAATTATTCACAAGTACAATACCACATCTTTCTTTCAACTTATACTAATGCTATGTGACTACAATAACCATATCAGAGATAATGAATTCAAAAGGAGCTTGAACACTACCTAGGTAACATGACCACATACATCACCCTGATTAATTTAAAGTATCTGATGACTGCCTTGGAATCTTTATATATACATAAAAATCCAGTCAACCATATTCTGTATTCTGTGTGATACCCATTAGTTTTCTAAGGATATTTGATTTTGTTAAATTGATTAAACACTTCAACTTTATAACATACTAATCTTGCAGACATACACATACATATACACATACACATACGTTTGCGGAAACAAGTATTTTTTGCTTTGAAAGACTGATTTATTTCTTTATAGAGGTGGGGAGGGGCAGAGGGAGAAAATCTTTCAAGCAGACTCTCTGTTGAGCACTGATTCCCACCTGAACTGAAACCAAGAGTTGGATGCTTAACTGACTGAATCACCCAGGCACCCCAGGAAACAAGTATTTTTGAGAACTTTTAACTTTATACATTACTAATAAAGAAAAGAAAATGCATTTTACAATTATTTTAGTTAAAAATGGAAATACAAAAATCCCCTGATCCTCCTTTTTCCAAATTCCCTATGATATATCATGGCAACCTTAAGTTTTCTCACTTAACTCTTTCACTCCCATAAAAAAAGCAGAGGAAATGATTATTAGTATAAAAAGTGTAGTGTGTGTGAATATTAGTATATTTATTTTTCATGTTTAGTATATTTAAGTGAATACACAAAATTGCTAAGTAAATATAATAAATACTAAATATATATAAATATTTATATATTCATATATAGTAATATATATGGAGACAGACATACATTTCTGTATTTCTGTGTGCATGTGCATGTATCCATAAGTAATATATTTAGTGATCAGTGTATTTAATAATTTATTATTTGTATATATAACATATGCTAAATTATGCATATATATGTATATATGAATATCACACATACATACATACATACATACATACATACATGCCTGATGCAAGTGTGTGTATTCCCAAGTAGAAGTTTTAGAAATCTGGGGAGATAAGAATTTGATTATCATTTTATGGGGTTAGAACAGTACTAATCCTTTGGGACGCCTGGGTGGCTCAGTTGGTTAAGCAGCTGCCTTCAGCTCAGGTCATGATCCCAGCGTCCTGGGATCAAGTCCCACATTGGGCTCCTTGCTCGGCAGGGAGCCTGCTTCTCCCTCTGCCTCTGCCTGCCATTCTGTCTGCCTGTGCTCGCTCTCTCTCCCTCTCTCTCTCTGACAAATAAATAAAAAAAAAAAAAAGAGAGAACAGTACTAATCCTTAAATGCAAAACTTGAGAGACTAGGAATCCTGTAACATGTGGACAGTCACCTCAATGAAGAGATTCTAAGACTTTTACTTTTTAAAATCCTTCCAGATATGATTACATGTGAAAACCTGGAACCAAGTTGGTTTTAGATATAAACCTAAATATATTAGCACAGTTTTCCAATAATGCAAAAAAAGAAACCAAAATCCAAAGTGATAAATATCATTTTGATCCAAGGTTTCATATATTCATTTAATCATACTTTTATGGAAAAATCATATCAGGAATACAGTGGTTTCTCTTCCTTTATTTATTATTTAAATATTTTTTTTTTATTTAAATGGGTACTAGAATGATCACACAATCTGAGTTCAAGACAGAAAATAAAAAATGTTCTGCTCAACATCAATTTATTCCAGCTTACCTGAATGCAGAAAATCTAGGTCAGACAGGTATCTGAGCTCTTATATCTGAGAGTCTTCTTAGTAACGTTCACTTTGAAATTATTTTTAGGCAAATTATCTGCAAATCTCCACAAAAGTATTTATGAAGTACAGATGGTTCCCAACTTACAGATGCTTTGACTTGTAATTCTTTGACTTTATGATGTGTGAAAGTGATACATATTCAGTAGAAGCCATGCTTCAAATTTTGAATTCCAATCTTTTCCGAGGCTAGTGCTTTGCAGGAGATGCTCTGGTGATGCAAGGCGGTGACAGTGAGCTGCAGCTCCCAGGCAGCCACGCCATCACGAATAAGCAGCAGATCTATTTACAGCCATTCTGTCCCTGCACAACCATTCTGGTTTTCACTTTCAGTACTGTATTCAACCAATGACATGAAATACTCAACATTTTGTTGTAAAATAGGCTTTGTGTTAGATGATTTTCCCCAACCAGAGGCTACTTTAAGTGTTCTGAGTATGTTGAAGGTAGGCGAGGCTAAGCTATGATGTTCAGTAGGTTAGGTATATTGAATGCATTTTCAGCTTATGATGTTTTCCACTTATTATGGGTTTATCATGTTATATATATATTATATTATTATTTATTATAAGTTCAAGGAAGATGTGTCTTTAAGATTGTTTTTAAATAATAATTTAATATACATTGCAGACTAATCTTATAGGTATTCAAGAAATTAATGTAAATTTAGTAAATTAAAAATTAATATTCAGGCTTTGGACTTACATTACTATTCCTGATTGTTATTGCCATAAATCATCATTCAAGTATCATTTATATTATTTCTTAAAAGAGAAGACATTATATTTTAGTATATGCATATTAAGAAAAATAGCATGAATTTTAAGGAAAAAAGTTCAAAAAAACCATGAAGTTCTTACTCATTTTATGAATATTATCATAACTTATGTTGATATACTTATTAATATAGATTTTTCAAAGAAACACTAATAATTATAATTTCATTGTTTATCTGGAAATATCTGGATTGTTCTTCTAAGCAAAGGTAATTTTAATTGCATAATCATAAATTTTAATATCATGAGTATCACATATGGATACATAATTAACAATACACATGTGTTAGAAATCTATCTTTTTAGTGGGAGTTTTTCCCCCAAAATTAATTAATTAATTAGTTAATTTATTAATTTATTTTTTATTAACATATACTATATTATTTGCTTGAGGGGTACAGGTCTGTGAATCATCAGTCTTACACAATTCACAGCACTCACCATAGCACATACCCTCCCCAATGTCCATCACTCAGCCACCCTATCCCTACCCAATTACCCCCCTAGCAGTCCTCTGTTTCCTGAGATTAAGAATCTATTATGGTTTGTCTCTTTCCCCAGTTTCATTTTGTTTCACTATTTTCCCTCCCTATCACCCATGACCCCACATCCTGCCTCTCATATTCTTCATATCAGAGAGATCATATGAAAACTGTCTTTCTCTGCCTTATTTTGCTTAGCATGATACTTTCCTTCTATCCACATCCTTGTAAATGGCAAGATTTCAGGGTTTTTTGATGCTGCATTATATATATCTCACCTCTTTATCCATTCATCTGTTGATGGACATCTAGGTTCTTTCCATAGTTTGGCTATTGTAGACATCGCTGCTATAAACATTTGGTGCATGTGCCCCTTTGGATCACTACATTTGTTTCTTTAGGGTCAATACTCAGTAGTACAATTCCTGGGTCATAGGGTAGCTCTATTTTCAACTTTTTGAAGAACCTCCATACTGTTTTCCAGAGTGGCTGTACCAGCTTGCTTTCTCACCAACAGTGTAAGAGGGCTCCCCTTCCTCCACATCCTTGCCAACATCTGTCCTTTCCCACTTGTTAATTTTAGCCATTCTGATTGGTGTGAGGTGGTATCTCACAGTGGTTTTGATTTGTATTTCCCTGATGCCAAGTGATGTTGAGCACTTTTTCATGTGTCTGTTGGCATCTTTCCAGAAATGTCTGTTCATGTCTTCCGCCCATTTCTTGATTGGATGATTCATTCCTTGGTTGTTGAGTTGATAAGTTCTTTGGTGGGAGTTCTTTTAATTTTATTTTTTTTGGCAGATGAAGATTTATTTAGTTTAGCAAAATAGTGTTATGATGAAAATTATGAATGAATCCATTATGTAATTTTTTTCTCTGTGTCTGTACAATCTTTAAAACAAAATATAATTTCACATTTTGGTACTGTGCTTTTAATTGAATAAAGAAAGACATAGCATTAAAGTCCAAATGAATAGTGAACCATTTCAGTAATACCAAAATCCTTTAAAGTCATAAAAACTAATTTCAGAGAAATACTCCCCATATTAAAAAAAAATCTATGATCAGAGTTTACACCTATAGGAATGATTAGAGAAAATTTAATTAAAGCAAATATTAAAACTTTTTGCAAAGTTTTAAGTGAGAGTAAATATATTGACTTTTGGGCAATGAATATCATTATATATGAAACAAAGTACAAACTGGTTAACACTCACACTTATATGTTCTAAACATTCCTCTTCATTGGTCACTATCTTCTTTATTAGCTGATGGACTCAGTCCCTAATTCACAGGTTAAATACAAGCTGTTAGCTCTCTCAGTTTCCCCCCTCAAATTTACAAACTTCTGTATATCTGCATGCCTTCCTTACTACTCTCCTGGTTTTCAGTAGAGACAGTATCCCTTCTATAACTTAATAAAAATTCCTCTACCATATATGATGCTTTATTTTATTTCCTCTTAGTTCTTTAGTACTTTCAAGAGTTTCTTCTCTGAATATTTTCCATCAAATAGATAAATACATAGAAGTATGCCTACCTAAAGAACAGATAAAACAGGTACATGGGTAGACAAATTGTGGAAAATCCAGACAACAGAATATCATTCAGTGATCAAAAGATATGAATTACCAATGAAAAGACATGGAGGAATCTTAAATTCATATTACCAAGTAAAGAAGCCAATCTGAAAAGGATGTATACTGTTTGATCCCAACTATATGACATTGTGGAAAAGGAAAAATATTGAAACAGTAAAAAAATCAGTAAAAAGATCCCTTTCCAGGGACAGGGAGTGAATGAAGAGAAGAAAAAGTAGAATACAGAGGAATTTTAGGAGAATGAAACTATTCTGTATGATATAATGGTGCATATGCAACATTACATATTTATCAAAACCCATAGAGCTATACAATACAAAGAATAGCCCAAGTTTAAACTATTCACTTTAGCTAATAATAATGTATCAATATTTTCTCATTAATTATAACAAACGTTATCATATTAATCCAAGAATAAGATAAATTATGTTGAGGGAAGAGTGAGTATATGGGAATTCTGTATTTTTTTTTAAAGACACATTTATTCAGCATTAAGACCAGACTATTACATTTAGCAATCAACATGGGTGTAAAAAACAAACAAAGAAACAAACAAAAAAACAACTACATTAAAATGCTTTTTTGGAATGCTTTACACTTTCCACAGAAGAGAAACTAAAATAAACTTGTTATACAATTGGTTACAAATACAGTCCTCGAATTTTTTGCCCATACACAGTCTAAAACATATCTTTTTTGTAGCAGCCAGGCACTGCCACCACTGTGCTTGGCCAAGTTTACAAATCTGTTATAACCTGTAGTTTCCCTATCACTTCTCTGGATCTCCCATCATGCTAAGCTTTGCTTCCTGGAAGGACTTAAAAACCTCTTGTCACTGGCAAAGCTACTGCTGTTGCCGCTGGAACCACCACAGCCATCTTGATTTTGTGGTTTGGCAAAGTATTGGCTTCCACCACCATAGGGGCCAGAGCTTCTGCCTCCAAACTTCCCTCCATTCATGGACCTAAAATTTGAAGACTGATTGTTTTAACTGCCAAAATCGTTATAGCTTCTGACAGCTCCAAAGTTCCTCTCATCATTACCAAATGGATTATAGCTATCCCCACTGCTACTCTACCCATCACCAGAGCCACTTTACCCACTGACATTTTCTTCATGACTGAAGCTGTTGTCATTTCCATCAAAACCACCTCCACAACCACCACCAAAGTTTCCAGAAACACTCTGACCTCTTTAGTTAGATGAAGCACTCATCGTCTCTTGCTTGGATAGGGTTTTCCTTACTTCATAGTTGTGGACATTCATAGTACGGTATTTTTGCATGGCAAGCCAGTCTATGGAGTTGTAAAAATGTTATAAAAGCAAACCCTTTTTTCTTGCCACTGCCTTGGTCAGTCATGATTTCGTCATTTTAATTTTCTCATACTGTTCAAAATAATCTATAGATAATGTTCTTCAGTGTCTTCTTTAATGCCACCAACAAAAATCTTTTTCACAGTTAAGTGGGCACCAGGTCTTTGAGAATGGTCTCTTGAGAAAGCCCTCTTTTGTTCTGCACTCTTCTGTCCACCTTGTGTGGCCTTGTATTCATGGCTGCATTCACTTCCTCCATGCTGGCATAGATAACAAACCCAAAGCCTCTGGAGCCCTTGGTATTTGGATCTCTCATTACCACACACTATGTAAATGTTCCCCATTACTCAGAATGGCTGCTCAGGCCCTCATGGGTTGTTTCAAACCTCAAACCTCCCATCAAGAGCTTCTGCAACTGTCTAGATTCTTTGGGAGACTCTGACTTAGACATGCCTGAAGTGGGAAGGGAGACCGGGAGACCTTTTTTTTTTTTTTTTTAAAGATTGTATTTATTTATTTGACAGAGAGAGATCACAAGTAGGCATAGAGGCAGGCAGAGAGAGAGAGAGAAGGAAGCAGGCTCCCTGCTGAGCAGAGAGCCCGATGCGGGACTCGATCCCAGGACCCTGAGATCATGACCTGAGCTGAAGGCAGCGACTTAACCCACTGAGCCACCCAGGCGCCCCTGGGAAGGGAGACCTTAAAATGATGCTTCCTCGGCAGGATCCGTGGGCAGAGAGGGGAAATTACATATTTTTTAAATCAACTTTTCTGTAAACCTGAAACTGCTCTAAAAAGAAGCCATTAATGATCAAATAAAAATAATAGTGTTGATTATTTTTTTAAATATTTTATTTATTTGTCAGAAAGAGGAAAAGAGCACAAGTTGGGGAGGGGGCAGCAGGCAGAGGGAGAAGTAAGATTCCCCCTGAGCAAGGAACTGATTATGGGACTTGATCCCAGGACTCTGGGATCAGGACCTGAGCCAAAGGCTTATTAACTAATTGAGCCATTCAGGCATCCTGATTATGTTCATTGTTTTAATTAATAATTATTAGGCAAAAAAAAAAAATATACAAAACATACAACACAAGCAACTTCTTTAAAATCCTACATATCTACAACCTCTGCATCTTCTCCTTACCAGCCAGACCTATTTTGTCTCTAAGTCCACATTTTCTACTAACTTTTCTACTAACTGCCTTGATCTGAATTCTAATCCCATATGTTATTCCTGGAAACAACGGTCTCTAAGGTAATCAATCACAGCATTTCTCTAAACCCAGTGGATAGTTCAACTCTCATTTTACTTGATCTAGTGACAGAATTTGGCAATATTGTAATATTTTTCCTTCTTTAAATAATTTGTGTGTTTGTCTATGTGTGTCTGTGTGTGTGTGCGAGAGAAAGAGAGAAAGAGAAAGAGTTTGAGAGAGGATATTGTACTGCCTTGCTTTTCTGTCAACATCTTTGGCCATTCCTCAGTAAATATCTTTTCAAGCTCATTATCTTCCTCCTCTCTGCAAATTACTGTATTTCTGCATTTTTCGGTTGAAAACCTTCTTTGTGTTTATTCTAAAATTTCTCCCTTGAAAATAAATTGCTTCATTTGTCATCAGTGGGCTTGATGTATTCCAGTTTTCTCATCTGAGTTTCTGATCAAGGACATGATCAAATCTACTTGCGTGTTTTAAAGTTACTTTAAATCAGCAAGTACACATGAAATGTATGTGCTCCTTCAAAAGTCAATCCTTTCTTAGAAAATATCATTTTTTTTTACCACTTAAAAAAATGAAACAACAGAAGTTCATTCTGATAACTTCTTTCCATCTTGATCCATATCCAAGGGCTTTAGTTTCAAGTAATAAAAAACTCTAGCTGGTTTAAACCAAGGAGTCAATATATTGACAACTTTAACTTAATAGTTTCGTGGTTAGATGGAATCCAGACATAGTTCTTTTACAGCACTGGTTATGTTTCTTGGCGATTCTCTTTTCTCTACCCTTATCTATATCTAAGCTTCAATCTAAGGTTGCAAAAACACTAACAGCCACATACAGCTGTATATGTTTCATTATTCAGAGCCAAGGCAGAAGGAAATAACTCTTCTGACAACTCTAACATGAAAGCTTTACTTTCTCTTGGTATGAAGATTCTTGGGTCCCTTGAATAATCTTAAACCATAAACACGAGGCATAGGATAGTATTAGTTTTCTTAAACTAATCAGGGTCTATCCTTGCAATGATTGGATTAGTCACATTCAAGTAAATGGGGTAGGGTTTGAAGGATTATGTAAAAAAGGCAATAGCAAACTTCAGAATCTATCATTTGTCCACTTAATATTCATATATACCCTCTTTCTCGTACAGAAATTTTCAAAAATAGACATGTTTAAATGCATCATATTCAAACCATTTTCAAAGGGAGACAAATCACTGTTTATTCCATTTGCTACGTTAAGCTTTGTGTTTACTCTAAAATAAACAGAAACTCTGCTATATCAACTCTCATTTCAATTGTATATTGTCAGTGCTCTTCATATTCCAGCAATTGATGTTTACTTCGAACACACATGATCTATACTGAAAAAGAAAGAACAGAATATGTGCAAGGAGCCACTTGAGTTAAAGTGCTGTTGTTTGAATTTGTTAGTACAGTGGGATGCTGAAATATTTGATGTGGATGAATTGGCAGTAGTGGGGACCAAAGATTGGCTAAATAACAAAGAATAGGAAGATAAAGACCAAATTGTGAAAGTTCTAAATGATAAAACTAAGAATTATGAATCTGATAGCCAAAAATATTAAGTAGGGTCACAATGATGTCACTTTTAATAATTCTGAATTACCCTGTGCTAGTACAAAAAGGAAGGAGTCATTAAGTTATTTAGTCAAGTGAAACAGTATTAAGCAGTGAGATTTGTTCAAGAAAATTGAGAAAAGTTAACCACGTCGCTGTAGGATAATGAGAGAGGTGAGGGAATCAAGCACATACTGTATGTTTTGATTGTTAGTGGACTTTTATTTTTGCATGCAAATCTTATTTGTATTTGTATTTAAATCTTGTCCTTGCAAAATGAGATAGGAAAGGTATTTTTTTTCTATTGTCTAGATGAACTTGTGTAAAGCAGATAATTTCCCCTTAAGTATTTGAAGGAATCTACAAAGGAAGCTCATCCAAGACTGGAGCTTTCTTTGTAAAAAGGTATAAAATTACAAATTCAAGTTTATTAAAAGTAGAGGATTATTCAGATTCTCTATTTTTTATTAGTTATACTGAATTTTTTTTAAAAGACTTTTATTTATTTATTTATTTATTTATTTTATAGTTAAGAGAGGGAGAGCATGAGGGCGAGTAGCGGAGGTTGAGGGTCAAGCAGATTCTGTACTGAGTGCAGAGTCCCACGTGGGGCTCAGTCCAATAACCCTGAAATCATGACCCGAGCCAAAATCAAGAGTAAGACGCTTAACCAACTGAGACACTCAGACACCCCTAATTATATTGAGTTTTTAAGAAAATTATTTTTATATACAAATTTAAAATTTTCTTAATTTTAAAAGCTTTTTATATTTCTAAGAGATATATATATATTTATATTTCTAAGATATATAATCTATAGATAGATATCTATCTATAGATATATATAAAGAGAGAGAAAGAGAGAGAGAAACATTTTTTTATTCCCGGCAGAGAAAAATGTTTTTTCTTTTCAGTTTTATTAATACGATAAATTTTATTTTTAGTTATACATTTTTGTTTTTAAAGATTATTTTCTGATCTCATATTTATCATAATTTCCTTATATTTCTCTTAGAATTATTTTGCTTTGTTTTTTTCTCACTCTAGGTACTGCTCTATTAGTTTCCTGTGGTTGTTATAACCAATCTGGTGGCTTAAAACAACAGAAATTTATTCTCTCATAGTTCTGGATGCCAGAAATCCAAAATTAAGGTGTTGAAAAGGCTGTGCTACTGGGGAATCCTCTTAGAGAGATTCTAGTGTTTGCCTTTTCCAGCTTCTGGCGGCTCCAGGCATTCATTAGTTGAAGATGCATCCTCCAATCTCTTCCTCTGTAGTCCCACTGCTTCCTCCTTTTCTATCATCTCGCTTATGGATCTCTGACAAGGAAACTTAATATAGAACTAAGGGCCCAAGGGAATATACAAGTTGTTCTCTTTATCTCAAGATCCTTAACTCAATCCCATCTATAAAGACTCTTATTTTAAATAAGGTAACAGTCTCAGGTTCTGCAAATTAGGATGTTGACATACCCTGCAGAGGGCTACCATTCAACTCACAGCACTTCGGTAGTTAAAGGCTTGAATCAAATTTCTGTCGTGGACTTAAGGCTGTAAATTTCCCACTGAAGACTGATGGTTCTCCCAAGTTATGATAATTTTACTTGCATTATTTATTTCAAAATATTATTAGATGCAAAATGTTTTGTGATTTCTTTACTGAAACATGACATGTAACCTATTTGGAACTTTCTTGCTTAATACTTTTATATCTTGTTTTTGGTATTGATTTTTAGATTCCTTTCACTGTGGTTAGTAAATATATGCAGCATGGTTTTGATCTTTGAAATAAATGTATATTTTTCCAGAATTAGGCCAATTAAAAGTTTCCATATTTTCTTGAAAATAATTCACTTTTTAGGGGGATATGGTTCTATGTGTGTGACTTTTGTCAAGTTTCTTAATCTTGATATTCAAATGCTATCTTTCTTGAGCTTTTTTCTGGCTTTTTATGCTATGGAGTAAGTTGCATTGATATCGCAAATTATGATTCAATATTTTTCAATTTCAATTTAGTCAGTTCTCACCTTATTATATATTTGAAGTTATTATTTGCATTAAAATTTAGGATTAAAAAAAAAGAAAAAAATTAAGATTTTTTTACCTTTTCAAATTTAACTTTTAATCATAAGTAAGTGTTCCCTTTTATATTATATAATATTCCTTACTGCAGGTCTACTTCAATTCATAATAATACATTATCATCAACTTAAATGTTCATATATACTTCTATGGCAAATGACTCACAGAATATCAGGCTAATTTCTTGGTTGTTTTCTCCAACCATTTCAAAAACTAGGTCTCTTTAGCAATCCAGAAGTTCAGTTTTTATCTCCTTATTCCAGTGAAAGGGCCAAAAATCTCAGGATGCTCTTTCCTCCTCAGTTTCCATTCTCTGCACTGTTTTTGCTTGTTTGTTTATTTAGATTTTATTTATTTACTTGACACAGAGAGAGAGAGAGAGAGAGGGACAGCAAGAGGAGGAGGAAACACAAGCAAGGGGAGTAAGAGAGGGAGAAGCAAGCTTCCCTCCAAGCAGAGAGTCTGGTGAGGAACTTGTTCCCAGGACCCTGGCATCATGACCTGAGCAGAAGGCAGACGCTTAGGGACTGAGCCACCCAGGCACCCCTCCATTTTCTGCACATGACCTTAATAAAAAAGCAATGGGAAGTGTGCGACTCGTGTCACAAGGCCATCCTTTTCTCTGAGGTATTGGTCACTCAAGTTTAGTTGATTTTGGTTGTACTCTGAAGCTTTCAAATAATTTATTTGTGCACTGTATCCAATGTTTATAACTGATCTCTATAGGAGGCTTTACCTCTGACATAGCTAGAAACCATGATGTTTTTACATAGCAGGTTGGGGGTAAGCGGGCCATGCCAGAACAGGCATCATTTGCTTGATTACCATTCATTTCAAATCATGCCCCGAAGCAATCTGCCCTTTCACATGGACTCTCAACTTATTGCATTCAAAGTTCTAATACTTCTTCCAAAGCCTTGATTCAACTCACAGCTCTTCTGTGTTAGTTGCAGTAAGAGGAGACATACACACACACACAAATCAGTGGCTTGTAGAATAATAGAAGTTCCTTTTTCTGTAAAGGAATGGTTGAAATGTACTAGGCTGGTTTAGCAGCTCTTTCATTATAAATATGCTGTTATTTCAATCTCTGCATTCACAGTGGCTGCTGTGGTTTTCACCTTCCACCAGCACTGGTTAAGACCTATAGAAGTTGGGTGACAGACGCTCATTCTTGTTTAGAAAAGACCAGTAAGTGGGATACTGGTTCAAGTATTTGGACATAGAGCCACAACATGCTGCATTAGTTAAGATAAAACCTCAGAGATCTACTGTTAAAGAAGGAAGCAGACATAACTATACAGCTAGTCATTCCTGCCATCTTCCTTTGCTTTCCCAGGCATGAACAAGATGTTTCTGTGGCACAGATTTTTTTTTCATAGGTTTTTTTTTTATTTCTAAAATTTTTAATTTTTAATTTATTTTAAAATCTACTTTAACTTTTAATATTTATGTATGTTTGTATGTATGTATTGTTTTAGTTTTAGAGGTAGAGTTTAGTGATTCATCATTTATATACAACACCCAATGCTCATTACATCAGGTTCCCTCCTTAATGTTCATCACCCAATTATCCCATCCCTCCACTCACCTCCCCTTCAGCAGCCATCAGTTTGTTTTCTATAGTTAAGTGTCTCGGATGGTTTGTCTCCATGGATATTTAATGCCAAACACAAATCTCAAAGCTCTGGTCTTTTGTAAGGTGTCATTTCTTTCCACTTTCACTCCTGCAAGGTAATTTTCTACCAAATGAATATTAGTGCTAGGTGACAGTATTCTCCTAAGGAGTCACTCATGGTAAAATTATACTGTCTAAAGTGCATTCTTCATAGTCAATATATAGCTTATTGCATCATATTCAATAATATATAATATAATTCTTAATATAATTAAGAATTTATTTTTTTATGCAGGTTTTCAGATCAGTTTCTTCTGAGTCCTGCAACATATTTCATTCTCTCTTTGGCTGACATTTACCCTATCAAATTCCAGTTTTGTGAAGTAGTGTTTAAGTTCAATTCTGGAAGCTCATGGTAGGTATCACACTTACAATTCAGTGTATGTTATACTTTGGCCTCCCAGGAGAGAAGTGTCAATATCACAACTTTTAATACCTGGATACTCTAAGTCCATATGACAATTCTATCCCTTTTATATAATTTAGTCATTTATCTTTGTTAATCAGCCTAACGTCAGTTTCTAGTACAGTTAATATCTGTTTCAAGGTACAGTAGAAATAGAAGTACAGAATATAATTCCTCTTTAATAATTTTTAAAGCTTATTTTATTTCAGTTTAGATGAAACATTATTGGAGTTAGTCATGATGACCAAATTGGAAATATCTCATATGACTGAATGAATCTTTAATACATTCAGAAGAACTTCTCATTCTGCAAATTGATTATCACCATTGTATTTTTCCCAAGGATCATTTCTGATGGACTAAGTTTCTCTGAAAATGTAGAGATATGGTTGCCTAAGCATTTCAAGTTCTGGTATTTTATCTTTCTTAAGGAGATATATTTGATAAATGGAAAAGAGGCTTTTAGCTAGTCAAGTGTACTCACACTAGGACAGCTGTTGTGGATTGTTTATTTAAACTGTGCTTTTCTGTCCAGCCCATATGTATTGTCCAAAAAAAAGACATTTTGCAGGGAAGAGATATTTTGTCAAGAGCTCTTGAAAGGGAAGATGAATGGAATCAATTAATAATTATAAAGAGGAAACTGAGGAATAATGAACTCTCATATTTTTAAAAGATTTTATTTATTTATTTGACAGGCAGAGATCACAATCAGGCAGAGAGACAGAGAGAGAGAGGAGGAAGCAGACCCCCGCTGAGCAGAGAGCCCGATGTGGGGGCTCGATCCCAGGACCCTGGGATCATGACCTGAGCTGAAGGCAGAGGCTTTAACCCACTGAGCCACCCAGGTGCTCTGAATTCCCATTTTTATGTGTCATATATGAGTTGACATTTGAAAATTCACATGGGGCTATCTGAAAAGCATGAGGTAATTGATTGTTTAGAATTCCAGAAATGGGGGGCGCCTGGGTGGCTCAGTGGGTTAAGCCGCTGCCTTCTGCTCAGGTCATGGTCTCAGGGTCCTGGGATCGAGTCCCACATCGGGCTCTCTGCTCAGCAGGGAGCCTGCTTCCCTCTCTCTCTCTCTGCCTGCCTCTCCGATTACTTGTGATTTCTCTCTGTCAAATAAATAAATAAAATCTTTAAAAAAAAAAAAAAAAAAAAGAATTCCAGAAATGGGTCACAATCTTCTACACTGAATAATCTATACAAATATGTATATAAGGAATACCTTTTTTTTTTTAAAGATTTTATTTATTTATTTGACAGAAATCACAAGTAGTTGCAGAGGCAGGCAGAGAGAGAGAGAGAGGGAAGCAGGCTCCCTGCCGAGCAGAGAGCCCGATGCGGGACTCGATCCCAGGACCCTGAGATCACGACCTGAGCCGAAGGCAGCGGCCCAACCCACTGAGCCACCCAGGCGCCCTAAGGAATACCTTTTTGATAAATGTTGAAAGTAAATCCCAGATCACTAATATCCCATTAAGAAGGTTAAATTTAATTGTGTGTGTTATAGTTCTTATCTTTCTATTTCCCCACTGACAAGGAAAATGTAATTATTTTTGAAACATGATGATATGCTAAAAATATGTGACCTTTCCACAGTTTAAGCAATAAAGCTCACTCCAGGGTGTTCTGTTGGGGCATAATTTTAATATACCTAAACTACACTGATTTTTTATTAAATATGCTAACATACCAATTACCAATGGCATATCCTGTGAAGTGTTTTTAAAGGACCACCAAGTATCAAATGCAGGATTGCTTAATATTTAAGAAATTCTATTTTTCTTTTTTTAAAGATTTTATTTATTTGACAGAGAGAGACACAGTGAGAGAGAGAACACAAGCAGGGAGAGTGGGAGAGGGAGAAGCAGGCTCCCCACTAAGCAGGGAATCCTATGTGGGGCTTCATCCCAACACCCTGGGATCACGACCTGAGCCGAAGGCAGACGCTTAACGACTGAGGCACCCAGGTGCCCCAGAAAATCTATTTTTCTACCATTGTGTTTACCTATATACATGATAATTGTCAAGATTATTCTTATTTAAAATATTCATTTTAGTGTATAATATTAAATTCCCCATACAAAATACAATCTTATTTTCATATGTTCAGAAAATCAGGTGTTCCTTTTGCAGTGGAAAATTACTGATACATTAATATTACATAAATAGAAGAAAACAAATTCTATACCAAAAACATTGAATGACTTTAAAAACTGGGAATTAATACTTCCAACTCTATTTTTTCTTGTGTTACAGAGATGCTCAGAAACCAGAAGTCCCTTAAATGGGCCAATTCCAAAGTTGTTTAAACATCACCCTCATCACAATTTAATGTTTAATGAATTCTTGCTAGCTTCAGGAGTTAATATTTTTCACTAGACAGAACTTTGTCTTACTTTACTAGTTGTAGATTACATATGATTCTTTTTAAAAATATTTTGTTTATTTATCTGAGCGCGCGAGAGAGAGCACACACAAGGAAGGGGAGAGGTAGAGGGAGAGGGAGAATCTCATTCTGCCCTGAGCAGGGGACCTGACATGGGACTTGATGCTCAGACTTGGATCATGACCTGAGCTGAAGTCATCTGCTTAACTGACTGAGCCACGCAGGTGCCACTCTGATTCTTAATGAAATATTTATGTTTCTTTGACAAACCAAAGCAGCACTGCATGTGCCCCAAGTTGTAAAATGTCAAACACATCTTAGTGAAAGTGTAAGAACAACTATTTGTTGAGGATTTACATAAATTAGCTCATGTAATTCTCTCAGCAGCCCCATAAGGCAGAGTAATTAGTCAAAATAATGTGAGTTTCTATAACAGATAAGGTTCCAAATATCAGTGGCTTACTTAACACAATAGAATTTAATCTTATTCATGTGAAGACTAAATGAGGACTTCCTGATTAGGACTCAATTCCATCACATCCATTCAGGAAACCAGATTGATGAAAGCTCTTCCCACTTCAACACAATACTGTTGTGGGCATCAGTATCCAGGAAGCAGACGGATAGATGAAAGAGCTGCATTTGGGAAGTTACAATAAGCCAGATTCTGTTGTCATTCCAGTGGTTTTAACTCTGTCACAGAGTAAGTCCTCGGAAAATAGCGAGCCTTATGAGTACAGGGAAAATGGTCTGTTTTCTGTGCTACCAGTCTCTATCTCAGTTTCCCCTTCTATTCACCAAATACCAATGTCATCATTTTTTTCTGCATGTGGAATATGTTCATTTTTTCTCTGATGAAGATTCAAGGTGTTCCCAGCAAATGTCCACATCCAATTAGATGGAACTAGGAAGCTAGAATATATGAACCAAGTAGATGAGTAATTTGCTCTCAACTCGTACAATAAACAAGGTAGAGCAGAAGCAAGATCATTGCAAATAACTTCCCTAATTTCGAAAATGAAATATGGAGATACTCCAGGGCAATGGTAAAGTTCTGCCAACTGGAATTGAAAAGATCCTTGATTACAACCCGATTTTGCTCTCTAGAAGAAAAATGCTCTCATCTATTGGCTTTTGAAGCCCTTTGCTCTGCTTTCTGGGACATCCTTTGTCCTCTCCTCTGAGGCCACATAAAGTGAATATTGAGGCGGAAGGCTACCTCTGGTAAGGAAGGCTTCCATAGACAGCCTCCTATGCATGTAGGTTTGTGAACTTGAGTTCTGTTAAAAACGTGTATGGTCAAAATATACTTTAGTTCCAGTTGCTAGTTTCACTGGCATTATAATTCCCTTGAAAGACAAGTATGCTTCTAATTTATTTGTTTCTAGACAGTACCATGTGCTGGTAACCATACCAGAATTCTGTACTAGACAAAATTTCAAAATATAATTCATTTCCCTGCCTTTGCATTCCATTCTTTCTTTCCCAAACAAATGAGAGCTAAATTGAGGCAATCAGACTTGTGTGGAAAAGAAATGCTCTTAGTCATATTTTTGTCACCAGAATGATTCTTAATTGGCTGCTTGTACATGATTTTTTTCAATTTATTTTTCCCTTTAAGGTGCAAAAAAGAACCAATTTATCTAGCCACTGAGGCTGCACATTAACTACCAGTTTCCATTCCAATAGGTAAAGTTATTGTGTCATTTATAGGTGAGAGCAATGAAGTATAAGCTACGGGTTATGTGGCATATCTTGTGTTAAATAACTAGCGGTTCTGAGGCTAAGGTTTAAATACAGCCATTTTCCCTAAAGAGAGCATTCTCTTCTTACAGTGTCTCTCACGTCCTTTGTCCTTTGCCCAAAGCACTTCTTCCCATAGCACTGTCAGTGCGCAAATACCCATCTCTATGGCATAGAACTGGAATTGACTTTATCACATGCCCCCATCATCTTCATTAATTCTTATCATCAGTTTCTTCAGATCTAATCTCTCCTCTATTTTCAGTGATGACTGAAGTTCTTATGCTTATATTCTCACTAAAATGGATATCTGGGAAGTGTCTGATGTTAACATTCCATCTATACTCACAGGCAAGTCCAGATTTTTCTTAGACTGCCACAACAGCTCCTGCTATATATGCAAATCTTCAAACATGTGACAAATTTGCATTTTTGCAGTGGTATTGAATTTATATTTTAAGATCCCTGCACATATGTTAAGTCTAGGGGTCTATATATGTGTGTTTGTGTGACCACATCATATGATTTTTCATAGCAATTTGAATTAGAGTAGAAAAATATTTTGAGTGGCATAGTGTGATTTATTTATTGTGTGTTTTCTCTTAAAAATATTACCTTTACTTAAACATTTTTATATTTTTGTATTCATGCCTGTCAATTTGCAGATGCTCAGAAATTTAAATGAACGTGTGAAGACCCAGGATGAAGACCCAAAGGCAGTAGGTCTGGGAGAGAACTTTCTCTCTCTCTCTCTGTCTCTCTCTCTGTGCTGCATTTTGATGCTTTGGTGGAACACCACTGCTTTTTTTAACAGTCTGTGAAAGGTGGAATAATGGCCTCCCATAATGATGATGTTTTAGTTCTTGGAATTTGTGAATATGTCACCTTGGCATGCCAAAAGGGTCTTAGTAGATGTGATGAAGATTGAGATTAAGATTACAATTAAAACCGAGATGGGAAAATTATCTTAGTTTATTCTGGTGGTCACAGGCCTATCCCATAGATTCTTAAGAACGAAGAATCAATCCCAGCTGAGATCAGAGGGAGCTGTGGTCATAGTGGTGCTCCCAGAGAGCCACGGAAAGAAATCAGCAAGATTTAATAATTTATTAATCACTGGCTTTGAAGATGATAGAAAGAGTCAAGGGCCAAGGAATGTTCTGACCTCAAGAAGCTGAAAAAAACAAACAAATGGATTCTCCCTTAAAGCCTCCAAAGAAGAATGCAGGCCCACATACTTACTGATTTTAGCCCAGTGAGACTCCTGTTAGACTACTAATCTGCACAACTATGAGATATTAAATCTGTGTTGTTTTAAGCCACTAAATGTGTAGTAATTCATAGCAGCAGTAAAATAAAACTAATATGCTTTCTTTAAAATTCATCTATAACTTCATTTTAATACCTGATTTTATCCTATTTATTTTAGTTGAATCTCTTTGTATTAAAGAAAAAACAATGTCAGCATCTACCTTGTTTTACAAAGCATGAAATTTCAGTACTTTACATAATCATGAGTGGCGAGCAGGTTTTCTTATCACTCCAAAATTGACATCAAGGATACTCCGCTGAGGATAGAGGAAAAAGCTTCCCATTTTAGTACTCAAGAAAGTCATAATATTTGTGGTGTCTGAAGACGGGACACTACTGCCTCTCCATAGTGCCTATGTTAAAATCTACTATATAAAAATGCACAGTTCACTACTTGGTTTGTAGTGAACTGCAGAAACTGACCTAATTAGAAACTAGTTCTAATTTCGGGACAGCACTTTGAAAGGAAGTACCTTAGTAATTGACATAGCTCTCTTTAAGTCCGAGGACTTTTTTGTTTCTTCTTGGATATTTCTGATAGCAGGAGAATTGATCCTTGGCTGCATCAGTTGGATAGTGTGTCTGGGAAGAAATGTGTAGAAACCATATCTTTCATCAGATAAATCTTTATATCCTTAGCATGCGGCTTAGTCTAAAGAAAGTAAGCAATAAATATATCATGAATCTATGCTCTAATGTAATGGGAAAGGCAAAACAAAAACGCTAAAGAATATATATCAATCAAATGCAATCAGATAGTATATGCTTTACATCCCTAAATATAGATTACAGAGTTTTCACTAAAATGATGCTCTTTTCTATGTAAAAGTTTTTTTTTTTAAGTCCATATCTCATGCATGAGTATGCAGAGAATAGCTAATAGCCCGGAAAGACAAGAAGGTCATATTCAGATACAATAATTACATAGACATGACTGAATTAACTGATAATGAGAATGAAGATAAACATGGACTTTTATTACTGTGTGGTAAATGGTTTAAAATTGATTTTGTTTTACCACAGTCACACTTTCAAAAATGTCATATAGCCAAATGACCTTTTCTAAGAAACAAAAATATCTACGGTTATATAAATATTTTGCTAAATGATTTTAGGCTTGGGTAACTTTTTTTTCTATTTAAAATTCATTACTTTGTACACTTAAATGGCAAAAGATATACTATCTAAAAACCAACAGTCATTTAAAACTGGTTATTTTCCAAAGTCAGTATATGGTACAAGATAATTAAAATGGAATAGAACACATAGAGCAGTTCAAAATCAAATTACTTATGTATGGTTTAGAATAATGACAAAAGTTACTAGCTAATAGCGTTTCAAATAATGCATTATTTGAGATAAGAATACAGTTTGTACCTAAATATGAGATGATGACTCATTAAAAAATAGTATTGGGACACATGGGGGATGCTGTTGGTTAAGCATCTGACTCCTGATTTTGGCTCAGGTTATGATCTCAGGGTCATGAGATCAAGCCCCATGTCAGGCTCTGCACTCTGTGAGGAGTCTGCTTAAGACTCTCTCTCTCATTTCCCCTCCCTTCTCCTCTCTTTTCTGTCTCTCTAAAATAAGTAATTGCATATGAAAAAAATAGTGTCAAAGCCCAAGTTACTTAAGAGAATAAGTGTATTTGGGAAAACATCTGGGGAGGTCAACTAGATGGCTCTGCTAAACTTGGGTGGATTTGATCTAATCTGGGAATTGGCTGTCTGACAAATAATCTAGATGGTAATGCCTCAGACAGTTGGGGTAATTCTATTCTGTTTCATGTATCTCTCTTCCTCCTTCCTGGAATGACTGGGATAGCTTGAAAATGCCCATCTCACAGCAATGGCAGAGAGTAAATGCACAAGCAGAAATGTGTAAGTCCTTTTTTAAAGCTTGTGCTTACATCGCATCTGGCCAACAGTCTATCCCCAGAATAAGTCAAGACCAGGCCAGAACCAAAGTGAAAGGCACTGATAATACATAAGGCAAATGGTATGATCATGGGGAGGGGTGAAAAACCATGGACATTAATATACCATATAGTCAGACCTCAACTGAATTATTCATGCATCTCCCACTTGCAAAATAGCCTTTGTCCTATTCTAGAAACCCCAGTTATCTCATCTATCAATCGTCAGTATTATTATGCCTCATCTACATCAGATCCAGGCAAGGTCCTCCTGATTTGGAGATCTACAAACTCAAAAGAACAAGATATTTTCCTCAACACCTAAAAAGAGTGGTAAACAACTATAGTAAACATTGCTGTCTGAAACATAGACTAATGATATGTACATAGCAATACTGTTCCATAGCAATTTTTCCTTTTTTTTTTAATTGTGCAGTGATTCATTAGTTGCATGTAACACTTAGTAATCATCACATGTGCCCTCCTTAATATCCATCACCCGGTTATCCCATTCCCCCACCCTCCACCCTTCTGCAACCCTCAGTTTGTTTCCTAGAGAACAGAGTCTCTCATGATTTATCTCCCTCTCTGATTTCTTCCCTTTTGGTTTTCCCTTCCTTCCCTATGGTCCTCTGCACTATTCCTTTTATCCCGCATATAAGTGAAATCATATAATAACTGACTTTCTCTGCTTGATTTATTTCACTTAGCATAATCCCCTCCAGTTCCATTTATGTTGATGCAAATCGTAGGTATTTGTCCTTTCTGATGGCTGAGTAATATTCTGTTGCATATATGAAGCACACCTTCTTTACCCATTCATCTGTTGAAGAACATCCCAGCTCCTTCCACAGTTTGGTTATTGTGGACATTGCTGTTATGAACATTGGTGTGCATGTGCCCCTTCTTTTCACTACATCTGTATCTTTAGGGTAAATACACAGTCGTGCAATTGCTGCGTCATAGAATACTCTATTTTTAATGTCTTGAGGAACCTCCATACTGTTTTCCAATTTTTCAATGGTAATTGTTACCATCGAAATTAGTAGGTAATTACTAGGTAATTGTTATCAGATATCCTACACCAGGAGTAGGTTATACCCCCTGATTAAAACCTGCTTCTGCTCCCTGGGAATAGTTTCCCACTTCATTATACACCATTACTTTGCACTCTGTTCTATAGGATATCTATCTCTTTTCCATACCCTTCTTGACTTTCCTTGGTCAACTGTGAATATTATATTGGGAAATATGTCCTTTGAGTAAACTTTCAATGTATTTTTTATCAGCAGAAATCTAGGAGGGATTATATTACTGAAGATTCTCGAGAAGAAGAATTATAGGAGATTATATATAATAATAAATATTAATATTACATATGTATGTGAATGAGATTAAATATTAATAAATAGGGGGTAGCTGGAAAAAATGGGGGTATTATTCATTTATATGTAATATATGTCATGAATATTTTCTTTCCAGTTTGTTTTGTATCTTTTGGTTTGCTTATAGCTTTTGTTTTCCATATGAATTTTTGGTTGTCTCACTTGTAAATATTTTTTGTTATTATTGCATCTGAATTTTGATACATAGTTAGAAAGCATTTACCTACACTCAAGTAATATAGAGCTTTGCAGGGAGAAAATTGGTCAGCAAATTTTACTGTTTTTTATTGAAATTATTTTAAGTTTTCTTTGTTGAATGGGGTCAATTTTTGCTAAAGTATATTTTCCCAGGAAATTATCTACTTCGTGTCTATATTAAAATGTAATTCCTTAGATTTTTACAAATAATTCTCTTATGCTTTTGTTTTTTGATTTTTTCTTTGTTGTTGTTGTTGTTGAAAATTTATCTCTCCTTTCTCAATCCAGTACAAACCCAATTAATTCATTTATTGACTGCACTGAAAATTTCAGCTCTTCAAATTATAATACAGCTAAACTTCTCTGTGTGACATTAATATCACTGCCATTCTCAGTGGTTATTTTGCACAGAAGGATATATGTAAAGGAAGGATGTGTACAGTAACAAAAATAAAAAAAAAACAGTAAAGGAAGATTGACAAATATCCCAGATATTGCAGATGAAATAAATGGATTGTAAAAATAACTCCAAAAAAGAGAAAGATGGGCAGCATGGATGAAAGAAGGATGGCATCTTAAAGAGTACTGGATTCAATTTAAAAAAATAACTAATTTGACCATCAATATTCAATGGGTGGGTGAAAGAAATTATTTGACACATCCCCAAGTGGACTGCACAGAGACTGAGCTGTAGAACAAAGAGACCACCCACATAGCTAATACTTCACGTTAGTTTAAGAGATTTCAGAATTCTCTAGAATTTTTACCATATGCTCTCCATTATGTGAAGATGATATTCTTATAGACACCTGCATTGTTGGGGCACCTGCGTGGTTCAGTCAGTTAAGTATCTGCCTTCAGCTCAATTCATGATCTCAGAGTCCCAGGACCCAGTCCGGCATAAGGCTTTCTGCTCAGTGGGGAGTCTGCTTCTCCCTCTCCCTCTGCCTGTGACGACTCCTGCTTATGTGCATTCTCTCTGTCAAATAAATAAATAAAATCTTTTAAAAAAGGATAATCATTTTTTAATCTGTGAATAGATTCTTTTAGCTTCAGAATGGGATGTCCATTCTGTCTTTTGTCTGTCTATTTTTTGGGGGAGAGGCTGCTTTCCCAATACAGGCAGAGAGTATATAAACAATATTTTTGGTAGTCACATCTTACGTCAAACTAAAAGTGAGGAATATAACTAAGGAAGCACCAACTTATTATTTGTATATTATATAGCTAATTTCAACTGATTTATAATCTTAAAAATCTATTCTGAAGTCAAGGAAAATCCCCAAAGCTGAATCATGATCTTGTGTAAAAACCAGTTTTATGAGACTGAAAATGCTTGCTTAACAGTTCTATTTTATGAAAAGACCTAAAAGGAATATTTTTATACGTATTAATGCATGTACAAAGTTAATGGAAAAAACACCTGACAAAATGAGAAAAAAGAAGTGTTGAAAATAAGCATTAATGATAAAACAGATGTATTTGTCCCAGTGTATTCAAGTAAAATGTGATAAAACTCAGTAATCTAGTAAAAAGAGAAAAAAATATCAAACTAATTTCTGTAGCAGATCATTGCCTATATGACCAAGAAAGAGAAACTAATAAACAACTTGATTGCCTTTATAGACCAAAACCTTTGAAATGGTGGAACAGATAGAAAAAGACTTCTGACTTCTGGATTAGATGAAGTGACAAAGTCTAAAGTTGAACATGCAAGAATATTAATAATTCTTGTGCAGAAGTCTGTAATTTCTGTGGGTCAGAACATTACTGAAAAAAATAATTTTTCAAATGTAATTTCAGAATATTAAGATGCCATTTCCATGCTAAAGTCAAAATTTGTCTATGCCCAAATAGAAGTCCAATAATCTGATTTATCTTTTGTTACTTTGAGAATTTTAACAAGGTCTCTAATCAATCATTGCCATTAGAACAGTCAGGTCTTTATGTACATCCAGTGCTGTGAGTGGATAAAACCTCATTAACACAGTCAGTAGTCACCCCATTTCCTTTTCCAAATTCCCTTTTCCTTTGAAATAACTCATACCATATGGGTAACTAATCATAGTGTATCCTCTTTTATCTCTATAATAGTGTTCCTTATTTTTATTTATTTTTTAAAAGATTTTATTTATTTATTTGACAAAGAGAGATCACAAGTAGGCAAAGAGGCAGGCAGAGACAGAAGGCGAAGCAGGCTCTCTGATGAGCAGAGAACCTGACATGGGGTTCCATCCCAAGATGCTGAGACCATGACCTGAGCTGAAGGCAGTGGCTTAACCCACTGAACCACCCAGGCGTCCCTATAGTAGTGTTTTTTTAAAGAGTGTATGTTATGTCACTATTAATTTCTATACTCATCCCTTTTATCTTGTTAAATTGTAGGGCTAGATTTTTTTTTTTTTTCAATTTTGAATGTGATGTTCGCTGCATTCAGTTGGTATGTGTCTAACGTATCCCTCCTTGTTACATAAAATTTAAATATTTTTTGATGGTGGGACAGAATGTAATGACACTTGAATGTCTAGAAGGAAGAATTCTGTAGTATAACTAAAAAAAAAAAAAAAAAGCTACCAGACAGGGCCACATAGGGGGCTGCCTCTGTAAAGGGTAACAGCAAACTGTTATGCAACAAGCAGAGCAATGGTACTCAACTTTCTCAGGCTCCCTGGGGATTGGCTAATTTGAATAACTTTGGTGGACCCTGGGGTACTAGAGTACAGAGTCTGGTGCGTGGTCCCTGGGCTGATATTTAAAGTTCCCATCAATGAAAGCCCAACAAGGAACCTGATTGACATGTGGATTTAATGAACTGCTCAAGAAGGGGAAGTGACCTGACCTTTAGTCAGGGCATCAAAACTGGACCAAAAAAAGTACAGATAAGCAAGAAAGCAACTAGCCCCAAAGTAAACTGTATTATAGTCTGATGTGGAAATGTTGGAGTTTGGAGCCGATGGTCAAGAAAGAATTCTTGAGACTTCTTTCGTGCAAAAGGATGGTCTAATTCAAGCACAGGGACAGGACCTGTGGACGAAAGAGCCGCCCTGGGGTTGTAACAGGTGACTGATTATATACTTTCAAGTTGGGAATGGGTTAGAGATAGTTTAAGTCTCTAAGGAATACTGGAAGTAAGGTTTCCAGGAACTGTGGGGGCTAGCTCTTCTTAGGAAAAGTCATTTTTTATTGTCCAATAACACCTTAGTCATAAGACCCTTCAAATATGTATCAGTGGTCCTATGCTTGGGAGATGATTGCTAATACATATCTTGGGGGATAGAGATAAAGAAGGTTTCCAAATGAGTTTCTTTTTCTTTTCCTTCTCCTTTTTTTTTTTTTAAATTTTAAAGGTTTTATTTATTTATTTGAGAGAAATCACAGAGAGAGAAGCAGACTCCCCTACTGAGGAGAGAATCCGATGCAGGGCTTGATCATAGGACCTGAGCCCAAGGCAGATGCTTAACCCACTGAGTCATCCAGGTGCCCCTCCAAAGAAATCTCTGTATGTTAAAGTAGACTCACAGGACCCTAGGGGATGAGGATAATGTTAAGCTAAGGTTGTCTTTTTGCTTTAGCAAAGTGTCAACATAGAGGAAGCTGAGTTCCTAAAGGGAGGTCACACTACCTGTTTCAAAGACTTGTCAATGGGCTGCAGGCATTAAGAGAACTTAATTTTTTCGTTGCTTTGTTTCTCACATCATAGTCCTTAACATCTTGGCACTTGTTACCTTAGTTGACCACCCCAAAGCAGAGCCATATCTCCCTTCAACTGCTGTGCTAAAAGAAAGCCTAACTTCTTTAAACTTGTGTCCAAACACGGGAAAAAGTTAGACTGGCTATATGTTCAGACAGCTGAGATTAGAATAAACTTTTATATATCTCTTCTCATAAAAGATCAAATCCTAATCCTGGGTCCTTGCAAACCCCTTCTTTGCTAATCAACAAACCTGATAAATATTAATTTGAATAAGGTCTAAAATTATTACATTGCATTTTTCTATTTTTAAAATATGCCATGTGGGGTCTCTCAGATTGGGTGGGGGCCCTCAGGTCTGGGGTGATGAATAAGGTGGAGGCTGGTGGCACGGGAGTTAAAAGATTCATCTGGGGCAGAACAAAGGAGATAGAAGCTTACTGAATCTACCAAAAAGGAGCCATGGACAGGACAACAGAAAAGAGACTCTCTGCATGGAGGCAGTGGGTGGGGAATTTTTAAAAGGGGGAAGATGAGGAGGTATGACAAAATATGGAGTTTTCCCTTTCTTGGTACATGTGCGTGGTTGAAAGTAACCCATGGGTTAGCTAGGGCTTATGGATATCGCAGGGTGGGTGGCCTAATGGGCCTGTTTGTATTCAGCCACGTGATGATAGCTGTGGGCTCTTTTTTTGCATTCCATTGTTCAATCCTATTGCCTAAAAGCCCCCTTTACATGTCACTCCTATTATTTTCCATGCATTTCACCTGTTTCCAAGTAGTCATCCTAGTGAATTTTTTCTATACCTTATCTATTCTTGGAAGCATTTTTTGCTTCCAAGTCCTTCATTAGATTCATACTAGAATTCACAAATTCTACCTGGAGAGATTTTAGTTTGTTGTTGTTACAATTATTTTCCACTTAAATTCTCTCAATGAAGAAAAAAAAAGGCTGAAATGTATTCTTTTGTCCTTCATACTTATGATGATGAGTATTTGCTACCTTCTTTTGTAAAAATGACTATATTTTAGTACTAATTTTTCTTGAAATTTTCTTATAAGATAAATTTATAAAGTTATAGTTTATCAAGAATATACTTAGTTGAAGGAGAAAAATAAAGTTGGAAGACTGATACTACTACCCATTAATAAGGCTTATTTTATAAAACTTCAATCAGTAATCGAGATAATTATAGTATTGGTGAAAGAGTAGTCAGATCATCAAAGCAAAATAGAGAGCCTGAAAATAGTCCACATGCATACAGTCAACTAATCTTTGATAGAGAAGCAAAGAAAGATACAATGGAGAAAATATGGTCTTTCAACAAGTGATGCTGGAACAACTGAGCATTCACATGTAAAAAGCTAAATTTGCACACAGACCTTAGACCCTTCACCAAAATTAACTAGAAACATATCACAGAGGTAATTGTAAAATATAGAAGAAAACCTAGATGCCTTGGCTATGGTGATAACTTTTTCTCTATCAAAGAAATAATTTATAAACTGGATTTTGTTAAAAGTCCTTTAAAAAGTCTGCTCTGTGAAAGACAATGCCAAAAAAATAAGAAGACAAGCCACAGGCTGGGAAAAAATATTTGTAAAATACACATCTAATGAAGGACTATTAACCAAAACATCCAGAACTTTTAAAATTCAGCATTAAGCCCCAATGTTTATAGCAGCATGTCCACAATAGCCAAACTATGGAAAGATCTCAGATGTCCTTTGACAGATGAATGGATAAAGAAGTGGTACGTATATATAATGGAATATTACTTAGCTGTCAAAAATTTGACATCTTTCCATTTGCAACGATGTGAATGGAACTAAAGGGTATTATGCAAAGCAAATAAGTCAATCAGAGAGAGACAGTTATTACATGATTTCACTCATATGTGGAAATTAAGAATCAAAACAGAGGAGTATAGAAGGAAAAATAAAACAAGATGTAATTAGAGAGAGAGATAGAGAGAAACCATAATAAATTCTTTTTTTTAAAGGTTTTTTTTTTTTTTTTTTATTTGAGAGAGAGAGAGAGAGCATGAGAAGGGAGAAAATCAGAGGGAGAAGCAGATTCTGCATGGAATCAGCTGGAAGTCTGATGTGGGATTGGATCCCAGGACTCCAGGATCATGACCTGAGCTGAAGGCAGTTGCTTAACCAGATGAGCCACCCAGGCATCCCCCGTAAGAGATTCTTAACTATAGGAAAAAAACCGAGGGTTGCTGAAGGGGATGGGGGTGAGGAGATGGGGTAACAGGGAGATGGACATTAAGAAGGACATGTGAAATAGTTAGCACTGGGTGTTATATACAACTGAGGAATCACTGAATTCTACATCTGAAACTGATACTATACTTTATGTTAATTAATTAAATTTAAATTAAAAAAAAACACTCTGATTAAAAAATGGGGTAAAGGTCTTAAGTGCCACCTCCCCAAAGAAGGTACACAGATGAGAAATAAGCATATGAAAAGATGCCCTGCCCCAAATGTCAACAGGGAAATGAAAATTACAACAAGAAGATAACACTCTACAACTCTTAGAATCGCCAAAATCAAGATCACTGACAGCACCAAATGCTTGCAGGGATGTTGAGCAAGAACTCTCATACATTGCTGGTTGGAATGCAAAATGGAATAGACACTTGGCACTCCAGAAGTGAAGTAACAATGCATTTTAGTATTTATTTTTGTGTATTTATTTATAAACGTATTTATTTATTTTAGTTTGAATGATTTGTCTTCAAATGATATATCAAGTAGTTTATTGATCTGGAATTCTTCATACTTTTAGACTGTTCTTCTTACTACTCCTCAAAAAACAGTGTATTTAAAAAAAAAAAAAAGTAAGTTTGGTAGCTCCACACCAGAACTAGTTCCTTTGCAGCCATTTCCTGTCTGACCAAACAGCTGATTAGACATGGGAGCCAACGAGGGCTGCATTGGAGATGGATGGTGACCTTGCTACAACACGTGTTTCTCAACCACACATTTCTGCTGACTATGTCAGCAGGAAGTCAGTCTGTTATACCATGATGATACCGAGGACAGCTTGAATGATCATGTAGACAAAATGGTCCAAAAGAAAGTCTTAGAGAACAAGATATAGATCTTCTAATTACAAATGCAGCAAGGATCATGAAAAATGCCTTACCTCAAATGGGAAAGACTGCAAAAGATGCCAAAGAATGTGTTTAAGAATGTGTGAGTTCATTCGCTTTATAACATCGGAAGCAAGTGAAAGATGCTGTCAACAGCAATGGAAAACTATCAGTGGAGATGATAAGCCCCCTGCCATGCGAGGCTTCCACAGTTATGTAGAACCTCTAAAATTATACCTTTAGAAACTCTGAGAGGCTATGAAAGGAGAGAAAGGGATTGGGGGAACAGTCCCAGCTCTGGATGGACTAAGTGAAGAACTTACAGAGGAGGCATTTAACAACCAGTTAACCAGTTACCACCTGGCTTAACAGCTGCGGACGGTCAACCAACAGAACATATGGGTTATACAGCATATTAACATACAGCACATTAACAAATTTCTGGTGTTCAGCAAATTCGATTTTCATGATTTGAAGAACTGGTAGAATGGGGAGTGTTAGAGAAGCAAAAAAGTCCGTTAAGCCTTTTTATTTTCCTAATGTCTAAAAGACATTAGAAGGAACTGACTGGTGAAAAGATGTCTCTTTGTGTATGAAATAGCTGGAGGGCGCCTGGGTGGCTCAGTGGGTTAAGCCGCTGCCTTCGGCTCAGGTCATGATCTCAGGGTCCTGGGATCGAGTCCCGCATCGGGCTCTCTGCTCAGCAAGGAGCCTGCTTCCCCCTCTCTCTCTGTCTGCCTCTCTGCCTACTTGAGATCTCTCTCTGTCAAATAAATAAATAAAATCTTAAAAAAAAAAATAAGAAATAGCTGGAATGTAGCTTCCTGATGCTTGACTAATTGGGGTGCTGATGGCTACTTGAGAGTCCTTTTCATGAATGATTTTAAAGAGAAATTTGGATTTGAAACATATTAAAATATTTTATTCTGTATGAGAGCTTGTTGCTCAGTATGACCGCTGTATGCACTGTTTATTGAAGTTTATTACTCTCAGACATTTGCAGACAGTTTCTTATTTTCATATTGAATCATGTTACTTTTTCAATTCAGGTGAGCTGCTGGGAAACTCACGATGTTTTTTCTTTTAATAAAATGTAAGGGTAGAGTTCATTCTGAAAAAAAAAAAAAATATATTTTCCCAAACATCAAAGTCAAACTGTTGGGGAGTAAATGAGCTTTTGAACAGCTGTTCTATGCTCTCATTTGAGAGACTCATTCACCAATGAGTCTATATGCTCAGCAATTTCTAACCAATTTCTAATCAATAACTAATCAGCCTTCTATATCTATAATTTACATGTTTTTATATGAACAGCAAGATTATATTCCTTTTATTTTGCTTCTCTTTAAGCCAGTATGTTTAAGCTTGTTCTTCTGTGTGCCTGAGATAGAAAGGAGGCAATAATGTTTGTGGAAATGCTGAGAAAGTGTTCTGGTGCAGAGATTTGGGTCATTAATTTTTACATATTTTTATTTTCTTTGTGCTTATTTGCTTATTTGATTTTCTTTTAGAAAGACCTGAGTGATTAACACTGGAATAAAATTTAGTCAATTCCCAATAAATGAAATATATAGCAATGATCAATCACTTGATTTAATTCATATGTTCACCAATACTTTTGGATAAAAAAAATACATGGTTATCTTCAAATCTACTTTTCCAATTCTTTCATATTTACTTATGCCCTATTTTTAGATAAACAAAATATCTATCTCAAAGTGTACTTGACATATAATGATGAAATGCAGACAGTATAGCATAACAAATTGTTCATAGCAAACCTTAACTAAGCCCACTACAGATTTTTTAAAGAAAAAATTCTAAAATAATTATATTAACTACTACATTTTCAGAAAAATAATTCAATATTGAATATTTTCAGAATTCAAGGCCAAGAGGAATACTCTTCTTAGTGGCTCCCAAAGAAACTTTTTTTTTTTTTTAACAATTTTGTTTATTTATTTAAGGAAGAGAGAGGACAAGGAGGGTAGAAGGAGAGGGACAAGCAGATCTTCTGCTGAGCCGGGAGCCCAACTCTGGGCTCTGTCTGAGAGCCTCTGTCCAAGGCTCATGACCTGAGCTGAAACCAAGAGCTGGATGCTTAACCAGCTGAGCCACTCAAGGTGCCCCCAACTTATTATTATTAGTTTTAAATGATTTTTATTTGTCAGAGAAAGAGAGAGCTCAAGCAGGGGGAATGGCAGGCAGAGGGAGAAGCAGGCTCCCACTGAGTAAGGATCCCAATGCCAGACTCAATCCCAGGACCCTGGGATCATCACCTAGGTGAAGGCAGATGCTCAACCAACTGAGCCACCCAGGCGTCCCTACCCCAAAATTATTTTTAAATTTAAATTTATGAGAAGAATATGGGGCAGAAGTGTAACTGAATTAGAATAAGGAGAACGTATGGACAACTGTGGCTGAGTCAAGATAATTTGTGAAGAATGGGGAAAGGCAAAGCACAGCTGCTTGTACGTAGTTAAAACGTGCATTTGGTGGAGCATGTTTTCCCTGATATTAGAGAAATTGAGTATATATTTTTTGAGAAGTTGAGTATATTTAACAAATATTGGAGGAGCCTATTTTAAGAAGACAATGGCTACATAAAAGTAGAAACAGTCAACAGAGCAAGGTAGAATGGTCTGCCATTATGCCTTTATTAACCAATAAACCATCTTAGCATATTGCTTTCTATAATGTACTTAATCTCTTCTATCTTCACTTAGTCTTTGCACCTACATATTTTGAAAATAACCACAGCTCGTGGGGAATACTTATGCAAGTTGTAGGCAATAACAAAATTTTCAGGATCAACTGTAATTATTTAAGAAACATTATTTATACCATAAAAATGATCCTTTGACTGTGACTAATAAACATTAAAACAAAGTATATGTTTAGGTAAGTTCATTTACATTATCTCATTAAAAGTAATACATGAACAATATTTGAAATAACTTTTTAAAATATTTTGTGGCCTACTTCTATTCTCCCAAGTAGTTTTTCTCATCAATCCATATTCAATTTGTATTTTAAAGGAAAATTAATCTGTATGGTTCTGAATTCTTTACACTTATCTCATCACAATGCTCTGCATGAGCTATTTTCTATCTGTAAATGTTCTAAACCTCTTAAAAGCCCTTTATTCTATGTTGCACAAAACTATTTTATCTACAATTTAAGTCAAGGCTGAAAGGACTCAAATTTCTTTGCAAATGAAAAACTTATTGAGCTAGAATGAGTTGGAAACACTTCTTATTAAAGGTATTTGAATATGTCTGAAAACTGTTATACTAGAAAACAATTTGTGAATTTTAACTTATCCTGAACTTTTCCCCCCAGATATTTAGAATGATATGATTATTAACTAGAAATATATACATTTCTTTGAAAGTACAAGTTTTTTTTCCCTCCTCAGTTCAAATATGGATGCTTCTTATGAATTTTGGAACACTGAAAAATTAAAATAAAATTTAAAAAAATATAGATGTTTCTGATTTATAATAATTGGGGTCATTTTTGATCATGCATTGGACTGCTCATAATAAAATAACATTAGTTCATAGGCTCAATACAATTGCTTTTGGTTTATTTTCCTAAATTTATGAAGGCAGCATATCATACTACCTACTACCACATATATATGCCCTTCAGAAAACTTCCTCTTCTCAAGTTCCATACCATCTACATTCCATTGTTTTTGGTCTTATCATAGGCAATATTAAATTGTTAAGTTCTACATCTTACACATTTGTTTTCTTCCAAATATAAGTTAACTCAGTACAGATTTTTTTTTCTTTACTTCTTTGTGTCCCTCAAATGATAAAGACCATAGTTTGTGAGTAGAATTTGTGCAATAACTATATCACTGACTTCCTGTGTTCTATTTCTAGCTAAATATTGAGCTTGGGATCCAAGTAGGATAATTTTAATTATCTGTGATCTATTAGTTCTTGTCTGAGCAAAGGTTTTCTTTATCCTGAGACATAGTACTAACCTAAGTGAAAAGGGGGGTTGACTCAACAATGCCATATTTGCATAGACAACTGTAGACACCTGTAGTAAAGAATTTCAATTTGGCTCAAGGAACATGGGCAAGGTTTTAAATATAAATATATTAGATCACTACTTCATGACTCTTGCTCATTTTCTTCCCAGTCCTCAATCATTCATAATGTCCAAGATGATATGTGTGTTGCAGTTATACACACATGCACACATGCACTAGCAGTGAAAAGAAATTTTCCAGAAACTTCTTTGGCTTCATTAGTTCAAAGTATCAGCAATAGTTTCAATAGAAATGGGATACAAAACTTTGATATATGTGTCAATTCTGTTGCTATTAGTAAAGAGCTAATTATAGTCACATGTCAAAGGCAGCAAGATATCAGTCAGCTCATATCAGTGTCATTTACCTGAAAAGGCAAGGAGATTAAGTATTACCATTTTAGGGAGAAATATTGGTACTCTCTATATCAAACATTAAAAAACTCAGTGTGATTCCATAATTTATTTGCAGCAATATTGGTTTCAGCAACACAGCTGCTCCTTTTAGTAACTGTGGTAACAGAAAATGCTGCCACATAATGACACATACGGATAAAGTGGCTGATACCATAAAATATCTAAAAGAACCATTTTTCAGAGGAAAAGGTAATATCTTCTATTTCATAATGACTTGAAAGAGGATGGAACTTTCACAGAGTGAGAAAAGAACTTCAAAATGTTTGTGATTCTTTCCAGGCTCTATTTTTATCTTGAAACTGTTGAAGACTAGGAAATACAGAATCATTTTAGTTCTGTTCAGGAAGCATTAAGGGAAAAAAGTCACAATTTACTAACACTCTTCTGGGTGTAAGAGACATGGAGATTAAGTAGATTTATTCCCTGCTCCTCCAGTGGAATTGACAGATGCTTAAAGAGTTTTTTTTTTTTAATATAACATCGCGTTTATTGTAGTAGAATACAAATGCTTCTAGTCCTTGTGAAACTGATACATTATCTGAGCTTTTAAAGATGAATAAAAGGTACAAAGGCCAAGAAGCTTAGCTAATCAAAGAGTGAAAAGGACAAGAGCTAATATTTATTTAGTGCTTTCTGGTAGTTGAAGCTCTTTTAAGCACTTAACATGGATCATTCATTAAATCCTCAAAACAATTCTGAGGGGATCTTATTATTACACCAGTTTTACAGATAGGGAAAAAGAGGCTCAGAATTGTCACATAACTTGCACAGCATTACAAAGCTAATGGCAGAGGAGATGGAATGAAAACCCAGCCTGACCCCAGAGCCAGCACTCAGCATTTTTTTTTTTCCTAACCAGGTCCTGGAAAATAAAATACATTCACCTTACAGGTATTCAAATTATTTTAGGCAGCCATTTAAACACGTTTTAAAGTAGAGACAACACAGTAAGACAGATACTTCACATCTTATAGTTTTGTGCTGGGAACTTTTGAGATGACTTAAGACTAAAGGCTAGGACATTGTTTAGGGATAATTGTGTATGAAATATGTGAGAGTCTAACTTATGATAATAGAGCAATGAATGGAAAAGGAGGTGGATCGAGATATGGGAATTAAAATTTCCGAGAGCTGATGTCTTATCAGGTGCAGAAAGCTGGTAAAGGATGAAAGATGATTGTGTCGATGATGTTAAATTTCACTGAGAGTAAAGCAAGCATAATAACTCTGGAGTGTGATTTGAAAGATGGGACAGAAGATGTTTTGAGTAAGTTGAAATTGAAATGTCAAGTGAACATTTGTAGGATGTGCACAATAAACAAGTCAACATTGAAGTCTGAAGCAGAGGGAGAGAAAAGAGTTTGTGAGTTCAATTTCAATTCCCTTTAGTTTAATTTAATGAGTATTACTGAACAAGTAGTATACTCTGTCAAAGTAAGATTGGTAGATATATGGAAAGACTGGTAGGAAATCATGCCTGTTTACCAGGATCTAAACCTCTGTGAAGAGTCATCAGTATGTAGGTAGAACATGAATTACATTACCCTAAGACACCATGAGATCAAAGGGAGAAAAGCACCAAATACAGAATGAAGAGCAGGGCAAAGAATAAGGAGATTAATTAAAGTTGTAAAATGATTACAAGAAAGACCTAGAAAATACAATGTCTGGATGTAATAGCAATGGAGTTTCAATAAGGGAGATTTCAACAGTGACCTGCACTGCACAATGTCAATATGCAGTGTGCTTTTTTAGTACTTCTCTCTTTGTTGTTCCTCCTTAGCAGTATTTATCTGCAATCTTGGAATGATTTTATTTATTCAACAATGCACCTGAAATAAGCACCCAAAATAGCATCATACCTCCCGCTCCTTCAGCTGGCTGTGCTCCGCTTCTGTTGCTCACAATGGAAAGCAAGCAGGCAAATGTCGCCAACGTCACATTCTAGTTTGTGGGAAGAGTATGACTCCAAAATAGAGTGTTTCTCGAAAATCACATCAAGAAATATGATTATATCTCAGTTGTGATTTAATTTCCTAGTATCAAAATGATTTAGGAAAAAAAAAAGCATGCGAGGCACTATTTTGTAGAGTAATCTTCTTGAGTAAAATGGTTTCTATCTAATTGCAACTTTTATATTTACTGTAACACTTTTAAGCAGGAAAAATTACAGGTTGTATGAACCGACAGAAAATACATATTTAAGTCTTTTATATGTATGGAATTATCAGACATTTATAGAATTGAAACCTGAAAAGAGTGTGAGGTAACAAAAAGTGAACAAAATTCAAATACCGAGACATACATAGGCCACAATTATGCCACCTGTAGTCTACTACTGAGAAAAATTTCAACAATATGTTATTTGGCATTTGTTAAATGTGGGAAAATATAAAGACTTACAGTAGAGCTTACCTTTTCCTAACATGGTACAGTTATTTTCTGATATTCATTCTGTTACTTAAAGTAAAGGGACTGAAATACATTATAAGTAACACAAAATAATCTGGTTCCTTAAGTTCAATCGTGCATCTTTCCTAAGGATTTATGGTGAATTTGGGGTGAAAATGCATCAGAGGCAAGAAACAAACACAAACAAAAATTTGTTCTTCACAAAAACATCTGCTAGTTTTTAAAGGAGCTGAAACTTCATCTTATAAAATAAGCTAATTTCTCTTTATAGTTCTTAATAGTGTATAACTATTAATATTTTTATAATTAATGATAGTACTTATTCACAAGTAATACAAAATAGACGATAAAATTTCAATTATAAAGTACAGCTTCCAGAATGGATTCTGGAACATGCTCTATAGATCCCTTTTCTCTTTGCAATAGTGAAGAAACTGACAATTTCAAACAAGTTAACTGATACACAGAATAAGTAGTGTCATAATGTTTACTCTCCAGAATGTAGTCAAGAGCCTTGAAGCAAGCTCCTTCCCACCTTCCTCTCCAGGATTAAGCCAGTGAGCAGCTAACCCCAGTCCTGAAAAAGCCACATGCTTAAGCTCACACTGTTTCAGTGTAGTTTTTCACGTCTCCTCAAAAGTCACTTTACTTTAGTTGCGGCTATACCAAGCTTCTTGTCTGTTTTTTCTGCCCTCAATAAGTTAAATACAACAAATTGGAAAGTGTCAGGGAAGGAGTTATGAGGTACAGGCTCAGGGATGATACAAGAAGTGACAACTGGTCAACTGTAGCCAGGCAGGAGCCTTAAGGACTATGTAAAACAAGTCCAAATACTCGGGCATCCAAATGGGGATAAGAGTCGTATTAACCTCAATAGCCTTTGGGAAGCTTACTACTTTCCAGTAAAATAATGTTGATAATCTGATCATAAATTTTTAAGAACAAACAAAATTCTGCCTCACCATATTCTTTCTAACATGCAGGCTAAAGTTAAATACATTTTGTCAAGTTTTTTATTCAAAATATTTAAATAACATAAGTAATCTGAATACTTCACATATAGAGTATGTTTTTCTTCTATGAATTTAGGATAAATAGTTTCATTCAATGGTTACTCAACTCACTTCAGTTCTGATGAAAATTCAGATACTAATTTTCATATATTTTCCATAGTTCCTTTTTTCTTCTTCCCTATTTCAAGGGGAGAGCTCCTTTACAACAAATGTATTATGTACTGGTTCTTATTTTTTAGCTCTGACCTCACACAATCCATTTAAGAAAGCCTCTCAATTCCTAACACTATTAATTATATATTTTAGAATATTTAAAATGAAATATTTTTGAAAAAAATGTATGCAACTGTGCTTTTCTGACTGCTTTTAACTGTAAGAAAAATGAATCTTGAAATGTGTGGTTCTCATGGAAAGTAACTATGACTATATAACTGTGCATCTAATCACCAACTGGTCCATCTATTTAGTTTATCACCAAGATTCAGGTCACAGCAGTGGTCAAATAATACTTTTGAGCCCAAGATTCATCTGGGTGGATTTTTCACAAAACATCTCCCACAGATATCCATCAATTACCTGAACAGTGTATATGGATAAAATCTGGGGAAATATTTTTGATGGAGAGATAATGACAAGCATAAATATAGATAATTCTACAAAAATTGTCTTTTTTCAGGCGTTTGTACTTTCATCTGTGTCTTTAGCTACATGTCTACTAATTCATATGTCATTTTTAAGTCCTCATCGAGGGCAAGGCACATTGCATGCAAATATTTAAACCCTGTCACAAACCTAAGATGGGTATTATTGTTTAGATGTTTTTCAAATGACTTTCCCTATGTCCCTTTAGACATTAAGTGGCATAGCTCAGTCAACTTGAATGCAGACTAAAACACTGTCTTGACTAATGAACTCAAATATGCAACACCATCTAGCCTTCACCAGACAAAGACATGGAGGCAAGGGACAGCTGTAGCTGGGAGTAAAACATTCTACAACCTGTCAAGTGAAGATGTAAGTTTGTTGGGGGCTCTGAAGGCAGATGAAATGAACATAGATACACAGATCCTGAGTTGTTTAACTCAAAGAGGAGATTGTTTTCCTTAGTGGCTGGTCCCAATTTGCACATCAACCTTTGAGGCAACCTGGATGCAGAGGTAAGACCTTCCTTGAGAGGCTGACAGGCAAAGGTAGATTCCTATGAGTCCTTTCAAATGCGCCAACCATCAATTCTTGAAGAACATGACTATAATTTTAGCAGGATCCACAATCTCCTGCCTGATTCTTACTGAACTGTGCTCCCAGTTAGAGAATCTAAACATCTTTCACAAGAATAAAAGCTTCATGTTGAAGCTATCCTATTCATTGCTGTCTCATACTTCATGTATGATTCTTATTACATAGAGAGTATTTATTAAATATTAATTGAGCTAATGGAAGGACAGAATAAGTACCACTATGCAAACTACCATATTCCCAGAAAGAATGTGAATATGGGACACCTTGACTTTTTTGGACATACTGACTAATCCCTCATCATAACAACCCCACCATGGGTCACTCATGCAGGATGGCACTGTTGATTGAGATCATTAAGAGCTAGCAAGAAGTGATAGAATGTATTTTCCTACCTTTATTGTATATGGTCTTCACCTCTTCTGTAGACAATAAATACTCAAACATCCAGTGACTATATACCAACTATGTCTATTCATTTTTTATGTTGATAATGAATTTACATTTGGCAGGCAGTAATTTACCATATAATTGTGATTACTAATATTTATTTAATTTTTTGAAGTCATTCTTAAAATTTATAAAATATGTAATATTAATATCATGTATATCTAGTCTTGAAGAAGCAGAAAGTTTTTATAAAATGTCTTGTGCTTTCAAGTTTGCCAGAGAAAATTACTTATGATAGAATTGGTTTATAGTTTCCAAGTTTTACATGTAGTCAGAGACAGTTATATGCTCCTATAACAAGAGATATTCTTTTTTTTTTTTTAAAGATTTTATTTATTTGACAGAGAGAGATCACAAGTAGGCAGAGAGGCAGGCAGAGAGAGAGAGAGGAGGAAGCAGGCTCCCTGCCAAGCAGAGAGCCCGATGTGGGACTTGATCCCAGAACCCTGAGATCATGACCTGAGCCGAAGGCAGCGGCTTAATCCACTGAGCCACCCAGGCGCCCAACAAGAGATATTCTAAAGTTAATTTTAACTCTGTCCCCAATGAAATGTATCAATAAACTCATTAATAACCTACATTGGTTAAATACTAAGTTATGATTGATCAGAAAAGTGCATTTTAAGCCAGGTACACTTAAGTTTGAATCATTATAATAAATAAAATTGAAATGGGGTTCCACTATTACTATCCTTCTAGAAATGACTAAGAGTCCTTACTAGGAACTATTTGTTGATAAGGAAAATTAATTATTAAAGGAAACTATAAACATCCCAATACAAAACCATTCTGCACATGGTACACAGAGCAGCTCTCCATTCTGTTCTCTGAAGCATGCTCTTTCACAGTGACTAGAAAAAATGTTATCTGAGAAATGATGAGAGGGTTAGGAAAGTCAATATTTGGAATGAAGTGAGTTTTCTCCAAATATTGAACAATCTTTATAAGGAAAAGGAAAAGACTCATTCCTTTTTCTATCCAGAGAACAGATTATAATGTGTGCTGTATATCTATAATGTTGTATATCTGTGCAAGATGTAGAGAATCAAAATTTATTCCATCCACATGTACAGAAGTCTAAAATATGAGAAATTAACATAAAATGATTCAGAGTTGATAAACTCTCCTGTGTGGGTAAAAATAAAATTTAAACCTATTGTATAGAAAAAATTACTATCCAATAAATGTAGAAGTCTCTATCAAAAGAAACAATAGACGATAACAACAACAACAACAACAAAACCCCAGGCAAGCTGTGCTTACAATAAAAAAGAACACATATCAAGAGAAAAAAAAAACATTATGATGAAAATTATAGACATAACAAAAAAAATTCACCCCCAAAATAAAAAGACAAAGAGCACACTGAAAATAGCATAAATACATGTAGTTTAAAATTGTAAATAGTTTTTTCACCTAAGAATAAAATGCAATAGCATTTTTAAAGAACAGATTATTTTAGTAAAGAACTAAATAATATGTCTAGAAGTCAAAGCAAAATTTATAGGCAATTCCCTTCATTAAATCTACTTATGTTCAAAATAACTAAAGTGGCATTTGTTTTTTGCTTGAACTTTTTAGGATATATCAAGGAGTCACTCTTCCAGAAACTTTTGAGCAATAGCCTTTTTGTTAGGAATACTCCTTTATTAATTTTGCCATTGATAAAAATGTCTTCCTGGGAACGGAGACTTTACAAAGGAACTGTTATTAATTGATGTATTCACCTAAAATTTAAAGATGGCTAAATTGTATCTTTTTAACAAGTTTAAGACATTGTCATAGTTAGCTCCTTAAATACGCAAGTATAATTCCACACATTAGAATATCCACAGTCCTATCATACTATCAGTTGACAGATTAGGAAACATACTCTCAATATGGAAGCAATCCAATATGAATTAATAGTACCAACCCTTGTTATCATGTTAGGGGTGTTACTGCTGAAATACCTCCTGTCTTTCATATTTATTCATAGTTCTCCTTTCAGCAAGTGGTAAATTTTAGTCAGATATTATTATTATTATTATGTGTAAGACTGATGATTCACAGACCTGTACCCCTGAAGCAAATAATACATTATATATTACTTAAAAAAATAATTATTTTCCTGGCTTACAAAGGGACATCTTCTTTCTGTATCCTCACATGGTAGAGAGTAAGATTGTCTTTCTTCTTATTATTACTAGGGTACTAATTCCGTCAGTGAGACTCCACCCTCATGACCTAATTAATTTCCAAAAGCCCTACATCCAAATATCATATTGGAAATTAGAGACTCATCATATGAATTTTATGGGGATATTACAGACAATAGTACTGTGCTTCAAACAAATACAGAAATTTGACAAGTGCAGATAAGGGAGGAAATCAGTGAAAATAGGGTTCACAGTAGAAATTATCAGTGACAATAATCTATGCACTGGCCCCACCTACCTCTCAAAAATTTGAACTATAGGAAATTTATCTATAAATAGTCTGATAGCATGAATAGAGCTAAATCTTAAATCCATTTCAGAGAAGAATTTTTGTCTAGAAACCTTTTTTAAAAATACTTTATTTATTTATTTGAAAGAGAGTAATAGTGTGAATGGGAAGAAGGTCAGAGCGGGAGGGAGAGGGAAAGAATCTCAACCCTGAGACCATGACCGAAGCTAAACCAAGAGTCTGACACTTAACTGACGAAGCCCCCTGAAAAACTTTTTATATGGTATAATATATAATACCCCAAATAGAATTTTACATACAGATCATGTCTATATATTCAAAATAACTTCTTATACAAATAGGTAGCATTTCAAAGCACTCAACAGTTTAGGGGGGAAAAAGGTGGAGATAATATGTCAAATATCTGATGAAAATTTCCTATTTTGCTCTAGTAAAGAATTGACTTTTAGGGGCGCCTGGGTGGCTCAGTTGGTTAAGCAAGTGCCTTCGCGGCTCAGGTCATGATCTTGGAGTTACGGAATCAAGTCCCACGTCAGGCTCCCTGCTCGGCAGGGCGTCTGCTGCTCGCTCTGACCTCTCCGCCTCATGCTCTCTCTCTCTCAGTCTGTGTGTCTCTAAATAAATAAATAAATAAATAAATCTTAAATTTAAAAAAAAAAAAAAGAATTGACTTTTAAAAAACAATAACGTCACTAATGATAAAATCAATAAGAACATTCTGGAGTTAATAGAACCTTCAGTAGTTAGTATTTACAAATATCACTATTACCTTAGTTCAATTCAAACATAGAGTCATTGCTGAACTTCATACTCATCCCTATGATTCTAGTGAATAAGAGGTGACAGAAAGTCACTTTCAGAAAAGGCCATGGAAAATTTATCCAATTAGATTGTATTAAAGATGGTATAACTTATCATTATAGCCAAAACTCATTTCTGAATATTGACTACCTCTGGTCAATTGTAATGGAAAAATGTTTCACACAGATTAGCAACTAATCTGAGAAGTACTTTTAAACTCTGGGATCTTCGTAAAAACCAGTTTAGCTTGGAAAGGGTAATATTTTCTTGACTCAAAGAAAACAAATAAGTTTATATATTTTATATATACATATGCTGTATTATATATAAATAACTACATATAGAATTTATAATATGCAAAGTAATATAGGAAAATAATAGAACAGATTTTAAAATATAGAAAATGTAAAAAAATACATTTAGTTATTAATTAATATAAAAGCAAAAAGAATTTTGGAGAATAAGAGCTAATAAGAAATCCAATTCTCCTAGGAAGATACTCTAATTATTAGGAGGAGAGAGAGCATTCTGTTCCTGGCTGGGGCTACCTGAATAGAAGTTCAGTCAGGCTAAATTTGAGAGGGTGGACTGGGGAGCAAGTGAGTCATGGTTCAAATACATGAACTCCTGCTCTTCCTTAATAAGTTTCAGTGCATTTTCTAAAGCATGTATTTCTTCATTTCCTATATGACCTTAGGACAATTTTCAAACTTTAAATGGTTGGTTATTGAAATTTGACCACTTATTTTTCACTCCACAGAGCATCTCATATTAATGTTTTGGAAGTGTGATTCCATTTTTATATATTAATGTTTAATTGTTCAAACTGTTAAAATAGGGGCACCTGGTTGGTTAGGCATCTGCCTTTGGCTCAGGTCATGATCTGAGGGTCCTGGAACAGAGCCCTGCATCAGGCTCCCTGCTCACTGGGGAATCTACATGCCCCTTCCCTCTGCTGTGCCCCCCCCAATATAAATAAATAAAAATCTTTAAATGTAACAGTTAAAATATGTCTGACTGTTTATCTATTATCTACCTTCATAAAATTTATACAAATATACATATGCATATTCTTTCAGCACTGCTATTGTGAATAAAGAACACTGACTTTACAGCTTGTTTGTAAAGTAAAATATCTATGCTGGGAAACAGAAGTTGGAAAAGTACAGGGTTGTGCTCCTAAAGCAGAAGTGGCATTCAGAGAAAGAGCACACCATTGTCCCCGCCTTGAGCTCCAGAACTATGGCTGGCAGATTTTTCTCCAGGGAAATGTCAGGCCATAAAATAACTTTGAAAGTTTTCCAAGGAAATTAGTTTTACTTAAAACAGACTGTGAGGAAGTTGAGACATAAGGGTGCTCTCAAAAACAATGGTGAATTTGTTCATATGTAACGAGGAAAATGTCATAGCTTCATTGAAGATACAAGTTACACCATAGGTAAGACAGCTCACCAGAAAGAACGTTGGGGAGACAGGTAAATCCTTCAGGGGGTCCTCAAAGACTTGTGTTAAGAACAACTCTTGCGAAAAAGCCTGCGTTTAATGGGTATTAAGTTAATGATAAACAAGGCACCTGGGTAGCTCAGATGGTTAAGCAACTGCTTTCAACTCAGGTCATGATCCCAGAGTCTAGAATCGAGTCCCGCATCACACTCCCGGCTACACGGGGAGTCTGCTTCTCCCTCTGACTTTCTCCACTCTTACGCTGTCTCACTCCCTCTCTCTCAAATAAATAAAATCTTTTAAAAAATTAATGATAAACAAAACACAAAGAAAATTCAGTCCTGTATGACTTCACTGGTATATTTCTACCAAACATTTAAAGAGGAAGGGATACCAATTCCTCATAAATGCTACCAAAAAATATTTGAGGAAGGAAAACTTCCCAACACATTATATGGGCCAGCATTACCTTCATACAAAAACCAAAAAAAGACATTACAAAAAAAGAAATCTAGAGATCAGTATCTCTTATAAATAGGGAGAAAATAACTACTCCAGAAAAATACTAGTGATATATAAAACAGATTATGGATCATGACCAAGAGGGAATTATGTCTAGAATTGAAATCGTTTAAGATTTGAAAATCAATTAATGAAATACGCCATAATCAATAGATTAAATGGGAAAAACCACATGAACATCTCAAAAAATGGAGAAAAAAAGTATTTGACAAAATGCAGCATGTCCTCATCATAAAAATAGTCAAAAACCTAGGTGTGGAAAACAAATTCACCCAATAATGGATGAAAAATCCCTGGTTAATATCACATTTTATGGTGAAGGACTAGATGCTTTTCCCTTACTGTCATCGATGTAAATTTTGTGATTAATAGTCTATTAAAGTTTTGTTTTATATTAAGATTCCTTGGCAGTATTAGTTTTTCTTTAAAATTTCTCAAAATATATTCCAAATTTATTGGCACAAATGTTTCCTTTATTTGAGAGAGAGAGCGCGCGCACTTGTGAGTGGGGAGAGGGACAGGAGAGGAAGAGAGAATCCTCGAGCAGACTCCCCAGTGAGTCCTGAGTCCTACTCTGGTCCTGGACCCTGAGATCAAGACATGAGCCAAAATCAAGAGTTGGACACTTAACCAACTGAGCCATCCTGCTGTCCCACATCTTTAAAATTTCTGAGGTAACTGAATGTGTTAGAGAATATAATATATATCATACATGTCTAAAGTTTTTGAGCTGTTTTGTCATCTATTAAGTATGACTTCTGTAGATGTGTTTCCCATTAAATTCATTTTTAACTCTTTGAGAGCAGAGTACAATAGAAACTCATTACGTCAAAGTACTTAATCAGTATTGAACAAAATTCTTATTTGTACTGTGCAAGTTCTGAGAACTCTACATTTTTTTCTCTTCACTTAATTTCTGATAGATATGTGCCAAAAGGTATGCATAATCTTATTCAGTTCTTTATAAAGGAAACGCAGGTTCAACTCTCTATTATTATTTTATTATAATCTATCTTTCCTTTTAATAGCTGAATTAAAATCTTTAAAATTATTGCTATTAGCATCGATATGAGATTATTTTTGTCTCTCTTGTTCCTGCCTTCTAAGCAATTCCCTTAGTGTCTTCTCACTATGTTAGAAAATGTGGAAATTACATTTCCTAATGTGCTTTTAGGAATGCCTGGGTGGTTCAGTTGGTTAAACATCTGTCTTCTGCTCAAGTCATGATCCCAGTGTCCTGGTATTGAATCCCACATCTGGCTCTTACTTCCCCTTCTGCCTGCTGCTCCCCCTGCTTGTGCTTTCTCTCTCTGACAAAAAATTAAATAAAATCTTTAAAAAAGTGCTTTTAGTGCTGACCACGGTTACTCAATGCAAGATCAAAACAAAACAAAATGCATCTTTACACGCAAATCCATTTATCATCTCCTTCCACTCAGTATATCTCTCCTTTAAGAAATAAGACTAAAAAATGCTGGTGATTTTTAATGAAACAATGATTTCATGTTCAGCTTTACATGTCCCAAGACTGAAGAGTGGCTTCCTCTCCACCATCGGCTCGGCGGCTGCAAAACAGCAACTATGCATGAAAGCATCTCCATCCATTGTGTCCAGGCTGGCATCCAGAATGGCAATGCTTGTTGGGAGCTTGATTGCCTGGAACATGGCATCCAGCTCAATGGTCAGATGCTGAATGACAAGACCACTGAGGGAGAGGATTCCTCCAACACCACCACCTTCAACATCCATCCATCCAGAGACGGATGCTGGCAAGCAGATGCCCAGGGCAGCGTTTGTTTTCTTTTCCAATAGAAAAAGTATTTGACAAAGTACAACCATTCATGAAAAAAGCATGTAGGATAAGATCTGTCAATGAATTGGGTTTAGAGTAGAAGTATCTACTTCGTACTGTATCTGTTTTCCCTCCTCTCCTTGTATTGGTTCCCTCTTTGCTTTCTCTCCATCTCAGTATCATAGTAAAGAAATAATGTTAGAATGTGACTCAAGCAGTCACATTTTCCCTCATGCTCATCATACATTTCTAGCTGGGGTGACTGCTGTTGGCAGAGTCAGGCTGATACAATGGCTCAGGAGATATGAAAGGGAGAACTGCCCTCACCTAAAATATAACTCTGGTGCCAGCTAAGGCTCAGAGTACATAAACGAAATCCAAAGCGATAGCTGCAAATTCTACTGACCCTCAAGAAATTCCACTAACTTCCAGGTTTTAATTTGGCCCTGCACACAAGAAGATGTGTTTGAATAAAATGAACAATTTTGTTAATCTGAATTTTTTCATCAGTAGTTTTTTTTTTTTTTTAACCAGTTTTTCGTCACTCAGTGTTTGGCTACCCAAAACCATTTGCTCTCTATTTTTTTTTTTTTAATAGCATATCACAAAATATCACTTTTAACAACACCTTTTGAAATACCCAGCATTAGTGACTTATTGTGCATCTTAGTCCCTGGACCAAAGGCACTGATGGACCCTTTTGGTCAAGGATTGGTATTAATCTAGGGAACAGAGATGCACTGCATTTTGAGTATTTGAAAAAGCGAAAAGCTGATATAGTTTATAGATATACAGAATGAACTACTGAATGCTATGATTTCATTAATGATGAATATTTGATTCTCTTAATACTTCTAAATAAGTATTTTTGTTACAAATTGAAAACACTATTGTTAGTTCTGTTAGTGTGTCAGACATCAGCCTGAGGAGCTTGTGGTTGGTGAGAAGACATTTAAGATGAACATGATCAGTACTGAAGTAAAAATATTACATTGGATGAGAAAGACAGAGTGCAACTGAAGGGTTATTATGATGTTTTGCCCATGAAACTGACTGAAAACTTTACCAATGAAACTCTTACGGGAGTTTCACTTTTAACACTCTTAGAACAAAATTCCACTTTCTGCCTTACTTTTCCAAACTCTTCTTCAGCTTTCACATGCATTTGACATTATTAAAAATGATTAGAGATAGTTGATCTTAAAACATTTGTTGCCTAAGAAAAGGAACAAGTGGATGCAAATATCAAAGCCATTGATTTCTCATATATCCTCAGATGAAATTTTGATATTATCGTAACAAATTTCATGATGCATTGAATACATATATTGAATATTACATGGCTTTAGCAAAATTATCCGACTTTACTTTTTCATGAAAATGACCATATACTGACATATTTTTTCCACTTTGTCCTACTTATGCCAAAAAGAATGGAATTCAGAAAGAGCATTGAAGATACAGAAAAAAAATGTGGGAAATGATTTCATAAGTGCCTGAGTGCAGTTACAGAAGTATAATTGGTAGACATTATAAAATGTCAGCTTTTATCTATGGTAAATATAATTTACACAGCAGAAAAGAGTGATTAGAGTCAGATCACTGAGAGGCTAATGAAAAGACCCGTCGGCACAGAGGCGGATTGTTCATTTTGCAAGAGATCAGAGAAATGACAAGTGCTGAAGGTGTTTTTATATGCTCCGAGACTCATCGCAGACAAGCTCAATCATGCCCTGGGATACAGAGCAATCTAATCGTTTTTTATTAAATAATTCAAATTCTATGGCCTGTGTTTGACTCACATTTTGAAAGTTATTGAACTGAGTCATTCATTGCTTGGAAGTTAAAGTATGTTTCATAAATTGGGCTTGTAAGAAACATTAACAGAAGAGGGCCTTAAGAAAACAGAACAGAATAAAGGGATGGGGCTTAGCAGGGACAATAAATGGGAGACCAAATTGCAAAACCAAATTGCGACGACAAAATAAATAGATCTGATATGCTGTTGAAAATAACAGTCTACATATTTGTTTTGTAAGTGATGTCCTCTAATAACTGTTAAAGGAGTTACTTGAAAAGCTTCATGGTTTGTTTTGTACTCCAGTTAATGAGATTGTAGAACTTAAAACACTGCCTAAGGAAGAGACGATGAAAAAGAAAATTATGCTTCTTTAGAATCTTTTGGTAAATGAGTATTATTGCTTAATCAAATAAAATTGAATCACAAGGGAAATCAGAGGAAAGCAGAACTGAGAAAACTCTTAGAAGGACATTTAAAGGAAACTAAGATGAGATATTTAAAGAAACGTGAAAGAGATAAGCTCAACAATAACAATTCCTGTTAAATATATATTTATCTATTTATTATCTTATTTTTCTAGGTAGTAAAGAAATCAGTTGGGTGGTCTACTCATATTATTTAAAATTTCATTAAAGCATCTAACTAGTATCTTGGGGTAAATTTAGGCAACAAATATAGAGAAGTATTTTAAATCCTGAGATTTTAAACACTAACCTGTAATAATTCAGGACAGCATGTTTTCTTAAGATAAACAACTATTCATCATTCTTGGCTAGAACTCTTTTGTTATTTTTTGAGTTGGAAAGTAAAACATAATTTTAAGTATTATTCTCAGAAGAAATTCAGCCAATAATTCAAGAAATATAATTATAATAATTTAGATCATTATAATAAATAATCAGCCCAAAATACAATAACAGCAAAAGCAACAACATCAAAATAGTTAAAAAGCAAGAGTCAATTTGCTTAACAGTATACCAGAATTAATGAATGAATTTATCTAAGAAAGAAAATGGAAGATTCAAGGGCATAATAAATATTACTCATTAGGAATATATCTGGAAGTACTCAAAAGAAAAATAAAATGGCAAAGAAGAAAAAAACTGTACTAAAATTTGCACGAGAGAAATTAAATAATAAAATCTGCAGAATAATACTTTAGAGAAATGTAAATTGACCCTTTTACACATAGGTGGTTTTTTAAATACACCTAGACCTGAATATTCACATCAGTAAAACAACAAAACAACACAAAACAAAACAACTTACTTTTTAATTTATACAGGCCAAATTTTACTTTATGGCACATAGTTCAGTGAATATTGATATATGCAAAAAGTCATGTATCTGTAACTACAAAATTCCCCCATACCACTCCTCTCTACTGATAGCCACTTACATGCCTCTTCCAGAATGCCGGATAAGTGGAAATACATATGTTGCTTCTGGTTTCATTTACTTAGTAAAATGCATTTGGGAGGACTTCATGATATTGTGTGTATCCATTTTTTATTACATTTTATTGACAATATGGATTTGCCAAAGGATTTTTGTTTTAAACCATTTATTGGACAAACAGTACGTGGACTGTTTCCAGATTTTGATGATTATTCCTTAAGATGTACACATTCCTGTACATGCTTTGTATAAAGATAAGTTTATATTTTCTTTAGATATGTACCTCAGAGTGAGATTTCTGGGTAATATAAGCATACGATTACTTGTATACGAACTTAAAAACAGGTTTTTTTTATAAAGATTTTACTTATTTGACACTCACAGAGAGAGAGAGAAAGAGAGAGAGATCACAAGTAGGCAGAGAAGCAGGCAGAGAGGTGGGGGGGGGAAAACAGGCTCCCCACTGAGCAGAGAGACCCATGTGGGGCTCAATCCCAGGACCCTGGGATCATGACCTGAGCCAAAGGCAGAGGCTTTTACCCACTGAGCCACCCAGGCACCCCTGAAAACGGTTTTAAAAATGCATGTGCTGTGGCACATTCCTGCCGGCAATGCATGAGAGCAGAGCAGCTTTGCTGCATCCTGGAAGCAGTTGGTATTACCACGGTTTTTGTTTTTTCTTTTTTTAAGTAGCCCAGTAATTAGGTGTGTATAGGGGAAGGTTGTATGTCATTTGGGTTTCAGTTTGTGCTTCCTGATGATGAAGAATGCTAAGTATCTTTTCATTTGCTTATTTGAAATCGGTATATCTTCTTCGGTGAATAGTGTGTTCAAATTTTTGGATACATATTACCACTTGTTTTTTCTTTTAGTTGAAAATGTATTCACAGAACCACAGATTGAGATAAAACATCTGCAAATCACATAAAACAAAAGATACCTGACAAAGGACACACATACACACACATTCAACTATGTTCTCCTAATACCTCTCTCTTTCATTTTCCTAGCAGGGGCTTTGTCAGAGAAGAGTTGTTAATTTTGATAAAATCCAAAATATTTTTTCCTCCTTTTGATAGTGGATTTGGTGTCATATCTAAGAACACTTTGCCTAAATTATCTTTACAAGATATTATTCTATTCTGACTAGAAATTTATTGTTTTTTAAATTTACATTTAAGTCTATGCTTCATTTTTATTTCTTTCATATTTACAGTGTGATGTAAAAAGTTAATATTTTAAATATGAATATGCAAATATTCATTTTGTGGAAAAGAGTCCATAATTGTGTTGATAATCATTTGACTACATTTGCATGGATAGACTTCTGAGGTCTCTCTTCCATTGTGTTGATCTTTGTTCTACCTCTTCCCAAATTTAGTGTTTTTACCACAGTTGTTTTTAGTAAGTCTTGAAATCAGGTCCTTCAACTTTTTTCTTCCTTTTTGAAATTGGTTTTGACTATTCTGCTTTGATTTTGATATACATTTTAAATAAGTTGTCATTTTCTGCATAGAAATCCTGCTGGGACTTTGGGATGTGGTTAAATCTGTAGATCCACCATGGGAGAACTGACCTTATAAGAATACAAGTATCCCCACTTTTTGAAGTTCACATTATGCCCCTGAACTTTTGGTAAATACTATATTAGTATCTGTTTTCACTAACTGGAGAAATATGAAGAAGGTCTGACTTTTATGAAAAGAAGGCAAAAAATAAAAACAGAGGCAGTATGCCCCTGAGCAGTGAGAGTGACCCCACCCAGCTCCTTCTCTGAGAGCTGTACTCAGCATCTCAGCATCAAGCCACCATGGCTTTGAACTATGTCTGTGAGCATCCATGTTCAATCTCAATTTATTTCGTGCATCCATTAGCAAGATATCAGAAAAGCTTAAAAGAAGTAATTTTTTGGTCTGGGAATGCTCAAAAATGTTTCCACATAAAATAATAGTAATTGCTTTTTAGCTTTACACCATTTCAGCTTACAAAAGTTTTCATAAGAATGCTCTACTTTCAGATGGTGGGAGAAACAGGTATGGAGTATGACAATCTGGGAACATGGTATAGCCACTTGCTTATTAAGGTCTTTGATTTATGTCATCAGTGTTTTATAGTTTTTATCACATGGATCATGCACATATTTTGTTACAAAATGTACACAAGTAGTATTATTTGCAACTTGACTGGTCCTTTAAAAAATTTGAATGCTATTTTTTTTCATTATTATTAAACAGAATTATAATATATCTATATACATATAGATTATGCATATATATGTTGCATTGCATGATCTTGCTAAATCATTTATTAAATCTAGAAGCTTTTTTCTAGAATTTTGGAGATTTTCTATGCAATTATATCCTTTGCAAATAAAAATAAGTTTATCTTTAAATCTGTAAGACTTTTGCTCCTTTTCTTGTCTTATTACACTAAGACTTCCACATGATGTCTAATTGGAGTGATGAGAGTATATCCCTGTTTTGTTCCTGAGGGGATCAATCAGTCTTTTATAATCAAGTATAATGTATAGCTTCCTCCATTATCAATATCCCTCACCAGTGCAGTACATTTGTTACAACCATGAACCTACATTGACTGGTCATAATCATACAAAGTCCATAATTTATATTGCATTTTACTCTTGGTATGTAATTCTATGGCTCTGAGAAACATGTACTGATGTGTATCTACCATTTTGAATATAGTGCTCTAAAAAATCACTGCTCTAAAAATCCTGTATTTTTCTCATTCATTACTCTCCACCATCAACAACCCCTGGAAACCACTAATCTTTTTATTGTTTCCATAGTTTTACTTTTTCCAGAATGTCATATACTTGGAATCATACCATACTTAATTCTTTTAAACTGTTTTTCTTGCTTAATTTCAAATAATGGTCCTGTCTTGCATTTCTGGGATAAAAACCATTGGATGCTCTAGTTTGTCAAATGCCTTTTCTGCATCTATTGAGAGGATCATATGGTTCTTATCCTTCCTTTTATTAATATGGTGTATTATGTTGATTGACTTGTGAATATTAAACCACTCCTGCAGCCCAGTAATAAATCCCATTCTATTGTGGTGAATGATTCCTTTAATGTACTATTGGATTTAATCAGTTAGTATTTTGTTGAGAATTTTTACGTTCATGTTCATCCCAGATATTGGCCTGTAAATTCTTTTTTTAGCAGGATTTTTGTCTGGTTTTGGAATTGAAATAATGCTGGCCTTATAGAAGGAATTTGGAAGTTTTCCTTCCATTTCTATTTTTTGGAAAAGTTTCAGAAGAATAGGTATTAACTCTTCTTTAAATGTTTAGTAGATCCCCATGGGAAGCTCTCTGTTTGGAGATTTTTGATTACTAATTCAATTTCTTTGCAAGTTATCAGTCTGTTCAAGTTTTCTATTCCTATTTCGGTTTTAGTAGTTTATATGTTTCTAGGAATTTATTTCTTCCATATTGCCCATTTTGTTGGCATATAATTTTTCATAATAGTCTCATAATAGTTTGTATTTCTGTGGTGTTAGCTGTGATTTTCCCTCTCTCATTCATGATTTTTTTTTTTTAATTTGGGTCCTTTCCTTTTTCTTTTTGATATAGCTGGCTATGGGTTTATCGATTTTAATTCTTTCAAAGAACCAGCTCTTGGTTTCATTGATCTGTTCTTTTGGTTGTTGCTATTGTTGTTTGTTTGTTTCTATCATTTAGTTGTGCTTTAATCTTTATTTCCCTTCTTCTGCTAATGTTAGGCTTTGTTTTTTGTTCTTTTCTAGCTCCTTTAGGTATACCTTTAGGTTGCATATCTGAGATTTTTCTTGCTTTTTTAGGTAGACTTGTATTACTATTTGCTTCCCTTTTATGACCACTTTTGCTGCATCCCAAAGGATTTGGACTATTGTTTTTCATTATCATTTGTTTCCATGTACTTTTTTATTTTTTCTTTGATTTCCTGGTTGACCCATTCATTCTATAGTAAGATGTTTTTTAATTTCCATGTATTTGTTGTCTGTCCAAACTTTTTCTTGTGGTTGACTTCAAGTTTCATAGCACCGTGGTCTGAAAATATGCATGGTATGATATCAATTTTTTTCTACTTGTTAACATCTGATTTATGATCTAGTATGTGATCTATGCTGGAGAGTGTCCCATGTGCACTTGAAAAGAATGTGTATTCTGCTGCTCAGGGGTAAAATGTTCTAATGTATCTGTTAAGTCCCTCTGGTCCAGTGTGTCATTCAAAGCCATTATTTCCTTATTGTTGATTTTCTGATTAGATGTTCTGCCCATGGATGTAAGTGGGGTGTTAAAGTCACCTACTATTAATGTATTACTATTAATTAGTCCCTTTATGTTTGCTATTAATTGTTTTATATATTTGGGTGCTCCCAGTTTGGGGTCATAGATATTTATAATTGTTAGTGTTCCTGTTGGATAGACCCCTTTTTTATTATATAGTGACCTTTATCTTTTTTATAGTCTTTGGTTAAAAATATACTTTATCTGATATAAGCATGGCTACGGCTGCTCTGCCCTTCTTCTTCTTCTTCTTTTTTTTTTTTTTTTTTGATATTGATTAGTATGATATATGGTTCTCCATCCCCTCACTTTCAATCTGCAGCTGTCTTTAGGTCTAAAATGAATCTCTTGTGAAACATATAGATGGTCTTTTTTTTGTTTTAATCCATTCTGACACTTTATGTCTTTTGATTGGAACATTTAGTCCATTTACACTCAAAGTAATTATTGATAGAAATGAATTTAGTGTTATTGTATTACTTGTGAAGTCACTGTTTCTGGATTACTACAATGTGTCTTGGTGTTGGCCGACTTTTGTGAATTTTAATAGGATTCCTCTGTGCTCCTTGATTTGGATGGCAGCAAACTTATTTTTTTAAAGATTTTATTTATTTATTTGACAGACAGAGATCACAGGTAGGCACAGAGAGAGATAGGAAGGGAAGCAGGCTCCCAGCCGAGCAGATAGCCCAATACAGGGCTTTATCCCAGGACCCAAAGATCATGACCTGAGTTGAAGGCAGAGGCTTTAACCCACAGAGCCATCCAGGCACCCCGGATGGCAGAAAACATTAACAGAATTTCCTAACACACAGAAGACAGAGACCTAGACAACATGCCAACATGGAGGAATTCATCCCAAAAGAAACAATGGCTATAACTAATAAGCCTGTGAATCTCTAAAACTCCAGTCTTTGAGCTGGAGTAAAAACTCACAAAAATCATCCACTCTTGTCTTCTCAGTGTTCTTGCAGAAGAGTTGTCCTTGTGAGATCCCTTGTGTTTTCCTCTCTCTCTCACCGCTCTCCTTGACCAGGGGCTCCTCCCCTCTGCAGTACCCACAATAGTTTTCTCCCCTAAATCACACCTCTACACTCTTTTTTTTTTTTTTTTTTTAAGATTTATTTATTTGACAGACAGAGATCACAAGTAGGCAGAGAGGCAGGCAGACAGGGAAGGAGAGGAGAAAACAGGCTCCCCACCAGGCAGAGAGCCTGATGCAGGGCTCGATCCTAGGACCCTGAGATCATGACCTGAGCCCAAGGCAAAGGCTTTAACCCACTGAGTCACCCAGGCGCCCCATACCTCTACACTCTTATCTTCCATGATGTGGCCTCTTCTTTCTCTTTGTAGAGAACAAATGCCTTTGTTCTATCAATCCTCAGATCATTTTCTTGCATATTCAGAATGCTTTGATAGTTATCTAGCTGTGTTTGTGGAACAAGACAAGCACAGTGTCCTCCTACTAATCTGCCATCTTATCTCCCCTGCTCTGAAAGAATCCATTAAATTTGACAGCTTGTATTTTCGTTTTATTCAGTTAAAAATAATTTTCTTTCACTTTGAGGTTTCCTTTTTGACACACGAGTTACTTAGAATTATGTTGCTTAATAACAAAATTTTGGGATTTTTTGAATATCTTTTTTAACCAATTTCTACTTTCTTGTGTAAGCTGAAAAATATTTGTAGCGAGAAGAAAAACAGTAGTCTTGAGTTGCTATATAAGTAGCTGTGAAAATAAAGTCAATTTGAAATAGTGTTTTTGTGGGCCAGTGTTACAAAAACACAAGAAAAGTACTTGAATTATTTTGAAATAAATCTTTTGTTGTTTTGAAATTATACTGGCTGCACTCTACTTCTTGTACTCACACTGCTAAAATACTAGATCATGAAGCTTCCTGTCTCAATCGTATTAAGCATTTGGCTATTGAACACTTACTTTCTGTAAAGCAGATTTTCTCAGCCTTGGCATTATTGATCAAGATAATACATTGTTGTTAGTGGTTGTCTAACATGTAATGTAAGGTAATGTAATGTAATGTAGGGTATTTAATAACACCTCTGTTCTATTTTCATTAGATGCCAGTAGCAGCCGTTCTCATGTGTGATAACCCAAAACACCTTCAAATGTAGCCAAACGTCTTCTGGGGATGGATTTATGCCTGTTAAGAACCACTGCTATAAAGTGGTTTAATTAATTAATGTTTTTAAAATATGTTACTTATTTATATGAGAAAGAGAGAGAGAGAGAGAGTGAGCCAGGGGAGGGGCAGAGAAGCAGACTGTCCACTAAACAGGAGCCAGACATGGGACTTGATCCCATGACCCTGGGATCATGACCTGAGCCAAAGGCCAATGTTTAACTGAGTGAACCACTCAGGTATCTTTTAGAGTGGTTTAGTCTATACACAAGATCAAAAGAAAACATTGAAATTATATGATTTAAATTTATATGTAATAAAAGCAAAATTTCTTAAGCTCAATTATTTTTTCTCTGCAGTAATTACATAGGATCAAATAATTGAAAGGCTCATGAGATTCTTCAGAGTGTCCTCACTCAGACTCAGAGTCTTTGAGATACAGCACATGATACAGTGGGAGAAAGAAAGCTAGTCAAGCTTCAGGGGACAAAGGGATCTCCATTGCAGCTCCCCAGGTATCTCTCTTCCTCAGAGAAAGCGTTTTGTCTCTGGATTATGAATTCCAGTGTGAAAGAGAAATCTTGGATTCAGGAACCCTCAGGCAAAAGTTTCTAAGAGGGTCTTTTATACCCAGTGGTTATGTAACCACAGCACACTGTGCAATCAGTCAAAGTAGGTTCAGGGCATTGATTTATACTTCTCTAACTAATATAAGCCAGTTGTTTCAGAAAATTTGTAAGTATTTTTTTCTTTTTAATTTTACTTATTTGACAGACAGAGATAGAGCACAAGCAGGGTGGCTGGCAAGCAGACACAGAGAAGCAGGCTCCCCGCTGAGCAGAGAACACCATGTGGGACTTGATCCCAGGATCCAGGGATCATGACCTGAGCTGAAGGCAGACACCTAACCAACTGAGACACCAAAGTGCCCCTGAAAAGCTACAATCTTTAAAGAGCATATTATAAATCCCTAGCTAATCATCTTGTCCTTACATTAGTTCAGTACTGACTTTGTTGCATTTCAGGAAATAAGCATAGGGTTACCTCCAAGCAGTTATAGGAATACTCTATTTTACACTTCTTTTTTTTTTTTTTTTAAAGATTTTATTTATTTATTTGACAGAGAGAGATCACAAGTACGCAGAGAGGCAGGCAGAGAGAGAGAGGAGGAAGCAGGCTCCCTGCCGAGCAGAAAGCCCGATGCGGGACTCGATCCCAGGACCCTGAGATCATGACCTGAGCCGAAGGCAGCGGCTTAACCCACTGAGCCACCCAGGTGCCCTATTTTACACTTCTTTTACCCCAAAAAAATAAGCAAAGAAAAAACACTTTTCTCAAATTTTTCTGTTTCTCTGCCGGGCTTTAAGCCACCTCTCTGCAACCACAGTTTTTGACACAATTCTCCTTTCTTACGCTATCCATACATTCATTCTTCATGTTAAACTTCTAATATTTCAAAACACTCAAATAAGAGTAGAAACTGGTTAAATTTGCCAAATTTGCACAGTTGTGCAGCTATCAACACAGTCTAGCTCTAGAACATCTCGATCCCCCAAAGGGTTCTTCATGCCCATGTACAATTGATCCTGGTCCCTCTCTTGACACAGACAACTGATCTCTTTCTTTTCACATAGCTTTTACCTTTCTAAGAATTCCATATATGCGGAATCACATAATACATTATTTTTTATGCCTGAATCCTCTCACTTAGTGTGATGTTTTTGAGATGCACCCGTGGTACGGCATATATTGGTTGCTCATTCTTTTCTTCTCTGAGTACTAGCCCATTGTACAGATATACTACACTTTGTATATCCTTTAACTAGTTGATGGATATTTGGCTTGTTTCCAGCTTTTGCTTATTATGAATAATGTAGCTATGAACATTGTGTTTTTGTTTGGTCATGTTTTTATATCCTTCAATAGATATGTAGATGTGGAATTAGTGTTTTAATATTAATGCATGTTTATACACAATAGTGTTGAGTATCCTTGTGGTTCTCCTGATTTATTGAGGTATGACTGACATACAACATTGTGTGAATTTAATTATTTCATACAACTATGTATTAGAAAACTATTACTACCAAATTGTTAGCTAATATCTCCAGCACCTCACATAATTACCATTTCTTATTTTATAGAGAACACATTATGATATAATCTCTTAGCAATTTATAAGTATATAATAAAGTATTGTTAATTATGATCACTGTATTGTATATTAGATTCATGGGCTTAGTTGACATTCTTTGGAAAAGGATCTATTCAAATTTTGGTATGATTTTATTTTTATTGAGGCATATATCTTTCTAATTGACCTCAGACATTTTTATATATTCTGGATATAACTCCTTTCTCAGTCCATCTTCAAAAAGTGTTTTCTTCTTGGCTGTGATTTGCTTTTTCATTCCTTAATGGTGTATTTTGAAGGGCAAAAGTTAGAAATTTTGATGAAGACAATTTAATATTTTTATTTTATTGTCATATTGAAGAACTCCTTACCTAACCCAAGATTACAAAGATTTTTCACTAAGGTTTTCTTTTAGAGGTTTTATAGATTTAACTTTTACAATTGTGTAATCCATTTTCAGCTAATTTTTAAACTGATATTAGCTAGTTAATGAGGTTCTGGTTTTGTTTTATTTTACATAAGGGTATCCTATTGTTCAAGTGCTATTTGTTGAAAAGACCACGCAGTCACCATTGAATTGCATTGGTATTCTTATTTAAAATCAATCAACTATATACATGTGTCTATTTCTGTATTCTATTCCATAGATAAATCTACATGTTTATTATATTGATACTACATTAACTTATTTACTGTAGTTTCATAATAAGTTTTGAACTCAGGTAGTGTAAACCTATCATTGTTTTATTATTTGGAGGCTGTTTTGTTGTTTTGTTGTTGTTTGCTTAAAACTATTAATTTTTTTACTCATGATACATATCTAGTGCTAGTTGACAGAAAACTTTTTTGATTATTGGAGACACTGCTGCCATGCCATGGTTTCCTTACATATCAGTTTATTCATTAACTATATATATATATATATAGATAGATAGATAGATAGATATAGATATAAATGTAAGCATACTGGCATAATTATTATACAATGTTTTATAGGTGGTGAAACAATGGTTAATTTAGCAAGTGAAACAGCTAAGAAGAATTTATTACATCACTAGCTGCCAGGAAAAGGTATGTTCAAATTATAACCACCCACCACACATCTATTAGAAAGGCTAACATTAAAAAATAAAATAAAAATACCATATACTGGGAAGTGTGCAGAGAAACTAAGTCCTTCATATACGGACAGTGAAGATGTGAAACAGTAAACTCAAAAGTAGTTTGGCAGTTTCTTACCATGTACTCATATGACTCAGCAATTGAATGTAGGAATTTATGTAAGAAAAATGAAAATGTATGTTCACAGAAAACTCTGTAAATGTAAGAAAAGAGAAAAAAACTGCACAGGAGTTTTCATAATAGCTTTATTCTTAATAGCTAACAAACGATGGTTCAAGAAACTGTGGACATACATACGAATCAGCAATAAAAAGGAACAGACTGTTGATACATTCAATGACCGAATGGCCCTTAAGGGAATTATCTGGAATGGGGAAAAATATCTAAAATGTTTACATACTGTATGAATCCAATTATATAACATTCATGAAATGACAAAATTACCGAAATAGAGAACATGCCAGTAGTTGCAGGGGACAATTCGGCTGTGGTTATGAACCGGTCATATGATGGATTCTTGGGATGAACTATGTCTGGATTGTCTTGGTGGTTACATGAATCTAGAAATAAATACACGTGTGCACACACATAAGTGCATGTAACACTGGTGAAATCTTAAGGTCAGTGGATTGCCTCAATATCAATATCCTAATCATGGTAAGATAGTAAAAAAAAAAATGCTAGATTGGGAGATATAACTGTGAAAAAGGCCAACTTGATCCATCTATTTAGGAAGAAGTCATATAAAAATAATTCAGATTTACTGAGTACTTACTAAAAGGCATCACTATTCTTTTATGACAAGCCCATGAAGTAGGTACTAATATTATCCCTATTTTAAAAATAGGTGAACTAAGGCATAGTGAGTAGAAAACCAATATAGGATAGTAATGGAAGAGCCAATCTTTAAATCTAGACATTGGTGCAAGCATTCTTAGCTAACCTCTGTCATAGCTAGTCTCTTGATGGTACTCAGTGTAAGTCTCACAGAACTTAAAGAGAAGTAAAACCAACGTGGGCCAGAGAAGCCCTAAAAATTGTTATGAGCTGCTTAAGCACACTTGTATTTAAAAGAACCTGAGCCGATTGCAAGAACTGCAAGGTTTTAAGTTGAGATACATTATTATTCAAGAATCATATTCAAAATCAGTGAAGAACCACTAGTATAGAAGACAAATATTAAGAGGCAGCAAGACCATTGGAAAAATTAAGTTTTCTTCTTGAGCTACAGATAAACATTAAGGTAGTTCTTAAAAGCTGAAAAGAGAATGTACTGTAAGTGTGGCAGATAGGGAGGGTTCTCAATTAGTAGCACAGGGATGGATGCTGGCAGCCGACATCCGTCACCTACCTGCTCTCTTAGGGAGGTGCCAAGTCTAATGAAGTTACCTTCTGTGTAGTGAAGGACTTTTCTGGTGCAGCCCAAATCTACTGTCCAATCAATGTAATGATAAAAGAATCACAGAAGTGCCAGAATGAGTGAAAACCCGAGTTCTCTTGGCTTCAGAGATCCACGTATGTAGGTGAAGCTTTTATTAAATTGCATCACGTACTTTGGTCTCTCTCCAAATGCTCTTCCTTTCCTGTTCTTCCACAAATCCCAAGCATCCTCCCTAATGAAATTCTAGCACATTCGTCTCTGTCATGCCATCTACTTTCATGAGAAGTTAACCTGCAAGAGTTGGCATTTTTGAAAAACTGGAACTGACAAAGTGCTTACGCCGGTTGGGTGGGGAGATGACATTTTTGTTGAGTCTCGAGTTCATGGTACTATATTGAAGTAAGTGTCTCATTAGCAATGTTGCTCTGGCTCTGAATTTCTTGGACACACCATCACTGGAGCAACCAGGTCAGTAATTTGGAAGACATCCTTGACTCCCCTCTGTCTTCCCATTGTCGAAATCCCATCCACACTGTTGTGTAAAATTTCAATTACAAGTTTCTCCTCTCTCTCCTGCTGTTGCTTGTGTTATTGCCTTAAGCAGCCTTTTCCTAATTTTCATCACATCGTTTTCTCATCAGTTCTCCATGATTTAGCTAATGGGGTGGTCAATCTAATGTTCAAAATTCATCCTCACACTCCCAACTTAGAATACTTCTGTGACTTTAATTGACAGGGAGAGAGAGAGAGAGAGAATTTACCATGGTCTATAATAGGTACTTAGGGATCATTCTCTCACTTAGTGGCTGGTTTGTCTCCTGTTATGGTGTTTTCCCACAACAGCCTATTATTATAGAGCATTACTAACATTTGTGGCGTATTTGCTATTTACCAGGACAAGAATTGTACAAACTGCTTTACATGGATTATTTCATGTAATCCTCACAACCTTACAAGCCTAACAAACTATTTGTAATACCCTGAATACATCAAACTAATGGATGCCTCAATTTCATACTGCTTCCTCCTTAGAAGCATGCAGTGGCCTTCCCTTACTTGTTTCCCCCATACAAACACCTACTGATCCTTCAAGACTTCATTCATCTATTATTTGCCGCGTTAATACATTCTGCTGCCACTTCCAGTGTTATTGTTGACCTACTCTCCACCATGAACCTTAGACATTTCTACCACAATAGTTCTAATGCTTTAGTAACACCATATTCAAATCATTCACCTCTCCACTGAACTGTTAACAATTTGAAGAAATGAATCATATCATATATTTTCTATTCCGTGTCCATGGTTTTTAACCTCACAGATAATATCACTGTCTCATATTACTAACAAGGGTTACAATTAAGGTGATTTTCTCAAATGTATAACGAAACTTAGCTGACAGATGCTTTGTGTTACAGAGTCAAAAGGTGGATTATAAAACCACTCAGAACTAGGCTGGAATCCTGGTTTTTGTCTCTTATTAATACATAAATTCACTTGGAATTCCTCACTGTAATATAATATTCCTCTGTAACAGAATTATAGTGGCACTGTATTTTTTGTGACATATCTGATCATTATGCCATACTACACATGGAACACAGGAAATCCACAGATAACAACCCAGTATGCCTGACCTCACAACAGACTTTTAATTCTGCCTCACACTATTTCCAATGCAGCAGCAGGGACCCTGCTTCCTCCTCTCTCTCTGCCTGCCTCTCTGCCTACTTGTGATCTCTGTTAGTCAAATAAATAAATAAAATATTTTAAAAAATTAAAAAAATAATGAAAAAAATAAAGTAAGAAGTCTGCTTAGGCCTGCACTGATAGTCTATGATAATATATGAAAAACATGCCAGTAGCTGCTGAATTGAATTACTCTACTATCTACTGTCTCTTTCCTTGCCTTATATAATTTCCACTGTTCATCCAAGTCCCCCTCCATCTGCACCTTTATCTCCTGCCTTTTATTACCAAATTCAGCTCCAGTACCTGCTCCCATTTGTAAAACATAGTTCTACATGATAGAAAATTAATTAATGAAGCAATACTTCACTGCACTTGTAAAACTGGCTTCCCAGAGAGGAAAATGAAGTGTCTGCAGATTCTTGCACTTATAATAAAAGTCAGGTACAAAAGAAGAAACTAATAAACCGATTTAACAAACTTGTTTTTCATTTTCATTTGGCACTCAGTTTAAGTGAAATTCTGATAGCAAACTAGCAAAGCATAAGAAGATTGTATTAAAAATTGTAAATGAATTATCATTTTAGTAATAAATTTAATAGTAATAGATAAAATTACTATAATTTCAGATAATATTTTAACTAGATTTAGTGCTTTCCCCATTTTCAAAACATATTGACAATAGCAGATTAATTATGAATAACAAAAATATATTTTGTATGCATTCTTGAATTGTTATTTAACTTAAAATTAAAGCATAAATCGATGTAACATTGAGCTTACAGGGTAGTAATTACTTTTGCAAACTTTTATCCTTAACACAATTCCTTATAAAGAATGGCTTGGTTTATTTTACTTTATTTTATCTTATTATTTTATTATTTTTTTATTTGCATTATATTAAATTTGTTTTTCAGTCTATAAACAGTAAAACCAAGACTAGCTAAAGCCTACTTGCGCTACATTATTCATATTATTAATTTATATATAGGTGGTCCCCATATATTCACTGTGATATATTTCTTTAAAGTGTATTTCATAAAGAAATGGTGTGAAGTGTATTATTTCCTCCCCATAAACAATCAGGCGTATTCCAGAGGACAGAGAGAACGGATGCAGTTACTGTTTTGACACTAGGTGGCATTCCTGTGTAATCAGAAGACCAAAAGGCTAATACAGTTGCGGGTCCGTTTCCCTGAGACCGGTCATAAATTCAAAAATGAATGGATTACAGCTAAAGAAAGTTGAAAATAGGCTTTTATTCAGACTATATGAATAAACCAATCTGACATCATGCTATGTACAGTTTTTTGACCACTTTAAAATTAAGAATTGTCATTCTGCCTTCACTAAATTTGAAGTATAGATGCTAGCTACTGAAAGCTATTTCCTGCTTTTTGCCTATGATATTTACTTCCCTGCAAGTATTTTTATGTTAATAATTCAGAAAACATACTTAATTCAACTTGTATAAAACACTGTCACAAATTTATTCCAATGAGAAAATAATTCCATGCATCAATATTAAAGATTATCTTAGTTTTGTTATTATTGCAAAAAGTTTAAACAAGGATAAGAGACTTTTAAAATTATTGTAAAAACATTACACTTTAAAAAATCTTATTGTTTGTCATTTATATATGATGGTGAAATAAACCACTAATTTAATATGATGTGTCAAACCTCATATTAAAGACATGTATGTTCTTATCAACATAGAACTTCTCAAAATTTGTGTATTATTAGTCACTATACAGTACATCATTAGATCGTGATGCAGTGTTCCAAGATTTCATTGTTTACATACAACACCCGTATACGTATACGTAACATAACATATACGTAACATATAACACTTCTACATTTTCTCCAAATGCTCTAGTGCTCCATGTAATCCGTAGCCTCCTTAATAGCCATCATCAGGCTAACTCACCCCACACACACTTCCCTCTAACACCCTCAGTTTGTTTCTTGGAATCCACAGTCTTTTATAGTTTGCCTCCCCCTCTAACTTCCCTCACTTCATTTTTCCTTCCTCCTAATGCCCACCATGCTATTTTTATGTTCCACAAATTAGTGAAACCTTTTGATAATTGACTTTCTCTGCTTGACTTACCTCACTCAGCATAATCTCCTCCAGTCCCATCCATGTTGATGATGTGGTCCATATATACAATGGAATGTTACTCAGCCATCCGAAATGATGAATACCCAACTTTTGCATCAAAATTTTTATAACAAATCAAAAACAGAAAAGGTAACAGCAGCATGACAAGCTTGGAGTGAAAGCAGTGGCTGTGAAAGCCCGGATTTGAGGGGATCGATGTGTCAGAAACCTGAATGTCAGTTGTGATGTCCCAGAGAAGATTCAGGGTTCGACATAAACACACAGACATTAAAATTTTGATCTAATTAGATACATTTCTCAAAACTTATGATAAAATACACATATTGTTGAGTTTGCTTTTTCCATGAAATAAAGAGAACATTAATTTTTGCAAAAAGAGGGCATATTTATTGACCTTCTATGGGTCTGGCACATCACAAATATTATTTCTGATTTTCAGAACAATCCATTTAATTCTATCTTACCCCTCCCATTAGACATGAATAAAATCTGGGTTAAGAATTGAATTTCTTGAATTGAATTTCCTGAATTCCTTGAACTACAGGCCACCAAATGCCAGAGCCAGAATATGAAGTTCAGCCTCTTGAACCACACACAGCGAATTTCTCACTATGTAGTTCAGCACGCTTGTTATGAGGAGGGGCAAGGTGGTGGAGAAGTAAGACACCTTGTTTCAAACGATCACCCAAAGTGAGCTAATCATCTACCAGAACACCCATGAAATCAGCCTGAGATGTAAGATTATACACTTCTACATTTTCTCCAAATTCATATACTGAGGTCCTAAACCCCATTACCTCAGAATATAACCATATTTAAAGATAAAGCCTTTACAGAAGTAATTAATTTTGAATGAGATCCTATGTAGTTGGACTCTACCCAATATGATGGGTGTCCTCATGTTATGAGAAAGAGATACACACTTTCAAAGGAAAGTCCATGTGAGGACACAGCCAGAGACCGTCATCTGCAAACCAAACAGACAGAGCAGCCCCCGCAGAAACCGAACCTGCCAACACCTGAATCTTGAGTTTCCAGTTTCTAGAACTGTGAGAAAATAAATTTCTGTTGTTTGAGCCACCAATTCTGCAACACTTTCTTATGGCATTCCTACCAATAAATATCATGCTCAAAACAGTATTCTTAACTTTTTTTTTTAATTAATTTATTTATTTGAGAGAGAGAGCATGAGAGGTGGGAAGGTCAGAGGGAGAAGCAGACTCCACATGGAGCTGGGAGCCTGATGCAGGACTCGATCCCGGGACTCCGGGACTCCGGGACTGTGACCCGAGCCGAAGGCGGTTGCTTAACCAACTGAGCCACCCAGGTGCCCCAGTATTCTTAACTATTAATAGAATCCAGTTTATACTGACTTCTAAAGCATTTAAAGCAATGAATATTTCTACGAACATATTTTTAAAATTCTATATATATATAATGTCAGGTGTGTGTTTGTGTATGTGTGTCTGTCTATCTATCTATTGAGAAGACTATTATATTACTATTCTTCATTGGACAAGAGCTACAAATAATGTCTTAAATCATATCCAGTGATTTTTAATGCTATAGAAATAATTATTTGACATATATTCAGGTAAAAGCTAATGTTAAAATTAAGTAACCAAGATTTGAAATGAGATCAAAAATTTAAAAGTTAAAATGAATTTAGTTATATTAAAGGTCTGCAATGCTTTAAGTATACATTGGAAATTTGAAATATTAGAATGAATTCAATTTTATCAATATTTACTTTATGTCTTTCTCCTAAAAATATTTAAAAACGCTGATATCCCAGTGACAATGATCTAACCACAAGCTTTGGGTTTCCCATTAAAATGTATGGATAATGGCTGATGCTACACTTAGCTCAAGTAATGTGAAAGGTGAGCATAAACTTTATGATGCACCAGAACTATAGAATTCTAAAACTAATAGACTCATTCATATGGATACAGAAGTCAGCCTGAAGATTTTGTACTTGTTAAATTTGTGAAAATCGTAGCATCAAAAATATTAATGATTTAATTAACTGGAACAAACTGAATAACAAAAATCTCTGACTGCACAAGGAGTCTCAAATTTAAGAAAAAGACAAAAACTAAATCTAAAAAAAATTTTATTACAATTAGATGTCATTGATACATCAGTTTCTTACTCTGAAAATCAGTATTAAATACAGAGGTAATCTCATTGCATTTCATTAGGAAGTGTGCTTCATTCAACAAATAACTCCAGATGGTTAGAAATTCACACCCTCATGACAATAATGTTAGTCAATAAAAGTAAAAGAAATCACAGAATTTAAAAATAGCCAAAATAAATAAATAAATAAATAAATAGCCAATGACATCTAATGAAATCACTGATTCAGAGAACCATCAGTGCAAAACCCAATAGGTAAAATGTGTTGGTTAACTGAACAGTCACAGGTTTCAAGTTTTCATGTAATTTTCAACAAAATATGGTCACAATGCAATGGAGAAACAAAATAGCATTATGTGCCTCTTGAAGTTAAAATATTTCATCTGAATCTAACTTTTCTAGGCATATGTTCTCATCTTCCACATAGCCAATATGGGGGGGGGATGAAACAGGAAATATACTAAATTATACAGATGTAACAAGTAAATGAAATGAATGGGCATTGTTTATATAACTTGTTTGGGGAAAAACAGCGTTTTGGGGAAACATTAGGAAAAATATAAATGAAATATACATGATATAGTATTTATTTCATCAATATGATCATGGAATTGTGATAAAATATAAAAAATATTTCTCATTATTTGAGTATATTTATAAGGATAAAGTGTAACAACATTTGTAAATAACTCTGGGTTTTAGTTCTTCAGTATTTATTTTTGAATATATGCTGATGAAGAAAATACAACAAAATTAAATAATTAACAATTATTAAATCTAGACTGGTATACTAGACTGTTGCTGTATTATCCTTTATTTATTATTTATTGTTTTATTATTTTTGTTTATTTTGAAAATTATTTTTATAATTAAAAATTAAAGCTTCTTAGATTTTTTATGATATGCCTACAATATAGAACATGTATAATATAAATATATGTATTTAGTACATTGAATAAATAGTAGCTGTTTTCATAGTGAGCTTCTTAAATCCAGTGTTCTGACATATGTGTGACACATAGTTTTCCAGTGTTACACATTCAATGTTTTTTAAGGGAAAAAAAATGTGTTATTCTAGTACCTGTAGTCAGCTAGAGGACTTATCGTTAAGAATTCCTTCTGAGTATTATAAAATACCAGACTATCCATCATTTAAAGACTGAGAAAACAAGTGTCATTTAAGGTGGGTTTGGACGGCAAGAAACTAATTTAGTGATTCGAAGCTACATTCTCTGTCATGTCAGGAGTGTACTGCTCAGAGTTCGTTACCGGCCCTGCATGACCTGACGTAAAATCCAATATGGGGGCATGGCCCATGGTATTCATTTGCAAGGGGCCAGGAGTCATTTGCTTGGTTAGATGACAAAGTGGGAGGGATGGCAGGAGATTTGCTTTTGGTGACCTCTTTCCCGTTATATTCTCTGATTGCAAATGCACACTAGATGAGCTCTGATAAGGCAAATAAAAGTAAAACCACCACCATCACCACCACCACCACCACCACAACAGCAACAACAACGAAATCATTTTGGAGTCTTATGAAATCATGTCTTACTCGAAGGAATAAAACACTTTTAACACAGTTTAATGAAAACAGATCAAGCATTTTTTTTTTTTTCAGATCAAGCATTTGAAAAAAATTTGTGGTATGAATTAGTCAACACAAAAATTAGTTTCAAAATTATATATGGTTATATATAATATGTGGATTATATATTATGTATATATGGATTCGTTATACTTGACTCTAATTGTATTCTATAGAAAGCAATAACTTTGAAAATCTAACTCATTTTCTACAATTGTAAATTAATCTCTCACTCAAAAGAGAAATATTCTTTTATATTACTGAAATTTTTACTATCTGATTTTTTAAGAACTACTTAAAAACTACTTAAGAACTACTACTTCTCTACTCCACACATATTTCACTGTGAGGGAGTAATTATTTTAAGTACCAAAATTTAGCTGAATTGCAGTAAGGACCTCTCTCAACGCCATTAACAACTTATCAGTCATTGAGGCCAAAATATATATATTTTCTGTCATATGAAATCTTATTGAATTTATAAATTATTTAGGGGAAATTCTTTCTCATCAGATTATTTCTAGATTTGTCCAGTTCATTGGGGGAGGTACCTACTTATAAGTACTCTAAATAGATACACAAAATTCTAAGCAGTTATAAATATGGATTATTCATTTCCAATTATAATGATTCATATACATTATCGTAAGATAATTATGACATGGAGCTTATTGTAGACACATCATTTCACATTTTAAAAAATGCATGGGATTGCCTGGGTGGCTCAGTAGGTTAAGCCGCTGCCTTCGGCTCAGGTCATGATCTCAGGGTCCTGGGATCAAGTCCCACATTGGGCTCTCTGCTCAGCAGGGAGCCTGCTTCCCCCTCTCTCTCTGCCTGCCTCTCTGCCTACTTGTGATCTCTGTCTGTCAAATAAACAAATAAAATATTTTATAAAATTAAAAAAAAATAAAAAAATGCATGGACAACCACATAGATACCTACTTGTCAAACTAATGAGCCTTATTTCCATACTAATCAGGCCAATTTGATTTTCAACTTATTTGGGGTGATAGTATCAAAAACTGACTCTGTCTGAATGCAGGTTTGTAAGTAAAATGTATTTTTCTCCTTCCAAACACATTCTTGCCTAAAGTATGTAATATGCTACATGGCTAAGTGTAAACAAATTCTATTAATTTTCAGCAAGTTACTGTTCAGTGAAATAAAATTGCCATTTGATTGTAACAAGGAAAACTCCAAAGAGAACATATAAATCAGTATTATTGGCAGTTGGAAAAGATACATTGCCTAGATTACTGTTAGTGACTAGGGAAATAAATGACCATTTTAGAGGTTTTAGAAGCACTTGGAAGAGTAAATGAAGATAGCTTTTGAAAATTGCTGATGGGAATTCATCATAATGGAGGGCTGAGTTATATAAACAACATTTATTTCCCAGACTTGATCATTCTAAAATGGAATAAAGTTTGGGTGAAAAGAGATTTCTTTATATGAGAAAAATGCTGAAACAGCATAAGAGAAGATTCAAAAGAGTTTTTTAGTTGATACTAACAGGTAGCAGAAAAAATTAGTTTATATCATGTTGAATTTAAGAAACTGATATTTATCTAGATGCCTAACATGAAATTCCAGGTGTTTCCTTTTTAGATTTTAATACATGGGATTTGGACAGGTGGTATGTTAAGAGCATTAGCTTGTCTTTAACACTAGGTGAAGCTGCATTCAAATACAACTCTGTCAATCATAAGTTCAGGAAGACAAAAAGTGATTAGGTTTGCTGTATAGCTGGAATAGTATTTAAAGATATCTGGGACAGAAAATCTACCCAGAATATGGGTTCCAAGAGTATTTCTGACTAGGCAAAGACTACTATTTCTTTTTCTACATCTCTAAGATAATTCATAAAATCCCATGTATTTTTTTCAAATATTTATAATTTAGTAAACATGAGAGCAATATTCACATATACATCTAGAACCTTAGTATCTAAGAAAAATATATTTAAGAAAGATAAAATTGAGTAACTAACTTGGAAAGCTCATGCAAGATCATTAAGAAAACATTTATTTTTATTGATTTGGTTTCATTTTTATTTTAATTTATGGGTTTGATCATTTAAAAGGATTTATCATTGCCTCTATGAATGTTGCGATGTTCACTACATCTGTATCTTTGGGTTAAATACCTAGTAGTGCAGTTGCTGGGTCATAAGGTAGCTCTATTTTTACCAACTTGAGGAACCTCCATACTGATTTCCAGAGTGGTTGTACCAGCTTGCATTCCCACAAACAATTTAAGAGGGTTACCCTTTCTCTACAATCTCGCCAACACTTATTGTTGGCTTGTTTCCTATTTTGTTAATTTTTGCCATTCTGACTGGTATATGGTGCCATCTCATTCTGCTTTTGATTTGTATTTCCCTGATGGCTAGTGATTTTAAAGATTTTTTTCATGTGTTGAGATGCCCTTTAGCAGATGAATGTATAAAGAAGACATGGGACATATATACGAGGGAATTTTACTCAGCCATCAGAAAGGATGAACACCCACCATTTGCATTAACATGATGGAACTGGAGGGGATTATGCTAAGTGAAATAAGTCAAGCAGAGAAAGACAATTATCATATGGTTTCACTTATATGTGGAGCATAAGGACTAACATGGAGGACCATAGGGGAAGAGAGGGAAAACTGAAGGGGGGGAAGTCAGAGAGGGATATGAACTATGAGAGACCCGGGAAACAATATGAGAGTTTTAGAGGCGTGGGGGGTGGGAGTATGGGGTAGGTGGTGATGGGCGTTAAGAAGGGCACATGTTGGGGCGCCTGGGTGGCTCAGTGGGTTAAAGCCTCTGCCTTCGGCTCAGGTCATGATCCCGGAGTCCTGGGATCGAGCCCCGCATCAGGCTCTCTGCTTAGTGGGGAGTCTGCTTCCCCCTCTCTCTCTCCCTGCCTCTCTGCCTACTTGTGATCTCTGTCTATCAAATAAATAAATAAATAAAATCCTAAAAAAAAAAAAAAAGAAAAGAAAAAAAAAGAAGGGCACGTGTTGTGATGAGCATTGGGTGTTAAATGCAACTAATGAATCACTGAACACTATATCAGAAACTAATGATGTACCATAAGTGGCTAACTGAATATAATAAAAAATTAAAAAAAAATAAAGAGATTCATCATCAGGAAAAGTTATTTCATTCAAAATGTCCTTTTCTTTTGGAAAAACAATTTTATATTTCAAGATATAATTATTTCATTTCAGATTGTTGAAAATGGGAAATGGTGTAAACTTTTTATCCTTTATTTTCAGGAAGTTCAAATTCTAATAAATAATTCTAATAAATATATAATGAATATATTCTCAAGAAGCACCTCTCACTAAATAACTGAGAATTAAATGATTTGTTACAAAGTTTTATATACATTGCTCATTAAAGCAAGACTGTTTTGTACTTAAAATGTCTACGACTTTTTCTACCCACAATATTTTCTCGGCATACTATTTTTAGTAAAAGTGACTAAAACATTGAATCTACATGAATATCAAGTTCTAACCTTTCTCTTTATTTCATTTCTTCTCATTATGTAAAATGGATTTTTTTTTTAAGAGAAATGTTTTCAGGGCAGTGCCCAATTCAGATCAGTTACAAAAGGTAAAAACTATAGGGCAAAGAATAGTGGAAGATGTGGCTGGAGCAGCAGGCGGTAGTCACGGTGGGTCCTCTATGTGATACTGCATAGATTTCAACTCTCATGGAAGCTGAACAAAACCACTGATATTTTAATAAGCGCGTTGAAATAATAAGGCATATTTTTCAATAGATGTCCCTGTTTTCTCTATAAAAATAGACAAAAGCTATAAAAAACTAGAGTTAAAGGACCATTTAGAAGGGATTAAAGTAGAAAATAAGTGTGCAGAAAGGAGGTTTGGGCATGTATTCTCTACAAGTGGAATGTATTCTGCTACCATGTTTTGCTTAAGTGTAACATTTATCATTTCTTCAAATTGGAAGCATTAGATCACAGACAATGTTCCTCCTGGAAAGTACTTATTAGCAGTAGAATGAAAAACAATATGTAAGATAACTTATTAGCACACTAATAATATGAATAAGCAATTGATAATATATTAATTACAATTGGTCAAATTATAATAAATATAAGTTGAAATGTCTACATTTAGGTAGAAATGAAATTAATGCAAATTAAAAATATGTTTATTTAAAGTTGCATGTTTTATCTATTTTGTTTACAATCAATTATAAAATCAAATGAGACAGAATGTAGGTAGACATTCAGAAAAGATGAATAAGTCATTATTAGGGAAGAGGCAGAAGGTTTTCATATGATCTATGACATAAGCCTAAACTCAAAAATAGATACAATTTAAGTAAGGTTGTTAGATTTAGATGAAAAAAAGTTAAATTTAAATTTCTGATTAACGAGGGATAATTTATTAGTGTCAGTGTGTCCCACACAATATTTGGTATATACTTAAAATTCATCCATTCTATATCTAAAATTCAGAAACAACTGAATAGGGACACCTGGGTGACTCAGTTAGTTAAAAGACTGCCTTCAGCTCAGGTCATGATCCCAAGGATCAAAGTCCTTCATCTGACTGCTTGCTCAGTGGGGAGCCTGCTTCTCTCTTTTTCTGCTGCTTCCCCTACTTGTGCGCCCCCCTTCTTGTGTGTGTTTTTCCTCCCTCTGTCTCTCATTGACAAATAAATAAAATCTTAAAAGAAAACCAAATATAATTGAATAGCTCGATCTGGCAATCCCAGATTTAAAGGAAAATAGCAGACAACAAGGAAAACCACAATAGTAAAGTGAGATGTAATAAACTTACCACCTAATATTGGGCAAAGGTCTATGCTGTAAACAGAGAAATGTCATCTTAGAGAGATAGAAGTCCAGATCTGAATAGCATTAAATGTTAGGCAGAGAAATATAACTTGCTAAAATTAGAAATATGGAACCATTTAAAGCTTTGATCAAAATATCAAAGTACATTTAAGAATAATCAATCTAGAAAATTAGTTCTTTTTTTTAAGATTTTATTTATTTATTTGACAGAGAGAGAGATCACAGTAGGCAGAGAGGCACGCAGAGGGCAGGCGGAGGGGGTGGAGCGGGGGGAGCAAGCTCCCTGCTGAGCAGAGTCTGATGTGGGGCTGGATCCCAGGACCCGGGGACCATGACCTGAGCTGAAGGCAGAAGCTTAACACACTGAGCCACCCAGGCACCCCTGGAAAATAAATTCTTAATGGATTAGAAAGTTAAAGGCTTTAGAGTCAGAGAAGGATTCAAGAGATTATTTAACCTGAGTTTGTAGCATGGCCTTCTGCTATAATATGGAAAACAAAGAAAAAGTCTGTGAACAAAGGGAAAGTGTAGTTTAGAATAGTAAATGCAAGTACAAAGACAGAACAATTGGGAAAAGCAGGATAAAAATACCAAATTTGTTACTGGGACTTTTTCTCTTTTTTTGATTGTTAATAGTGGTTATCAAAGTTCAGTGAACAGGACCTTCTGTTTTCAGCCATAAAGGAAGTGATGGGACAGAATAGCCCTCCCACTGTTAACAACTAGAAATCAGGACAGGATGCTAGAAACAACTGTTTTCAGATATTAGATAACATGATACACAGCACTATGAGGTCTGACTAAGGACACCCTCTGTCTTTAGAGGAGAAAAACCCAAGCAGAGCATGATGGTCGTATTGAATTAAGGAATCAAAGATCAGTACTTAGGGAAACTGAGACAGATGGAATTTGGGAGCACAATAGTTGACAGGAGTTGTCTGGGGTGAAAGTAGGTCAGCAATAGCGTCATTAGACTGGGGCAACTCTGAAACTTTTGGTAGTTTGATGTAAACAAACCAACCAGTTAGCTAGGTTTTTCTTCAATCTGAGAAAACGAAACTCAGGAATAACTAATCCTGAGTAGTTAGCCATATTCTTGATTCTGAGAAAATGAAATGCAAGAACAACTATCATAGCAACCAAATAACTAATTTTTTTTCTAAATAAGGCAAACATTTAAATTACCGCCAGCTGAATAATTACTTTGCTTCCCTGCCTTCTTTATACATATCTCTGCTCTAGCCCCTCCTCACAAAACACTGGTAGCCATTTTGGTTCGGTACTTTCTGATTCAAATAGTTGTCTGCTCAAAAAAAAAAAAATTTTTTTCAATGTAACACAATTTTATATTTTAACATAATGTAGAAAAAGAGAAATCTCTATAAAGAGCCTTGGCTGAGTCCTTGCTTGAATACTAAGTTTTCATATGTAGGCTGAGACATCACAAGGAGTAAAGAATTAACAGGGAATGAAGAACTTCAGGTAGCTCTGAACTAAGCAATGGTGGCAGCTTGCAAAATACAGGGGGATGTCTAATATCCAAACATATAGAGTGCATTGACTTTATTGAGCCCCTAGGGACTTCAGTAGATACACACACACACACACACACACACACACACACATTTTAAATGTATTTATTTATTTGACAGAGAGAGAGGGAACACAAACAGGGGGAGTGGGAAAGGGAGAAGCAGGCCTCCCGCTGAGCAGGGAGCCTCATACCTGGCTTGATCCCAGGATTCCAGGATCATGACCTGAGCCAAAGGCAGACACTTAACTACTGAGCCATCCAGCACTCTTAGTAGATATTTTAGAAAGACTATTCCTTAGGTCAACAGGGAAATGAGCCTTAAAGTGAAGGCTACTCTAGTCCTACAAAAATTGACTTGATCTCCAAGTAAAACAAATACCTGCCAGAAAAACAGTATTGTTGAAAATAAGTCAGGGTCCTAGGATTGAGTCCTGCATCGGGCTCTCTGCTCAGCAGGGAGCCTGCCTCTCTCTCTCTCTCTCTCTCTGCCTACTTGTGATCTCTCTCTGTCAAATAAATAAATAAAATCATAAAAAAACAAGAAAATGAGACAAAATATCCAACAATCACTATAATATACACAATTATTGACATATTATAAAAAACGTAGCACATTCCCAGGAGCAAAATTAATCAATATAAGCAGAAATGACAGAAATGATGGAATTAGTAGAAAAAAATTTAGGATAGGTGTTATAAACACTTCAGAACTAAAAACAATATGAACATAATAATGAGAAAAATAGAAATCATAAAAAATTACCATATTGGGCTCTGAAAGGTAAATATTTAAATCTGAAATAAAATTTCAAAATATAGTTTTAATAGAATTTAATTATTGAACATTCCTAAAGTGTAGGCTGCAGAGAGAAAGGGCATATCAAATACAAGAGGTGAAGAGAACATGGGAGGGAAAAAAGGCATAAAGAAAAACAATGAAGCAAAGGTCAGTTACTAGAAAATATTAATAAAATTGACCATCCTCTACCTAAAGAGATAGGAAAAAGAAGAAAGATTAATTATCAATAACAGGAATGAGAAAAGAGATTTCAATGATAGCGGTATGTGATATTGTGTGATAGTGATATTCAGATGTAAAGCATTATGGAGTACTATGAAGTCTTGTGCCAGTTAACTTGAGTGCTCTGATGAAATGACAACTCCTTAAAAAATAAAATTAATCCAAGAAAAATAAAAATTCTAAATTCATTAAATAAGTTGAATTTGTAATTAAAAGCCTCCCCCAAAATGTCAGGCCAAAATGGCTTCAGTGGTGAACTCTCCGAACATGTAAGGAAGAAATAAACTGATTCTACACAAATTCTTCTAGAAAATAAAAGCAAAGAGAACCTTTCCAGAAGTCTATGAAAAGTCATCAAAGAGGGAGAAAACTACGAGAGACTCTTAACTATAAGAAACATACTGAGGGGGACGCCTGGGTGGCTCAGTGGGTTAAGGCCTCTGCCTTCGGCTCAGGTCATGATCCCAGGGTCCTGGGATCGAGCCCCGCATCGGGCTCTCTGCTCAGCAGGGAGCCTGCTTCCCTTCCTCTCTCTGCCTGCCTCTTTGTCTACTTGTAATCACTGTCTATCAAATAAATAAATAAAATCTTAAAAAAAAAAAAAAAGAAACATACTGAGGGTTGCTGGAGGGGAGGTGGTGGAGCTGGGTAACTGGGTGATGGACATTAAGGAGGGCACATGATGTGATAAGCTCTGGGTGTTAGATGCAGCTGATAAATTATTGAACACTATATCAGAAACTATGAACTCTATGTTGGCTAATTGAATTTAAATAAAAATTAAAAATAAATAAATTATATTTTAATAAAAAAAAAGAAGTCATGAAAGAAGATAATAAAATTCCTGAATGGGTGCTCAACAGCATTAGTGCTCAGCTGAATTAAAATTTAAGTCAAGAGGGGAGCCTGGGTGGCTCAGTGGGTTAAAGCCTCTGCCTTCGGCTCAGGTCATGTTCCCAGGGTCTTGGGATTGAGCCCTGCATCGGGCTCTCTGCTCAGCCTGGAGCTTGTTTTCCCCTCTCTCTCTGCCTGCCTCTCTGCCTACTTGTGATCTCTGTCTGTCAAATAAATAAATACAATCTTAAAAAAAAATTAGGTCGAGAAAAGGTATGAATACATTATGAGATGAATGTTTGTATCCACCCAAATTTTATGTATCTAAATGCTAACTCCAAATGTAATGTTATTAGAGGTGATGCCTTTGGAAGCTGATTAGATCATGAGGGTGGAACCCTTGTGAATAGGTTCAGTGCCCTTATAAAAGAATATCTAGAGATCTCTCTCCCCCTTCTTCTTCTATGTAAGTGGAAAAGGTGGTCAAAGAAATAGGAAGTGGACTTTGACCAGACACGGAATGTGTCAGCGCTTTGATTTTGTACTCCCATCCTCCAGAACTGTGACAAATAAGTATTAGTTGCTTGAGCCACCCAGTCTATAGTATTTTTGTTTTATTTTTTTGTTTTGTTTAATTATTTGTTTTTAAAGATTTTATTTATTTATTTGACAGCGCGATAGAGAGAGAGCACAAGTAAGCAGAACAGCAGGCAGAGGGAGAGAGAGAAGCAGGGTCCTCGCTGAGCAGGAAGCCTGATGCAGGACTCAATCCCAGGACCCTGGGATCATCACCTGAGCTAAAGGCAGCCGCTCAACCAACTGAGCTACCCAGGCGCCCTGTTTTTGTTTACTTTTTTAATTTTTAAAATTATTTTTAGTAACATATGATGTATTATTTGCCCCAGGGGTACAGATCTGTGAATCATCATGCTTACGTATTTCATAGCACTCACCATAGCACTTGGATATTTTTATTTTAGCAGCCTGAATGGACAAAGACAATATACATGCACTGAAAACACCCTACACTAAAAGTGTGATTATGTCAAGTGTTGTAAAGTACGTAGAGCAACTAGAACTTCACACGGCAGGTGGTAATACAGTAAGGCAAAGTTATTTTTGGAAATTCTTTGGTAGTTCTTATTCAGTTAGCATGTATTTACCATATGCTGCTAAGTTCCTCTCCCAGGTATTGAACAAAAAGACATGACAAGATATGTCTAGGGGCACCTGGGTGGCTGAGTCATTGGGTGTCCGCCTTTGGCTCAGGTCATGATCCCAGGGTCCTGGGATCAAGTCGCTCATTGGGCTTGGTGCTCTGGGGGAAGCCTGCTTCCCCATCTCTCCCCAACCCCACTCCCGCTTGTGTTCCTGCTCTCACTCTCTCTCTCTGTCAAATCAATAAATAAAATCTTTAAAAAAACAGATATGTCTACACAAAAACATATACTGATGCTCATCAAAGCTTGATTCATAATAACTTCCAATTGGTAACAACCCAACTATCCTTCACAGGTGAATTTAGACCTAAAATCTATACATTTTATTTCATGTAAATTGGGTTTTTACAATTTTGATGTAAAAATTCTTTGATATATGAATTACCTGTAAAGTTTATTAAAACACACATTCTTAGGCTATCTTGACAGATATTCTTGTCAAATAGAGTTGAATTAGGGTTGAAACACCACACAGGGACCTGCAATATTTGAATTCGGTAACATGAACGTTCTTTTGTTCAAGGTGTTACATATAATGCAATATGTATCTTAAATATGATATCCAGATGTCTACTAAGGTGTCTTAGCACCAAGTTTCTCTGTTATTAAAACTTTTCTATATTTATTCTTCATGTTAAATTGACAGTTCTCTAGAGATAGGAAGACAGATGAATTATTATGAAAACTATCAAGTGAGAACATGTATTATTTCTGACTCTTAAATAAATATAGACATCCATATTTCTATTTGGTGTAATGCAATTATAGGTACTGGGGCTTAGATATGGAGATACTTGCTATTTTTTAAATTTTGTATCAGTTTGCAGTTTATATCAGAAGTCTATCTTGTTATATAAAATTTTGTCTCATGAATCTATTACCCCAATCACTTAACAAAAGCCCTTAATGTAAGAATATGTTGCAGCGTTTCACTGATTTCACTGATTATATTTAATCATTCAAAACCTCAAATCATAAATAGCAAGCTTTGCTTTTTTTTTAATACATACTCTGAATTTGTGCATATATACTACATCCTTTGTCTATTTAAAGAACAGGAAGAATTAATACAACCCTTTAAATTTTGATTAATTCAGTGAAGTACATGTATATACAAATAAATTGAGCATTGACTATATGCAGTTGTCAATGGCAACATAAATGTAGTTCATTCTAACAATATGTAAATAATATTAGAAAATTATAAAGATATTTAAATATGATTGGAATGGGGCATCTGAATGGCTCAGTCGGTTAAGTGACCAATTCTTGATTTCGGCTCAGGTCATTGTCTCAAGGTCATGAGATGGAGACTCGCATCAGGCTCCATGCTGGGTGTGAAACCTGCTTAAGATTCTCTTTCTCCTTCTTCCCCTCTCCACCAGCTCATTTGCTCACTGTCTAAATAAAAACGAAATAAATAATATTTTAAAAATAATAATAAAAAAATTAAATACAATCGGAGTGTTCTGGTTATCATAAAGAGAAGTAAAAATACAATGGAGATTCAGAGAAGGAAAGGATCAGAGCACGTTTTCCAAGAGGAAGAACAAAAATGATAAATCCAGGAAATAAGAAGTAAGGATGCCATAACAAGTTAAATAAAGATATATTTCAACCTTAAAAATTAGTAACTCATTAAATTTATTTTTCTATAAATAATTTATTTATTAACTATACGTTTATGATAACCCCAAACCTGAACTACATTGTTCTTCTAAATATTCTAGTTACTCAAAGGTAAAGATCTCTTAATTTGGTTCTTTATTTAGTTTTTTTTTTTTTTTTTTCCCCCATGCTAGAGACTGAATAGTGAGTGGGTATGATGAAGAAATTGTGGTATTGTCCACAGAGCTTAGATGAAGAACTAGGAAGGATAAATGCTATTTTGATCATAGAAGAAGCCAAAATAATATTTTTCATTAAAAATATTTGTTCTATGGGGCGCCTGGGTGGCTCAGTGGGTTAAAGCCTCTGCCTTCGGCTCAGGTCATGGTCTCAGGTCCTGGGATCGAGCCCCGCATCAGGCTCTCTGCTCAGCGGGGAGCCTGCTTCCCTTCCTCTCTCTGTACCTGCCTTTCTGCCTACTTGTGATCTCTGTCAAATAAAAAAAACTTAAAAAAAAAAAATTTGTTCTAGTGGTGCCTGTGTGGCTCAGTTGTTAAGGGGCTACCTTCAGCTCAGGTCATGATCCCAGGTCCTGGGATTGAGACCCACGTTGGGCTCCCTGCTCAGTGGGAAGCCCGCTTCTCCTTCTCCCACTCACCCCCTCTTCTGTTCCCTCTCTTGCTGTGTCTCTCTTTGTCAAAAAAAAAAAAAAATTAAAAACACATTTGTTCTATCAAGTGTTATACTTGAATATGTTTGAAGCCAAAAGGAAAAAAAAAAAAAAAGCCGGTAGAATCTTCAAGACTGATAATTAAAGATACCAAAAGGAGACTGGTGATTGCTTTCCAGTAAAGAGAAAATGGAGATCATGTTTTATTATAAAGACTTTAGAAAGGCATTGGACAATTAGCCCTTTTTCTGATACTGAACAGGACTTCTATAGAAAAAAAAAATAGTTATAAGACTAGAGATCTTTTGAAGCTAAATAGCCCCAGCCCTAACAAGACTCAAAGAGGAGACAGAGGGGACAGGTGTGAGTAAACTGGGTAGAAGAGTGTGTGGGTCTGTGGTTTCGCTGTCAAATGGGGAATCCCAGAAAGATAGTCATGAACTTAGTGCATCAATGACGTGCCTTTTACAACTTCGGGGGCCGCCATTCCCATTGTACTCATCCTAGATACATACAGCTAGTGGAAAAGTTTCCTCACAAAACCAAAAACTGCTTTGAGGAAAGGCATATTTTCATAACAAACGTCAAGTCACCGTACTGGCTAGCAGTGGACTGGTAAGAAGCGGTAAATGCACGTATTGCAGGCCAAGGCGAAAGGCCTGAGTGACACCAAGGACATCAGGGGTAAGAAACAGCCAGCAGGGGTAAGGAGATAGGAGCAGTCAAATAAGGGTTGCCAACTATACAGTGATGTGTGACAAATATGTCTTGGGGCCAAACAATTTCTAATTTAAGTGGAATAAAACGGGAGATTCTAATAAACATTACAAAGAATGCATACTATGTCTGAAGATATCAGATTTTTATTTGAAAAAGGGAATTTATAGAGTTGTTGAAAGATGGTTGAAAGGGTTAGTGGAGTGTTTGCATCATAGAAACAAGTGATTTGTCCGATCGTGATTTAACTTTCCAATATTGACTAATAATAGCTGTTGGTCAGAATAATGAAAACTTTAAAAAGTGTTCTGATTTTTCCTCCTGATTAATGTTTTATGTTTTATTATCTAATCTGTTTGCAAAGATTTAATGAGGAGAAATAATTATGGCTGTAAAATGGTAAATTAATTCTGATCGTAAAGTGATTTTCACTATATGCTATATTTAATTTAAACTGTGATGTGTTTTATCACATTGTTGATTTTTACTATCTCAAATTTAGCTTTACTGGCAGTGGTAGTTTTAGCAGATTTTTATATTTTTACAATCTGATTCTAATTCATCTGACTGACTAGTTCGCTCATGGCAAAGCATAGTCTTGGGTTATATGAACCAGTTATATGTGTGGAGTTAACAAAAAGAGGATAAAAAAGCACAATTAACATTATGAGACATTTATAATTATTGAAGATTCTATATCTTACATCTAAAATGAATTTAGGTCCAAAATTGCTGTTATTAACCAATTATGTACTTCCATTTCTTTATTTCATATATCAGATTATGAAATACTGCATGGAAATTTAAACTATTCAATGAGTAGTGTGCGTAAGTGGTCTTAAGAGCCAGACACCATGGGTTCAAATCTCTACCCCATCACTTACTAGACATAAACATTTGGATAAATTGCCTAAGCAATCTGTTTTTTTATCTGGAAAATGAGGGTGATAACAATTAAAAAAAAAAAAAGACTTATAGGTGTCTTTCTCCACTTGACTTATTTCGCTAAGCATGATACGCTCAACTATCATATGATCTCTCTGATATGAGGGAGTGGTGATGCAACATGGGGGCTTAAGTGGGTAGGAGAAGAATCCATGAAACAAGATGGGATAGGGAGGGAGACAAACCATAAGTGACTCTTAATCTCACGAAACAAACTGTGGGTTGCTGGGGGGAGGGGGGTTGAGAGAAGAGGGGTAGGGTTATGGACATTGGGGAGGGTATGTGCTTTTGGGTAAATTGGAAGGGGAGATGAACCATGAGAGACTATGGACTCTGAAAAACAATCTGAGGGGTTTGAAGTGGCGGGGGGATGGGAGGTTGGGGTACCAGGTGGTGGGTATTATAGAGGGCACAGCTTGCATGGAGCACTGGGTGTGGTGAAAAAATAATGAATACTGTTTTTCTGAAAATAAATAAATTGAAAAAAAAAAAGACTTATAGGACTGTTAGGAGGAACAAAAATATCATTAAAAAAAATGTTTATAAAAGCTTGACTGGTACAGAGACTATAGCACCCTCCAAGTCATCCTTTTATCATTTAGTGTTTTTTTCCCCATTTTTAGAGGAAAGGTTTATAGTCTGTTATAATCTGTGTGTCATCCTCTTAGGTGATATTTCTACAACGTTTTGTTTATTTTGGATATGATTATAATAAAACAGTAGCCATGACATATCTTTTTAAAAGTTTGCGAAGTATATATAAAAAATCATTATGTTTCAGGATTCCAGAACTCCCAACCATACCCCCCAACACAGGCCCTGATTCTGTATGAATCTGAATCTTTGGCAGGGGAACCTGGGTATGTTTAATTTATTAAAAGCTCAGCAAGCAAGTCACACACACACACACATCTGGTTAAGAACTACAGTAAGTCTCTCGTGTCTAAGATGTCCTCACACTGAAATGAGTGGGGCTACTTCCTTGTTTCCCTTGGTTTCAACACATCAGTTGGGTACCCTTGAATCAATGAATCAATCTCCTTGGACCATTCTTTCTTTAAATATTAGAATGCTAGGGTGCCTGGGTGGCTCCATCGTTAAATGTCTGCCTTCGGCTCGAGTCATGATCCCAGGATCCTGGGATCGAGCCCTGCTTTAGGCTCCCTGCTCAAAGGAGCCTGCTTCTCCCTCTCCTGTTCCCCTCGATTGTGTTCCTGCTCTCTTGCTCTATCTCTCTGTGTCAAATAAATAAATAATATCTTAATAAATAAATAAAGAAAGAAACATTAGAATGTTTTCTGATCTTCATAACTGTATCTTCTTAGATATCTAGTCTTCACAGTTTTTTGTCCCAACACCAGAATTCCACAAATAATGACTTCTGAAACTCGAATAACAAATTATGTTTGTTCATCTAAAATACTTAAAATTTCCTATTACCACCTACTATGTCCCATGATAGAAAGCTATTTACCATATATTCTATATCTGCTTAGTTCCCATCTTCCTCCAAAGATAAGGTGATTCAGGTGATATTTAAAGCATGAATAAATTAGTCTTCATAAATACTTGAAGAAGCTACTGAGAAATTTCAACACTCTCTTTCTAGCCTTTAAATTTATTTTTCTGGGATAAATCTGCTTTTATTAAACTGGCAGATCTCTATGATATTTAACCCCAAATTGAGAACATGATTTTATCTTATTTTATATTCTCAGTTTTAATTGTTAAGACAAACTCCTAGGAACAGAGAATAGAATATTAGTGATTAGGGGCTGGAGGGAAGAAGAGAAGGGTGGAGAGAAGTTGGACAAAGGGCACAAGTCTTCAGTAATAAGAAGAAGACGACTAAATATTGTCACAGTTCTGTGACTATAGTTAATAATACCGTGCTATGTACTTTAAATTTACTAAAAGAATAGACCTTACGCATTCTCACCACACACTAAGAGATAACTGTGTGAAGTGATACATGTGTTAATTAGCAGTATGGTAGAAATCATTTCACAAAGTAATATGTCTGTCAAATCTTCACATTGTGTACCTTAAATACATACAATTTTGTCAATTACACCTCAATATATCTGAAAAAAAAAAAAAAAAACTGTAAATCCTCATTAGCAAACCCCCTCCAGGCAAACACTTGTAGTTGAAGAACATTGAGTTTACCAATACTTGTTGCAAAAGAAAAAGGAATCACAAAGTATATGCAGTCATGGAGTGTCTAAGAAAGAGTGGATTAAGAGTGGCTTATGATAGTGCTTAGAAACCACTACGTGATTTTAAAGTTAGTTCAAGAAAGCAAAAGTTTGGGATAGGAAGCAGTCAGAAGCAGGGACAATTAAAAATTTAATGTAATTTAACATATTTATTTTAATCTAGATGGTCGGAGGAAGACAATGAAGCTAATCTGTAATTGACAAAGAGACATCAATCAATCAAGAGAACCAGGAAAGAAGAGAGATTGAATATATCTCCTGTTTGAACAGAACTTTTGTATCTGTCTCTCCCTAGACCTGATTACAAAGTAATCTTGCTCCTGTTTCTCTCCATCATGCTCACAAAGTGACCTTGTTTGATGTTGATGTTCTGTGACACTGGCCTGGCTGTTAATGCTCAGAAAATTCTCAAAAAACTCAATAAAAGACAAAAAGTTTGTGTTAAATAACAAGTCTCAAGTTAGCCGTAGGAGGCTATTTACATGAGCAGAACGATACTCCAGGAATACGTATTGTAAACCAGGTCTCAGGGAAAACTGAAATTGACTGGTGGCAGTTGGGACCTGAGGTACAAACAAGTTCTGAGGAATCTGTTACGTCATCCTGTGACGTGAACACATAGGGCTACGTAAGCACACTAGGCCTTCTTTGTTAATGAAATTCCTTCCGTTTCATCAATTTCAAGAGCAACCCAAAGAAGGTAAGTAGCAATAACAGGCCCTGCATGATCAGCGTCTGAGATAAAGTAGCTTAATCCAAACTCCAGTGCTGATGGAATTATGATATATAGCTAGGCACTTGCAGAAGCAATTCAATTAATTGCTTGAGCTTCTTTCTCGAAAGTGAGATAGATCTGCGCATTCAGCAAGAAAGTTCAGAAGAAGAAACACACTGAAAGCAAGGGAAGAGCTGATATTGTTGAGGTGCTTTCCTCAGAAAATAAAGAAAGGACATGATGGGAACGGACATGCTACATATGTTCGTTTACCAGTGATAATATTTACAATGATCAATCAGATGTTCTTCCACCGCTTTATGGATGATGAAACAGACTCAGATGACTGAAACAATACATCTAAAGGAACACACCTTGTAAGTCATGAAACCAGGAGAACCCTAATTTTTTCTGGTCTTCAAAAATCATAGTCTACATTAACTCTGCTGATGTCCCCCTTCCATTTTGCCCCTATGCATACAAAGTTATCAGTAAACTCCTTATAAATAATTCAAATTTTTATTTTTGTTCTGGTTTTCCTTGACATCTTGTCAGCATGTTGACAATGCTACATATGTTTTACACACCTTCTGGAATACTCTTTTCTGTTGATTTCATAAGACTACTTCATTTTCCCCCAAATATATTGCTATTCCTTTATAATTTTCTTTGCTGGATCTTCCTATTCTGACTAGTAAGAATTGGCATTATGTAAACTTAAGCTGTAGGCTTTCTTCTACTGTCACTCTACAGCCCCCATTGTATGATCTTACCCACACTCTGGGAACTAAATAACATCTATCAGCTTATAGTTATAAAATATGGACTTGCAGCCCATGTCCCTCCTCTGATCTTTAGACTTCTGTTCCATAGCTTAATAGATAACACTTAAGGGATGTCACTCAGACCACACTGGACATGCCCAAAATTAAACTCATGACCATACCTCTCAGAACCAGACCCTTCTACCCATTGTTTCAGTAAATACATTCACAATTCACCCAGTAAGGGAAGTTAGAAGAAACTTAATTCACCACAGTCAACCTAAATGTTCAATCAATCACCACAATTTATTGTTTTTACCTTCTAATTATTTCTGAAATTCATGCATTTATCTCTCTACATCTAGATCTCATTTTCCCTCGTTCCATCAATCTTTCATCAAAACTGTCACTGAAAAACAATCTGAGGGGTTTGAAGTGGCGGGGGGGGTGGGTGGTTGGGGTACCAGGTGGTGGGTATTATAGAGGGCACGGCTTGCAAGGAGCACTGGGTGTGGTGAAAAAATAATGAATAATGTTTTTCTGAAAATAAATAAATTGGAAAAAAAAACTGTCATAACAGCCAGACACTGCCTCAGTCACACACATATCAGCTTTCCCTCCATTCAATCTTTCACATTGCAGAGTTTTGTATTAAACAAGTGTAATTGGCCCTTGAGAAACATGGGGGTGTCAACTCTTTGCATAGTCAAAAATATCTGTGTAATTTTTGACTCCCCAAAACATGACTTATAATTAGGCCACTGTTGACAGGGAGATTTACCAATAACATGAACAGTCAATGAACACAAATTCTTTTTTTGTATGATATTTATTACATACTGTATTCTTACCATAAAGTAAGCTGGAGAAAAAAAGCTATTTTTAAAACGATAAGGGAAAGAAAATACATTGACAGTGCTGTATTGCATTTATCTAAAACAATCCGCATATAAGTGGACCACAGCCAGTTAAGCCCATGTTGTTTGAATTTGTATTCTGATTATTTCACTTTTTACGTTATCTTTACATATGTTTTTTAGTTTCACCTTTATCTTCTATTCGTGTCTATCTCATGTTACAGTACTTTTCAATAAAAGTCATCCCAAATCATATCCTTTCTTTCCTTTCAGGAGTTTCTACCACCTCTGACCCCATCACCTAATGAACTCCTATTCACATTATAGAGTTCAGTTTCAAATGAATTTCCTCAAGGCAGATTTCACGGACATCCTAGACTCTGCTAGAATCCTTTCAATCACAGTATTCCACACTTCTTTGTTTTTAAAGGTTTTATTTGACACAGAGATAGAGAGTACAAGTAACCAGAGCAGCAGGCAGAGGGAGAGGGAGAAGCAGGCTCTCCGCTGAGCAGGGAACCCAATATGGGACTCCATCCCAGGACCCTGGGATCATGACCTAAGCTGAAGGCAGCCGCTTAACCAACTGAGCCACCCAGGCAACCCTCTATGCTTCTTTGTAACTCTGTTCATAATTGTACTCTAATTAAATTTTTTTTTTAAATTTATGATTGCTTAATGCTCTCATGTTTGTTTAATGTTTAATTTGTCCTTCCAGACAAATTACAAAAGGACTTCAAAATCTGGGAAGAGAAAAAAAATATTAAGAATTGGGATGCCTGTGTGGCTCAGTCAAGTGTCTGCCTTAGGCTCAGGTCATGATACAAGGGTTCTGGGATCAAGTCCTGAATCCCTGATCCTTGCTCAGCAGGAAGCTTGCTTCTCTCTCTGCCTGCCGCTCTCCCTTCTTGTGTGCTCTCTCACTCTGTCTCTCTCTCTGACAAATAAATAATTTTTTAAAAAGAATAAGAAAATTTCACACAGTTTATCAAAGAAAACTCATTTATGAGTTGTATTAAATCACTTTCAACATAATGACAATATATTAAAACAGTAATAAATAAAACTAAGATTTGTAGTTGTATTATATAATATGTATTATTGACTTGTAATTGAGTAGAATATTGACTTGTAACTTTTTACGGTTAATTTTTTAAAAATATTTTATTTATTTATTTGACAGAGAGAGATCACAAGTAGGCAGAGAGGTAGGCAGAGGAGTGGTGGGAAGAAGGCTTCCCGCTAAGCAGAGAGCCCGATGTGGGGCTCGATCCCAGGACCCCGTGCCGCCCTATGGTTAATTTTAATGATTCATCAAATTGGTGTCTCAGGATGACCAAAATATGTTTTGTACAATTCTCACCATAGACAGTATACCAAGGCAGAGAGTAAAATTACCTTCTCTGTCTCTTATTTTTGGGGGCTATTTTAGGGAACTAAATTTAATTCATTTATGTCTGAAACTAATTGTCAATGGGTATAAGATTTCGAAGAAAATAGACATATCCATACTGTTTGCAAGTGGTTTCAGGAACAAACTGAAATTTGATTTGAATTTTAAAGCCAGTCTGTATCATGAAAATCTGTATGCTTTGGAATCTAAAAATAATTAAAAATTTAATTATATCTTTAAATAATGCCCTACTTATTGGCAAGTTAGCTTCCATTATCCACTTTTCTTCTTTATTACCATATTGTTGCATGTTTTTGATATTGAATTGTGTGCTGCATGGCCAATTCTTTTAACCATTGGCCTCTTCTTTTAACCATTGGCCATGCAGCACACAATTACAATAGGGGTTATCATCAACTTCTCATTCTTCCTTAGAGGAGGGACTTTGATTCTCAAAATCATACTTATTAAGAATAAAATGAACACCTTTGTTTGAGATTAATAGTGACATTTTAAAAGACTGTAAAATTGAAAGACTTGCAAATATATCATTTTCCCAACAATGGTATCTTAATATTTTTTTAATAAACCATAGATTTAAAAAATATTCTTGTGAGTACTCAATTACTTTTAGTGTTTATAGAAGAGATATTATCTGATGAAATATAGTTAAGAGTGTGAATCAGGAATTGGATGATTTTGTTCAGATTTACCTTTGCATATATTCTTATCTATAAAATGACACATGATTGCAAATTTAAAATCTAATTAGGTTATTATTTTTTCTGATTTGATTTAATTGCATAATTTAGCCAACCCTTACTGCACTCTGAGTAATTTCACATGCATTAATGGATATATCTGTGTTAAATTCATAGATATGATTTGATTTCAGTGTCTTTTCCCAGGCTTCCTATTATGTTAACATTATAATTAGTTTCCAAAAGAGAATTCTTTAGCTGCTTAATATTTAATTTCTATGGCCTACTATTTGTATGATCTTGAATGAATTATTCAATCTCTCTTTAAAAAATATTGTTCTTTACTTATTTCATCAGTAAAATGGAATTAAAAGCAATACCTAATTAAGACAGCTGTTTTGAGTTTTGCAGAAGTTAATGACTAGAAATACTTAGAAGAAAATCTGGCATAAATAAGCACACAATACATGTGAGCCATATTATTGGTCCCTGTTTTTCTGTGACTTTCTCTTCCTAACACTTCTCTTACATTCCTTCTTCTTCTCTCCCAGAATTCTCAATAAATCTACAATGACACTGAGAAATGTCAAATCTACAGCTTACTCCTTGACTAATCAAAATCTATCATTTCTGACCATATGTCCCAATGCTTTGGAACAGAGGATCCTTTCTTGGCCATCGGTTTTACCTCTTCTAAGCAAATGAAGGGCAGAATTTTTGTACCTTTTTTTTTTTTAAGATTTTTATCTATTTATTTGATAGACAGAGAGAGATCACAAGTAGGCAGAAGGCAGGCAGAGAGAGAGGGGGAAGCAGGCTCCCGCTGAGCAGAGAGCCCAATGTGGGGCTCAATCCCAGGACCCTGAGATCATGACCTGAGCTGAAGGCAGAGGCTTAAACCACTGAGCCACCCAGGCGCCCCTTTTGTACCATTTTTTAAAGACTCACTATATACTCTCCAATCTCATTTTCTCTTCTTTTTTATATCCCAGGTACATTCCCCTGCTTCCCTTGCCATGAGAATGAATTTGGCTGAAGAAGTGGAAAGGGTGTGATGAAGCCACTTTCAAACATATTCAGTCATACATCTTCAGTGACTGAAGATGTTTCTTCTGTTTCTTCAGCCTGCCAGTCAGACTATCAAAGCAGCTAGGTCACTAAGAACTGTGTGCATGATGAAGTATCCTAGCGAGAAAAATAAAGGTGTGTATGTGTGAGTGTGCAGTACAGCACCAGAATTTCATTATTGTGGTTGCCACAGTTAACTGACCATATCCATCAGAACATTATAGGCCTTCAAATCCCCAGTGCTCAATAAATGACTTTTGCTTATTTAATGACTATGCATCAGAATTTATCAGATAATATAATAATCTTAAAAATCTACAAAAACCTCTTAGTACATAAAATGATGAGAAGGATAAGTAATACTTTATTTCTTAAAGAATAAGCCATTTTGTCATTCAAAGATACTTTCTCTAATAACCTCATTATAGATTTTAATGTGCAGTTAAACTTGACAAGCAGAGAATAGTGTAACATTTTTAGCAAACAAATACACTTATACATTTCCAACATTAATCTCCCTGATTTGCTGAAATACAATAAAGCTGAGATAACCTTGCTTGTATATTATGGTATTAAAAAAATAACTTAGTGATAAAAATATCTTCATAGCTCTCTCCATTCTACTTTCTTTATATTTTCTCACTTTTAATTAGTAAATGCAATCATAGATTTCAAAATATGTATCTCACACAAAATTCTACAATGTTTATTACAAGGATGAATAATTATCTCATAACAGTAAGAACAGTGAAAAAACTTTATGCAAGTGCATAATAGTGACCCAGCTTAGATAAAGTGAAAAAAGAAAATGAATTAGGAAAATAGAAAAACTGCTGACTCGCTCCTCTCCCTTTCACTAAGGGCAGTAGGAAAAAATATGAAGAAGAATTTCAGCGTGAAGGATTTGGAATTACTTCCTGTCAACAGGGGCCCTAAAATATATGTTTTTTTGATTGAACAATAAACTTAGGTAATAAAGCAGTAAAAAATCCAATAACGTCTGATTACACAAATATTTTATGTACCATAAGTAAGTCAATATACAATTTAAAGCAAAAACAGAACCACCAATTTTTACTGTACCTTAGGTTAAATACTTTGACCATTGCACTTTGCCTTGAATTGTATATTAATAACTGCTAATCACTCTGCAATATAGTCTTTGATGAAAATTTTAAAATGTTTAATTTGCTATTTGGGCACACAGAGCTTAACAGAAGTTAATTCGTCTTGTAAATCTTCCACAAATCTTTCAGTGAAGGTGATACCAAATCTATATCTGAAATAAAATGTTCAACAGTATATTTCCATTTACTACATGATAATTCATTCCCCCAATTATAGAATTGAAAAATACTTTCTGCAATTATCTGATTGCTTAACATGAGGGCTTAATATTACTCAAATGGAGTCTAACTAAAAGAAAATTATCCTATGTGCTTTTAGTAGTTTTGAGGGATAAATTAAGCTGATGAAACTGAAGGAGAGAAAAGAAGTTAGAGTACAATTTTGTCCTACACTGCCTTATAAAGAAAAAAATGTATATGATATGACTAATCTTCTAAGGCATCTTCAAGGTGCCAGATCAGTGAGAGGCAATGAGATGTAACTGAAGTCTTCTTATTCTCTTAAGGTGATATCTGTGGGGAGACTGTTGGTTCAATTCCTCAATGTGGACATACAAAAAAAAAATATATATATATATATATATATATATACATATATATATATATAAAACTCAAAATAATGAAGGATGTCTTGCATTGTTGTTTTAAACTTATATTTGGACTACATAATTGGCTAAAACCTTGTGTGAGCCTTAAATTTTCTGTTTGTGCTCAAGACTACAAATTGCTGATACTGTTAGAAATTTTTTCCAAAAGAGGCATTTAAAAATATCTCATTTTCTTGTCACATACTTGCATGAACTTGTTAGATCTCATTCTTTTGCGTGAATAAACCTGAGGGTTGTGATTTCTATCCCAACTGGGCAAGTCAGGATGCATGGTAACTGAGTGGTCAGTAGTTAATGTTTCATCTCTTCTAAGGCCCAGTGGCAAGGCACAAGCTGCTTCTCAAGGGAGAGTATTGTCTGCAAAGAAAGCAGGACTAACAATCCCTTGAATGAAGGGGAGGACAGGTCTACTTAAGAACACCAAAATGAACCAAAATTTATAGCCCTGGTAAATATTGATACCACAGATATTTCTTCCAGTGTTTTCTAAAGAGACATAAGACAATTTTCCAGGGTAATTTACATTGGCAAATCAGACTATTTGAGAATTCCTGAATATTGGCAGTAATTTCAGGACATCTCAGAACCCACCATCCCGCAATCAGAGGAGCGGTTTATGGAGGTCAAGTGACCAATAGAATTTTAGGTCAGGTCCATCCCAGAGTGGGTAAAGGGGGTCCCTGAACCCTGAACCTATCCTGTGATATTTCCTCTATTTAAAAATATATATTTGGAATAGCATACACAGCAACTGACAGAATATCCTGACCTCTGACTTGAGGGCTTTTCTGGTGGGAAAGCAAACCCCTAGAAACAGCCTCTCCCTACAAAATAGTAAATCAAAAGCAGTACTGAACTCCTGGAAAGACTGAAAAGGAGAGTACTACCATCAAGAACTTGAAAGATTCTGTAGTGATAAGACCCCACTTCTCCACTGAACTTAACTATTTGGCCTGCACAAAAAGTGGCCAGTTTTCTGAAGTAAATCTCTCAATACATGTCTCCAGCTGGTTCTGTTTCTCTGGTTTAGCACAGATTGATACAGATTTTGATACCTGAAGTGGATGGCTGCTATAATAAATACTTGAAAATATGGATGTGGCTTCAAAATATAGTCATTAATAGAGGATTGAAGAATTTTGATGATCATTATAGGAAAGAAGAAAAAAAAAAACTAAATGTACTTGATCAGATTATTAGCAGGAATACAGACATTAAGTGCAGCTGAGGGCTCAGAAGGAAGTGAGGAATATGGTAGAGAAAAGCTATTTTATCTTAGAGAATATTTAGATAATCATAAAATGACTTTTGGAAGTGAGAGAACAAAAGGAAACGAGGAACACTTTATTGTAAACTGGAGAAAAGGTGATCCTTGTTACACGGTGCCAGAACAATTAGTTGAACTTCATCATACAGATATGTGCAGATCATTTAAGCAACAAACTTAGTTGTTTAATGGGGAGATTTAAATGGGGAGATTTCCCAGTGATGTGTTGAAGATATGATCTGTTTTCTCCTTACTGCTTATAGTAAAACTCCAGAGGAAAGAGACAAATTGAGGGAAGAACTGATAAGTAAAAACAAACAGAAAACTTATAGCATACTGATATGGGGAATTTTAAGCCTATCCAGATTTCAAAGGACACAAAAATGAAAAGATTTATTGTCAGTAAAGTGTGCTCTTGAGAGAAAGTCAGGCTTTAGCCACTCTCCTTGAAGTATCAGAATGCCAGCATATTCAGTCATTCAGAGGGACTTGGAAGAGCAAGTGATGTGACAAAACAAGCAGAGATTGGACCAATGTCTACAGGCCTAAGAATGCAAGTAGCTTATAGAAGCTAGGAATGACTGGAAAACATATTCTTCCTTAAAGCCTCCAAAAAGATCTAAGCCCTGTCAACACCTTGATTTTAGCCTATGGAGATTGATATTGTACTTCTGAACTCAAAAACTGTAAGACAGTAAAGTTTAGTTTTTGTTTCCATAAAAGCAAATTCCATTTCAGTGGATACTCCGAATTGATTTAAAAATGCTGGAGTTTCCTGCCACATTACTGAGTTTCTGTATGAGTTATAGTAGTTTGGGGGGGTGGAATCTTTTGGGTTTCCCATATAAAGTATCATGTCATCTTCAAAGAGAGAGAGTTTGACCTCTTCAAAGATACAAAATCAATGTACAAACATCCGTTGCTTTCTTATACATTAACAATGAAAATACGAAAAGGGAAATTGGAGAATCAATTTCATTTACTATAGCACCAAGAACCATAAGATAACTGGGAATAAACCTAACCAAAGAGGTAAAGGATTTATACTTGAAAAACTACAGAACACTCATGAAAGAAATTGAAGACACAAAAAGATGGAAGAGCATTCCATGCTCATGGATTAGAAGAATAAACATTGTCAAAATGTCTATACTGTCTAGAGCAATCTATACTTTCAATGCCATTCCCATCAAAATTTCACCGGCATTTTTCAAAGAGCTGGAACAAACAATCCTAAAATTTGTATGGAACCAGAAAAGACCCCAAATTGCTAAGGGAATGTTGAAAGAGAGAAACAAAACTGGGGACATCACGTTGCCTGATTTTAAGCTTTACTACAAAGCTGTGATCACCAAGACAGCATGGTACTGGCATAAAAACAGACACATAAACCAGTGGAACAGAGTAGAGAGCCCAGATATGGACCCTCAACTTTATGGTTAAATAACCTTCAACAAAGGAAAAAATATATAGTGGAAAAAAAGACAGTCTCTTCAATAAATGGTGCTGGGAAAATTGGAAAACTCTGTGCAGAAGAATGAAATTCGACCATTCTCTTACACCATACACAAAGATAAACTTGAAATGGATAAAAGACCTCAACTTGAGGCAAGAATCCATCAGAATTCTGGAGGAGAACATAGGCAGTAGCCTCTTTGACATCGGCTACAGCAGTTTCTTTCAAGATATGTCTCCAAAGGCAAAGGAAACAAAAGCAAAAACAAACTTTTGGAACTTCATCAAGATCAAAAGCTTCTGCACAGCAAAGGAAACAGTCAACAAAACAAAGAGGCAACCCACGGAATGGGAGAAGATATTCGCAAATGACAGTGCAAACAAAGGGCTAATATCCAAGATCTATAAAGAACTCCTCAAAATCAACACACACAAAACAGATAATCATGTCAAAAAATGGGCAGAAGACACTTCATACAAATAGCTAACAAACACATGAAAAAAAAATGTTCGTCATCATTAGCCATCAGGGAGACTCAAATCAAACCACATTGAGATACTACCTTACACAAGTTAGAATGGCCAAAATCAATAATACACTAAACAACGTATGTTGGAGAGGATGCAGAGAAAGGGGAACCCTCTTACACTGATGGTGGGAATACAAGTTGGTGCAGCCACTTTGGAAAACAGTGTGGAAATTATTTAAGAAATTAAAAATAGAGCTTCCTTGGACCCTGCAATTGTACTACTGGGTATTTACCCCAAAGATACAGATGTAGTGAAAAGAAGGGCCATCTGTACCCCAATGTTCACAGCAGCAATGGCCACAGTCACCAAACTGTGGAAAGAACCAAGATGCCCTTCTATAGACGAATGGATAAAGAAGATTTGGTCCATATATACTATGGAGTATTATGCCTCCATCAGAAAGGATGAGTACCCAACTTTTGTATCAACATGGACAGGACTGGAAGAGATTATGCTAAGTGAAATAAGTCAAGCAGAGAGAGTCAATTATCATATGGTTTTGCTTATTTGTGGAGCATAAGGAATAACATGGAGGTGGGAAGATGGAGAGGAAAAGTGAATTTGGTGGAATTGGAGGGGGAGACAAACCATGAGAAACTGTGGACTCTGAGAAACAAACTGAGGGGGGTTTTAGAGGGGAGAGGGGTAGGGGACTGATGAACCTAGTGGTGGGTATTATGGAGGACATGTATTGCATGGAGCACTAGGCATGGTGCATAAACAATGAATTCTGGAACACTGAAAAATAAATAAATAAATAAATAAATAAATAAGAGAAAAAATAAAAATGCTAGAGTTTGCTTAAATAGTGACACAATTCACCTAAGGTTATAAAAAATGCTAGATTAAAGAAATTATTTTGAGATTTCAGGAATTTTTTAATGATTTTGTGTATTTCCAACAATATTTCCAAAAGAGATAGTAATTTATGCATGTTCTCCTTTGTATGAATGGAAGGATGTTATCCTAAAACACAGGAGAATATCCAAATAACATACTTCTAGGTTGTTACATATTTTATTTTAGTATATGTATGTTTTTATTTGGAACATATTTTCCCTAAATTTTTGTACCTAATTCATTTGCCTTTATCATTATTAGTTTGTGATAAAAGTGTTTCAATTTTTCTTCAACATTCTGGGACTTTCTGGCTATAGCTTCCTATAATGCAGCACACCCATTTACAATGTTTCTGAACTACTTTGTTACTAAAATGTATCAAAATAGACAAAGGTAGGGGAGCCTGGGTGGCTCCAAGGGTTAAGCATCTGCCTTTGGCTCAGGTCATGGTCTCAGGGTTCTCAGATCAAGCCCTGCATCAGGCTCTCTGGTCAGCGGGGAGCCTGCTTTCCCTCCTCTCTGCCTACTTGTGATCTCTCTCTCTATGTTAAAGTTAAAAAAAAAAAAAATCTTTAAAATAGGCAGAGGCAGATGTCCCTGGAGATTCTGCTCAGAGATCAGCTATGCCTATTATCCAAAATTAAGCTGCAATTTTGGTTTTTAATAGGGGTTATCTTACTGGTAATAAAATATCCAGTACTTGGAAACTGTATATATTTATACAAGAAATTGAGACAAAAAACTTTAGGGCATTGTATTTTAACAACTATTCCTCCCAGAAAGAATAATGCCCTTTATGTAATATTTTCAACCAATTATTTGATGTCTGTATCAGCTGAATTATGCAGTGAAAAACTCACTGTGTATGGTCCAAATTATGGAAAGAGCCAAAATGTCCATTTACTGATAAATGTAAATAAGATGTGGGGTATGTATATATAGACATATATATCTATATGTGTGTGTGTGTGTGTGTGCATCTATATGTATGTGTGTGTGTGTGTGTGCATCATGTATGATGGAATAGTACTTAGCCTTTGAAAAGAATGAAATTTTGCCATTTGCAGATGGAGCTAGAGGGTATTATGCTAACTGAAATAGGTGAGCCAGAAAAAGAAAAATATGTATGATTTCATTCACATGTGGAAATTAAGGGAAAACATCTTCTTGGCAGAATATCTGGAAACTAATGTCATTTTAAAGGTAAACTTGCAAAGCTCATCTCATGAAAAATTCTGTATACACTCACTGGGATCCCAAAATTCTAAAAGGATTATTTACTGTAATTCAGATCTCTTCCAGAAAGAAAGTATGAGGAACTCAATGCATGGTAAGTGATTTTTATGGTAATAATTTTTATGAAGTTAATATATACAAAAACTTCATACTTATATGCAGAAATTGCATCACACTTTATTCACACCAGGAAACTAAAATCTAAATCAGAAGATAGGCCATTATAGCATGAGAATAAAATCTTGCTACTTCTTAAAAAAAGTTTTACTATTATATTAAATAAACCAATAAAATAAATCAAAACACAAGGGAAAAGAATCCAAAAAAGCCTGAAATTTTGTTTATAATGATTCAGTTTTAAGTGTATTGATGGTTTTACTGTAAAAAAAAATATTAAAAACTCAGAAAAACTTCTAAAAGTATGTTTCCAGAATGAAGTGGCAAGAGAATCTTTTGCAGCTAGACAACTTATTACTTTTTTGTATATGGGTGATGCTTATTAGTTTTTATTCTGTGTAAAATTTAGAATTAAATTGTAATGTAAGCAAACAAAAATTTAAAATATATTCTTTTCTCCTTCATAGCCCTTAAATATAAATTAAATGTATAGGAACAGAATAATTTTCTATTTCTTCACTTTATGTGAAAACATGAGGCCAAATGGAGCTGTATTTAACAACATAAATGTTATGGTACAGTTTAGCAGACTCAAAAATTGCCAATCTAGGGACACCTGAGTGGCTCAGTGGGTTAAGCCTCTACCTTTGGCTCAGGTCATGATCTCAGGTCTTGGGATAGAGCACTAAGGCAGGCTCTCTGTTCAGCAGGGAGCCTGCTTCCCCCTCCCTCTCTGACTGCCTCTCTGCCTCTCTGAGCTTGTGATCTCCCTCTCCCTGTCAAATAAATAAATAAAGTCTTTAAAAAAAAAAGTCACCAATCTCTCTCATGGACCATTCTATTAGGCCTCAACAGTCTGATAAACTAGCATACACATCCCTTGACATATTTAAGATGCTGATCTTTACACAGTTTCTGGATTAATTAATTAATTCATTAAAATTTCACCTATTGAAAATACAACGTCTGGGGTTCCTGGCTCGCTTAGTCAGTAGAACATGCAACTCTTGATCTCAGGGTTGTGGGGTTGTGGGTTCAAGCCCCATGTTGGGTGAAGAGATTACTTAAAAAAAAAAAAAAAAGAGCATCTGTCTCAATCTCTTTACATTTTAAATGAGAGATAGAGATAAGGATATAAACACTTAAAATAAAATGTGTTGATTCAAGGAGTGAAGCTATGTTTGCCATGCAGCAGTATACTTTCAAAGAAGGTTACTCTGACTGCTCAGTGATCTTTATACCATTGTTTCTAAAGGGTGATGAGTTCACCAGACGTTCAGAAAAGGAAAGGCATTCTGGGCAATGGCAGTTAGCATGGCTGGGACACATGATTGAAACTGTTAGGTGTTTAGAGAGCTTTAAAAATATACTACTAGTATACATTGAGCTAAAGGTTAGAAATATTTGAAAAAAACAAACTTGGAATCGCATGTGCTTTTCATATAATTTCTCTACTCGCTTGTTCAACAAGTCTTCGTTACGTACCAGCTCTGAGCCAGGAACTGGAAAAGGTTTGGGAAAAGGCTCAAATAATGAACAAAGTGAACACAGATTATTTTCACAGAACGTATAGTCCAATGGATGAAAGAACTAATTAAAAATTTTGTGTAAAATGGAGGACCACTGTGGAAACAGTACCCAGCCTGGTTATTTGTTGCTGCAAAACAAGCTTCTCCAAAGCTTAGTGGTTACAAACAATGTTGCTGTTGTTGTTGTTATTTGCTTATTTGCCAGACTTTATTCAAGTCAGTGGTTCTCTCATGCAGTTGCCATTGGATGTTCCTGGATCTGAGTCATCGGAAGACCCAATTGAGTTGGAAGACCAAATGACTGAGTGGTGATTGGGCTGATTTGTTGAGAAGTGCACAAAAGTGCAGCCTCTCCATGTAGCTTGGCCTCCTCCCAGCGATGGATGCTGGGTTCTGAGAATGAGCATTCCAAGAACCAGGAAGCCAAAACTTTGAGTCAAAGTGGTGTCACGAACTGCTTAGAATTGAAGGGATTAAGAAATATTTACTTTTATAAAGTGATACCTGCTCCATTAATCATATAATTTATTATCCAAATGAGGTTACTTTCGATACTTTTTGATAAGGAAAGAAGGCACCATTTCCTACCCATTTCTAGTTTTCTACCTAATTTATAATCACTCATGTTACTGACTTCCCTGGCTATCTAGAGTCTGAGTGGTTCTTGGATCTCGTCAGATGTGTCAAGGGCCACAGCAATTCAGGCTAGTATATTGAGAGGCCAAACACAAAATAGATCTTCCCTTACTGCAAGATAGACGATGTCCTTAACCATATGTAACTGAATTTTGCTTTAGTCTCAAGCTCTACATACTGACCTTGAAAGGGAGGTGTTACTTATATTGCTTTTAGAATAGGTCCAGAAGAGAGAAGTCCTGTCACTCACAATTTTCCGGTAATAGTCTATTTATTGAACATGCATTTTAGTCACTACTAACTGAATATCTGGAAGAAACTGAAAATAAAATTTAAGTGTTTTTAAAACCCATCCAGACTATTTCAATATATCAAAATAATACTTCGTTTAAAAAAAAAAGAATAAATTTGAGAAAATGTAAGCCAGACAGAAAGCTGGAAAAACAGGCACAGACTGGGCCATCCTGGGCAATCCAGAATATGGTCACCCCAAAGGATACACCTAGGGTAAAAGAATACACAGAAAAAAAAGCTACTGCAATTTGATGGAGGATACAGAAGGATTTTCTGGCAAGCTAAGAATTTTTAACTCTATCTTCAGGCTATGTACAATTCAAGCATGAAAATACAAAATCAAATCAGAATTTCAGAATCATAACTATATAAATATAAGGAAGGTATTGGAGTGAGTATATACAGAGTCACAAAAGAATAATGAGGTTACTATAACTATTTTCAATATTATTAGAAGGAGAGAAAATAAAATTGTAGCTATGGGGATGGATTAATAGAATGTTATTTGACCAAAATCCAGAATGAAGATTAGACAGACATAATTACCAAATCCTAATGTGGTATTATCATATTACCTTTAAAATATTTTACTTCTTTTTTTTTTAAAGATTTTATTTATTTATTTGACACACAGAGAGAGATCACAAGTAGGCAGAGAGTGAGAGGAGAAGCAGGCTCCCCACTGAGCAGAGAGCCCAATGCAGGGCTCGATCCCAAGACCCTGAGACCATGACCTGAGCCGAAGGCAGAGGCTTTAACCCACTGAGTCACCCAGGCGCCCCTAACATATTTTAGTTTTAAGGTGACTTTCAATTTAATGAAAAATAACATTAGAAAAATCCAGCTTTTCTTGATCAGAGAATTAAGATCCAACTTTCTTGCAAAGCCTTTTTACTAACTTAATAATTGAGATAATTGAACTATAGTTTTTTTTAATCAAAGTTATTTCTTAAAAGTCAAATATAATAATTTCAGCAAGAAGTTCTAATACAATACATACATTACGGACAGTTTTGTACCGGAGGGACTGTCTAAGATGAGATCACAATAGTGTGCTTCAAGGACTTTCATACAGAAAGCAGCCTAAGAAAAGAAAGATGATGGTTTCTTTCAGCCTAAGAAAGGCTGATGGTTTTACACTATTCTCTAATGGCAATCATTTTTTTTTTTTTTTTTTTTTTTTTTTTTAGGTAGGGTGATTTTAATTTACTTATTTTTTTTAACTTGACATTTTTGAGTATTAGATATAAGGAAATCTAAATCTTCCTTTCTTGAAGTTGGTGTACAAATGCACTCACATTGTATCTTTACAATCTATAAGGGAGAGTATATGGTAGTTTGGAGAAAAGCTAAAATAACAAGAATGGGGAGCAAGGAACAGATGTCAAAAAATTTATAAATAATAAAGTCATTATATTAGAACCTATATCTATAATTAATTGCGCCAGGTTGTAATTTGCAGTTTCTCTAATAATTTTGCTATGGAGTATCATAGGCTTTTTATCTATAAGTTCACCTACTTAAAACTGAAATCACGACATTCAGTCCTTATGTCCACTCTTCTTTAGCCTAGAATCTGAACCATGTGCACATACTATAAACGGGAATTATCTTCCAGTTCCTCTCCTTAGCTCACCTTTCCTTATCCAAGAGAAATCCACTAAATGCTTTCTTTTCCTTTCTGTCTTGATATAAATATATCTATTCATTTTTCTCTAGTTATTCTTATTCATTCTATGAAGCATCTACAATTTCTTGTCTGAATTACAAGTTCTAGCCTCTTTATATGATCACTACTCTCGACATATGTTATCAATGCAAATTTTTTCTTGTCTCTAACTGACTTTAACTTTGGTCTTTTCTAGGTATCACTGCCTATTTAGTATATTGGTCTTTTCTACATATCGCTCCCTATTTGGTAATCTCAAATATAGTGAAAGGCCAGAAAAAAAAATTCTAAATAGAGTACTCTTCTGTTTGCTGAATCAAATTTCTTTACATCCTGCAGAAATGTTTGAGATTTTAATGCAATATCGGGGTTGGCCTCCCAGTCTCTTAGAATAGATTCAAAATCCTTACAAAAAATGTCAAGCCCCTACTCTCTGGCTCTAAGTTGCTGACTTCAATTTCCTTGTTTATTACTCCAGCTTCCTAGCCTTAATTCAATTGTTCAAATGGGGCAATTCTATTCCTGACTCAGGACATTCACGTGTACTCTCATCTCTACATGAAAATGAAGTTCTGTACCACCTTTCCATGCCCAGGAAACTTTATTCACTTGTAGGTCTCAGATTAAATGTCACTTCCTCAGATAATTCTTTTGTCAACTGTTGAACAATTTAGAAACAACAACAATATTCCCTTAGCAGTCAGTTATGAAATTGAAAAAGTCTGTGATGAAAATAGTAAAATTAAGGAATCAAATTTAGTGACTCTAATAAAAATTTGTTGATGCTTGCCTTTTCTGTTTGGAATAGGGGGCTGTTGTGAGCAAACAGATGTTCTTGTCACCTTTTCTTTTTAATGAAGATATACAAAGTTAGTGAAAAATGAGAGTGAGGATAACAAGAGTTGAACATAAGGAAGTTCTAGTTCAGATATGGTAGTACCAAGTGTTTAGTGGCTTTGTGACAACTGGTTTGGGAATAGAATTCATTGTTATCCACAAAGTTAAGGTGTCAGCGTCACCCAAAGCAGCCATCCTGAGTAAAACTTGGCTTCTAACACCATATAGATGTGTCCTCATTAGCTTTGCTGGTCCCTATGGTGGAGGGTTTGTCAACCAGAGAAGCAGTGCATATACTAACATCAGACTGAGGTAAAGTCTAAACTTCCTTCTCTTTCTCTCCATGTAGATATTCAGATGTGTTAATGTTATAGTGAGTGAATATCAAATGGTTGTACATGAATAGCCAAAATCAACCCATAAAATAAATTTTATGTTAAAATTTCAAACAATTCTGCAGAACGTAAAAAATTTGATTCAGCAAATAGAAGAGTACTCTATTCAGAATTTTCTTCTGGTTTTTCAGTATGCTTGAGATTACTAAATAGGCATGGCATATATAAAAGACTGACTGCCTGATATTATTAGTAAATTTTTACAATATTTTCATTATTTATTCTTTATTAGAATAATTTCATTATTTAAATATAGCAGAATGATTCTGATTTTCAAGCTGGACAGGAAATGGATCATTTGTTTAATTAAATATTCACCAAACACTCAACTAATGTAAACTATAGTATGAGCCATGCCTAGGACATAAATCCACAAATGTTTAGAATTTCATAAAATATACAGCAAGCTTATTTTTTTTAATATTTCAAATGAATTGTAGAAGGGGTTTGCACATATAAACAAAATCGCTGAAATCCAATTACCATGCTTAACAAAAGGAAGTCAATGTAAAAGTGCTTCTACAAAGACTTCTTACAATATTGTGTTTTACTAGAATTAAAAAGAAGAAAAAATAACACAAACACTTACTATGTTGTATTACCATGAGATACCAAGGAAAATGATGGAATCAATGTCTACCACTTGGTAATTTTTGAATACATACACAGATCATAGGCCTGATATTTAGGATTGAGGCAGTAAAAAGGACTTGAATTTTCAATCAATACCGAAGGCCTGGATAACTGGATTAGTGAGATACCTTAGAAGTCATGTTAAGGGAACAGTCTGCATGAAAAGGACAGAGACTTCCTCTAACCAAATATGGAAAATTGATTTTGTTTTTTAGTGTGATTGAGTTGGAAACTCATAAGAAATAGAACGTGTGACAGTTTTTAAGGTGACCCCCACATTTCCCACCTCTTCAGAGTCACTAACTTATATCATGTACTTCCACATTGGGTGTGATTTGTGATTTGCTTTTAGTCAGCAGCCTATGGCAAAGATGGTGAGATGTCATTCTCGGGATGGTGTTACCATACAGGTAGCTGACAACTCATTTGAGAGACTTCCCTTTTAGGATAAATAAAGTGGCTGTCTTGGCAAATCCTATGTGGCAAGGAACGGCACGAAGGCTCTAGGAATGTCACTGTAACATCTGAGGTTGGATTCCAGCCAAAAGCTACCAAGAAGCTGAGACCTTCACTCACAGGCCAAAGAGTATGAGTTCTGCCAGCAACTTAGATAGGACTGAAGTGGGTTCTTCCCATGTTGAGCCTCTACCTATGAATGCATTCAGGTTGAAACCTTGATGGAAGGCCTCTGAGATCCCCAGCAGACAGAGCACCCCGTTACACTTGCCCAGGCTCTAGACCCACAGAAGACATTTTAAGCCACTGCATCTGTAGCAATCTGTTATATTGCAATAGAAAACTAAAATCATAGAGAAAGAAGGAAAAAGTAAGTCAAAAAATCCTTCTGGATGGGTTATCTTGATCATGTATAAACTGGAGAAAGACAGTTTGTCCCGAAGGGGAATCTTACATTCCTTTAAGATAGACTACATAGTTAAGAGCATAGGGTGAATGATCCGTGCCCTGTTAGGACAAGAGCATAAAGCAAACAAGTAGATTTCACCAGCTGACACTGGCTCAAGAACCAGAATGGAGACCAGAGAAAATACAGAGGGCAGTAGACGGAATTAAAGGTCTGTACCTTCTTCATCTTTATGTGGTTAGTCTCCCTCTTCTAAAATAATTCAATATTTATTTTGATTGCATTGGCATTATATGTCAGCACCCTGGATAATATCCATAAAACCCTTTGATCATCATTGTGTAGTGATTTATGACTAAGGGCTCTTGTGTTACACAGCCTGAATTTGAATCCTAGGTCCTCCATGTTCCAAAATTATAAATGAGCTGACTTTTCTAACCCAATGTGCTTTTTTTTCAACCTATGATACCAGCAGTCCCTACTACTAAAGGATCTGTTAAGAATTAAGTGAGTTGATAAACATAAAAAAGTAAATAAATAAAACACAGAATGGCTCAGAGATATAGAAGGGAGATAGATTATCTAATTGGCATCCAGACTGGGACACTGAGGAAGACAGATGATGGCATTCATAATTATCCTGGGTTAAATGAGAACTGAGACTGTTCTGGCCAAAAAGATACATTATATTTACCTATTAAGAGTTATTGCCTGTATTTTATAGTATCAGACTTTATTTCATAATCACATTCAACAAATTGAGGGTTCCTTTGTATCTGACACTGTTATGAGTTAGTGATACAGCAGTCCTCAAAAACACTGGTTTCATCAGTGATAGTTTTCAAAAACTGTACAGATTATTTATAATTGTAATAGTTTTATAAATAAATTTCAGAAATTATGAAGTCATTTTCACTTTATCTTTTCTACTCTTTTCCAGTTTTCTAGACAAGAGAGAGGAGTTTTTATTATTTCTTGTAAGGCATTTCTTCCATAGAATTCATATAAGGTATTTAAAGTAATTTGCTTGTTATTAACTATGGCAAGAGAGAACAAGATCGTGCACAATGATAGGAACACAAAACAAAAATTGCACAAATGACAAAAATGAGGTAAAATGAAATTAATAAACTAATTTCATTAACAATTTAAAGCTTCAAGTTTTAATAATCAAGAGTTTTAATCTGTTTTTAAGTACTAGTGTGCCTGATGTACTATAAGAAATAAAATGTTAATTAAATGAGAAAATGTGTGCCTTGTTTCACAAAATAGAACTTCAAAAATTATTATAGTTTGTTTACTTTTAAGTCATGAAATATTACAGTATTGATTCCAATGTGTGAATAAAAAAATCTATCTGAATATTTGAATGAAAGGCAGGTTAGTTATTAATGCTGATAAGATACTGAACCATTCATATGGACATGCATCTAGATTTTTAAAATATTTTAATTGTAATTAGTATAATGAATTTAGATTGCACTAACAACATTTGAATTAGACTGAGAATTATAGAAAAACATACTCTTTTGTCAAAGTGGGGAATGCAAAAACAAACAACACAATCTGAATTATTTTATCTGCTTTTTTTAAACAGTTGGTACATTGCACAAATCTCTACTGCTATTCATACAACTGGAAAAACTTTGATATTATTGAACTTGCAACAGAAATATTTCTTGTGTCAGTCTTGAAGGAAACTTCATAGATAAATAGTAGATGGTAGAAAATGAGAAGCCTAACATTAACTCCAGTCCTTAAATGGCTTGTTCTTAGCCATCTTATATATATCTTAATTGAGAGGCAGAGAATTACTAGCTCTATGAGAGAAAACGTGTGCACATGTGTGAGTGTGTTTGCTGAGCGAGGAGTATGACATAGAAGGGTAAAGGGAAGAAACTAAGCCGTAAATATAGAAAAATTATTTATTCTCTTCTTTCTGAAGCCTTATTGTGAGTTTTTAAGCAATGAACAATGACACCCAAGGAATGAACAAGGTAAAAATTAGTATGCAAAAGTCTATGGGATTTTTTCCGTGAGGAAGGAGTAAGTGTCTGGAATCTACCATGACTGTATTCTTATGCTGGCTCCTGCCCATCAAGAATAAAACAAGAACAGTGCTGTTGATTACACTGAAAGTTCTGCAAAAGTTTGGGGCCTGTAGTAGGTACTCTTGTCCTAAGACTCTTCAGCTTATAACCCTTATTAGATAAAAGCTATGTTTATACCTTATTCTCAAAACTATGTTCATACCTACATTTTCATCAAGAAATATAACACCATTTCATTGTCCGTAGTTCATCGAGATCATAAATTTAAGAATTTTCCCTAGGCTGTATTTCTGACTTCCAAGAAGAAATTGGAAAAGTCATTTACTTCTCTGTGCACTTCAACCACACTATTTGTCAGGAGGAGGAATATTCATCTTTCTCTCCCAGGTACTTGGCTTAATTTATATTAGTACAGAACTTTTCATTTTATATCATATTTCATATAAAAATATCAAGCTTTTATTTCATCTTCATGTACTTCCTGTCAGTTGCTTCCCTGTTTTATTTCATAGTAACATTTTTAGGATCAGTGCCATTGTGATCTCTGAAAAAATAGCTTTCAAGACTGTGTATCAATAAAGTACTTTTTTTATTTTGCTTTGCAGCCAGGAAATGGGAATTCATGTATATATTTCAGACATTACATATATTACAACATTTCAGATGTCTCTAAACCTTCTTCAAAAAAAGAGATGAAAAGGTTATATGTAGGTTTAAAAAAATATTTTCAAATAACTAAGCTCAAATACCATTGTTTAACATTCCTGCAGATTTTACAATTTTCTTCAACAAACTTCAAAGAACAGTACCTAAGAATATGTTCTAGTAAAGATTAATGCATTTTTAAATTCCTTGGTGGAATAAATATGATGTATATATTTGCTATTTCATTTTAATCTTGGACAAACTATAAATGATGACAATTTTGGATACCTCTAGTAGTCCATAATTTGGAAACTAAACTCTAAGCAATATGTGCTTCTAAACCTGAGTAATCATACATTTACAAAACATACAATCCAAAATATCATTTTACCTCAGGTTATAAAAGTATAAATAGGTAAATTTCCTTTCTACCACAAAGACATTTTGTATATTATTTATGTCACAGCATAACACAGTAACAATTTTTGATATTAACATGATAATAGTAGTATTAGTATTAGTATAGATAATAATAATAGTATTAACTATTAACTCAAAAGGTAGACTGTAGATCATAGTATCCATACTTTCTGTTTACCTCCATTAAAGTTAAGACTTTCCATCTAATATTTACAATTCCAAATTGAGGGAGAAATGTATACATTAGGAATTTAATATACCATGTACTATGTTAATGATAAAGGAGCATGGTTTTCTGTTCATTGTTACATTTCAAAATAATGCTTATTAAAAACAGTGGGTTAAGCCACTGCCTTCAGCTCAGGTCATGATCCTGGGGTTCTGGGATCGAGTCCCGCATCGGGCTCTTTGCTCAGCGGGGAGCCTGCTTCTCCTCTCTCTCTCTGCCTGTCTCTCTGCCTACTTGTGATCTCTCGCTGTCAAATAAATAAATAAAATCTTTAAAAAAAAAAGCAAAGATAATGACAGTATGATGAAAAACAATGTTTAAACGTGATCTAGTTCTAAAATAAATTTCAAATCATAACTAACTAATTATATAGAAGAAAATCACCTTGGCTTCTAGCATCTGCTATATACTGATATATTATCTAGTATTGATAATAAGGAAGACTAAATAGATCCAATATCTAAAAAAATTACAAAATGAATTATAGAATATTTTTGACTGGGATAATTAGGCTCACCCTTAGCGGGACTGTAATGCTTCAGTCCTACTGAAAAATTCATTATTTGCATCCTACGTATAATGATTCATGAACTGAATCCATACTTTTTTGTTTGTTTATTTTAGGTCAAGGGGTCATACATAGGTTGCTCCGTATGAGGCCACTGGTGTGGCTTGAGGACCAGGTGACAATGAAGTACAACTAAGTGTCACGGGATTTTGGACCACTTGTTTGTACAATTTGAGGGAGTCTTAGGACCTGCTAGAGCTTTATTTCATATACCATTTCCAATCAGTTATGGAGTCCAGAGGCACAACCTGACCTTATGACTTATTGGATCAGATAATACTCAGTTCATTAAGAAGAGCTGAGAGGAAATGCCTGTTAACATGGTTACCCTTCATCAGATATTTACACCCTACAAGGACAAGATTTGAAACAATTTTTCTTCCAATCCTTAGAGACCAGACTATGAATTTCCTTTTAGGCTTACCAGAGCTCCTATACTACATTTATGACTGTCAAAGCTGTTTGAGCACAATAGGATCAGAGAAGTTATAAGGCATAACTGGTGGAGTGACTTGTACTACAGACTCAATTACCAGCAAGTACTTATGGGTCTGATCCCTGCTTAAAAGCAGTAGCCTATGGACTTTCTAAGGAAGTGGTTCAAAGCAACATGCACATGATAAATGTTACCTCTATAAATCTAAGAGGATCAACAATTATCAAGCTTTTTTCTGAGGTACTGGATTCCTAAACTTTCTTAGGAACTTTTTCCCACCTTCCGACAGATATATTGCCTTAACAAGTTAATAGACTTTTGCTACTTCTTGCTTACAAGCTCAAATCAGCATGACATCACCCTCTGAAAGGAGCAGCATGATATTTTGTGCAATATCAAAAGATCAAGATAACAGTGAACCTTATTATGACAAGGAGTCAGAACAAAATAGCCCTGAGCGTAGACAGTGTATTGATGTCTTCATAATGTAAGAATACATAGCTTCTGCTGGCATTTTATATTTGATAAAGGGAAAAAAATAGACATTTCTTTACCATGAAACAACAGTTCTGTTGACTGAGTCCACTAAAGATAAAATAACTAGCACAGCAACTGGAACTGAAGTCAACACATGATAAAAATAACCATTAAGTATGCTCATTTATCAGTATCTGTTTTTCCGTAAAAGTCAAATAAAAAATTCAGAGAAGTAAAAAGAAGGACACTTTTACATTTTTTTCATGTATTTGAGTGTAGTAATGATATTTGCAATCTGTCTATTATGTTATATTGCTTTTGGTTTATTATTTTGTAAGACAGAAAAATTCCAAGATCATCTGCTTTTCCCTTTTTGCCATAATAAACCCCTATCTCTGGTTCAGGGGATGGGTAAAAGCTGCTTCCCAACTATGTATATAAGAACAGGCAAATATAATGCATGTTTTTGGGCACTTGAGAGAGATTCAGGTGAAACTCAGATTGAGAGAGATTCAGGTGAAATTCTTCATTTGTAATTTGATCACCTGTTCTATTTATTAATTCACTTCCTCTCAGCTCCAAATTCACCTGTCAATACATACATGCTCTGCAATAATTGATAGAGTTTCTTTAGGGATCACTCTTTCCTTTAAAAGGAAACAGCAGGAAACCCTCTCGGTAAAGGGCACTGGAAGGATTTTGAAGGTGAAAGACAATGTTTAGAACTTTTGACTTATTTTAAATCCATTCAAACATTCTTATCTCTCTGAGTATTAATCCTTCAGTGCTATAAAGAAGAAATTCTAGGGACACCTGGGTGGCTCAGTGGTTTAAGCCTCTGTCATCGACTCAGGTCATGATCTCGGGTCTCGGGATTAAACCCCACATCGGGCTCTCTGCTCAGCAGGGAGCCTGCTTCTCTCTCTCTCTGCCTGCCTCTCTGCCTGCTTGTGATCTCTGTCAAATAAATGAATAAAATCTTAAAAAAAAAAGAAATTTTAAGTCTATCTTTATTACAAGCCGTTGTTTAATCTAGGTTCATGCTATTCAATTGGGTTGACTATTAGAGACACTTCTGTGGTAGGAATAAACTCTGTGAATCAAACATGCTGATGGGTCCATCTTTGTCAAACTACATGTCTTCTTCCATAAGATAATCTCTCAGAATTTTTCCTCACCAGTATTACTTAGGTTCTATCAACATGAATAGTTAAAACCGTGTAGTTCCTTTAACAGCTATGCTATCTTCTCCCAGGGAAGGTATCATCATTTCTTTGGATGATTTAATTATTTTACTCTCATTATCCAGATCTAGTTGGGTATAGATGCAATGAGAGGTAGTGGGGTGGCTCTTGACAAAAGTTGGCACCTGTGTGCAAATCAAATGTTCCTTTTCGGAATTTTACAGGTTCTAGAAGTAAGGGGAGTCTGGTCTCCTCAGAAGAGAAGAGGGTAGTATTGTTTGGGAAGGTAGGCACAAAGGGGTAAGGAGGTTTAATATAAGAATAAGGAATGTTCCTTAATTTCTTAACTCCTTATCTTTCATAAGAATGCCATCAGACCAACTGAAAGTTATATTTTATTATTGCATTATCTTGCCTATCTGAATCCAATTTACTACTGATAATAAGACTCTTGAGATGCCTGGGCAGCTCAGATGGTTGAGTGTCTGCCTTAGGCTCAGGTCATGATCGCAGGGTCGTAGGATCCGACCCCACACTGGGCTCTCTGCTCAGTGGGAGTCTGCTTTTCCCTCCGTCTCTGTCCCTCTCTCCCCACTCATGCTCTTTCTCTCTCACCCTCTCAAATGTATAAATAAAAATCTTTTTAAAAAAAGACTCTTACTAACTTGAAATTAAACCAAGTCCCATATGGAATTCTAAATTTCCATTTATGATGCCTGTTCTGTGAAAACATTTCAAACATTTAATCCTCTGTTAGGGAAGATTCAAATAGGAAAACACAAGTTTTACATATTTCAAATAAGAAGAATTCAATACAGGGATTTAGATGATTCAAACTACTAGTAAGAATAGTCACAGAGGGTATTTCTAATTTCAGCTTTTGGACACTGTAGGAATCACAGGGAAACAATGATTAATGATATCAGTTGCTTCAAACACCAAAGTAGATGATTATTAGAAAGATACCTTTAGAAAAGCCACTAATGAAGCCCTGATATTTGCTTTATTGCCTGTCCACAGTAGCCTCAAGAAAATACTTTTTCTTAATCCCTTTACTTTCAAAATTTTATATGAATACTTTTTATTAGCAACATTTAACATGAAGCTTGATTTTTAAGGGAGTCTAAGAAATAAAGGTTCAGGGATTTCAGCCCTTGTAGCACAAAGTAAGGCATATATGTACAGAAGGATAATATCTGGCACAAAAAGACACTGATTATTTTCAGCAGATGGTGTCTTAGTCTGCTTGGGCTGCTACGAAAGAATACCAAAGTCTGAGTGGCTTACATGCAACCAAAATTCATTTCCCGCAGTTCTGGAGACTCAAAATGAAGAAACAGGAAGATTTGGGGGCACCTGGGTGGCTCAGTGTGTTAAGCCACTGCCTTCAGCTCAGGTCATGATCTCAGGGTCCTGAGATCGAGCCCCACATCGGGCTCTCTGCTCAGTGGGAAGCCTGTTCCACACCTTCCCCCCGCCGCCGCTTGCCTCTTGGTCTACTTGTGATCTCTCGTTCAAATAAATAAAATCTAAAAAAAAAAAAAAAAAGAAACAGGAAGATTTGGTATTTAGTGAGAAACAAGTTCCTAAGCTCACTGATATCCATCTTTTCGCTGAGTCCTCCCATGAGGCATGAAGGGCCTCTCTGGGGTCTCTTTTATAAGGCACTAATCACATTCATAACAGCTCCACCCTCGTGACCTGGTCACCTGCCGAAGGTTCCAATTTCAAAGACCCTCACACTGAGAATTAGGTTTCAACATAGGAATTTTGGAAGGACGCAAGAGTTCTGTCTACAGTGGTTGAGTTCTAAATTCTAAATAATCTAAATTCTAAAATGGTCTATTTGCTCTGCTAAAAGTAGATTAGAGGAGCATAAGTAAAGAATCAGTGAAGCCAGTTAGAAAGTTTCTTCATGAATCAAGAAAAGAGATAAAGGCACTCTGTTTCAAAATGGCAGTGGTGAAGCTGGTGAGAAGTAGCCAAATTCTAGAAATATTTTGAAGAGACAACCAAAAGTATTTGTAGGTGGGCAAAATAGAGTATATAAGGGGAAAGTTAGAGTTACAGGATGTTGTTTGGTCTGAGCATCAAAGGACCGAGTTGCCATTAGTGTAGATGGGAAAGAGGGCAAATAGAGCATGTTAAGGAAGAAAATGAGAATTTTAGTTTGCATACACTATGAGAATTTTATTAGTTAGGTAAGTCGACATATTGAGTAAATACTTGAATATTTCAGTCTGGAGTTTTGAGTGTGTAATTTGGAAGCGACTGGCATGTAGATGCATTTAAAATCATGAGGCAGATAAAACAGCACTAGCAGTGCTAACAGTGGGTGTATTTAGGGAAGAGAAAAGAAGACTGATGTTCAGAATATAGCAACATTAAAAAGTTAGGCAAAGAAAAGAATCCAGCAAATGAGGCTAAAAAGAAATAACTAGTGAGGTAGGAAACCAATCTTAAATCCAAGTGGAGAAAAAAAAAAAAGATGACAGTGAGGTGAGAAGCTGTTTCAGACACTGCTAATAGGGCATGTCAGATAAGGACTGAAAATCTGGCTATTCAACTTAGCAAAGAAGGCTGAATATTCAATTTGACACAACAGCAAACTCAATGCATGGTCATGAATCACTGAATGGGGTTGAATCACTGATAGCAGAGGGATTAATGCAGTACGAACTTTGTGCAAGAAAACAAAGGAAAAACCTGTTTTTAAATTTTTTTTTTGTTTTTGATAGTCATCATAGCTAGAAATTACAAGTTAATATTTACTTCCTCCAAAATGATGGCTACCTAATCAGCATGGAGAAATAAGCAAATATACTGACGGAAGAGCTAAACCTAGTAAGTGTCCTCCTAAAATCCCTTTTGCTGATAAATGGCAGAAGGCAGGATAAATATTAATACTTACTACAGTGGTTCTCAGTGATCTTAGAATTTTCAAAAAAGAAAGAAAGAAAGAAAGAAAGAAAGAAAGAAAGAAAGAAAGAAAGAAAGAAAGAAAAATGGAAGATCTCTTTAGGAAAAACAAAATTAGGAGCTCTTGGGTGGTTCAGTTGTTTAAGCGACTGGCTTCAGCTCAGGTCATGATCCCAGGGTCCTAGGACTGAGCCCCACATGGGGCCCTGCTCAGCGGGAAGCCTTCTTCTCCCTCTCCTGCTCCCCCTGCTTGTGTTCTCTCTCTTACTGTGTCTTTCTCTGTCAAATAAATAAATAAAATCTTTTAAAAAAGAAGAAAATTAAAAAATATATATTTAGGGTGGAATCAAACTTGAACAAAGAACACCATGTGGTCCAGAGAAGTCTGCACACAACTAGTGGAGACAGGAGTGGGGACAGAACTCAGAAGGATCAGAACAACTGGGTGGGTCATAAAGGGAATACATAATGAAGGGTGACAAGAATTGATGAATATTTGGTTGGACATAAAATACAAATACTTAAATATAATTTAGTTTATAAATATTAGTAAGGTACCCAATGTTTTAGGCTCCCGAATTCCTATATGGAGATTTAACCATTTCTACTCTGTATGTCTACTATTACATCTTTGCATATTTTTTTAAAGATTTTATTTATTTGACAGACAGAGATCACAAGTAGGTGGCGAAACAGGCAGAGAGAGAGCGGGGGAAGCAGGTTCCCCGCTGAGCAGGGAGCCTGATGCAAGGCTGGATCCCAGGACCTGGAGATCATGACCTGAGCTGAAGGCAGAGGCTTAACCCACTGAGCCACCCAGGTGCCCCTACATCTTTGCATATTAAGAAAAATATATTAAATGAGTATTTGGCACTGTACTATTTTCATTTTTATTAAGTATAGTTTTGCTTCTCTCTAAAGCCATTGACATTAAAACCAAAAATCCATTGTTAACTACGTGTGATGAAATCACGGACTATTCCCACAGTGACCATGTTCTTATGATCCTAAACATAAGGACAGAAAAAAGTCTTCTCACATCATCAGATAATAATGGATGGACCCAAATACAAAATTTTACAACTTTAAGCCCTTAACTCAATTCCTTTGTAATAAAGATACAATCTCTTATAATACGGAAAGTTTAGAAGGGGCCGCTTCTATTTCCAGCTCTGTAATGTATGAATTTCAAATAAATGAGAAAATTTAAACAGTGACTCCACCATTGATTACTATCAAGAGAGCATTTTACAATTCATAAATCCTAGTGAAATCTATTTTGCAACTTGTCATCTTTTCTAAATCACCATTTTCTTTGTAAAAAATAGATGTTGGAAATACAAAACAGCAAAGCATATTTTAACCTATCTAAATGTGGGATAAATTGTGCTTTTCTATTTGAAGTAGATAAAAAGAACATTTATCAGATATATAACTTAGTTGTAAATACAGGACATTCAAGCATACTTTCTAAATAAGACTACCATTGATTTGGAAAGATCAAATGAAAATAAATCATGACTAAATATAATTATCTAGTCTTTGGCATGATTAAGTACTTTCGGGTTGTGATTTATTTAGGTACATACCTAGGTATTTTACTTTTTAAAACAGATGTTGGTGATGTCAATCTAACTGGAACAATTTACTATCTCTCTTTGCCAAGAGAAAATGAAGGAAAACTTATTTGATTTCTTTCTACAGGAGAAACCCTCTCCTGGAAAGTGACCATAAAAATGTGATGGATGTTATTTATTATAGTAGTGAGCTCCAAGTTGAAATATTAAAGAAACCAATGACTACCTTATACAATAATACAATTCTTGGATTGCTAAGGAAAATAGAGATATCTAGTTTCTTGTTGTTGTTGTTGTTGTTGTTGTTGTTGTTTAAGAGATGGATCAGGCAAGCAGAGAGAGGGGGAAGCAGGCTCCCAGGCTCTCTGTTGAGCAGAGAGTCCAATGTGGGGCTTGATCCCAGGACCCTGAGATCATGACCTGAGCCGAAGGCAGTGGCTTAACCCACTGAGCCACCCAGGCGTCCCATCTAGTTTCTTCTTGACACTGTGCTGGCCCTCAAAAGAAATGTCTGAGCTTAAAAGATAAATGAGTATTTCACAAATAAAATGTAATATTAAAGAGAAAACACGTGCTTTCACTTGGCAATTTTTTGTTAACTATAAAGGCAATCCAATTGTATCCAGGCTTGACCATAGTTTCTGGGGAGGAATTAGGTAATTAATACTGGTCTTAATACTGAATCCCAGGACTGTTATAGAAAATGACACAATCAGGAAGAAAACCATGAAACAGATCCTCATGCAGAAATTGAGACACTGTCCTGTGACCAAGGGTGTAGACTTACTATGGAAAACTGAAGATAATTTCTTAGAAGAAGGAAGAACTACTTAGAAGGTCAAAATAAAATGAGGAATATCCATAAAAGGACATTATAATGACTTGTAAATGTCCTTCTTATGAGTTTCAAAATTCAATTTCAAAATTCAAATTCCATATTATATGTCCCTCAGAAATTGTCTCCAGCCTATATATACACACACACACACACACACACACACACACACATACATATATATATTTTCAAAGCCCAAAAGTAAAATATTATGGAGACAGAAAACCAGCCAACTTCACCCCATCTTTAAGACATCCTGGAGTTCAAGAAGAAAACAGCAATACATGGAGCAATGACCATGGTGGAGCTGGGACTGGGAGTGAACGACCTCATAATAAGTGAAGACATATTTAATGATGTAACTTTCTGACTTTCTCTTCATAAGGAAAAGAGAGAGAGAGAGGAGAAGCTGATTTCCGTTTAGTGTGGATAGGGCCTGACGTATGGGAACTTTTCCACCGTGGAAGTTTGTAAAGAGAATAATTAGATGTGGTAGCTTTCACCACAGCACACCCTTTTTGTTAGGAGGAATTATGCCCCTCTCACATGCAAAATATGCTCGCTCTTAGGATTCTTAGTCTGCTCAATTATCAAGTCATGAGACTCAAAGTCCAAGATATTCCCAACTCTATCAGATTCAAGTATCACTCTTTTTAGTCAGATGACCTATGGATAAACTACTTATTTGCCCTCCTTTATCATATACCGCCCCCCGCCCCCCACACACAAAGTTAAAACATGGACAGGAAAACTGCAACAAAATCTTATTCAACAGGAAGAAGAATGGAGACTTCTAACAGTCACTGATTCTTAGCAATTCTGAAGTCATTCTGAGTAAAGATTTTCAGGTTCCCCTAATGTTTCCTAATTAAACTCTGGTTCTGCTCAGTCGTCTATCTTTCTGTTGTTCTCTAAGGGTTTTTCTGCTATTGTCTTTGGTCACCTATAAAAAGAACATTAAACAATATTACCTGTTTGATGGCAGATAACTATTTTAAGCCTGCTTTCTGCCTCTAAAGCATTCAGCTTCCAAAGAACATGGCGTACCTAAAAAAATTCAGTTACCTATTAGGTCAGATCTAAATAACATTGTCAATAAAGCTTTCTCAAAGCAGTATAGGGGTGTTGTTTGTCTATTTTTTTAAACAGTATTTTTTAAGCAGTATGAATTTTCTAAATATTTGATTCTAGTTAGTCCATTACACAAAAACTGTATCTAATATTCATTTATACTATATATGCCTTTTTTGACAAATAATGCTAAAAAATTAGGCTGCTTTATAGAATAATAGCCTACACTTCTTAAAATCGTTTTTTCTCCCCTAGTTTAAAGAGATCACTAAAGACTCCTTTATATGAGTCACAAATTTTATCCAGAAACCATATAATACTGGATACCACCTGGGATTTTGTCTAGGACCACACACTGTAACTAAATTTAAAGGCTCTTTACTCAGTAAATAGTTTGGGTGTGAGAGGTAGTATAATTTTCTTTTCTGAAAATAATATTATCATTGCTAATTGTTATCATTGTTAATACTGTTATCATATGAAGCTAAGAGGAAACGATTCATTCTGAAATATCCTACCTAAAAGTCATGCCCCTGTTGACATTACATTAAATGCATGTTCAGTCTTTCAAGTTATTGTAAATTTAATTTTACCAAATGTTCAACAACTAAATATTAAATGTCAACATTTTTTAGTCTCCTTTAACCATATCTTTACCACTTCTCCAGCATCCATTCCTTATGTGATTCTAATGACAATGTGTCACAGACTTTTTGTTGCAACTACACCCCGACTTCCAGTTCATATTTTAAATCGCCAATAATTGCTGTGTATCAAATAACCCCTAAATTAAGTGGCTGAAAATAACAACATTTATTTTCACTTATGCATTGATATCTCAGCACACACTCAACTGACGGAGACTGGGGTCAGGTGGATGACCCCAGACTAATAGATAGGTTCCCACACAGCTTGGAGAAAACTGTTCTTAGTCATGGCTGAGGTGGACTGGGGCTTCTTTGCTCTGGGGCTTTATCTGGGGCTTCTTTTCTCTTTGTGTGTCTTATTCTCCTCCTTAGATGAGCGGCGTTGCCCAAGGGGATAGTCCTGGTGACGTGGCGTAAATAAGCACAAGTCAAGTGAAAAGAAGTCAAGTACAGGAGGCAGAGTCGAGAAAATACTGAACATCTTAAAGAACTTCAAAGTCATACATGGCAAAGGGTATGGATGCAAGCACTGCCGAACAATGAGGCCAAATCACAATTTACTGAACAAGAGATTTACTTAACCCTCTTGAGTTTATTTCTCTAAAATACTGCTCACACATACTTCTGCTCAGAGTTTCTTTTCTTTTCTTTTTAAAGGTTGTATTTATTTATTTGAAAGAGACAGAGAGAATGAGAGAGAAAGAGAACATGAGAGGGAAGAGGTCAGAGAGAGAAGCAGACTCCCCACCAAGCAGGAAGCCGGATGCAGGACTTGATCCCAGGACTCCAGGATTATAACCTGAGCCAAAGGCAGTCGCTTAACCAACTGAGCCACCCAGGTGCCCATTGCTCAGAGTTTCTGTTTTTCCATACTCTACTGCAACTTAGTATTAACATGAGAATTTTTTTAAATGCAGTACGCATCCTTTTTTCAAGAAAGTTTTTCTGACATCCCCATTTAGAAATTACATTGTGTCCTACTAATCTTTAGTAATCACTAATATGAATATAGTCTTTACAGCTTTGCCCTAAACCCACTCATATTAATTTCTTCAAATTCAGTACTTATTTCAAGTTAAGAAAGAAATATCATAACCACCCTTGTAGCACCTCAGGAGTGTTGCATATAATTGTTTCCATTAGGCTATTCAATATACTTAATGTAATTATTAAATGACACCAGTTAATGAGTCAATAATACCTCTTTTCTTAAACTATTAATTTGTTCCAAGTTTTCAAATTTAGGTGCCTTGAATAGATATTAAATATTTCTTACATAAATATTATATTGTAAACATGTATGCATATTTAAAAAAGAAAGAATGTTGAAAGGTTACTTAAATAATGAGTCTTATTAATATTATTCTCATGAAAAGTTTACATGACTTTGAAACTTCACCTCTGTAGTGCTTTACATGACTTGGAAAAAAGATTTCTAAAAACCATTACACAATTCATTGCCTTATAGCTAACATGACATTTATAAACCAATTCAAATGAAGTATTACTATTGTAAGAATTTCATTTTGGTATCTAACCGTGTAAAAAATCATTTTAATCATAGAGCCCACTTTTCACATATCTAGCAACCACATTACATTTAATCTATTAACAATTTTAAATGTCTGATGTTTGAGTCATGGGCTAGAGCAGACAAATAATTGTTAGCAAATATATGCTGAGTGATCAAAAATATACAGTTTTAGATAATAAGAGGTGCAAGACAGTACATTAACATAAGTGTCTGTTGGCAACCACTAACGAATGCATATCACTGCTCAATATAGAAGTGCTAGTAATTTGTCTGGCAGCCATACTCTTCCTTTAGATTGCATGCTATTAAATGTGATGTTTTTTGAGCTGAAAGGATTCGCTTTTTTTTATTACCAAGTTTATATTATGTGTCATTATTTTATATTCTGATAACATGATTCTCTCATCTTAGATTAAGTTTCAACAGCAATTTAAAATAACTAATAAACTCTGGAGCAAATTACTATTAAAGAAAAAAAAAAGAAAAACACAGTGCCATTTGATGCTGAATTTAATTTAAAGAATCCATTTAATCAGCAAGAAATATTTACCGAGTGGTGCATTTTTTTTTTTATGTCAAAAGTTATCTTTATCATGTTGGATTAGTAGCCATTAAGCCAAACTCGAAATATTCATCTTCCCAACACAGTTGTTTATGCAGATTATATTACAAAATCATATTAAATTGCTCGGTTACAAATAATTTTGCATTCTGTATCCAATCACTTTGTTACTCAGTCTTGACTCAGTCAATTAATTAAAAATATTTTTGAATTATTGCTGCATATTGGTTTATGTGCCTCTATGAAGTTTATATATAAGTCATGGTTTCTGCTGTCAAATTTCTTATTATTATAAACACACGAACTTTATTCTATCAGATTATAAATATTATCTTTAAAAAGTGTAGATGGCAGTGGGACATTTTTCTCCTACAATGTATATAGCTTTTCTTCTCTTTAGTGGGGCTAGACAGATAGTAGATAGGTTAAAATGTCACATAAATTTCTTATTTTTATTTAAATGTGAAATTGTCAAATGACTTCTTGCAAGAATAACTTCCTTGTTTTTTTTTTTTTTAAGATTGTATTGATGACACAGAGAGAGAGTGCATTAGAACAAGCAGGAATAGGGGTAGAGGGAGACGGATAAACCGAAGCAGACTCAAAGATGAGTGTGGAGCCCCGCATGGGACCTCATCCCAGGACCCTGAGATCATAACCTGGGCTGAAGTCAGAGGCTTAATTGACTGAACCATCCAGGCGCCCTGCAACAATAACTTTCTTAACAAGAGTTCTGAGACTATACTGGTCAGCAGATGCTTTCTGAAGAGAAAGGTGAGGATAAACTAACGTAGATAGAAAAGTTGAAAAACAAAATATCAGGATAAACATTATGTGTTAAGTCATAGCCAAAAGTCTTGATTTATATAAAAGGGACTGAGGTAGACAGACCCAGGAGTGGTTCCTATGAAACCCAATTCCTTGTATTCATATCCTTGTATTATCTTGTCCCCTTGGGTGTGGATGGAACCAATACTTGCTTCTACTAAATCACACAGCAAATGTGATAGGATTGATATTGATTAACTGTACATAGTTATTTTGCATAAAAGTGTCAATCATATTGTTAGAAGATCTGTTTTCCTTGCTGGCTCTGAATTCTCATGCTGCCATGTGTTGTACTTCTATGGAAAAGACCACAAGACAAGATGTTGAGGGTGGTTTCCAAGTCAACAGCTAGAAAGAAACAGTTCTTTAGCCCAGTACCCTGAAGGGAACTGAATGTTGCCAAAAACCACATGAGCTTCCCTAGCTGAGCCTCGTATGAGACTTCTACCCTAATCAACACTTGGAGATCTGCCTTGTGAGACCTTGAAGCAGAGGGCCTAATTAAGCTATGCACAGACCCTGGACTAAAAAACTGAGATAAACAAGTGTTGGTTATTTTAAGCCACTAATTTTGTGGTAGTATTTGCACACAGCAACAGATAATTAATACAGTAACTAAACATTTGAGCCTTCTAAATGGCAAACTTATGGGAGAAACAGAAAAAAGTGATAGACTATTTTCTATTTAGAATGCTCTTAAAATGTGCAGGACTGTAAATGACAGACTTGTTTGAACATTTTCCCATAAGTGATGTGAGTCAAGGACATGGGTGGCATGATCATTAAATATTATGTTAAAAATAGGAATCAGACAAAATAATTAAGTACAGTTTTAGCATGAATATGATAAAGAAATCAGAATTTAAGAAACAGATAAAGAGGCTTGTTAAGGGATTGAAGGATGAAGTATGATAGCCTGAGCTAGGCTAGAGGCAACAATGACAATAAACAAGAAGTAAATTGCTATAGTGCATTTAGAGTTTGCTTGTATAAATGGGAAAAAAAAGGATACAATACAAATTATGAAACTATACTCGAAAATCTGCTTTCAGACTTAGATTTTTTTTTAAATTACTTTTCTTAATTTAGAGAGTGTGTGAGTGGGGGCAGAGGGAAAGAGAGAGAGAAAATCTTAAGCAGACTCCCTCAAGCATGGAGACCGATGATATGGGGCATGATCCCGTGACCCCGAATCCATGATCTAAGCTGAAATCAAGAGTTTGACTCAACAGACTGGGCCACCCAGGCACCCCAATACTTGGATATTTTTTAAAAAGTAGAGCAAAATAAGAGGAAGCCACATTGATTTGTTAGGAGTAAGGTTTGGAAGAAGACTAAGATGTGTTCATTTTTTCAATATTACCTTTGAGATATTAGAAGGATAACTTAAGAAACAACATGTGAAAAGAGATTTAATAAGAGTTAAAGTTGAAACTCAAGGAATATATATGACCATCATTAGGACTGAGATCATTATGAAAGTTGATATACGAAAGTAAAAGAGAAGGAAAAAAAATCCCCGAAGAGAGGGACAGGAAACAAAGGGCTGAGTTTGATGTAATCAGGAATAGAGTATATCTGCTCTTTCCTTTATATGTGTGTGTGTGTGTGTGTGTGTGTGTGTGTGTGTGTATCTTACATACATATTAGCAGCAAGAAAGGCCAAGATGTACGCAGAAATGCAAGTGTCAGAAGAGTAGCATTTTGGCTTTTCAGTTTCCCAACTTTTACTCTAGATTCTTCTTGTCTCCTGCTTCACTGCCAGCAAGAATGATGAGGATTTAAACTCAAAAGAGCCATCACTGAGTCTTGATAAATAATCCTGAATCCTGGCAAGTATCTGAGCAGGAAATTGGCTATATCAGAGAAACCTGCATGCTTTTATAATTTTCAGTAGTGCTCTTTCTCCAAATACTTATTTCACATGCTATAATAATGACACAAGTTTCCCTCAAATATTACCTTTGTATAGAATGGTTTGCAACCAATCAAATGAACCCACTTCTTTTTTTATCCTTTGTAAGGAGTGGGACCATGATGTGTAATTTTGAACAAATGCATAAGTGATCAGTTTTGTGGAGTTCATACAATTTCCTAAACTGATTTAAATTGTATGACAGTAATTATAAAGTATAGACACTAAAGTTAGCCTTATCATCAGAAATATTTTTAGAAGTGTTCAAAAGTAAGTAAAAAAGGGGCCACAGGGTAGCTCATTTGATTAAGTGCCTGACTTTGATTTGGGCTCAGGTTACGATTTTAGGGTGGAGAGATGGAGTCCTGCATCAGGCTCTGAGCTCTGTGGGCAGTCTGCTTGAGGATCTCTCACTCTCTGCTTGCCCCCTCCCCACCCTCCCCACCCTCACTCTCTCAATCTTTCTCTCCCAAATAAATAAATCTTTTAAAAATCTTTTTTAAAAAGTAAGTAACAATTCTTCTTCATATGATTCACAGATACTATCACACATAATCTGCTTTTCAACATACCCATTTTTTGTTACCCATCACTACCATCACTTTGGGACATTGTGTAAGTCACTTATAATGTCAAAATATATGTTTATTTCTGTTTTATGTGTTTTTAAATTTCTTCCTTGTGTACTGTTAGTAGGGAACTGGGAAACTATTGCAAATACACCTGTTTATTCCTTATGAAGATCCAGGTATGTCGACAGATATGCTAAGCATGTCAAATAAGAGGTTTCTTGTAATTATTCCAATAAGATATAATAAGGTTTTTATGGGCATAGATATATTCAGAATTCATATTACATGTGTATTTTTAAACATCCTAAAGCTCTTAGCATTTTCTCATTCCAACTAAGAAATACTTAGGCCATTATATTTCCATTGCCAATAATACAGGACTCAAGCTGCATGGTCTATACAATTAGCAGATTTAGATGCATACAGCATATGCTGTCACATAAGATTCTTAATTTGATTTCTATAATTAAATATAGCTGCTAGCTTTTTTTTAAAAAAACTAATGCTTTAAAAACATAGTCTCATTAACATGCATGCTAAAACTTAACTTTCTAAAGATAATCTTGAAAACATATATACAACTTGTGTTTTCTCTCTTAATGTATATACAGGACAGAGAGCAATTCATACCATGGATATCTGACAGAAACTGATGAGATGAATGATAGAATGTCTTTAAATATAACTCCTGTGGATTCTGATGAAGTCAAATTATCTATTGCCTATATTTAAATCTGTGAATGTAGAATCCATCGCTCTATCCTTGTATCGTCATGGGAAATACATCTTTCTACTTGTGTAAATGCTTCCAAAGATCTTTAGATAAACTAATCTTGAGAACCTATGCTTCTATATTCTCATATACTTTAAAGAAGAAACAATCCAAATTTTAAACATATATGTCATAAACTTTTATTAGGAATACCACACACAAAAATAGGAATTTTTAACGAAAAAAGCACAATGACATTTATTATGTTAATATAAGATGGTATTTATAACTTCCATTTTATAGCAGTGGTAGTGTGATGCTGTGACTTTTACATGCTTGAAGGTGAATTCTGATTCTGCTGCTTCTTATTTATTCATAGGTACTTGGGTAAACTTTTATTGCCTCTGTTTTCTCATCTTCAAAACGGAGATAATAAAAGTAATTGCTTCATATGAGTTTTATGATAATTAAGTAAGATCACGCCAATCAAGCATGTGGAAGAGCCTGAAACAATACAAATGTACAACAAGCAGAACTACTACTGTTCGTAAGTTTTTATCATGATGGGCCTTTGCTTCAGATTTCCATACTCCTCTTCCAGACAGAACTGTTCTGGAGTGTATTGAAAGTTAGCCATGTTAATCATGATCCTTACATTCCCACTATGAATTAATATGAAAGAATATTTTTTCAGCAGAGAAATCAGGTTGACTTAGGGAAAAAACTGCCTCCCACTTATTAAAATGTTATGCATCTGGATACAGTGCATGTCTTTAGTAGCACTATCCTAGATGATGATGATGATGACGATGATTGACAACTCTCAGCTGCTTCCTGATAATAATATTATACCTCCTTGCTTTTTGCTCTATGACTCTGGGGAACATTTCAGTAGAGTAGAGAAAATGTACATTCCCACCCTATCAACTCTGGTCTTTTCCACATGAATGGCTGTGACCAATAGACTATGTGAAGAAGAGCAGTGTGCTCAGCCCAAGTCAAGTCCTTAAGATTCATAACCTTATGCTTGCCCCTCTTGAGGTCTCTTCAGTAACAATGTCATGTCCACAGAGCAGATATTTCCTCAGTCTGAGTCTTAGAATGCAAAAGCTTGTGGAATCCCCCTGAGCCCACAGATGCAGAATTAGAGGAAGAAATAAATATTTGTTTTGTAAGCCAGAGATTGGGGATTATCCATCACCCCAGGAAAAGCTGATTAAACATGTGATAAAGGCATTTATATAAAAAGAAGAAATATAGTTTAATTTCACTACCCCAAAAAGAATGAAAGAAGAATTTAAATACTAATTAAAATTTATTTTTCCTGGAGGTCTGAGGAATGTCAACTATTCAACATGGAGGTGGAGGTCAATAAGCTGGAACTGATGAAAAATCCAGTTACACTCATAAAGGAATTGTCAGCAATAGGATCTCGATATCAAACTTTGCATGCACGCTTTAAACCAATTCCTGCAGAGCAGAAAGAGACTAAGAACCGCATTTGTGCTACTGTCAATAAGACTATGACTATGATACAAGAGCTACAAAAGCAAACAGACCTGGAGCTGTCACCACTGAGTAAAGAAGAGCAAACTGCGGCAGAACAATTAAAATCTTTCATGTCAGACGTATGAAGAAATGGACTTGCAAAAGGGAATTCTGATGAAGAAGAGATGCATTCCAGAAAGATTTAGGAAGATGTCTTGTTAGCACTTGATGACTAGAGGTGGGACGATGGAGAAGAAGGTTTGGTTGTGGTCACTGGATAATGACGCCTTTTACAAGAGAAGGAACTATAAGAAGGGCAGATATAGGAATAAAGTTTAGCCAAAAGGATGGAATGGGAATAAAGAGATTTAAAAATAAATATCACACGTAATTAGTCTTATAATTTCAAGCAAGGAAGTCACATAACTCTATTTTGCATCTGTTTTTGTGTAGTTGGGGTAACATGAATGTCCTGGCCTATCAAGAAAGGATATATGTACTATCAGATGTGAATGAGCATGCTTTGGAAACTAAAGGGTAGAAAAAATATTTGTATTACATTTTACATATGTATATAATTTTATTTTTGAAAATTTTGATTATAGATAATGGTCACATTATTGATGAGACTGCTAGTATGTGCCCTCTAGTCCTCCACAGAAGCTAACTTTGGTAATAATAAATTGGCTATTCTGTGATAGTCTTACTTTTTTTTCCTCTATTCCTTCTGCATGCTAATGTTGAGCAACATGAACTGTCACTTAAAAAAAAAAATTATTATTCCTGAAAAAAATGCTAGAAGTACTAAAACCTCTTGAAATAAAAATGTATTTGGTATATAAGGACAAATACACAATTTTAGACTGCATCCTAATATACAAGAAGATGGCTAATTTTCCTGTCAGCTTGTCTGGGCCATGATACCCAAATATGTGGTCAAACATTATTTTGGATGTCTCTGCAAAGGTGTTTTGGATGAGTTTAAATTTAAATCAATGGATTTTGACTAAAGCAGATTGCCCTCCACAGTGTCAATCAATTTCATCTAATCAATTAAAGGCCCAAACCAAAGACTGACTTCCCCCAGGTGAGAAGGAATTCTACCAGAAGATGATCTTCAGACTTGATCTGTTCAAACTTAAACTGCAACATTGGCCTTTGCCTGACTAACTGCCTTTGAACTTGAACTGCAACATTAAATTTCAACTTGCTTCCCCACTCTTCATATTTTGGACTTAGGAAGCTGTATAATCATATGAGGCACTTTATCAAAATAAATATCTCTCTGCCTCTTTCTCTCCCTTTCTGTACACTCACACAGACAGACACACACACGCCCTCTTGGTTCTGTTTCTCTGGAGAACCCTGATTAAAGCAGATACGGTGACACGGTAATGGTAGTGGGGAATATGATCTTTAGAATGAGCTTTCTGAATTGGTTTTGCAATTTCCAGAATCAGCTCTCTATTCTGATTAGATTGAAGATACTTCAGCTCTATTTCCAGGAAGAAAGAGAGCCCTGATCATCCATTTTGTGATGTGGCTCTAGAGATACACAAAATATCAACTCCTCATCCAGTACCTAGGAAGCAAGAGATCAATGAACCAGGTATATCATAATTTTGAATATTTTAGTCAAACAAATGAATAAAAGGAGGTAAATTGTTTTTTCCTAATGTCTCTGTACAAACTGGAGAAAGTGAAGAATTATCTCAGTGATTTGAATTCCCAGCTCAAGGACTGGAAATCTACTATATCCACTTTGAAAAAAGATGTTTATTTCCTTTAGTCACATGGCTGTCATTGTTAAAACCAAACAAAAAATCTTATTCTGCAGTGGCTGAGTAACAAGGCAAACTGAATTCTCAGCCTCACAAGGCAAACTGAATTCTCAGCCTCACATATTAAAGTGAGAACATTGATTGAAAACATACGGGATACTGAAAGTTGGAATATGGAAGTATGGAAAGACTTCAATGAAACTGGACTCATTGAGTCTCTAAATTCTGATTTGTTCTTTGCTGGCAGAAATAACCTCTCCATCTAAGTCTGAGGAGATTAATGAACTCTTCACTGTCTGAAGAAAATAAACTGGTCTAATATGAGGAAGTTGTCCTGCAAAGCACTATGATCCACTTCCACAACCTCTCTTTGCAGCCCCTACAGCTAGACTTAAGTCGCAGGAAGCTCCTAAAAGTGGTGTACAAAGTGTGACCCATGACACACCATGCTACACTCCAAAAGAACTACTTGATTTTTCTAACTGATGCAAAGAAAAATTGGGGGGAATATCTGTGGGAATGTGTATTAAGGTTGTGGGATCCTGAAGACAAAAACCATAAAGTTGGATCAGGCCAAATTTGGTGATACAAACCTACTAAGCAGAGAATTCTACATTTAACATTGCCACTTGGGGAGTTAGAAAGGGCTCTATCAGATTGTTTGCTTGGTTGGCTAAAACCTGGACAAAAAGGTGACCCACATTAAGTGAACTTGAAATACTGGACCTTCTTTGGTTTATGGTATAGGAAAAAGTTCAATGGCTTAAGAGACTTCGGAAAGATACAGAGGACTTATCATTTCTGCACCACTGACCTAGCCTGAGAGGGTCCAGAAGACACAATATTCAACATTACTGTGAGAAATTAATTGCTCTGCAATTTGCTCTTCTCTGCACAATTTCTACCACAGCCTCATCCAACGTATTTTATTTTATTTTTTTCTCAACGAACAGATGGATCTCAGAGAATGACAGTAGATTACCATAAGCATAACAAAGTGGTGACTCCAATTACAGCTCCCTTACTAGATATGACTTCCTTGAACAAATAATATATTTGCTCATGCAAGGTATGCCACCACTGAGCTGACAAATGCTTTTTTTCCCTACATCCTTGTTGATAAAGATCATCAGAATTTGTTTGCTTTCAGAAGGAAGGCCATTAATATACCCTAATTATACTACCTCGGGGATATATCAACTCTCCCACCCTATGTCATAATTTAATTTGAAGGATCTTATCACCTTTCTCTTCAATAAGGTATCACACTAATCCATTACACTAATGACATTATCCTTTTAAGACTGGGTCAGCAAGAAACAGCAACTATTCTAGACTTATTGAAAAGACATTTGTGTATCATAAGGTGGAAAATAAATCCAACAAAAATTCAGGGCCTTCAACCTCAGTGAAATTTCCAAATGACCAGGGTGTGGGACATGTTGAGATACCCCGTTCTTTTTTGAGATGCCCCTTCTAAGACTGAGAATAAGTAGCTACATCTGGGCTTTCCTACAATGAATAAAGAGCTACACCACCTAGTGGACCTCTTTGGATTTTAAGAGACAATATAGTCTTTATTTGAGTATATATCTCTCTGGCCCTTTTACTGAGTGACCCAAGAGCTACTAATTTTGAGTGAGGCCCAAAACAAAAGGAGGCTCTGCAGTGAGCCCAGACTGTTGTGTGAATTGCTCTGCTACTTTGACCAGATGATCCAACAGATCCAATGGTGATCGGAATATCAGCGGCCAATAGAAATGCTATTTTGAGCCTGTGACAGCTCCCTATAGGTGAATTACAGTGCGGTCTCTCAGGGTTTAAAAGCAATGCCCTGCCAGGGGAACCCTCTTACACTCTTAGTGGGAATACAAGCTGGTGCGGCCACTCTGGAAAGCAGGATGAAGTTTCCTCAATAAGTTAAAAATAGAGCTACTCAATGACCCAGCAGTTGCACTACTGGATATTAACCCCAAAGATACAAATGTAGTGATCCAAAGGGATCACTACACCTGCACTGGAGAACCTCTTAAGATTCATAACCTTATGCTTGCCCCTCTTGAGGTCTCTTCAGTAACAATGTCATGTCCACCCAATGCTTACAGCAGCAATATCCACAACAGCCAAACTATGGAAAAAGCCCAGATGTCCAACCACAGATGAATGGATAAAGAAGATGTGGTATGTATATGTACACACACACACACACACACACACACACACATATATACCCACATGGGATATTATGCAGCCATCAAAAAAGGAAATCTTCCTATTTACAATGACATGGATGGAACTAGAGGGTATTATGCTAAGCAAAATAAGTCAATCAGAAAAAGACAATTATCATATGATCTTAATGATATGTGGAACTTAAGAAACAAGGCAGAGGATCATAGGAGAAGGGAGAACAAAATGAAACTAGATGAAACCAGAGAGGGAGACAAACCATAAGACACTCTTAATCATAGAAAACAAACTGAGGGTTGCTAGAGGGGAAGGACGTGGAGGGATGGCGTAACTGGGGGATGGACACTGGGGAGGGTATGTATTGTAATGAGCACTGGGTATTATATAAGGCTGATCAATCACAGATCTGTGCCCCTGAAATAATGCATTATATGTTAATTAACTTAATTTAAATTTAAAAAAAAATAAAAGCAATGCCCTGCCAACCTCTGTGAATAACTGTTGTACTTTTGAGAAATAGGCCTTAGCAGAGACTGAATGATTAATCATGGGCCACCAAGTTACCATGCAACCTAGGCTACCAGTCATGAACTGTTATCTGACTCGCCCAGATATTACATTGGGCATGCACAGCAGCACTCCATCATCAAACAGATGTGGTACATACAATATCAGCCTGAGCAGGCCCTGAAGGCACAATAAATTATATGAAGAAGTGACCCAAATGCCCATTATTCCCCCGGTCCACTCCTAGCCCGCAACTATGACCTCAGGGGATGTTCCCTTTGACCATGCAACAGAGGAAGAGAAGGCTCAGGCCTGGTTTACACTAGCTCTAAAAGAGATGCAGGCAGCACTGAAAGCGGACAGCTGAGGCTCAAAAGTTCCTTTCTAGGATACCCCTTAAGGACAGTTGAAAAGACAAATCTCTCCAGGGAGCAGAACTTGGAGAAGTGTACCTAGATGCTTATTTTGTTTGAAAGGAAAAATGGCCAGTATATACTGGATCATGAGTTGTGGACATGAATTAGTGACAAGGAAGTCTTGGAAGGAGCTCTCTGAATGGGAAAAAAAACAAAAAACAAACAAACAAACAAACAAACAAAAAACAAAGATATTTGTGTCCCAAATGAATGTTCACCAGAAAGTTACTTCAACAGAGGAAAATTTTAAAAAGTCAAATGGATAGGATGATTCTTTTTTCTGGATGCCTGTCAGCCTCTTTCCCTAGTCACCCATTAAGTGGAAGGTTTCCACCAGGCGACACAGCAATGATCCCGTTGAACTGGAAGCTAAAACTGCCCCTTGGTCATGTTGGGCTTCTCAAGATTCTGAATGAACAAGGAAAGGAGAATTACTGTGTTGACTGGGTGATTAATATTGATTACCAAATGAAAGTTGTATTACCACTCCACAATAGAGGTAAGGAAGAGTATATATGGAATACAGGAGATCCCTTAGGGCAGCTCTCAGTATCACCATGCCCTCTGATTAAAATCAATGGAAAACTAAGCACACAGTCCCAGCAGGACTATGAATGGCCCAATCCTTTTGAAAATGAAGATTTCAGTCACCTCATCAGATAAAGAGCCATGAATGGCTGAGGTGCTTCCTGAGGGCAAAGGGAATATAGAATGAATAGCTGAAGAAAGTAAGAAACTAATAAATACAACTACTACCACATGACCAGTGGTTAGTCTGTTTCTCTGGAAATCTCTGACTAATACTGAAGGGCATGAAAAACATGGCAAGATGAGAAAGTAACCACCAAAAAGTAGGAAACAAACTTGGCAATGTGGTGATCATAACAAAATATTCTTCGATTATTTTACGATTTAAAAACAACAAAAAGATTTTATATGTACATTCTCATTTGCATATGCATTTAATAAAACAAAAACATTTCAAAGTATCATTTTTCATTCTTCAATAAGTATTTCAAAATTGGGGCACGTGGGGGTGTGCCTGAGTGGCTCAGTCAGTTAAGCATCTAACTTCGTCTCAGGTCATGATCTCAGAGTCCTGGGATCTAGCCCCACATCAGGCTCCCTACCCATCAGGGAGTCTGATTCTCCCTCTACCTCTACACCCCCCAACTTGTGCTCACTCTCTCTCTAAAATAAATAAATAAATCTTTAAAAAAAGTACCTCAAAATTGCAACATCTTGTGTCTTTAGTTTTTCTTATTCTTTATTTAAATTCAGAGGATTTTAGAAAAAAAAAACACAGTAAATAGGTTTCCTTTTGTTTGTTTGTTTTTTAAAGATTTATTTATTTATTCGACAGAGATCACAAGTAGGCAGAGAGGCAGGCAGAGAGAGAGAGAGAGAGAGAGAGAGAGAGAGAGAGAGGAGGAAGCAGGCTCCCCACTAAGCAGAGACCCTGATGCGGGGGGCTCGATTTCAGGACCCTGGGATCATGACCCGAGCCAAAGGCAGAGGCTTTAAGCCACTGAGCGACCCAGGCACCCCTAAGTTTTCTTTTTATCCATAAAATAAGATAAATTCTTTGTGACACTTGATAGTAAATACTTAGATTTTCTCACATCTACATTTTGTTGATTTGAGTACATAGCACAGACATGTAGCTAAAAAAAAGAAAGAAAAAGAACAAGATTATTAAAAGGAGTAAACTGTGAAGAATAAATTATCCTTTCATTTCATTTTCAGAATTATCCAAAACCCTTCTTCAGAGGAGTTACTACTTATAATGTGGCTCATTGAGAATTCGTGAAAGTGAAAGGTTCTTGTATGCCTTCCATGCTTTTATTTTTTTTAAATGGTGTGATAGACATTCTTCTGTACCATGCCTTTTTCTTATTATTTACTGTCATTGGTTTCATTTATGCAGCACTTCAAATTAGATGCATTGATGATGATTTTCTCAATTTTCTACTAATAAAATTTACATTGTGTGTGTGTGTGTGTGTGAGTATTCCCATTATACACAATGTTATGATTTCCAATCTTATATACACTTTCTCCACAGCCCTCTAATAAGATTTTGGCAGACTTTTTAAGAAATGAAACTGAGATATATTCAGTCATAGAAACATAGTTGGAAAAAAGTTACTATGGCAGAGTTACAGAATCAGAATTGAAATATATAGATATATATGTATATATATTGAGATGCATGCCCCTCAAAAAAAAATGTCACCTAAATGTGTTTGCAAGTGGCCAACTCCTTAAATAAATGGCTTTTTCCCTATTCCATTTCTTTTGGAAACCTCTGCTTAATTTCAAAGATTTTTAAGATAGAGTTACATTTTTAACCCCTAAGCAATTCCAGCTCTGACATATTACTTCCTCTGGGTTTGTAATCTGTGTTCTGGTACTCAACTCTCATTCTGTTTGTACTTTTTCTTACCTAGTTGTCCGAATCTTGAATCTTTCTTATTCTATAAGATGTCAACCAAACCTCTGTGAAGCAGATTTTAATGAATGTCTTAGAGGTGAGAAAGTGGTAATTGAGAAGCTTTACAACAAAGTACCACACTGAAAGTTACTTTAAAATTATATTACTATGTCTTTATTATTTCATGGACCTTGAGAGTTTTCATCAATCAGCTCTTCGCAAAGCTTTCACTTTCCCAATTTGTCACTGAACACGTTCGTTCTATGCTTTCTTTTCCTCTTTATCCCTCTGCGGAAGTCATGTGCTATAGAAATGTTTATCCAGTCTACTTGAAATATAACTTTTACACTTAACTTCCTGTTTAGAAATAGGCTATGAATACAGTCAGGTTTTCAGTTCTGACTTTAAACAAGTTTCCGTATATAATTTTTCTCTATCAACTATATAGAAAAAAGCTGAAATAGAAACATTAATGTTAAAAAACAGTAGAGAAAGAGGTGAAAACTAAATTCTGATTGTACAGTCATGATAATAAAATCCCTCAATCTGCCACTGATCCTTCATGTTCAACTGGTGATCCCATCAAGAGCACATGTATTAATTTTATTCTTTCTGTAAAGACCACAAAGCTAGAATTTATTTTTTCTTAATTTAAACACATGTGTTACCCCCAGTTACTTTTTTCCCCCCCATTGGTATTAAAGAGTGGGACATTTTGTAATAACAAAACCACTGTTATTGTGATAGCAGATAGGATATAATAATTATGATTGTGGAATTCATTCTGTTAAAGATTTTATTTACTTCTTTATTTCAGAGAGAGAGAGAGAGAGAGAGTGCATGCACTCTGCTGGGGGGACAGAGAGGGCAGCCGACTCCAGGCTGAGCAGTGAGCCCCACGCAGGGCTCCTTCCCAGGACCCTGGCATCATGACCTGAGCTGAAGACAGACACTTAACCAACTGAGCCACCCAGGTGCCCCGATGATTGTGGAGTTTAAATATGGTGTCTTCCAAGATCTAGCCATAGATAGCTGTGTGACTATGAGAAAGTTACTTATCTAATTCCTAGTTTCCTCATATGTAAAATGAAAACCAAAACAGTATTTATCTCATTTGATTGATATAATGGTAAACTTTAACAATAATATTTACAATAGTACTCAGATTACACTAAGCCAGAGAAAAGTTATAATGCATATAAAACAACATTCAAGTTTATTCTCTAATCAAAGGTGAATAGTTCCATAGGATGATTAAATAGCAGATAAGTAGAAAGACAAAATGTGTACACCAAACAGAAGAAATTCAGGGGACTATGGGCTACAAAAACCCCAAAGTATTAGAATTTAGAAGAACAATGATTATGAAAGTATATTTAATGTAAAATAAATCATTGTCATTCTTATATTTTCACATTCCCAAATACATGCTGAAAAAATACAAGGAATTCAGACAAAATATCTGTATTTAGCATTCATTTGAATTTAACATGAAATGTATATAATTGCAATTAAATGTAATAAAAGCATCTAAAATTATAGTTTAGACTTGATATCTAGAGTTATTCATATTTCTGAGTTACTTAAATTCTGCTTACCAGAACAACAAAGTTGTGTATTTGAAAGATACCAAAAATATGAGTACCATCTAGTGGTAAAACAGGAGGTAAGCAGCAGGCTGTGAGAAAAGGGGGTTAAAACAGGTCACGGGAATACACAGCAGGAATCAGATTATAAGGAGGAATGAGGTTATGGCCAGAATCAGTAAATATTAAAAAAAAAAAAAGAGCCCAGCTCCTTATTATAGTGTATATGGATGATTGGATGGTAAAACAACTGAGCTGTAACCAACAGGGAAACAATGTACATCTGTCAGAACCTTGCTCCTGAACACATTTCTGTATAATGAAGACACAACTAAATTTTAGAACCTAAATGTTGGAGTGACTGGAATTTAAACCTCTCATATCAATGCAGAGCAACAGTAACGCTGCATGACTGTGATGGAGGCCTGAGATGGTGGAGGGGGCGTGAGGGGCAGGCAGATTGCTGTAGAATAGAGAGAAGTAAGCATTTTGAAAACTCTTGTAACAGTAATAGAGTTTGCATTAAGTATAACAGTAATAGTTTTAGGAACAACAATTTGTTTTGGAAGATACTGCTTCAGTTATCTTAAAAATCCAGGTAAGAAAAACTAAAGCTTGGCCAAGAACTCAAACCTAATAAAACACTAAGCAAGAATACAAATTCAAGTGTGGTTACAGAATACAAACTCAAAAAATAAAAGATGCTTTCTTGAAGTATATAGCAACACAAAATATTGAATATGAGTGTTGTTCTAGTGCCTAAGGAAATAACAAGTCCAAATATCCTGATAAAATTATAAACCCCAACCTGTCTCAAGGAAGTCAAAATCCACAGAAGATGAAAAGTGTTTGTGCTATTTCAATATTTTGAGCAAGAAACAAAAGGAAGAATGGTTAGAAGGAAGGAAGGAAGGAAAAGAAATCCACATATCACAGAAAGATGTGTTTGTTATTTTAATAAATTTTATATTTTAATCTCTGTTTATATTGATGAAGGTTCATAAAATTTCAGTAGAGTTTTATTGCATGTAATTAAGTAATAATGCAGGTGGATTGAAAAAAATAGAATTAAAAAGAAAAACAATGCTTAAAGGTATGAAATAGGAATGAGGAGTTTAAGGCCAACCATGAAGTTGAAGGGCACACAGCACTCCATGAGACGGCCCTTACTTCTGATACTAACAGCAAGTTCAGGAGGGTCCTCAAATCGCACTTATATTCAGATTTGCCAGTGGCCTTCAAGTTGCCAGAAGGGTTCAGAATTCACTGAGAGCTATTTCTCTCATAGTTTCGCAGTCTATTACAGGTACAGGATACAGATTAAAATCAATCAAAGGAAAAGGCATACAGGGGAGAGTTCAGAAGGAGACCAAAACAGGGATTGAATTGTCCCTTCTCTGCAGAATCAAGAATGTTGGAGGGGGTTGTTGTGATAAGCATTAGCAGGTCCTACTTTTTTTTTTATATATATTTTATTTATTTATTTGACAGACAGAGATCACAAGTATGCAGAGAGGAGGAAGCAGGCTCCCTGCTGAGCAGGGAGCCCGATGCAGGGCTCGATCCCAGGACCCCGGGTTCATGACCAGAGCCGAAAGCAGAGGCTTTAACCCACTGAGCCACCCAGGGGCCCCAGCAGGTCCTACTTTAGTGCACTGCTTAAATTCCATAGTGGTTCCCACAGGGCCATGTCCCATATAGGCATCCCTGTAATAAGCAATTTTTGGTTGCCCTTCTGCCTGACCATATGACTAACTCACTGGCCACCACCCTTGAGCAAGTAAAATGCAAACAAGAACAAACAACATAGAATTTAACCTGTTGAACTTATTTGTTTTCACCTTCTCCAATCAGAATGACAGCCTTCTGAAGAGGATGCTGTCCACTCATAGGGAAACTGCCACCATTTTTTTTTTTAAGATTTTATTTATTTATTTGACAGAGAGAGATCACAAGTAGGCAGAGAGGCAGGTAGAGAGAGAGAGAGGAGGAAGCAGGCTCCCTGCCGAGCAGAGAGCCCTATGCGGGACTCAATTCCAGGACCCTGAGATCATGACCCGAGCCGAAGGCAGAGGCTTAAACCACTGAGCCACCCAGGCGCCCCTAAACCGAGAAACTACTTGTTGGTGAACAAAGAGCACTGTCCCAGCGACTTTGGTATGACCACAGCATCTAACACCTCATCAGGGGTTCCAGAATTATCCCTGAGGGAAAACAGGCTATCTATCTGTGAGGATCTCCTTCATTCCCCTGGTAGCGCATTCCTGAATAAACCATTTCCACTTCATTATGAACCACTTAGAGGCACTACCCTCTCCTTTAGAATTTCTTTGGCATCACCCAAGAAAATATAGGCTTCATAGGTTTCAGGATTATTTTATGCCTCTCAGTCATAGTGACAGTTTTAATGATTTCTCATAGCAAGCTAGTCTACACGCCACACAAGAATATCGTTTGGCAGATTAACAGCCTCTGTGTGATTTCAGGCGATCTTATGGGTTTCCATTTAGTATGTCCAATCGGTATTGGGGGAAGCGTGGCTTCACATGCTTTCTGTTTTACAAAACTAGTTCGATCCTCATAATACATTCAGGTAAAGGAAGCACAACCACAGTACCTAAAATTTGTTCAAACACATAAATATTCACCTAAACATTTACCTTAATCTCATTAACCTTTATATTTCTACAGCCTTCTAGTCTAACTGTGTCTCCCACCTCTCACTCCGCCAACAGATTTGGAACCACAGTGTATGAGATTCCCATTTCAATGAATCCCCAAATTTCTTCACCTCCCTGGCCATTTTACCCACTCATGCATAGGACCTGGCATCTACAGTTAGGGGTTGGGCGGAAGGACTCAGGCCTACTTCTCAGCATTTATCTTGATTAGATTACTGGACCAATGTCCTAGGCATTTGAGTGTTGGGTTTCTCATTGTCATCTTTGTCAGTGGCCCTCTAAATTTCTTCAGACTAAGATTCCTAATCGGATTTCGTTAGTATTCATCAATGTTGGGGCACCATCAGTCCATCCATGTTCCCAAAATACTATATTAAGGGCCTATGGACATCCACTGTATTTGCCCCATTTCTTAGTAACTGTTTAAGAATCTTCACCTTGCAGGGATCTGGGTGGCTCTGTGGGTTAAGCCTCTGCCTTCAGATTGGGTCATGATCTTAGGATCCTGGGATCGAGTCCCACATCGGGCTCTCTGCTCAGTGGGGAAACTGCTTCTTCCTCTCTCTCTGCCTGCCTCTCTGCCTACTTGTGATCTCTGTGTCTCTGTGTCAAATAAATAAATAAAATCTTAAAAAAAAAATCTTGGCCTGGCTGCTGCTCAGGCAGTCATCCATCTGGTTCCCCTTAAGTCATGATCCCAGGGTCCTGAGATTGAGCCCACGTTGAGCTCCTTGCTCAGTGGAGAATCCGTTTTTCCCTCTCCCTTTGCTCCCCCCACCCCTGGTCATGCTTTTTCTCTCTCTCAAACAAATAAATAAAATCTTAAAAAACAACAGCAACAACAACTAAAAAACTTGACCTTGCTGTGTTGAAACTCTAAGTTTTTTATTTTTTCTATTCTCTTGCAAACCATCCTGATTTTATATATTATCTGTTGTTTTAGCTCAATTTTCCTCTCTGATAGTGGTTCTGAAGCCAAAAACTGATACCTTGTCTAGGATCCAAGGATAGCCCACCATCAAGATTAATCCCAACACTCTGTCTTATTTGTGTGGTAGCTGTGAGAGGTAACGACAACCAGGGGATTACATATTTCACTTGTTTTTTGTTATTTGCATTTCCTTATGCATCCAAGGAGTCAGCTTTTCAGAAATTCAATCTGTGATTCCTAAATTTACTTGGTACCTTCTACTTGTAGTAACTGCCTGCAACACAGCTGTAATTCTATAAAATGGTGACCACCCCCTATGGCCATCTGAGGTTCAGGGGGTATGTTCATCCCCCACCATCTCATCTTTTTCCCCAAACCACGTATTCCCATGAATCGGGTCCATTTTAGCAAATTCCACTTCTCAAGTCAAATGTCCAGTTACCCAAACTGCAGCGTTTGAGGCCACACAGTCCTCCATGAGACTGCCTTCTCTTCTGACAACAATTGCAAGTTTGATGAATTTTAAAACCGCCCTCAGGTTTGATAATTCTCGAGAAGGACATGCAGAACTTACTGAATGATGTTATTCCCACAGTTAAGGTCAAATATATATGAAAAGGGTGCAGATTAAAGTCAGCCAAAGAAATAGACAAATGAGCAGACTCTGGGAAGACTCCAAATAGGAGTCTTTTGTTTTTCTCTCTATATTGAACCAGGCAGGGCACCTTATTTTGGGGGTATTAGTATATAGAAATGCAGAGTATTGCCAAATAACAAAGTTCACCTTTGCATTAGGGCTCCATCAGGAATTACTGACTGATTTATTGCTTTCCCATTGATACTGTGTGAACCAAAGCCTCTACCCTGTGTTCCACCATGGGTCTTTCTGGCGTGATCAACCCAGGAGATAGCTTAATCACATCAGGATGATAAATCAGTAGTAAAACTTCCGGTGCCCCTCCAAAAGGAAAGATTGATCTGATGCACGACTAAAACCCCTTTGAGCAGTCAGATAATAGGCTAACTGCAGGCAGAGGATCAGTGATGCTATTGTCAACCCTCTAATTTCAGTCAACTAAGACATGGACTGTCACCTTAAGAAGACTTTTGCCCCATTTCCAAGCTGAATTTCCTATTGCACAAGGCTCTTCGTGAATATGTATGAACCAATAGCTTAAAACTTCCCCAGTTGAGTTGTTTGAGGAGAAACTGCTTTGGGAAATATATCCCTAGTGTTCTTCTCTCTTTGTTGTAGGTAAAACCCTTCCCTTTCCCATTCTTTGGCTGGATTGTGTCCTTTGCCTCAACACCCACATTGAAGTGACCCCAGTTTGAGGCAACACAGGGGTACAGCAGACACCTGGTTAAGGATCAGCTCTTCTAGAGGCTATGATGGGAAAATGCTGTTTAAAAATAGGAAAACCAGGGGGGCCTGTGTGGCGTAGTCAGTGAGCATCTGACTTGGTTTCAGCTCACGTTTTGATCCCAAGGTTATAAGATCTGGCCCTGCGTGCAGCTCTGTGTTTAGCAACAGAGTCTGATCGAGATTCTCCCTCTCTGTCTCTGACTCATGTTTCTCTCTCTCAAATGAAATTAAAAAAAAAAATCTTAGGAAAAAAAGAGAGAGAGAGAGAGAGAAAGAAAGAGAGAGAGAAGAAAACCAAGTTTCTTTCCAGGATTCTCCGCTAACCACTTATGGTAAACTACATAATGCCCTCAACCTTGTATCTGTAGGGGAGATTAAGTTAAATAATCCCATATTTGTGTTCTCAATTTAAGACTGACTCAATCTTTTTTTTTTTTTTTTTTTTTTTTAAGACTGACTCAATCTTGAAGCGAGGTTATCTATCCTGGATTTTCCAGGTGGGCCTTGATGATCTTGAACTTTACCTGTGATCTTAGAGAACATTCAGTGATGGTTAAAGAAATCCTCCACACTTCTGTGTTCTGGAAAATTACTATTGCAAGGAATCACGGTTCACCATGTGACTTAACTAAGACTCACAGGTATCACCCCTCCCCATGTTTACCTACACTAGGTCCAGGCACACTTTCCATATTCCTATTATCGATCTCATAAATGATTAAACTATTTTGTCCTTATTCATCAATCATAACAAATTTTTATTAAATACTGTTAAGATTCTGTCCTGCCCAAGGGCCTGAAATTTGCCCCCCTGCAGCCTGAGTCAGCACACAGCCCTTCCTCAGAGCCCTTGTGGGAAAACAGGCCAGCCTCAGGGTAAAATATCCTCTGATCTATTATCCAGTCAGACCACTATTTTATCTCACTTCCCTACATTCTAGTCTTTCTACTTGTTTGCTCCACTTTATAAAAGAAAAATCTTGTTTTGCCTGTTTTCTGAAACACTTACAGATCTTGAGTTCAGAGCTTTCTTTATCACAATAGTATTTTCAAACACAGTTTCTCCTACCCCTGGACTTGTTTTTAAATTGACAGCTCAGCGTAATCACAAGGATCCTTGCAGGAGGGAGACCGTGGTGTTGGAATGAGAAAGAAGACAGGATGACAGAGGCAGAGGCTGAAATGATACCATTGCAATGCTTTACAATCACAACAATGCGAAACAATCAGGAAATGCAAGCTTCCTCCAAAAGCTGGACAAGACAAATATAGATGATCCTCTGCAGCCTCCAGAAGGAAGCAGGCCCACTGACACTTGACTAAAGCCCAGTGAGACTTATTTTGACCCACAGAACTGTAAAATAAGAAATTTACAATGTCTTAAGCCACTAAATTTTTGGAAGGTAATTTGTTAGACCAACGATAGGAAACTAATACCCCTTTGTGTAAGCTTGGCCAAATCATTTCTTAATTTCTCCAAATGTAAAATGACTCCATTGAGTAGTTTATTTTATGGTCAAGCCTAAGTGTCCAGAGTATTACCCCAAACAGCACCATTTTCCAAGTTTTGAACTTAGACTTTAGAAATTCAGTATCAAACACTGGAATAGGAAGATGTTTTGGTCTAAATAGACAGGTGATATGGATATGTTAGGGGACGATGAGAGCCCTCCACAGTTCAGGTGTTGTGAACTTGGAATTAAATCAGAAAAAGATCAGTCAATCAAGAAAGAATACAAACATGGGATTGTAAAGGACTGGAAGCAAAAACCCAATTACCAAGTGAAAAAACAAACAACCAAGAGTAGAATTCAGCCACCTCAAGGCTGGACAAGATGTATAAGTGGAAGCAATGGACAGAATGACTCTCATAGAAAGCCAACTCCATTCTCCTCCAAGTGAAGATTATGTTCATCCCAGGGTTACCGCAGCGCACTGATTAGGGTCAATCTGGGCCTGCGAAATGTTTGCCTCAGATGTGGGACTCGCAGAGTTCAGAAGACAAAGCAATTCCAGAACCATGGCAGGTAAATGCAGAGTTTCGACAATGCGACAGTGTCACCAATGGCATAGCCTTTTGTGTCAATTTCTGAGAAAGCTGTAGTAATTACCATAAATTACCACTGAAAGATTTCAAAAATGTACAAGAAAATTAGCAATATTTTTAGGATTCCAGAGAGTCCTAGGAGCTCGATATGCACATAGTCTTATGAGTAAAATACCTCCTGAAATACTAATATTTTCTTTTTTTTTTTTTTTAAGATTTTATTTTATTTATTTGAGAGAGAGAGACAGTGAGAGAGAGCATGAGAGAGGAGAAGGTCAGAGGGAGAAGCAGACTCCCCATGGAGCTGGGAGCCTGATGTGGGACTCGATCCTAGGACTCCAGGATCACGCCCTGAGCCGGAGGCAGTCATCCAACCAACTGCGCCACCCAGGCGTCCCTAATATTTTCAATTATAGGTAATTATATACACATCTGTGTATGTGCATATGTGTGTGTGTATTATGAAAAGCTCTGAGCTATTTATGAAGTGAGAAGGCTGTATGAGTCAGTTTGGGCTGCTGTAACAAAATGCCACAAACTGCATAGCTCAAGCGACTGAAATTGATCTTTTCACAGTTCTGGAAGCAAGACGTCTGAGATCAGGGTGCTAGCATTGTGGTGTTCTGGAGGAGGAGATACTCCTCCTCCCTTTGACAGCTTTCTTCCACCTGTATCCTCACAAGGCAGAGAAGACTCTGGCATCTCTCCCTCTTCTCATAAGGGCTCCCATTCTATCAGATCAGCGTTTCCCCTTAGGATCTTATATAAATATGATCATCTCCTTAAACACTTTATCTCCAATACAGTTGCATGGGGTGTTAGAGCTTCAGCATAAAAATTCTGGGAAGACAATTCAGTCCACAGCAAAGGTAATATGCAAAAATCCCATGCTAAAATTAAGGTTTACTTATTATTAGATAAATTCCGTTTATTTTCATGGATACAGGAAGCAATAACAAAGTAATAGGAACAAAATTACCTACATTCCTACCTCCAGGGGCCAATGCTCAGTATTATGGCAAATTTCATTACAGTCATAGTTCTGTAAATGTTGATTCTGTAGAATAAGACTTTAAAATTTAACATTACAACAAAACTTTTTATCTTAATAAATTTTACCCAAATATCATTTTATTAGCATTAAAATATAATCAATGAATACATGATCAAAAATATCTTTGAATAATAGACATTAATGACAATAATTGCTTCATCTTTTGTTAATATGTCTGTCTACTCTCTATCTTGCTTTTCCTTAAATGGAGGATACATTAATGCAGTATATCAAATTCCCCTTGGTAACTATTCCCATATTCTGTCTCTTTATGCCAGAACCCCTCAGTGTGCCCAGCATCAATAATTACCACAAATGTGTCCCATGTAACCCAGACTACAGATACCCTCTGTACATGGACATCCCGGTGAGCCCTGGGCATATGGGACCTCTTGCTGATGTTGGTCCTCTTTATTTGTGCCTGGGGATTGTATAGTATTCTAATGTTCTCTGTGCCTCAACCTGAAAACATTTAGCAAGCTTTGCTTAGAATTTATGTTCTAAAGATACTATGATGTGTGAACCTAAAAATAAAAAAAGTCATAATGAGATGAATGAGTTTTCATTGGGTATCAAAAGTTTCAAGGAGCACAGATTTGGGTAGAAACTCCAATACTATCTCACTTGTAGAGTGAAGGCAAGGAGTTTTATGAAGGAAACGAAAGGGGAAAATTACATAAGTTGAAATTTTTCTGGGGCACCTGGGTAGCTCAGTCAATTAAGCATCAGACTCTTTATTTTGGCTCAGATCGTAATCTCAGGGCTGTAGGATGGAGCCCAGGGTGGGTCTCCTGCTCAGCAGGAAGTCTGCTTCAGATTCTGTTCTCCCTCTGCCCCTGCCCCTGCTCACACGCATGCCCTCTCGTGCCCTCTCTCTCTTATCCCCCTGCCCCACGTGGGTGTTCTTTGGTTAGGTTACTCTGGATTATACATTGATTGACTACTGATTCTATCTTCAGAATGTCCTCAACCATCAGTCTTGAGACCAGGAAGTCCATTCCCCCACTGACTTCTCAAGCAATTGCCTAATACATTTGCCAGAGGGTTTGGCTCAGTTCATATGAGGATTGGGTAAGGCAGTTTTTCTGCAATGGCTGCTCTGGCTCTATATTAAAATGGCTTCAGTCACGCCAACTTTTCATAAATGAACACATTTGTTAGCAAAACATACCCCTTATTATATTAGACTTCCTGAAGTATGGATAAAGGAACAAAAGTTTTCAATGGTGCAAATTACAAGAACTTTTTTTGTTTATTTGTTTTAAGCTATGACAATTCACACCTCCACATTGTGGACTGAAGTGTATCCCCCCAAATTCGTATCTTGAAACCTCATAGTCCAATGTGACTGTATTTGGAGACAGGGCCTTCAAGGAATCAATTAACGTTATAGATGCAGCCCTTATCCTAAGGAACTGATTTCTTTATAGGAAGAAGAGATGACAGTTGTGCACATGCCAAGAAGAAAGGCCTGTGTGGTCACAGTAAGAAGGTGGTCTGCAAACCAGAAAAAGATGTCTCTAGAAACCAACCCTGCTGAAACCTTCATCTTAGACTTCCAGATGCCAGAACTGTGTAAAAATCAGTTCCGTTGTTTAAGTCATACAGTCTCTGATATTTTGTTTTAGCACATTAAACAGAAGAATACACTCATCAACAAACTATGATTTTCATTTTCCCACATAGATCCCTAATCTTGATTCACATAGTAAAAGGAGAGACAGCGGAAAAGAATGGAAAAAAAAAAAAAGTTAAAATAAACAACTATGGGGCATGTGGGTGGCTCAGTGGGTTAATCCTCTGCCTTCAGCTCAGGTCATGATCCCAGGGTCCTAGGATTGAGCCCCACATGGGGCTCTCTGCTCAGTAGGGAGCCTGCTTTTCCCTCTCTCTGTGTCTGCCTCTCTGCCTACTTGTGATCTCTGTCTCTCAAGTAAATAAATAAAATCTTAAATGAATAAAAAAATAAAAATAAGAAAAAAATAAAATAAATAAACAACTATAATAATCTGTGATGGTATATAACATCACACACTATAGATGTGTACATATTTGTGTGTATATTCATAGCAGAGGTTTCACTAAAAAAAAACTGATTTCAAATCAGGTAATTGTAAGTACCAGTTAGCATTAAGTTCACCTGCATGATTTCTAAACTCAGAGAGATTAGAACTATTATCTTCCAAGGTATACTGCAATGCCAAAGCAAGTAATAGTTTAAAGAACAGAGACGACAACATAATTTTAGAGATTTTTTTCTGGAGTTAATGATTAAGTAAATAAAGAACAAATTGTGAAATATGTTTTGTCAATAAAAACAGCTTAACATATTTTAGAAAAAGTGAATTGATTTTTGAGATTGCAAAGCATTCTCAAAAGCTACCAGTAGATGGTGTGACAGGAGTAATAAAAATTGAGGAAACATACATATGTATTTTCTCAATAACCACTCTTTAATTTTTTTATTCAAGAGTATTTTTAATAATATAACTTAATACGAATAACTGTCTATATAAAGTTTACCTCAATTAGTTCTACACTGCTTTATGATTGCCACAGCTTATTCAAACACAAGTAACAAAAAGGATATAACACTTCATTGTTTCTTTTTTCATTAAGTTCTACACACATACGTCAAAGCTTTCTTGCCTGCATGTACCTAATACTTCATATAGAATATACGCATATTATACATGCATATTTTTTCTTTTGGTGCAGCATATCCACTTCTATAAATCTGTGTAAATATAATCCATATTGGTTTGTGAGAAAATATTGTCATTATATTAATGCTTATAGATGCATTACTAGAATTAAATAATATATCGTTATTCCTTTAGTATTAATAATAGTGTATCTTTGATACATATATCTGTATCAAAGATGATATATATGTATCAAAGAGCCTATATGTATCTAATTATAGACTCAGTTTCAGCTATGACTATTTCATGATACATGTCCAAAATCAAAACAATAATATGTGAAATAGAAAAGGACAACTGCTTGCACACCCAAAATTCTACTTTGTGAGACTGTCACAAAGATTTCCTGTCTCCCCTGTAGCTGGCCTGAAAAAATGACAATTACTCGATGTGTTGTGCCAAGTAAAAACAATCGTCTTCATAACAGAACTTTGTTTTTCAGGTTCCCCCCACCTTTTTCTTTTTTAAAACAGCCTTATTTCTTAGAACAATTTACTGATGGGATGAACATCACCATTCCCCTAATGGCCTATGGGCCATTTTATAGGTCATTGAAATTTTCTGCTGAATTTATACATAAGGTTTATTGATTGTGATGCTCAGAAATTTTCCCAGTGCTAAACCTACCAACTTTGGTGGAAGATCAAACTTCCTCCTTCTCTTCTGAAGTAAATTACAGCCCCGTGACCTGTTTTGACTCATTACTTTGTGAAGATTTATGAATCAGTACAGAATTTATCATAATTTTTTTAACTCTGCAGAATTTGAACTTTATTAATTAAATAAGTATTTATTAAGAATATAGGACAATGCCTGGTACCTTGGAACTACCTGCCCAAGTACTCACAATTTTCTATTACTTAACCATTCACTAGGCTTGACTAACTTTAGTCAGGCTTCTGTCCTTCTCTTAAGCCCTAAACTTCGGCTCATCCCAAGTTTAAGTAAGCACTAACATACAGAACATGCCCTTTAATAGCTCATTCCCAGAATCTCCTGACCACGGAAAGAAACATTTGCTGTTGAGGCACTTGATTTTGCCTCCTGCTCACCCAGACCCTTGCACTACTCCCCACAAAGTTCCTGCTAGTTTTGCTTTCTTCTACCGGTGAAAGGAAAGCCTTTCTGCATTTGAGACAACTGCAATCCCGAAGTCACAGTGTTCTCCCTATTGTAGGGGCCTTTCAAAATAATGTCTCTTCTTGTCTAAGTCATGGTTTTATTTTAACATACCATATGATTATTTGCTATGGTTATCAGCATCCATAAAGATGATTCTATGAATTTTTGAATTTTTTAATATATTAATAAAGTGTGTTGATATATTTTTTAAGGTTGGTCCATGTTGATTTATTCCTATAAACTTCAAAACATGATACTAGTGTGTATCTCATTATACTTAATTCAGTCAGTACCTATATAAGGTGAAATATTTGAAATTGCTGGCATTCATTTATTTGACCTATAAAATTGACAATTTCATATGATGCAGCCTAAAATGTTGATAACTGAGAACAGTCCATAGCTGCTTTCATACATTCACATTTATGCTGATTAATAAACTGAATTAGGAAGCTTTTGGTATTTGTTGTTGCTGTTATGTTCCTCTTAAGTTACTTATAAGCAAAAGAAATACAAATTTATCAAAATTCTATTTAATCTTTCATGCATATGTCAGGAACATCTTGACACTGTGTTGTTCTCATAATGTAATAAAGTTTTCTACTTTTGAAACAAATTATAAGGCAATGTTGAAATTTCTTAACAAATGTATAATTCAGTTAGCTAAAGTTGTACATTGTTACTATTGGTTGTCTGAAAACCATTCATTACATCTCTCTTCTTCTAGTGGTTATCACTAAATAACATGGAATAAATATTTAGTTATCACTAAATACCACGGAATAAATAACATGGAAATATGAATGCATTATTTAATAAATGTGGAACTAATTACTAACCAGGCAATAAGCTATGCATTCTTTTCTTTCTGTTACACAAAATATCTTCTATAATTCACCATTTGATATCATATGAGGTGATATTTTATATTCTATTGCTTTTTTAAAATATTCTGTTTTTTTTTTAAGAATAATTTTAGGTTCACAGCAAAATTGAAAGGAAGGTACCAAGATTTCCTTTGGATTCTCTGACCTCACTCATGTATAGCTTCTCCCATCATCAACATCCCCCATCAGAGTGGCACTTTGTTACAACTGATGAGCTTACACCAACGGATCATAATCACACAAAGTCCACAGCTTACATTAGGGTTCACTCTTGCTGTGGGTTTGGGCAAATGTATAATGACATGTATCCACCATTATAATACACAGAGTGTTTTCACTGCCTTTAAAATCCTCTGTGCTCTACCTATTCATCTCCTCTCCCCCACCCCTAGCAACAACCCAGCTCATTTTGTAAGGCCAAACTCAGGTTTAGATTATATTACTTGCTTAAAATGGCGTTGATTTTTGGTTTTGTCTTCTTTTTGTTTCTTGCAGATATGTCAGTTACTTTGGATATAGCTGAATTTTTAGAGTAGTGTTTTCAAGACTATACAGGTTGAATCTTAGCATATTCTTCACTGTAGCTTTCATTTAGCACTATCCCTAAAGCATATTCTTTCTGGGGGTCAATACTTAAAACCACAGATGTTTAATGCTGTCTGTCTTCCTTGATTATTCAAAACTCTGTCAAAGTTGTTTGTAGGGATGCTTACATCCCTACGTCCCATTCAGTCTGTTAAGTGTCTAACTCTTGATTTTGGCTCAGGTCATGATCTCAGGGTTATGAGACTGAGACCCACATCAGGCTCCACACAGGTTGTGAAGACTACTTAGGATTCTCTCTCCCTCTGCCCCCACCCACATCCTTTCTCTCCCTCTCTCTCTCTCTCTCACACACACACACACAATTCAGTTTTTATTCCATTTAAAGATCCCTGGTAGTCATTCTACTAATGGTCTGCAGAGTTTTACTCTAAGCATGCCCAGCTTAGAATTTTAGCAGTCAGTACTCAAGAAGGCCTCTGTGCAGGCTTGTGGGTCTCTTCTTTGTCTAATCTTTCCTTTCTACTACTCTATCCCTCTATTCTTCTAATTAGAGCAATCTCAGTATTCCCAATCTCTATCTCCTCAATTCACTGAGATTTCCTCCTCTGGATCATGTCTGGGAAGTGTATGTGATTGGGAACATAGGCAAACAAAGGGCTCACATGATGTAGTCATATTACCTTCATGGTATCTTCACCCATTTCTTTTATCCCTTACCCCCTGAAAACTGCCAATCTACTCTGTTTCTGAAGACTTTTTTTTTTTAAATTCCATATATAGATGAAATGGTAGAATATTTCTCATCCTCTGTCTGACTTATTTCACTTACATAATGCTAAATAAGTTCTGGAAAATCTAACGTACAGCATGGTGACTGGTAGTAACAATATTGTAATGTTTACTTGAAAGTTGCTAAGGGCGAGAATGCTAAAAGTTTTCAAACACACACAAAAAAGTTATTATAACTATGTGAGGTGATGGATATATTAACTAACTTTGTTGTGGTAATCATTTCACAATATATACATATATTAAATCATCTTGTCATTTAAACTTATATAATGTTATATGTAAATTATATCTCGATAATAAAAACCAACAAATCTACACTTCATAAGGATAGACAACTAGGCTTTTTTAACAGGGGTCTTGTAGAAGCTGGAATTAGATGCAGAAGGTCTTTTGTCAAGAATCCATGAAAAATAGATCTGATGCCTTTAAAAACTTTAGGTCTCAAAGGACACTGGGATAGTTTAGGAAGGGGTGTGGTAGGGACTATTTTCTTTTGAAGTGCTCCATTTCCCAGGGCATATTATGAAGCACAAAGGGACTCAGGAATGTGAGTTCTGAATGTAGGAAATGTCAAGGACTTGGAGAGCTGGGATATCTGTTAGAACTGTTAAAGGGCAAGAGTGAGTCAGGTCTTCCAGGGTTATTTCTTTAGAGTGAACATCAAATATCAACACCTCACTTATTAATTAAATCTCTTCCTTCTAGATTAACAATCCTTAAAAACCTATGGTGGGCTTTGAGAGGTGGAAGAGACATAGAAAGTGGTTTAGAAAAAATGAAATCACATTGTTAAGTTTTCTGATCCAATCAGTGATTATTTATTTTCTCTGAGGGATTATGGTGGGATAATGTGAGGTGTTAAGTGTGGTCCAAGTTGTCTAAATATCTATCGAGAAGTTTATAGAGTGCTCATCACCTCGGAGTGTCACTTCACCCAGGGTGTTTGAAGGGCCTGTGGGAACCTTGGATCGCCAAGACTTTGAAGTTTGTTGGATTTGTTTTCTTTCTGGGCAAACTTTAGCCCAATTTTGTTTCCTTTCCATGCCTAGGGTTGTACCAGTCCATATGAAAATGTAAAGAAGTCAAGCTTGAAGGCTTGAAAATGGGTTTGAAGGATTTGAAGCATAGGAAGACGGAGCAAGGAAGCTGGAAGTGTACTTGGGGTTGGGGTAGTAAGGGAGCAACAGTTGAGAGGGACAAGTTATCCTTGAGAATTTCAACAGGCTCAAATAAATACATTGAAATTACTGCTTTGCAGATTAAACTTAGATTGAGAAAGTGACTTTTTAGCTTCCATATACTATGAGAAATAAGCAAATCATGGATTAAATGGCAGACCCTAAGAATGCCAGGGAAGCCATTTTACTTCTAAATTATCCTTAGAGAAATTGTTATTTTTAGAGGTAGTAATAAAATTAGTACTGTAACTATAGAACATACAGTCAGTGGGAAGGGAGCGGGTACACAAAGTTACCCACAAATAGATATTAACTTAAAGGGCCACAAGGCAATCCCAGTCAAATAATTCCCTTGCACAATCCCATCACCAGGGACCCAAGGAGCCAAGAATACACTGCTCACACAATTCCTGGTATGAGGAGTTGAAGAAAAACAGAAGAAGCTATGCAAAAAGGCCAAGAACAAGTCTCTTTGCCCAAAGGAATCAAAGTAATTCCTTACCATGTTTCAACAGACAAGATGTCTATAGCACTGGTTTCAGAGTTTAACTCAGCAAAGCATCCCTGATCTACCAAACAAGAGAAAAGTTCAAATCACTTACAGCTGGCAGGGTCTCTAGGTGCGGTCCACCCTCAATCACAGTGATGGGACTACAGAGCCACCAAATCAAACCAAATCTGCAATTAATAAGAAAAGATTATATTTGAAAAACTATTTTAGTAAGAAGAAAACTCCAACAAAATATCTGCAAGCATCTTAAAGGTCAGGCATATGGGAGCTTTCCTTTTTTTGGGCGATTTTCCTAAAGTCTGTTGATATTTGGTAGAGGCAGTTCTCCCTTGCAATTCTGCCTAACACTAAGGAAGGTATATGTTTAGGATTGTTTTGATCCTTGTGTACAGAATATAAGCTAGTATGAGGTAAATATAAATTCTGAAGGCCAGTCAGTGCATCATGGACGTATTAGTCAAGGTTCTCCAGAGAAACAGAACAACAGAATGTGTTTAGAGAGAAATAGATTTAAGGAATTAGCTCATGGGATTATGGAGGCTGGCAAAGTCTAAAATCGGCAGAGTGGGCCAGCCAGCTGGAGAACCAGGGAAAAGCTCATATTATAGTTCAAGGCTGAAGACCAATTGTTGGAAGATTACTTTCTTGTTTGGGGAAGGTCAATCTTACGTTCTATTTGGTCCTTCAGTTGATTGGATGAGACCCACTCAAATCATGGTGGGCAAACTGCCTTACTCAAGATTCACAATTTCAATATTAATTTCACCTCAAAACATTCCCAAAGAAACATCAGAATACTGTTGTTTATTTTTTTTTAATACGATTTATTTATTTATTTTAGAGAGAGAAAGAGAGCATGAGTGGGAGGAAGAGGTTGAGCAGAGGGGGAGGGAGATGAGATGAAACAATCTCCAGCAGACTCCATGTTGAGCATGAAGCCTGACGAGGGCTCAATCTCATGACCATGAGACCATGACTTGAGCTGAATCCAAGAGTCAGACACTTAATCCACTGAGGCACTGAGGCACTCCCAGAATACTGTTTGACCACATATCTGAACACAGTGGCCCAGACGCATTTGACACAAAAAATTAATTATCACCATAGATAGGAAGATTTTTCTTGCCAGTCTCTCCTCCCTAATGTAGTGTGACTCATGTAGTCATGTCCTTAGGATTACCCGGGGTCTTACCTATATAGTCAAAATTCCAGACACTTCTACTTACTATTCTAATTCATTAAACCTCAGATAATGGACATGAATTTACAATTTTAGTCAGTCTCCCGGGGGGCATACAGATAAAGATGGTCATGCACCTTCCTTTGAGAAACAATGTTAGTGATTTTCTTTCGACATTCAGTGTTTAATTAATGCTTTATGGAGTCACGGGAGATTTTAAGCACCTACAATTGCCCATCACACTCATGTTTAATAGTCTGGAAATAACATGTCATGATCTATAATATTTTTTGAGTCCATTAGTTTTTTTTTTTTTTACTTTTTTTTCATCACTAATTTACTGGATTCATTATGCTTACATTTTTTTTTGTCACTCTGTGTAGTAAGACCTATTAAATGTGAACCCTAAATATCATCCCCTGTAGATATCCTTTGAGCTGCCTTATTTATTCAGTGTTTGGTTAAAACTGTCAGCGAATGAGCTTAATGGTGATACCAAAAGATTTTAACAATTTGCTCACTAGAATGTATATGCCTATTTTACAAAGATATGCATAGAATTGTCTACCCAATTCTAACTAAAAAGTAAAAATAAAAAGTTAATAATATAAATATATATATTAATTAAAACAATATAAATGTATTTATATTGATTTAAAATATTAGAAAATATGTATTAATTTAACAAAATACTCAGTGGTTTGGGTTATATTCTAACTGAAAGACTATTTTTTAAATATTAGATCAAATTACTTTAATTGCCAACACAGGGACATTTAAGACAAATGGCCAATAATAAATATTTATTATAACATAAAATATAAAATATAACATTTATTATAGTTATTTGGTAAAATTTTTAAACCTTAAAGTTCCCTTTGGTGTTAAAATAGATATTATATATGTGCAGCTTATGTGCAGCTACATAAAATAATGCTAATGTTAATTATATTTTCAGCAAAATCAACATTTTTTTTAAAGATTTTGTTTATTTATTTATTTGACAGACAGAGATCACAAGTAGGCAGAGAGACAGGCAGAGAGACAGGAGGAAGCAGGCTCCCTGCCAAGCAGAGAGCCCGATGTGGGGCTCGATCCCAGGACCTGGGATCATGACCTGAGCCAAAGGCAGAGGCTTTAACCCACTGAGCCACCCAGGCGCCCCAAAATCAACATTTATAATATTGGATGCTATATGACAATAGAAGAATGCATTCAAATCTTGAGTAAAAATTATTTGTGAGGTATGAAAACAATATCTTTCTCTGTACCTATGCATGCTGACTGATAAAGACCACTCTTATATACTTTTTACAAAGAAATTAATCAAGAAACAGGGCACCTGGGTGATTCAGTGGGTTAAGCCTCTGCTGTCGGCTTGGGTCATGATCTCAAGGTCCTGGGATCAAGCCCCGCATCGGGCGCTTTGCTCAGCATGGAGCCTGATTCTCCCTCTTTCTCTGCCTACCTCTCTGCCTACTTGTGATCTCTCTTCCTCTCTCTGTCAAATAAATAAATAAAATCTTAAAAAAAAAGAAATTAATCAAGACTGAATTCTAGAAAGGGTAAACTAATGGAGAAAGAATGGGATTCAGGAAATAGTAGCTTATATTAATAGTAAAATGGAATATATTGCAAAAATAGTAATTATGATGAAGAGGCATGTTTTATCTATTTTTAAAATAAAGTTCTTTTATATTGATAAATTGTGAAACACCATAAACTTTCCTTAAATAACCAAGTATCAAAATGTGTTAGTTGATGTATCTACTTGTCAGAGAAAAGAGAAAGTTTTAAACAGTAATCTCAACTGTTCACCACTAAAATAACAAACATCTCCATTTTTTTTTGTTTTGGTTTTTTTTTTTTTTTTTTTAGTGGAGAAATGTTTTACTTCTATCTGAATCGCTTAATTTCTATTTAATGAATTTCATCACTCCCCAACTCCTAAGGAAATATTCACTATTGATTTTCCCTTTCCATATAAAATTTCTAAATTAACCTCCATACCAGATCTTCCACATTGCATTCCAATATATATTTTTCTGTTCAATTTCAAAGATTAAGTAACTCTACATCAGATTAAACCCTCTGTCCCAATGTTTTCCTGTATCCAACACTTAAATTCCCCCTTCATTAGAAAAAAAAAAAAAAAACTAGCTCTATTTTCTATCCTTTGTTGAATACCTCAATTCAGTTTAATTTTAGTTTGTGACCTTACCTCTCATGTTACACTGTTTTCTAAAGCAGTTTTTATCTTAAAACACAAATAAGCAAAGTTCAAAGAACTTGCATTATTTCTTTATTAACTAAATTATTTCATTTGTTCATAGACTGATCTACATATTTATATTTGCTTATATATCAATGTCAGTAAATTAAAAGCAACTCCCCAGTATATCAGCTGAACGTAATATAAAATCAAGAAATGTGTATTTATTATTTATTTATTTATTTATAGGGAGAGAGCAAGAGCCTGATGTGTTCTCCATCCCAGGACCCTGGGATCATAAACTGAGCCAAAGGCGGACAATTAACCGACTGAGCCACCCAGGCACCCCAAGTAGTATGTTTTAATGGCAGCTAGAAATTAATTGTTTTCTAGTATATGGGTTAAAGTAGATTACAATTATTTGAAGAACTTATCTGTTTTTGTACATCTGTTATCTTGTGTATTTAAATATATGAATATTAAGTTATTTTATATTTTATCATATGAGTTTTAGATAATAATATATTAGGAAGTTGTACATCCCATTTTACTTTTAATACAGGTTATTTATTATTCTGAAATAGTGGGTTCAGGGGCGCCTGGGTGGCTCAGTCCAGTAAGCATCCAACTCTTGATTTCAGCTCAGGGCAATATCTCAGGATCTCAGGATCAATGTCTGAGGTCAAGCCCTGAGTAGAGCTCCGCACTCATCAGGCTGTCTGCTTGAGATTGCCTTCCTGTCCCTCTGCCCTTCCACTCCACGCTCTGTCTCTCTCACTCTCTCTTTCAAATAAATAAATCTTTTAAACAAATAGTATCTACAGTAGAGAAACTTGGCAAAAATTTCTCCAAGTGATGATTATTATCACCAATATGTCAGTATATATCATGTGCACCCCCCGACAAATGTGAGCAAGGCATTTAACCTCTGGTTCACTTTCTCCAAAACTCTACCATTCAAGTCTAACAACATGACAAAGCGAAATAGACCTAGATTATGATGATTTATGTAGCTTCCTCACATGCATCAAGAGTGTAAAGATCATGAAAAACAAGAAAAGACTGGGAAGCCATCACCGACTAGATTATAGGCTAGAGTGACATGACAACTAAATGCAATGTGTTATCTTGGAGGGGAACCTGGAACAGAGAGGACATCCAAGAAAAGAAGAAGAAAAAAAAAGGTGAAATCCAAATAAAATCTGGAGCCTAATAGTTCAAAGTGTTATACTGTTAAAAGATGAAGCAAGGACCATAAAGTATCTTCTAGATGGAGAAGGCACTTTGAGACAGAAAAATGAAGGAAGCCACTCTAAACCATTATGGAGTTTTATTCAGGGTAATTTACTCAGGGCAGTAAGTGGGAGAACGATGATCCAGGCATTACACAGCTGTTCTCCTCAGAGTCTGGACTTTACTCCACAGGATTTACAGATTGAGTGGATCATTGTGATTAAGTCAAAGGGTAGTCATTGAAACTGGTGCCATTTGTGCCCCAGAGGGAAGACAGAACGAGCCTTCCCACATTCTAGTCAGGATATAGATTAACCTCCAAGGGACCTGGAATACATAGTCCCAAAGGAGGTCTTTGTGCGGACATGTAGAAGACCAAGGGCCAAAGATGGAGGTGGTGTTGTCAGCGTCCCTTCATATACCAGCATCAGTCTCAAGTTTTGACAAGTGTACCATGGTGATCTAAACTGTTAATAATGGAGAAACTTGGTGACACGTATTCAAATGAAACTTTGTATTAACTTTCTAACTTTTCTCATTCCAAAACATAAGTTTAACTAGAAAGAGTTATATGTAAAAGACTTGTATGTATATATACATAGCTGGTAGGTATGCATGTGTGTATTACTATGGACTTCAGGTACATTTGTTGAATGTACCCTGACACTATCATCATGTAAACCCATTTCTTTCATCAAATAATTCTCTATACTCTGTATTAACAGGTTTTTTGTCTATTTTCTAGATGTCTATGTTAATTACAAATAATGACAATTTTATTTCTTCTCTCTTTATTAGATCAATTACGGAAATACCCCAACTTCTGAGCCCATTCGGTATTTACATCTTTAACAATGTTATTTTGCAGCATCTCCCATGACGAGATTCAGTTTATAGAGTCATTCCAAATTTCTGCATTGCCTTATGATCTGCTTTTGCCTGTAGCTTGTAGTAGGAGTGTTGTTGTACCACTTTCAAAAATAGACTTCAAAAACTTGGCATGCTTTTTTTCACTCTCTTGGAAACCTGCTGCTTCCATGGGCAAAGGTTTTGGCTTACCTGCTGGATCCTGAGAAACATGTTGTATGTTTTATCCTGCTACCCCACCAGAGAGACAGCCAACTATCCGAGGTGTTCCTAGAGGAGCCAGTCTCCAACCACATACACAGCCAAGTACTGAAATATGATGAGTGCAACTGATAGCCGCCAAGCCCGTCCCAGATCAGTGGTACTTGCTCAAGTGATCCATAGATTATAAAAATTAATAAATAGTTCTTCTTTTATGATACTATACAACAAACAACTGAATCAACTTCTTTATATAAATTATGTATGTGTATAATATACATATTTTTCTTTATACTTCATGGATGTTTTTGGTATATTATTTTTATGTAATTCAGAAAATTCACTTCTATGCAAGTCTGGCAAGTTATTTTTTCAAGAATATAGTGTTTACGATTCATCACATTTATTTCATTGAAAAAATCCAATTATTTTTTCCATTAATTTATTAATGTGTTGTTTATATTTACAGACCCTTTGATGATAAGCTACCTTTGGATTCTTAAAATATAAAGAAAAGTTCACTTTGGCCATTAAAAAAATTTTTAATATTTAAATATTTATTTTAGAGAAAGGTTGGTGGAGAGGGACAGAGGGAGAAAAACAAGAAATCCCAAGCAGACTCTGTGCTGAGTACAGAGCCAGACAGACGGACTCGATCTCAGGACCCTGAGATCAGAACCCGGATCTGAAACCAAGAGTCCATCCCTCAGATGACTGTGCCACCCAGGCACCCCCACTTCGGCCATTTTTTAAAAAATCAATTGTGGTTTCAATTACATGATACTTAAGATTTTTTATCATAATTTATAAGTGAAATAAGACATTCATAAAATGAGCTAGATATTATCTGTTCTAATTTTTTAAACAAAACTTCTACGAACTGAACTGCTTCTTTTTATTAGTTATTTATTTATTTAACATTAAATTAGCCAACACGCAGTATATTATTAGCTTCAGATGCAGTGGTTAGCAATTCCTCGGTTATGTAGAACATCCAGTGCTCATCACATTTCATGCCCTACTTAATTCCCATCACCCAGTTACCCCATCCTCCACCCACCTGCCCTTCAGTAACCTTCCATTTGTTTCCTATAATTAAGAGTCTCTCATGATTTTGTTTTCCTTTCTTATTTCTCCTCATGCAGTTTGCTCTCCCCTTCTTTATGGTCTTCTGCACATATGAACACTCATATGTGGAACATAAGAAACTATGAAACATAAGAATTATCTTATGTATCTTATAAGAACTATCATAAGAACTATCTTAAGAAACATAAGAACTATCTTCCTTTGACTGAATTTTTCACTTAGCATAATACTCTGCAGTTCCATCCACATGGATGTAAATGGTAAGTATTTATCATATCTGACAGTTGAGTAATAGTCCATGGTATATATGAACCACATCTTCTTTATCCATTCATCTGTTGAAGCACATCTCTGTTCCTTCCATAGTTTAGCTATTGTGGACGTGCTGCTATGAACATTGAAGTGCAGTGGCCCTTTATTCCACATCTGTAGCTTTGAGGTAAATACCCAGTAGTGCAATTGTTAGGTCATAAGGTAGCACTATTTTCAACTTTTTTTTTTTTTTTGAAGATTTTATTTGTTTATTTGAGAGAGAGACAGTGAGAGAGAGCATGAGCGAGGAGAAGGTCAGAGGGAGAAGCAGACTCCCCATGGAGCTGGGAGCCTGATGTGGCACTCGATCCCGGGACTCCGGGATCATGACCTGAGCCGAAGGCAGTTGTCCAACCAACTGAGCCACCCAGGCGTCCCTATTTTCAACTTTTTGAGGAACCTCCATACAGTTTTCCAGAGTGGCTGTACCAGCCTGCATTCCCACCAACAGTTTAAGAGTGTTCCCCAGTCTCCAAATCCTTGCCAACATTTGTTGTTTCCTGTCTTGTTAATTTTAGCCATTCTGACTGGTGTGAGGTGGTATCTCATTGTGTTTTTGATTTGTATTTCCCAGATGACAAATGATGTGGAGCATTTTTTCAAGTGTCTATTGGCCATTTGCATGTCTTTGAGAAATGTGTGTTTATGTCTTCTGCTTCTTAGCAGTTAGGTAGGGAAACACATAAAACATGTTGAAACTAGCTTTGTAATAGGAAAACTAACTTATACCAGTAGTGTGATCAAAGTTCCTTTTGGACCCGGATAGTGATAGTTTATATGCGTAAGCATGGCATATGTTTTTAATAGGACAAATATCTTCAGTTTCTGCCCAATGTGTATATTTTTCAAAATTTTGATCCCATGGTTTTTCGAAGTCAACATGTCAATAGATTCTCTCCTTTGAGGATTTTACATGCAAGTTGTGTCATGAAGGTGTTTGGAATTGGGTGCAGAGAGCAGAGATTGAATAGACTTTCTCTTTATTTTTTTTAAATTTTATTTATTTATTAAGTAAACTCTGTATCCAATGTTGGACTCGAACTCATGAATCCAAGATCAATAGTCATATGCTCTACCTACTGAGCCAACTAGACACCCCTGGAACATCTCTTACTGAATTGTTTCTGCTCAAGATAAAATGAGAGTAGAGACTTTCGTTTTGCTCTCCTTTTTTTTTTTTTTTTTGAATTATTGTTTATTTAAGGGGATCAGCTTAATAATTAAATGAGTTTTTACTAGTTGGAATTTTTCACCATTATACATTTTATCTCATTCATGACAGATTTTATTACAAAACTTTCTTGGTAAATTTTAGATAATAATCTAAAATTTTGATAATAATTTCAAATCCAATATTATTAAATTCTAGATAACAATCACACTAATAAAGTAATCTGAGTTTATATTGAAAGTATGTCCTTACAACTCTAAATACTGATGATCCTAATTATAAGAGAAGATAACTACAAACTAAATTTTTTTTTCCAAAAAATTTATTTATTTATTTGACAGAGAGAGAGAGAGACAGCGAGAGAGGGAACACAAGCAGCGGGAGTGAGAGAGGTAGAAGCAGGTTTCCGGCTGAGCAGGGAGCCTGATGCATGACTAGATCCCAGGACCCTAGGATCATGACCTGAACCAAAGGTAGACACTTAAGTACTGAGCCAACCAGGCGCCCCTACAAACTAATTTTTAACATACATATTTAAACTACATAATTTAATTTGGCATCCAGGGGAATATGTTTTTGCAATATTCTTCTGAGCGTTCACATTTCTAATTATTATTATTTATTTTATAATATAGTATAATTTATAATTACATAATTATTGTACAGATTGAATTTAATAGAAATTTATAATCATTCATTATTAATATAAATCAAAAATAAAGAAAAATCCTAAGTGGCTGACAATTAATTTTAGAAATGAAAAAATCTATGGGGAGTCTGGGTGGCTCAGTTATTAAGCCTTTGCCTTTGGCTTGGTCATGATCCCAGGGTCCTGGTATCAAGCCCCAGGATCAAACCCCGATTTGGGATCCCTCCTTGGTGGCTGGTCTGTTTCTCCGTCTCCCAATCCCCCTGCTTGTGTTCCCTCTCTTGCTGGCTCTCTCTGTCAAGTAAATAAATAAAATCTTTAAAAAAAAAAAGGAAAAAAAAACCCTATAAATTTCATTCTGAAATTCTGAACTGTTCAGTGATACAGAGCCATTAATTGAAAGGCTAATTTTTATTTTCTGAGATTTACTGAAAAATAGTGGTATAAGTTTCAAATTCTAAATCTTCCAACCTTTGCCCTTGAGGTAAAAATTTCTTACTTTTAAAATATGTATATAAAGCCCTGCTCTTCTAGTCAAATTAGTTTTACTAAGGGGCTCAAAAAATTAAAGGGGTTTAATTAATTGAAACAAGTATATTTAAAAAAATAAAATATAAAAGAATCTGGGGGTGATGATCATGTTTTATGTGTTGATTTGGATGGTATCATCAGGTAATTACTTTATACTAATTCAATAATATTTTCATGCATATTTTATATATATTCTATATTCTGCTCTATATTCTATCTATGTGTGTGTATATATATATATATTCTGCTCAGTATTATATATACTTGACATACAAATTTGAAACTTTTCATATAAAATTATCTTTAATAATGAACACTTTTATTAAAAATATTTTAAGCTTTCTAAATCCACTTTCATAAATCTGAGTTTTCAAAAGTACACAGAATTCATTAATAAAAATCATTGTTTAGGTAATGTGATCATTTAGATTATGTTACAGGGAATAATCATTTTTCAACATATTAATTTTTCAGGGCTTTAAGGACACAGGGTAGGTAGTCCATTTGAAGCTGGAATAGAGAAATATATAAACACTCATCCAGCTGGCTAAATCATCTGTGTATGCTATTTGAACTGTTAAAAAATGCGAATTATTTGATAAGGTGGGTAAAGTTAAAAGAAACACTGTAGTCTCACATACAGTCAGTGTTATCAAGTCCTGCTTGATGACAATTCCAAGTTAAAATTGAGAAAAACAAGACACATATAATTAGGAAAAAAACCCACTATTTTAAAAATTCAAGGAAAAAGTATTCAGTAGATAATTTGAATTCCATGATTACATAGTTTAAACTTTGTACAAATAACATATTATTATTACTTATCCTGGCTTCTCTCCACTTCTAAAGCAGTACACATTTGGTTATTAGATATAATTATTTTTCCCTGCAAAATACAAGAGTATGTTTTATCTCATCAGAATCTGAATACACTTTTATAGTTTCACTTCCTTCTTATTTTTATTTTTCTTTACCTAAAAAGCCTAACATTAACTTATCAAAGTTATTTATATTATTCTCTGGAAATGAAAAAAAAAAAAAAAGGGCATCAGTATTGCCATGTTCATTGCAGCATTATTCACAATATCCAAGGTATCGAAATAACCTAAGTGTCCATTACTGGATGGGTAGATAAAGAAAATGTGGTATATGTAAAATGCAATTAATATTTAGCCTTTAAAAAGAAATCCTGTGATTTTTAACAACATAGATGAACCTGGAAGGCTTTATGCTAAGTGAAATAAGCTAGAAAGAGAAAGACAAATACACACAGCATCACTTTTATGTGGCATCTGGGGTGGGAGGGAGGCAAACTCAGAACAGAGAGTAAAATTGTGCTTGCCAGCAGCCCTGGGGAATAGGAAATGGAAAGATTTGGTAAAAGGATATAAACTTTCAGTTATGAGTAAAACCTGAGGATTTAATGTATAACAATGTGACTATAGTTCATGACACTTTATCATTGAAATTTGCTGAGAGAAGACCTGAAAGGTTTTCACAACACACACACACACACACACACACACACACACACAGGTAAATATGTGAGGTGACTGATGTATTTATTAATGGTGGGAATCCTTTCACAATGCTTATCAAATCACTTTAAATATCTTAATAGTTTCACTTGTCCATTATACCTAAATAAATTTTAATAAAACTTATTTTGGAAAGAAAATCTAATAAGCTATATATATAAATATTTTCATTTGATATCTATACATTCAGTTTAACATGGATTTTCATAAGGCGCAATTATCAGAAATTTAATAGCTGATGTCTCCTTGAAGAATGAAGATTTTCATACCTAGACATACAGGCAAAAATTTAAAGTGTACTTGGAATGCATGAAGTAGATTGAATATATTAATTATGCTAATAGTTATAACTCTAATTCTTTTGCCTTGAGCAATCCATTAATCTTTCCATGGTTTACATATTGGTGAAATTAAAATAAGTCAGGCTTTTGAAACTATCTGACACAAAGTATTTTTAGGTTCAACTCCTGGCAACTAATCAATTCTGGGGTCTTCATTCCTAGATAATTTTTAAACTGAACATTTATGAATGTAACCATCTACTATATTATATGCTGTAATAAGGTTTCTTTTGCAAAAATGTTTTATATATATTTTAAAAAATGAGAGAACCAGTGTAAAAGAGCATATGTTACTTTCAGTCTTTTAAACACTGTGATTCACATTTTCCAAAATGTTATGTTCTTACACATTTTTTAGTTATGCTTAGTCTCTTATTTCATAATCAATTAGAAAGTGGCTGATAATAAAAAAAAAAACATGGCAATAAATGAAATTTTTAAAAGCATAACCACTTGGAGGTTTTGGTAACAGGTAGTAACTATTTTTTCTCTACAGAGGCCTATAAGGAACTATACATGCCCTCTCTCTCTTTTTTTTTTTTTTTTTCAAAATATAAGGGGATGTGCCTGGGTGGCTCAGTGGGTTAAAGCCTCTGCCTTTGGCTTGGGTCAATGTCCCAGGGTCCTGGGATTGAGCCCCGCATCAAGCTCTCTGCTCAGCAGGGAGTCTACTTCCTCCTCTTCTCTCTCTCCCTGCCTCTCTGCCTACTTGTAGATCTCTGTCAAATAAATAAAAAAATAAAAATCTTTAAAATATATATATATAAGGATGTATCTATACACAGATCATCGATCAAGTCCTGTTTCTCAAGACTTTACAGTTTGAAAAATTCACACAAAGTTTCAGAATTGATTAAAGACCATTTCCAGAAGTGAGAGAGTGGACATGCCCAGGGGTATGGATCAGCAGATCATTTCCTACAGTGACATTTCCAGAGACAAAGGCAGAATATCTGTGGTGACTTTGTCAGTGGCAACCTCCTAAACACAACATTTTAGTGTCTGGATCTCAATTCTGTCAATCTTTCTTTTCTACCTAAATTCAATTCTCCATTCATCTCTTAGATTCTGGAAGCGAGCAGTTAGCCTGCCTTAAAACTCTCTTTTTTCCCTAAATGAATTAAGGAAGCTTCTAATGTTTTAATATAAGAATTCTGACTTAGCATGTTGTCTATATATACTCTTCCTAAAAACCCATTCATCAGTTCCTGAAAATATTTTGTAAAAAATAACCATAGAAAGAAACTTCTTTACCCTCTTGATATTGCCTTTATATTTCCTTCTACTAAGACTAAAATTAAAAAAAAAAATCATTTTACTATTTTCAAAATGCACTACTTCAGTCTTTGGAGACTGAAAAAAAAGAAAAATATGCAGCATGTATAGACCATCATCAGGGGTCCTTTTAAATGAGTGTGACACAAGTTAGTCCAATCAGAGATTTCATAATGAAAACAGCAAACATTCACGTCTTCAGTTTTTGGGGGAGTTTTTTATTTTTGCTGTTACTGGAAAAGTCCATAAGGATATTCTCCTAAAACAAATATGTACTAGTCAATGTGGCTGTAATTCTCTGTGCTTAGATATTCTCTAATAGTGTTTATTCCTATGACTATGCTAAAAAAAAAAAAAAAAATAGAGGATCCTGGGTGGATCTGATGGTTAAGCGCCTGCCTTTCATGATCTCCAGGTCCTGGGATCCAGCCCCAGGTCAAGCTCCTGGTTAGTGGGGAGCCCGCTTCTCCGTCTTCCTCCCTCTGCCATTCCCCTGCTTGTGCTCTCTCTGTCTCTGTCTCTCTCTCAAATAAATAAAATCTCTAAAAAATAAATTAAATAAATCAAATGAAACTAGACATAAAATTAATGTACAATGTGTATATGCCCTATGTTTTTGAAACCATGTAGCATATAATAAGAATTTTATGAAATATTTAAACAAAGTAAAACCTGAAAAATCTCCTTTTTATCAAATAATCAGTGTCTCCCATAAATGCTGTCATTATGTCAGCCTTTCTCATTGTCAAAATATATTTTTCTTTTATTATTTTATATCTTTATTTTTAGAGCACATTAATGGTAACATATAAAGAAATTAAAATACATTTTTAAAAATAATACTTTTTATATTTTGGTAAATATTTTGATATTTTATGAAGAAGAGCTGTCTTGTGAATATTAGAATCTTGACTCATTTATACAAACCAACTAATTTGAGCATGATATTAATATGTACATAAAAACAATACTAAATCAAAACTAAAATCATTTAGGTTAATAAAAACATTTTTTACAAATATTCAAAGTGTGTGTTGTATTCACCTATATATAGAAATAAAAATGCAGAGAGACAAGTACATGAGGCAAATCAATTTCTCTCTTTGAATGAGACTTCATCCTCGGATACTGCTTATTGACACTGAGAATACATTTACGGTATTCCATTTCACAATTATGAATAAAATATGGACTTATTAGATTGTCTACATTGATGAAGTATATTGAGAAAACTGTATTTGATTATGATCCTTTATTCCAAAGTCAAACACAATTAATGAGTGAAATATGTTGGTTATAAAATATGTTGGTTTTAAAATAGAGAAACTGATGATATTCTAACAAAATTCTGCTTAAGTGGTTTTATAAGAGTCTTCTTAACGTGCATATTCAAATTTCCAATGAATAGCATGAACTTTCAGCCTTGCAATATAATTTCTTAACCAGAAAAAACAATTAACATTATCACACTTAGTAACTAGCTTTACTGATCAATGTGTTTCAAAAAACACAGTACACAACGTAAAACATATTCATAGAATTATATTTTCTTTTTTAAAAATGCTTTTTTCAGATTTATTTATTTATTTTAGAGGGGCAGAGGAAGAGAGAAAATCCTGAAATAGATTCCCCACTAAGTGCCAAGCTGGACCTGGGTCTCAATACCTGGACCCTGAGATCATGCCCTGAACTTGAAATCAAGAGTGAGACACTCAACTGACTGAGCTCTCCAGGTGCCCCTAAAATTATAATTACTTTATAGATTTAATTTCTCACAGTGATTTACAAAATCAGTTTTCCCATGATAAGATATGTGTGTGAAAACATGCAATGATAACACATGCATTAACCCAGAGACTCCCTCTGTAAGCATTCTGTCTTTTATAATATTTAGGATGTGAAGATAAAATTACTCCATTCAGTTTTGTTAAGAAAAGTTATCCAAAGACCCATTAAGTTGCAAAAGTGCATGTATTTTAAATACCATCTAATGAAACTGAACAGAAATTTCTGCAGAATGTTTTTAATATTTGTTGTTTGAATAATTTGAGAAACAAGACAATGTGTTTCCTTCGGAGTACATTCACAGATTACCACTGAGAGCAATTTGGATTTACTGTTACTTACTTCTTTGATCCTTCCACTCCTCTTTCTTAAAATTTCTCTGGACACAAGTGTTCTCGTTTATTTTTTTTTTTTTTGCATTATTTTTTTTTTTAAAGATTTTTTATTTTATTTATTTGAGAGAGAGAGACAGTGAGAGAGAGCATGAGCGAGGAGAAGGTCAGAGAGCGAAGCAGACTCCCTATGGAGCTGGGAGCCCGATGTGGGACTCGATCCCGGGACTCCAGGATCACGCCCTGAGCCGGAGGCAGTCGTTTAACCAACTGTGCCACCCAGGCGTCCCAGTGTTCTCGTTTAGTATCATGATTGTTTGATTCGCTTTTCTTAAGTGTCTTGTTTTTTTCTTAAATTCTAAAACAGGTTTATTGATAATGTAAAAAAAAAATTGTCTTGATATGAATTGAGAGGAAATGTCTTATAGACTATGACTGGAAATTATTTGTCCTAAATATTTTCAAAATATTTTTCAATTTTATTTTGTTAAGAAGAGTTTAGACCCTAGCCCTAGAATACATATTTTAATTTTTATCAGCTTTTATTAAAGCCAAAATAGAGTGGGAAAACTGACAGTAGTTGCAAATTGTTCATTACACATACGTTACAGATAAGCAATTGTAAGCACTTCTATTGAGACACTGTCACAAACATTCTTTTACTTGCATGTCAGTAGTATTACATTCTTATATAATAAATACAAACTTATTCTGTGCTGTAACTTTCCAGTTTATGTGTGAAGAATCTGGAGTTGTTTGGAAGACTTATTTCATCAATTTCACCAGGTGGCTGAATTTCTTTATGCCAAACTTTTCTTATTGTTAAAATGGGGGATGTAATAGAAATTATTTACCTATGTGTGTTGTTGTGAGGTTATTCAATATCATTCTATTATTTTAGGATGTTTTAGTCAATGGTTTGTTTCAAATCTGTGTTGATGAGTAATGAGAACTATTTAGTCATATCTAAAACTTATTTAAAAACTATATAAAACTCTGAGTAGATAACTGTATGGGTAGGATATAAGAGGGGGACATATTTATTATCTAACAATAAAATTTAGTTTAGAACGACTGTCTTCTATAGACATGACCTTAATTTACCTGACGTTTTATTAGGATCAAATTAACATCCATCATTTAAATGCCTGTAATTATCTATTATCTGTCTTTGAAATTTAACATTTGTTAAACGGCTCCTATGAAAAGGCACTTTGGAAAAAAAATGCAAGCAATAAATGCAACCCTGAAATAGCAGGTTTATAAATGCGTAGTGACAGGGTTTATTAATCACTGCAATGAAATTAACAGTGCATAGTTAAGATGAAATCATTCTGTTCATGGGCTAGAAGAATATCACAGAGACCTTTAAATGTATTAATGTGATTTAATATAAATCCGGTTTTAAACTTTAAAAATAATTATGAGGTTCAGTAAACTTCACCCTAAGCTAAAAATATACTTGAAATACAGGGTTTATTCCTTTTTTTTTTCTAACAAATTAAATAATGCCTTTGAAAAACTTCAGGACGAACATCTCAAAATCAACTATGGTTTTAAAGACAAGTGGAATGTACATGAAGATTATGTTTCAGAATAGTAAGAGATGTGGGTTCTTTTCCCTCCTCGTGTTTTTAAAGCAAATTACAAGGGAGGTTTGATTGCATAAAAATTTCAGAGGTATAAGTTTTATATAAACAAGATATCATAATAGGTTTAATTTTCAGGGGCTAGGAGCATAGTAGTGATTGTTATTATTTATCCTGCATCCCTACTCTGTAGTTACTGATTAGGAAAGCAGTTTTCAAAGTAACTATTTTTCCTAGCATATATTGATGTACATTTCAAACTTTTAAAACTTACCTCAGTAATATTAGTAAGCTTATTTAACCCCCAAAAGGGTTTAAATGAGCCACTAACATTTATGTTTATAACATGCTAGTTATATTAAAAATAAAGTCCTATGCTCTGTATTTTGTTTTATTTCTTACAAATAGTGAAGAACTTGAATTCTTAATGATTTTTATTTTTTCCAAACATTAAAATAAAATCCTTCTAGCAGACGATTTGTTTCTTAAAGTAGTTCTATACATGCCTTTTCAAACTTTCCTCCCTAAATACTCTGTAAATTTCCGAAAAGATGGCATGAAATTCTAATATAAAAAAATAGAAAGTAAACAAAGTTAAATTATGTTCAGAAGGGTACATTTCTATATTTATTTTGGTATTTGTATATGTATATATGATAAAATAAACTAGAATTCCTAATGATCTCTTCCACTTAATTCCAATCCATAGAATTCATTGTCAACTAAATATAGTGTGATTTCCTTCCTTCTTTCTCTTCCCTCTTCTTTCCTTTTGTCTTTCACCTTACAGAGTTGGGATAGAGTGATGTTCTCTGATGCTCCTAACTTGGGTTTCAGGGATGCCCTTCATTGTTATTCATCCTGAAGTAGTACTGAGTGTAGCATGTGCTCCTGCCCTACCACAGAAATAGAACATTTTCCCTGTTTTTGTCCCTCAGCTGCAATAACTTTAGGTGGTATTGTCATCACCTTCCACCTGAAGATCAAGGTTTTTATTCCTTACGGGAGATAAGGAGATGCTCAGGGGTGAGCTTTGATAGTGACCTTCCTCCTCCTCACCAAGCTGCAGTAACTTTCACCAGTGCCCCAGAGCTACTGGAATTAATGAACCTCCCCCTGGAAATTCAGCTGAGTGCTGGTGAAGTTTTAGTGGTGGCAGCTGTTCCATATCCAGCCAGTGTCTTAGGGGAGCCTTTCTGAGGATCCTCCTTGATCTTCCCTATGAGTCATTAAAGAAAAAAAAAAGAAATGCAATGGATATTTGTTAGAAACAGCAGAGTAGACTTTATTCAAAACTATCACAATAGGAGAAGGAGATTAAGTCTCATTGAAACAAAAAGCAGATTTTTAAATGTTGAGATGAGCTAGTGAAAAATACTGAAGGACATTAGAAGGAAGACTGGCTAATGTGATTAGTGATTAGTATATCTGTGTCTGCTAATTGCTTATCAAAGTTAGGTACCTACCCTCCCATAAAAACTAAAAAGGATATTATTATTATTATTATTATTATTAATTATTAATGCTTACATTTCAAAGGTATGGTTCCCACATTTTTGACAAAGACATTCCTGGATTGTAATAGATATATATCCCAAAGTACAGAAAAGAAATTTACATTTGCAAATGTTTTAAACAAAATGTTCCAAGGAAAGGGAGTTTAGGGTACTATAGTCAGGAAGAAGCCTGTCCAAAATCTTGATCAGGGTGTGGAACCTTCTGGATGAAAAGCCAGTTAAGAAGAGCATGCATACGTCTCAAATCCCCTAGGGCTACACTCCTCACAATAACTAGCTCATACCTGGCCTTCAGCAATTCATTACAATGTCTAGCTTATTAGCGTTATAAGGCATATGCCACACAAACCTAGACATGCATCTCTTTTTAGACTTTGGTTAAGTAGTTTATCGTGTAACATCGGCTCTTAGACTGGTTCAGAGTCTTAAATCTGCAGTTGTCCAGCTTATTTTCCTAGCTGTAGGAGCAGGAAAGATGCTCTTTTGAGCTCCCTACATCTCTGAGATGAGCCTGGAATAGCTTAGGCTCTTAATTATAACATTTGAATATACTAAGTTGAAACTATTTAGTCTCCCTATCATACAAGAAGACTTAGTATGAATGTTTAGATATACTTGTTAAATTGATTTATTTATATGCAAGAACATCAGTTGTAATAGACTTTGTAAAAAAAAAACAACAACAACAAAAACCTGAGGGCACACTCCTCATCATATAAATATAAATGGATATACTGAGGCAGAGAAGTTGTAAGTGCTTTCTTAAGCATCATATGTCTAATTTATGACTACAGCTTCTTGCTCCCAAGTGCAAGATTCTTTCCTCTACATCATCCACTCACTTATATTAATAATTTCGTTTTTTTTCAAAATGTGTTTCTCTGTCCTATTTATTATTTTGAGGCTTGCATTCATTCAATAAAGTGATGGAAAAGCACACTGAGTTAGTAGTAAGCATAAATAACTATGCTGGTATAATAATAATTTGTCACTTAATATGGAAAACATTTTTCAGTCTTTACATCCCTAAGGAATATTGACTTTCCTTTGTATCTAGTTAAAAGCCAAATTGTTTCTGATCTTTTTAGTTTCTTCCTCAAATTATGGTCTAAAATTATTTGGCATGCTAACCATCTTTAAATATTTAAATCCGAAAGGCATTTTTTCCAAAACCTTGCCTTTCATTATAGATATATATATTTACATTTATAAGTACTTTGTAAAACTAGTCAAAACTTTTTCAATCTAACTCTGTAAACTACAAAGAAGATGCAAAACAAAACATAAAATTCATGAAGACAGAAATGCAGGAAGGCAATATTTTTGTTTTCGTTATATATGACTCAAGCTAAAGAAACATGTGTGACTCATTAATGAATTTGTTATCTGATTTCATATGTAGTCCAAGCTGAATCGTTTACTGAAACCTCTAGCAATCTACAATACACAATATACTAGTAGGTTTTAAGTATCTTTATGTAATTAAAATGAAGTTTTAGGTTATAGCATTTAGATAGTATAAAGAGGAGAAACAGCTAGTGCCATTGTTACAAGGAGTGCATGGTAGAGAAACATTTTATTATTGTGCTGTATTTCTCTAATATCCAGATATTTAGGCAAAGTTGTATGAATTACTTTCCAAACAATACAGATTTAGCAACTATGCTAGTCATTGAGGAACATTAAAAAACTTACAGTCATTATGATGAAAAAAATTAGTAATTGGGATAATATTTTAAAATTGTAATTCCTAAAATGAAAGAATGGACACAATGCTATAGATTGTAAGTGATAGAAAGTTTACTCACTTTAGATTGAAACAGAAATGGGCCAGTTTTAAGACCTTGAAAAAAATTCTGAAACTATCTGAGATCCATTTTTTTTTAACCTGCAGAAAATGAGTAAATGCCTGACCTATTAAATTATTGTGAGACTTGAATTATATGATGCATGGTCATATATGAAGTGTCAGTCAAATTATTAGGGGGCTCTGTTTATACTTAGTTATTTAATCTCACAACATCTACATGAGGGAAATATCATTATGCCTATTTTATAAAAAGTAAAGAAATAAAATTGCATTTTATACTTTTCCTATTACTGAGAGTATGCTGAATACTGTACAAAAGAAATATGATCATATTTATCATGGTTCATATCCTATTATAGGAAGAAAGACATTTTAAAATTTATAATGTTAATTATTTCATTACAATTGTGTTAATTATCTGACTGAGAAGTAAAAGTGACATGAAAGCATCTAACAGGGAACTTAATCTAGTCTAGTATGTCCTGAAAGACTTTTTCACTTCCAACTTGATGTACGATAGATAAATTGGAGTTAGACCATAACAAGAAAATTTAGAGCAGTGATAACAGTATGTGAATTCTTGGGAAGACGAGTGGCTGAGTTTCTTCTAAGAACTGAAATTTGATCAGTTCACTTGGACATTGGTAAGCAACGGGGAGAAAACTCTTAAGATGAGTTTGGAAAGTTAGTAAGAGACCCGTTCATGCTAAACTAATATAGGGCTATAGACCTCTATTCAAAAGGCAAGAAGACGCCATAGAAAAATCTTCAGTGGGAAAAGGCATGATCAGAATTGGATTGCAGAGTGTTCATTCTTATATGAATTATGGCAACAGGAATGTCTTTTGGGTGAGGGGCAGCAGTAATGGTTCTAAGCACTCAATCACCACTACCTCAACGGCAGCAGTGTGGACAACTGCCTCTAGAGCTATCTTCCTATTTAGTGATCCCCTCTGACAAGAGAGAGGAGGTAATTTCATATTTATTTATAACCACTGAAACCACATTCATGGGAAAATGACCAGGCATGTTCAATGTCTGATGCAATTCCAGTTATACAGCTGTGTAAATGCTCTTATCATCTATAAATTTAACTTTCTCTGTATGATTTCAGCTCCATTTTCTGAAAGAAAGCCCTTCAAATTGACCAGCAGTTCTCTCCTGCCTTCTTGTTAAAAACGGTCTTTTCTTCCATATAGCTCCTGTATGATTTCTTAAGCTTTAAAGTTTTTATTAACTGTAATATCCAATAAATTTTATTTTTCCAACATGTAGACCATATATACTCTTATTATTTTTAAGATTTTATTTATTTATTTGACAGACAGAGATCACAAGTAGGCAGAGAGGCAGGCAGAGAGAGAGGGGAGAAAGCAGACTCCCCAAGTAGCAGAGAGCCCGATGTGGGGCTCGATCCCAGGACCCTGGGATCATGACCTGAGCTGAAAGCAGAGGCTTTAACACACTGAGCCACCCAGGCACCCTGGAATACATCTTATTTTTAACAGCATATATGCCATACACAAAATATTCCCCAGAATTGCTGACAATATAGGGAAACTCTTACAAAGTACATTTTCCAGACGTATTATGATTTAAGAAACTTTTTTATGTTTTAACACAATTCATTCCCCTCCTAACTTGATCCATCCAATTTTTTAATAGAGAGACTATAAGTGTTTTAGAAAATGAGAAGTAGCTGTTAGTGTACACAGCTAGTCATGGTCTATTAATTTCTTTGAAAATTTTTTAATGAGGCATCTCTAAGTGTTGAGCTGCTACCTGAAAAAAATTACACATTTTCTTGATATATTAAAGGATGGTTATTTAGCAGGCAGAGAAAAGAGAGTACATGAAGACAACGATGTAAAAGAAAACCAAGTTAATAAATGTTAATTATCCAAGTCTATAAAGAAGTACTACTACCAGGACAGAATAGTAAACATAGGAAGACTGATTAATATCACAGAATTGCAATTAATTACACTGAAGGAAAGAAAACTCTGAAACAGTGCCTCTTTTTCTTTCCTTATCAACCAACCAACCACAAATGAGGTATTAATTAACAGTTTGTATTTATACATAGTGGCCTTCCTTTGTCCTGCACATTAATTACATTGGGAAGCTTTCCAGACATTTAAATTTTTATTGCTCTACTAAAAGCAATAAAGAACTAAAGGTAACTTTTTATTTTTGAAATATTAATGGTATTGAAACACAGTTCCTAATACTATTCAGATCTTCCTAGTTTCATAAATCCTGAATAAAGATGTCTTTCATTGTATTCTTCTCAGGAATCTATTCAAAGTAAAAAAGCAGAATAAATATGAAGGCAAAGCAACCCCAACTTTAATGACCTTGACTTTTGTAATCCCTAACAGCTTTCAACGACGATGGAATTCCAAATTCAGTGAAGGGGTCAAAGTATGGAGAGACAATTTAGACAGCCTGTAGCTATAAATTTCAGACTAATTTGGCATAATGCATTTCTTTCTTTTTTTTTTTTTTAAGATTTTATTTATTCATTTGACAGACAGAGATCACAGGCAGAGAGGCCGGCAGAGAGAGAGGAAGGGAAGTAGGTTCCCTGCTGAGCAGAGAGCCTGATGCAGGGCTGGATCCCAGGACCCGGGGATCACGACCTGAGCCGAAAGCAGAGGCTTTAACCCACTGAGCCACCCAGGCGTTCCGGCACAATATATTTCTTCAATATGAGTTTCAACACAAGGGGAATAAATACCTAGTAATTATTTATTAGAACAACATAAATAGACCATGCAGACAAAAGAAGGAGCTTCGTTGAGTCCTGTCATCACAGAAGAGCAGAAGAATCAGAACTGAGAGAGAACACATATAACACACTACTTTCGTAGGGTGCATTGGGTCATTTAACTGGTTTAATCTCTTTACATAGTTGTTATTATTAATATATATAGGTTTATTTCTAACTTAGTATTTTGAGTTATATATAGCATGCCCTTTCCCCCTTATTTTTTAAATTTTTTTTCTCCTTTCCTGCCTTTTATTTATCTGATTTTCTACATTTTGTGTCTCAATTCCTTTCTTTAATGGTATCCTTATACACTTAGTGCACTTTCAATCTAGTATCTGTCCACTCAACTATCAGAAACAAAGTATTTTAACTTAAATTCCATTCATCTTCATTTTCCATATTGTTGCTGCTGAAAACAGCCATTTCCAATATATGCTTATAGTTTTTGTTATTTATTTACCATTTATTTTCTCAATAATTTATTTCCAGTCCTTTCTTTAATTTCGTTCTCTCTTCAATCCTTGCTTTCAACAAGGAACTATTAGCAAATGTTCTCAGTTTGCCTGTCTTAATTTTTTTTTTCTCATACTATTGGAGATAGTTGAGCTAGATACAAAAATACAATATGACCTTTATTTTATCTCATTTTTTAAAGATGCAGTTCTATTGGTGTTTGTTCTTATTAATGAAAAGACTTTTTATGCTAATAGTTTGTCCTTTGTAGCTAATCTTTTTTTCTCTCTCCTTTATTGCTTTTAAAATCTTCTATTTTTACTATTTGTATGTTATTTGAGGGCTTTTTATTGTTCTCAGTATTTAGTTTCAACTAGAACGTTTATTCATTCCAAAAAATTTTAGTCATTATATATTTAAATATTGTTTCTTCCCATTCTTCCTTTGTTTTCCCTGAATCTCTTAAAAAAAAAAGAAAAACTTCATTAGATTTTCTTATTTTATCATCATGTTCCTTAATCTCCCTATAAAGAGAAATTATATATATCTGAGTGATTTCCACAAATATATTTCCAATGACAATTCCAACCATCTCTAATTAACTCTTTTGAGTACCAGCTGGATTTTATTTTTAAGTTAGCTATTTGGCTATATCTATGCTAGGTTTTACAATTTCATATGTATATAACATGATTATAAAATTTCAAATTTTATTTTTTGGAACTTTACCTCTGTATATGTTAGAACTATTTATTTTTCTCCATATTTTGTGTGTGAAATTAGTGTTACAGATATTGCTTTCTCTTTTTAATTTATTTTGTTACATATTGGTACACAACAAATTCTGAATTGATAGATTTAAAGCACTTTTAGAAAGATTTTTCATTTTCCTTCATTCTCTTCTTCCTCTTTTTCTTTCATTCTTTCTCTCTTCCCATTGCAATGTGTAGTTGGGGTTTTAACAGTCTAGAATTGGCTGCTAAAATAATTACTCAGCCTAGGAATTCTTGATTTTTAGGTTTAATAAATTATTGGATTCCGTGCCAATATGTCATATATGTTTTGGTTAATTCCTAACAAGATTTTAATACGTGTGTGTGTGTGTGTGAGAGAGAGAGAGAGAGAGAGACAGAATTTTTTGTCCTCTGTTGCATGCTAGGATCAACTTACTTTAGGTTTTAAGGGACCTATGTTAATTAATTAATTAATTTACTTATCTTTGATCTCTTTGTCAATTTGTGGAAAGCTTCTAGAGCCTTGACTTCATGCTGTAGTCTTTTTTTCTGTAACCAATTATAATTTTATTTTATTTTTTAATTTTTTTTTATTGTGCTATTTTAGTCACCATACAATACATTAATAGTTTTTACTGTAGTGTTCCAAGATTCATTGTTTCTGTCCGGACTGTTGAGCTTGCCCAGGGCTAAACACAATTCTCCTGACTTCCTATCTATTTTAAATTTAAATGGCCGCTAGTCATTCATATGGAATCGAAGGCATCACACTGCATTGAATCATGGGCTCCAGCCTCTTGATAAAATAGTCTTCTTCACCAATCAAATTTTACAATGCATTTATGATTACTTTAGTAACTGATGAGCTAGTATACTCATATTTTTGATGAGCTTGTATACTCATATTTTTTGCAGAACATCATTTTGATCAGGCTCTCATGTTTCCAAAATTGGAAGCGCTGCTATATATTTTTACTAATTACATAAATTATTTTTTAAATATAAAAAATGCTTAATTTAACTTTACAATCTTTTTTTTTTTTTTGAGATTTTATTTATTTGACACAGAGAGACACTGTTAGGGTACGGAGTCAACCACCCCTCAATTAGACAGAGAACACTCTCGATAATGCAAGTCACACAGCGAGGTTTATTTCCAGCTAGCTGGGGTCCAATCTCAAGTTATGTGCCCAGTGTGGACTGGTTAGGGACACTCAGTAGAATGGCTTCCCGGCCTTTAGGATGGCCATTCTTATGCTAACCCACTCTTACAGTGCAAGGTGCCAGCTTTTGCTTTGCCAAGATGGCTGTACTTATGTCAGGGCTAGACTCGAGGTGGGTACAGCCTTGTTTTCCTTGGCCTTCACACCTGGAGCTAGTTTCTGGGACTTGGGGAAACTCCCCTCCTGGGGGAGGGGAGCAGGGACAGTAAAATAGGTTCTTACAACACAGCGAGGGATGGAACACAAGCAGGAGGAATGGAAGATGCAGGTTTCCCTCTGAGCAGGGACCCAATTCCAGGACCCTGTAATCATGACCTGAGCAGCCGCTTAACAACTGAGCCACCCAGATACCCCTTATCTTTACAATCTTGTGGTTAACATTTGCCATGTACAATTTTACTTTTGTCTTTTATTTTTCTGTTTATAATTAGGAATTGAATTGGAAGTTTCTCTATTAAAAGATGTCTAAAACTTTCCACACAGCCTGGTTTATAAGCTTACCAGTTTTCAGTTTTAGCTGAGTCTATACTTAGAATTTGAGTATGATGTTTAAATGGCAAAAAAAATTGAATGATTATTAAACTATTTATCAGTTCTATAAGAATTTAGTCAAGCTATCAATGATTTATCTTATATGTAAATGTTACACTAAATCCTGCATAAGGTAGGATTAAAAATTAAGTAAATATAGGAGATTCTAAGATGTTATCCATAGAAAATTGACACATGTATCTTAAATTTTTCATTTCTGCAAAACTACTAGTCCAGTGATGGAAACTCAGAGAGAAATTACTTATCATAAAAGCGGTGACAACCTTAGCAAGTTTGAATTTCTTAAATGAAAATTTTTAAAAATTCTATGCATCATTATACTTTCTATCAACCTAGACTGCACATGTAAAAATATCATGAAAATTTGTGATTCTCCAGGGGCTATCTTAACTACAGGGATTTTGGAGAGTGTACTGGGTTTTTTTCTTGAAATTTCCTTGGCATAAAAGATACCAAAGTCATTTTGTTCTTTTCTATGATATTACCCCATTTCTACTTAGAGCACACCACATTAGCTTGTCAGGAAAAATCATCACCTAGCAGATCCAAATATGTTTATAACATTTTTATGGGTTCCTTCTAATGGATGCATGTCATCAAGAAAAACTATTTTGATATAATTTTTATGCAGCACAATGATGTTTCATAGTCTATATGAGATTTTCATTTACAAGGGTTAGAGAAATTTACATATAAAGTGGGATAGTCCAAAAGTGCCACATCATTAAGTTAAAGCATAGCACAACATACCCATTAGTTTAAGATTCTGCTGCATTTCTTTAGTTAAGCAATTTCTGTATGCTATCATATTTCCACAGATAAGCACAGGAAAACAAGGAGCCATAAAACTGATTATTTGAGATACACTGGTTTGTTTTTTAAGGTATTGTTTAGTTTTCATTAATGTTCTTAGACCTTTTATCGACCATCCCTAAAAGCTTCTCTGCTTCTCAGTGTTGTCATGCCATGTTAATAATGGGAAGAGCACCTTGTTGGAACATCTGACATTCTGGGAAAGATCTATTTTTCTCCAACAAGTGAGTCATCATCTTGAATGTTCGCTAGGGAATTTTGTGACCTTTCACTTTATCCAGAATATAAAAAATGTTCATATGAGTATTGACCTGGGGATGACATTAGACTCTGTCTTCTTACTGCTTCAGCACATAATTAACCTGGATAACAGGGAATCAGTGTATTCCTTCTCCATTACTCACAAAATATTTACATCTTGAAATGACCACTTAGATTAATTTACTCAAGCATGTTTTCCACATCACAGTTCCTTTAAGAGCTCAAGGGAGCCTTCAGGAAATGCCCATAGTGTTTGTATTAGAAACCCAAGAAGCCCAGTTTGGTCTCCAGAGTGTCAGTCACAGTCTCTGCTCCTGAGATCAATCCGGTCTCTTTCATTCCTCAGCCTCTCTCAAAAGGAGTCAGTTACTGGAGGAAATGTCATTCTATGTAGATGTGCTCTTCAGTGTTCCTGGTTCACTTAAACCATAATTTTCCTAAATTACTGTCATATGTGCTTTAAATTGTTGAATTCTTTAGTCTAAAGGTTTTATACAATGTTTTCCTGACTATTAATGGGTCATATCTTATTTCTTACCCCTTTGTTCATCATTCATTACTCCCCATCTTCCTTCTCCTCCTCCTGCCTTTTTAACTCTTTCCCTTCTCTCCATCCCCATCCCACAGAGACTTTATTTCATACAATATTGAAGGTGTCATGAGTGACCCACGTTTTATTTATATATAAATAAATATATGCAATTAGATCCTCGGTGCAAAAGTCTTCTGTCTAAATGACTGGATAGTGAAGGTAGGCCAGACTCAGGATCCCTGAACGATTTATTTACTCCACTAACTGTAATGCACTTCTTGATATGTAACAATAGAACTGATTAAGAGTAGATTAAATTACACTGGTTTTCTTTTCAAATATAAAGTTCAATGATGGGAACTTTCTCCTCCAATATTCTTCAGTATGTGGTATTTTTCATTATGATTTTAGCTGGATACTGCAGCACTACACACTGCATCCAATTTTAAGGCAGGGAGAACTGGGGAGAAGAACTGAGGAGGATTAAAACACAGTCATACTCATATCAGGAAAGCAAACATAATTTTCAGAAATTTCTAGCAGTATTTGGCTTTTGCTTCATTGTGAAGGTCTATACCATAAAGTCATGTGACTGCAAGGAATGAGATGAGACATTAAAACATGACTATCTGGAAAATATTCAATGATTGTTGTTGAAAATAAATGCATTGACAGCTAGTGGTAATGGCCATTGGACTGGCCTTTTAGTAGTACATGGAACATAGCAGGAAAACATAAATGTTAAGTCAGTAAAACATAAATCTTATTATCATTTTCATATCAAATGGTTGTAACCTATGTTTTTACTGTGTCTGTTCATCCAAATGCGTGGATAGTTTACCTTGAAATTCTCATTTTTCTTTATCTTTATCATGCTAATCTATTTTTATAAAAATTCTCTACTCAGAAATTTGGAGATTGCCAAATAGAAGACAATGAGTGAAAGTTTTATTGAATATGTGAGTGAATGCAAAAATGAATGCGTAAAAGAACAAGTGAGTAAATTAATGAAATACTAGAATTCATTTATAGCTATATAATAGTTTTTATTCACACCACATCAATTAAAATAATGGAATACCACATTGTCATGGAAATCAATTAAAGGCACCATAATAAGTAAGTGTTACTTATGGAAAAGCAGAAAATTTCCACTAGACTTCTATGACTGTGCTCTACAAGCAAAGGAAAACAAATATGAGTTCAGTGCCATTTTCCCACTTTCCTTATCTTAGTGTGTACCTAAATTTAATTACCTCTCATATTGCTAGTTTTGCATGTTCCCATAGACCCTGGTGTCTATGCACAACAGTTTTCATTCCTCTTCCTATTTAAATCCCTTTTATAAAAGAGGAGCAGGAAGCTTAAATGACCTGTCAAAGCATCCAGCTGGTAAATTGTTGAGCTGGAATCCAAAGCAGGCTCTCTAGCTCCGAATATCTATTCTCAAACACTACCATACTGTGTCAACTTCTCTTTTTAACTCTATGTCCTGTGAAATCACAAAAGAGGACTATGGGGGAAATATTTATCTGAAACAGTGGAAAGTATATATTTGCATCTAGGAAGTAAGGTAAGAGTTCAAGAAACATACTCAGGAGCCATCAGAATGTAAGTGTCTATGAAAATCACTATTTTTTTAAAAAAAAGATTTTATTTATTTATTGAGAGAGAAACAGTGAGAGACAGCATAAGAGGGGAGAAGGTCAGAAGGAGAAGCAGACTCCCCATGGAGCTGGGAGCCTGATGTGGGACTCGATCCTGGTACTCTAGGATCAAGACCTGAGCAGGAGGCAGTCGCTCAACCAACTGAGCCATCCAGATGCCCTGAAAATCACTATTAAGAGAGGAGAATTTTGAGAGAAAAAAAAAAAAAAAACAAAGAAAACACAAGAAAAACCAAGTTTTATCAACTAAATTGTAGAGAGATGCAGAATAGGCAGCCATTGAACTGAGACAGATGGGAAGAAAAAAAAAAAAAAAAAAGAAGAGTAGTACTCTGTATTTCAAAATATGACAGGGTTTCAAGTAGAGGTGATGGATATTCAAGAAACAATTATTAAAGCTTAAACAATTATTTTTAAAAATGGAGAACACTACACAGTCAGAGTAGACAAATAATAAATCATGGGAAGCAATAATCATAAAAGAAAAGAGGAATCATTACCACATCACTAAAATAGGTAACTCTTCTTGAATAAAAATTGCATGAAGACAAGGAATAAGACAGAAACAAAGTATTTGCAGTATAAATATCTGAGTAAAATAGTCTATGTAAAGCTTTTTTATCTCATAACTTAATAAGATACTGAACAAATAATCTAATTTAAATAAAATAAGTAAATTAGGATGTCAAATAGCCTGCAAAAAAAAAAGTTATTCCAGAGCAGTACTTATTCAATAAATGCATATCAAAACCAAAAGGACAAATATACACACTGAAATTATAATTAAACAGTGATAATATGTGTTGGATAGAATATGAAGCCACAAGAACTCATAAAATCTTTTGATAGAAGTGAAAGTTCATACCATAGCTTTGGAAAACTCTTTGTCACAATCAGTTAAAACTAAATATATGCCTATTTTATGATCTAGCATTTATGCTCATAGATATGTGCACAAAAAATGAGTGCCTGTGTGCATAAAGAAAGTGAAATTATTTTCATAGCATCTTATTCATAACAGTCAAAAAGTAAAGATAATCCAAATGTCCATTGGTGCTAGAGTGTGTCATTAAATTATGATATATTCATACCATGCACTACCTTACAAACAAACAAACAAAAAATGAACTGTTTTACATAACAACATTGAAAAAAGAATTATGCACAAAATAATATATACTCTATGATATCATTCCTAAGAAATTGAAGAATAGTCCAAATTAATTTATGGTGTTAGAATCTACTCTGTTGGGAACTGATTGAGAAAAACTTAAAAGGTCCTGGATATATCTTGGAATGAGTGATGGTAAAATAGGTGTATATTAATGTAAAAAATCATCTAGCTATACAATTATAGTAATGCATTTTATTGATTCTCAAACATTTTAATTAATAGCTCATAGATCACTAGTTATGTTTTTCTTCTTTCTAATAAACTTATCTAATGATAAAAATTTTGTGTTTTTACAGTAAATGGTGCCAAACCAGCAGCTTGTACTGACACTTCAAGTTACAATTCCTAATTAAGGCTATTATTCTCTTTAGTCAATTTGAAAACATTAGTTAATGCCTTCCTTGCGAAGACATTTATAAGGGTCGCTTTTCTTTCCTTGCATTGTCAGGTACATACATTCATTATAGTTGAAGAAACCGGAATAAATGTTGAAAAATAAATATATTTTTCAAATACCATATGTTGTTTAATATAGTTAAAAATATCAGTGACTAGTGAGTTAACAGTTAAAACCTAGGGGGGAAAAGTGGTTTGAAAGCAAGTCTATTTTGCAATCATTTTAAATATCAATGTCAGTATTTGATTCTAATTTTAAAACACTTGCAGTGCATGTATTTGAATAAGGTGGATACTTTTTACCCAGTGGCAATTTCGATTGCTTTTGCATGTATCCATGATTTAAATACCTGAAGAAAAATACGCATATCATTTTCTATGTAGCAAATACCTGAAATCAACATAATGATCCAACAGTATACATGTTAATATTTCCTAAACTTAGTATAATGTCCTCAAAACATGACAGAAACTTTGTCATTATATAAGAAGAAATTAGATGAACAACAGTTCTAAGTGTGTCAGGACATTTAAAGATAGGACTGCCTAAAAATCTACATAATACTGCCAACTCAAATAGTTTTAACACTTTACATTGGGCATAACTGCTTAAAGAAGACGTTTAAACTGTAGAGGATACTCAACCATTAGCAAAACTAAAAACATACCCCAAGTTATCACACACTCTTAAAATTTATTTTTCTCAACAAATAAAAACAATTTTTTAAAATTTTGTTGATACTTTACAGTCTTTCCATGTCTTTATCCAGTCTAAGACAGAAAAATGACATAGGCAATGGGGAATGGCAAAGGCTTAAGTAAAGGTCATTGTTTTAGGATGATCAATAATAGACTATTTGAATATGGGTGAGTAGCTCAAAGATTAGAGATAAAATAGGCTTTCTCAAAACCAAACAGTCTCTCATCTGAAAACCTACAAATCGCCATCAGGTTAAACTGGCAGAACTTTAACTTGAACTGTAAGGTATATTAAACCAGCACTGAGAAATGATTTTCAAAACAGGACTTGGAATATAAACCAAAAGAGCAGTTATTTCTGAGTGGTGTAATTATGGGCAATTTTAAGTTTTCTTACTTCTAATATAGATATTTCCAGTTGTAAGTGCCTCCAAGACAAAGAGCACTGTGCCACATGGACAGCAACTACAGCAAAAAATGGCAGCACAGGAATAGGTCTCTATGAGACATCCCACAGACTCTTTTAAATATGTAAGATTTAGTAGTGAAATAGAATCTAATAGAACAGTGATTGTTGAAGCAGTCAGAAGTCTTCAGGCACATGCGGTCATTTGTGAAGTCTCTGTATATAGCACATTCTGGGCTGTCTGTCACCACAATGCTCAGTGCTGTCACTGCCAGTAGCAAGTGGGACAGAAGTACCTGTGGGCCTATATGACACGCTCTTTATTCAACACTGAATGCTACCCGTGAGACATTATTAAGATACTGAGATGTAGGTGATGTTTGAGAGTAAGAATATCTTGTCCCCTTCAAGGTCCTCCTAGCAGTGGACTAAGAATCCAATTGACACGAGACAGGTTAACAGGATAAAATCCAAATTTAATTTCACACGTATGGGGAATCCATGGAAATTCCAAAGGCAGTACAGGTGAAATGATAGATAAATGTTATTTTGAACTAAGGAGAAAGGGGGTAGAGGCCTGGGACTTCAAAGGGAAGGAATGCCATTGACTTGAAGATGAAAAAATTGAAAACCAAGCTGGGTCACTCAGTAACAGCGGAGCAGAGAGGATTTGTCAAAGAGGCCTCACTAGGTTCTTCCCTGTCTGCCTCACACAGTTTGTCCAATAACATAGTTATCAATGGTGATAGCTCTCTTCCTGTAGCAAATACTCTATTTAAATTCTTTTTTAGGCAGTTGTAAGGAATGTAAAGAGCTTTTCCTGAATCTGTTGTGGTTTGATTGCTTTTTAACTCAAGATAATCTTTATGCTAAGGTGGTCTATCTTGGGACGGCCTGCCCTTGGCACTTAAAATAATTTACCTTCTTCTAAGGATAATTTAGTTTTCTTATGTATTGAAGACATAATACAGATTTGTACCAGAATATTTAATTCTCTAAAAGAAATTTAAATGGAAATTTTAGAATTTATTAAATTAAAGTAAGAGTTCAACCTATCACTTTAAGAGCTGGCTAGACCCAACTGAAGACAAGATTATTGCATTGGATGCACAGAAATAAAGGAAAATGAGAATGGATAAAGCAGAAAAAAAGTGTGTGCGTGTGTATGTGCGCGAGTGTGAGCATGCACGCACACGTACACATGTATAGCAGTGGTAAGGAACATGTGAGAAGCTGAAAAAAACAGAGCCTAAAATGCACATAATTTAAGTGAAAATACTTGAAGAATCATTAGCTGAACATTTTCTGAAACTTGTGATAGACATTAACCTCCAGACTCCTGAAGCACAATAAACCCCTGTTAGAACTGATAAAAAGAAAATTATAGGGGCGCCTGGGTGGCTCAGTCTTCTCTCAGATGAAGCAGGCACGTACTAGTGCTACAGGCTGTTGGAGTGTATTTATATTTAATTTTGTAATACAACGTATCTACAACATTGCCAAATACATGCAAGATGTTCAATATTTGCTGTATCTATGTCTGAGTACATAAACTAAAGTAAAAATTGTTTAGCTTCTTGGGCCTGCTCACTTTCTTTATTCAATTGGAAAAGTAAAAAGTTCTACTGTTAATAGTTATCTAAAGTAATCTACTGCACCAAGGACACAGATATATAACTTACATATATACTGAAGTACTATTTATAATTGTCCCCAAAACCAAAGTCCTAGAAACAAAATGACTACTAATAAAGTAAGTGAATTCTGTAGTTTTAATATAGCTGTACAAATGGAGAACTATAAAGCAATATAAAAGATTATGGTAGATCTATATATATTGATGTTAAAAATGAAATGTATATTAGATAAATTAGGCACAGTTGCAGAGAAATATTCAGTGTAAAATCTTGCTTATCTAAAATACATTTGCAATTTTGTATGTACGAGTCTGCATCTATATATAATCTGTACATGCATATGGAAATACATGTAAAATGTTGCAGTTGGACTGGGAAACTGCTTGGGAGGGCTGAAGAAAGAATCTTTATTTTTCTCCTTATTCCCTTAAACTTGGTGTAATTTTGGTTTACCTTGAGTGTGTGTGTATGTGTGTGTGTGTTTCAAAGAGCATTTTACTTTCATAGAAAATTAGAAATGTGTTCACTTTTAAAGGATTACCAAATACACACAGACACACAGTGAGACAGTGTTCCACAACTTTTGCATTACCAGGATTAGTAGAATTCCAGAATTAAATGAATTGGTTTATCCATTTTGGATAGAATGGTACACCAAGCATATGTTACTATTTCCTAGAGCATTATGGAATTAGGACTGTACTTTGCCAAAAAATGCCAGATGGTCATGATATGTCAGTTGCTCATAGTGACTATTGTGCCACATTTCAAGCTTGGAATAAGGCTGAAATACGGTGCGAGATATCACAAATGCCCCAGAGCAGATTGTTAGAAGACACTGGCCAATGTGAATTTCTAGGCATCTCCACCAACAGGATTTCACTGGTTGTTTAAAAATAATAAAGCAATTCTATGCCTTACGAGGAATAAGCATCATTTAGCATTTATTCTGTAGAGTCAATGAAGGGTGTAGAATTGTCTCTTAGATGACATTTGAATTTTCATAACACTTTGTGGGTGCTTATGAAATTTGAAGTGATCTTCCATAAGAAAGCTTATTTATTTGATCTCTTTGGATTTTAGTTCTCATCCTTAGAAGTATCATCCCAACTTAAATTTAAAAATTAATGTAAAATCATTTTTAAATGCTCAGCTTCCTACTCCCATATGACATAAACAAATCACTTACCTATAAAAAATTAAAAGCTAATTAATGATTAAAATACACAAAAATGTAGGAAAAATAATTTTTCTTAACACCCACACTTCTCTTCTTGGATATCTAGTCCAAGAGATACTTGTAAGAAACTGACTTTCTCCCTCAAGATGTCCCTGAATCAGGACATCATTCTTGACATCAGCCTACAGTTTCAAGTATATGTTTTATGTGATAAATCATAGGAATGCAAAAATTACAAAGCATCAACTGAAAAAAACAAAATCCAAAGTGGCACAATACTTTTCTGCACTCAGATGCTCTACCACTGAGCTATACTCCCTACTGTTCTGCATTTTACCACTCTCACTCATTTTATATCCAGGATTCTTCTTCTTCTAAGACTCTACTTTCCGCAGCTGAGCCTCAAAACTATACCAATGAAGTTTTCTTGCACGTTCCCTACACTTATATACTGGTAGTAAGGTTTACCTCTTTTAGATTTTTGATCCTGCAAATTTTGAGTGTACTGAATATTGCTTGGCTACTTTTGTTTGCTTTATACACATTCAAAAAGTATATTTTTAACGTTAATATTTATACTTCATTAATTTAACCCAATTTTAGTATGACCATACTTTGCTAAAAATACCCAAGTAACTTTATTTTTTTTTAAAGGGTTTTTAATTTATTTATTTGACAGACAGAGATCACAAGTAGGCAGAGAGGCAGGCAGAGAGAGAGGAGGAAGCAGGCTCCCCGCCAAGCAGAGACTCTGATGCGGGGCTCAATCTCAGGAACCTGGGATCGAACCTGAGCCGAAGGCAGAGGTTTTAGCCCACTGAGCCACCGAGGCACCCCCAAAATACCTGAGTAACTATAAATTGTTGTTTAGTAATTTCTAAATTTTGTTCTTCTGTTTTGAAGGTAATGTCCATTACTAGCTATATCTTTATAAATAGAGAAAGAACAGTTGCCTATAATCTCATCATACAGCCAAAGACATCTTTTTCTTCATATTCTCTCTCTACATTAGATAGTTAAATTTTGCTTTTGGTATTAATATCAGTTTTGATATGATAACACACTATCATTAAAAACCATGATTTTAAAATAGTTTTTGAAAACATTACTTGTAAATACTTTTATGGGCACCTGGGTGGCTCAGTTGATTAAGCATCTGCCTTCAGCTGAGGCAATGATCCCAGGGTCCTAGGATCGAGCCCTACATTGGGCTCCTTACTCCCTACTGATTCAGTAGGAGGCTTGCTTCTCCTTCTCCCTCTGTCTGCTCTACTCACTGCTTGTGCACTCTCTCAATCTGTCAAATAAATAAAATCTTTAAAAAAAATAAAGTATTTTTAAAGGATATCAATCAGTTTAACATTTTTCTACTCTTTAATTATCAATGTAACTTTAAGTACATTTTTTCCCTAAGAGTTTTATTTTAAAATTCTAATACCATGAATTCAGATTAATTGGTAAATGTAGATATAGGCTTTTGAAATATTGCTAAATTGTTAGCCTAAGAAACAAAAATGATCTTACTTGAATTATTTTAAAAAATTAATTCAGAAAAAATATAATTTTTTTATAAGTAAAGCACTGGAATAACAGTTTAGGTAATTAATTTATGTTGAATATGATTGAGATTGGGGCACTTTATTAGTATTCCAGGTGACCAAATAATAAGGGTCAAACTTTTGGTACTGTTTAATGTAAAGTGAAAAAAAATATTTTCACACTTGTTTTTGATGGGAGGTCAGCATTACATGTTGTTTTGTAAAAGAAGGCAATTAGGATCTGGGAAGCAGTCACACACAACTAGCCAAATTCTTGCTCTAATGACTGGTTCAACTGAAAAATTGAAGAATGGAGAGAAACAGCAGGATTTGAAAGAACCAGATGAGTACACGTTTGATCATTATATATCAGTGTATCTTTACAAGATACTAATGAAGAAACAGGGAGATAACTCTAAAACTTGTAGAAAAAGAGAGGTTAGTTCTTGAATTTGTGAACTATCAACACATAACTGTTGCTGAAATCACTAGAGAAGCTAAAACTGCAAAAGATAAACATATACGATGAGAAGTGTGCTCAATGCTTTTGAAAAAGTACAGGATTATTTACACATTAAAATTTCTTTTTTTTTTTTAGAGAGAGATTTTATTTATTTATTTGATAGACAGAGATCACAAGTAAGCAGAGAGGCAGGCAGGGCAAGAGAGGGGGCAAGCAGGCTCCCCGCTGAGCAGAGAGTCTGACATGGGGCTTGATCCCAGGACCTTGGGACCATGACCTGAGCCGAAGGCAGAGACTTTAACCCACTGAGCCACCCAGGCGCCCCTACACATTAAAATTTCTTAATTGCAATTCTGAATCAATCATAATTAATCTAGAGGAGCTACAGGTAAGTTGGGAGATTTTTGTGATTCCATAATAAGATTTTTAAGGCATCCAATACAATGTATAATGGTATTTATGTTTAATCATGGAAATTTCAGTACTTCTGGGCAGCCAGTGGACGGGGCCACATTTCAATGTAAATCAGAAACATCTGGCTTTTTATAAACTTTCACAGTTGTTCAATTCTTCCAGAAGTAAGCCTAGGTAATGCAGTTTTTAATAAACCATATCTCATCCTACAATGCTCTGGGTGCTACTAAACATTTGGAATCTTGGGTTTAGGAAAAAAACAAAACAAAACAAAAAGACACTTCTGATCCAAGAGAATTTTCAAATTAGAAAAGAAATCATTTAACTCTTGATATAGAAGACTTGCAGAGTAAATGCAATTCTCAAGAACATAAAAAATCACCTCTGTTTTATAACAATCAACTTGTTTTCTGTTCCTTGAATATATTTGAGACAAGTCATGGTGTCAGTGTTTCAGAGCAAAATGTAGTAGACTGTAAGAAACCGGAGAGCTCTTGACAGTGTTTTCATAATAAGTATTTCAAGTCACTGCAATGTAGAACTAATGTTTTTGGCCTAAAAGGTACATTTTCATCTCCCATAAAAAAGAGAGCCAAGTTTAGTTTACTGGAAGTGAGGAGAGTTTTTAATCCATTAAATCCAGTTTTTTACCTGTTTGCTCTCAGTTTGGAGCAACACAGAATTCTTTGGCATGAAAATTTGCCCAAACCCTAAATACTCTCACTCACCAATATTTCATTTTTCTTTTTGGAAAAAATTTACAGAACTAGCAAGATTAAGAAAAAAAAAAGTAGAAATAAAGATAAAAAAGAACTTCTTAAATCTTATTTTCTTCTTTATTATAGTCTCCTTTCATTGGTCAACTGTTTCACATAATAAAATATTTTAAGGAAAATAGAGACATTAGAATATAGTAGGAACAATATTTTTTGAGATATTAAAACAAAAAAAGGAACTTTTTTTCTAAATATTTTATATATCTAAGAGGGGAATATTAAAGATACTAGGTTCTATCAAAAATACAGATTTCATCATCATTGCAGCTCTCATATACTCTGATCTATTTGAGGGCAATAAGAGAGTCCTCTGGAAGCAAGCTGAAATCTGTCTCTGGTTGGATTTACTTTATCATCTTTATTCTACTTTTTGAAGCTACTTCATGTTACCCATTCAAATACTTCATTTGTTCTGAATAACAAAATGAGGATATTTCTTTTTAAGCACAGAAAGTTTTGTTACATTTTCTCAAGCCTAAATGAAGAAATGGTATCCTAATGCTCAGACTCATGAATCATTTATCAATAAGCAATTTGACTACCATTTAGTTATTTTCCACAAATAGTGTATGTTTTTCCTTCAACAATGTGAATTCCTGTGCAATCTGGAATGAGGGCTGTGCCCATGTAGCATGGACATGGTTTCCTCTTGGAGTAAGAATGACATCAAAAATCATTTTGGCTTGCTTTACTATTTTTGTGTGAAAGTGAACGTTTTTGCTTCTTTTAGAATTATATTTGTTTTCAGAATGAGACTTGAAATAGTTAAAACTGGATTCCATTTTGGTTTGTTTTTCATGTTTACCACACTTGGAAAAAATCCTTAAATACCAAGATTCTGCTCTATACATATATGAGAGAGAGAGAGAGAGAGGCTGCTTTGAGTACAGGTTTGGTTTATTTTTTTCCATGTATATAACTCATTTGTATGTGTTTGTACATTTTAGATTTTCTAAGTAACTGGTAATAAAGCCCACACTCTCATTCTATACTAAAAAAAAAAAAAATAGAAATCATCACTTCCACCTAGAGATTTGTTAATATAAATATTACCCATTTATTTAAAAATCATATATTTTTTATAGCTCCAGTTACAAAAGGAAAAAAAGAGAATGTTTATATAAGGAGTCATAAAATCTGAAAGTCATTGCTATCTCATAATATATTTCAACAAAGAGATTTAAAATATTGAATAGAAATAGTTCATCTGTGTCAAAGAAGAGTTTGCAAACTGATACGAAACACAAACACATATTTGAAAAAATGTCCTCCCTCCCTATATACTTTACAGTGAGATGCACATATTTTTCCTTTATAGAGCTTCTTCTGGGTGAGAAATTAAAAATGTATGTTATGTATTTTTTATATCTATCTACCTTCTTCCCCGCAACTTAATGTTTTGAGATTCCTCTATGTTACCATGGCCTATCTGACTCTTATTCTGCATATCATTCAATTGTGTGAGGACCACTTTGATTAAATCTGCCATAAGCATTCATTTACAAATCCTTTTGTAGGACTCTGTTTTTATTTCTCTTGGGTGAATACCTAAATATGTACTTGCTGGGACATATGTTAACTGAATGTTTAACTTACAAATAACAGCATTCTAGTAAGTCCACATCCTCAGAAATCTTTGTTATCCTCAGTCTTTTCAATTATATCCACTCAAGAGGGTAACCTTCTATCAAGTTCTGATTTTAATTACATTTCCCTAATGATTTTGGACATGTTTTCATGGGCTTGTTAGCCATTGGCTGTGTGTGTGTGTGTGTGTGTGTTTGTGTATGTGCATGCATGTATACAGCAGGAAGCAAGAGACACTATGGCAGACACCTGATGCAGGGATTTTCTTTTGTGTGTTTCCTTCATTGGTCTCAGGTCCTTACCTCACACCCATGTGTAGTTCAATACTCAGCTCAACACTCACATGGCCCTTGGTAGATCTCCCTCATTCTCTTTACGTGTAGGCCTTTCCTCCCAGTACTCCATCTTGCACAAATCTCACTGCCTTCATGTCTCTAGACTCCCAGCTTTGTTCCAAGCTAGGGAGTCTATAGGTTCTGTCTGGTTTCACCCTCCCTGAGCCAGAAACTCTCCAGGTGGTAATTTGGGGCAACTGGAGGGCTAATGGTTGTTGTCCATTTCCAGTCTCTCAGGATACCCAATGTACTGTTTCTTGTTTGTTGTTTGTTTGTTTTTTTGTTTTAAAGATTTATTTATTTGAGAGAAACAGAGTGCAAGGGTAGGGGGAGAAGCAGAGGGAGAGGGACAAGCAGACTCCCCCCTGAGCACAGAGCCTGACCTGGTACTTGATTCCAGGACCCTGAGATTGTGACCCAAGTTAAAGTCAGACGCTCAACCACTCAACCAATTGAGCCACTAGGGAGCACCTAATGTATTGTTTTGTATCCTTAAAAATTGTTATCTCATTTATTTCATTTGTTTTGTGTTTTGTTTCATGTGGGTGAGTAAATCTGGTCATTGTTACTGGCTCTTCACATGAAAGTGTCTGAATTTTAATTTTATTTAATTAATTTGTACTTAAATTCATATGGTCCTGTAACTATGTTGACAGAACTTCACAACAACACAGCTCTAGATGCTATGAGAGTACTCTATATCCTATTCTGTCTCACCACACAGCTATGTTTTATATTCCTACTGGAAAGTCACAGGGTAGAAGTCCTGCAATCAAGAAGACAGCTTAAATCAGCATTCCCCATGCTTTTATTGCCCCTAGAAACACTTTGTTGTGTGATAGCTATTGATGTCCTGTGGATGTAGTGTTCTACTGAACAGTTTTGGGTAATGTTGCTGGAGAAATGATTATATATTTAACATACTACACTTCATTATGAGGAAAGGATTTCCCCTCAGAGGAAGACCAGAATTCCTAATTTTACTTGTTTTGTGTGATCAGGATTTCTTTGGAATCTTCCTCATTGCAGGAGTAGTTTTCCTAATAGTAGTTTTCCTAAAACTGATGAAGACTCCATATTTTGGGGCCTTGAGATCCATAGTGCACAACTTCTGTACTTTATGTGTTATCTGATGAAAGTGAATGAATATGTCATTTTCTCATTAAAAATATTTCCTAGATATGTCCACTGAAGGATTTAAAATGTTACCTAAATGTGTGTCAGTGGGCTACACTAGTATTCATACTATGGTATTCAAATTATAATTTTCATTAAAAGGAACCAGAATAAACTAAGTTATAAATAATTACAGATCCATGAAAGCAATTTAGAACATAAGCATGACATATTTTGTTATATAATACCATTCTCCTCTTACTCAACTCTGCATCTTGTGACATTTATGTACAACTTCCAACTTTCTTTGTAAATTGGGATTTCAAAAATAGTATAGAAAAATAATTACTGAAGAAAAAAATAATTGCCCAAACCATTAGCAGTGTTGAGTTGTGACAACAGCCTTCAAACACGTATCTTTGGTATTTTATATTAGTTACTATAGCCTTTAGAACATTAGCAGGCTGCACTTCTGCTCCTTAATTATCTTATTAATTTTTCCTGTGACTATGTCATCATACTTCTTTCCAAAACCTTAAATTACCCAGATGTTGGTTTGAAAAACAAGAAAAAGCCACAGGCATATGTATAAAATTAGAATATTTTTATGATAATATATAAGAACATGCAATATCAATACATAAGGCTCAAAAAAAGTTTTTCCTAATAATTAAGTTTACTGAAACAGAAATAAAAAAGGTTATGCAAATATATTTACATATCTAATCATTATTAGTAACATTTTCCAAGTAGCATAGAAATCAGACTGAGAACTAGAAAAAACAAACAAACCCCCCCACAGAAACTACTGTCCTCATAAGATCACTTAATAAACATTTTAATGATTTAAAAGACTAATGTTTTTAAACATTGATTAGTAAAAGTTTAGTCTAAGATACAGTGGTTACCAATGAAGAAAACTTCTCATACTAATAATATGCACTGTAACAATAATAATAAACTTCCGAATGATAGATGTCAGGCAATAAATTAAGTACTTAACATGAATGACCTAATATCTTAAGTAAGGAAGTATATCCAAGTAAGTATGTCCACTTTAGAGATAAGGAATTTGAAGTATAGACAGTTAAGCAATTTGATTCAAAAGGTTCAACTCATAAAGGGCAGAATGACTACTCCCTTTTTAATGGATTCATTTTTTTCTTTCCTGCCACATGACTTCTTTTCATAAATAAAAAAATTGAGATAAAAAATTTTAGATAACCCTGGGACTATAAAATGATTTAAAATTTTTCATGCCTTCCTCCACTTCATTAAAGCAGTCTCATTATCTGATAGAAATTTCACTAATGATAAACATTTCACTAATCTCATCACTATGGTAATTAAAAAACTAATAAACCAAGATAATCTCCATTGTGGACAGAAATTTCAGTACAGGTATTCCTTACTTTCCAAATTTTGCCTTAGGCCACTTCTCTCTTGTCAAAGGCGTACTGCTGCTTTCACTAAAGGAAATAAAGGAGAATAAGAGTTTCTGCTTTTACCAAAACAAAACAAAAAAACAAACCAGTTGTTATCATGCTAATGTAGATCTTTCCTAAAAGCAAACTTTCAGAAAGCAGATATTCTTAGCCTCAGGCCATTTCAGCTTATGAAGCATTTCTCAGGAAAGCTCTACTTTCAAATAGCAGAGGAAGTGTTTATTCATTTGTTTGTTTTACTTTGGTGCTGCATATATCCACATGCTATGCAAAATTGAAAAAAGCAAACAACAGACAAACAAAAAAGAGCCAGACATGGAAAAAAAATTACTATCAGTGACCATTATTCCATTAATGTAATAATTTTAGTAAAGCTTACTCATGCATAATTACATTCATTTCTTTTTTTACAATTTATCATTTACAGACAAGTTTATTTTGTCTCATCCATTCTTTTTTGTTTTTCCTGAATTTCAGTTACTTATTACATGTATGTCTAGAATTATTATTATCTTATTGTTAAGAACACTAACAAACAAAACAAACAAATAAAACTGAAAATCTCAACAAATTAACTAGGAAAGGAGCAAAACAAATTTTAAAAACTGAAATTCATGTGTAAATAGTAAAATTATTATTAACTTTCGGAAGCAGCCATTACTTGCTTTTGCAGAACATTAGATTTGATTTCTATAGTATGTATGTATGTATGCATTTTTTTTAAGGATTTTATTTATTTATTTGACCAAGAAAGAGAGATCACAAGTAGGCAGAGAGGCAGGCAGAGAGAGAAGGGTAACCAGGCTCCCTGCTGAGCAGAGAGCGGATCTGGGGCTTAATCCCAGGACCCTGAGATCATGACCTGAGCTGAAGGCAGAGGCTTAACCCACTGAGCCACCCGGTGCCCCTATAGTATGTATTTAAATATTCAATTATATACAATCTTAATATTTCAGGTAAAATTAATGAGGTAATAACATGGATAGATTTCTCTCTACCTATTAGAGAAGATTTTTTTAAAGAGGAAAAAAGGGGCAGAAGGAAGGAAAAGAGGGAGGGAGGGAAGGATAAAAGAGAAGGGGTAAAGGGAGGAAGACAAAAGAGAGGGAAGGAACAGGAGCATGGAAGAAAGAAAGAAAAAAGAGTGTGAAAAAGGAAGAAGAGGAAAAAGGGAAGAAAAGGACATTATATGAGTCAATCAGATATATTTTAAGCATTAAGAAAGATATGGAAAGATAACCAACAACCTTAGTATCAGTAAAGGTTTTAGATTAGAATGGGCACAGATTGTCATTTGCTTTATTTTCATCTTTTTATCTATTTTGTCATGTTTCTTTAAAAACTATTTGCCAAGATTTTGTTGATTACTCTTTAATTGGATGTTGTTTTCTTTGAGTTATCTTGCATTACACATGTATTCCATAGTCTCAAAAAGGCACAAACAAGGTCCATTTGGCATCTTATATCATTTAAAGCAGACTTCTTTCACATTGTAAACAAGGGTAATTTCAAAACCATGATGTGAGTTTACTCTTTCTTTCTCTCTCAAAAATACTAATACTAATACTAATATATTGCAATAGATGCTATGGTGTGTTTCCCACATGCCCCAACAAGTCTGGGCTCCATTCTTCCAGCTTCTAGGAATGTTGATGGAGGATAATTTTGTTCTAAATCCTTCTTCAGGAACTGTCCTCAAGCCTGTCATCCAGGGTAGCCAATAGCCCATAACTGCTTGAGCATAATGTTTGTTTTATTACAAAATATAAAGCATAATTTATCTTCTCCCATCCACATTGGATGAATTTAAAACTGATAATAGTCAAGAACAAAATAACTCTTGAAACAGTAGAGCCAGAAATCCATATAAGATACAAGAGCCAAACTTGGATTCAATTATACCACTGGGGAGACATAAAAACACCCATTTTAGAAATGGCATATATAGAAGAACAGATGTTTTGGTAATAGTTATCAAACAGACTTCATGTTTATAGTACACAAAAGTGCTAGCTGTTGCTGCATTAAAAAAAAGACAAAATATGCCATTGCACTTGAATAAAAATAAATACAGACACATTTATTGTCTTTTAACCTTAGAATCTGAATGTTACATGCTGTCTGCTCTAATGGATTATGAGTAACTCAAATCTAGAATCTGTTGACAGAACTATTCGGTACTTTCACCCCCATATCAAAGAACTATGAGAATTTGTAAAACTCAATTACAGGTCATTTCTATTCAAAGTCGGAGGCAACACACAATTAAATATAAAGTTATCACACTTACTAAAGCTTACTGTGTTTATAACGACAACATAAACAAATTTTAGTATCATAAATCACATCATTTACTTCCTCACTTCAATAATTATTTGTCATTGGCATTATTTCAGAGGGAGGATTGAGAAGTACATGTATATTTCAAAAATCAAATTGAAGTATTATCTTAATTTTATACATGGAAACACAGTATTCCACATCACTTTAAATAATTTTAATTTATTTACCTTTATTCTTTATAGCATGAAGCCATTGTTCGTTTTGTTCCTAATATAGCTCAGATATTTAACAGTATTTAATAGTTTTAGTTCCCTGATTTACCCAATACCGGTTTACCTATCAGCTTTTGGGGAATTAATATGAAATAAAATATAAACTATGATTATTAATGAGGTAAGTGATCAGCCTCAGGGGTTAACAAAGAATGTTTCAGTAATGCTCCAGATTTGCCTGTACATTAAATGAAGCATAATAAAACTGCATCAGTTAACCATTGTTGCATAAAACCACCAAATACCCTGTGGCTTGTAACAGTATTTATTATTACTTATGCATCTGCTTTTTACTGGGACTTACTGTCCTAGGAGAATATTGGCTGGGCAGCTTAGTTGTGATAGTTCTGCTGCTCAGACACTTCTCTACCTGGGTCCACAGATTCTCTCATGGTGATGTCAAAAGTGCAAGCACGCCACTAAAAACACATGGTAATTTTTCAGACCTTAGCTTGGATTTAGTGCACTAGGAATCCAATTGTTTTTGTATCCATTGTCTTTAGCAATTCATATGGCCAAGCCCAATGTCAAGACACTCTGCCCACAATGAGTCAAGACAAGACTACAGAGATGCAGGGATGGGTATAGAATCAGAGTCACAAATGCAACCCACCACACATACACACCACCACCATCCACAGAACAAACTATCCTTATCCCACTATTATGGCTTTTGTTTCTTGGGGTTTTTTTTGTTTTTGTTTTTGTTTTTTAATGCTGTGAAGAACAGAGAGGGGTTTTACTAGACTAGGTGTTAGTTATGAATTTTATGATCTTAGGAATGTGAATCTCTCTCTCTCTCTCTCTCTCTTTTTTTTTTTTTTTTAAGATTTTATTTATTTGACAGACATAGATCACCGGTAGGCAGAGAGGCAGGTAGAGAGAGAGAGGAGGAAGCAGGCTCCCCACTGAGCAGAGAGCCTGATGCTGGGCTTGATCCCAGGACCCTGAGAACATGACCTGAGCCAAAGGCAGAGGCTTAATCCACTGAGCCATCCAGGTGCCTCAGGAATGTGACTCTCTTAATGAACTTGTCCCTTCTTTTCCCTAAGAATGTGAGGCACTTGAAAACTAGATAATAGACATTTATCTTATTTTTGATGGCCAAAGGAGAAATTGCTAATATTTTCTTGTATAAAAACATACCAGAGTTCATTATTATCTCACTAAAGATTATTGGAATCTCTCATATAACCATTTACTGGAACAGGGGAATGCAAAGATTTACAGAGTAGATATTCTGGCTGCCGCACATGGGAGAGTCTAGGGAAGTTCATGCAGTATAAGAGATATGGGGAGTGCAAATATGGAGAGTAAGGAAAACTATGTCATACTGTAAGCAAGAAGTAGAAAAGATACATGGGATATTTATCATATTCTGGCTTAAGAAATAGAATATTTCAATAGTTCTAATATTTTAATAAAGGTTAAAAGATGGACAATATAAGTGCCCACAATAAGCAAAGTGAGAGTTGGAAATGGTGTGTTTTACAACAGTAATACTGAAAGAAGAGAGGGAAGATCACATAAGAGGCAGAAACAATATGAGTTTGTAAATGATTAGGAAAAAAGGATGGGGGGAATGAAATTCATGTGTGGTCTCTGCTATGATATATATGTGTGTGTATGTATACAACACACACAATGTATATATAGCTTTTTTAATCCTCTCTCCGCATATCATTTTTTAATACATTCACCTGGTGGCAGATACTTAGGTTGCTGCCATATCTTAGCTATCACGAATAATGCAGCAATTCACACTGAGTGCAGGTATCTCTGCAAGGTTCTGATTTCATGTTCTTCAGATTATTTTCAGAAGTATGACTGCTAGATCATGTGGTACTTGTATTTTTAACATTTTCAGGGGCTTCCATACCGTTTTCCAGTGATTGGAATATACCAGTATTCGTTCCCAGCAACAGCATACAAGAATTCCCTTGTTTACATCCTTGCCAGCACTTGTTCTTTCCTTTTGTTCTTGATAATAGCCCTCCTAATAGGTTTGAGGTGATATTTTGTGATTTTGATTTGTATGTCTCCAAGGATTAGTAATATTGAGTGCATCTTTTCATGTGTCTGTTGGCCATTTATATGTCTTTCAAGATATATCTATTTAAGTTCTTTGCCCACTCTTTAATTGGGTTCTTTATTTCTTTTACTATTGAATGATATGAATTTCTTACATATTTTGGATACTACCTTCTCATCAGATACATGCTTTGCAAATACTCTCTTTCCATAAGTTATCTTTCACTCTGTTGATTGTTTCCTTTGTTATGCAAAAGCTTTTTAGTTCAATGTAGCCTACTTGTTTAGTTTTTCTTTTGTTGCCTATGCTTTTGATGCCTTATTCAAAATAATCATTGAAGGGCCAATGTCAAGAAGCTTTTCAGAGTGTTTTATTCTAAGAATTTTATGGTTTCAGGTCTCATGTTTAAGTCATCAATTCACTTTTAGTTAATTTTTGTGAGTGGAATAGATAGAGACCCAAATATAAATATATATGGCATATGGATATCCAGTTTCCCCAATGACCTTTATTTAAAAGAAGAAAAAAAAAACTGTCCTTTCTCTATTATTTGCCAAAGATTAGTTGACCGTATTTGTGTGAACTTGCTTCTGGGTTTTCTATTCTATTTATGGATTGGAAGAATTAATATTATTAAAATGTTCATAAAACCCTAAGTTATTTACAGATTCCATGCAATATCTGTCAAAAACACAACAGAATTTTTCACAGATATAGAAAAAAAAAATCCTGTATTTTGCCACCAAATTTGTACACAAAAGACTCTGAATAGCCAAAGTAATCTTGAGAAAGAACAAAGCTGAAAGTATTTCTGATTTCAAAATATATTGCAATGCTCAGGGTAAATTCTAAGCTTTGAAAAACAGTGGAATGTCACAGATAGTTTGGGAGACTAGAAAATTAAAAAAAAAATAGTAATTACTATAGAAGTCACACATCTCTAAATTCTTCCTGTTTGTATTTCTATTAGCTATCTAGTTATATTTAGGGTATGCTTTACTGACTCTAGCTAAATTCTTTATTCCCTTTGGTAAATAATGGGGTTTGAGGGATTCACATTCACCTCATTCTGAACATATCCTGTGGAGATATCATTACATCCCAGAGTCCAACCAGCTATACGCCAAACCTGAATACTGAAGGCAGAACTATATCTAATGACCAGTCCTTCATTTTAGGGGAAATAACTACCTAAAATATGTCCAAGACCAGTTTAACCACTTAGTAATAATTTGGCTTTGGTTTTGTAAAAAGATATTATAGTAACAATATTTCTTTCAAATAATGTGAATTTTCTTTATGGTCAAATCTAACGGGTTTCCTCAATGATTTTGATAGTTGATGGCTGTACCTGCTTCCCCTCCCTTAACTGCCACAGGGCATCCTATCTATTGGTGTCTCATTGTCAAGTCAACTTCATTTTTCCTTACCATGTTTTTTTTTCTACCTACGTGGCTGAGCTTTCACTTTTTCATTTCATATCATATCACTTTTCCCTTTCTTAACTAGTATGCCTGATGCATCAACTTGGTATTAGAGGAATTTTTTCAAAGTTCATTCTAACCATCATCCCAAGGGAGGAAGCTCTATCTTCTTACTCACAGAACTAATAGAAAGAAATATTATCTGGTCTGCTGCAGATTTCAACCATCCCCTGAATTTCCTAATAATAAGTAATATTTAGTGAGAGCTTTCTATTTTTCAGGCACCATTCTTATTATTTTACGTGAACTACATAATTAAATTCACACAATAGCTCTCTATATTTGGCACTGTCTTTTCCCTGATTTTATGGAAGTACCTGAGGCACATAAAGTTAAATCACTTGCTAAATGTAATGAAGTTAATAGACAGTGGGGCCAGAATTTAAAATAGATTTCACCACCATAAATAATATGGAATGGTGCCTTTTTGTATATTTAAACAAAAATATTTTTGGCATCAATTACTTCAAGATCTTAAAAAAATTATACTTCTCGGACTGTGGGCCATGTCTCCTCTTTGTCACTTTAAATTGGGTCACTACTCAGTTTTAATTCATATGTTCTATATCCATTTTATGTCTTTGAATTTTTACCAAATAATTGAGACATATTTTTGATATTTTTCCAATTTATGAAGCTAATTTCATCTTAGCAAATTTTTCAACTGCTGGTCACCAAACCCTTTAATCAATTCAGGATCCTGCCACATGCACGTGATACATTCAATTATATGCAATATTAAATGCATGCTAGATAAATATTACTTTTTTGGATTTCTAATTTAGTCAATGAAAAACTACTGTTTTATTTATCAGTGCTAATGTTAAGATGTTTTAAAAAATCACATGAAAAAGAGCCATGAGAACTAAGGATGGCTAATAGAAATGTCACAAAAGTAGTTTTACATTGCTAGACAATGACTTACTCAATTCACCTAATATGCACCAAATGCTTACTCTATTTGACTGACACTGCTTCAGAGGGCAAACAGGGAGTGATGACATCATCATATGGTGATAATCAAGATGCTGTTATACTTTGTTCCTAGGGGAAGAGCCAATTTACTATGAATGATGTTTGCTAAATGTTTGATAATACAGCTTTGCACGGGTTTTTTCTGAAGTTACAAGTCAAAAGAAGTAGATACATAAAGTTTCAGAGGTAAAAATTCATTTTCAGTTCAAATATTTTTCATTATTAAAGTGTACTGCATTTTCTTCTTATGTGTTTTATTTTCAAGGTTTGTAGTGTCATGAATTATTCTTCCTAGTTATATATTCCTATCGTTATGTTCCAATGTTTCAAAAGCAATACAACCTATTTTGTAAAACAAGCAGGACAAAATTGAACTATTAGATAATTATACAATTATGAAGAAGGAGAACACAACCAGGAGGAGCGGGAGAGGTAGAAGCAGGCTTCCCAACAAACAGGCAGCCTGATGTGGGTGGGGCTCAATCCCAGGATGCTGGGATCATGTCCTGAGCCAAAGGCAGACATTTAACGACTGAGCCACCCAGGTGCCCCATAAAGATAACATTTAAAAAATTACAATAAGAAAGGATATTTTAAAGAACATAGAAAAATAAAATATGTAAATCTTGACTCTGTCATCTCTACTCTCTTCAAGGGACTAAGTTTTGCAATCCAGAGATCCTCTATAATCATTTTTCAGAATATGGAATTTATATTTTAAGATCTTTACTAAGCAGCTATCCCTTCAGGTGAGTCAGCTCATACAGAATTAGTGTACGTACATTTCACACCTTTGGAGAAATAAAAGGAGTGATATTGGATAGTTCTGGTCAAGGCTGTTCTAGAAATAGCTGCCCTTTAGGCAAAACAACAATAACACCACCAAACAAACAAAACACCTCCAACTAGACTCAAAGACAAGAAACCAAAGACCTTTCTCAAAATGTACGAATAAATGCAGTGTATTGTCTGCAGATGCCATTATAAATTTTGTGCTCTCTTTAACTCCCAGCATTTTAATGATCTGTAAAGTAACACAACAGAAATTGACATCGCTTGAAACTAAGTAATAACGAATTTTTAGACTGTGCATACATTTTCCTGATATAAGGAAGTGGCCACACTTGTACTTGTGAGGAGAGGGGGAAGAAAAAGAGAATTAAGAATCAAAACAAACAAACAAAAAGAAACAAGGTAGCAGAAGAATACAACCTTTCCTTAATATGGTCAATGGTGTTCCACAAATATTAAAGAGGATAAAACTTGAAGATTAAATATCAGACGTCTAGAGTTCATTTGTAAGTGTCTTCCTGTTCACATAATCAACATCTATTTTGTTTCAACTTAAAGTCAGTAACAGCATCCTTTTTAATTTTTTTTTTGTTCAAGAAAATATCTGAATCAATTATAAGATATAAAATTTTTTTTTAAAAAAGGCAGACACTAAAAATTGTTATTTAGATAATGGCTCAATACCTGTTTACTATTACTCACATTAAACACAACAATATTTATGTTTCTCTGGAATTGGGGGATATAACGGCTTCATTTGAAATTTTTTTTTCTAAAAACTATTATGATTAAACATTGATTAGTGCAATTAAAGCTGGAAAATAAGATGTACTTTTTTATTGAAATGCAGTTGACATATAGTTTAGTTTCAGGTGTAGAACATAGTGAGTCAATGTTTGTATACATTAGGCAGCTATCACCAGGTTAAAGCTAGATATCATCTGTTCCCTACAAAGTTGTTACGTATTTATTATTAACTATACTCCCTATGTTGTACATTGTATCCTTGTGTCTTATTTATTTTATGACTGGAAGTTTGTATTTTTTTTCCTTATTTCGTTAATCTCTTCAAATCCCTCCCCTCTGGAAAGTACCAGATTGTTCTCTGTATCTGATTGTTCTCTGTATTTAGGATTGTTCTCTATATCTAGGATTATTCTCTGTACCTATGTTTCTGTTTCTGCTTTGTTTTATTTGTTAACTTGTTTAGTTTTTTTTGTCTTTATTTAATTTTTCACTCATATGTTAAATTGCACAGTATTTGTCTTTTTCTGTCTGGCTTATTTCACTTAACATAATATTTTCTTGGTCTATCTTCCTTTCTTTTTTATGGCTGAGTAATATTCCATGGGCCCATTTTCCTTATCCATTCATTTATCAACGGACACTTTAGTTGCTTCCGTATCTTGACTATTGTAAATAGTGCTTCAATGAACACAGGGGTCCATATATCTCTTCAAATTAGTGTTTTTGTTTTTGTTTTGTTTTGGATAAATACCTAGAAGGATAGAATTGCTGGATTGTATGGTAGTTCTTTGCTTTTAGAGAGAGCACATACAAAAAAGGGTCTGGGGAGAGAGGGAGAAGAGCACAAGGAGAGAGAGCAGGACATCTTAAGCAGTCTCCACACTCAGCACGGAGTCCAAGGGGGGATTCCATTTTGCAACACTGAGATCATGACTTGAGCCAAAACCAAAAGTCAGATGCTTAACTGACGGAGCCACCAGGGGCCCTCAAGCATAACGGTAGCTCTATTTTTCATTTTTCCGAGACACCTCCATACTGTCACGCATGCTGGCTGCGGCATCTGCATCCTGACTAGCAGACCGACAGTGCCGGAGAGAGCACAGCACAGGTCTTATTATTGACACATGTGTCATGAAAAATTCTCACAAGCTATGACTTTTCTTATATATAGGGTGTCCTCAAATACTCATTTTCTCCAATCACAAGTTCATCCAACATCTGTAAGAATAATTCCTTTAATTTTAATTATTTCTTCCTATCACCAAATCCTATTTGCCCATTGATACAATTTTTGACTGCTTTAGTATATATTATCATTTTATTTTTTTATTTGTCAAAGAGAGAGAGAAAGAGAGAGAGAGAGCTCACCAGAAGGAGTGGCAGGCAAACAAAGAAGCAGCAACCCTGCAGAGTATGAAGCCCAATGAGTGACTGGATCCCAGGACCCTGGGATATGACCTGAGCCAAAGGCAGATGCTTAACCGACTGAGCTACCCAGGCATCCTTATGTTATTATTTTTAATTACAGAAAAATTTAGCAAAAGTGACAGTTTCATTTCTCACCAATATTCCAGATTATATTACCATCACATCAAAAATATATCGAGGGAGACAAACCATAAGTGACTCTTAATCTCACGAAACAAACTGTGGGTTGCTGGGGGGAGGGGGGTTGGGAGAAGGGGGTAGGGTTATGGACATTGGGGAGGGTATGTGCTTTTGGGTAAATTGGAAGGGGAGATGAACCATGAGAGACTATGGACTCTGAAAAACAATCTGAGGGGTTTGCAGTGGCGGGGGGGTGGGAGGTTGGGGGTACCAGGTGGTGGGTATTATAGAGGGCACAGCTTGCATGGAGCACTGGGTGTGGTGAAAAAATAATGAATACTGTTTTTCTGAAAATAAATAAATTGGAAAAAAAATATATTGAGGACTCATCAATGTATTAACATTTAAAACACATTGTGTGTGTGTGTGTATTTGCTAATCAAGCTAATTTCATGCCATAGTGATGTTTATATACTTAATATTAAATCCTTTAATCTTTAATATCAACAAAGAGCATAGTATATTTTGTATTAAGTCAAATCATGAGGCAGCTTCCTTTAGCTAAGGACAATTGCTGGAGAGAACTCAGCTGTCATCATCAGCGATTCACAGCTAGGTAAACGAGCGTCTTGTCTTGAAAGAGGGTCTGAATAATCCACCAAAGTTTTCACTACAGTCTACTTTGAGCACTTCTTTGATGCTGTAGCTTCATAGAATCAACTCATCCCATGTGTGAATCACTCCTTCAGGAATTTGGGTGGTCTGTTTTTCTGGGTACACATAAAATTACAGGTTAAAAAAGCCCACTCCAGCCCCTACAGTGAGGTTTGTGTGGAGTATCATTATCTCCTTCTTCTCCTAGCCCTTCTGGATCCCCTCATTTTCAGTGAGCACCTTTACCAAGCTAGGTGACTAACTTCACAGAACGACCGGACTCCGAATTCTGCAGGATCTTTTTTCCCAGTCAACGTGCCTTTCTTGCCTGTAACCACCCAGATAGGGTAGAGGAGTATCAAGAGACCTCCCAATGGGCCAGTTTGTGGCAAACATCTCTATTTCGCCCTCTTTGTGGATTGCATGGAGCACTGGTGTGGCACAAAAACAATGAATACTGTTATGCTGAAAATAAATAAAAATAAATTTTAAAAAAAAACCCAGCTTTACCTCCTTCTGTTATCATGATCTATACGTGCTAAAATATTCTCTTTTCTGTGACTTTCAAAATACTTTTCCAGTGTCTGTCATGGAAGTTTGGCATATAAACATCACTTATGATGGACCATGAGGTCCAGTGTTTTTAAATGATTTGGAGACCCAGAGCCTAGGAGGAGAAAGATGATAGATGATTAGATGATTGTCCTATCTTTCTTTTTTTTTTTTTGAGACCAACTTAAAAATATATATATATGTGTATGTATGTGTCAGAGAGAGAAAGAGAGAGAGAGAGCACACAAGCAGGGCAAGCAGGCAAAGCAGGCAGAGGGAGAAGCAGGTTCCCCACTGAGCAAGGAGCCCTATGCAGGGCTCGATCCCAGGACACTGGGATCATGACCTGAGCCAAAGGCAGACACTCAACTGACTGAACCACCCAGGGATCCCTGATTGCCCTATCTTATCCCTGTGATTGTAAAAAGAGTATTTTGTTTCTGTTTCTTTTTTTTTTTTTTAAGGTTACTCAACTGACTGAACCACCCAGGGATCCCTGATTGCCCTATCTTATCCCTGTGATTGTAAAAAGAGTATTTTGTTTCTGTTTCTTTTTTTTTTTTTTAAGGTTTTTTTTTTTTTTTTTTTTTAATCTATTTACTTGACAGAGATCACTAGTAGGCAGAGAGTCAGGCAGAGAGAGAGGAAGGGAAGCAGGCTTCCTGATAAGCAGAGAGCTTGATTTGGGGCTTGATCCCAGAACCCTGGGATCATGACCTGAGCCGAAGGCAGAGGCTTTAACCCAATGAGCCACCCAGACGCCCCTGTTTCTGTTTTCTTAGTTTAACATGTCAGTAGAGGTATAGCTCAAGAGGGAATATTTTAGATTAACCTGATTGATTTTGCATATAATTATTGCTAAATCAATATTAATATACCCTTAGATAAAGTTATCTAAACTAATAAAGATTATTAGGACTTTATCTTACCCTGCATACATTTGTACCTACCTCTGTAAGACTTGAGGTCTTGAAATAAAGTCTCTTGTTGAAAATTGAAAGTATTATAAAATTAACCTGAATAATTAATTTTTAAAAGTTTTCTTATTATGTGAGAGATTAAGCTATCATCTAGTTTTTATTATAGAAATTTACTGAGGATTTACACTTTGTAAAACTATATTCTCATTGAGTTTATGGTAATATTTTTTTCAAAATGCTTTTTTATTTTGTTTTATGGAGAAACAAAACTTCTTGAATCAACTTCAGGTTATAATGACTTCTGGGTGCATTACTGCTCTGTGTGGGCATGCTAGAGAATTAATAAACACTGAGAGTGGTTGTGGGTTCAATCTAAATATTAATAATTTTCATAGAACTGATACGTTGAAAAATAACTGTATTTCAGGAACCCTCTAGATACAATAATACAATAATACCCGAAGATACAGGTGTGAGAATCCCTGAATTCATAAAACATTTTTTAAAGATTTTATTTATTTATTTGACAGAGATCACAAGTAGACAGAGAGGCAGGCAGAGAGAGAGAGGGGGAAGCAGGCTCCCCACCAAGGAGAGAGCCCCATGCGGGGCCTAACCCCAGGACCCTGGGATCATGACCTGAGCCAAAGGCAGAGGCTTTAACCTACTGAGCCACCCAGGCACCCCTCATAAAACATTTTAATTTTAGTTTCTGTTTTGTTTTTGCTCTCAATGTAGCATGAATGCCATTTCCCCAAAGTCAAGGTGAGAAGACTATTACTTCTCAAATAATATATGTAAACCCTACAGAAGGAATGTATTCTGCTTAAAGTTCTGATCTACAAGTCCCTTAGAAACTGTGCTCAGGGAAGCTAAATTTCATCTGTCTGATGCAATAAGAGTGCTATCTGAAATAATAGCACTCCTGAAATGTAAAGAAAATTGAAATTTTACGAGTTTGCATTTCTGACCCCTCTTTACAGGACTTGAAGAAGGGTATTGACTTTGTTTTTATATACTTTTTATATTTAATTTTGGTGCTGTGAGAAAGAGAAATAAAAAAATGAAAGGGTAAAAAAAAGAAGAAGAAGAAGAAGAAAGAAACAGGGAGGGAAGGAAGAAGAGACCCATTACTTAATGGCTTAGCAATACACTCAAAATAAAGTAATCCCGTAACTACATATAGCAAATAAGGAAAGACCTGAGTTGTCCAAAAATATAATATTGAGTAAGGAATAAACTAGCAAGGAATCTGAGAAGGGGTTTTGAATCTTATTTTCTTTCTCCTTCTGTATATATAAAGCCTTGTTTCACAACTAGTGGTCCCAGAGAAAAATCTGGTTAGTTACTACAGCATATTAATTTTCAAAACTGTCATTAAAACTATAGTCATATGCTGAGATAACCTCAATGATGTAGTTTTGAAGCATGAAGTTAGTTGCTATAAGCACATTATTGCACAATTTCCAGGCATTTGAAGCAATCATCTTCTACTGTTACGTTTCCAGCATACAGCAGGGGGCTCTAGTAGTATTGGTCATAGAATTGAACACCGTGTTAGTAAGAACGGAATACAGAAACAGACATTTATTAAGCACAATATTGGAAAAATCAAAATAAAATGAAAAGGACAATGGAAGTTGTCCTTTGAATTGCTGAGTTTGTTCAATTGCAGTTCAGGATTTTGTTTTGTTTTTGTTTTGTTTTCAAGAATTGCATTAAACCTGCTCGTTTTGTTTTGTTTTTAAGAATTGCATTAAACCTGCTTCTTTGCCAGTATTATTATATGAACATTATAGATCTTCAAAGTAATGATGAGAAAGGCTACTGCTTCTTCACAAATCGTTTTAGCAATAAGACCATTACAACATCATTATTATCATAAAAATAATAAACAATCTTGCTTTTAAAGCAGATGGGATTATAGTTCATAAATAAAACACAATTATTGAAAATTTGATATGTATAAGGCACTGCACTGACCACTGAAGTGAGACAATTGTGAATAAAATACAATGCCTTCTCTCACTGAGCTATAAATGATATGAAAAGATAAATAATTATGTAAGACAGGATAAAGCGAACATCACGAGAGAGGTAAAGCGAAGAAGGTGCTGACGTAATTAAGTGAGAAGAGTCATGTCAGTTGCTCAGTATGGGGCTAACGGGGAGAATGAGGGCAACGAGTCTTGAAGGCAGAACACAGAGCTCTACCAGGCACAGCATTAGGGCAAACAGGGAGAATATCTGAGTCACAGATGTTCAGTTTGGTAGAAGAGTAGGGTTCACAAAGCTGGTAAGAAAGAGATAGGCTCTGTGAGTTACAATGGACTGATTTCATCAAGAACGTTTAAATGCCTTCATGAGTAGTTTTACTTAAAATCAGGTAGGTTTCACTGTGGCCCCAACTAGAACTAGAAGAAGACTCAAAATTGTACACAAGCCAACTATGTTAAAGGTGGATTCACAGATTCAAATTCGCACATAATCTAATTAAATTCAATAAATAGAGAGTATTAATGTGTAAGAATCTCCACTGGAATAAACAGAAATTATTTGTATTAGATTTTATAAAAGTTGACAATTTAAAAAATATTTTTGCTTTGCTACAGTTTCATAGTTTTATATAATAAACCTCACGTACATTCAAGAAGTTTCTATTATGTTTTTCCCTAAAACACATGATAGATTCCTGGTAGAGAAAGTAAAACAAATAACCTTCTATATAATAGTACTGGCTATGTTTTGACAAGACAATCCCATGGGGTCTTTACTCCATTTAAATTTATTATGATTACACATATATTTTATAAAATTAATTGCACTATAAAAGCATACAAAAACAAAACAAACAAAAACTTAATTTCACTCTGCTTTCAGCCAATCAAGTTCATTATCTATCACTTGAAATGGGCTTTTCAAATTAGTGTCCCCAAATACCCATGGGACAGAATATCTTATATATTTTAATTAAAGCCACACTTCTCAACAAGATGTGTGTGTGTGTTTATTGTTTGTTTATTTGTTTTGTAGCTTAGGGTTACTGTAGGATTCTTATAAATGAACTACTGTCCCTACCCTATCCCAAATTGAGTCTCTAGGACTTCTGCCCAGTTTCTAAGATTCCAAAATGATTTAAATCTTTAATACTCCTTCCTGAGTGATAATAAAGGTCTCCTCCAGAGCTGATGTTAGTAACTGCGGTGTCCTTTTAAGGTCTGAAGCAAGTCCCAGCCACTCAAGAGTCTTGGCATAATCTTTTATAAACTCTTAGAAAAGAAGCTCCCTCTAGTGACCATATTTGGTCTTTCTTATCCAGGAACAGCACTTTGGGTTGATTTAAGCCAAATATAGCTCCTAAATCTGGGAACAAACTTTGGGGCCAGTGTTGATTAAACCTTACTGTGTCCCCCATTATTGAATACAGCATATTTACACAGTAAGAACTCCAGTTTTGGTGTTTTCTATGAACATTAATGTTTAGTGCTCCATGAAACTTGTAATAGGGCACATCCTCTGATAAAAGCAGCTCATTCTGGACATTCTATAGGACTCCCCATTAGTGGCCTATATGAAATAGCAGAGGATAATCGCCAATGATACTTGTCTGGTTTATTGTCGATATGCTTATTAGTCTCTTCAAGGTGATACAGGTCCCGTTATCTCTTTTCTTAAAGGCATTATGTCCACATTCAGATTTAGTAGAGGTGGAAGACTGGAGCTGTCTCCAACTAGGCGGGTGGCTAAACCTGCTTCTCATCACACAAAGTCATCTTGGCAATGTGTCGTTTAATTCAGAGAGACAGAGTGGGCAGGTGCTCTGCTATCCAACAAACTTTGCCTTGCATGGTTCAAAGGTAATGACAAGTCATGGAGTGGTGCTTAACACCTTAAATCCACACTATCCAGGTGGTATCTTTAGGCAGACAATGCAAGTAAGCAGTGGTCCAGTTTTCCTTTTCTGGAAAAAGGAATTTAGGCAGGTTTTTTTGTTGGTTGGTTGGTTAGTTGGTTGGCTGGTTGGTTTTGTTGTTGTTGTCATTTTGTTTTTGTTTTTTTGGCTTTGTTTTGTTTGTTTTTTTGTTTTTCTTAGCATCAGCCATTTATCAGCACCAGACTTGAGAAAAATCATTTAGAAAGTTGTTCTCTTTCTCCATGAATGTCTTGTGCATGTTCTCATTTGCCACATTTCCATCACGTTCCATTTATTACATTATTTGACCTATCCTAAGAGACCCACATCGTTTGGCAGTACTGCTGACCCACAGAGAAGGGGAATAACACACTGACATGGTTTCTCTTTCACCTCCTCCCCTGGAAGATGTCACGAGATTTTACAAGTAAAGGATTGCACAACTGTCCTTCCACTTCTAATATAGTCACAAGTAACTCCATTTTAACTACACGGGAGGACATTATGATCCACCCCAAGCTTTTGTTCAGGGTATACAAGCCAAATTTAATGGTACAGATTCATGTCTTCTGCGGTGACATCTTCTCCAGCTGGCCCACTATAGCTGCTACCCATAGACAATCAAGTCATTCAAAACAAGATAAAATTTTCTTGAGAAATTTTAAAAACAACAAAATTGACTAATTACATCATTCCCTAATTATTTCTACACTCTGATCCTTGAAATCTGTTCAATACTCTCTCTCTCTCTGTCCTTCCATATTCACTGGGAAAACACATTTGCATTGTCTCATTCAAGACTTTCTCCCCTTCTGAATCAGACAATCTATGTTTTAATTGCTTGCTAAAACTTCATGAGACCACTGCATTGAGGGTGATAAGGAATACTGTGTCCATGTAGTATGTTCCTTAGGCTATGTCTGTAAGTTGGTAGTAGTTACATTTGTAGCCTGATAGAAAAAATACATTTAAGTGGGCCAAGCTGATAGATTATTCTCTGTTTTGGCAGTTTGTTCTCCTATAGGATAAGCAAAGCCTAGAATAGATAATTGTTAATTCCAACATACTCATGGGTACTGTCCTAGAACTTCTGATACTCTCTTAGAACTATAGGATGAGCAAAGCCTAGAATAGAACAATCGTTAATTTCAGCATACCCCTGGATAATCCCCTAGAACTGTTTTTTCAGCTATATTCTACCGGCAAGCTCTTCAGATTCGTAGTACTATTGAAATCTTTAAGTTTAATAAAAATACTAGTTATTTTGATCATGTCCAACTAATTTTTTATGTTTTACTGAGATATGATTGGCGTATAGCATAATATTAGTTTTCGGTGTACAGCATAATGATTGAATATTTGTATATATTGTGAAATGATCACCACAACAAGTTTAGTTATAGTCTACTTATTTTAAAACATCATTCGCTGCTAGGTGCACCTGGGTGGCTCAGTGGGTGAAGCTTCTGCTTTCAGCTCAAGTCATGATCTCAAGGTCCTGGGATCGAGCTCTGCATTGGGCTCTCTGTTCAGCAGGGGCCTGCTTCTCCCGCCCCCCTCCACCTGCCTCTCTGCCTACTTGTGATCCCTCCGTCAAATAAATAAATAATGCCTTTAAAAAATATATCATTCACTGCAATAAGCTTTCCTGGAATACTAGATGGACTGCCATGCTAATGAGCCACATGGGCAAAATGATATTATTGAGTTGTTGTTCCATGAGGTTAATCATTCATAGCTGTGTGATCAAAGTATATTGTTTTAAATCAACTGTTAAACTATTTTTTGTATAAACTAGTAACAAGTCAGTGATAAGGCTTCTGACAGCATGTCGTACAGGCTGCTTGGTCTTCCCAGTCACCTCTGAGCTATCTCATACTACTCCACCCATTTTGAAAATGAGAAAACATTTTGAAAATGAGAGAGGCATCTCACTCATGGTCACTATATTGGAAATTTGAAGAGATGACATCTAAATGTAGGTAGCCTCGCTCGATTACCTGCTGGAATTGTATAGTACGCCATTTTAGTTTTACTCATGTAGAACAAGGAAGCGGCAATTTCAGTCATGGGTGGGATATTTTGCCAATACTCCCATTTTCATCCTTCTCACATCACCTACAATTTTTTAATGCAAATATTTTGATTAATATTCTTCAAATTATTATTTATACCTTATAACGGTGCTATTGACAAGGAAAACAACTACCGTGTAACATACTGGTTAACAACATAAGATTTTTGATACTACCTTCTGAAGAAAAATAATATAAGACAAGAATAACCCAAACTGCATCTAACCTGAGATGTGATGTACTAAATATGAAGTTTTCCTAATGACTGCTTAAGTTTCAAGATCAGAATCATAGTGATAAACTCACTAACATTTTCAATAATTTGATTGAATTATATTTCTCAACCCAAAATATTTAAGATGTGCAGAGAAAAAGAAAGGGAGATAAACAGCTAGCCTTGGAATTTTCCATGCTTATTTCTTTGTTCCACTTTTAAAATGATTTAGAAACAACTGTGCAAGGATTTGTGGTCTGTGAATATACTTTATGACAGATGAATAAGCATAGATTTTGTAGTTGGCATGACTGCTACTTTAATAAGCTTTCTCAGTGACAGGGTTTTATAACCTTGGGTGAGGTAAAACATTGCAAGGTTCGGTCTCACGCAGTGCATTAAAACCTATAATAAGGTTCTATCATTAGGGGAGGTGATACTGACTGATGAAATATAGTAAGATCAATTTGTAGTGGCCATGAAAATTTGCCACTTACATCTTCACATAACTGACTGATGGCCCTAGCTGTGGGCTATGTAGGTCCCCACTATGCTCTGCACACTCTCCTGAAGATGCTACCCTGGTCGGGGGGTGGGGGGAAATACATATTCTTCCTGGGACTCTGGCAATCAAGAGATACAAACAGTAGAACAGAGTTACATGATAGCAATAAGGTTAGAAAATTATTAAGAAGAGGAAGCAGATTCTTAAAAGTTAATGCATACTTATAGAAAGTATATACCTTTCTTGGATTCAAATTTTTTAAAAAAAAATTACAGGAGACTACACATTTGTGTGTTTTTTTTTATAATTAGTTTTACTAACATATAATGTGTTATTTGCTTCAGGGGTACAGGTCTGTCAATCATCAGTATTACACAATTCACAGCACTTACCATAGCCCATACCTTCTCTAATGTCCATATCCCAACCACCCTATCCCTACCCCCAATCCCCAGCAACCCTCAGTTTATTTTGTGCAATTAAGAATCTCTTACCGTTTGTCTCCCTTCCTATTGGTGGGAATGCAAGTTGGTGCAGCCACTCTGGAAAACAGCATGGAGGTTCCTCAAAAATAGAGCTGCCCTACAATCCCAACAATCACACTACTGGGTATTTACCCTAAAGATACAAATGTAGGGATCCAAAGGGGCATGTGCACCTGAATATTTATAGCAGCAATGTCCACAATAGTCAAACTATGGAAAGAACCTAGATGTTCATCAACACATGAATGGATAAAGAAGATGTGATACACACACACACACACACACACACACACACACACACACAATGGAATACTATGCAGCCATCAAAAGAAGTGAAATCTTGCCATTTGCAATGAGGTAGATGGAACTAGGAGATATTAAGCTGAGGGAAATAAGTCAGTCAGGGAAAGACAATTATCATATGATCTTTCTGATATAAAGAAATCATACACATTTGTTCTTCTAAAATTCAGTGATGATTAAGACGAAATAACAAAACATCTTGTATTTGTATTGTTAAGAGTTATAAATAAAATGAAAAAAAATTAATCCTTATACAGAAATTTTCAAAGATTACTAATGAATAGAGGAAAACAGAATCATTACAAATTAACACTTTTCATTATCAGCTACAAAATAAACAACACCAAGAAACTTGTTTTTCTAAACCAAATATATACTGTATGATGTCAAGATGACTAAAACTGGATACATTTCCTAGATCGATCACATACATGGGGGTTGGGTCTCCTAAGCATGGACAACAGGATCAGCAGGTCCCAGAATAGTCACCAGTGAACACCACCTGCTTTGCTCTCATCACATATGTCACTGGAGGAGGCTTCAGCCTCCTGCCAGCGCTCCTGCCTGGAAGAGGACCATACAGACCACTGCCTCCCACAAAGTCTAGAGAATAAGTTTACTTTTCTATGTATGTTTTCCCAGAGGTTTCCCTGAGCCCTGATGAATTATGCATCCATTTTGACAGAATTGAGAGGAAGTCAAAAATAGGAAAATATCAAAACCTTTCTCTTTTCATATATTTTTGCACTTAAATTATCCCATCTTTGGCCTCCTTTTTGTCCTGGAATCATATTAAAGTCTCTGGTGATAAAGTGAGGAGAGAGGCCTCAATCTCCCAAAATATTAGAGCATGAAAAGAAAGAAACATAATCTACGATAATTACGGATAAATTTAGTACACTAATCCTAGTTTCATTCTTTGGGACAAAACAGCAACAACAAAGTTTGCCTTTAGAATTTAAACATCCTAATGCCATTAATGAGTATGTTTAATTTCTTTGGGTTTGTTCTGAATATGTAACTCTTTTATACATTTTAAACAACTAAACAATTCCAATGTATACATTGAAAGTTTCTCATCTATTTGTTTCCACCCTCTCCACTGTCTAATACTGCTTTACAGACAACCACTGCCTTTAGTCTTAACTTTTTAAAAATTTCAGATATAATCAGGCATACATACATAAAATTGTGTATATGTAATTTTGTACATTTTGATTATGAAAGGTAATAAAAATATAACAGAGTATATGGTGTCCTGGCTGATAATCCCTAGAGAACATGCTGCCACCGTGTGATTAAAAGTTTAACATAGGGAGTGTTTTAGAGGAGTGTTAGTTGCGTTCTCCGGAGAAACAGAACCGATAGCTATATAGAAATTGTGTGTAGAGAAATTTTATTGTAGGAATTGACTTCCAAGGTTATGGAGGCCGAGGAGTGCCGTGGTCCATGGCAGGAGAAGTGAACCAGGAAAGTACATTGTGTAATTCAGTCCGATCTGGAAGGCCTAAAAGGGGGGATGGGGGTGCCAATGGTGTTAGCCTTGATCTTAGTTCAAGAACCGAGAGTATCAATATCTGAGGGCAGGAGAAGAGAGATGTCTCAGTTCAAGTGGGGGTTGGGGGGTGGGAGAGAAAGAGAGAGAGAGAGAAAGAGAGAAAATTTGCCCTCCCTCTGCTTTTTGTTCTATCTAGGCCCTTTATGGATTAGATGAAGCCTTTCTGTATTAATGAGGGCAGATCTTCATTCAGCACACTGTTTCAAATGCTATTTCTTCCCAAAACCCTCACAGGCATAACCAGAAATAATACAGCACCAGCTATCTGGGCATCCATTATCCTGGTCAGACGGACATAAAATTAACCACCACACAGGTATTGACAGGATTAAGAGAACCATAGGGAAGGAGAAATACCTAAAACAAGAAATACTAGCAAATTGTTACCACTGTTCAGTCTCAGGGGCTAAGAGGAGAAAATAGTTTCTAGAACCCAAGTGTAGGAGCCCTAGAGTTTGGTAGGAACCCAGGCACTGGGAAATATGGGCCCAGAAAAGAGGGTTCCAGGATAGTATGTTTTTCTACTTCCCTTTCCTGCCACTGCTCAATAGTCTTCATGTACTTCCAAGGAGACAAACAGAGAACTTAAAGGACAAAAGACCAAACTTAGAATCTGTTCGTCTGAAAACAAACTTGTAAGATTGTATCATTGACTAACATTTCACAGCATGAATTTCAGTAGCTGTAGACTGGCACAGGTGGACAATTTTGGAGACAGAAAAATCTTCATTCAAATCTCAGCTCTCTCACTTATAAATTATGTGATTTGGGACGGGTTATTTAATCTCTGTAATATTTGACATTCTCTAATGAAAATAAGATGTATCTACTTTCCGGTTGTTTTAGTGAAAATGTTAGATGAAGTTCAGATATTAGTCTGGAATATGTAAGTTGCAAGAAACATCTAGATGATTATAAAAATGACTCTCTCGGTGCCTGGGTGACTCAGCTGTTAAGCGTCTGTCTTTGGCTTGAGTCATGATCCTGGGGTTCTGGGATCAAGCCCTGCATTGGGGTCTGGGAGGGAACCTGCTTCTCCCTCTTCCTCTGCCTGCTACTCCCCCGGCTTGTGCTCTTTCTCTCTCTCTGTTGAATAAAGAAATAAACCTTTTTTGAAAAGTGACTCTCTCTATGGGTGTGTATATATACCTATATGTATATACATATACATGTCTTCACATAATACGGGAAGTTAAGAGGTACAATCTGCTCATTTGCTGATATGGGTTTTGTAACTTGACCATAGGGCCTATTTAATATCTCTGTGATTCCCTTGACCTTTCCCTCATGGTCTCAAGGTGGCTGACACAACTCTAGCTGTCACAACTACACTCAATTCAGGAAAAGAATGCAGGAGAAAATGGGTGACTACAGCAGATTCTGGCTTTCTCCCACTGTCTGGACCTGCAGCATAAGGACTATTCTGCTATCTAGGAGTTCTCGGAAAAAGCAGCATTCCAGCTGCTTTCGGGTCTATAGTAGGGGCAAAGAAAGTAGTGCAAAGTCACAAATGGAAGTTGGGTGAGCAAAACTCAGTGTATATTTAAGTATAAAATCAATTAACTCACTGTATAATGTATAGCTGGGCATGGTATTTACCAGCTAATACTAATATCATTATTATCTTACACGAATACCTCATAATTAATAAATTTTAGTAACATTCTACTATTGACATTTGGTCTTTTTAATTCTAAAAATACCTCACAGATTAAAAAATGTACATTATAAGTACTTATGTTTAATTCATTAGAACAAATCCTTAGAAGTAAAAAGCAAAACAATCTGGGATCTATGTATAGATATCTAGATATCTACATCTCTTTATATACAGGTAGATATCTATCTATGTATTTTTATATGTCTGTTTATATGTGTGTACACACACACACACACACACACACACAAAACAGTTGTAGGAAGCATAGCATTTGGTAGGAACCCAGGCATTGGGAAACATGAATGCAGTAGAGAAGGAATCAAGAATATATATTTTAACTGTACACCTACTGCTGAATTTATATACATAAATATTTATCTCTTGGAAATATTATCCATAATATAAATATATATATGTCAATAAATATATTATTTTCTCTCATTAAATAAAATTTATCTCTGCAATCTGATTTTGTTTTATTCCAAGTTATTCCAACTTCTCCTATTTATTTCTTCAGACTGTTTTTATTTTCTTTTGTGTTATTTGAACTTCTATTTTAATTCTGTGCAAGTCTTCCTACTCTACCCAATTGCTGTGAATAACTGCATGTATTTGATGTTAGATTAAAACATCTTAAACAGAGGCTTACAGTAATCCAAATGTATGTAATAATTCCTCACCTCTTTCTATCTGTCTCTAAGGATTAGGAAAATTTAAATAGGTTCCTTCTAATGTTACAAGTATATGCAAAGTCATCAACCTGGTTGGATTAATGTTCAAAAACTAATGCCTATGTCACTCCAAATGAAACACATGAAAATTCAATTTTTAATTTGATTCAAGAGAAGTTCCAGTTTGAAGCAAAGTTTTCTACTGGTGAACCTAAATTCCTCTTGAGAATAATTTCATCTTTGGATTCAGAGAAAGTTTCAATTTCTTTTTAGTATCTCAGCATTGGCTAAGGAAACTAATTTTACATATCCAATTTTTTTGGTCAGAAATTGGTGTCTAAGTTCTGAGAGACTACTTCTCTACCTTTTTTCGCCCCAGAATGTATAGAAAATTGTAACACGTTACAGCATGTTTTGGAAATAATCTGGGTGGTGTAGGAGCAATCAAAAGGAGTTTGGTAAAGTTTACTTTTTTGTATTATCTATTATGGAAACAAAAGTAAAATACAGTATTAACAGGTATACTAAATATTGAATGTGAATAGGATTTGAATTACTAATGGTTTTAAAATAGCTTGCTTCCACTGAAACACATCTTTCATATTTTTATGCTGAAAATAGCTAGATGTAATTTATTGACATGAATTTTAGTAATGGTTTCTTCAAATTTTAGATAGACACAATTCTATCATTTTACATAAATAAATTAAAAATGTTAAGTCTGTTCTTTAACCATATTTTCAAAATTGATAATAGATGTAATTAAAAGATTTAATACCTTCACTTTTTCTATGAACCATAGAATTTTAATTTACTTGAACATCAAAATGAATTTGAATCCATTCAATGCATTCATTAAATTAATTTGAATGTATTAATGTAAAATAATGTCAAAATAACTAGCAGCCCCAATTCTCAGCATACCTGTCTTGGCAGAGTAGTAACACTGGAAGTTTGAAGACAATTAAAAGTCGCTTCAGCTACAAAAAAACAGGAGGGCTGCCTGAAATTGAACCAGAGAGGAGGCCCCACCAGTGGCCACATTTCTTGGACAACGAGTTATTCTCCCTGGCCCTTGGAGGATAAACCCATCTGTTAACTCCAGGGGTCATTTGTCTAAAATATTCTTGAAATAAATGGTCTGGGGGCGGAAGTGTCTTTGGCTATAATCAGTATATATTGACAAAGTCTTGAGTGCCAAATCTAGCTCACATGCTTTCTAGTTTCTTGGTTAATGAGACACAGTGTCAGACCATACTCTGATGATGTGAAGCTCAAGGATTCTCCACAAGATTGCTTGTATCCGAAAGCAACATACCTAGAAAATACCTGTTACCCCAGAGCCTGCCAGGCTTTCTGAGACAGCGTGGATTTGTAATCTATGTAACATATTGTCATATCAGTAAAATATTTTTATCGAATAATTGTTGCTATTTTGAGACAAAATAACATTTTTACAAGTATACTTCTTGCTTGGAATTATTATGTTATATTTTAATAGAATTTTATTTAACATCCTCACGAATTACTATAGATTGGGTATTTGTATTAGCTCTGTTTTACAAAGTGTGAAATTGAGGCACAGAAAACGTGAGAAACTTGCCCAAAACAACAAAGTTAGGAAATATCTTACAGGCTCGTGGAGTCTTAATTCTACTTCGTCTTTATTTTAACCAAAAAGCAAAGGGAGAAAATCTGTTTAAGAAGAGCTGAAGGAATCCAGATACCCCACAATGACAAGAAGGGAAATATATACCACACATTTCTGGCACTAAACACAGCCCAATCCCACCCTGAGTTTCATAAGCAGTGTACATAGTAGGAAATAGTCACAATTTGCCTTATTTCCTTAAAAATACTTATCATCATTCTCTCATCACGCCTTGTCCAAATCTTTGTCATCCTACTGCCAAACCAGGTTTGCTCCTTTCCCAATGTCAGCTGGCAGTTCAGTTATGGCAGTTTTAATTTAATTATGTCTGAAAGCTTTGATCAACCTCTTTGAGTTCTTACACTATGCATCACCCACAGAGTCATACTGAACAGAGACTGAATGAATCATTAGCAAGGAGTTCTTTACCTTTCACATACGACATAACAAAGAGGTGCAGGTCTACAGCTGATTATCCACAGCCATATGTTAATAACTTACTGCATGATCCATCTGTAGTTTCTTCCCCATTTTTCATTATTACCAGGAGTTTAGTGATTTAGTTCAAAAAGTTTTAAAGTTGACAAGTTAAGTAAATGACATATTAAATGAAACTTTCTTATAGCTCAAATGATCTGCTAAATGTGCAAACACACAGTGTTTCCTAGACTAGGTATTAATCCTACTTAATCTCTCAAAATTACATGTTTAGCATTCTGTTCTGATTTACTGTCTCTTTTCTAACAAGGAGATTAAAGATTCTTCTTATGCTTTCTATTGAATAATGTCATAGTTATAAATGGGAAGAACATCCCTGCCTTCTGGATTCTTATTTCACTTGCAAGATAACATCAGAAAGATATATTGATTATCTAAGAAACTTCCCTCAAAAATGTAAGCAGATTACATGAGTGGATGTAATTATTCCTTAATTTTAATCTCAAAATTTAAAAAAAAAGGCTCCCCACTTAGTGAGATGTATATGTAACCATGTCAGGAATGAAACAAAAATTTAAATTTAAATTTCAGAGAGATAGTGTAAAATGAGATTATGATATATTACCAAATACCTGATACCTAATACATATGTATTGCTTAAATATCAGTTTCTTGAATACATTATAGAAAACGGTTAAGAAAATCAAACTACTGATGAAAAAAATAGATATTCTCATCTTCATTAACATGAAATAGTAATCACTATGAATGGAAACTAAATTTATCATTCTAATGATAAGTCAACAATCTAGAAAATATAAAGTGAGCAGATACATTATGTTAGAGTCAAGTACTTTTTTTTTAAGATTTTATTTATTTATTTGACAGAGAGAAATCACAAATAGACTGAGAGGCAGGCAGAGAGAGAGAGGGAAGCAGGCTCCCCGCTGAGCTAAGAGCCCGATTCGGGACTTGAACCCAGGACCCTGAGATCATGACCTGAGCCGAGGGCAGTGGCTTAACCCACTGAGCCACCCAGGTGCCCCAAGTACTTTTTTTATTAATTGTGGTAAGAATACATAACATGAGATCTGCCTTCTAACAATTTTTCAGAGCACAATGTAGTATTGTTAACTATAGGCATAAGGTCATATAGCAGATCCTAGAACTTTTTCATCTTGCACTATTGAAACATTACACACTTTGAAGGGCAACTCCCCATTTCCCCCCACATTGTTCCCTGGCAACCACCATTCTCGTCTTTGCTTCTATGAGTCTGACTCTCTCAAATGTCTTGAAAAAGTGGAATCATGTAGTATTATTTGTCTTGCAACTAATTTTTTAAATTTAATCTAATGTCCTCCAGGTTCATCCAAGTTGCCACACATGTAACAGGATTTCCTTTGCTTTTTTTTTTTTAAGTCGTCTGAATAATATTCCATTGAATATATGTTTTTTTTTTAAGATTTTATTTATTTATTTGTCAGAGAGAGAGAGAAAGAGAACTAGTACCAGCAGGGGGAACAGCAGGCAGGAGAAGAAGTAGGCTCCCAGCTGAGCAAGGAGCCGGATGTGGGACTTGATCCCAGAACTCTGGGATCATGACCTGATCCCAAAGCAGACGTGTAACCAACTGAGCCACCCGGGCATCCCCCCAAAGCGTATTTTAAAGGAGGCTTACAGAATTGAGATATAATGGAATGTAGAAGCACTGATATAGAAATATTTCCTATTTTGTTTTTATCATTAGTATTTTGTTTTGGATGCAATTGGATACATATGACGTATCTTCAAATAAATGGATTTGAAATCTGGTGTCTGCACTAAGCAGAATTATGAGCCCTCTTGTGACCATGGTCATGTATTCACATTAGATCAGTCAGCCCTTCTGTGTTTGTGTGTGTTTGTGTGTGTGTGTGTGTGCACGCTTGCGCACACATGCAGGTGTGTCTTGTGTGTTTCCTCTAGCCACTTTCAGCTGAAGGGGTGCTAGAAAAAGAGTTGGATTTAATTAGTGTTAAGGCCTTTCTGAGAAACAGTAATAAAAACAAGTAATGGGCACAAGAGTTGACAGAATATTAAAAGGAGAGATCCTATAGTTTCCATGATATTTGATCTCAAAAGAATAGAAGTCAATACATAAGGGAAAGATTATAAAAAGGAGTTGAAAGCAGAGAAGAGAAAAACTGCAACCTGCTCACAAATCAGATGCGAAGCCTTCCCTGGGCAACCAATGGGAAATTGAAATCCATTCCCAGAAATCTTTATTCTGCCCCCTGATTTATTTTTCTCCATAGCATTTACCAGTTTAATAGAGTAATAATACCTACTTGTCATGAACTCTATACAGATGGCTATATCCCCCTTATTCTCAAGAAATAGAAGAAATAGAAGTGAGATTTTCATCCCCTAGTAAAAGTTTTATCCATGCGTTCCAAGAATATAACACTGTACTATAATCACTGTCCCTGTCATAATATTAGCCCAGAGATGCAATAGTTACATTGTGTTCTAGAACCTAAAGATAAGCAACAAGCAGAGAAGTTGTGATTTGGATTGTTCAGGGTATTAAACTGAAAATAGAATGTGAATTCCTTCTCCTCTCCAACTCTGGAGAAACAGGCATTTCTTTAGAGTTATGGCAAAGGGTGAGGCTAAAAGCACAAAGGGGGCAATTGACACCCGCTGTAAAGATGGTTAAATTCCTTTGGAAATCAGGACATGAACATTTTTGTCACTGGAGGCATTTCCTAATTACATTTAAAAATAATGTATGTACCCTTTTTCAAAGCTCCTTCCAGAGGAGAAAAATCCCTGAATAAGAACAGCAAAATAGATATAATTATTTTCCTGAGCATTTATTCTTAGCTTTATTATCTTGCCTTTATTTTCATTTAGTTGGAATCAAATTATTACCTCATAAAAGAGGACAATGATACTATTACTGCCCCTATTTTCTGGTTTGCAGCATAGTCTATGTTATCAGACTCCGAATTTCAGGCTATAAAGTCAGGAACACATATTTTAAATTGAGGGGCGGAGCAGAAGAACAAATGTTAAGTAATACAGACAACTCTTTGACATCACCTCCACTTCATTATATTTTAATAGAAAAATAAACACCTCAAACTTGGATTGCTGTGATTAGTTCTGGATGTTCAAAAGGGTGCAAATATAATTCAATAACTGGATTCATATTACACTATCAAAATAGTTATGGGAATCTCCTGGCATTCAGTTTTCCATTACCTTAAATCTAGAAAGTGAATATCATTAGTCACAAAACTAATTTTTTCTTGCACTGCCCTATTGGCAGGCATTAGAAGCTGAGTCACAGACATCTGGCTATTACATGATTATTTCAAAGCAAATCTGGATTAAAATTCATTAAATTCGCAACACAGATGAAGTTTCCTGAGTATTATTTCACAATTTCTGGAATTTCAAAATGACTATACATTCAACAATGTAGATGTGTAACCAATAAGTTCCTAGAGTTTTTGTATCATATTGTAGATGTATTGGCAAAGGAATTTAATGAAATATGCATAGCCACACTCAAATTATCTTAAGCGTGAGCAAATGTTATCTTCAAACCTTTCTCATAAGTGTTTTATGTACATATGCAAATAGTGTAGAAAACTATTTTAATATGTGAATTATTTACTAGAATAGCAATCTTTTGGGTATATAAAGAGTATATATTAGCAGCTTCTATGGATTTATTGTGATTTACAGTGGGAGCTTGCAGACAGCATATGAAAGATGTTTTATGTGTTTTTTTTTCCAACCACATTTCAATTTAAGAACTTCGATAATGTTTGCATAATTTTGTACTGTTTCTTCATGTATCTGATTGTTCATGCTGTTATCACTAGCCTAAATGATATACTTAAAACAGAATAACATAAATGTCTGCCTTAGTCATCTTGGGTTGTCATAACAAAATATCACAGTCTGGGTGGCTTAAACAACAAAAATGTATTTTTTCACAATTCTTGAGGGTGAAAACCTGAGATCAGGGTGCCAGGATGGTCCATTTCTGTTGAGGGCTCTCTTTCTGGTGTGCAGATGGCCACCTTCTTGCTGTGTCCTTACATGGCCTTTCCTTTGGAGAGCCTAATCTCCCTGGTATCTCTTACTATAAGGACCCTAATCCTATCACATCAGACCCCTTCTTATGTCCTAATGAACTCTTTGTTACTTCCATAGACATCACACCACAAATACACCCAACTGATGCTTAGGACTTTAACATATGAATTTGTGGGGAGTAAAGGGACATAAACATTCAGTCCATAACAATGCCAGAGCATATTATTTTAATTATGATATTAAGTGCACAAGAGAAAAACTCTGGTCATATGTGAACTTACAGAGTGGATATTATACCAGGGATTTTTTTTACAATTTCAGGGAAATTTTAACTACAATGATGGACTGTCATTATATATTATATCTGATATCTAATATGATTGACTCCATTTTCTATTTGGATTACTGCCACAGTCACCTAAAATATATTTACTACATTTAAATAATTTTGCTCTATAATAATCTTCTAGCATTAAAAATCATCAAAATTATATATTTGTCTTTGTAGAAGTATAATTAGCTCTGAAATTAAAACTTTTTTTACATAAAAATTTAAAATTATGTCAAAGCTTGCCAGCTTATACATAACTCTATAATTTATATTTGCTTGCCTTTGTTTTATTACTGAACAGTGTTAATTAGCTATTTAATACCAATCCCCTGTTTCTGCATAATTACTTTCAAATCACAATGCTTTCCAAACTTGTAGCTCTCTTTCTACTCCTGACTTCTGTCTGCAGACAATTAATGTCTGTCTGTCTTCTTTTCACTTCTTCATTCCAGAAGTCTCAATACTGTTTTCTAGAAATTTGGTAACTACCTATGAATTTTTTAGTAGATTTTTTGGTGGTTTTACTTTGATACATTTCTGCTTGCTAAAAATTTGCACATTAAACATATTGGATGGTGAAGATATAGATATTCTGTAGTCATGATGGAGAAGTATTTTAAAAAGAAATCCCTGTGTAGGAAAGAAGGACTCCCTGTCTGAGGGATTATTCATGAATGGAGAGCTTAAGAAGTAGGTGAAGATGATTAACACAGACCTATTGAAGTCAGTCATTCATTCATTTCTTTCAATGTCCAATACTTTCCAATGGACTATGGAGAAAAAAACTTTACCCCCTCCCAAAAAAGAACAGGAACTTGTAGATTTCAGTAAATTAAGGTAAAAAGAAAGTAATTGTAAATTTTCATTTTGGATAGGTGGCTAAACACTGTTCCTAGGAAGCATAGGAAGTAATATAGTTCTTATCACATGAAAAAAGACAAATTGGCTAAAGAAAAGTTAAACCATTTCCTTAGTAAAAACATAAGAGAGATTATCTTAAGGGACTGTAGTTTTATTTAAATTTTAGCAAAATCTAGCTGTCTTCTGTGTCTCTTGTTATTTTCAATAAAAACCTTACTGTGGAAAATAACTGATTTTTAAAGTAATTTTGCATTTTATTTCTAAGTGAACTTTCCATTCTCACAGATTTTCCTTGACTGCTTCTTTTATTAACAAAAATATTTCCTGAATATATAATTTATGCCAGAAAATTTGACAAATACATACAAATAGAAATGAAATATATGAGGAAATACACAAGAGTTCTGTGTCTTCATGCAAGAAATAGTAAACTGGAGGGAATATAAAGATTTGAATGTAGAGATAGAAATGTAGATATTTTAAATGAAAAATCATATCAGAGGGCACCCAACAGGTATTAATCATCATATTTGTTGTAAAACAGCAGATCCAACTAATTTAATCCAGAAAATAATTCATTGGAAGAATATATTTAAAGACAATCCGTGGTCTCTAAGAAAATGACAGAAAACAGGATTGATCAACAATGGCAGGGACGTAGGGAGGGGACCTGACACAGACACCACTAAGCCACTGAGCAGGTGGTAAGACCACCGCCCTGGTCCCCCACCTTCCAGGCGCCATGCATCTTCTGCTCTCTCAGCCTCACTTCTGCCCTTTGTCTATATCCCCCTGCTTTATTCCCACAGAAAAGTAAATAATAATTTTCAGTATTAAGGCTGCCCTTCTTCAGCTTCAGGGATGCAGAGAAAGAATTTTTTTCTAATACTGGGTAGCAAAACATAATGTAAGTACATGTTTTCTTCAGTATGTAAATGGAACTGATGCTACAAAAAATCTGATACTATGCAGGGGTTATCGTGAGTAATGTTTGTTGGTTCATTTGTTTTTTAAGAACATAGAAGAAAAAGAAGGGTATGTTAAAAAGTGATATAGATATGCAAAGATAGATGCAGAGGGTTAAATCCAAATCAGATAACAGAAGATTTTAGAATTTGAAATTTTAAAAAGATCAAAAGAAGCAATAATTAAAAAAAAAAAAAAGTGGAATACTTTCTCAATTGCCCAAAGACTTGACTCAGTTATATTTAAAAAATAATCATTTTATTTGAAAAAATATCAAATATAACAGGGAAAAATGGTTTTTGCCAAGGGAACAAAAAGTAGTTTGACCTTGATCTTTATTACAAATCTCACTGCCTGCCCAGAAAATAAATGAAATATTTAAACATATTAAAAATAACTTAAAAACTTAGAATAAAACTCAAGGTAAAATTATTTTGGGTCAAAATGGGAAAAAGCAACAGAAATGTTATCATATGTTATTTTTTAATAGTTGCATTAGATTTACTAGATTTAGGTGTCCTAAATCTTAAGACTTTCGACTTTGACCTTGTATGTACATTTGAATCAGAAAAACACTGGGTGCCTGGGTGGCTCAGCTGGTTAAGCATCAATGTTAGGCTCAAAACCCTGCTCCCTGCTCAGCCTGCATTCCTCTCTCCCTCTTCCACTCCCCTTGTTTGTGCTCCCTCTCTTTCTCTCTCAAATTAATAGCTAAAATATTTTTAAAAAGAAAAAATAATTAGGAAAAGTATTAAATTAAAAGTTTATAAAGGTATAAAATTAAATAATAGAGGTAGGTATTTCCATGGAAAATTTGATATTATTTTATAAGAAAATAAATCCAGATCAATCTTGGGGCATTCTTTTTTTTTTTTTTTCTTTTTTTTTTTTAAGATTTTATTTATTTGACAGAGAGAGAGAGAGAGATCACAGGTAGGCCACAAGGCAGGCAGAGAGGGAGGGGGATGCAGGCTCGCTGCTGAGCAGAGAGCCCGATGCGGGGCTCAATCCCAGGACCCTGAGATCATCACCTGAGCTGAAGGCAAAGGCTTAACCCACTGAGCCACCCAGGTGCCCCGGGGCATTCTTCATCTATTTTTACTTGAGGGATGAGTATCATAAAACATATGATATAGAATTTAAAAACATAAAAAAATTAGAGGTCATGTCAATAATAAAAGGAAATTGACATTTTGGAAAGAAGTAATTAATATAATAACCCCAATCACTGTTCTCAAAACATTGCTTCACAAAACACAAAACAGTGTTTCACAAAAAGTGGGTTTTTACAAAAATGTGGGTTATTTTTGCCACTTAGACATTTTTCATAAGAACATTTTATGTTTATTATTCAGATTATTAATCAAATTAAGTTCTTATAAGTATTTTTGTATCTGTATTCACCAAACTCTATCAAATGCCTGGACACTCGCTATGCAATGAAACTTCCTACGGTGATGGAAAAGGCCTCCATCTGTACAGTCCAATGTAGTAACCACCAGTGCTTTGCAGTTTCTTGAATTGTGGCTGCAATGACTGAGAACTATATTGTTACTTTTCTTTCACTTTAATTCATTTAAATTTAAATTTATAATAACCACATGTGGGTAATGGCTACTGTTTCATCCAATACCAGTCCAGACACTGGTATTCAGGAAAATCATGTGTTCCACGTATGATTTTCATATATAATATCATAACTAGCAGCCAACAGTGTTTTTAAATAGCAATAAGATACATTCTAAAAGTCTTGTTTCATCATTGTTTCCTGAATTAATTCCTGAAGTAGTGTTCAAAATCAGTTTTATCATCTATAAAACGGTCAACTGAATATAACTCTTCACTAAGGCAATATCTCTAAAAATCTATAGTTACATGATAGATCAGTGAATATTTATGTAATAATAAAAAAGTTTATAGTTCTGGAATCCAAAAACAGGTATAATGATCTGGACATTGCACCTGTAACACTGACTGATTACTCATTTCATAAACAGAGAAAATAATAAGTTTCTCATAGGTAGTAGATATTAATCTAACATAGGTCCTGGCACATAGGAAAAAGTTGGTGATTTTGGGGTGTCTGGATGGTTCACGTTGGTTAACAGCCTCCCTTTGGCTCAGGTCATGATCCTGAAGTCCTAGTGTTGAGTCCCGCACTGAGCTCCCTGCTCAGTGGGGATCCTGTTTCTCTCTCTGCCTGCTACTCCCTCTGCTTGTGCTTTCTGTCTCTCTGACAAATAAATAAATAAAATCTTTTAAAAAAGTGATTTTTTGATATATGCTATTATTTTTCAATATATGCTAATTTTCCATGGAAGTTCTTTATTGTAACTGCTGAGTTCTAGCAAGCACATTTCTTAGCTTGATTTGTAAATAGGCATGACTTTATGACTAATTATGGTCAATGGGCAGGGTAAATAAATGATATTCATAGATTATAGGTCACATCCTTAGAAAGAAGATTGCCTTTTATATTCTATCCTACAAGCTGGAAGGTAGAAATAGTGAGCCCATTGGCAATGCAAACCAGGGTAACATCTTAGGGAGTGTCTTACAAAATAGGTCTCCCCAAGAACTTCAGTGTTCTTGTGGAGCAGAACTTCCTACCAACTCTGAACCATCAAATATTCTTTACACTATTACATAAGAAAGATGAAATATTCATCTTAAGTTGGATTCTGTTAGGCTTAACTTACATTCCATGGATATGTAAAATTGATACTTGGAAATATAATGCTGTCATTAAAAAAAAAAAATCTAAAATACATGACGTTGGCTTAGTAGCCGGCATGCAGACAGACTATATAACACAGGAAAGAAAGTTTATCTTCAGGGGTGCCAGGGTGGCTCAGTCAGTTAAGTCTGCCTTCAGCTCAGGTCATGGTCCTGGGGTCCTGGGATTGAACCCCACATTGGGCTCCCTGTTCAGCAGAGAGCCTGCTTTCCCCTCTCCCTATTGTGCTCTCTCACTCTCGCCCTTTCTCAAGTAAATAAATAAATAAAAACCAAATAAACAAATACAAAGTTTATCTTTGTCTTGGCAATACAGGTGGTCATATGATCACAAACGATTGTTTAGAAGACATAACATGTGCTTATAGAACTTGCAGATCTATAAAAGTGATTGGAAACACTAAAATTATTGGTACTTCTTTTTGTTTCTGGCAGACACTAAGAAGTGAGATTCAGGCAAAAATCAGTTAATTTGCAAGTAGAAATGGAAGGGAATTCAGTTCTGCCGTAGAAAAATGTCTATGCATATGGCCTACAATTTAAATTGATTGAAATTTTGGTAATTTTGGTCCTCAGAGTTGGAAAAGCCAAAGGCTTCTGAAGGCCAAGCAGCAGGAGAGAGGGTTGTCATTCAGACTCTTTTAAAGAGCCTCTAGTTAAATGCCAGACAGTGGAAGCCAGCTCAGCTGCAAAGAAGAGATTAATGGCACTGCTCTCCCAGCTCACTCCAAGCCTGCTGTTTCAGCTGGCCTCTCAAGAATTGTGACCAGATGTGATCTGCGACTGTTGAAATCATAGGAAGCAAATAAACCAAAAGCCTCTGAGGGGATCTATGTCCCCAAAGATAACATAAACCTGCAATCACTAGGTTTAAAAAAAGGCTGTTCATGCTATAGACATCAATGCCCACTTCAAATGGGGCCAAAGAGAATAATGAACTAGAGAGATCCTTCTACAGGGGAAAGCCAGGGTCCATGCTGGATAATGAAAAAGAGGATTCCTAAAGGACAGAGCTAAAGTTGCCAGATGGGTAATCATGAGAATTTCTCCATGCAGAGCGGGGAGTTTTCACAATTTCTGCCAACAGAGGTTGAAAACTTCTATAATTTACTGACTGAATATGTTTTCCACTCTTCTCTTCCAACCTACATTTGTTTTTCCAGTATCTTGCTCCTCCTCCACCAATTTACACTGTTGGAGTAGATAATTTGTCTTTTCATGTATCAATCACCAGAGCCATATCTTGATTGGCTACAAAGTACAGTGCCTCGCCAAGAACCTGAATGATGAGCTACACTCAGTAACTAGTCAGTTCTTTGGAAAGTCATTGACACTGACATATATAGAAACTTGAGTACACTGAAGCAGTTTATCTAAGTAACAGAATCCCTAAATCACAATCTCAAATGAGCACATGGCCACACAGTACTGGCCCAATTCTGGTCTTCTTTGTATCTAGCAACTGTATAGCAATATCTTGGTCACTAGGATACAGAAATGAGATATGCAACTTCTGTGAGTCATATCCATCAGAGAAAGCGGCTCGCCTTCTATTTTCTTTCCTTCTGCTAGTAAGCTGCAACAGTGACACATTATCAATGATTCAGTTTTGACTCTGTAAATGATTAAAACACCTTTAAGGGATGACAGAGCAACAAAATTAAAGAAACCCGAATTCCAGGACAAGCTCATGGAATAGAACTAACTATTCACTCTGGTCTGTCCATAGGTCCACCAGGTTCATTCCTAGATTTTTTAAAATATGTACTTTTTTTTTGTTTTTTTTTTTAGCCAATGACTGTTAGTTTGGAAAATTCTAACATGATTTTCTTGGTTTAATAGTGACATACCATTTCAACTACATACATGACAAGTTCTTTCCTTATTTTGAAGTGCAAGAAATTTATTAAGTTATGCTTAGGGGTTAATTTTTCTGTATTAGATTTTCCTGCAGCGTTATATGGAATTTCAATCTACAGAAACAAAGTTTTTTTTTTCCTTGAATTTCTAAATGTATTACTATATTACTATGTAAGTATGTGCTCACCAGTCAAGATTCTAATATTCTTATGAGTGTGTTGTTTTTTCATGGTGTGTTGGTTTTCTGTTGTTTTCAGATAAATTTACCTGAATTTCCTGGGTTAAAACAACACAGAAGTATTACCTTATAGATAATGTATTGTGTCAGAAGTCCACCACAAATCACATGGGGCTAAAATCATTGTGTTGGCAAGGTCACAGTGCTTTCAGGAATCTCTAGAGAAAAATCCATTTCCTCAACTTTTACAGATTCTAGAAGATCCCTGAATCTTCACGACTCAGGACTTCTTCCTCCATCTTCAAAGCCAGAGATTCTCTTAACTCTGATCTTTACTCTATCCTCACATTTCTATCTCTAGCCATAGCCTGGAAAGACCCTCTGCATTTAAGGATTCTAGATTAAATTAGGCCCAACTGGTAATTGAGGAGATTTCTCCATCGCAAGATCTATCCTTAATCACATCTACAAAGTCCCTTTGCTATGTAACATGTATATCCACAAACTCTGAGGATTGGGACATGAGTAACTTCGCAGGGCTATTGTTGTGACTAACACACAGGGTTTATTATTTCCTATTACTTGTTTCAAACATTGAAATAGGAAATAAAAATGATTCTACCCAAACTTTTTCTGGAAATAGCAGAAACATAAACACTTCAAATTAATTTTATCCTTCCAGAACCTGAATAACAAAAGCAGACAAAAATAGCAAATTACCACAATCCGGTATCCCTCACACACAGATGTGGAGTTCCTTGGGATACTTATGTTCCTTTGTATGGTCCAATAGTGTCTACTGAAAGAAGGCCTGAGCCAGGTTTAGTTGGATCAGGTTTTAACTGAACCAGGTTTTAATGTCTTCATATTTAGGATGTGAAAGCACTACTGGGAACTATATTCAGGTAGTGTGGACAGTGACTCTTGATTTCTGCTCAGGTCATGATCTGGGGTTGTGAGATCGAGCCCTGTGTCAGGCTCCATGCTGAGTGTGGAGATTGCTTAAGATTCTCTCTCTCCCTCTCTCCCTCTGCCCTCACTCTATCAAAAAAAAAAAAAAAAAAAAAGAGAGAGAGAGAGAGTTTTAAACATCTGGATGATAATCAGTTGCTGAGCAATAAACAGCAAGAAAAAATAATAAATCATAAAAGACCAACATAATTGCCTCTTTTTTTATAATTCTAAAATTAGATGTTGATTTTAGTACACTCTAACTATACTGTTGAATTTTCCCTTGTATACTTTAGTTTGAATATGCGTGATTACTTCCATATGGAATAAACACTATTTTAGCTGTTAAAAATAATTAATTGCTATCAATGAACTATAGTTATGTTAGGATACAACTAAATTATCTAATACTGAGGGCAGGAATGAATGTTATGTGACAAGTTAGGATTTTTCCATAGCACTAGAAAGGAATTCTAACTAATGGAGCTTAATTTATTGATAGATGCCTCTGTTCAGGTTAAAAATTCTGATAAAATAGCTCCTCTTGGAACATATGCCCACTGATATTCTGTGGAAGGTAAAATTTATTGGTAAAGAAAATGATGGTGGAAACAAAATTGTCAAACAAAAGTTATAATCATTACATTATGCTATGAAACTTAAAGGATGATAAAATCCCACAAGTAAAAAAAAAAAAAAAAGAAAGAAAGAAATAGAAATGTAAATCCTAATAAAAAAAAACAACAGTATCTTTAAAAGCAAAAAATGCTAACTGGAGTCATTCAAAACTATGCAAAATTTTGACCACAGACTGCTTGAATAACTCTTTGTATAGTTCCCATGACAATAGTTCACCTGGTTTTCATCCTACTTCAGAAAGTTCATCTGAATAACTTAACATCTCATTTTCCTCATCCTTATTTGGAAGAGAGGAGGTCTTTTTACCTCAATTCTAGGCTCTCAATGGCTTCTCTTCAGTCACTTGTCTTGATGCTTCTAAGTTCATATAACCAATGCAAACTTTTCCTAAAAAGTATATTTCCATATATCTATCTAATACAATATCTACTTGGATAGTTTAAAATCATCCCCTATACAAAGGTTTTGATGGATTTTTTTTGTTCTTAAGGGGTAGAATATTTCTGTCATCCAAGAAGTCTGGAACTTATTTTAAAAATGATGGGTGCTTTTCCCAGAAGAAGAATGATGGGAAATTATTTTCCATATGGAAACAATATGTATATTCTATGACAATATCGAGTGTTAACTTTTATAATTAACATTTTTATATATGAATCTTCTATATAATGCCATCTATCTATCAATCTATCCTTTAAGTAGACTCCATGCCCAGCATGGTGCTCAAAGCAGGGCTTGAACTCACAACCTGAGCTGAGATCAAGAGTGGGACTTTTAACCAATTGACATACAGGTGCCCCTCTACTAAATTCTTATATACAAACATGTTTACTTTTCCACTATTAACATTGTTTCCTAATTTTGTGTGTGTGTGTGTGTTATGATTTCATGTCAGACATTATGTGTAAAAGAACAGTAGATGCTAAGATAAACAATATTTGCTTCCAGAAGTAGGCATGTCCCTTCTCACACCGTTCTGTTCATGATGGGATTGAGTTAATCTGGTCTGTAGTTGTGCTGGATCTAGGTTTTGATTTTTCATCCCCCGTCAAATACTGAAGCCTTCATATTTCTCTGTTAGTTGATTTCACTGTCATTTATTGAATTTGAGATGTAGAGTACTAGAGGATTTCTCCCTACTTTCAGATTTTACATAAAAGGTGTTGCACACCAGTCTGGCATAAACTGTTTCATTCTACACTGTTCTTTCCACAACAGTTGACTGTCTAGTCTCAAACTGGGACAGTCTTAGTATTCTTGTTCTTTCAAATAAGTGATACCTTCTTTCTTCCTCTTATCCGGTGCAATGTCCAGAGCACAGGCATGCTTCAGCCCTACTCCCAGTAACTGAAGTTCTCCACTTTGTATCAGAAGCTTGTGGTATAGCAGCTGATAGACTCTTCCTTCTATTAGCGGAGGATGAAGGCTAGTTTTTTTGCTGCCCCTTCTCCAGTGAGGTCCAAGTGTTAAGTATCAGCACAGAGTTCATTTTCTTTTTAGTATAAATCTACATTAAAAGTATCCAACACTCACCAACTGTCACTTTGTCGATGTTCCTTCAATTTTTGAATAAAACTGATCTTCAATGTTAGTGATTTTCAAACGTTAGCATCATTAGAATAACCTGGAGGTTTTGTGACACATATTACTAAATACTTCCTCTAAAGTTTTGAATTAGGTAGGTTTGAGAGAGAATGTGAAAACTTTGTATTTCTGTTAAGCTTCTATGTGTTATAGATAATTGTTGATCTGAGGATCACACACTGAAAATCACTGCTTTAGATCAAAATAGCAAACTATATATCCAAATCCCATAGGCCTCTTGTTTTAGGAAATAAAGGCTTATTGTAACAGAGCCATGATTATGCATTGACCAATTTTCTATGGCTGCTTTCATGTTTTAACAGAAGAACTGAGTAAAGGAGACAAAGGTCATATGATCTGCAAAACCTAAAATATGTACTATCTGCCCTCCACCAAACAAAAACCAGAAAACTCCAAAACATTTGCTCTAGATGGTACCTCAGAATTTCAGAAGGAAATTTTTCCTGAGTTGTTAAAGTTGTAAGTTATTTTCCTACTACTTAAATATTTAAGGAAAATAATTTCAGATAAAATTCTTTGACTGAGACTGCCTTTTCTGATCTCTTAATACCATTAGTGTTATTTTGCATTATTTTGTTGGAACTGATTTTCTATCTTTAATAAGTAACTTGACATTTTGACTTTGAAGTTCAGGATTTTTTTTTTTCTACTTTAAAATCTAATAAATTTTCCAGAGTACACATCAGAGTTAAACATTGAGGATAAGAATTCTCAAACCTATCTGTAGATTCCAAAAAACCAATAAATATCCAACAAGATAGTTTGTGTTATTTGTGGAAATTAACAGGCTGATTCTAATATCTATATAAAAGTGGATATGATTTCGAATAGTAAGAAAAGTTTTAATGGGGGAAAAATGTTACTCTAAAGCTACGGTAATCAAGAGTATGGTCATAAGTGACTCTTAATCTCACAAAACAAACTGAAGGTTGCAGGGAGGAGGGAGGTCGGGAGAGGGGGTTGGGGTTATGGACATTAGGGAGGGTATGTGCTATGGTCAGTGCTGTGAAGTGTGTAAACCTGGCGATTCACAGAGCTGTCCCCCGGGGATAAAAATACATTATATGTTTATTAAAAAATTAAAAAAATTAAAAAAGAATATGGTATTGTCAAATGAATACCCTTAAACTACTGAATACAAAGTAAAATATCTACCATTTGCATCAACATGGATAGAAGTGGAGGATATTATGCTAATTAAAATAAGTCAGAGAAACACAATTATCATATGGTTTCCCTTATATGCAGAACATAAGGAGTAGTGCAGAGGACAATATCCATGGAGGGGGTAACTGAATGAGAAGAAATCAGAGAGGGAAACAAACCACGAGACTCTTGACTCTGGGAAACAAAGTGAGAGATGCTAGAGGGGAGGCAGGTGGGGAGATGGGCATTAAGGGGTCATGTGATGTGATGAGTACTGAGTGCTATACAGAACTGATGAATTACTGAACATTAAATCAAAAACCAATGATGTACTATACCTTGACTAATTGAATTTAAATAAAAAATAAATAAAATATTTTCAGGTTAAAAAAAAGAAAAAGAAAGAAATCTGTTGCATGTCTATACACCAATAATGAAACAGCAGAAAATGAAATCAAGGAATTAATCCCATTTGCAATCGCACCAAAACCAATAAGATACCTAGGAATAAATATAAATAAAGAGGTAGAAGATCTGAAAACTATAGAACACTTATGAAAGAAACTGAAGAGGACACAAAGAAATGGAAGAGCATTCCATGCACATGGACAGGAAGAACAAATATTGTTCAAATGTCTACACTACCAAAAGTAATCTACATATTTAATGCAATTCCTTTCCAAATACCACCAGTATTTTTCACAGAACTAGAACAACCAATCCTGAAATTTGTATAGAACTACAAAAGATTTCAAATATCCAAAACGTTCTGAAAAAGAAAAAAACGGGGGTATCACGGTTCCAGATTTCAAGTTATATTACAAAGTTGTAATATTCAAATATCCATCAAATGTAGAATGGATAAAGAAGATATATATATATATATATATATATATGAATATTACTCAGCCACCAAAAAGAATGAAAGCTTGCCATTTGCAATAACATGCACAGAGCCAGAATGTATTATGCTTAAGCATAATAAGTCAATCAGAGAAAGAAAAATGCCAAATGATTTCTCTCATATGTGGAATTTAAGAAACAAAACAGATAAAGGGGATAAAAAGAAAGAAAGAAACAAGTAATAAGAGAACTCTTAACAGTACAGAACAAACTGAGGGGTGACGCAGGGAGGTGAATGAGGGATGGGCTAGATGGGTGATGGGCATTAAGGAGGGTCCTTGTTTGGTTAGCACTGGGTGTTGTGTATAAGTGATGAATTACTGAATTATATTCCTGAAAATAATATTGTACTGTATATTAACTCACTAGAATTTAAATAAAAAAATTAAAAATAATAATAAATAAAATACAGAAATAGATCACTTACAAAGTCAGATTTTTTGGGCAATAATGATGGAGCAAGTTTATGCAGAAAGGATATTCTTTCAATTAAATAGTAATAGGACAACTGAATATTTATATTAAAAATAAAAGAACATCAATCATTTTCTCATAGCATATACTAGACTTTATTTGAATTTGGACAAGAGATTTTAAGACAAAATCTAAAATTGTAAAATTCCTAGTTGAATATACTAGTGGTTTTGGAGTTGGCATGGTTTTCTTAGATAAGACATCAACAGCTAAGTGATAAAAGTCATATCTGCTATATGATTCAATGTAAGTGATAAAAGTCATATATGCTATATGATTCAATGTATATGAAATTCTACAAAAGAAAAAATTATAGTGACAGAAAGAAGAAGTCTTGTCAGGGTCCAGGGATAGAAGGTAAGACTACATATGGACATGAGGAAACATTTAAAAATAAGGAATTTTTCATATCTTGTTTATGGTAAAGGTAATATGACTGTAAAAAAGAACAAAAGTTATTAAATAGTACATCTAAAGTGAGTGAATTTAAGGTATGAATATTATACCTCAATAAAGCTGGTGAGGGAGAGGCATATATTCCATGAAAGCATAAGTAGAACTTCATTTATTAGATGATCTGATAAAATGTGTATAAAGTTAAATACACACACACACACACACACACACACACATTCTATGACCTAGAAATGTCAATCCTAGATATACACCAAAGAGAAATGAAAATACATGAGTACAAGTAGAATTTCAAAGATGCTGGTAGTATTTTTAGTCATGAATGACAAAACTAGAAAAAAAGAATCTCTAAAAAAAGGTAAAGGAATACACACATTGTGATACACTCCTACAACAGAATATCACTCAGCTGTAAAAAACGTACAGAGAACTGATATATGTAACATCATGGACATCTCAAAAATATGTTGTTCAGCAAAAGAATCAAGGCTTTAAGTAGTATGCAGTATCTTCCTAACTACATGAATTTCTAAATCTGTAAATTAGGAACAACTAGCCTATAAAGACAAACCAGAATACTATCCTCCCTTAGGAAGATGGACTGGGAAGGCACAAAGGGTATTTCTGGGGTGAGAAATACTCTATAGTTTGATAGTTTTGTGTCAACCATACACATTGTCAAAGGTCATAGGACTGTGCAATTAAGATTTATACTTTTTACTACATAAGTTATATCTCAATAAAATATTTGCAAGTTATCCTTAAATAAAAATATATTTGGTGATATAAACAGTATTAACTTGTATTTTAAATATTTGTATGAGTATTTTGTTTTTTTAAACTATTTTCTTTATCTGGAGGCATATATAGACTATCTCTTCACATTACAATTAATAAAGCATATGAAATTCTTTCTAAACATTGCATTCAAAATATGTTACTAAGTATAATATCTGCTTGTAGAAAAAATAATATTCCATTTTCTTTCTGTAGTCTAATGTCTCACCCACCATTTTATATCTCACTTGTTTTGTTTGAACTTATGACCATATGTGAATTTTAACACCTTAATTTTGATTTTAACATCAGTATTTTATATTCAGTAGCCAATTCTTAGACTTTTAAGAGTGTTTTTTACGACAAGAAAAAGATGCATTGTTGATTGAGTACTCAAAAGATTTTTAAAAAAGGATGCATTAACTTTCTTCTTGAATAAAAATTTTTGTGTAAAATATATGTGTGTGTATAATTTATTTCACTAATTACTTTTACTCATCAATTTATCTTTATAATTGTTAATATAATTTCAAAAAAATATAGAGAAGATTAAAGCAGATGTTTGTATCACCAGACCCTCAATAATTCAACAATCCATGTAAGAGATTCTAAACAATGGAAAGTATATTAAAAAGTCTGTATGGATCTAGCAAGCTGGGATGCAAGGTTAATGACCTACAAAAACTTTTTCTGTGTCTTCCTTAAGCATAGATTATAAGCAGATTTTGATGGACATTCTGGAGGCCAAATTACTGATTTTAAAAAGTGATGGATAGCACAAAAAAGTGAAACTATTCACTCAATGAATCTTTTTACTTGATTAATTCAAAGCTATTTTGTTAAAAAAAATTGCATTCATATGATTTCAGTATGAACTATCATGTTTTCTGAGAAATCAGGGATTGATGGAAAGTCACAAGCAAATACTTCTTCATTCTGCACTACTTTATTCAGTAACAAAAAAGGAAGAAAATAATACTATGAAATAATATCCAATTGACTGTCTAATTAATTGCAAATCAATAAATAAAACCATTTTTACTATTATAACTGCATATAAATACTGTCTCTGATATGTGTTTACACTATAACATCCTCAAATCAGTTTAAGTTCTGAAAAAGAAAATAGAATTATCTATCAAAAATGAAAATGTTCATGTTCATTCTTGCTTTAAAAAAAAATACAAGCGTGAAAATAAAATTGAACTGTCAGCTTCACTGAAAATCTATTCCAAGCCACGTGATCTCTCTTTTGACATATTTTCTACAGAAACGTGGACTCATTCAGTCATAACTTTAGAGTATTGAGTTTACCTTTATATCTATTTGAAAGTCATCAAATAAAGTGTAAATTATATTTTCATTAACAAAACTACATTTAAAGTATCAGAGAAAAAAATTGGTGCCAGAGTAATTTTATTTTAATGAACAACAGTAGAGCATTAATTGTTTTACATAGTATTTAAAAACATTCTTAAGCATTTTGCGAGGTAATAAATTGGCTGATTGAATAGGAATGTGCAGTATTTTAATGAACTATATCCAATTTTAAGCATTTTTTATCTGCCTTCAGAGTAGCATATCTCCATTTCCTGGAAGTAGGCTCTGATACTCACCCTGTCAATTGGTGCTGTTCATGTCAGGAACTTTCCCTGTGATATATCACCATACTGGATTTGGATACATCAATGAAAGTATTAAGTAATCACCGAGTAGGGCGCCTGGGTGGCTCGGTGGGTTAAGCCGCTGCCTTCGGCTCGGGTCATGATCTCAGGGTCCTGGGATTGAGTCCCGCATCAGGCTCTCTGCTCAGCGGGGAGCCTGCTTCCTCCTCTCTCTCTCTGCCTGCCTCTCTGCCTACTTGTGATCTCTCTCTGTCAAATAAATAAATAAAATCTTTAAAAAAAAAAAAAAGTAATCACCAAGTAGGTATTTTTCCCTAGAATAATTAAATGTGATCAATGTCTTAAAAACACACAAAGGGAAAAAGTGATTTGCATAAACTACATTTATATTTTAAAATGTGTGGCAAAAATAACTTACTTATCAATCACTTTAAATATTCAGGACATGCCCACACTTGTAGCACAGTACCATTTTCTTTTATTTTCTAGAGTCTGGTACCTGAGTACCAGAAGAGAATAATTATATTTGTTTTCTGCTGCTGTCACAGCTAAAAACCACAAATTCAGTGGCTGAAAATACCACAAGTTCAGTGTCTCATAGTTTTGCAGGTCAGAAGTTCTGGTTGGCTTTGCTGATTTCTCTGCTCTGGATTTCACAAAGCCAAAGTCAAGGTATCAGCCAACTGGACTCTTCTCAGGAGACTCTGGAAAAAATTTGCTTCCAAGTTCATTCAAGCTGTTGGCAGAATTCAGGTCCTTATAGTGCTAGGACTGAGATTCCATTTCCTGCTGCCTGTCAGCTGGCAGATGCCCCTAGCTCTTGGAGGTTTTTCTCTGGTTTCTGCACATGGGATTCGATATCCCAAAGCCAGCAATGAATCCTGCTCATGCTTGCAGTTTCTGACTCACCTTCTGCCACATCTCTCTTGCCAGAGAAAATTCTGTAAGTTTAAGGGTTCATGTCATTATTGGATATACTCACCCAGATAATCTAGGATAAACTCCTTATTTTAAGGTCCATGAGTTTAATTTCATGTGAAAACTCATTTATGCCACATAATATAATATATTCACACCTTCTGGGAATTTGGGCAATGACATCTTAGGTGGGGGGATTTATTCTGTTTACCACAATAACAAACTACTTCAATATCATAAAGGTGAGAAGCTCTAGAATCAGAATTTAAGTGTGAGGTTATTTTAAATACACCCTCATGAATGCGTCAGCCCTCAGGTAGTACAACAAAGCTTGTGTATTTCAAATAGACACGAAGACATTCAACTACACGATCTAGTGTGATAGGAAAATTAGAATTCTAATTCATATTTGAAAAAAGATTTACAAAAATTATATGAATAACTTTTAATATGTTAATATTAAATTATCTTTATGTTATATAATATATAATAACATGTTATATTATATTACACTAAAATAGGTTGATATGTTAACTTTTAATCATGTCTCCCTTTGTGTATATACAGATATGGTTGTATATATGAGCAGGATTTGGGAGAAAGGTGGATAGTGATGTGAAGATTTATATCATCTACAGTGTGAATATGTGTGTGTGTGAGAGCGTGTGTGTGTGTGAGTGCTTATTGGATTATATCTGAGAAAACAGTAAAGGTTTGAGGAGGTTAACCTGAGAGGTAGATTCTGTGAAAAATACAAGGCAGTCTGATTAGCAAGGTAAGTCTTCTTTCCTCGCTCTTCCTGCTCTTCTGGTAAGTCACGAGGTAGTTGCAATTCTTTCTTATAGCTCTGCGACAGTGCACATGCTATATATCTTTTCCTGAAGGCCAAAATGTAGTAAGGATATGGAATATATGAAAAACACGATTACAGTTTTGATCTATCCCCACTATTAAGGAAATCACATTTGTCATGAGAACAAAGGGACTGGATTACATGCAGAAAATGATTTAAGTACACGACCAAAGCACATCTCCATGACAGGCACTGAAAAACAATCTGAGGGTTGGGGAGGGGAGGGGAGTGGTGGGTAGGGTGAGCCTGGTGGTGGGTATTGTGGAGGGCATGTACTGCATGGAGCACTGGGTGTGGTGCACAAACAATGAATGCTGAAACACTGAAAAGAAATAAAATTGAAAAAATTGAAAAAAAAAAAACACATCTCCATGTATCTCCCTTATGGTAGCAGATCAGGTTTATTTTTAACACAACTCCATTATTTGTTAATTAAACTTTGAAAACATTATGCTAAGTGAAATAAGCCAGACATAATAAGACAAACATCGCATGATTCCACTTATATGAGGTACCTAGACTGGCAAATTCATAGAGACAGAAGGTAGAACAGACATTGCCAGGGGGTGGGGGTGAGGAATGGAGAGTTTTTTACTAGCCACAGACATCTGGTAGGGTTGATGAAAAAGTTCTGGAAATAGTAATAATGGTGAGATAGCATATTTAATGTACTTAGTACCACTGAATTTTTCACTTAAAATGGTTAAAATTATAACTTTTATATTATACACATTTTACCATGATAAAAAATGCTTGAAAAATTACATCACCCCTTGGAAATCACACACACACACACACACACACACGCTTTCATTATTTTATGGTTCAAAGAGAAATTAAACAAGCATTTGACCTAATAACAGTAAAAGGACCACTTTTGAAAATGTTTATACACCATCAGCCTGTACCTATGGGTGAATTTTCACACAACTGTTTTATAAATTAAAATAAATAAATAAATAAACACCAAACAAACAAAAAACAAGAATAATAGGTTATATAGTTTTTTGGGGAAAACAACAAAATTTAACCAAATAAAGTAGAAAGAAAGAGAAATATACATGAACATAAATATATGAAACAGAGTGTGTTAGCAAACATTGATCAGTTGAAGGGTAATAACAGATAAGTCCTGGAGCCTCTTGGTGGATCAACTGGTTAAGCATCTGCCTTTGGCTCAGGTCATGATCTCAGGGTGCTGGAATGGAGCCCCACACTGGGCTCCCTGCTCAGCATGGAGTCTGCTTCTCCCCTCTCTCTGCCCTTTCCCCAACTCATGCTTGCTCGCTCTCTCTCTCTCTCTCTCTCAAATAAATAAATAAAATGTTAAAAAATAATAATAGAAATAATTCCTTGGTAAAAGTATAAAGAAAGGACTGAAGTTACAAATAAGTAGTAAGAGTAATAAAGGGACAAATTATGTGCCTAATTTTTGTCTGCCTTTCTCATTAAAACATACTTTCTTGGAAGTAAAGAGTTTCCTTATTTTATTTACTGTTTATGATTGGCAAAATAATGGTCTCCCAAAATGCCCATATCCTAATCTGAGGAACTCTATTGTCCCTTATTTGCAAAAGGACTTTGCAAATGTGATTAAGGATCTTGAGATAGAGAGAGCATCCAGATTGACCCAAGTGAGTCTAGTGAAATCATGTCTGCCCTTCTAAGTGAAAGATGAGAGAATAAAGGTCAGCCTCAGTGAAAGATTTGAAGACATTATGCTTCTGGCTTTGAAAATGGAGAAAGGGACGTCAAGACAAGGTGTGTAGGTGGCCTCTAGAAGCTGGAAAAGGTAAAGGAATAGAGGCTCCACTAGAGGTCCCAAGAAGGCTCTTTGATTTTGGACCAGTGAAACTCATTTTGGACTTCTAACATTCAGCACTATAAGGCAAATCTGTCTTGTTCTAAACCATTACATTATAGACAGTTTGCTATCGCAACAATAGGTAAGCAAAGCACTGCTGTATTCTGAGCATGCATAATAGTCTCTGGCTCAAATCAGCCAATGAATAAGTATTTGTTGTTCTTAAACAAATGAATGGGAACAGAAAATATTAAACCTGGAGATACACAGACATTTATATATAGTATTTACATATGTATTCCCCATGAAATGGATCATAGTTATATGGATTTCTGGTATTGACCTTTAAAATTTTTGTTCACTAAACATTTTAATTACAGAAAACAATGTTATGTACGTCAATATTTATTTTGGTCATGTGAATTCTATCCTTATACAACTCAATCTAGGAGTTGCAGAATTGTCCAGTATAATACACAATAAAATTAAAATTAAATTAAATCTCAAATTTTTGACTTGGGAGAAACCCTAAGTAAAAAGTAGTTTTCAACCTCACTAGTTTCCACTTAATATCAGGAATATCCACACCAACATACCACATAGGCTACATGAGGATTTACATAATCTATAGCGATCACAAATGAGTCTTTAAAATATTACTGATCACATTCAATGTTTAACAAACCTGAATCAGAATCAGTTTTACATATCCTTACCCTGAAGATTTCATTCACTGCTATCTAATTTGGGAAAGAGCAGAGAATAACACTAATTAAAATAAGATATTATTACAAAATAGTATAATGGACAATATGATAAACCTATAGCAGTAAGATTACATTGCTTTTCATAAATCCCCTTGATCAAGAAATTGAATAAGCATTTTAATGATCAATAAAGCTTTGAACCATTGTGATGCATGTAAAAATCCAACTGCCCTTTATAAAGGATAGGGGATGATTTTATATCACAGACATGTAAGTTGTTTTAAAAAGCAAAGTAATGAAATTAGTTAATCTCATTTTAAAATCCAGAACCACAGAGGTACTGCAAATCTAAGTGTGTAGCCCATACTCCAGGAATAGAAAGGTATGCAAACAAGATTTTGGGCAATAGAGAAAGCTGAAACTTTGAAATGAAGTACTACTTTTCTGATATAAGGAAAAATATTGTTTCTTTATTATTTTACTTATTAAAATATGGGGGGGGGATTCGCTGTACTATATGTTTGTCCTTATGTGTGAAAACCTTAAATTTGCTACAGAGTTCTTTGCGAAGAGTTTACTGAATTGTAGATTGAAAGTCCACATATCACAGGCTAATTGGTATTTCATAACTGGTTATAACAAAGGTTTAAATCTACTATATTAATGTTAGTGTATTAACAGCAACTCTGTCTCAAATGAGCACTGGATACTGAAATGCACATCTAAACAAAGGAGAGGAACTCAGAATTGGAAATATTAGATGGCTCAGATCACAGATTTCACAGAAATATAATAGGACTGGGTTGGGTAATTTCTAAATTCCTTTTCAAGCATGACATTACTGTAACAAAAGGTCGAGAAAAAATTAATTTGTCATATGTGGCATTTTCAGCATTATTACCTGTTTCACAAGAGAAGTTACTCAAATTAAAACTTATAAATCCATATAAGAAATAATTCCCAGTGTCTTAAGACAATTAGCAATAGAAGATTTTCAGGAATGAAGCAAAACAAAGCAAAAACTGGCTTTTATTTTAAGACTAAATATTTTACAAGGGTCTTTTTTTTTTTTTTTTGCAACAGCTATGTAGTTTCAGCATTTTAAAACTTCATGGGGTGCTATAGACTATGTCACTCATTCATCCATTGATTAATCAATTAATCCATTAACCCATCAAAAATTAATTGAATGCCTAAAATAGGTCTAGTGTTTGAGTTCTATAGAAAAATAAAAGACAATTCTTGAGATGGCAGAGGGCATCAGTGCTGAGATCATTAGAATGGACCTCACCTATGAAGATATAAGTCCATCACAATTTCTTTCGATTGACTAAATCCTGGCAAAGTCACCAGATAATCTAGAAGAACTATATGCCTGTTCAACTTCAGTTGGTCACAAAAAGGTTATCACTATGATAACAGCCACTAAATATTTTGGAACATTCTAAGATTTAAAAAAATAATAATAATATGAAGTAAGAATAATTTATCAAATTTTTTTTCCCTAAGAGAAGGTACATTTAAAGATTTTATAATGAGAAGGCACTTATACTGAAAATTTGATTTACTCCTTCTAAGCTACACAGTTATTAAAAGTTATTGAAAGGTAAGGCAAACCCTCATCCACTCCACAAATAGGCAGTTAATTCTACATTTCTTTTTTCCTGATATTTCTTTTAAGAATTTAAGACAGTTCCACACCATAGCATGAACTACCAAATAATCTTGAAAAAAAAAAACAGCTTAAAATAGAAACTTGGTTTTCCGAGAAACATTTGAAACATTTAAATCTTTAGACCTCAACCAATGCAAAATGAAAAGTGACTTGACATAATTCCTTGCTGTGAAAGTTATTCTATGATCCCGTCAAAAGATTAGCTATAAAGGTACAAAGATATGTTTCATGTGAAAATCTCAGTTATAAGAAAGGACTGAAGATGATATGTAAGCACATTTTTATAAAACATAATGTTCAAAGTTTCTGATTAGATGTCAACATTTCTTCAAAAAGAAAGCAGATTAGTATTTCTAAACTAAACTTTAATTCAGCTCTTTGCTTCCTTTTATTGGGTGAACATTCTAAACTACAATTTCTGCTTATGCCTGCAGTTGACCTCATTGTATTAAAAAGATGATTGTTCATACATATTTTCTTATGAAGTTTTCTGGTTAAATTTGATCTCAAATTTTAAGTCCTATTTCCCTGTACATCACCCAAACCCAGACTGAACTATGCATTGTGTTGTATCAGGAGTAAAAACGTGTAGACAGTAGAGGAACCATTGGATGTAGCCATATAGTTACAGTCTAGTGGGAAGATTAATGTTCTGATTGCAGAATTATTTTTAAATGTCAAAAAATATTGTTATAAATTTCCTGTTTTGCACTCACGGTTTAGTACTATGTCAGTTTAGATACTCTGGAACTACTTTCCTAGGAATTCCCTTCTCTGCCTGGTTCCCATTTACAGTTTAAAAAATGAAAGAAAGTCGAATGAACTTTGGAGGGCAGAAGTAAAGCAGAACACACTAGTTTCTGAAGGTCACTGTGATTAGATGAGCCAAGAGAAAAATTTGGACATACTGATGGTTTTCCATTTATCTTTGCTCTACTTCTTGTTAGAGCTAACAAGTAATACCAACAGGCTCCTATTTGCTGTTCTCACCCACTCTGAATCCAGTTCTTTCTCCCAACTGCTGGCTGGGTGGATTGTCAATTACCTCGGGCCTACTACCAAGCACAGAAACAAAGTCACTGTACCATCCTGTTCAACCCTGACTGAAACAGTAATTGATGCCAGAAATAATTCCAGAAGAACTAAAAATTAAATATGAGAATCTCTTAGTGGTACTCTTATCTGATTTGACTTAAAGGTCTTAATGCTGTGCTCTGTTATAGGAGACATCAGAAGGTCACGTGAGTGGGGAATGACTTAAATTATCACCTGTAGACACCTGTATTCAGGTGCATACTGAAAGTATAGTTTTAATTTATCAAGTAGGTTCTAGCATATTTGAATATCTCACTGAGAATAAGGAGTATAAGGGAGTCGGGAGAGGGGTGCTTCTAAGTACACCAAGAAACTTGGAGAAAGAAATTTATCAAATCCAGGCACATTCCCAAGTTAAGGCCCACATTAGAAGCCAGAAAGCTACTATGACTGCCTTGAAAGAGACCTTCATTTTTTACAGCCACATCACTGAAATTTCTAAAACCAAACTGAAACATTAAAATGTGGCCTGAATACAATGTAAATTGAATTTATTACTATGAATATCTACAATGTTAAGTTTAAGCATGATTAGGAGGTTGTGGAACCTTGAAAATTGGGAAGGGTTCTTCCGAGCAGGTTATGGTGGCCCTTTGGATCTTGAAATACATCTTCCTTTTAAATGATATGCATATATACTGCCACTATAATTTATCAACCTTTTAGACTGGTTTCATACAAATACTTATAAGACAAAGTGGAGTAGGGTATTATCTGGTTCTGGTATAAAACAAGGGAACCCACAGTTAAAATTAAGGTACACTTAAAATCCCATGCTCCATGAAAACAACTATCAATTGAATCCTAACAGCTTCCCCCAGCGCTTATTAAAATGCCTCATAGTCATCTGGCATTCTACAACATTCCTTCTGCTGTCCATATAAAATTTTTGAAGAGGGAATTGCAGAGTTAATGCCAAGAAATGTGTCTGTCTTTGCTTATTTGGGGATAGAATTCAAAGAATCACTCACAGAAATTGGAATGCTTACAGTGGGACTGAAATCCCATCTTCCAGTTGGGTATCAAATTGGGCAACAGACTGGTTGATATATATTCATACCTCACTCAGCAAAGAAGCAGGGGACTCTAAGATTTGTCAAAGTCAAGAGGGGATTAAAAAAAGCGTAGCTGGCTGGGGCTGTATTTGAGTCCACTGGTCAACAGCATGTGGGTTTCCTATTGGTCAGGGGAAGAATGTGGAAGGCTGGAATGAAGCCAACTATCAGAAACCAGATTCAAAGGGCTAAAAGCAATTGTTCTGGGAGCAACATGCATCATTCTTAATGGTATCAAGAATTAACAGAAACTGGGGGGATAAAAAGGTCAAGCCTGGGCCACAAAGCTATAAAGAGAGGCGGTCCCAAGGGGTCCTCAGAAAATTCAGTGATTTGACATTGGAGGTCTGCTATACAGAGGTAACAAGTAAAGGGAGGTGAACAGGACATTGTAGAACAATCTTGGTGGAGGAAGAGTGGAGGAAAGCTGCATCAAATACAAGTTTTGTCTGGAATATGAAAACCATGGAGATAGAGTGGGCTGGACTTAACTTAATTTGGACCCCCAATAAGTCATGCCAGTTTATAATCCCCCTGCCTTGAGTGTGAATGGATATTGTGACCTGCTTCTAGGAAACAGAATGTGGAAAAGATAAAGGGATGTTACAGATGTAATTTAAATGCCAACACATTTGATTTAGGGTTAATACAAAAAGAAATTATCTAGAGTGGGTTTAACTTAATCAAATGAAAATGCTTAAAAGAGGGACTTCAGTGTTCAGAGACTTTCTCTCCTACTGGCCCTGAAGAAGCAGGTTATAGAGCATCAAGGAGATTAATTCTACAGCAACCAAGGGAAGTGAGAAGAGGACCCAGGGCCTCAGATGAAACCCTGGCTGACACCTTGATTACAGGCTAGTGAGGTACTGAGCGGGGGCCCCAGTGAAATTATGCCTGAACTCCTGACCCAAGAAAACTGCGAGATTATAAATAGGTTTTGTATTGGCTTCTTGTAGTAATGGGTTACGCATCAGTCGAGAACTAACTCAGTGTGTTTTCTTCAATCACATAGGGTCATTTCATAAAACTAGGCAAAACATCTAGGAAGGCAACAGAACAAACCTATGAATTTTGTCATCAAAAAAAATTCCTGACAGGGAGGAGTCACAGCTTCACATTCTATAAACAGCAAAAATGTTGTAGGACTGACAGGAAGGTGGAAGAGAGCTGTAAGGAAAATCTAGCAGGCTGGCAACTTAGAAGTCCTTAAAATAGGCATTCCCATTATCTCCATTAACCTCCACTCTAATCAGCAATACAGAAATTACCAAAAAAAAAAAAAAACAAAAAAAAAGGAGAAGCCAAAAAAATGTATTCATCTTCTTTCTCTATACCTATTCCCACTTTCTTTTTTTTTTTAATTTTTTAAATTTTTTTAATTTTTTTTAAATTTATTTTCGGCATAACAGTATTCATTATTTTTTCACCACACCCAGTGCTCCATGCAATCCGTGCCCTCCACAATACCCACCACCTGGTACCCCAACCTCCCTCCCATCCACCAATTCAAACTCCTCAGATTGTTTTTTAGAGTCCATACTTTTTGAGGAAAAACCTCATAGAGAAGAATTAAGAACATTTAATATTGGGAAAAATCCTCACAGGATCTCATCTGTAGGTGAATGCACGGATAAAATAAGTTTTTAAGAAAAGAAAACAAAAATCGTGGAGAGATTCATTAACAAAATATGGGAGAATCAAAGAGGGTTGAGAACAAAAAATTATTTGGAAATTGAAAAATCACAACCACATCACACAGAATAGACAAGAATTTATTCCAGAGGTATCAGACATGTGAATGTAAAAAAAAATAAAACTATATAAGTACTGAGGAAAATGTGAACAAACCGCACTGTAGATTAGCAATGTAAGATAATCATTTCATAGACATGATACAAAATATAGAAACAATAGAAGTATGTTAAATTAGACTACATGAGAATTTTTTTTATGTTTTTTTTCCAATTTATTTATTTTCAGAAAAACATTATTCATTATTTTTTCACCACACCCAGTGCTCCATGCAAGCCGTGCCCTCTATAATACCCACCACCTGGTACCCCAACCTCCCACCCCCCCGCCACTTCAAACCCCTCAGATTGTTTTTCAGGAGAATGTTTTTTATGCCAAACACCACAAAGAAAAAAAAAACACTTACATAATGAGCAAATATAGTTCAACATCAATTCAACACTATAAAGACAAATGATGCAATTTAAAAACGGGCAAATTTTTTGAATAAACATTTTATGAAAAAGATACACAAATGGCCAATAAGCACATGAAAAGATGTTCAACATCATTAGTCATTAGAGAGATACAATTCAAAACCGCAGGGATGCATGAAATCAAGTCACTAAGATGGAAAAAAAATAAAAAGACAGATAACAAGTATAATGATGCAGAGAAATTAGAATTTCATCTATTTCTGGTGGCAGTAAAAATATATATGTATCAAATAATTCTATTATAGTGTTTAGCGATCTTCTTTTTTTCAAAGTTGATTTTTTTATAACATGGTTATATATTATTTTACAACATCATAAACACAGGTGAAGATTTATAGAATCTTAGAGACAAGGCACCTTTTTCTTAGAGTAACCCATAATCAGGAATCTTTAAAGAAAATATTACTGAATTTTGCTACCTAAAAATTAAAGTCTTATAAGAGGAATTTGAGAGGCAAAGTAGGGGGTTTGAGGGGTAGGGAAGGAAAAAGTGAAACAAGTTGGAATCAGGAGGGAGACAAACCACAAAAGACTCTTAATCTCACAAAACAAACTAAGGGTTGCCGGTGTGGGGCGGGGGTATGGAGAGGGTGGTTGGGTTATGGACATTGGGGAGGGTATGTGCTATCGTGGGTGCTGTGAAGTGTGTAAGCCTGATGATTCACAGACCTGTACCCCTGGGACAAATAATACATTATGTGTTAATTAAAAAATTAAAAAAAATAAAATCTTCCATACAGGAACAAAAAGAAATCATCAGCTGTCAAATACAAGCAAAAATTCAAATTGGGAACACATAGAAAATAAAGAAAGAAGAAGAACGTTCTCAAAGAATGAATATTAACATTGCACAGCTTTTGAAAATAAATATAATGTCAAAATTCTTGTAACAAAATCAGATAGTATAGAATCCAGATTATGAAACTCCATATACTATGCACATAACCATCAAAAGAAAAAATAACTAACTTTAGTCTCACAAAAATTAACTACACAACGAAATTAAAACAAAGATAAGTAATTTCACCTAACATATTGGCTGAGATTAACAGTGTTTGTAGGGGCACCTGGGTGGCTCAGTGGGTTAAGTCTCTGCCTTCGGCTCAGGTCATGATCATAGGATCCTGGGATTGAGCCCCACATTGGGCCGCCTGCTCAGTGGGGAGTCTGCTTTCCCCCTCTCTCTGTCTGCCTCTCTGCCTACTTGTGATCTCTCTTCTCTCTCTGTCAAATAAATAAATAAAATATTAAAAAACAATGACAACAACAAAAACAATGTTTGTAGTTTGTGTCAGTCTGTATAGTTATCATTGATGGAATTGTAAACTGGAATAACCTTTCTGGATATCACTTTTGTGATCACTTATCAAAAGCCTTAAAATACATGTTCCTATAATTTTGAGATTCTACTTTTGGGGGTTATGTCAAATAATGAGGCAAATATGTAGTAATGTGAAATACTGCTAATGTCTGACGTGTAGTAGTGACAATGAACCTAAAATAGAGGCTTTAATTGGATTAAACAAAAATATAAACATGTTATTAATGTTGAAAAAGGTGGAAACTTGTTTGGAAACTCATTTATTTTACAGTAAATTTTCAATAAAAAGTATAACATAGCATATTTTAGTGCACACAGAGATATGGCTTTTACTGCCCCAAATCAGAAGAGGAACTAGATACCAGCCAGCACTGATCGTCACATTTCCCATGTGTTTCATTCTCATCCCCTTGGTTATTTTCTTCCCTCACTGCTGCTTTGGAGCTACATTGTTAGCAGTGATACCTGTTTTCTAAGCAGGATACTCCCATGACATTCTCTCACCCCTGACAATCACTAAAGATGGGATCAATTCTTCAGACATTAAAAAAAAAAAAAGGACCAGTCACTAAGGGACTGCTGGGATTCTTGGTTATATAAGAATATCCCAACAGATTATACAATATATGAAACATGTTTCAAACTCAGCAAAAATACAGAAGTTAATTTGTTGTCTTTGTTGAATTTTCCAAATATATGATTAATTGCCAGCGCAGAGCCTTTTTTAGATTAATTTGCAACAAAACAAAGCCAAAAGAGTTGTTTTTGTTTAACTGCAGACAGTATTTCTCAGGACAACATTCTGATCAGTGAAATGGTGCAGGTCAAGATTATCTGGTTCACAAAAGAAAAAGCCATATTCCTTCTCTTTAAGGTAAAAATTAACTGGAAGGGAAGTGCCAATAAACTGAAAAATGGTCATTCTAGAGTTAGTGTAACCTATGAAATGGTACTGAGATTTAAAACCAGACCTTTCCAAATTTGCATAAAAATGATACAGTGTACCCAACTAAACAATGATGCACTTGAACTGTTTTCATACCATACAATCTAAACTAAGATCAAACCAAACAATAATTTCATAAGGATTTAAATGTTTTAAGAAGACTACTAAAATTTCCAGTAACTCCCGTTACAAATTCTGACCAATCTCTACCAAGACCTTCATATGACTAATTCCAGTCTCTGAAAACTTAAAGGAGCTTCTCTAATTCCTACTTTTGGAGATAATCCATATGTGCCTTGGTGTTTTCTCACTTGCTGAAGCAAGTCAAGAGACCTAAGCTTGTTTGAACACAATGTGTTCCTGGTGGTATTTTGGCACTGATATTGAGCTAAGTAAATAAAAGGGGGTTTCTGTTAAGCAATTGCATTCAATTATTTGAAAAATTTCCCAAATATATTCCAAAAAGCAGTAAGGATTTTAGAAACCAATAGGTATTTTTTAATCTAACCACTTACTTTTTCAATTCAGGTGGCAAAAGTTTTTATTCAGGGATATGTATGGGATTTGTGTCAGATAAATTAAGAGATTTCTTTGTGAAGATAGAAAAAAGGTCCTTAACATACGGTAAGCATGTAGAATCTGCCTGTTTTTCTGGGAACAGGCATGTTTTTAGGCTGTGTATGGATGGAAGTTATGAACTGAAAATAAATTTGCTTGAAACTATCTTTGCACCTGTAACAGAATTACACATAATATGAAGAAGATTCCCCAGCCCTAGACAACCAGAATTGGATAATAACTGTAATGCTAAAACTCCTGAACTGAATCCAAATTCAGTAGTGAGGTATATATGGAATTTGGGGATAAATTTTAATACAGTCTAAGTTGTTGTTAATCATATGTTTTCCTTTGCCCCTTTTTAAGATACGATTCTCTAGTTTGTGTTAATGTACCTATTAGAATTTTTAAAACCCAGAATTCAAATCATCCTTTGATGTGCCCGGGGTGTTATGTACAACTGATGGATTATCGAACACTACATCAAAAACTAATGATTTACTATATGTTGGCTAATTGAAAAGAAAAAAAAAATCATCCTCAGAAATCTTCATAAATACTAATTTTTAAGCAATGACAATGGTGAAGAAATCTGGAAAAGAAATAAGAACATTTACCAAAAAATCTATAAAAAGATAAATATTTTCAATAAAATAATGAAGAAAACAATGAATTAAAATTATGGTTTAAGGATAATAACTAAAACCTTACTTCATTTCTCCAGGGCCAGGGACAAAGAAAAAAGATTATTGGTAGAAAATAAAACTACCAATGATAATGAGACTAGAGTGACTTGAGATGGAAGGAACATAAAAGAAATGGAGAGATGACGGCATAATTAAGCCTCCTAGCTAAAGCTCAATGAAACACACATGACACAATCTGAGGCTAGCTGTGATAATTATTTTATATGTGTCTTAGAAACATATGGCACCCTGAAAAGAAGTGTCCACATATGTTGTTGTGTAATGAGTTTTCTTACTGTGCGTATGCAGATTAGTTATTCAAATGTAGCACAGAGCATGATACCACCTGTCATTTTTCTAGCTGTGACACAGACTGTAAAATTAGTGTACTGCACATTTAATGCAGGGAAGGTGGTGATTACTAACACGGAACATTTTACACTGGGAATGGCATCCTATTAACTCATGCATAATCAACTCTCACTTGTTGGTAGTTGTAGAAGAGCATACAAAACCCAAAAATAGAAAATATGGTTTTGCGTGTGTGTGTGTGTGTGTGTGTGTGTGTGAGTGTGTGAGTGTGTTTGAGATGGGGGTGAGGAGAAGGCACTTAGCTTCTGAATAGAACATTGATACAAGAAGATCTGGAAAAATGGTTTGTGATCGCTTCCTTTATTTCTTAATAACTTGATGCACCAAAATACCACCACCTATTGACCTGTAACAATCTGAATTTTTCTCTATCATAATATTCTTGGGAAAGAAAATTTCAATATTCGCTCTAGAGTATGCAGCAATTATTAAAATCTAAAGACTTATGTATAATAAATGACCTTTATAACAATGAATGGCTGAAAAAAACAAAGCATGGTTGTATTTGAATCACTATATTTATATTAATATTTTTAAATGAAATTCTAGAGGAGAATTAATTGACTATTCTCTATGAGGAATGGGATAATCTCACTTTCTTTTCTACTTAATACCTACAACAGACATAATATTAAGGGCAATTGTATATTACACATGAACTTTAAGGCAGAAGGAGAAGCTTTTCTTGAAGAAGGACAGATTACTACTTCAAAAAGTATAAATTACTGGTTCTTACTTCTTCCTAAAAAGTTAAAAACACATTGTCATGTTTTAAAAATCAAACAAATCAGAAAGTCTGAATACTCATAATAGTGGAATTAAAAAAAATAATATTCTACTCTGTCTTTCAAAATGATTGATGTGTAATATATTAAGGGTTTGTATGTATCGTGATAATTTTCTAAGGCTTTGTATCTCATACACACACACACACACACACACACGCATACAAATGACTTTATAATTCATTTCATTTTACTTAATTGGGATCAGCCTGATTATATAATTTTCAGAAAAGCTCTCTTTCTTAATCCTTATTCATATTGTTACTATTATTCTTTTCTTTAAAGATTTCTGGGCCACCTGGGTGGCTCAGAGGGTTAAGGCCTCTGCCTTCGGCTCAGGTCATGATCCCAGGGTCCTGGGATAGAGCCCTGAATAGGGCTCTCTGCTCAGCGGGGAGCCTGCTTCCCCCTCTCTCACTGCCTGCCTCTCTGCCTACTTATGATCTCTGTCACATAAATAGATAAAATCTTTAAAAAAAAGATTTTATTTATTTATTTGAAAGAGAGAGCACACAAGAGACAGCACAAGTGAGGGGGAGGGGCAGAGGAGAGGGAGAAGCAGACTCCTCGCTGAGCAGAGAACCCGATGTTGAGCTCCATCCCAGGACTCTGGGATTATGACCTGAGCTGAAGACAGACACTTAATGGATTGAGTCATCCAGGCACCTCTGTTACTATTATTCTTATAAAACTGTCTTATTTTATCAGATGTCTTCTTATTTCTTGGTGTGGTACTATAAATCAAAGTTAAACTTCCATGGAAAACAGAGTATGAGCTCTACCTGCAGGATATATATTGTGGTGCTTTGACAGGAATATCTTGGAAATGTTGGAAAGTGGGATTGAGAATAGAAAGAAATTGAACGGTGATGCCATCACAATAGAGGCCTCAGTCTTTCCAGTTTGATGCAACTGAGGAACGGCCTTCCACATCAAACATTTCCCAGCCATGGCATCCGGGCTGTTCCTGGCGATGAGTTCTGCTCTTGAGTGAAGCGGCTCTCATTAGCTAAAAGCAATTCTCAGAGATAAACTTAGCTGAGACTCTTTATTCCCAGAAGCTAGGGGAATGAGAGACTCAGCCCTCGGAGAGGTCTGAACACCACACTACAGAATCCACTACAAGCCATTATATTCTATTCTTTGCGCTGCTTGGAACCACCTGTTTTGTAAGATATACATAGTTAAGGTAGATAATCCCCTTAAATTTTGTTCTCTTTTCTGGGAGAAACAGATACGAATAAGGCACTGGGACAAACGATTTCCAGTCTATAACTGATCCTGTATTTGTCAGGGTTTTCCAGAGAAAAAGAACTGGGAGGATATTTTATATTGATATTGATATTATTTATATTTATATTTGTATTTATATTTGTAAACATATTTATATGTAGAATTTATATACCTATCCTATTTATATCTATCTCATTCATATGTATCATATAAAAATCTGTATTCCCATATCAACTATTATCCTCATTATATATTATATATATATGAAACTATTTATAATGAAGAATTAGCTCATGTGTTCTTGGAGTCTGAGAAGTTCCACAGTCTACCTTCCGCAAGCTGGAGACCCCGGATAGCCAGTGGTATAATTCAGTCTGAGTCCAAAGGCTTGAGAACCGGGGAGCTGATGGTGTAATTTCCCAGTCCAAGGGCAGAAGAAGATGACTACATGGCCCAGCTCAATTGGTGAGACAGAAAAGGGGGATAAGGTTAGCCTTCCTGCACCTTTAGGTCAATTCATGCCCTCACTGAATTGGATGATACCCAGTCATGTCACATGGGAGAAAGCAATTTATTTTACTAAATCCAACAATTCAAATGCTAATCTCATCTGGAAATGCTCTCACAGACACATTCAGAAGTGATGCTTACTCTGGGTACCCTGCGTCCAGTCAAACTGACACCCAAGAATCATGACCACCGATATCCAGCACAGTCCTTTTCTAACAGTCCTTCCTTTCCCTTCACCCTTATGTCGCACCTCTGCTCATCTCTATGACTCATCGACCAGGATCAATACCCCCTCATCTAAGAGGCCTCTAAGGCATCATCACTTAATGTCTCAGGCCTTGCTTCTGCATTTGTCTCAGGACCAGGTGGAGGATTTGGGAGCAACGCTTCAGTGAATCACCTGGATACAAAAAGCATTTGCCTCTGACCCTACTATGTAACATCAGCCCGATCTGATGCTAGTGATCAATTTTAATCACATGGCCCCAACCTCCAGGACAGTAGCACAGCTCTTATTTAAAAAAATAGACACCGCTGTGTATTTAGCCCCACATGCTCTTTCTGAATTTGACAAATCCCATCATGAAGTGAAGTCTACTACACTTCCAGTTGACCTTGCAGGCTTATGACCATTTCACCCGAGAGGACAGGGTAGAGAAGATGATGGGTGATTGCTGATGTTAGGTTTTCCTCTTTGTGGGATGCTTGAAGCTTTGGGAAAAACAGTCACCATGTTTTGATGACATCTTAACTAACCTGGTACATACATGAAAAAGTCATAGAGAAAACCCGAGAAACCCCAGCTTTAAGTCAGTATCAATCACCAGACATGAAAGCAAATAGTCCTTCAAATATTTCTAATCTAAAACTTGAGTTTTCCTGCTGAGAATTCTCGTATCCTGGAGGAGCCACTCCCACTATGCTCTGTCTAAATTTCTGACCTACAAAATCCAATATTTGTTTCATGATTTGAAGTTGTGGGGTAAATAGTTACACAGCAACAACTACAGCAACAAAACAAAGAAAACAGAAAGGTAACTCCTTTAAAGCTAATCTCTTGGCACAAGGGGCCCAAGGTGATGGGGCAAGTATAAAGTTTAATGGAACTCTCCTTGTGGCTCCTGAGGTAAGCATTTCCATTCTGGAAACCACCACCAATAGATGCACTGAGCCTTGATTTGTGGGGAAAGAAAGTCTGTATTTCTAAGTGGGTTACTCAGTGAAACCACTCTTACTTCCTTCCTTTGTTTCCCACATCACACATTCTGCCTATGTTGGACAAAGTCTCATAAAATAATTTACACTATATCCTAGGGGATGGAGCCCAATTCTCAGAGAGCATCACCTCCAAGCTGTTGTGTCAACCGTGCTTTCAAAAGTCACTCTATCATTCTGAGATGAGTAGTTTCTGAGTGGTATGACCTATGATGTGGTCAGTGGCTATCATGGTTATATGCATCCTGCTAAAATTGCTTTCTGTAAGCTAAGTTATTTGATTGAATGTGATGTTATGCAAAATCCTATGTCAATATATCAAACATTATGGAAGTCTCCAGATAATGGACCTGGCTAAGTTTCTTTGGTCAGAAAGTCAAACTCGTACACAGAATATATGTCAATTACAGTGAAAGCAATCATTCCCCTTCCTTACTGGAAAACATTATAATATAATTCGCTTGTTACTGAGTGGCCAGTTAGACTTCTCAAGTGATCTTGACATCTTAGTATTTGTCTCAGTTGCTAGTAGGATATATATTAGACATTCTTTGTAGCTAACAGAGCACTGGTGAGTTAAGAGATCATCCTGGTGGGTCCATCCATAAACTGATACTTGCCACCATATGTACAACATTCATAAGTCTGTTGTGCAGATATTTAGGTGGTCAGTAATAGGGACTAACTGCTAATTCACTAGCTGACATCAGTTGGCCCAGCTGGCTGGGTCATTTTGTCCAATTAGTTTATTTAGTTATTCTTACATGGTGAATAGTCTCTAAAGAATGTTAACATGTGATACAAATAATCTCGTTATTTCATGAACACTTTCATAGGTCTGTCCATATGTTCCTCTTTCTAAACATACTTCCCAATAATCCTTCATTCTTTCTTTTATCATACCTGACCAAAGGGCCAAGGCATTTACAACTGCCCATCTAACATATATATTCTAATCACAGGTCACATCTCTTGACACAGTTTATCAGCAAATGCACTTGAATCTCTTTATTTGGAAGGATAGTTCCTTGCCTCTGTCATTCAGGACCATCCTTAAATAGAGCTATACTACAGTCATGCATCGTTTCCATCTTGAACTCATATTCTATGTCGACCTATTCATGGTCATGCACCAAGCTTGGCCTTTTTAAATCTCCATCAGATTGTTGAAGGAAACTTCTTTGCAGTCATAGTCGAGAGTTAACAGAGAGACATGGTCCAATAATGGTGGGTTTCATAGACTGAGGCACTTTCTTGTGTGTCTCTTTTATATTATCTGAACAAACTATGGTGTACAGTCCATGTACAATTTATGATGTATTAATGCTATATTTGAATTGATTTCTAATGGTTCTGACCTATCTTCTGATTCTATAAGCCCAATAGCAGCCAGCTCTGGACACATGGTCACTTCATCTAAACCTCCTTCATAATTGGGTCCAGGGGCACACTAGAAACTATCTTTTCAAATAGTCCACAGTTCTTTTGGCAGAAACATGGCCTTTTCAAGAAGCCACTTAGAGTTCATTTTTTCCCTTTTAATGAAGCTTGCCATATGCTTTTCTTAAATTCATGAATTGCCTTCTACTAGAGAGATTTCGAAGTCTATAGAGTCTTTTTAATCATGGAGCTTAAAGGATAGATAGGACTCTTTATTTTTTTTAAATATTTACTTGATTAATTGATTTGAGAGAGAGAGAGCACTTGTGCACAAGTGGGGAGAAGGCCAAAGAAGGGAGTGGGAGAGAACCTCAAGCAGATTCCACATTGACCAGAAAGCCCAGTGGAGGGCTCCATATCACAGCCCTGAGGGCTCCATTTCACTGCTCCATTTCATGACCTGAGCTGAAACCAACAGTTGGTCACTCAACTGACTGAGCGATCCAGGCACCCCTAGATAAGACTGTTTTATACATAATATGTACTTGTTTCAGAACCTGTTCTTACACTAGACCTTACTCAAACCTGGTAGACTTCTCATTTTGTAAATGTGTTGGTCATTTCAAAGTATTGAATATGATGTTTCCATAATTTAAAAAGAGTTATTAACTATGTGTTCTTAGTGGTGGTAGGTGCAAAATGCAATGATAATGTGCGTGTGTGTGTGTTTCTTCTTTTCTTTAAAGGCCTTTTTTATTTCACAGTCAATTCCTGTGGACTACTAATCATTTCAGTGATGTGTTGGGCCCCTTGATCATTGCTGCATTCTTTCCAACTATTGGTATTCTTTAAAGTAAGATTTTCAGGGGCGCCTGGGTGGCTCAGTGGGTTAAGCCGCTACCTCTGACTCAGGTCATGATCTCAGGGTCCTGGGATCGAGTCCCGCATCGGGCTCTCTGCTCAGCAGCTTTCCTCTCTCTCTCTGCCTGCCTCTCTGCCTACTTGTGATCTCTCTCTGTCAAATAAATAAATAAAATCTTTAAAAAAAAAAAGTAAGATTTTCAATGTACTACTTATCTGGGTGTCTTTTCCAATGTGGCCAGTAGTAGTGTAGATGATTGCTAGAAGAGAGATCAGGAACACCTTCTTAGATTTACACACTGGGTTACAGAAGTCTGAGAGACATAATTATGTATAGATATAAATAAACCAAATAAACTCATTATTGAGAGGCAACATTATAAGTGGATTTTATTTAATATTTTCCATTAGTTTCCTATGCTTTTCAAGTTATATTCTAAAGTATATATTTTGCAGTAAGAAAAGTATCTAATGCTACAAAAAACAATAAAAGGTTATGTGTAAAATTAAATACATTTTTATGACCTCTAATTATACGTAGAAACACCTAGGGGTAACTCTCCTTGGGATTAACATAAAGGTAACATAATCATTGTAACAATATGATCCTCTACATCTTATGTGAATCTAGAATTATAAGCCCTAGAAGGCATTGCAAATATAGTGATAGTACTATCTACCTTACAAGTAGTATAATGTTCATTTTCTCATTCAGAAGGGTGAAAAGGCATGTAAGTGAGATACTATTCTCTTAAAAGATCTTTTTTTGTTGTTTAGGTTTAGTTAGAAAAAAACATTAAGTGGAATTCACTTGACTTGAGCAAATAAAATGGCTTTTCAAAAATTATTCAAGTGAAGTGCTCTCTGGGGTTGGTAATCATAATATGGAGTGGCACGTTAGGGAGTGCTGACCATGAAGTAAAAAACGAAGGGAATCGTTATCAATTAAAAATAGTTTACAATTATTTTAAAACATTAATGAAATATTCCCAAAGAAATATGGTAATCAGAAAAATGCAAACTACTGATTACACTTCAGTTAGCAGTGAATTTGCAGCATATGGTGCAATTAAATCTTTATGGATCAATGAAAACTTAACAAAGGTGCTTTCCAAAGTCAGTGTTGAGATTACTCATGAAGTTGGAGAAACATGAAGGTCTTTCAAGTTATAGGAACTTTATAAATCCATTGAAAAGTGATTCCTTTCTTAAAATGGCATAATTTAATTTCTCTATTAAATTTCTTTTTTTAATTTTTTTATATCTTATTTATTTATTTGACAGACAGAGATCACAAGTAGAGAGAGAGGGAGGCACAGAGAGAGGGGGGAAAGCAGGCTCCCCAATGAACAGAGAGCCTGATGCGGGGCTTGATCCCAGGACCCTGGGATCATGACCTGAGCTGAAGGCAGAGGCTTTAACCCACTGAGCCACCCAGGTGCCCCCTCTATTAAATTTCTTACAAATCATTTTTAATTCATACATTAACAAAATCTAAAAAAATTAGAATAGTGGTTAAGTTTCTGAAAAAAATCATAACTAGAATAAAAGAAAAATTTAACATTTTAGAAAACACCCCAAATACAATAGTTTCCTTTATATGTCAGTTCATTCTGTATTATGTAATTTACCAGAAAATAATATTATATGCAAATCTAAATGAATGGAATCAATTGAAAAAAATATGAGCTACTATAATGTTATTTACACCCAACTAGAGCATTTGATAGTTCTCTAAGAACTGTGTGCCTTGAAAAACTATGCCTTTATTACATTTTGTTTTATATGTTTTTCAGTTTCTTAAGAACTGAGATATAAAGAATATTTTGAAGCTGAACAGTACTGGTGATGGCATTATAAGGATAGCCATTTCTACTAAATGATTTCCTCAAATAAATGTTCATATTAACTGAATTTTAGAAAGAGCATAAACTGGAAATATTATATTGAATTTTTACTATCACTGTTATATGCAAGAGAAAAGAGACACTTCTGTGCAGTTAATATCATTGCAATATAAAGACACTAGATCAATAATTTTAATTAAAATGGAAAATTGCTAACATCATTTTTAAGACTAATTTAAATTATATGGAGATGATATTTTAAAGAAAGAAATTTTTAACTTTATAAAAGTTCATTAATTTTTTAGCTAACTAGGTAAAATTAGATAATTTATTAAATGTCCTTTGGAATCTTATACATAAAATTTCAACTATGAATTTATTCATGAAGTTAAAAATTTTAACACTGTCCTAAACACACATACACAAACACATGCGTGCGCACGCGCGCGCGCACACACACACACACACACACACTTATATTTTCATATGCTCTATAATTTGGAATACTAATGTTTAAAAGGACCCCAAAATATTTAAGGGAAACAAAATCATAAATGTTTTCAAAGCATCATTTGAAGGAAGAAATTAAATGATAAAAATGCCTCTTTACTTTCAGCACAGGTTTTATAGTGAATAGACAATATATTGACAAACATATTTTCTTAATAGTGAATTTGAATAATTGAAAGATATGAAATTAGTGCTATGTAATATTATATAAATTATATATTCTGTTATATAGTATGTATATGCCACATTATTATACCCTATAGTGTGCATATATATGCACACACATTGTGCATATTATAATATAGTATATATATATTTACTACATATCATATTATGTATGAATGCCACATAAATATATTTAATATTTACTATGTAGTTAATGTTGAGAGGTAATCTGTTTTGAAAATTTGTGTTACTTACTATATAGTTAATATTGAGAGGTAATCTACTTTGAAAATTCATATTAAATTTGACAAAACTAAGGTATGACTCTTTTGGTGTGTTTTCAGCATTCCCGCCTGAATAATAGCCTTTTGTTACATATCACATTCATTACTAACTTAGGCTTCATGCAATTTCAATGATTTTGAGATTGTATTGTTTCAACAACAAAATTAGAAAGCTTATTCAAAAGTCTATGAAAAACAATGGAATATGTCAAGTGAAATCTTTGCATATTACCTAAAAATGTGTCAATGCAAAAGAATCTAATTCATATCACAGAATAAATTTTGGTGCACTTTTTACAGAATGAAAGGATTCAAGATTATTATTATTGTTCTGAAATTGTTTGGCTGAGACCAAATGATTGTAGCTGATATTTCTTAAGGCCAGCATATACTTAATTCTGGAATATTGTATGCCTATATATTTAAGGACATATAGCAAAATTGGCTCTTTTCATCAATGAAAATATCTATCCATATGTATTTAGAAAACTGAGGTCCATTGCTCATATAATTCCATACTTTTGCATAAAACAATTTTTCTGTTAAATTATTCCATTTTACAAAATTCATATTGCTAATTATATTTTGTATTTTTTTTTCTGAAATTTGGTAAGTGGTCCTAAAATACTTCAAGTTTTTTTTTCTTCTAATTGACAGAACCCAAAAGATTTTGATGCTACAAATGTTAGATATTTTTGTTAAAATCTCACATATTCCAGAAGCTCTATTTTTTGGTTTTTCTCTTATGTTAAGATTAGGTATTTTCTGTCCTCAAGTTCACTAATACTTTACTCAGTCCTTTCAATTCTGCTGTTGTACCCATCCACTGAGTTGTGTTTTTATTTTGTTTTGTTTTTTAAACTATGACAATCTTTAATTCATTGTTTCTTGATAGCTACAAAACATCATAAGCTGTGAATATACTGTAATTCACCCCGTCATTACCCTGATGATGGGCATTTTTTTTTCCTTTCTCTCCACTCTGAACAATGTTGCCGTGAATATCCTTGTACATAATTTTTTATGCTTTGCATTTTAGATGGTTTCTTCAGGAGTCAAGTTGTACAATGTAGGGGCTACAGCACGTGCTTTTAGACAAATCCACTTGAATCTGAGGCCTCACTCCACTTCTTAGCAGCTGTGTGAACTCAAACAACAGACTTCACTTCTCCACCTCATGGTGTTAGGAAGAGAAAGTAAGATAATGTTTGCAAATACCTTTGCTTGGTGCCTGAAACACTGAGATTTTTATTCTAGTTGCTGTATTTTTTAGTTCTAAAATTTTCATTTGTCTCTTCTTTATACCTTCATTTCCTGTAGAGTCTCCTGTTTTGCTTTTTCTAAGTCTTTACATCAATTCATTTGCCTCAAGCATGTTCCTAATTGTTCATGAAGCATCTTTATGATGCTGTTTTAAAATCCTTGTCAGAGAATTCTAACATCTGTGTCATCTCAGGTTTGTCATCTGCTGACTATCTTTTCTCAATTTTAGCTTTTCCTGCTTCTAGGTATGATGAGTGATTTTTATTAAAACCTGGACATTTTTTAAAGGAAATTGAATTTTACTTGGTGAAGGGGGCATGCTGACTCTTGACTGCCAGGGTTTTTGTTTTGTTTTGTTTGTTGTTTTGTTGTTTGTTGGCTGAGCTTTCTTAAATTAGCTCTTAGTCTCTGTAAAGCAGTAGTTCAACTGTGTCTCTGAATCCCTTGGAGGGCTTGTTAAAACACAGGCTGCTGGACTCCACACTCAGTTTTTGATTCAGGAGGTCTGCATTGGCGTTCAAGGATCTGCATTACTCACAAAGTTCCTAGGTGATCCTGATGATTTTGTTCTGAGGTTAGAGAATCTGGGTAATGGACAAGGGGAAATATTCGAGACTGTTGATTGACATTATAAATAACCAAAGATGAAGACGGTTGTGAGTAGGAGGTAAGAAGGGACAGTCCAGTACAACTGTGGAGAGCAGAAAAAGAGGAAAATGCAAATAGTTCCTCAAGCATTGTCAAGGCAAGTTTAGAATTTCTTTGAAACTACTTCTGATGAGTACTATGTGTCTCTTTGAATACTACATCCAGTTTATGCTGGCCCTGGTGGGGTGATTCGGGCTGCGTGAATTTGCTCTGAGTTGAGGTAACATGTGGGACTTCCCTTCTCTTGGGGACCTACCTTCTGCTTATCTCCAGTGTGCATCCCATTTTCCCAGCCCTCACAGGTTAGGTAAGTCTGTGACTTTTTTCTCTGTGTGTCTTTGTCCTGTCCAGGCTGAGAGCTTCTGCAGGAGAAGCAGCATTTGCTGATCTGGGTTCTCTTCTCTAACAGGCCCACTGCCCCCAGAGCCTAGCTTCAGGTATGTACACCTCTCTCTACCCCTATCTCTTCCTCAAACTGGAGAAGAACCTTATGGCTTGGAGGACTCCTTACATCTCAAGGGAAAGCCCTCTAAATCTCAGTGTTCCCAGATGAGACATCCATATCAACCAGTTTCCGTTAAATAAGATTCAGCTTTTCAGCCTTTCCATACACCTTTTAAGGACACTTCCAAAATAAGCCCTGAGTTGGAACAGACTCATCAGGCAGCACTATCTGTTAATGAAATTTCTTCCTGTTAACTTGAGCTTACAAAATCAATGACTCCTGACAATCTGGCATCACTGTGATGGAGCCCATCTCCCAGGAAGGCCAGGTTCTCCCCTTAGCCTCCACTGACACAGAGGAAGGAGGGGTTCCTTGTTTCTAGGTAGATTTTAGTATTCATGGTCTTTGCGAATCCTCCACTGATACCAAACTGGATGCAAAAGGGAATAAGTTCTGTTTACTGCTACTGTTGAGTGGTGGAAAAAGTCCTGACTTTCTATGGGGCCTCCTCTGACACCCCCCCAGGGAGGAGGGCCCTCACTGCCACCAGGTGGGGTGTAACTTCAGGTTCCCTAGGCTGTTTCCCTGGCATGGGGAGAGGGGCAACTGCCTCTCTGATGGAGATGATCAAGACCCAGCTACAACAGCCTTGTATTCTCTCCTACATGGAAACTAAATGATGACATGAAGGGGACTGGGGCAGTGAAACAAATTCCTAAATAGCATATTTTACTCACATAACTTTTTTGATACAGAGGATATGGTTTACCTAAGTAACCCATTTTATTTTAACTAAAGTCTAAAATTTTAATAAAAGCTAGAATTTTTTTTCATTCCAAGTATTCTACTGCAACATTAATTTTTTATGTAATATATATACATTATATACATGTTTTGTCTAAATGGTAGCACATTGTGCTGTGATATCGGAAGAAGAATTAGAGGAGTTTCTAAAATAATCCCTGGGGTTCCACAACTAAGGAAAATTAAATCCTTAGAAGTCAAGTGTTTTAGACCAAGGTAACACAGCTTTAACAACATATTTGTAGCGTGCAATGATTTAATTTCCTTCACAGTGATTCTGTTGAAGAAACCCATACCTGTGGTCAATACACAATCTGATTTTCCTCCATATCATGTTTGCTATAATCACATGACAATGCTTCATTTCCTTTGATTGTGTACAACATGATTTGTGCATGCGTGTGCTTTTAAGAGTGAAACTGGTAAGCTTTGATCTTATTCTAACTACAATAAAAATTATTCCAAAAATAACTCTATAACTCTTTCCAGGGATTTCAGATTATGTGAAATAAAGGTGCAAAATGCAGCTTTGTTTCCTTAGTAAGTGGCGTTTAGCAGGACAGCGAGTATAAAACTTGGGATGACTGGTACCATAAATGTAAAAAAAAGTAATCCATTTGTTTCATGAAAGTCCATAAAACTGATGATAGCATCTATTCAAATTATCTGCATTATGCAATAATGTGAGGTAGCTTAATGCTGTCCACACATTTTTTTTAATTTCAAAGGATTTGTAAAATGTAATTAAATAAATTTATACATTATATCAGATACATCTCATTTTATTATTTTGCACTAAAACACTCGGGATATATTACTTTAAGACACTTTGTTAACTATTAAGACACAATGTTAACTGAATCATTTGGGATATCTTCTCTAAATCATTTTTCATTCTAATTTCCTGAAAAAGATTATTTCACCAGATATTAGATACTTTCCTAACACTATGGAATAAAATGATTAAAAATAATTGCAGAAATTTTAATTTTACATATGTTTAAAATAGTTAAGAATCAATGAGTAAATGTGATAAAAAAAATATTGTAGATTAATTCCCTGGGACTCCAAATTAGTATGCCTTATTTTGCAGAGGAAGGAATCTGCTTCCCAGTGTCATTGGAAATATTGATGTAAGAGGTCCACAAATTACATTTTGAGAGGATATTTTCCACTTTATAAGACATGAGAATTAGAATCAAATTATTTGGCTTTCCAATCTAAACACATTTCAAATGGCGTGTCAGCTAATAGGTCTTACATTTTTATACTTTTAAAAACATATTTTAAAAATTTTAAAAACATATTTAAAAAATTAAAAACATATTTTCAAAACATTTTAAAAACTTTTACAAGGAATTCTATGAGCTACATAGCTTTACGTTATATAAAAACAACCATCTATAATAGGTATATAAATCAGACATGGATCCTGTCAGCATTTTAAATCAAAATGTTCAGATCAAAGTGAGAATTTAGATATCCAAAGTCAGATACTTAGCTTCTTTCTTGTCCTGTGTGGACCTTGAATTTCTTCCACGATACAGTTTCTAAGAAAATGCTTCTGCCTTGTAAGTTATAATCAGGTTGCAAACAAATTTAATTCAGCCCTCAGTAAACAATGCATAGTTTATTAAGATAAAAAATAAAATTGCCAAGCCCAAACCTAACTAGTTATTTAGCAATCCACCGACATTATAATTATCATTTGCCCTTCCTTCTTCTCAGTGATTATCACTGGCCTCTAATTAGTTCCATAATTTTGCATATGCAAATCCAGTATACAAGCAAACATATTCAGGAACAGGTTTAGAAAATATTTCATGTTTGAAAGCCTTTATTATTTTGAATTAGTAGACTCCGTCACGATTGGTTATTTTTTCACTCTTGGAATATATCTGATGATGATTTAATAATACTTGACAAATTCATACTTCTAGTTCTCTCTGGTAATTGTTCTGCAAAACCATTTATAAGTGAGATCTGACATTTCTTCTACTTTAAAAGAGATGCTAACATTATTTTTTATAGCCTTTAGAACCTTATGACAATGAAAAATCACAGTTTGAATCTTTGTAGAAACTTCTCTATCTGAGATGATTTGTGTATATATGTACTGTTTCTTAAATGTTTTTAATACTTCTGATATTTATTTTAAACTCTGGTTTTTAATTTATTGAGATCCATATAAATAATTCACATTATTTCTATAGCAATTGATTTTTCATTTATACAGCTCAATATTTTAGAGAAGTTTATATTCCTTTTGTTTGTTCTCTCAATTATATACTGGATAATTATGTTTTTTCTCTTTTCTCATTACTATGCCATTTTTTTACCATGTTTGAATTTTACCTTCTTTCAATTTCATTTACTTACTTATTCATTTTCTTATTTATTATATTGCATTCAGTAGTGTCTGTACACTTTTTCCTATAAGTAACCCTTAAATGCTTTATATACTTAGTTATTTTATATTTATTTTGATCACCAAAAAAATTGACAAATATACTGTTTTGAGGGTATTTTTTGTGTTCAAGCTTTTTATTTACCCCATCCTTATTTCTGTTTGATCAATAAAGTTTACAATGTTTCCACTCCTTTTATTCAAAATACCTTAGATAATTTTTTAGGGGTTTTGAAAAATTTAATACATATCATTGAGTTGTTTGAATGTATTCCACATTTTCTATCCTTCTTTGGAACAATATAAAGATTATAGCATTATTTAAGCTCCCACAGAAAAAAAACGTTTCTTGCTTCCCATTCTTTCCTTTTGTTGCTTACAAAATCTTTTTAAAATTTTTAAATAAGATGTAAACTGTGAAAAATATTATAGTTTGTGTACTTAAAAATAGTTATATTTGACTCTCTTTTTTGACTGAAAGTTTAATTTAACAAGTAGCCCAAGTTGACATCCATCAAATATAAATAACTATTCCAGGTTCTTTGGTCCTTATTTTTACTTAAAGAAAACATGTTATTCTATAGCTGTCTGTTCATGGGAAATTTTTCCCTTCCTTCTGGAAACTTTTAAGGTTTGAATTTTGTCATTTAGGTTCAGCAGTTTCAACATCATATTTCTGTTGTAGATTTATATTTATTATCTTCATACTTCCCCATTCTTCTACTGATGAAACATCTTTCTTAAATAACTGACACAGACTTTGCTTTTATTTTCCCATCTCTTTGAATGTCTGTAATTTATTTGGGGAGAATTAAACATATATATCTTGTTTTTACTTTTTTTTTTTTTTTGGAAGTACATTTTTTTTTTCATAAAATGAATACCCGAGTAACCACCACACATACATACATTGTTATACACAAAGAAAACACCGGGACCCTAAGTGAATTATTTGGATTAATAATAAATCAACATTTAAAATTCAAGGACACCTGGGTGGCACAGTTGGTTAAGCATCTGATACTTGGTTTTGGCTACGGTGATAATCTCAGGGTCATGGGATCCAGCCCTGCGCTGGGCTCTGTGCCCAGTGTGCAGTCTGCTTAAGATTCTCTCTCCCTCTCCCCCTCCCCCACTCAAATAAATATTTTTCTTAAAAAGTCAACAGCATATCCTTAAAAAAGCAACAATCTAAGATTACATGAAGTCAATGAACTAAGATAATATAAAATAATTCCATATAAAATAACATCAGAACCACAAAATACCTACAAATAAATTCAAATACCATTTGGTTACTTTTGTGGATTCTCTGAAGTTCATTACTTCTCTTGTACAATCAATATTTTAAAGTTCTGTTTCATAATGCTTTGGATTTTCTGATAGCCTGTTTCCTTTTGTTTTGTTTTTGCTTTTCTCTTCAGTTTGATTTTGGTTTGTTAAGCCTATTTTTTTTTTCTTTTGCCAAACTTTGTGTTTTAAAATTGACAGAAACTCCAGAGGATAAAATATTGAGAAAGTTAAGGTCCCCTCCTCCTTGTTGGCAATATGAGTCCTAGCAATTAACTTTAATCACCCAGAGGGTTCGCTTTAGGGATCCGTAATGTTGGTGGCCTTTTTCAGTTCTGCCTTCATCACATGATGTGATGCTTTGGGATTAATGAGTGAAACTCTGAGTGGTTTACCAGAGCCAGTGTTTCTAAACTCAAATTAAAATGAAGCTCATTCCTGCCAGCATTTTGAAGTTGCTGAGACCACTGCATAATAAGTTTCCAGAGGTTGCTTTCTGCTGGAGTTCTTCATACTTATCCTCTGTAGGCACAGTTTGGGATTTGGCAAATGACCCGTTAAGAGATGATACGGATTCTTTTGCTGACTTCTCTGAAGTTCCCTTCATTCCAGTGTTTTCTCTTGAGTTACAGCCATTCAGGCAGACCTAAATCTTTCTTCTATTTCATACCCCAGTGGCACTGATGGTTCTTGCTAGGACCCCACAGCCTTTTTGTCCAGGTGTCCTCAGAATGCTGGCTCCCTCTTACCCTAAAGACTGAGTACCTTGTTTCATCAGCTTCTGAAGTCTTTACTCAGCATGCCATGTCCATCCAGTATCTTCAAAAACTGCTTTCAAGAGTGAATTAGTATAATTCAGAACCCTCACTTTTTTTTTAAGGTTTTATTTATTTATTTGACAGAGAGAGATCACAAGTAGGCAGAGAGGCAGGCAGAGGGGGGAGGGAAGCAGATTCCCCACTTAGCAGAGAGCCTGATGCGGGGCTTGATCCCATGACCCTGAGATCATGACCTGAGCTGAAGGCAGAGGCTTAACCCACTGAGCCACCCAGGCGCCCCCATCACTCTTTTAGCCATTACCAAAATCATTTGTTAATATTTTTAACATAATTACTCTAAGTCTTTGGGAATGTTCTATTTCTTTCATAGTTATTGCACTTTAAATGACCCAACTAGTTTCTTTATGGACACTCACTCATGCCAGTATGGTTTTGGGTATTTTTTTGGGAGTAGGGTTGGTTATGAGAGCTAGTTTTCAGTAGAAGTTATTTCCTGTGAAAATATGCCCATCTTTCCTGGAAGATGTCTATAGCAAAATCCCCACTTTAGATGTCTGATTCAATTTTTATATTTGTATGTATTTGAGTGTATTTGCTGTTTTAAATACATACATAGTGCATGTTGGGATCCAGTTCCCATACTTTGTAAGGCATAGGATGTCCAGAACTTTCTGCCCCCTGACACTAACTTTCAGCCAGATCAGAACCAATAAAGTCCCTATCTTCTTCTGCTATGCATAGGCTATTTTGGAATCAATGCCTACCTCCCAACCTTCCTTTAAGTTTCCTTTCTGTTCCAGACATCTAGAAATTTTCCTTTTGGTTATAGATTCAGTAATATATGGAAACAGTATACTTTTATATTTCATTTGGTCAATTTATTATTGTAAAACAGTATCAAGCTGGAACACTATATATGTTCAGTAAACTAGATTAACCAGAATTCCCTATAAGAAATAAGATTGAAGTGCCAGCTTCTAACTATGTTTCTTTATAAAGGATTGGCATACAAAATTAAAGTAGTTACCTATTCCCTATCTGTTATTCTCAAAACATATATTTAGAGACAGGGATTTATTAATGCAATGATTACTCTAATACTTAACATATAAAGCCAAAGACTCACTGTTGCTTATTATTGTATTTGTCTTTAAAGGTGAGAAGAACCAGTAAACATTTATTGAGTAGCATCAGTAATATTTTGACTTTGGAATTTCTTGAAGTTCTACACTGAATGCTTTGAGAGACAGATTATCACTATTTTTTTTGTCAACAAACATTCATTATTTCCTAGCTCCATGCTTATAATATACCAGTTTAAAAAAAGAAATATGGTTCTACATATAAAGGTTATATTAAACCAAGAAACACAGAAAGTAGTAAAGAAAATAACCACATACATATAGAGTGTAAAATTACATTAATATGGGACTCTCAGTTTTGGTTAAGAAATACATGCTTAGTAGCTAAATAACAAGTGAGGGCTGCTAATCACATGATGCTGAAAAGATAGTAAGAACAAATGCAAAACTCAAGTTGATAAATTAGAACCCTTCCTTGTATTTTTATATGTCAGAACTCATGAGGGGAAGGAGCTTCCTTTTAGAATGGGATGGAAGGTTATTGGCAATCAGAAAGACGGGGAATAACACAGAAATAGAGTCAGGATCAGAAGGTGGGGGCTGATGGTTTTGCATCTCTGAATAAAATAGGCTCTGTAGAAAATTCCAACCACTAACTTTTTTTTAACCAACTATTAAAATTTTATTTATATTAAATTATAAGATCAAATGATTTGATTTTTTAATTAATAAATTTAATGTTAGAGCAGTTTTAGGCTTACAGGAAAAACTGAGTTAACAGTATAAAAAATCCTCAATTTCCTTTACAGTGCCAACACCTTCAGTTCCCTCTATTTTTAACACCTTGCATTAGTATAGTGCATTTGTTATAATTTCATTTTATTTTAATGAGTGCTGCAATTTTTCTTTGTAGTACTATAAAATTTATTTGTTCATTTTTTCTTTTTTAAATCTGGAAATTATTTTATATGTTCATGATAGATAACACTGTAGTGTACATTCTATTTTTATCATTACATTTAAGGCAAATCTAATTGCAGGAGAGATTCTGGAATATAAGGATAGCTTTTATTAAGGGACTTTCTTCTGTGGGTAAGTGCAAATCTTTTCATTAGGTGCCATAAGGATTATTAAGTCAGTTTTTAATTTAACCAAAAAAAAAAAAAGTCTGCGCATATATATATACATATATTTTAAGAGCAGTTTTGGGTTTACAACAAAATTGAGAGGAAGGTACACAGATTTCCCATACCATATGCCCCCTGCCCCAACCCATGCATTGCTTCCCCCATTATCAGCATTACTCAGAATGTTGTTTTTTTTTTTTTAAACAAGGGTGAACCCACATTGGCACATAATCACCCCAAATCCATAGTTTAAGGTTCATTCTTGGTATTATATACTCTATGGATTTGGATAAATGGATGACATATTGCCGTTATTATACTATTGTACAAAGTAATTTCACTGCTCTAAAAATTGTATGCGCTCCACCTTTCATGTTCCCACCCTGAGTACCCGGAAGCTCCTGAACTTTTTAACTGTCTCCATAGCGTTGCCTTTTCTAGAACACCATATGGTTGTGATTATGCAATACGTAGTCTTTTCAGATTGGCCTCTATCACTCAAGAATTTACATTTAAGTTGCCTCCATGTCTTCATGGCTTGATAACTCATTTCCTATAAGCCCCAAATAATATTCCACTGTCTGAATGTAGAGTAGTTGTTTTTTTTTTCTTTACTGAAGGACATCCTGGTTGTTTTCAAATTTTAACAATTATGAATAAAGTTGCCATATGTTATGCTGCTTTATGTGTGGACATAAGTTTTTAACTAATTTGGATACGTAACAAGGAACACAAATGCTGGATTATGGTTAAGAGTAAGTTTAGCTTTGTCAAAAACCAGCAAACTATCTTGCGGGGTGTTCACACCATTTCGCACTCCTACCAGCAGTGAATGAGAGTTCTGAATTATCTGAATTGTTCTGAATCTTCGGCATTATTCAGTTTTGTCAAGTGTTCCAGATTTTGGTCATTCTGATAGTTGTATAGTGGTATCTCATTGTTACATTAACTTGTATTTCCCTGATACAAATTTGCCAGTTTGGAAATTTATATTTTTAACCTGAAATAACCAAAGGAGGAACCTAGCATCATCTTTTAAGATTAATCTAAAATATGAAGTACCAAAGACTTGAGGTAGCTCTTTCTTAAGGGACAAAAGTTCTTACTTGGACAAATGAGTGACAGAAAATAGGAAGATGATATTCTAATGACATACTGGAATAAAGAGGGTAGAGTCTTTACTTTTTATATTGTCCAGCCTTATTTTCTTAGTAAAATTAAAAATAAATTGAGTCATAAACATTGCACATTTTGTAGATTTAGCATAACTAATCACATATCTTGGTAAGCGTATTTAAGTAAGTTCTTTTCAAACACAACAAAATATCAGACTTTCTATAGAGGGTTTTGGAAATACAAGGGTCTTATATGAATTCTGTACAATCCCAGTAACAGAAATCCTAAAAGTAAAATGAGAACATAGACACACAGACATTAAACAAGAAATACTATATCATGGTAAATATGCTTAATTAGTCATTGATCTGATTTTTCAACAAATTATTTTCATGACTTCATAAAAGCTTTTTCAATCATCTTGAATAAGGAAAGAAAACCGAACCAACAAACCTACACTAATACCAGAAGTCAATATTTTAGTTCTTTAATTCAGTGGAAGAGCTGACATATCTTTTAAAAATTGGTCTATTTGGGTAAATAATTCATTTTGGGGTTCTTTATTCTTTAGGGCACATTCCCAATCACCTAATGGACTTCCATAAATTAGTAACTATAGCATGCTTATTGTGAAAACAAAGAACACAAAAATAAGAAAACATTTGCATATTTAATCAACTCTGTATTTGAAGAACAAACAAACAGAAATATGTCATAGCAGTCAAGATAATACCAATTTCTCCAAACACTCACTTGCCTTCCTTACTTTAAACATGTGGCTTCCTAAGATTGTCATGAAAATAAACAAGTGATGGGTGAGAATGTGTAAGAAAATACATCAACATATGTTAGTGGCTCAGTCAAGAACTGAGTAACTAGCACACCCCTGGAAAGAAGAGCTGTATTAACTACATGAAAGGTGGATGGAGAGGTTTGGAATGTTTCCTGCTCCTGGCTGCAAATTTCTTCTTCTCATTGTGGCTAGCATTAATTTCTGTTAAGGTTAAAGGCCAAGTCATGTTCTAGGGTAAACATGGGGCATGGTGGGGTGGGAGTTCTAGGAATGAAAGAGTAACAGAACATTGTATTAAGGATATGCCATGATTCAATTATTTCTGATATTTAGTTAGGACAGGTACAGTGATTATTTCACTTCAGATTTTTTATATATTGCATTTAAGGGTATTGAGAGAAATTGTTTAAAGGAGCTGCTACATCTCTAGAAAATTTATTCCATAATGATATTAATAATTTAATATGATGAATACATTTTTAAGGTCATAAAAGAAAACATTCCAGGGATGTCTGGGTGGGTCAGTAGGCTAAGCATCTGCCTTGGGCCCAGGTCATAATCCCAGGGTTCTAGGGTCTAGCCCACATCTGGCTCCCTGAGCAGCAGGGAGTCTGCTTCTCGCTCTCCATCTGCCCCTCCCCCATTCGAGTTCTCTCCTTTCCTCCTTCCCTCTCAAAATAAATAAAAATCTTTAAAAATAAAAAAATAATAAGATAAAACATTCCAATGTCATCTACTTACAAAGATATTTTCCCTAAAAAAGAAAGAAATCTTGCCAATTGTGATAACACAGTGAACCTTGAGGGCGTTAAGCTAAGTGAAATAAGTCAGACAGAGAAAGACATACAACATATGATCTTATGTACATGCAGAATCTAAAACCAAACAAAAGCAAGCAAACTTAGATACTGAGGACAGACTGGTGGTTGCCAGAGGCAAGGCATGGGAGTGCATGAAATGAGTGAAGGGGGTCAAAAGGTACAAAACTTCCAGTTATAAACTGAAAACCTGGGTATATAATGGATAGCATGACTATAGTTAATAATACTTAACTGTATATTGAAAGTTGCTGAAAGAGTAGATTTTCATCATAAGAAAGAAAATTGTAACTGCATGTGGTTAAGGTTACCTAGACTTATTACGATGATGGTTTCACAATGTATACATAAATATTGAGTAAGTGTGTTATACACTGAAATGAATATAATGTTATATATCACTTATATCTCGATAATAGATAATAGATAATAGATAATAAAAACTGTTTCTTATTTGAATAATGATACTGAAGAATAAGTCAAAATATCCAAATTAGCTGTAAAATAACTTCTTATATAAATCACACAGGGAAAAAATTTTTATAACGATTTTATTAATTATTTGTCAGAGAGAGAGAGAGAGCACACAGGGGAGTGGCACACAGAGCAGGCAGAGGGAGAAGTAGGCTCCTTGCTGAGCAAGGAGTCCAATGTGGGACTTAATCCCAGGACTCTGGGATCATGACCTGAACCAATACAGACCCTTAACCAACTGAGCCACCCAGGCATCCCAACACTGGAAAAATTTTAAAATGTAAAATCAGTGACTCAATTTTTAACTAACTGATGAATTTTTCAACCACACAAATTAAAAAATAAATTAATGATGTACTGTATGGTAACTAACATAATATAATTACAAAATAATTCCTGTCTCTGGGCTCTTTAATGTGAGATTTGACAAAGAATGTATGCATGAAGAATTATTGATTTCAATCATTTTTACATATATCTTCAAAGCTATTCATAAATCTTATAAGCATATGCACTGACTTTTAAAAAACATTTTTAAAATATTCACATTAAGGAAAATTATTTAGTGTGAAACATAAAATCTGACTCCCACATGTCAGTGTTAATTTAAATCTTCTATTGCTAATGCTTTTTAAAATTCTGTGAAGAGTTTATAAAATGAGAATAGTAATGCAAAGATTTATAGTTCCACTTTCATACAATAATCACTGTAAAAATATTACTTTTGATATATCCTCTGCTCATGTGTATATGTCCCTGTGTGTATATATGTATGAATGTATGTGTATGTGTGTGTTTGCTTTCTCTTGTGAGTTAAAAGAAAGGTCCAACTTTGTTCAACTTATTTGTAGTGCAATTCATATATATGAGCATAGAACATGAGTTTCACAGGGAATTAGAATTTGGGAAATATTTCTGAAAATTCTGTTCCAAAATAGAGATTCAAATGTTAAATCCAACTGTTGAGGAGAGGAATAGAGTTGAATATAGAGAAATTCTCTTCACAGTAAAAACCTAAAAATGCTCTGTACCCTAGAGGGAGCATATCTTGTGTAAAGATAAGTCAATTATAAATTATGAAACCTGACTCAATTCCTCTCTTTGAAATTTAGTAGTTATAGCAATTGATTAAATGATTTAATGAAATGTGAAACACAGACATAGCATTTTTACTGCCTATGATGCATAAATAAACTGAGTGAATTGCTTTGGAAAATCTTTAATATGGATATAAATCTAAGAATCACATGTGTGAGAGATAAATCCTCTCATTATCTTTTCCCTTATGGATACTTTTAATACATGTGTGATCATTTTTTCATTTTACACAAAATTGTTTCAATTTTTTATACATTATATCATACACTGAACAATGTGGGGAAAGGATTTTTTAATATCTTAAAACAACAAATTCCAGTGATCATGAGTTTGTTATTTTAACATGGACTGCATCTGTTTCTCTCTTTCTTTTTTAACTAAAACACATACTTTTATTATTTATAGATGACTTTAAGTTTTGGAAGTCACCGTGACAGAACCCAAGAAAAGTTACTTCATGTAATTTACCAAACTGGGAGTTGTGTGTGCGATGAGTTAAATGGGTGAGGAGTATTAAGGAGGGCAGCACTTGTGATGAGCGCTGGTCATACAGAAGTGATGAACCACTGAATTCCACTACTGAAATTATTATTACACTGTATGTGAACTAACTGGAATTTAAATAAAACTTGAAACAAACAAACAAAAATTCCGTATCTATTTGCTTTGGAAGTTCAGAAGGATAAGAAAACCGTAAAGTTAACCACAATACTGCAGAACCATGCTGTCCTACAGATACAGAGGCTACGAGCCAGATGAGATTATGTGCATTTAACTTACTTACACCTAAAATTAAAAAACAAAACAAAACAAAACAAAACCTTTAACAGTCACACTAGCCACATTCCAAATGCTCCATAAGCACACATGTCTAGCAACTACGGTAGAGGAGAGTGCAGATATAGAACGTTTCCTCATGGCAGTTCTTTCTACTGAAATAGAGCATTAATAGGATTGCAAATCAGTGCGATATTGTTTGGGTTCATTATCATAGTTCCTAAAGTTTCCGAAATACAGAAATCTGTAATCAGAATGAAAATGAGGTGAATAAAGGCAAAGATTCAGTGATTAGATGTTGATTTAAAAAATTATCTGTGTAACATATATAAATTTAATCAACATTTTCGTTCCATTTTGAGTTTTACTGATTAAAATTGCATTCACATATTTATTTGTGGAAGTTTTTTATACAAGAACATTCACTTAGACTCACCTGACCCTAAACGAATTTCAGGTTAGTTGGCTTTCACACAGTAGATGGCAGGCCTTGCCTTCCAAAGGGTAAAAGCCTACTTAGGTATTAGCAGTTATTCTTAAAACCCCTATTGGCAAATAAAGCTCTAGTTTAGTAAAATTAAATTTCCTTCTAATTAGCTATGATTATTGGGTTATCACTTTAGTGTCCTGTTCTATGAATTTCTGAGGCTGATTCAGAATATGCAAAAATACAGAATATTAAATGTAAGTTTAAAGTTTTTGAGTATCTCCCCAATGAAAAAATTATTAGTTGTTACTCTTGTAATTAAAATTCAGAAATTTGGCACTGTATACAAACTTCATACCATTTTATTTTAAAATTTCATTTATTAATTAGTTCTTTAATTTGGTGACACACGGATACCCAAAACTTCAGATCCTACACTATTCAACAGATGTAAGAAGTTAAACAGAGTGCAAAGCATGTGTATTGGTTAGTTCTATATCCTCACAGAAAATCTGAAAAAAAGTTGATTTACAAGATCTTTACAAGACAGATTGATTCATTCCTGATACAAGACAGTGATCCGTCTCTCAGGTAGGTGAGTGCACTTTAGGAAATTTTGAACTGGGGCTAGCTTAAACAGTCTTTACCTCCTTATAATGAAACTGTAAATCTGTTAACAAAATTCTGTAATAGTAATTAATTCACTGTTAGTTTCCAATCAAATGAAAGGATAGTGTGTTTCAGGAAACCTTACTTTCTTTCTTTTTTTCTTTCTTTCCTTTTTACTTCTTTCCTTTTTACTTATTAGCATTTCCATTTTTGTTTAATTCATGCTGAAAATCTCACTGTTTCACCAGGAGAGCAAAGTAAATTGCTACAGAATTCAATCTGGGAATCTGTGAAGCAATTAAACACTAAAACAGACAAGCAGTAGGGGACTCTTTCGGCTCAGGAGAATAAATTAGGAATGATGTTAACACAGTTAACTTAAAAAGAAATTTTAATGGTTAGGCTCAGATGGAGAGTTTGTGGAGTCCAACAAAACCTCAGAATGAGTGTATTCCAGAATTCTACTTAAAATCTAATTAGATCTCAAATAGAATATTATGAACACATGCTCTATTTAAGTAGAATCTTGGTAATTTCTGGTTATATGATCTTTCTTGTGGCATTACACAATCCAGATTAGATATATAATAAAAGCTGTACATGTTTTATAGGTAGTTTAATAGACTCACTTTATAAATACGAAGCAATGCATTAAACAAATGTGTATGTGTGTATGTTTTACAGTCTTTTTTTTTTTTAATTTAGCAAATGTGTACTGGATGTTTACCATATAGCTGTATCTAATCTAGGAAAACAAAAGGCAGAATCTCTGGTTCTTGTCATTGATTAGAATACAGTCTGGGGAGACAGTCATTTATGGAGAAAGACTGTGGAACGCACATTATAATCTAGGCATGAAGATAATTTTCCTGAAACGTTGATGAAACTGCTCATAATTGGTTTTTAACTAAATATTATCTTTATTCTTTAGCTTTATACTTGAGAATGGCTCCTGCAATTACCAAGTCCAAATCTATGACTCTGCCTAGATATCACACATGAAGTCTTATAACTGAACCTCAAGTTTCCAGCTTTCTCTCCAACAAAGTTATTTCAAATTGTCATGGATTGTAAAACAAACAAACAAAGCCTTTCTAAAATAATTCACTTAAAAACACTTCAATAGATTCCTATAGGTTTACAAGATGATTTCTAAAACTTGACTAGTCACCAACTTCGTGTGAGTTTTTAAAAAATAAGTCTATTTCCAGACCCAGAACAACAGAATTGAAATCTCAGAGAAGCACCCTTGGGATCTTTATATTAAACAAGTGCCATATTTGAGAAGTATGACTTCCTAGTTTTGTAAAACATTAGTTAATTCCAGAAAGGAGAGGAGAGGAAAGAAAAGAAAAGGAAAGGAAGAAAATTTAATATATGAAATTATTAACTAAATACAAGGGTCTTAATCTAAATAACTGAAAGATAAAAAGAGAACATTAGGAGATCATTGAAGTAGAGACAGCAAGCAGCAGCCACTTACATGCTGAGGGATAAAGGGAAGCAGTTGGAAATGGTAGGAGTTAGTTGGAGAGTTAGGTAGTCAGGGCCAGGGACCCCAACAAGGAAATTTGTTCCTATCATGGGCAGAGGGCAGTTAAGACATAAACCTCCAGATGTCAGCAGAAAAGACCATCAGCACAGAGACATTAATCTAATAGACAGACAGATACGTGACCAAAACCCTGACTGGCACAACTCAGCACACCCTGATGGCTTAAGATAGTTCTGCAAAAGAGCTCATAAAAACCCCCTAAACTCCAAGGGTAACCTTCCCATGCCCCAACCCTCTCTAAGAGCTTTGTACTTATTGTTCAATAAAATTTTGCTTTGCTGCCCACTACTCTTCCTCTGGTCTACCTCTTCATTCTTTCGAGGCAGCATGGCCAAGAACCACAGACACTAAAGGCAGAGAATTCCTGCAACAGCAACAATTCAAATTTAAAAATTTCTAAAAGGGACTCCTTGAAGCTGAAAATTCAGACCTCTAAAGCAAAGGTGATACCCTAGCTGGAGACACTATCTCTGAATTCAGGAGCCTCTTCCCCCAGCCCAGAGATGACACTCAAACCTTTGATTAAAGGCACCAGCCAGCGGGTGTTCATATCTCTGAGACTGGACCCAGTGACCCTGGTTGTGCATTCTAGAAAAGCTAGAAGACTTGATTGAGCAACTGTTGCAGAAATGAAATGCTGCTCCTCAGATAAAGTTCTGCTGGGGGGCTGCACACTGGATGAGGAAGCCGACAACAAACCCATGGGTAGTATTTAAGGGAAGTAATTCTAATCTTCCTTTGCAACCTTACAGTCTCAGTTTAGTACTTCCTGATGGCATCATCTTGCATAAACCCGGCTGGAAAAAAAGAAATGTGGCTGTCAGAATCCCAGCAAACCAAATGAGAGTCTAGAAGGGTGAGCTGGAGCTGAGAAACAATTGTTTAATAAACAATCGTTTAATAACTTCTCTGGCCTCACTGACAAAATCAAAAGATGCATTAGAATCACAACGGCCTGCATAATTCACATGTGATCTGTCCCTTAGATGCAGCTCCTCTCAGGCTTCCGTCCGTACGTCTACACTACATGACTTAATCATTTACACATGTAATGAAATATGAAAGTCCTTTTCAAACCACAGTATATTTGTTCTATTTGCTTTATCTACCTATAATCAGCTTTCTCCTTTTGACTACTTGAGTAATAATCTTACCATCTTCTAGGATTCTGGCCAGTTTCAACTCCCCATAAAGGCTATTTTGATACCCACTTCACAATAGAATTAATATATATAAATACATACAAAATATAATCTATAATATGTGTGTATATAACAAAAATATATATGTGCATGTATATATGTAAAGAAAGATTCTATACATACATATATACACCTACACCTGTGTGTTATTTTGTAATTTAATAGTGTGTATAGCTTATTCTGTTGCAAGACTGACACCTTTGTACCTACCTCACTGCCATTAAACTATAACTTTCTTAGAATGAGTCATGCTGTTTCTTATTTCCAGGCCTAGCAAAGGACCTGGCATGTGGGAAGTAATGAATTTATGTTTTTTAATGGAAGACTTAATTAATATATCTAAAGAGGCCTATATTGAAAAATTTAGATAATTAAGTAAGTCTCTAGAAAATGATGAGTATTTCTGTAGGAAGAATGCCAAGAGCAAAGGCAGTCATAAATAAACATGACTCAATCAAATGTAGACAAATTAGGTGATAATACCTCATGTAAAATCTATGTTTTTAATAAATATATATAAAAAATTTATTTAACTGTAAAGAATAAAAAGCCATAATAACAACAAAAGCAACAATAAAAAAATATTACTTTAATTTGGGAATGAAAATGCTAGAAAAAAATTCATTCATAATGAAATATTTTATCAACTTTTCCTCATTAATCTATACTAATCCTTATATGATATGTTGAATATGCAAGACAGCATATGCAATGTAGAAAATATGGTTGGTTCCAAGATGAAAAGGAAAAAATAATTCTGTATGCAATGAATCTTGTTTTTGAGCTGTGAATAATTACTTTTGCAGAGATTGTAGTTAACTTGTTAATAAAATTACCTAATGTGTAAAAAACAGGACAGAAAACACCGACCCCAATTTGCAGCCACAGAAAGATTTTAAAACTCTAACAATTATATTACTTTAATTTTTCAATGGAATTTTTGCATAATTTATTTCAACATAAATGTCACAGTGACCTTATAGGTACTTGTTAGAGATTCTTATTTCCAGAATTCTATACAAAGAATCAGGGTTTTTTTGTTTTGTTTTGTTTTAAGATTTTATTTATTTATTTGAGAGAGAGAGAGCGTGCACAAGCAGGGAGGAGAGGGAGAAGCAGGCTCAGTATTAGTACCAGGGGCTTGATCCCAGGACACTGAGATCATAACCTGAGCTAAAGGTAACCACTAAACTGACTGAGCCGAGCCATCCAGGCACCCGAAAGCACAAAGTAATACAAGAAATTTGCCAGAGCAACAAATTTCTTGAAGTGGGAGAACACATATTCATTAAACCCTTTCATTAAATTGTTTCTGTAAAATTACATTCTTAATATCCGAAAAGCAACTTGTTTTAAACAGCAAGCCAGGTTCTACCCAGTTCTTTAGGACAATGAAACTGTGTGTCAGTACAAATGGCAACAAAAAGACAATTCATGGAGAGAAAATGAGTCCCTTTTCTCTTTTTCTCTGTCCTCAAAGACATATATACAATAATGCTGAAATGAAACTTGTTCTGAAAACACTGAAAGAGATTGAGAAAAATATTCCCTTCAGAATCTAATTCAACCATGAAACTCAAGAAGACCCATTTTTTCAGATCCTCAGAAATCTTTCCATTCTCTAAAATGAAATGACATGTTGGAAATCATCAAATATTTTAATACTACTTGAGTTGCTATTCTTACCAAATTATGCTTTAGTAAAACAGCATTTATCCAAATGAACTCTAAGCATTCCAAAAAGCTATTAGGAAGAAAGTAATAGCTTATACAGAAAATAACAAAAAGCAAAACTCAAGAACAAACGCTGGTGGATGAGTTTTGTAAACCATGAAAATTAGGAAGTTGAGCACTGCTCTTGACAGAAGTGCAAAAGAGATGATTTTACATTAGAAACAGTGAACTAATTTTATATTTATATATATAAATACACACACATGTGTATATATTTATATGCCAACATATATTGAATTTTGATAAGTGTTATCTGTAACACGCCATCTATAGATTCTACAAATCTATATCATAGGTGAAAAATTTTTTTCAAATGTGTACAAGGAATATTTGCAAAGAAATTTATTTCAACCTAATTTGCAGTGAAACAAAATTAGGAAATAAATCATCCATCAAGAAGAGTATACAAAATATATAAACTATAAGAATATCTATACAATGGAATATTATATAATAATTAAAATAACAAATAGTTATAGGAATGAACATAGTAAAATCTTTAGAACTTCATGTTTAGAAAGCATATTTTAACATAAGTATGGGGTGTAAAAATTTAATTAGAGTTTAGAGATAAACAATAAATTTTTATGTGTTCAATTAAATAATTAAACTATAAAAGTCTGATCAAGGATACAAGAAGCAAGAGTTCACAGAGAGAAAGGAGAAAAGGAGATAGAAGTGTGGGAATGAGAGCTGTAAAAATAGGGGTTGCAATCCTATATATAATTTTTACTTCAAAATATCCTAAATTAAATAATACATTTATTGGTAAGAATTGCTAAGACTGATGTTTCTGCATGAGAATTTCTTATGTTATTCTCTGAACTTGTCTGTATGGTTAAACCATATTATATCACAATATACAGAAACATTTTTAAAAACTGAGTGCTGTAGACCACATAATTTTTTATCATACTTCTGTGGTAAAATGAAACTATTTCACGTATTAATAATCTCCTCTTCAACATAGTCCTTTCTTTTCTGTTGTTGTTATTTTTTAAATTTAAATTCAGTTAACCAACATAGAGTAAAACATAGGCATTTTCAGTGTGAGATTTAGAACATTCTGAACAATGATTGATCACACATACAAAAAAAAATCAGTCGATACAATTTATTGAGTGACAATCTGTGCTGGTCAACCTGTTCGTGTGTTTTAACAGTGCACAAGACTAAATTCTTGGTCTCTAGGAATTCATGTTCTGGTGGCTAATACAAATAATGAGGTATGTAATCTTATACAGAGGGTACATTTTCATGAATAATAAATTATTCTGCTGTGTTGGTGTGACTTATATTTAAAATAATCATTTGAATTTAGATACAGTCTTTCATGATGAGATAAGTTCTCCAAAACATGAAGAAGAAAAGAACAACAAAAAGGCATTGAGTTGATGTCCCATAGGTGATTTAGAGCAAAAACTCTCATTTCCTTCTAAAATGTATTTCTATCTAGAGGAGCTTGATCATATCTAAGGTACTGAGGATAATGACAGTTATGTGAGGATAATATGGAAGAGTGCCAAGTCAAACTTGAGGTCACTGGGCCTTTCTATATTTATACCTCAGTCTGCCTGATTATTATACCTTCCAGGAATAAAGCCTCTTTTCCACAGTGCCTTCAAAATTTCCTGTCTTCTTGGTCACAAAAGGATTATGGGAAATGCTGTTCTCATTCTAAGACCAGCAAGAACACCAAAGTGGCAAGACACAATAAAAAACACATACTACCTATTTGTTTTCCAAATCATACAGAGCGATTAAGAAAATCATCATATGTGATCCATAGAAGTATCTGGGCACAGAGTTTTTAAATAAATGAAGAAAATCTTTTGTGGAAAAATAATAGGAATTCTGCTAGAATCTTACAAAAAAATAATGTAGGCAGTATTGCTGATGTGGCTTATCATGTAAAATTAATTATTGAGCATCCTTTCCAATATTTTTTGAGTGTGGAGATGTGAATTGTATTCACCTTAAAGTATAATGGCTTTTGAAAGGTTGGTTATTATATTATAATGTTCAGAATACTATGGTTGAATATTATTTAACATCTTGAAAATACACCAATACAAATTTATTGTCTCAGCGTCGTGGCTTCATATTTTTAAAAACACATTTAAAGTTTTCTTTCATTATCATCAAAGGAAGAAAGTCAGAATTATAGCCTAATGTAATTCTGTAAATCCACAGTGTGTTCACTTGTTTATTTATTCATCATGTAAATAATGAAAACATATATTTCATATTGATAGAGGGTGAATGGTGTAACTGAAAAACGCTAATGTGTTCTGGATGAAATTTCAGAGACTTCTGACACAGCACTTAGAGATTAGTGATACATTGGTGGTTATTTAAGTTGAGATTTTAATAACGAGCGGGAATTAGGCAGGCATTAATAGATGAAAATAAATGCTGTTTATAAAAACCCAGATATAAAAGAAAGAATATGGCATACTTGTGGAAATGAATATTTGCTATAGTTTAAGGGATATTTGAGTGAAGGAAAGGGTTAAAATGTAAGCTTTTTGCTAGCCAGGAGCCAGATGGAAAAAGGTATTTATGTGCCTTGTTATGGTGTTTATTCTAAGTGAACTAGAGAGCCACTGACGAGTCGTAAGCAGTGGGGAAAAAATAAAATGGAAAATATATCATTTTAAAGAGCATCTTTTCCAATATTTTTGGATATTAAGAAACTTATTGTAATCATTTTGTAATATAAATTTTAAATCTGTGCTGTACAACTAAAACTAACATAAATTTGTCAATTATATCTCAGTAAAAAGAAATAAAAAACAACTGAAAATATCTTTTTTTTTTAAGATTTTATTTATTTATTTATTTATTTATTTGACAGAGAGAGAGAGAGAGATCATAAGTAGGCAGGGAGGCAGGCAGAGAGAGAGGGGGAAGCAGCTTCCTTGCTAGGCAGAGAGCCTGATGCAGGGCACGATCCCAGGACCCTGAGATCATGATCCGAGCTGACAGCAGAGGCTTAACCCACTGAGCCACCCAGGCGCCCCAGCCATAAAGTATTTTGATAAAGTGTTAGCAAATATAAAAATTGACCAGGAGAATAAGTTGGTTGTGACTTTAATCCAAGAGTTAGGGAGTGGTGTAGGAGAGAGAAATGTCACCAGAATGATGAAAATGGATGAATGCAAGAATTTATATGAAAAGAAAAATCAATATGGCACATTATTTATTAAATATTTTTAAAATGGGCATTCAGTAATTAAATATTTGAGAATTATGCAGAGGCTACCGCTACCTACTGAGATAGAAAACTAAGAAGTGTGGCAAAGCTAGTCATCCTACAACTCCATTTGTACATGCTATGGCAAAATATTTGTGGACACCCAAGTTGTCTATTGTAGGTTGTTAGATGTATTGTTCTAAAATTAAAAAAAAATAAAAAAGTCAAGTGGGTAGGTTAAGATTTTATGGAGCACAGCAATGGATTGGATTGGATCTTATGGGGACGATATATAAAAATAGGGGGGTCAGGAGAGGGTGATGGGGTTATGGACATTGGAGGGTGCTGTGTGCTGTGGTGAGTACTGTGAAGTGCGTAAACCTGGTGATTCACAGACCTGTACCCCTGGGGCTAAAAATACATTATATATTTATAAAAAAAAAAAGTAAATATTTCCTTAAAAAAAAAAAAGATACAAAGTCTAAGACAGAACCAGGAGGAACAAAATGTAAATACGTTAACTGTTGAAGATTTCTGATACCATTGGTTTAAACTACTGTATATGTAATCAGTTTAACATAGAAAACTACCACAGAAATAATGAATCTATCACCAGTAGTTGATACATGCACAAAATAAGAAAAGCGTTATGCCAATTAGGATCTTCCAAAATTAAATGTGAAAAGAAATGTCGATTTTATGTCAAAATAGATGCCATTCATTCTAAGACATGTTGCCATTAATATTCAAACAAATTCATGTATCTGTGTTCCTTTAATGGCATTTACAAACATCTTTTGAGATTATTCTTGGGTTGAAAAATGACATGCCACAATTTATTTTGTTCTGTGTAAACAAAGTAACTGGAAATAAACTACAAGGTTATATATTTTAAATAGCTATTTGCTTTTGCACCTTAATAATGGTATACACAAACACACACACACAAATATGTGAAACCCATTAAAATATGCTGAGATGCTACCGGGCATATCGCAATTCTACCATAATAAACCCAAAACTCTGTGTTAAAATGAAAGTGACAGCACAAAAAGCCTCAGGGCAGAATTTCTTCTTCTACCTGATCTGTGAGAAATAAAAGGGACAGTTTTATTCCAGAAATGTGCTAATGTTTCAATATGTAGGAGGTGATAGGTAATTCTAAATTCTTTGTAATCTGATTTAATTTGTAAAATAATTTAGAAGTCAATAGCGTTGTAAGTACATGGAACATATTACTACAAACATTCTTCATATGGGTGATTTTTTTTTTTTTTGGTTTTTATTTATCTGGGGATACTTAACCTCTATATATTTTGTAGTTACCATTTATTTTATATGTCCTTGACCTTTTTGTTGAAGCATAAATTACATGTAGAGGGGTGCTTGGGTGGCTCAGCTTGCTAAGCATCCAACTCTTGATCTCAGCATCATGAGATCGAGCCTCACATCGGGCTCTGCCCTCAGAGGGTTTCTGCTTGATTCTCTCTCTCTCCCTCTCCTGCTATCCTCCCCCTGCTCACACTCACTCGCGCTCTCTCTTTTCTGTCAAATAAATAAATAAATCTTTAGAAATAAATAAAATAAATGACATGCAACGAATAATACAATTCAAAAATATAGAGACTGATGAATTTTGACAAACTGAACTAAACCATGCAAAAATTACTGACATCAAGATACGGGAAATTAACCACCCGCTGAATTTTCCTTCCAATCACTACCATGCCTCCCTCAGAATTATACTGATTTTGAAAGACTGTAAATTAACTTGGGCTCTTTTTGACTATACATCATGTAATCCTACTGTTTATACAAAATGTATGTTTGACTTTCCCTTAAATTCAGCATGCAGGATATTTCTATGTATTTTTTAGTTTAGTTGCAGTTTGTTGTTATTGCAGCCCACTGTGTCATTGTATGAATATACAAAACTGTATTTATCCAACCCACTGTTTCCAGACAAATGCACCATTTCCACATAGGGTCTAATATGAACAATGATGCTTTTTTTGGAGATGGCACTGTGAATCTTAAAGCATCCTATAGTCAGAAAAAACTCACAGTATTCCTCCCTTGTGAGAGGTAAGGGTTCGTATTACCTTCAACTGGTAGATTAAGAATCTGAGAATCACATATATTGACCTACTTTGCATGGAAAGTATCATAAAAAAGGAGCAGAATTATTATGCGAATTCATAAAGTTCCTAGGGATTACAGATATTAGGGTTCTGGGTATCTTGAGAGGACATAGAGGGATTAGAAATGGGAAGTGATAATTTAGTTGATGCGGTGGGCAGAATCCTAAAATGGCCCTCAAGATTTCCACCCCCTGTATAATCCTCTTCTCTTGAGTGAAAGTAGGACCTGTGACTACAATGGGTAAGATCTCGATGATTATGCTGTTTTATATGTGATAGGAGACAGAAATGTTAGAGTGCAAATAACTCGGTAGTAAATTAATCAAAAGTAAGAGTTTCCTGAACAGGACTAACAAATCAGTTGAGCCCTACCAAATAGGGTCTGGAAGCCAGAGAAATTCTTCTGCTATTGGAAACTTCCTATGGAAAATGTCAGCCTCGGGGCACCTGGGTAGCTCAGTTGGTAAAGCAACTGCCTTCAGCTCAGGTCATGATACCAGGACATTGGGATGGAGCCGCATTCTGGGTTGCCACTTCTCTCTCTCCCTCCTGCTTGTGCTGTCTCACTATCTCACTCTCAAATAAATAAGTAAGATATTTAAGGGGAAAAAAAAAAAAAAACAAAGGAAAAAGACCCTCTAGGGGTCGAGAGCTTCAAATATGTCACCACCAGAAACTAACTTCTGCCAACAATTTGAATAAAGTTGAAAGAAGACCCTTAGATATAAATGAACATGGAGTCTAGCCAATATCTTATTGCTAGCCTGTGAGAATCTGAAGAGAGGATTCACTACATGTGCTCTGACTCTTTCCCATCACATGGAACCATGAGATGAAAAATGGGTGCATTAAGAAACGAAGTTTGTTATAATCTGTTTCACAGAAATAGAAAATATTGACTTTGATGTAAGAAATAGTATGGTGCTGCAAAAAATACCTTAAATGTGCGAGGGAATGGGACTGGACAATGGCTCTGATAGAATTTGAGAGAGCACTGACCGAGAGAAAGTATAAATCAATTTGGCAAAATATTAGTGGAAATCTGGTTACTGAGGATGCTGAAGAGTCGGGCTCCAAGTGAGGAACGTGTTATTGAACAATTAGAAGAGGTAGGGTATGTGTTATGTTAAATGAATAAGTAAGAAGAATACTTAGCAAAATTGTGCCCTGATTTTATATAAAAAGAAAACCTTGTAAGGCATTAACTTGGATATTCTTAAGGCGATTTCCAAACAAGTATTAAAGATACAGCCTGGTTTCATCTTGGTGCTTACAGCAAAATGTGAGAGGAAAGAGATCAATAAAGGAAGAGGTGTTAAACATTAGCCTTTCAAAGTTCAAAAGATGCTAAAATTTGGAAATCGCTGCTAAAAGCATGCCATAGAGAACAGACTAAGTGCGTGACCATATAGTTTTTGGCTAAAACTTCAGAAAGACCAAAAGGTCAGAATACACAGGGACCAGAGCCCATCAAAGAGATTAAGGGTATATCTCTCAGAATGTCTCAGAGGTTCCCTTGGAAGATCATTGTCTCTCAGCCATTTCGGTAGGAGCCAAAGATAGTGAAAAGATTATCTCAGAAAGATTTGTAGCTGTAGCTTTTGTCTAATGAATTTAATCCCCTTGAAACCCATGAAGGCTCACAGAGTTCTTGAGAAAATTGTTTCAACAGGACTACTGTCAGCTTGAACTGAAAGGGACAGACCAAGTATGTAATGAAATAAGGCTGTCATTCTCACAAAATTTTGTTGGCAGAAAAGAGCATGATAAAACCAGTCAGCTGCAAATACATAATACCTTTCATGAAGAAAGGAACAATGACTCAGAGGGTAGAACAGGGTCCAGAGGTAGACAGTGAATCATGGAGGATTATTCCTAGAACCTTGAAACCTCATCTAGGAAAATCCAACATTTTTCCTGCTGGATGTCAGGATTCTTAGGGTCCAGTGACTCATTTTTACTTTTTTTTTTTTTCCTCTCAAACCAAATATGTGTAACTGCTATTCTATGCCTGTCCCACTATTGTATGTTGGGAGTGTTAGAGGGCTTTAGCTTTGCCCACAGATGGAAACTAACTGTCACACAACCTATACTCAGATAATTGAGATAATGAGATTTTGGACTTTCAGCTGATTTTCTAATGGGATACGACTCTTGGAAACTTTTGGTAAGGATTAATATGTTCTGCAAGTGGGAGAGAAGATGGACTGTAATATTCAGAAAGGTAAAATGGCCCCAAGATTCCTGTCCCCTGGAATACATTCTGCTGTAGTCCAGATGTTTGTTTATTCCCAAATTCATATGTTGACATCCTAATTTCCTAATTCCCAATGTGTATATTAGGTAGGACTTTTGGGAGATAATTGGGATAGATAAGGTTAGGAGGGTGAGGTATTTTTGAGTGTGATAAGGAAAGAGCTTGCTTCCTCTCTCTGTCCTGTGCCTCGTAAGAATACAATGAAAAAGGAAAATTCTAGTCAAGGGAAATAACATCCACTTAATCTAGAAAATAGGAAATTTAAGGACACTATATAAAATGAAATTATTTCAGTATGACTATAACTCGTGGATACAATGTTGCCATTTTTCAGACAATGTATTTTGCATACATTAGCTCATTTATATTTCACAATGACATTACCAAGTAGGCTCTACTCCTACTGCCATGTTGCAGATAGAGAAATTAAGGTGAAAAGAGATTTTATATAACTTGTCCAAAGTCATCCAGCTAATAATCATTATAAGTAGGATTAAAATTCAGATAAATTACCTGCAGAAATCTATAAAGTTCTCACCATAAAGATCAGAGACAGTTTCAGAAGTTTTATACTATTGGTTTCTTAAGTTTTAATTTTAATTCCAGTTAATTAACATATGGTGTTTTATTAGTTGCAGGTATACAATACAGTGATCCAACACTTCCGTACATTACCCAGGGCTCATCACAAGAAGATATCCCCATCCTTAATCCCCATCACCTATCCAACCTGTTCCCTACCCCACCTCCTCCCTGGTAACCATGAGTTTGTTCTCTATAATTAAGAGTATGTTTCTTGATATCTTTCTCTCTCTCTCTCTCTCTCTCATTTTTTCCTCTTCATTCATTTATTTCTTTAATTCCACATATGAGTGAAATCAAATGGCATTTGTTTTTCTCTTTTTGCTTAGCATTATACTCTCTAGCTCTATCCATGCCACTGCATATGGCCATATTTCATTCTTTTTTATGGCTGAATAATATCCCATTGTTAGATAGATAGATACAGATGATAGAGATGATATAGATATAGATATAGATATAGATATAGATAGACTACATCTTCTTTATCCATTTGTCAGTTGATGGACTCTTGGGCTGCTTCCATAATTTCACTATTGTAAATAATGATTCTATAAACATTAGGGTACATGTACTCCTTTGAATTAGTGTTTTTATATTCTTTGGGTAAATACCCAGTAGTACAATTGCTGTATTGTAGGTAGTTCTATTTTTAACGTCTTTGGGAACCTCCACACTGTTTTCTAGAGTGGCTGCTCCCATTTTCATTCCCATCAACAGTGCACAAGAATTCCTTTTTCTCCCCATCCTTGTCAGTACCTATTGGGTTCTTCTGCATAATTGATTTTGGCCATTCTAACACATGTGAAGTAATATTTCATTGTGGTTTTGATTTATACATTCCTGATGATGAATGATCTTTTCATTTTTTTGTTGGCCATCTGTATATATTCTTTGGAGAAAAGTCTGGTTCATGTCTTTTGCCCATTTTTAATCGGATTATTTAATTTTGGGGTGTTGAGTTGCAAAGTTCTTCTTATATTTTGGATAATAACCCTTATTGCATGTGCCATTTGTAAATATCTTCACATATTCAGTAGGTTGTCTTTTAGTTTTGTTGATAGTTTCCTTTGCTGTGCAGAAGCTTTTTATTTTGCTGTAGTGCCAGTTCTGTTTTTGCTTGTTTGTTCGCTTGCTTTTCTTTCCCTTGCCTTAGGAGACATATCTAGAAAATGTTGTTGGAGCAAATGTCAGAGAAACCATTGCCTATGTTCTCTTCTCAGATTTCTATGGCTTCAGGTCTCACATATAGGTCCGCAATCCATTTTGAGTTTATTTTGTACAGTGTAAGACAGTAATCCAGTTTCACTGTTTTATAGGTGACTGTCCATTCAATGCCATTTGTTGAACATACAGCGTTTTTCCCATCGCATATTCTTGCCTCCCTTATTGAAGATTAATTGACCACGTAATTGTGGGTTCTGTTCTACTGATCTATGTGTATATTTTTGTGCCAGTACTATACTGTTTTGATTACTACAAATTTTTGTGGTATAACTTGAAATCTGAAATTGTGATACTTCTAGCTTTGTTTTGCTTTCTCAAGATTGTTTTGGCTATGTGGAGTTCTTTGTGGTTCTATATAAATTTTAGGGTTGTTTGCTCTAGTTCTAAGAAAAGGCTATTAGTATTTTGATAGAGATTGCACTAAATCTTTAGATTGCTTTGGGTAGTATGGGCATTTCAACGATCATTTTTCTTCCAATCCATGAGTATGGAATATCTTTCCATTGTTTGTGTTGTCTTCGATTTTTTTCATCTATATTTTATAGTTTTCAGAGTACAGTCTTCCACCTCCTAAGTTAGGTTTATTCCTGGTATTTTATTATTTTGGATGTATGTAAATAGGGTTATTTTCTTTGTTTCTCTTTCTGCTGCTTCATTATTAGTGTATAGAAATGCAATGGATTTCTGTACATTGATTTTGTATTCCGTGACCTTACTGACTTCATTTATCATTTCTAGTAGGTTTTTGGTGGAGTCCTTAGGGTTTTCCACATATAGTATGATGTCACCTGAAAATAGTGAATGTTTTACTTCTTCCTTACCAATTTGAACATCTTTTTATTTATTTTTTTAAACTTGTCTGACTGCTGCAGCTAGGACTTCCAGTATTATGTTGAATAAAAGTGTTGAGAGTGTTCCTGACCTTAAAAGAAAAGCTCTCAGTTTTTCCCTATGGAATATGATGTTAGCTGTGGGTTTTCCATACACAATCTTTATTATATTATGAGGTATGTTCCCCCTAAACCTACTTTGTTGAGGGTTTTTATCATGAATGAATGTTGTACCTTTTTAAATGCTTTTTCTGCATTTATTGAAATGAACCTAATTATTTTCATTGCAAAACTGTGACCATCACATGGAATGACCTAAAGACGTACAGAAGGGAACCTTCTCATCATGACAATCTCTGCAGGGCAGTGGAAGAATAAGAGCTCAGGCTGGTATACCCAAACCCTGGAACTCTGTTTTCTCAAGCGGATCCATAGGTACATTATTTTTTCAAAAGCCACTCAATCAAGTTTAAGATCTAAATCTGACCTAAAATAATATTTATGACATGAAAAAATTAAGAATTTTTATCTGTGACTTAAAACTCTATAGTATTGGGGCACCTGGGTAGCTCAGTGGGTTAAAACTCTACGGTTTTATCTTACGGAATTTCAAATCATTTATGACTTTCATAAGTGATAGATATGTTGGTGTGTATCATATTTGGTCTTTCATTTAATCATGTATTCAGAATCAGCTAATGTGATTCAAATTATTAAAAGCAGCATATATTATTATAACAGCACGTTATAGCTCCATGAGTGTATTACAGCACACTGAAATTTTTACCAAGGTCAAATCATCATCTGGTAATAGTTCCTTTTGTTTTGTTTTAACTTTGTGAGGCACTATGACAAAATTCATTAGTAATATCTTACTGATAAGAAGAGAGAATATAACTATTAACAATGGCAAAGACTTTGGTGAAGACTATCTCCATGCATTGGCTTCGTCATCTCGAAATGGAGCTTCCAATGGTAGCACTCTCATGACTGCAGTATAGCTCTTTGCTACTCACAAAGTGGTCTGTGAACATAAGCACCAACCAGGAACGTGTAAGAAATTCAGAACTTAAAGGCACAGTCCCAAGCCTTCTGATTCGCAATTTGAATTTTAATAATGTTTAATAATATTGGGTGATTCTTATGTATATTAAACTTTATGAACTACCAATACAGATGCTCCTTTCAATTATCCTCTCTACCACCTTATCACAGCATCTTAGTATATCTAAAGCATTTCACTATTACTTCATATCAATTGGCTTTTACTACATGAAGTTTTTTTTTAAATTTAGCTCAATTAAAATGTACAATTTCATAGATAAAAGGTATTAAAAGGTAAAACCTCCATTTATAAAACCAATAAGTAATGCTGATGAAAAGAACAGCAAAGGGACAATGTACATTGTATGCTGACAGACGGTGACTACAATCATCATGGTGAGCACTGAGTAATGAATGTGTAGAATTGTTGAGCCAATATGTTGTCCACCTGAAACTGATATAATATTGTATGTTAATTATACGTTAATAAGCAATTTAAAGTATAATTATAAGACTAAGATCCACTTCAGAATGAAGTGGATGACTATATGAACATTTAAAACATAAAATATAAAAGTAAAGGAGGAGGAGAAATAAGCAAATTGCATTTAAAGGCTCATCAATTGCTTGGAATTTATCAACCAAAAAAGCACAGCCTTTTCTTTGCCATTTGATTTGTATTTATAGCCTGCAGTTTGATCAGAGATGAAGGGAAAAGTACAGTGACTGTGGACAAAATTTGATTGATGTTCTGTGTAATGGTCGAAATATAGAGGCTATTGCAAAGCACTGTCCAGCACTTTGGGGCTTTAAGAAAGCAAAACAAAAAATATGAATTATTGCAGCATTTCCTAGAACAAAATGCATCAGAGTACAACATAAGTAAACCATGGTTCAATGACTTTTTTACTCTACAAAAAGAGATTTAGATCATGATATATATGAAATAAAATGCCTTAGATATATTTACCTACAAAGTCACCCATAGGGTACCATGAAAGGAAGTCAAGTGAGGGATCATTGATGATGGTTAGAGCCAGTGTGATAGATTCCTAAGTATCACAGTACAGCCTGACTGCAAAAACCATCTGTGGTTTTGCAGGGAAGGAATGTGTAACACCAATGTCAGTATCATCCTCCCCATGTATTTCTTAAGCAACTTTTATCTTTCCTTTGTTTCTTTTTTTTTTTTTTTTCTTTTCTGGTCCTGACTGAGATTGGTATTACCTTTCCAATATTCTTTCATTCTCTGCTGTATGGAATGATTCATATATCATATACTGTCTACCTTCCCATTCTTGGTAACAGACACATACAAATGTGACTTCATTTTTAAGTGATAGGGCTTCTGGAATCTGAGTTTATATTAGTGATTTAGTAAGTATTCCACAGAGGAATAGTGCCAAAAAGAAGTTCAGGTAGATATACAGGCAGTAGAGAGGTAGATAGATATAAATATATATACACATATGGATGGAAAGAAAATTTTTTTTGAAGTACAATGTATTTTTATTGTAGAATGAAGAAATATTTTTTTCCAATTTATTTATTTTCAGAAAAACAGTATTCATTATTTTTTCACCACCCCCAGTGCTCCATGCAAGCTGTGCCCTCTATAATACCCACCACCTGGTACCCCAACCTCCCACCCCCCCGGAAAGAAATTTACTTCAAGAAAAAAGCTCATTCAGTTGTAGAGGCCTGGAGAGCTCAGAATCTGATGGGGAAGGCCTAAAGGCTGTTAAGTCTGTTTAAATCCAAGGCAATCTGCTGGAGAATCCCTTTTGCTAGAGAGGTCAACCTTCTAGTTCTAGTCAGGTCTTCAACTGATTGGTCAAGGCCCACTCACATTATGGAGGACAATCCACTTTACTCAAAGTTTACAGATTTAAATGTGTATCTCACCAAAACCACCCCTGCAGAAACATGCAGAACATTTGGCCAAATAGTTGAGCATTTTCCTCAGAAATGTTGACAATTAGAATTAATCATTGCAGTTTAAAAAAGGAATTTTAAAAAGTGGAAAAGCTGCTTAAAATTTGCCTGAAGACATTAGGTAAAACTGGAAAGATGATACCTCAGAAGAATTGACACTTACAAAAATAGTAATTAACTTCACAATATTAGTTATTACTTTATACTGAATTTATTAGCATGCCATCTTTCTTCATCAGATTTCATTTGTGATAACCTTATATCATCTTTATAACCATAATATTTAACCATATAATAGGTATATACATCTGTGTATTTGCATTTCCTGCTCATAATCTCAATAAATTAAACCACTCATCCATTCACTTATTTGCTCAAAAATACTTGCTGATTATTTATTTGTGTCAGACACTCTTTGAAGTGCTTGGGAAATAGAGTGAACACAACAGAAAAAATTATAATCATTCACCATATTTCTGAAGTTAGAAAACTCAAAATTTTGCAGCATCTTGAACATTTTTATCTTGAAATTCTACCTATTACGTACTCCATATCTCTTGAATATATCTACTTTTCTCCCCTTCTACTTGTCTAAATTGCCTACCTCACTGGTCAGTTACTTTCAGTATTTTTTTCCTTGAACTGAAAAGCGTCACAGCTTGCTAACCACATTAAATAATTCTAACATTATTACTTCCTTTTTGCGAACATTAAATGAAAACAAACAAAAGAAAACAAAAACAAAAAACAAAAGCCAAAAACAACAGGAGAACCCTGAAACCAAAATTATTCACTTTAGGTCACATTTGACAGTGATATTTACATCACTTATGATTCCTAATCTGCAGCTTGTCTCAACAGAGTGGAGCAGAACACTCTGCTATGTGTCTTCCTACCATCATTTATATACAATATAACCCAATATCCACACACATGAGAGAGTGAGTGTTAAAAGTCAAATTTCAATGTTAGTCGCTTGCTTCCTTCAACTAAAATAAATTCTGTATCTCAGTTGCCTGTCAACCCTCTATGACCTTGCCCCTTGCAGCTCTCTGCCTGAATTTTATCCCACTTATTAACACAATCTTCTCCAGCCACATGAACTTAGGAATGTGCATCTTCTCTTCTATATACCTGGATCCTGAACATGCACTTCCAACCCAGAGGTATCTGTTCTCAATTGACAATTCACATACATATTTCAAGTTTCTGCTTAATCATCAATTTATTTAACTCCTAAAGTATGGTAGATATTATCATATCGTTCCTCAACTTCATACTTCATTTCATAGCACTAGTAATTTCATAAGCATATATCAGTAGTTGTTTCTTGGCTCTATTGTCCAATCAGACAATAAGCTTCATAAAGTATGTAATCTGGTCTTCCTTATTGATTCCATTGTTTTAGCAACAAGGTTTGAACACAGCATGTGTTGAATTAATACAGGGGTAAAAGATTATTTACAAATAGAAACAAGTGCTTAAGAGAGAGTGTTTTTTAATGACCCATATATTCTCATTTATTCCCTATTCATACTGTATTTGAATCTACTAGTATTTTATTCTCAGGTAATGTCTTTCTCCTTCTTTAAATTGTATGGGTCAAATTTCAACTTCTCTCTCTACTTTTTCTCAGCTTTCTATTTGTCTTCTTACTGAGATCAGCTTGGACACAAACTCTTGCTTGAGTTTGTCATAAAACCTAGTCAACTCATGTTTGCCAAACAATTCCATTGCTAAAGCATCTAGTCTTCCATTACCAAATACATCATCTCCTTTGGAATGCCCATGTCTCAATCTTCTAATTATTTTTTATGATTACCTAGCTTTAATTTTTACCTAAAATTATTTATGTATTCCCCAGACCAGAAGGGAAACCTCTTGAGAGCAGCAACTTTTGTTACTTTATTTTCCACTGATTTTGCATTTCTAGATCAGTGTTTAGCACATGCTAAAAATTAATAAACAATACTGTTTCATTGACTATGTCCTATGCCATTATATATTTTAACAAAATATATATATTTTTAATACAGATCCATTTAATAACAGTAGAGGGGTGCCTTGGTGGCTCCATTGGTAAAGCACACAAGTCTGGATTTCAGCTCAGGTTGTGACCTCAGGGTCACGAAACAGAGCTCTGTGTCAGGCTCCACACTAAGCATGGAGTCTGCCTGAGATTCTCTCACTCTCTGCTCCTCTCCCTGCTCATGCTCGCTCACTCTCTCTCTAGAATAAACAAATAAATAAAATTTTTAAAAAACAAAAAAAACCACTAGAGGGGCGCCTGGGTGGCTCAGTCAGTTAAGCATCTGCCTTTGGCTCAGGTCATGATCCCAAGGTCCTGGGATTGAGACCGTCACTTGGCTCCCTGCTCAGTGGGGAGCCTGCTTCTCTCTGCCTGCCCTTCCCCTGCTTGTGCTCTCTAGCTCTCTCTCTCTGTGTCAAGTAAGTAAATAAAATCTTAAGAAAAAAAAAAAAAAATTAGAAAGGAATGTGAATAACACTTGTTTTGACTGTTTCAGTTATTTTTTTTTAAACTACTGACTAAGTGATAAAACCATTTTCTATGATCTACTACTTACCTGGAGGTATAAATAGGGTATTTATAATCAGATAAATACATTTTACTTGTATCTGATAATAGCATGTCTAGGAAATTATAAATTCAGTAAAATAAATTCTTAAGCATACCATGATAGATATGACCCAAATGTGTTACACTGTGTAGGCCAACTGTGCAAATTAACAAAAGCTAATGATTCCAAGAACAGTGTTGAGCTTGTCCGGACAGAGTGCATAAAGTTCCACGAATGTAATGCTTTGAAGTTTCAGTGACCTCATCAATAAAATAGAGATAATAAATTCTCTCTCATCTGTGGTGATTTTGAAGATTTAAAGTTTTAAAAATTCCTGATGTATGTTAAATAATAAATGCTACCTACTAGGATTGTACCCATATTAGTACATATGAGATAGTACATCGTGTACTGAATCATGAATATTTAGATATGTTGGTTATTACATTTTTTCTATGTTTGAGATATGGATATATTTGAATTCGAGTGTAAAAGTAAACATGACCTCTGAAATAAAATAAAATTCTGTACTTTCCATGACAACCTGTAGTTATTTCAGAAATGCCACAATTATAGTTTCATTACCTACTGATATTTGATGAATCAGAGCGGGAAAAATCAAGAAGGACATAATTCATATGAAACAAACTCAAAAGATGTGTATGTAGTACTATATAAAACTTTTGCACAAGTTATTCTATACAGAGTTCTGTGAATTTAGACTCTAACTGCCCTTCGCCAACATAAGTACTTAACAAAGATAAAGTAAAAAAGGGCTGTATCTTATTTTTCTTTAAATATCAATTTCTAAATCTTTTACTGAGCTGAGTAGGTTACATCTGTAGCATGTAGAATGATATGAAATAAACATGTTGTGTCAAATATATGTTATTCTTAATTGCAACCTTGATTTACAAAATTAAAGAAACTATGTAAAATTCAAATTAGCTAATTAGGTTACTGGCATGGCATATTATTTTGCAGAAGAGAAGGAACAGAAACAGGTGTTGAGACAGGTCTTCAAATGTTCATTTTTTTCTGTTATTTGATAATCTTTGTCTCCATATAGTATGTATAATTAAGTGGATATATTTTCCTATTATCATTCTAATTAATACATATATTTAAAACATATATTATAACACATGAACCTTTCTGGTGGAAAATAAATTACAACTGGTAAGATAGTAAGTGATTACAAAAATATAAACATTTGCTCCAGGAATCTTTACTTGCTGAACAATATGAAATATTTAATGATACACAATATTACTCAACCCTGAAAAATAAATAGACACAGAATGCAGTGCTCAGACTTTGCTGCTTTGAGAGAGACGTTTGAAGTTTCTTCCACTAATTTACTAAGTGTTTGGCCTTAAACAAATTACTTTGCTTGGACCAGTTTTGGTTTCCTTGTTTTTGTTTTTTTTTAAAGATTTATTTATTTATTTATGTGAGAGAGAGAGAGAGAGAGCAAGCGTGGGAGAGGCAGAGGGAGAGAGAGTGAGTGAGAGAGAGAATCCCCATCAGACACCATGCTGAGTGCAGAGCCCAACACAGGGCTTGATTTCATGACCCTGAGATCATGACCTGAGCCGAAACCAAGCATCGGATGCTTAACCAATTGTTCTACCCAGGCACTCATGGTTTCCTCATTTTTAAGATGTAAATAGTAATAGCATCAGCTTATATAATTGACATAAGGATGATATGAGATATACTACCACACTAATAATAATTGAACACTTGATAGATCAGTTACTATCACTCAAATCAATAATAAACAATTAATGAATTCCATTAGTAAGTGCTAGAATCTTCTTTCAGTTTTACCTGCTTGGTTATACAGCCACCACATTTTAAAGTAAGCAAATGTATAATTATGCAAAACTTATAAATATATTTAACTAAAGACTAACATTAAATAATTTCTTGTAAAATATATTTTACTGAAAAAGAATACATGTGGAGCAGGAATAAATTCTAAATAGTCCGTGGTTTGATTCTAAAATTCTCAAATATCTACAAATCACCATCTATTCAGTCAACTAAAAGATGCTGTTGGAAATAGTAATTTATATTTCTCCTGCTTCCTTTTTATTCCCCATTTGGCCTGTAATTACATTAAGGTTGCTATCAGCAGAATACTTCCCACAGTGCATCCCTATGAAATAATTGCTCCACACGGCATATAAAAGGTTTATATTCAGACTGTTATTTTGGGTTCTTTAGCAACACAAATGCACCTGTTCTCAACACAATTAGGATAAGCCATATTGAAGATAATCAAAACAAATAATGAAAAATGGTTTGCTTGATTTGGAAAATAAGGCATAATGCCTACTCAGGCATTGGCAAAGCTTTGATAGTGATGCTGTGCAGAATTAACATATTTAATGAAAATTGATTTTGTTTATGTACAGAGGTAATGGATATGCCTGCATAATTTCTGGGCATTGGCTCTTACTTATTAATTATTATTTTATAATTTACCCAAGACAATTCGAGCCAAAGGTAGCATCTGTTTGGCACTGAGGTTCTACTTAGATTTAATTTTCCAGTTCAAGAGAAATAGCTACAGAGAGTCAAATAAACTATTCAAGGTCACAAAAACAGTAATCTGCCTTGATTAGAGATCTACTGTAGCTCAGATAGTCAATTATAGGAGTTTACCAGCAAAATAAATTCTTGTCCACGTATAATATAGAGAAAAAAGTGGGAGAGTAGATAAAGAATTGGACTGATATCTGTTTTTTTTTTAATACAAATCCCCTTTCCCTCCAAAACTTCTAAAAAGACATTCACAATTCTAAGTCAATTTTGTATTCCCTCATTATCTTTCCAACCAGAGTCAGAAAATAATAAAAAAGTAATTTACAGTGCCTGTGCTATCAAATCATAAGTAATCCTTTGAATTAATACTTAGATATCTGAATAACTTTATACAGGTGACTAAAATTGAATAAAAATTTTTGGAAACTTTAAAAAATTAGTTCAAAATACCATGCCTCTAAACCACTATCCAGATTGGTACACCTTCTAAAAATTAGTCAATTTATGCATACTTGACATTTGCACAGTGCCTTTGCAGTTTAAAATTCATGGTAACATTTAATTTTACTCTAAACAATAATCACAACAGAGATTTTGTTAACATTATTACTTCCCAAAAGTTATCTGTATTGAAATTGGATCAAGAAATTGAAGTAAAGAGAGAATATTCTGAAATTCTTGTATTAAATAAGTGACACGGAAGGACTTAGGTTTTTTGACTATTGTATTATAATCCAGGACTGTATATCTACTTCATTCTCTGCTAACTCTCTAATATTAATCTCATTGTGAAGCTCAGAATATGGTTCAATCAATACTGGATGAAATGATTTTTACTGAATTCTCCTGCTCTATTTATTACACATTACTTCTTCATTCAGATACATTTTTTTAAAAATGTATGATTCTAAGTATATTACTTCATGAAATTTTGCAATTTTACAGAAAATTATCTTGGGCACCAAGCAGTGTTTGAGTTTCTGTCATTAGAGGCTCTAAAAATACAGTGCAAATACTATTTTTAAGGGATTTGTCTTCCTTTAGATAATTAAGTTATAGGACTAGTTAAAAATAGAATGTATCAACATATCATACTGCAGGAGAATCCATCTAATCATAGCTTTGTGTTCTGTAGTATACAATTATGCATATTAATTGTAACCCATGCAGAATTTAAAAGGAATAATCTCTAAAATTAATAAAATTATGTATTTTAGATTGGTACTTTTAAAGCAGTTATCTCTCTCCTTGGATAGCATACATTTTGATTTCTTTTAAGAATAAGTATTCATAACCCAATCACCCTCTCCCTACCCCCACCCCCCAGCACCCCTCAGTTTGTTTTGTGAGATTAAGAGTCTCTAAGTTTTCAGAAAAATTTCTCTAAAGACTAGTATATGATATACTAACTGACATAAATTTGAAAATTTAATAACCAGAAAAAGGTGAAGAGAAGAGAATGTACCACCTCCTCATTGCTGTAGAGTTAATGAAGCACTATAGTACATGGCTTTTCATGTCCACAGTATAGGTTCATATGACACCTACTACCATTTGAGTTTAATAATTTTAAGTATGTACTATCTTTCTCTGTACACACCCCACATCCCCACATCTTTATTTATTCATCTATTGATAGACACTTAGGTTGCTTCCAGATCTTGGCTATTGTAAATAATGCTGCAGTAAACATAGGGGTGCATTATCTCTGTGAACTGGTGTTTCGTCTCTTTTGGATAAATACCCAGAAGAGGAATTGCTTGACTTCAATGACATTTTTCACAGAACTGGAAGAAAGAATCTTAAAATGTGTATGAAGCATAAAAGACTGAATAACCAAAGCCATCTTGAGAAGAAAGAACAAAGCTGGAGCGGTGCCTGGGTGGCTCAGTTGGTTGAGCATCCAACTAGATTTCCACTCAGATCATGATTTTAAGGTCATGAGATCAAGCCCTGTGTTGAACTCCACACTCAGCATGGAGTCTGCTTAAGATTCTGTCTCTCCCTCTCCATCTGCCCTTCATCCCACTGATGCTCAATCTCTCTATAAATAAATAAATAATAAAATCTTTAAAAAAAAAAAAACTGGAGGTATCACATATCCTTGATTTCAAGCTATACTACAAAGCTACAGGGATCAAAACAGTATGGTATTGGCAGAAAAACAGACACATAGATCAACAGAATAAAGAACCCAGGAATAAACCCATACATATAAGTCAATTAATCTATGACAAAGGAGGAGAGAATATACTATGTGGAAAAGACAGTCTTTTTAGTATATGATGTTGAGAAAATGGACAGCTACATGCAAAAGAATGGAGCTGGACTGCTATTTTATACCATATGCAAAATAAGATCTCAGTTTTTATCATATTTCTCATAAGAAGTTGATCAGAGTTAAATAAGTCAGAAATTATACAACATGATTTAAATTTTTCTGAAAATCGTGACATGAATTTAAAAATTAAAAAAAAGAAGTTAAATGTTTGAATAGTACCATAAATTAACTTTTAAAAAAAAATTTTTAAGATTTTATTTATTTGACAGAGAGAGAGAGATTACAGGTAGGCAGAGAGGCAGGCAGAGAGAGAGAGGGGAGGAAGCAGGCTCCCCGCAGAGCAGAGAGCCCAATGTGGGGCTCAATCCCAGGACCCTGGGATAATGACCTGAGCCGAAGGCAGAGGCTTTAACCCACTGAGCCACCCAGGCGCCCCCATAAATTAACTTTTAATAGAACCCATAACTTTTGTAGGTAAGTTGGAGAAATAGTGTATTTTTAGAGTGAAATATTCCTTAGTGAAAATGTTGGAGACAAGAAAATGTGCCAGAAAGATTATCCAATCAGTACTTCACAATATATCACCATTAATCTTCACAGTCTTTTCATCAAATACCTAATTGAAAACACATTCTACAGTTACAAAATTCATCAGGACTTCAAGTTCATTCTATAAAAAATCAGATATCTAAAGATAGAGAAATTATTGAAAAACATGTTTACACTCTGCTCCCTTATTATAGGAAATGATTATTTGACAAACAAAGAACTGTAACTGTGAAAAATGCCAGAGTACATTCACAGATGCAAAATAGCTTGATTACACTATACCTCAATTGGGAGTCCAAAAAGCCAGCTGATTCCGTGAGTGTTCATTAAAGCCAGCTTCTGAAAAAAAGCTGTCAATGATTCAATTTTCTAAGGAAAGAAATTGTTGAAAGGAGACTGAAATGGGTCTAAAACTGTTACCTTTAGGAATCAAATATCCAGAGTACTAAAGGCCCACTCTGGATAACATTTAAGCAAATATTTTCCTTTTCAATTTTAACACAATCTGGACTTTATAAATTGGGAGGGGTGTTATGACCTGTTTTTCCTGAGTTTTCCTGTTTTTTAAGTTTTCCACTTCATTTTACCAAGATTAAAGCATAAAGAAATCTCATGTGTGTCTAGAAGGAATAGAAGGAAATCCAAAGTTTCTTCCAAAAACTTTCTGTAGAATTTAAATTTTAATTTACTGAAGACTCATTGCATGGATCTTGATACATGACCTGAAAAATATAACTGATATTCTTTCAAATAGAGTGTTTCCTTTTAGAAAAAAAAAAAATTTCTTAGTCATGCCAATTTCAGACCTAGAATTAAAGAATTCTGCCTGAAGTATAGGGTTGTGGGGAAACTGTGCAGTAGAACCCACAGTGCTCCTATGCACAGAATCAGACGCTGACCATTAAACAGTGGACTGTCCAAGATTGTTACTTTGTTCTTTGTCTACTGATTATGTTCCCTATAAAGTAAAACTGTTTAAAACCACCACTAGTAGTTGGAAGAACTTTACGCAAACCTGCTACTTTGATTCTTCACCATATGCTAATATAGATACACCTACATAGCTAACATAAAAAGCGATCAGCCTTGAAAATTTCCTGAAGCAGATAAAACAAGTTCCGTCACACAAAGCTTAGTGTTTAGCTTATTTTGCAAGACAGACTTGACCCAGTCATTTCTTGCCTATGCCTCTAGACATCATAAGCACAACAAACTATTCCCCAAGGGTGATCTGAGGTATCCACTGACCAATTCCCTATCATTTAAGAAAATTCTGATAGGGGCGCCTGGGTGGCTCAGTGGGTTGAGCCGCTGCCTTTGGCTCAGGTCATGATCTCAGGGTCCTGGGATCAAGTCCCGCATCGGGCTCTCTGCTCAGCGGGGAGCCTGCTTCCTCCTCTCTCTCTCTGCCTGCCTCTCTGCCTACTTGTGACCTCTCTCTGTCAAATAAATAAATAAAATCTTTAAAAAAAAAAAAAAAAGGAAAATTCTGATAGAAGAGCCAATCTCTATGAAGAATAAATGGTCACTGCCTTCTCACTACATGTTACTTTATAACAATATATCTCAGAAGCTCATTCAATGTTTTGGTTTGAGTGCTCTTGGTTTGCAAACTGTCTTTTTGGTGTGTGCATAATAAATTTTTACTAATTACTATTTCAGTGACTCATTGTTTTTACTTCAATTTCTGAACTTTTGACATTATAAAATATTACTAGATATATTAGATATAAATATGTATAATATATAAATATATGTGATTAATTCTGAAAGTTATTGAAAAATTGCTATCTGTCCATTAGAATTATTGGTTAAAGTTAAGAAATAAAAGAGACACTTTTAGTTGTTTGTTTTCAACATGAAATAAAGAATGCCTAAGAAATATATCTGAGTAATAATAAACTAGGAAAATATCTCTCTGCGGATTCAAAATAATTTCTGTGTGGAAAAAATGTCAGACATATAGAAAACAATATTATACACAATAGCTAGGAGTATGGGATTAGTACTGTGAACAACTTTGAACATTGTATTTTTTTACTCCAATTTTTTTTATATAGTAAATTTGGTAACAAACTAAACTGATCTTTAGAAGATATTTATACAATGATACTGCATTCCAATTTATGCACCCATGTTTAAATAATGCTTTTTGTATCTGGAAATAAAGATGTATACCTTATCTTTCATTTAAGAATATGACTTTAGGAGCACCTGGGTGTCTCCTTCATTTAAGTGTCTGACTACTGACTTCAGGTCATGTCATATCTCGATTATACCTGAGATTATGCCCCAAGTCAGGGAGTCTGCTTGAGACCCTCTTCCTCCCTCTCCCTTTGCTCCTCCCTCCTTATAAAATAAATGAATAAATCTTTTTCTTTTTAAGATTTTATTTATTTGACAGAGAGAGATGACAAGCAGGCAGAGAGGCAGACAGAGAGAGAGGAGGAAGCAGGCTCCCTGCTGAGCAGAGAGCCTGATGTGGGGTTCGATCCCAGGATGCTGAGATCATGACCTGAGCCGAAGGCAGCGGTTTAACCATTGAGCCACCCAGGCGCCCCTGAATAAATCTTTTTTAAATTAAAAAATAAATAAATAAATAAAAATATGGCTAGCTGAATATTTGTATACATAGTTATTTTGCAACTATTTTTTTTTCTTTTTAGTAGGAAATCAATAAAAAGATTAAGTACTAGTTTTAAATTGCTCAGCTATAGGGAATTTATAAGAGAAACCTTATAAATTAAGATTATGAAGTTTAGGAAAATGTTCTTACAAGAACTGTAACAAATTTTGAAATTTTGAAATTGTATTTCTAAAATTTCACTTTTGCACATTCTTACTCTTCTCAATGAATTATTCTAAAACAATAATATAATTTTCAAAGCATTAAACATACAAGGAAATTCCACATGCACCGTCTCTTATGCACAGGAAGGACAGCCATTATTTTCTTCATTAGAACGTGCACAAGGAGGGTTGGAGAATCTGAAATTTGCTTAAAGGTGATGCACAGAGTAAAAATAATAATTGATATATAATATACATCATCAAATAATAACTTGTCACAATGAGCCCCAATCTCATGGTACAGCACAATAAAAATTTCTATTTTGCTTAAGGAAGAAGTCAGTGTTCTAGGTTGTGCATAAAAATATGTATACATATATAGAGAAAAAGATTTTATATATGCATATGCATATATACAAAATTATACATGTATTATATATTATATAAGTGTACGTTATGTTAAAATATGTATTACATACCTAAAATATGATACAATATAAATATATGTGTACATGTATATGAACTTGCCCATATATGTAGTACGTAGTATGTACATGCGTATACTACATTAGTGGAAACACGATTTATACCACAGCCTATGGCAGTCACTGGATCTGTAGTACATGTTTGCAGGTACATACACCACGAAAGCCCCCAGGCTGAGCCCTGCCCCACAGGCCTACCTGGTCCCGAGAACTTCCGCGAGGGGCCCCTCCAGCTCATCCAGCCGGTCAAGAGCAGGGCGGCGAGGTCAGCGTCGAATGCTCAGGAGGCACCCTGGGGAGTTCAGACTCCGCGGCTGCCAAGACCTGCTCACGGATGGATCACGCCCAGAAGATGTTCACGGAGCTGCCAGTTTGGCGCTTCTGCGGACACAGCCAAGCAGCAGGGGTTGGCTCCACGCAGACGTCTGCGGCCACAAAACGGCCCCGGGCACTCAGGCCAAGAAGCAGCAGCGCTCAGGGCAGCGGGCGTCAGGCAGGCGGGCCTGGAAGGCTGCGCGCGCCCCTCCCGCCCGCACGTGCTTGTGCGTGATGACGTCAGCAGCCACCGGGCACGGCACGCTTTGCAGTCAAGAGCCTCGGGTAGCTGCTGTGGCCTGGGCAGGCGCTGCCTGGTGCAGGAGACTCCCTTCTCCTTCTTCCTGCTCCTGGGCTGCGCAGGCAGCTGGGGAAGGCCCTGGCGAGGCCCTCGCAGGCCGGGCCGCTGGCAGAATGTCCCGAGGACCCACCCTGTTCGGTCAGCAGTGGGTCATGCGGGAGTCCATCCTGTTTCCTCCTGGACGCTGGGGAGAGACCCCTGCCTCGGTGGCCGCTCCTGGTTTGTATCCTCATGCTTTTGGAAGGTTCCAGGGAAGGGAAGAGCGGGGGTGCCAGAACCTGTCGGTTCCTAAGGCCGCAGCGCCGTGAGCCAGGCCGTCCTGAGCCTGAGGGCTGCCGCGCCGAGGCCCCCGGAGCCCGAAGCTTGGTCCCCTGTGCTGGACACAGATGCTGAGTATGTTGTGTAAACAGTCAGCTGTTTTGTGATTCGGGAATGTTCAGGATTAAAAGCAGACACAAAATTGTGCTTTTTTTAAGAGACCAGCTCTTTTTTAAGAGATAAGCTCAGTCTGGGATTTCAAATTGCCTCTTACCTTGCATACGACAGTGTATCTTCAAATAAATTGATTTTGCAGTAATGTAAAAGTAAAAATAAAAACCCATATGCATCCTTGATCGCTCCCATTGTCACTGAGTGGGCATAGGAGTCGGACAGTGGCTCATAGACTCAGGTAGAATATATAATTTTCATTCGAAATTAAGTTATCAAATCAAGTCACATGGTGGTTTTTAAATTGATCTTACAAAATTTTAACTCACCCTTTATCCACTCGGATCAACAAGCTTGGAATTTATAATCTGCGTAATGTACATAGTCTCTACATCCGATGAAATAAAGAGTGACATCTATATTATGTCTTAATGTGGTTTTTTTGTTTGTTTTGTTTTGTTTTTACTTGGGTACTCATAAACAAAACAGACAAGTATCTGCACCCCCACTTTGATTCCAATCTGTTCCCAGAGTCAATAGCCACACTCCTGGATATTACTAGAACTACTTCCTTGGAATTTTATATCTTATTGCATCATGTCTTAAAAAAAATGATATGATTGATTGATTTGAGAGAGAACAAAAGCATGCTAGGGAAGGGGCAGCAGGAGAGAGAGAGAGAGAGAGAGAAACAGACTCCCCACTGAGCAGAGAGCCCAACATGGAGATAGATCCCACAACCCTAAGATCATGATCTGAGCTGAAGTCAAAAGTTAAACATTTGACTGAGTCACCCAGGCATCCTGCATCATGTCCTTATATCTTTTTACTTAATTTTGGATAATTTGGGCCTATGGATTTCCATGGGAGAGCTACACTTTTAATAACTTTCCTCTGAATCATTTTTCACGTGAAAGGATTGATTGTATGCCATCATAATCAATACAGTCATTTTAACAATGGGTGTAAAGGTGAAATTATTGATTTAATTCTTGTCTTATGAATCAGTTGCTCCAAAAAAATACTAATTTTATATTTTAGTTATTTTTGTAGAGTAGTGCATGCTGCTTCTTGCTCTATAATTCCTGAAATGTGTGTATATTTTCTAGTCCTGTTCAACACTGTTACACATGACCCAATTATTTTGAATACTTATCTCTTTCTTGTATTACCTTGCCAAGCAGAGAAACACATACTAATAATTTCCTATTTTCTAGTCTTAACTCTGTAAGTTTGCCAAGTTTATTAAGAATTTTATCCACTTTCCTAGTTATCAATAATGACAATTTTATGAAAGATAAAAGCCACTGAATTATATTGTTCGCCATTCTTCCCGACTTCAAAAGAATTTCTTAGCCAACTGTTGTGTTGTTATTGTTGTTGTTGTTATGAACACCTGACTTCTAGATGCCAATGTCTGTTTTAGTCAAGATGGGGTATGGTATACTGTGGTAACAAACTACTTCCAAAACCCAGGGAGTTATTCCAGAAAATTTATTTCTCTACCATATTATGTCTCTAACTAAGGTTGGTATGGGGGGGAGGGGTAAGTGAGGAAAACAGTATCTGATCACCTAAGTGGCTCAAGTAACCAGAATAAAAGATGTTTCGTCTTTGCAGTGCTTCCCACATGATGGGAAGAAATCATGGCAGCCCATGCACTGCCTCTTCCACTTTCAGCCAAGAAGGGAGACATAAAATTTCTGCTCATATTTCACTTGGAAGAGCATTCCAAATGGCAATTGTGAAGTGCAATGGTGGAAAACTATCATATAGAAGAAAGCAAAAGCACAGAGCATATTTGGGGTACAATATTAAGGCCTTCAGACTCTAGTCCTTCGTGCCATCGAATTTAAATCTAGTAATTTTGCGAATAGAATATGCAAACTTTATGAATAGAAATGACTGTGTTTGTAAGAAAATGCTGAACTCATTTCTAAAGATGAAAGAGAAACTCAGTTATCATATGTGCTGCAATGTACTGATATTTAATGGTTACAAAAGCCAAGATTAAATGGCAAGATGCTATATCTAAAATAATAGTACTCCAAGTGCTGTTTTTCCTATTCAAATTTTCAAAGGATGAGAAATCGGAATGATTACTAGTCATAGTGTATAATCTTTCTAATTCTTTAGTTTTTCTAATGACTCTACAAAGAAATTATAAAAGTGTATTTTGCCCACATTTAACCAAACCCAAGAACCATTAGAGCTTTTACATTTTTATCTCCACTGGCTCTAGGGATTAATAATAAATACCTAAGCTTTCAGTGGTTTGTATTTGCTCTGGGGTTTTTTTAAGCTGTATAGAATCCTGTTGGGTTCTTGAACTTCAAAATCAGGGAATCTAGCAAGGTCTTGAGACTTAATCTATTTCCTTTTGCTTCATGAACTCAAGGTATACATAGGCAATTACTGAGAAAAGGCTCTTACCTGACAGTGAAGAGAATTGCTGATTTTTTCTCTTTCTGCATAAACAAAATTATGTTCACTTGGAGTGATAAATCTTTAGGCATTGATTTTATATAAACTCACTTCTCTGCTGGTGACAATCAAGAGTCCTTATTAACTTCTTCATCATCCCTCTTATCCTGACTAAATAATTTTATATCTGATCTTCTATAAGTGGTCTCTTTATTTTTTTGGTAGATGAAACAAAAAATGCCTTCAGTTTTTCCTCTCCTACCAAAGGTATGATTTTTTTTTTTCTCCACCTCTTAGGCTGAATTGCTACACAAAGAGTTTTGGTCAATGACCAAACATGACCTCAGCAAAAGCTCAAAAATACTTATTTGTCCATTGGGACAAAACCTCTTGCTATGATTAGGAAGTCCTGTTATGACCATCCTGTGAAGAGTCATGATATAGCCTGAAAAATAATGAGAGATATGTGACAGTTAACCCCTGTCATCTCAGACAAAATTCAGCCCAAAACTCATAGTCAAGGACTCCATTCCCTGACCCTATCTGCATTGACATTAGCGAACCCTTTGATTTGTGGGGGTTGGGGGGTTGGGGAAGGAACATTGAAGAAGCCATTACTTCTCTTTTGAGTTCTTGCTTGCATCTTTGCTGTGACTGAATAAAGGCTCAATTGTTAATTTTAGTTTGTCTTATTGTCTTAACTGACCACATCAAAACCTGGCAGCTCAGACCTCTCACTGACCCTGTTGAATTGATACAGCTCAAGTGTTATATGTTGACAGCTTTATCCTGTATTCCTTCAAGTCATATACATGTGATAATAATGCACAAATCTGATAATGAAAATCAGTGTCATCCTAGAAAATAATCCATGGTTAGATTATTTTGGTTAGATGCTACCCTGAGATAGCATATTAATCAAATTGTTGGTGTTATTAGAAGCGTGGTAGACACCACACATCTATATTTTGACAATGTCTTTTTTACCACCACAATGAATGATTGATACTTTGGAGATAAATATGTTATAAAAAATATAAGCCCTTAGTGTACTATGAATTACATGTTTTTGTTTGATGTGCCTTTTATAGCTCTGTCATGGAAAAGAATATCACTTAATTCTGTCTAAATTGTTCTTTCAGATTCATACCTCATAATCTGACAAATAGCTTGGAATATTTTCCATGATTTCTTATTTCATTTCATGGTTATAAATTTCCAAGATTGTCCAATGTGTTCTACCCCAGGCAAGAAAATAAAAGCTGAAAGCTTGTGTCCTTGTTCAGAAGTTAACTTTTGTCAGGTAGAGACATATAGAATGTAAATAAAGAGTCTTCTAGGTATCTAATATTTACCAGAAGCAAAGAATAAAGGGCTAGCTGAATGAAATATGCTCTAATCATCATCTCTGAGTGACAAGAAAGTAGTAGAATCAGTCCACTTCAATTGCCAGGCAAATAATTACATCAGAATGATACAGATACATCCCCAAATGTAAAGACTAAACATTATTTCAGCATAGCTAATCTTTACAGTGAGAGGTGGCTCAGACACTTGGCATGAAACAAATTCAATGCAGTGATCACTTGTATCTTGCTTTCTAGGATGACTGCATCCAATCCTCTTTCACGTTGAAGGCTCGTCTTCTTGCTTCCTCACCCTGGGAATTTTTTCGTCCCATTCCCCTTTATAAAAAAAATAATAATAATTAAAAAAATAAAATAAAAGCCAAAAACAATATTGTAGGATCCCTTTTTTTTTCTTCTTCATAAAATCCGTAGAAGCCCCACTACTCTAACTCTCTACTTCCTTCTTCCTGTGACACATGGTGGGTCAGGGAATCTCAGGCATCCTGCAACCCAGAGCTGGTAGAAAGGAGAAGGCTCCCTCTCCCCCAACACTGTAATAACCTCCTGGATGCCAACACAACTCAAAGTCTTTGCTTGTCAAAACTGCCTTCTACCTAGAATCTTCATTAAGGAGGATGTTTGTTGTTTTATGATTGAACTGCCCAGGAAAATGGTCCGAGTCTCCAGAAACTGTCATCGAATGAGAAACACTGGAATGCAGTATTGTATGCACAGGAAGATACAGATTCTGCAGTCTGACATGAAATTTCCTGGGTGGGGCCAGAAAGTCTTGCATCCTAGAGCCTTTCACATTTAGCTGACTTAATTACCAAGCCCACAACCCTCTTTTCCAAGCAACTTGAAGCTTGGGAAAGTATAGTCCATCCAACTGGTGCTCGTTTGGTGAAGCAAAGCCTCAACTATACACTCTGTTTTTGGGGGTAGACATGGCATGGAGATTAACCTCACTCAGTCCTCTGACAGCCTGTATACACATAGTTGCAATTTCTGTCACCTGTCCCCCACCTCGTCCCTATGCCAGGCATCTGATCCTTGCTATGCTATTAGAGGAAGTGGTTGAAGGTATTCCAAGTATTCCTGGTTCAATTTGGAAGAGCGTATTTTTAGCCAGTTGGCACATCTTTTGTATAAGCAGCTTGGAAGTACAGTCCTGGAATCTAAACATAATCTAGCTAGTGCTTTTTGCATTGACGTCTCCAACATCTGTACTTACGTAGACATCTTCTCTGTAGTCGTCTAGTAAATGTTCTAGATGGTAAACATAAATTATCCTCCAGCTCATCGTCTACCCCTTTCCTTCACTGGACATTTGGCTCTTCTATCACAGCCACCAAGAAAGTATTTACTTTCAAATTACCCATGCAATTGCATTACATGTATTAAATTAGTAAGTGCTTTAATCAAACATAGTAGGAGTCCTGCATTACTAAGTAAAAAGTTGTGATTAAAATAAAGAAAAGAGTATAAATGTAAATATTATAAAGTTTAATCTAAATACTAACTCTGTGAATCAGGGAATTATTAACTTTCTGCCTCCCTTCTCTTAGGTAAGAAGAGATCTACAGTCAAGATTCAGGGTTGGTGTGTGACTACATCTAGTCAGAACGAAATCTGTCTTGGACTTCCATAACATAATATGAATTATTAATTTTTAGTATAGCCATTATATTAAAATTTTCAGTAGAATCATTATTCCTGAATTTTATAGACTTTTATTCTTATGTTACATTGTAATAGGACATAGTAATATAAGAAAAATTGGAAGTACGAATTTCAACAGATTATAAAAAATACTGGTGGCTCCTAGGTGGTTCAATTGATTAAGCATCTGACTCTTTTTTTTTTTTTTTTAAAGATTTTATTTATTTATTTGACAGAGAGAGATCACAAGTAGGCAGTGAGGCAGGCAGAGAGAAAGGAAGGGAAGCAGGCTCCCTGCTGAGCAGAGAGCCCAATGCAGGACTCGATCCCAGGACCCTGAGATCATGACCTGAGCTGAAGGCAGTGGCTTAACCCACTGAGCCACTCAGGTACCCAACATCTGTCTCTTGATTTCAGCTCAGGTCATGGTCTCAGGGTTGTAGAACGAAGCCCCAGGTCGGGCTCCACACTCAGCTCCACACTCCCAAGGAGTCTGCTTGGAATTCTGTCTACAGGTCTCCTTCCCCCACCATGAATGTAGTCTCTCTCAAAATAAATCAATACACAAATAAAGTGAGTAAGGAAGTAAGGAAGGAAGTTTAAAAGAACTATTTTTTTTTAATCAAGACTCTTATGTGTAATCCTTCGTAAATTTTTTAAAGTGACGGTCGGTGATGGCACCTCATTTTATTTTGATTTTAAAAAGCCCTTAGCTCTAAAGAAGTGGAAATATTGACATATTGACATTTATATAGTGAAAACCTCAAATAAAAATTTGGGGTTTTATTGATTATTAGGTTGTTTTCTCTAAGTAGATCAGTTTGGTACCTGACAGTTGATACTGGAAATGACCTTAGTGACATATAATACCTTACTTAAGTAGCATTACTCTAGAAAATGATCAAACGGTTCTTGCAATGTGAATGCTTTGCTTACAGTATTTGTTGGTAGTTAGTGCTTGTCAGAATGTTTTGCATTGTCCTGTTTTCATGTGTAACTTCAGTTCCACGTTTATTCATTATATATGGTGAATTTTTAGAGTAAAAACGTTGTGCCTATTTTAGTCTCTTGGCTTTTCCTCAGATAGTGGCATATGTATGTGGGAGGATACTTGCTATGGAAAATGAATACAATCAATCACACCACCTTCCCGAAAACCAGTCTCATGATCACATGGGAGGGACTAGGGCAAAGAGACAAGAACATCAAATAAGGATGCAAACTTTAATTTAAAATTGTTCTGCAGGTGAAGAATCGAAAAGAATTCTTTGGAGAATATGCTAGATTGCTAAACTCTCTCAAAGAAAGTAGTAAGAATGTCATAAGTAGAAATAGAAGTGGGAAGTAAGAGGCCCTTCGATTTTAAAATACTTTTTTCAGATTCACTCATCCATTGGTTCATTCATTCTTTTAACACACACATAATTCACTAAATATTTCTTGAGCTGCACTCTACTCAATTAACTATAGTAGGTCCTGAATATTCAAAGATTAACTTTTTTTTTTCACTTCTTCAGGGTTTCAGAAATAGGCTACAAAATAAATTTGCTCTACAAAACTACTCTACAGCATGTCAAGGGGTATATAATAAAATGCAGATAAGTGTGAGACTGTATGTAAGAACACAACAAAAATCTGTCCTATTTCCACCTACAGAGGTCTTGGATGATGTGGAGAAGGAAAGAAGGAGAAGAGAGAAATCAAGGAGCTTTCAAATAGAAATGGTATTTGTTCTATACCTCGAGGATACCCTATGCAAACTAGGGGTTTGCGTAGCTGGATAGGAAGAGTTTGATTGTCAAGTGTAGAAACCAGCCATATTGTACATTGTCTTTGGAGCTGGAAATATGATGAATCACAACGATTTCATAGTTCTGTTGTTATGAAGTATATCGATAGTAATTGTGCCAGATAATCTCCATTCTAATAGATTCACCATCCACCTTTTCTGCTCCATTCTGTGGCCTGCAAAGCTGATTTCTGTGGGTTTCATCAGTCTGGCACCCCTGCCCTCTGGCTTGTCATTATGTTTGGTTATAGGGAAGCCCCGGGAGGAGATTGGAATGTGGATTAAAAGGAAGATCAAGGCATTGATGGCCCACAATCCCAATCTCTGATCCTTCTGTACCAGGTGGAGTTTTCGTCAGAGACTACACGGCTCAAGTGGCCACCATGGCAACCATAGCTCCCATCACAACCGTGCCTGGATTGCATTCCTAGAGCTAGGAACAGACCCCAGAATTTGTAGGCATTCGAAAACCTTTGCTGGCAGAAAACAAAGTGACTCTTTCACACAGATCATATCACAGCAATTCTGATCAAAGTGTTCAAACAATACCCATTTCATTCAGAATAAACTCAAAATCTTTATCATGATCAAAAGTCTCCACAGTATCCCTCCTTCCTTCCTCCCAGCCCCCACAGCACATATCACATATCCCCAACTACCCCCGTTCACTTCTCCCCTTCTGCCTCCTGTCATTCCAGTTTTCCATTTGCTACACAGTTCATGCTTTAGGATCTTCCCATTTAATATTCTCTTTTCTTGAAAAGCTCATCTTATTTCTCCAAAGCTTAACCCCACCCTTCCCTCAGATGTATCCCCCACCAAGCACTCTCTCCAGAAAGGCTTCCCCGACCATTGTAGGTTTGTAATTTTCATAGTCATCACTCTCCTCCATTTTTCTCTGTAGCATTTGCCAATGAATTATTTCTTTTTTTTTTTAAAGATTTTATTTATTTTTTTTCCAATTTATTTATTTTCAGAAAAACAGTATTCATTATTTTTTCACCACACCCAGTGTTCCATGCAAGCCGTGCCCTCTATAATACCCACCACCTGGTACCCCAACTTCTCACCTGCCCTGCCACTTCAAACCCCTCAGATTGTTTTTCAGAGTCCATAGTCTCTCATGATTCACCTCCCTTCCAATTTCCCCCAACTCCCTTCTCCTCTCTAACTCTCCATGTCCTCCATGCTATTTGTTATGCTCCACAAATAAGTGAAACCATATGATAATTGACTCTCTCTGCTTGACTTATTTCACTCAGCATAATCTCTTCCAGTCCCGTCCATGTGGCTACAAAAGTTGGGTATTCATCCTTTCTGATGGAGGCATAATACTCCATAGTGTATATGGACCACATCTTCCTTATCCATTCTTCCGTTGAAGGGCATCTTGGTTCTTTCCATAGTTTGGCGACCGTGGCCATTGCTGCTATAAACATTGGGGTACAGATGGCCCTTCTTTTCATGACATCTGTGTCTTTGGGGTAAATACCCAGGAGTGCAATTGCAGGGTCATAGGGAAGCTCTATTTTTAATTTCTTGAGGAATCTCCACACTGTTCTCCAAAGAGGCTGCACCAACTTGCATTCCCACCAACAGTGGAAGAGGGTTCCCCTTTCTCCACATCCTCTCCAACACATGTTGTTTCCTGTTTTGTTAATTTTGGCCATTCTAACTGGTGTAAGGTGATATCTCAATGTGGTTTTAATTTGAATCTCCCTGAGGGCTAATGATGATGAACATTTTTTCATGTGTTTGATAGCCATTTGTATGTCTAGATTGGAGAAGTGGATCCAACAGCACATTAAAAAGATTATCCACCATGATCAGGTGGGATTCATCCCTGGGCTACAAGGATGGTTCAACATTCGCAAATCAATCAATGTGATACAACAAATTAATATGAGAAAAGAGAAGAACCACATGGTCCTCTCAATTGATGCAGAAAAAGCATTTGACAAAATCCAGCATCCATTCCTGATTAAAACGCTTCAAAGTATAGGGATAGAGGGAACATTCCTGAACCTCATCAAATCTATCTATGAAAGACCCACAGCAAATATCATCCTCAATGGGAAAAAGCTTGCAGCCTTCCCATTGAGATCAGGAACAAGGCAGGGATGCCCACTTTCACCACTCTTGTTCAACATAGTATTAGAAGTCCTAGCAACAGCAATCAGACATCAGAGAGAAATAAAAGGTCTCCAAATTGGTAATGAAGAAGTCAAACTCTCTCTCTTCTCAGATGACATGATTCTTTATATGGAAAACCCAAAAGACTCCACCCCCAAACTACTAGAACTCATACAGCAATTCAGCAACGTGGCAGGATACAAAGTCAATGTGCAGAAATCAGTGGCTTTCTTATACACTAACAATGAAAATACAGAAAGGGAAATTAGAGAATCGATTCCATTTACTATAGCACCAAGAACCATAAGGTACCTGGGAATAAACCTAACCAAAGAGGTAAAGGATCTGTACTTGAGGAACTACAGAACACTCATAAAAGAAATTGAAGAAGACACAAATAGATGGAAGACCATTCCATGCTCTTGGATCGGAAGAATAAACATTGTTAAAATGTCTATACTGCCTAGAGCAATCTATACTTTTAATGCCATTCCAATCAAAATTCCACCGGCATTCTTCAAAGAGCTGGAGCAAATAATCCTAAAATTTGTATGGAATCAGAAGAGACCCCGAATCGCTAAGGAAATGTTGAAAAACAAAAATAAAGCTGGCGGCATCACGTTACCTGATTTCAAGCTTTATTACAAAGCTGTGATCACCAAGACAGCATGGTACTGGCATAAAAACAGACACATAGACCAGTGGAACAGAGTAGAGAGCCCAGATATGGACCTTCAACTCTATGGTCAATTAATCTTCGACAAAACAGGAAAAAATATACAGTGGAAAAAAGACAGTCTCTTCAATAAATGGTGCTGGGAAAACTGGACAGCTATATGTAGAAGAATGAAACTCGACCATTCTCTTACACCATACACAAAGATAAACTCAAAATGGATAAAAGACCTCAACGTGAGACAGGAGTCCATCAGAATCCTAGAGGAGAACATAGGCAGTAATCTCTTTGATATCAGCCACAGCAACTTCTTTCAAGATGTGTCTCCAAAGGCAAAGGAAACAAAAGCGAAAATAAACTTTTGGGACTTCATCAAAATCAAAAGCTTCTGCACAGCAAAGGAAACAGTCAAAAAAGTAAAGAGGCAACCCATGGAATGGGAGAAGATATTTGCAAATGACAGTACAGACAAAAGGTTGATATCCAGGATCTATAATGAACTCCTCAAACTCAACACACATGAAACAGGCAAACACATCCAAAAAATGGGCGGAAGATATGAACAGACACTTCGCCAATGAATTATTTCTTATCTATATACTAGATTGTTAGAATTCATTTGGTCTTCTCTGGCTAGAAGATACATGAAGAGAAATATTTGGATTTGTTTTCCCATTACATAACCATTATTAATATTTACTGAAAGAAAAAATTGAGTGAATGAAATTTCCATTATTTATTGAATGCAGTAGTATATTAGAATTAGAATCAGTGCTTGTTTTCTAAATAGTATTATTTGTTCTAATATTATAATAAGAAAATATTTCTGTACACCAAAATCATACCTTTTTGTTTTTTCATACATCTTGAATACAACTTTTATCTTTTGAGTTCGGTTTTCTTTTTATTATAGCATATTTTTCAGTACTTCTATATATGAGACACTATATTGATAAATTGTCTTCTTTTTGTTTTTGTAAAGACTTCTTTATTTTGCATTAGCACTGAAATAATGACACAGCTAGTTGGATTCTAAGGTAACAGTTGTCTTTCCTTCCTTGACTACTTATCCTTTAAAAAGACGGAAACAGTAAGATAAAATATCCTTTTTTTAAGATAAAATATCTTTTATATTTACCTAGTAGTTACCATTTCCAACATTCCTACCTTTTCATCTGTAATTTTCCCCTCTGCCTTCAGGAATTCCTATGACATTTAATTTAATGCAGGTCTGCTAATAATTATCTATTTTTTTAATGATATTTCATAAATACTCTAGGTTGAGAACTTTTTGTCTATCAATAAGAGCCACTCTGCTCTATTCTGTCTTATATTGTTTCCAAATTGTATTCTTTCATCACTATGTCTTCTCTAAATCTGAATCCTTTTTTTCCTCTCCCTGCTTGTAAGATTTTCTTGCTAGTACCAGTTTTTACCAATTTGATGATGACATTTCTTGTTGAAACTTTCTTCGTGTTTCTTGTGCTTGGGGTTGGTTGAACATTTTAAGTAGGTGAGTATATAGTTTCGTTAAATTTTAAAATTCTACCTATTATGTTTCAAATATTTTTCTCCTCACCCGTTTCTTTCAGACTTTCCATTACACAGATATTTGGCCAATTAAATTTTATCCCACATTAATTGATCATTTATTAATTTACTTTTCAGTGTTTTTTTCTGTGGTTGATTTCTAATGGCTTCTTCTACAAGGTTCTTCAGTTCAGTATCTGGTGTTAATCCCATCCCATCCAGTATATTTTTCAGTTCACATATTGTATTATTAATTTTTAGGTGTTCAATTTGGGTCTTTTTCTATCTTCTATAGCTCTTCTTAACTTGCTGATATTTTTTCTTTACTTTCTCACACATATGAAATGTGTTGAATAATCTTGTCTAATAATTTTATCTGTCATTTTGAGGTTTGCTTCTACGGATTGATTTTTCCCATCAATATATGTCATATTTTCCAATTTCTTATGTGGCAGTTTTGATGGGATGCTAGACATTGTACATTTCAACTTTTGGATGCAGAATATTTCAAAATATTTTTGTATTCCTACAAATCCTATAGTTTTTTTGTTGTTTTGTTTTGTTTTGTTTTGTTCTGAGATGAAATTAATCACATGGAAACACTTTGATCTTTCCAAAACCAGCTTTAAACTTTGTTAGGTAGGAACAGAGCAAACCTTTTATCTAAGTCTATTTTGAGATACCACTCCTCCCTTTCACCTTGAATCACAATTCCATCTTCTTAATTCAGAGAGATAATTTGGGTTAGCTTCAAAAATCCTTCTACTGACTTAGCAATCAGAGAAAGACAATTACCATATGATCTCCCTGATATGGGGAATTTGAGAGGCAGAGTTGGGGATTTGGGGGGTAGGGAGGGAAAAAATGAAACAAGATAGGATCAGGAGGGAGACAAACCATAAGAGACTCTTAATCTCACAAAACAAACTGAGGGTTGCTGAGGGGACAGGGATATGGAGAGTGTGGCTGGGTTATGGACATTGGGGAGGGTATGTGAAATGGTGAGTGCTGTGAAGTGTGTAAGCCTGAGGATTCACAGACCTGTACCCTTGAGGCAAATAATACATTATATGTTTATAAAAATAATTAATAGATTTTTTTAAAAATCCTTCTATTGACTTGCCCTGAAAACTCTTTCTGATAAACAGGGTTGAGTAATCACAGACCTCACCTGTTTTCTTCCCACTATCTTAGGGATTGCTGTTCTGTGTTGCCAAGTACGCAATGTCTGATGACTGCTATTTCATGTGTCATGTATTTTATTTACTTCAATTGCAGGGTAGATCCATTACCTGTTGTTCTATCTTGTATGGAATTGGGAAAGTTGGAGAAGAAAAAAAATATATAATTACACAGGATAAAATGATTTCATAATAAAAGGGAAAATTTCATAAAGAAAATATTAAAATCTTAACACTGAACCTCATACATATATACTTTTAAAATATACGAAACACACACATACATATATATATAAAGAGAGAGATAGAGAGAATTTTAAAATCTCAGAAATCAATATATTTAGTTCACAAAATATAATACTGGTTATGCAAGATTTGAGCAAATATAAGTAAGTATAATCTATTGGGTATCGCATACTTTTGCAGTCAGCAGTTTGGTAATAGACATTTTCTAGCTTTTAAGTGATATTTTCCAATTAAATCCAATTAAATTAGTAAGCCATAAAGGGAACCTCAAGAAATTACATTATATATGTGTGTGTGTGTATGTGTGCGTGTTTTCCTACAACCTACATATCTACAAAACTATAACCCCAAAACAGTGAATAACAGGCACAATGTTAGGGATTCCTGGGTGGCTCAGTTGGTTAAGTGGTCAACTTTTGATTTTGGCTCAGGTCATGATCTCGGGGATCCTGGTATCCAGCCCTGCATAGGGCTCCATGCTCTGCAGGTAGTTTGCTTTAGGAATCTCTCTCTCTCTCTGCCCCTCATCTCCCTCTCTCTAAAATACATAAATAAATCTTTTAAAAAGCTAGATGCAATTTTAGAAAGAAATATACCGTATTATATACCAATCATGGGTAGAGAAAAAGAAAAAAAATAGATTTGGGGGGAGGAAATGTCTTTGGAATAGAGTGACAAAAAGTTCCAAAAACCAAAGCATGTACTATTTTTTCCTGCTTCTTTTTAGATGTCAAATTTTATTTGCTATTTTTTTCTTTAATCAATGAGTTGACTTTAAAAATGTATTTATTGTCAGGATATAGCATTTCTTTATTTTTAAAACTATAACTATGTAACCATCACAGACCCATTTCAATGATAAGTTGTATTACTACTTCTGGCATAAAATTGCATCGTTTTTTAAAAATCCAAAACAAGTAAACAAGTACCCACATACAAGAATACAGTTAAAAGTGGCCTGAGTAAAATAGAAATTCATTTAAATTTTTAGGTCTTACTTAATAAGCCTATTCATCATACCACTTGCTGTTCTCCAATGTATTTTCATTTGAAAAAAAAAAAAAGAAGTGAGATGTGATAGTAAGCTTTTTCATATATATTTGAAACAAGAAAATATGAATCTCACTAAAAATAGACTTTATAAAATAATTATAATTTTGTAGGCCATTTAGATTATTTCAATTTGTTTGGTTTTGATTTTCTGAAAGTATATTAGCATTTAAACTGATTTTATACTTGGACAAAAACATAAGTACAAGATAAGTAGGATATCGCTGCATTTCTCTAAAAACATTGAATAATAATTATATTGTAAGCTTTACTAACTTCTTAGTTTAATTATGCTGTATTTTCTATAATAGGATGATCATACTAAACAACCATCAGTAGGGAATGTGCTTTAAGCTGTTTTCTTCCAGTAATTAGTAAGGTGATTGAATATCCACTAAATAAAGTGGGAGAATTTGTAAAGACCACTTGGGAGAATGTGTGCATTAAACACGCATAGTCTTTCTATAATCACTATGCTTTAAACCTAATTAAACTCAAGAGAATCCAATTAAATGAAGGGGAAACAATAAAGCAATAAAATGATTTGAGGATAAGTTTGATACTTGTAATCCAAAATTCTTTAAGAGTTAAACCCTATGATTAAAGTTTTAGGAAGAGGTAAATGGACTACTTGCAAAATGGCAAACTCTGAATTTCAAATTGAATTGCAAATACAACTACTAGCTGAAATCATTAAACACAACTTTGAAAAAAATACTGATTTAAACACTGTGTTTGGTTCCACCCGTTCAAGGATACTTAAGACTATTTGTCTTTTTCTTACATGAGTGTATAAGTTATATATTTTATAAAAACTTTTAAGCTCTGATAGCATAGTTTAAACATTCAAACAAGTTAATCTGTAATGATATCACTGGAGCATATATAATAATGTTTAGAATTATTTAAATTAGATGAGGTAAGGGAAGATGGCAATGAAGTAGGAGGACCCTAGTCACACCTCATCCCACAAATAAAACTAGATAACTATCAAATCATCCTAAATATCCAGAAACCGACCTAAAGACCGGTAGAACAAACTCCATGACTAAATGTAGAGAAGAAGTCTCAATGAAGAAGGTAGAAAGTATAGAGGCTCATTTCTCATTTCAGGAGAGAAATGGATCACAGCCACTGCAGTGGTCACAGAGAAAGGTGAGAGACAGACTAGAACACAGGGGAGCACACAAGGAAAATGAATTCCCATAGCAATGGCTTGGAAAGCCAGAGGGACCATTATAGTGAGTTCTTGCAACCAGGAAGGCTTAAAGCCTGAAGTTTTAAAAGTTGATGAGCTTGGCTGGAATAGAAACCAGAAAGCATTACACTCCTCTTCAAGAGATGGGAGACAAACAACCTGAGGACATGCAGCAAGGAAACAGCAATCTGAAGAGTGCCTAGGGCACAAAATAGGGAGATTATTTGCTCATCTTAGAGTGCGTCTCAGAGAAAGAGCAATCACAAAGAGACACCTCTGGGAACAAAGGAACTGATAGGCACCATTTCTCTGCCACACCCTCCCTCCCCCAGCATAAGCACAGAGGCTGTATGTGGGACCCAGTGCAACAATGACAATTGTTACCTAACTTGCTGATACCAAGCTCCACTCCCAAGCTTCTGTGGAGCCACCCTGTCTCAGTCTCCTTGCCTCAGTTCCAGTGATGTGGGCCCCCTTGCCACAAGACTAGCCCAAATCCCTCCTCATACCCCATCTCCTGACTGGGGAGTTTTGCAGAGCCTCAGTTTTGGTGGCAGTGGTGGCAAGTTTCATTTCACAAATAGACCAGGGCACACCTAGTTAAAATGTTCTACATTCAAACCAGGGACTAAACACTGCCCAGAAAAGGCAAAGAGAGTCTCTGTAGACTACGGGCGGAAGGATTAAACATCCAGGACCAAGCAGAAGAGCATACAGCACACATGGAGATTCTCCTGGAAGTGCCACACCCTTGGGAAACAGGGAATGCTACATGGCAGGGCACTATAAAAACTCTTCTTCATAAGGTTATTACCTCCAAGAACTGGAGATATAGCTGACTGTCCCAACACACAGAAACAGGCACAATGGTTTAGACAAAGTGAAAAGACAGAGAAATTGATCCCAAATGAAACAGGGCAGGGTTATGGCCAGAGATCTAAATGAAACAGATATAAGTATCATGCCTGATGGAGAATTTAAAGTAATGATCATAAGGATACTCAGTGTACTTGATTGAGACCCTTAACACAAGGATAAGAAATAACATGGCAGAGATAAAGCTCAATAAATTAAATGAGAAACATGCTTGACAGAATGAACAGCCAGCCTGGAAGAAGCAGAGAATTGAATGACCTAGAAGATGGAGTAATGGAAAGTATTCAAGCTGAACAACAACAACTACAGAAATACAAAATGAGAATAGGGTTAGGGAACTCAGTGACTCCATCAATATAATAATGTTCATATTATAGGAATCCTAGAAGAGAGTAAAGGGGGCAGAAAATTTATAGCTGAAATAATAGCTGAAAACTTCCTCAGTCTGGGGAAGGAAACAGATATCCAGATCTAGGAGGCATAGAGATCTCCCATCAAAATCAACAAAAGCAGATCCACACCAAGACATATTATAATTAAACTGGTAAAAGATAGTGAAAAAGAAAAAAAAAAAATATATATATATATTTTAAAAATACATATATTAAAAGCAGTAAGACAAATATATATATATATATTTAAATATATTATATATATATATCATCTATATATAATATATATATATCAGTCTTACTGATATATTTATATATCAGTAAGACAAAAGAAGATGGTAGCTTATGAGGGAAAACCCATAAGGATAGTAGGGGATTTTTCAGCAGAAACTTTCTAAGCCAGTAGGGAGAGGCATGATGTATTCAAAGTGCTGACTGAGAAAAATCTACAACCAAGAACTCCCTATCTGTCAAGGCTATCATTCTGAATAGAAGGAGAGAAAAAGAGTCTCTCAGACAAATAAAAACTAAAGGAGTCCAGGACCACTAAACTAGCCCTGCAAGAAATATTAAAAGGAACACTTCGAGTAGAAAGAAGAGAGCAAAAGTGACACTATAAAGGTAGGAAACACAAAAAAGTAAAAATACCTATGTAAAAAATCAGTTAAGGAATTCAACATATACTTAAAATATGGGGAGGGAAGGAGTAAAGAATGGGTTCAAACTTAAATGACCATCAACTTAATATAGACTGCTATATATGCAGAAGAAGATATATACAAACCTAATGGTAATCATAGATCAAAAACTATTAATAAACATGCAAAGCTAAAGAAAAAGAAATGCAAATACATCACTAAAGAAAATCAGCAAACCATCAAAAAGAGAAAGACAAGAAGGGATCAGATAAAATTTTAGAAATAACCACAAAACAAGTAATAAAATGGCAATAAGTACATATCTATTAATAATTTGAATATAAGTGAACTAAATCCTCCAGGAAAAAGACATAGGTTGACATATGGATAAAGAAACAAGACCCATCTGTATCCTGCTTATGTCTTTCTAAATTAGTTTCCTGAGACAAGGGAAACAAAAGCAAAAATGAACTATTGGGACTACATCAAAAGAAAAAAACTTCTGCACAGCAAAGGAAACAATAAAAAAAAACAGGAAGACAACATACTGAATGGAAGAAAATATTAGTAAATAAAGGGTTAGTATACAAACTATATAAAGGACATATGAAACTTAACACCCAAAACCAAATAACCCAATTAAAAATGGGTAGAAGACATAAACCAGACATTTCTCTGAAGATATGCAGATGGCTAACAGACACATGAAAAGATGTTCATCATTGCTTACTCAGGGAGATACAAATCAAAACTACAGTGAGATATTACCTCACACCCTCAGAATGGCTAAAATCAACAATTCAAGAAGCAACAGGTGCTGGTGAGGAGTGGAGAAAGGGAAACCCTCTTGCACTGTTAGCAGCAATGTAAACTGGTACAGCCCTGTGGAAGACAGTATGGAGGTTCCTCATAAAGTTAAAAATAGATTTACTTTATGATCCAACAATACCACTACTGCATATTTACCCTAAGAATACAAAAACACTAATTCAAAGGGATACAGGTGCCCCTATGTTTATAGTAGCATTATTTATAATAGCTGAGATATGGAAGCAGACCAAGGTCCACCAACTGAGAAGTGGATAAAGATGTGGTATATATTTACAATTAAATATCATTCAGTCATAAAAATCAATGAAATGTGCCATTTGCAATGACATGGATGAAACTAGAGAATATGATCCTAAGCGAAATCAGTCAGTCAGAGAAAAACAAATACCATGTGATTTCACTCATATGTGGAACTTACAAAACGAAACAAATGAGCGAAGGGGAAAAAAGAGAGAGAGAGAGACATATCAAGAAACAGATTCTGAATTATAGAGAACAAAAGGAGGGTTACCATAGGGGAGATGAGGGGTGGGTGGGTGAAATAGGGAATGGAAATTAAGAAGTGCACTTGTCCTGATGAGTGGCAAGTGATGAATGGAATTGTTGAATCACGATATTGTACTAATTCAGTAAGCCTTAAGAATTAATCAAACTTCTGGAAGGTTGAGAGAAAACTAACTTTTTTTCCAGAGATCTCATTAGAAATTAAAAATCATAGTGTATTATGTGTATAATTAATCATATTTATATACTTGCTTTCATAATTACTTATATTTAAATGTGCATGTCAAATGTAGAGATAGTGCCTGATATTTCAGGCATATAAAATTGTACTGTTAAAATTGTTTTAAAAAGTCCATTTCTTTTTTTAGAAATATGATAGTTAACTGTGAATAAAAGAGAAAACCCACCTTGCTTTACAAGTGTATGTGGATTATTTCTAATTTACATTCTTCATCTGGGCTACTAACTTACTCAGTAATTTCATAAAATGACAGTCTCATTAAGAAAAAAAATTTGAAGATTTTGGAGCTCAAGGTGACAACAGAAATTGTATACAGCTTTTTCCTCATCATCCTAAAGCAAAGCATGAAAAAATAAACATTGTTCTATATTTGATGAAAATATATATTTTTTACATAAAATTATAAAAAATGGAGGGAGGGAGAAAGAACAAATAACCTTGAGATGATGAATATGAAGCAGGTGTGTGTGTGTGTGTGTGTGTGTAAACTGGTTTATACTGTGGAACTAAGTAATATTTCAGGGATTTGAGCCATTACGCACAACAAGGAATGAAGATTAAAAAAAGATTAAAAAGATTAAAAAAAAGAAAAAAGATGAAAATGAAGAGAGAGTAGGGGCGGGAAAGAAGAGTTTGTAAAAGCACGCAGTCTGACCCTTATATTCACACTTAAATCTCGGACTACTGGGTGAAGAAAAGTTCCTCTACTAAGCAAGAAAGAAGGCTCCGAGGATGATAGTGGTAATGGATCATGATGAAAATGGGAATGAAGTTCCTTTGATATGTGAGGAAACAAGTTATTTTTCCCATACAAGGCCTAACCTTCACAGGCAGAATATTGGAGGATATTTTTATGGATGATCTAAATTGCTCAAGAGAAAAAAAAAAAAAACAATAAGTAATGATAACTTGATTTTTTTCCATATACAATGCAATATACTGGCTTTGTTCTCCTAGAATTTTAAACCACATTCCTCAGATTCCTTTATAAATAAATTTCTCGATTGAAATTTAATCCCACAATTCACAAAATTTTGAAAAAGTAGAAATGGGGTAGAAATGATCTTTCTGGTGTTGATGCTATATAGGAAATTCTAGTTGTGAAGTATGATTGTTGAGAAGGTGCATGGCATCCTAGCCCAGGGGCACAGTGTCTACTCAACATCACCACCACAGATGTGCAGATTCATTGTAATTGCAGCAGTGATGTCCTGCCCAATGTTACAGGTCTCATACCATGTCCTTGAACTAAACAGTCCAAAATAATCAGGCTGCCTTTTCCTCCTCCAGACATTCAACCAAAATTTCAAATACCTAATCCCTTCTGATATCACTTCCTACTCATAAAGGGGTTTATATAACCTGTATTGAACCCAACTGATAGAATCATTATACCCCTAGCTCTCCCAAACACACACACACACTACACACACAGTTCATATACATAGGCAGTTCTTTTCTGCTTCACAATTTAATATGAATGAAAAAAACAGGGGACTCATACTATATGAGCTAAAATTCTCACCATCATAATAGTAAGAAAATGTTCTATATAAAATTGAGTCAAGAGAACAAAAATATTTAGAAATATGAAAGTAAATACCACCAAAAATACCTGTATATACCAATGAAAGTATTTGACTCGGAAGCAGGTGAAATAACAGGGACATTGGAAGGTTGATACGAAACTTTCAAAAGTAATTGAATTTTTAGATTATTTACCTTAAGGATTAGATTAAAACATTAAAACGGAAAGAGAGCAGTGTTGAAATGAGTATACCTAATTGCAATAGCAAACCTTGTTCTACTTAAATGCATATATATATTACTGTGCACTCAATTTATAGGTAGTAGCTCATTGAGATGCTACTCATAGTGGTAAATTTCTCAATATATTTTAAATATAGAGATGTTATATGTAATATATGTAACAGTATGTATATAGTCATAAAGTGGCTACTTTCTGATCTAATACTAATTGGTTAAAATTAAAGGTAAATAGTTTAGTAGCCATCATTATAATGTTACAATTTTAGAGAAAGTGATAATGGATTTTATATAAAATAGAAGTCAAATGTATAAAGTGTTGTGATCAAACAACTTTTTAAAAAACATACCCTTTTTATATTTTCCACAATGTGTATTGGACACCCCATACTGTTTTAGAACTTAAAGGAATCAAAATGAAAGGGTTCAAAATTGAAAGTAGAGAAGCAGTAGTTTATTGATTTTCATTTTAAATAAAAACCTTGAGCCCTAAAGACATGAGCCAATTCTCTTGTTCCATTTCCTTTTGAGTTTCAGACGCAGTAATTGGAAAAAGTTTGTTGTCTATTTGGGAAAGTAACAAAAAGATACCTATTTCCCAATTTTTAAAATATAACTTCCTCTACTCTTGAAGATGTGTGACTACAGATAATGAAAATGCCATTAACTTACCTATGTGATTCCAACAGCAACTGACTAAAATTATTAGTTATTTATTGTCAGTTACATAAAATATCTTATCATTTATCTAGGATTTCTGTGTCCTGGACTATAAAGCCATCTGATTTGTTTTATGTTTATTTTTCTTTCTAAAATGATGTTTAATTGCTTGAATATAGGAAATCTTTATTTTTAAAATATGTAATATCTCGTGTTGTTAAATAGACTACGTGAGTTATATAAACCACATTAATTTTCATAAACACTAGAAGTCCATGAAATACAGCTTTAGGACTATTAACATCTCCTCATTCTCCAAGGCATTCAGGATGCCACAGCATGAAAATTCTTGAATTAACATTAGGAAAGTAAAAAAGTATGCTATGTGTTTAAATGTGAAGAAGATAAATATAATCATGGCATCTGGATGCTAGTGGGAAGTCATCCCACTGTGACTCTTGACTGAGAATAATTGACTGAGTGAGTGGATCTGGGGACATGCAAATAGATTATATTCCTGGGGATGGGTGAACTTTGTAACCTTATCCTTCGTGACTGTTTTTTGGTAAATAAAGTCTAAATGTTTGAAAAGTTGGTTGCAAAATCTATAAAGGCATAAAATTAATAATGTAAAATTAATACAATTTTAATATTGTTTTTGTTGGCCAAACTTAAGTTTTATATATATACATATACAGAACTGAAGTTTGTGTGTGTGTATGTGTGTGTGTGTGTGTATTTGTGTGTGTGTATATATATATATATATATATATATATATATATATATATATTTATATAAAGTAGAGAATGGCAAAGGGGCAGAGGGAGAAGGAGAATCAAAGAGTTTCCATACCCAGTGCAGAGAATCTAAGAGTTTCCATACCCAGTGCAGAGCCCAACCTGGGGCTCAGTCTGGCAACCTGAGATCATGACCTGAGATGAAATAAAGAGTCAAACTCAACTGACTGAGCCACCCAGGCACTCCTCTAATTAATATTTTTACTCAAAACATATTTAAAATAAGTTTTTTATAAAATAAATAAAATGTTAAAGAGCATGTCTATACATTGTATACTGATAGTTTACACTAATTGTTAAATATTTTAATATCTTTATATACATAAAATTACTAATTTCTTATTTGTAACATTCTGATATCAATGTATTGATAATCTTATTCATCTTAAAAGACTTGAACTCATCTTAAAATTAGTTCAGCAATCTTATCAAATGTGTTCATAAAACTTGGCAGATTATCTGGTAATAGGACATGGAGAGAATGAGTGCTTACACTCTCAGAAGACAATTAAAATTCATGAAGAAACTGACAATATATTTGAAGGGACTAAAATGAGCAAAGAAATGCAAAATGTTAAAAAAATGTATAATGGGGATATTGCTAGGGTATCAGATAAGAACTATAAACTAAGTTTTTGTCTGGGATCTTCCCCAGACTCCCCTCATGTGGAAAACTATATAGTCTTACAATGTCTGGAGAAGATGATGGATTTTCCAACAGCTGAGCCACTGGAAATTTAAAGGGAACATTCTGGAAGTTAAAGAGCCACAGACAGTTTGAGGTTGAAAATCTAAGTATACACTCTATTTAATCCCTGCCTGATGGCTAAATTTTGTATGCCACAGGAGACCCCAGGGAGCCTGGTGAAAAGTAAACAGAAAGCCACACACATCTCAGATAGCAACAAGTGAAAGCCCTTTTGGGTTGAGATGGCAATTAGTTGTTCTTGGTTTTTGTGAGGGACATGAAAATATAAGGAGGACCTAGCAACAAGAGAATTACAGAAAGACTAAGTCCAAAAGTATTGAAGTCTATACAAATCCTTAATTTACTGGTAGTGTAAGACTTGGCAGGGGAGATTCATCATAAAGAGGTCAAATTAGATTAGGAGAGATACTATTTTCTGCATATGGCAGGAGAAACAGCTTTTATAGTTTGAGATCATTCAAGGTCACTATCTAGCATCCCAATAATCCAGCAATTCACAGGAAATAGTCACAATTATTGATGTGTTCACTACAATGTCCAGTTCTCAACCAGAAAATAGTAGATACGAAAGACACAGGAAATTGCCTATAATGAGGAAAGAAAGCAGTTGATATATGTACAATATATTCTATATTTTCCAGATTTTGGACTTCACAGATAAACATAAAATATACCAAGAATTTAAGTTAAAGAGGATATAATACGAGTGAAGCTAGAAAGTTTGTATTAGTTTTTTGATGTTGCTGTAACAAATAACAAATTTGGTAACTTAAAACAATGCGATTTTTTTTATTTTATAGCTTGAGGATTACAAATTTGAAACTAGTTTACTAGGATAAAGTCAAGTTGTCAGGAGAGTTCGTTCCTCGGCATGTAACGGGGGAAATCCTTTCCTTGCCTTGCCTCTTCCCCTTCTAAGGCTTCCAGGAATCTGTGGCTCCTGGTTATATCACTCAAATCTCTTTTCCTAATTTCACATCCCCTTCTCCTCCATTATGCCAAATCCTCCTTACTTCTGTCCTATAAGGACACTGATGATTACAATTAGAGCCTACAGAGGTAATCCAGGAAATCTTCCACCTCAAAATCCTTAACTAAATCACATACTCAAATTCCTTTTAGCCATGTGATATTCATAGGTTCTGAGAATTAGTACAAGGACCACTGGGGGATTATTATAGAATTCATCACAAAACCATAGAAAAAATATAAATATATATCAAATGAAAATTCTAGAGCTGAAAATTAAAAGTGTTCTCTTATAAACTGTTGGTATTACCATACATGATGTATCAACTTCCATCATCATTCTTTGTGATGCAGAGATCTATACAAGTGATCATTTCCACATTTTACCATTGAATTTCTTAAATAGACTGTTTTTGGAGCAGTTTTAGGTTCACAGCAAAAGAGGATACAAAGAACAGAAGATTTCCCATATAAACCCTTCCCTCATATACACACAGCCTCCCCCCACCCACTAACAATAACTCTCCAGCATGGTACATTTGTTACAATTAATAAGCCTATGCTGATACATAATTACCACCCACAGCCCATAGGTTTACATTAGGGTTCACTCTTGCCCTAAATTTTATGGATTTTGACAAAAGTATACTGACATGTATCTGCCACTGTAGTATCATGGAGAATAGTTTTACTGCTATAAAATTCCTGTGCTCTGTTGATCACCCTGTCTTCCTCCTTCTGCTATCTCTACATCCCACATCACCGATTTCCAAAGCTTTTTCTCAAGTCCAGTGGCATGAAAGTATTCTTCAATGATCTCTAAAATATCAAATAAGTAAACAGATATACAAAATTTTAAAAAAATGTAAGGAAAGCAACCCCTAACTTTTCAGTTACCCATTTGTTGCTTTGATTTTCATATCAAAATCTTTGAGCTTTCTTTCTTCCTTACTGTTTCACTTCTCAACTCTCAAGGATTCATTCCTTATGAATCATGTGGTTCTCTGCACTCCTCACTGTGGTTTGAACTAGTTACTTCTGGATGTTTCTTCTCAATCATGTTTTCAAATTCTTCATTCACTTGACCTCAAATTACTATTTTTCCAGGCTTTAAACATGAGCCACATGTTTCCTATCTATATACTTTTTCTTTGATTCCATCATCTTCCATTTTTACTTACATGTACATTATCTTCCATATTTACTTACATGTAGATGACTTCTGATTAATAGATATTTTTAGACCTAAACTTTTGGTACTTTTTATACTAAATCACTTACTTCTTACCTTAACTGGTTGTTCCATAAACATACAAATTTAATATATCCAGAACTGTGCCTTTTGTTTTTAACAACTCAACATGTCCCTATCCTATTTTCCCCATTTCAACAAATGCCGTTATTGTTCAGACACTTGTTCAAGCATATTTTGCTTACTAGCTATGTTCCCAGTGTTTTGACTCTCTGACCATACTTTACAACATACAACTTTTTGAGCTAGATATAATCATTTTCATTTTAAAAACAAGGATCCTGTTGGTTGGGAGGCTTTAGAAAAACTTTCCAAGTTCACATGGATTTTATAACAAAACAGCCCCTCCTATGCTGTTTTCCACTGATAATTCTATGAATTTTCTTGTATAACACATTTTAAAGGACTCCAAAATATAACACATTTTAAAGGAAACATAATATGATTCATGATTTAAAATTCATTTTTCCCTTCAAATGAGGCATCTGGGTTTCTGGGCATTTATTTTAGCAATTATTCCATTGCTCAAAATATTTTAAGCTCCTCATTGCATAAGGATATGCTTTGCATTGTTTTTTTAAAGGATCAAAATTTTAACAAGTTTTTTTTTTAAGAATTATTCTTCTATGAGAAAGATCTAAAGCATTTAAAAACAATTATAATTATGAAATTTTTAATTAAAATGAAAAAATAAAAATGAAAGATACAATTTAAAGTATTGAAATATTTGGATATGTTTATGTATGTTGTATTCAAATATGTTTTCTTTCAATGTAGTCATTGTGAGAGATATGTGTGCATTCCAATAATGCTACTTGCTTAAGAATTGTTGTTAATCATTTTTCAGAGTTGTCTGAGAGTTTATTAGTTATAAAAGTATTCAGAAATTTGTATTCACTTCTCATATTTGAATATAAAGTTGTATATTCTAAATTACAAAAATAAAGGCACTTCTCTAATTAGTCATCCATTTTTATCTACCTGCTTAGGCACTTAACTATACAGGGGAAAATACAGTACAATTAAGTATGAGAAACTAGTTGGTTTTAATTACTAATTTAGAGCCAGTAAGGTGCTAGCTAGCTATCCTCCTGTGTACTGTTTGGTAAATGAGTTCCTACCTGGCTCATGTTTTAGAATGAAGAGTTATGGGCTTTATTTGGTGATTGGACAACTTCTGCTGAGATGTTACCTATAGACTTGGAGCTTGAAGGAAAGAAAATCTCACATGTTCTCAGGTATCTGTTCTGCTTGCTATTTATTTATTTATTTAATATTCTATTTATTTATTTATTTTAGATTCTATTTATTTATTTATTTTAGAGAGAATTACAGCAAGGAGAAGAGCAGAGGGAGGGGCACAAGCAGGCTCCATGCTTAGCTTGGAGTCCAATGCAGGGCTTGATGTGATGCTTGACCTCATGAACCCTCGACTTCATGACCTTGAGGCCATGACCTTAGCCTAAATCAAAAGCCAGACACTCAACCGACTGAACAACCCAGGTGCCCTGTTCTTGCTTTTAAAAAGCCTAAGCAAGGAGAATCTAGGTTTCACCGTAGGTGGAGCCTTTGACTCTTGGTTTCAGGTCTGGTCATGATCTCAGGGTCATGAGATCAAGTCCTGAATGGGGCTCCATGCTCAGTAGGGAATCTGTTTGAGATTCTTTCTCCTCCTCACACTTTGCCCTTCTCTCTCTTGTGCTCCCATTCTCTCTCTCTAAAAAAAGGAGAAAAAAAAAAAAAAAAAACCTTGCCTAATTCACTCCAGAAAGGAATATGGAAAATAAATCTTAATATTCTGTATCTTTGAAGAGATGAAGCCAATTAAAGTACTGATAACAATAATTACTACCCTTTTTATTATTTAATAGCCATTCTGTGCCCTTTAGAGATTTTACTTAATACTTTCCTTTCTGTACAACATATTTTGGTTATTTCTTCTTCCTTATTTTAAAAGTAATCAAAGTGAAACTTGTGCTAAGAAAGTTAGCCAAGTTTATGTCTTTAGTAAGTGGGGAATTAGTAACTAGTTCTAGGTCTATCTGTATCCAAATCCAAGGGGAAAAATAAAAGAGAGAGAGAAAAAAAAAGCCATGCTTAACTTGGTTTAATCTAACATTCCTTAAATTATTTAACTATGGAAAACCATTTCACTGCAACTATTTAATGCCTGTTAAAGGTGTCCATGGAATGCCCTTGAGAGAATGAGAGTTACTCTTAACTTACATGTTTTGAAGACAATAAACTTAAATTAGGCTGTATTAGGGTATTTGTCCAAGGTCATAAAGAAAGGTAGAACCAGAAAAGCATTGCACAGTACTTAAAACATAGTAGGCATTTGGGATATTCGCTTTTATCTCTATATTTAAAATTTTTGTGATCCTCAATGTAGTACCTTTCCACTATAGAACAACTTCTTAAATGAAACACTAGTAATGAAGAAGTACTAATGAGTCAATTCCACAAAAAAGAAAGGGACTTTAACTATCATTTGGGAACATTTCTTTTTCCTGGATTACTTTTCAATATTCCTTTAGAAGTATTACCTCATTTAATTTTTTAAATGATTCTGTCAAATAGGCATTATTTCCTCTTTTTTCACAGATAAGACAGAGGCTAAATGTTGTCATTTTTCAAAAGAAATTATTTATAAATGAAATGTTTTCGTCATTTGCAACCAGATTTGACTAAGTTTACACTTCTAAATCAAACAGAGATAGAAAGTGAGTTTGAGAGCAAGAGCAAAGTAAGAAAGAGAAACAGCAGGTTTTCACGCTACATAGGTGATTTCCAATCTTAGCGAAAGCAAGAAAGTAAACAGCCTCTCAGCAGATACAGCCAATTGCAAGGGTGGTTAACACAGAGGGCACACTGGCCCATTATATGGAAAATTCAAGAGGTTTTAGATCCTCAGGTAGAGTCAGGTAAACTTAAAATTAAGAAAGTGACTAATAATATCAAACTAATAGGAAAAATGATTATTAGTTGATCATCAGCAGAGTGTGAAATACTAACAGGCAAGAAGCAGTCTATCTGACTCGTTTACATGTCCCCCCTTCTTAGCACAGTCCTTAGCACTTACTAGGCTTTCAAAAGTTTTTTTGTTTGTTCTGATTTTTGTTTTTCTTACACATGAAAAACTTTTGTGTTGTTTTTTGTTCATACATAGAGTTTTCAGTAACACTTGAGTAATACAAGAGGAACAATAATATCTTAAAATGCTAAAAATAATTATGTGATTTATAGTTTTATTCTACATATATACTGGTGGTTGATTAAGACCCCTATGTGAAATCTGATATTTTAGAACTCTGTGAGCAAAGAAAAAGACATATGTGCATAGTAAATAACTGTCATCTGACTTCGATTTTTATACTACAGGAGGAAATAGCCTTTCCAGAAAACTCAACAGATAGACACTCTGCACTACAAATAGGGCTCGAAATGGACATGAAAATCCAATTCAACCAGATTTCCATTAAGAAGCTAGTTAGCAAAATTAGATCACCCAAACATGAATGTAATTCACATTTACATGTTATTTTAATGTTAAAACTAATTTTAAAATTCATTTGTTGGGAGGGCATCTGACTGGCTCAGTCTATAGGGTATGAAATTCTTTTTTTTTTGTTTGTTTTTTAAAGATTTATTTATTTATTTGAGAAAGAGAAAGAGAAGGAGCAAGAGCACAGGAGGAGAGTCAGAAAGCATCTGAAGGGTACTCTGCATTAAGCACAGAGCTGGACAACGAGCTTGAACCCACGACAAGATCATTACTCTGGCTGAAACTAAGAGTTGGATACTTTATCAACCACACCTAACCAGGCACCCAAACAGCATGCAACTCTTGATCTCAGGGTCATGAATTCAAGCCCCATGTCAGTAAGAAAACTAGTTAAAAAGTCTTTTTTTTTTTTTGAACTCGGAAAAACATAATTCATATGATATTACATATGATGTGACAGGAGTGTTCCTGGGGCACACTGTAGTCAGGTTCCTCTAAGCCCTTCTCAACTATGACTGGACCTTGGCCCCATGCCTTGCCAGGCCTGTGTAGCCCAGTTTTAGCAGAAATTCTGTTAAGTCAGGTCAGAAAGAATCCCCATATGCGATCTCTCTAACCTCCCTTAGCAAGAATCTTGTTAGGTCCGTTTAGCAAGAATTCTAACTTTCCATCCAGTGACTCTCAAGATGGTTCTTGCACATAAATCCTCTCTTGGCCTTCTTCCACCTGGAGTCAAAGCCAATCTCTCTCCCAACTTGCAACAGTCTTGGCACCCACTGCAATCGTCATGAGTTGTCTTCCATACAAGTTATCACAGGTGTCAGAACAAATTGTTTTTTTTTTTTATAGATGTTAAAATCTGTAAATTACAAACATAGAGGCTGAATGTTTCTGGAAAAAGTATTAGGGGCATTTTTGCAATGATAATACAGTCCAGATGAGAGTAAAAATATTAAGATGACAATTATATTTAGTTAGCATTCAAAATTAATGAAGCTGATCTGTGTGAACCAGGGTAGATGTGACTAGAACTCATTGGCAGAGGAGGGCAGTGGGCGACAGAAAATATTTGACTGCATTCTACTCAGTAAATATGTGATTAAAGAATGGGGGGGGTAACTGTAAAGCAACTGTGCTCTTTAAATCTTAGCGTGATTAATAATTTGCACAAATATTTAAAATTTGAAGGGTAAAACTATTTCTATCACCTCTTTGTTCAAGTTTAAAAAATTTTATTCTCAGTACTTTCATAAGCTATTTTTAAGGTACCTTCAATTATGCTATCTTTCCTCCAAAGAACTAAAAAAATTATTGTTACAATTTGAACTTTTGAATGAGTTCATTAACGTATTTCTCTGTATTGACAAATTTATTGTAACCCATAATTAACAGATCAGTTTGGAAAATTCTTAAGAATATACCTGGATATACTTTATCTGAAAAGAAAATGCGTTTCCTGTATTCTAAAAGGAATGCATTTTATAAAAGTGGGCAATATATACCATATTCAATAAGTTTCCTCCCCTAAATCAGTGGATTTTAAATATTTCCTTCAATCTTAAATGAGGATAAATTGAGCAGAGTAAAAATAGTGTTCTATAGAAGGAGTGGAGAGAGCTATAAGTAAGTAAATCTGGAAAATTATTTTGAGGTAGAATGAATAGGAATGCATCATAGTTTGTTAACATTTTAAGAAAGATGAAACATACTAGGAAGAATGACAGAGCAAGAGTGAGAGCTGGAGCAGGAGCAGGAGAGGGAGAGGAAAGGGGAAGGAAGAGACAGAAGAGGAAGAAGACAAGGAAGGAGGGAAGAGAATGACAAAAAAAGACAGAAAACATGTTTAGGTTATTGATGACATAAAATGTATTGGTGTATACTTTGTTGGTTGCAAGCTGCAAAAGCTTTATTTGAATTTATTTTTCCTGGACAATGTATAGAAACAAATGCAGATTGAAAGAAACAGAAGAATCAAGGAATTGAATACTGTTTCTCATGACTGATCCTGACTTTACTAATTTTTCGTTTTCTTGTGAAGTTTTCCAAGAGGCCTGCTTTTGGGCCAAGTGCCTGTTCTGGACTAATGAATCAGTATGTCCAGGGGAAGGGAATTATGGTTTGATCCATCTGATCATGTGTTTACTTCTGTGTATAGGTGGGGAATTTTCATCTTTAAAAGGCCACCTCACAGTCAAAAGTCAATCCTTACTATAGCATGGGAATCATCAGTTCTGGATGGAAAATTCCAGAAAATCTTGCCTAAGAAGTGGCATCTGAACTGCATTTAGAAGGAGCAAATAACAAGTTCAACTCAATATGTATTAAAAACTTATTAAATTCGAGTTACTATCCTACAGTGCTGTGAAGCATACAGAAGTGAATAAAATACAGTTTTATTCAATACAGGGATTTACAATCTAATGAGAGAGACCAACATATACACATAAGATGCTGTGAAAGTTTCTTGACATCATTAAATTAATCCTGAGAGATACTAGGATGTCAGACATTCTTAAAACGTTTAGCCATTATAACATAAGCAATAATGGCTTGGGACAAGTCAGCTGGATAAAAGTCAGCCCATTGAGGATGGACTTAGTTTTGATAATGTTTCTATTCACAGTTATTGACTACATATGGAACCAGGAAAAGACAAGCCTCAGAGGATATAGAGATAAAACATTTGGTACAACTTCATCCAGGAATTTGATATATATTGAAGGCTATGGACTCATTTAAATTCATCTGAATCCATATTTTGCAAGATTACTAAATCAAGAGTGGTATAAATCACAGATGGTTTGTAAAAAGAACATTCACGTGCATAGCGCTCATGTGGTCGGCCTATTTCCCTTACAATACCTCTCTTAAGTAGATCCTATAGCGATCGCCATTTGCAAATGAGAGAACTCATGTGCGAAGAAGTTAAGAAACTTGTTCTACAGGATAAGTAGGAAATCAGTATTTAAACTAGAGCAGTGTGACTCTGGAGTCTATACTCTCAAGTGAAAACAGGAAGACACCAATAAACATGGAAAGCAGAGAAGAGACCTGTTCTGGAACTTTCAGGAAAATATTTCGTAAAATGTTTCAATTAGAAACAAGTACGATGTGAGTAAATGAGTGAGAAAGTTAGCAAAGGAGAAAGTTGAGGTCAGATCAAATAACTGTAGGTTTGTTAAGTGGAGTATCTTTTAGTGATCAAGTGGTCCAATATTTGGCCCTGAAAGTTGGTTGTTGGAGAGGTATCTTTTATTTATTTATTTATTATTTTAAAATTATTATTTTTTTAATTTTCAGCATAACAGTATTCATTATTTTTGCACCACATCCAGTGCTCCATGCAATCCGTGCCTTCTATAATACCCACCACCTGGTACCCCGATCTCCCACCCCCCACCCCTTCAAACCCTCAGATTGTTTTTCAGAATCCATAATCTCTCATGGTTCGCTTCCCCTTCCAATTTCCCCCAACTCCCTTCTCCTCTCTTTCTCCCCATGTCCTCCATGCTATTTGTTGTGCTCCTGAGTGTGGTTGGGAGATAGAATTGGGGAGCTGGTTAAACTCAACCAGCTGGTTGAACTCAACCAACTGAGCTACCCAGGTACTCCAAGAGATGCCATTTAAATAAGAATGCTATTTTCTTGATTTTTCTATTTTGGTTAGAATTATACAAAATGATGTCTAGAGAGGGATGATAAATTTTGATGCTACCATCCAAAAATCACCTTTAATGTGGGTCTTTCTTTCTAACCCACTGCACCTAACAGAGTGCATGGAACCTAACACAACTGCAACATCCTTGACTCATCCTTCTCATAAACCCTATGCCAGATGTCATTGGCTCAACTTCAAAATTTCTTTTTTAGTCCATCTCCTTATCTGCATTCCAAGTGTCAGTGTGACAGCAAACTAGTTCAAACCAGTGATATATTCTATTTCAAAATACTAAAAGAATCTAAGTGGTCTTATTGATCAAGAATGCTCTAATTTCAATGATCTCAAGATACAAACCCAACATAGTTTCCAAGTAAAACCTATGTTAAAAATCATTTGCTAATCCCACCAAATAAAGTCTGATTCCTCAAACTGAATTAAATGGACCTGTATGACTGGGCTGCTGACCACCTTTCCTTCCTGGTCCTCCTCTACTCAACTTCAGCTCTTTTACCCACATTGGTTTCAAGTTATTTTTGCCCCTCACTTTCAGAATTTTGTGTATGCTTGTCTACTTAAAGTATCTTCTTAACTACTAGCCCTTTCCCAATTTAAGTCTGAGCTTACAAATCAAATCCTTAGGTAAGCCTCTCCTTCTTCCTCTCAGACTGATTTCTAACTGCTTCTATGATTATTCCTACTACAGCGCCTTTTTTTTTTTTAATTTATTTATTCACAAGAGACAGAGAGAGAGACAGGGGCAGAGGGAGAAGCAGGCTTCCTGCAGAGCAGGGAACGCAGCTGGGGCTTGATCCCTGGATTCTGGGATCATGACCTGAGCCGAAGGCAGATGCTCAACCCTGTTTTTTTTAACTTTGTTATTATTATTATTATTATTTATTTTTAACACCTACAGAGAAGTTGCATATTATTTATTCAGTTTTAATTATTGTTGACATTTTACCCAACTTGTTTTATCGCTTGTTCTTTCTCTCAATCTGTAAATAACCACAGTATGTAATAATGTATGTATATACACACATACAAACACACATATATAATGGCATATCTAATAATATATTATATGTACTATATCTAGATATAAAATAAACCATTATGGAAGTGTATGTTATTAAACATAGCATATACAATGTGTATAGATACACGAATACAGTTATATATATTTTACTAGCATATATACTATATGTATATATCCATATATATCCATTATCCATATATATCCATATATATCCATAGTATATATCCATATATATAGTATATATCCATATACTATGGATATACTATTATATATTATATATACAATTATATAGTCCATATATACTGTGCATATATACACAGTAACACAATATACAGAGTATGTGTACATATATGGCATATACATTGAAATATATATGCGTATATGTATGCATATATGTGTGTGTGTGTGTATATATATACATATATATAATTGGTTCTGTTTTCTAGAGAATGCTAATACATTAAAGAATCATCCAACATACATAGACACACATAATGTCACTGTGTTTCCTTAATCATTAATCTTGGTGCTAATTATCAAAGTGTACTTTCATAAGAATCATGTACATCATTCTTTTCATTCTTTTTTGTAATATCCTTTCAGGATCTTATCCATTCATCCTATAAATCTGATTTGAAACTGTTACTTCTCCATGAAAAAATATTTTTTATTTTCCTTCACTAGCTGTGATTCATATGTATTCTATTAATCTGAAATTGCAAAATCATACTTCTTGAAAACTTTTCAACATATATACACTTAGAAGTGTTTTTTACTTGCTGTTGAACTCCCATTAGAAATGTGTACTACAAAAAAAAAAAAAAGAAAGAAATTTGTACTCCAAAGATCATTCATGCACATCACTATACTAGGACACGTTGTTTTGTACTTCTACAATGTTTAAAGACATAATATGCTGAGAATTTCTTGTATTTTGAAGTCCTATTATAATACAAATTAGATGAGCAAATTTGCTCTCTCCAGCTAGTATTTTCCAGTTAAAACTTCTCTTTGAGGGCAAAGGTAAATAATAATTTTTGGTTATTGCTTGAACTTCTGTTATCATATTTATTTACTTTAGTCTCCTCAACATACATGACTTAGGTTAGCATAAGTAGCTCACTTCCATACACACACTGAAACACTTGTCATCTGGGTAGTCTGGAGAATACAATGATTAATTTGATATCTCAATCTTCTTCGGAATGGGAAACATGTACTAGAAGACATGAAAGTACTGGTAAGCCATAAAAAGTTATGCTCCGGACATCTTGCTTTATCCTTTATTTAATGGAAATCTTAAGTCTGTCTGTACCTTAGGCTCATTTCTATCACACTAACAGACATACAGTATGCTTTTGTGAATCTAAAGTTCACTTAAAAAAATAAATGCGCGATTACTACTAAGAAAATTGTTTTAAGTAGGATAATGGGTCTTGAGCTAAATTGTGAAGTGTAAGAAAGAATTTAATTCACAGAGCATGGGTCAGGGGAGGTCACTGAAGGCACAAGAAAAAGGTTGTTTTCATTAAAATGCATGAAAGTGAGGGAACAAGCTACACATGTAAAACAGCACATTAAGCCTTATTATCACCCACAACGTTGACCTTGCACTTTTCAAACCATTTAAGTCGACAATTCAAATAAGTGTTGGTTTTGTTTTTCTGTATAACTTACTTCATTATGCCTGACTTTGGGCAATTTTTACCTCCAATTTCTTTGCATTCATGATCTTTACCTTTGCAGAAAGATCCTCCCACCACATACTTAGAAAAGGAAAGAAGTGCAATAATACAAAAGAAAGATACCCTTTCTATTGTGTGCTTATGCATTGCATGCTTATTAGAGCTATAAAAGGATCCAAGATTCCCAGTAAATTTATAATTTTATTTTTCTAGTATTTATCTTCTCTATACTTAATGCAACACAATGTTCTTCTTGTACATGGTCTCCTATGGTTTTTGTTTACATTAGGTATTTCACGGAGTAATCTATCCCAGAAGAACCCAGCTACTTCTTTCCCACAAACTTTGGCAACAATTGCTCCACATTTCCTAATTTTAACTTTTTGTTGCTTTGTTTTTTCAAAACTCCTTCTCCAAAAGTCATGATCTAGATTCAAAAGGGGCATTTGGAAGTCTTCACCAGCATAGCAAGATGGTTTCCAACAGTTTTGCTACTTCTGAAGATAATTTCTTTGCATAGATAATGCTTTAGTGGTATAAATAACTGTCCAAATGTAACTCAGATATATTCCCTGAAACTCCATAGCATATTTTTATCATGAGACAGGAAAGAAGAAAAAACACAAATTGTTACATTTGTTGGGAATGAATTGTTATAGCTTTTTAAAAGTATCCTTATATTCACATGAGAAAAAGTGTCAAAGGACGCTAAGCTAGTATGTTGAGCTTGAATCAACTTAATTCTTTCCGGTTACACTATAGTTTCCTTCATTTCCCCTTGCAAGTTTATAAAATCTTAGGTTGTATTTTTCACTTGCATATTTTTATAAGGATACCACAGGTTTCCTGACCTCCATCTCTAGAGATGGAATTGAGTTAGCAGATTAAATTGTAAAAAAGCTGTATTGGGTCAAAATAAGAATAGGCTTAATAATTGAAAATCTGATTAACTATTGTGACAAGTTATTGAACAAAGATGGAGAATTTTTGTCCCTAGGCAGGCAATTGAAAAAAAAATAACATTCATTTTTGAAAAGAAGCAGAGAATCTATTATTTTCTTTTAAGATTTTGGATTTTACATCTATGTAAACCTATTTATCTTAATTCATGAGAGAGACAGAGCATAGTAATAGAGAATACAGAATTTAGAACCAGACTTGTAGGGTTCAATTCTTGGTTCTACCACTTAATAACTTTGCTATCTTGGTGAGTCCTTTGCCACGGCTTCTTCAAATATGGCTCTGATATAAAATGTGGACAATTACTATACCTGCCACATAGTGTTTTACTATCATTCAGTTAAATTTGTGAAGAATGCAAAATAGTACCAACATATACTAAGCATTTCATAAGATTTATAATTTATATAGAATTTATAAATCTGGTTTATTCATCAAATAGAAACAATGAACATGGTCATGGTTCAAAAGAGAAAAATTTAAAAATTCAGTGGCTGTAAAAAATTCATAGGTGTCTTATTTTTGATATCTTCCATATTTGAGAATGCTCTCACTTACTTAATTTTAAGAAAATGTACTGTGGTCATATATATTTAAGCTATAATTTTTTTCTCTAGGAAAATTGTAGGTGTTGATCCATTGCTATTTGGTGTTGAACGTTGATAGCAAGAAGCTTACAGAGAGCTGTGGTTTTCTGCTGGTTCATGAATTAACTAGCTTCACAGAGATGTCCTAAACATAAAGATCTCCAATCAAATTCAATGATATGGAGAAAAAAAAAATCTGCTCTTCTGTAGATATTAAATAAGTAATAATGAATATTAGTATTAAAGAAGAGGACTACATGGTGTTTTAGTGCATAGAGCCGGATGAAATAATCTATATAGTGCTAATGCCAATATTTCATTTTTAAAAAAAATTTAACAATGGTCTTAGTGGCAACAAGTGACTAAAAGCTTTGTGAAAGCATTGTGTTTATCTTGTTTTCATTTCTTCTTCTGTAATAGGGGTGGTGCATGGTTAATGGACATCATTACATGAATATGTGTTGACTTAATGAAAAAATATGACTACTCTTTTTTTCTCAATACTTTCTTATTATTTGGCCTATTTTTAAAATCAATGAATTCTATTTTTTTAGAATAGCTTTATGTTTACTGAAATATTGAGTGGAATGTGTGGAGTTCGCATATACTCCCTATCCCTCTTATTATTAACTTCTTGCATTAGTGTAGTATATTTTTTGCAATTGATGAGCCAATGTTGGTGTATTATTAACTAAAATCTGTAGATTATATTAGAAGTCCCTCTTGATACTATACATTTTATGGATTTAATGGATACATTATGACCAGTATCCATCATTATAATATTATACAGAATAATTTCACTGCCCTAAAAATCCTAAAAGATATGTGGTTAATCTATTAATTCATACTTGCTGCTGCCCCTCGGAACAATTTGTTACTTAAACTGTAACCCCTGGAGGATTTTACTAGTTACCAAGCACATTTAGATATGGCCTTAAGAAATACATATACTGGCAACAGGTCTTTGGGGAGAAGGACAATGTACGACCGTGAAGCTGGGCAGCTGGGGATGCCCGGCCTGCCCAGGGCAGAACGCAGCCTGCTTCAGGGAAGCTGAGCACCCAGGAACCCCGGTCAGCTCAGGGTGGAATGAAAACCGCCTGCTTCCCTTTTCTGTTATCGCTCCTTTCTCTTCCCAGAAGCGCCTGTTGTTAGTTAGATGAGTCCTCTGAATGTGCTTGGTTAACTATAAACTTTATCCTCCTCCTGGCCTGTCTGCAAGACGGGATTAACGTTTGACCTTCATCAATCCTTCTATTGGCTCTTGTTTTCCATCCAATAAAAGTGAGACTGTGGAGTTGCTCGTGAAAGCCGTCCTTTTCGACTGGTGTCCCCTGCTCCCCATCTCTTGCAGCTGACTTGTTTGTGCCTAATTCTTCTCTCGTCGCCACCAACTGAAAGCGGCACATGCTTACCTTTTGCTCCATTCTTCCTAACTTCTGGTTAATAAGCGATCTTTTTACAGTCTCCATAGTTTTGACTTTTCCAGGATGTCACAAAATTAGAATCATAATAATGCAGCTTCTTCAGATTGGCTTCTTTTACTTAGCAATATGTATTCAAGATTCCTCCATGTTTTCTCACGGCTTGATAGATCATTTCATTTTATTGCTGCATAATATTCCACTGTGTGGATATATCAAGTTTATTTATTAATTCACCTGTTGAAGGAAAACTTGATGGCTTCCAAGTTCCTAGGCTTATTTTTCAGCTCTCTTTTCCAGCTATTTACCAAGTGCTTTTCAAATTATCTTTCTTAGTGATATCACCGTATCTATCAGCAACTTACAGATCTAGGAACAACTCAGTTGGTTGGGAGACTTCTAATATTCTAATTATTATAAGCAGCAATTTAAAACATTTCTATGGGATTCACATCTCACTTAAATGTCTATGCCTCATAACTTATTCTTCACAACTCTTGACAATATGAAGCTTCATAGATATATATTTCCAACTCTTTCTTAGATATATGAACAATTATATAAGAATGAATATACACATTAGTATTTTTCTGAGAACTGTCTAGAAGTTTCCAAATTTCATTAATGGTTAATTGTTTTCCTGCTTCACAGTTTATAAATTCATCACATCATTAAAACCTCCTGATATCTCCCTACCTATTTCTTTTTTTTTTTTAAGATTTTATTCATTTATTTGACAGATAGAGATCACAAGTAGGCAGAGAGGCAGGCAGAGAGAGAGGAGGAAGCAGGCTCCCTGCTGAGCAAAGAGCCCAATATAGGGCTCCATCCCAGGACCCTGGGAACATGACCTGAACCGAAGGCAGAGGTTTTAACCCACTGAGCCACATAGGCACCCCTCCTTACCTATTTCTAGTATTCATAACTCCACATTGATCATTATCAGGGATCCAACTCTGCATATGGCATTATGTTTTTGTTTATTTCATATGTTTACAAGTCAATTTTTCCCACAATATTTAAAATTTTTCAAAGGCAGGAAGTATAACTACATTAAAATTTCTGGCACAGAATAGGCATTTAATCAATGCATAATTAGTTGATTAATATATTTGTAAATTTATGTTCAAACTGTATTTTATCCCAAAGTTAGTACTTTATAATGAATTTACTACTTTTTTCTTTTTTGAGGTACAGTTCTATACTCAATGTTCATTGTTGTATCATCTTTGAATTCTTTGTAAAACTTGTTCTCAAATACCCTATAAACAATTTATTTAATCTTTGAATATTATAATAAGAACTAATGCTGTATTTTGTCAGTTTTATAAAAGAATGATATTAAAAAATAACTTAGCACTGAAAAAAGGCTTAAGTGAACAGAGAAACAGTTTGATAGTCATTCTGATAGACCACTAAGTTCCAGAAAGCAAACAAACAAGCAAGCAACAAACAACCAGGAGGGAGGGAGAATCTTAATATTAGAACTATTAAATTCTGTCAGACTTTTTCTTATCCAAATTTTAACAACAGATGAGAGTTGAGAAAGTATGAAAAACTTACCAGCATAATAAAATTCGGCAGATAATTCTATTTTCTGACAACTGTATTTCAAGACCATGGTGCCAAGAATGAGTAAGACCTGCCACCCTGTCAGACTAATCAGAAATAATCTGTCATTTTCTGTGTCCCTAGTTTACTTTGTGTTCCAAAGCAGACATGTAACATGGCTTTAGTATTTTTCAGACAATCCTTTTAAGTTTAATATTCTAAGAGGAGTAAGCATTGTCATTTAGACATTCTGCCTTGTAGTCATACTAAGAAAATTGGTCTGTGTCACTAGGACAGTCATAAATGTTTCCCTCAAATTGTCACCACCTTATTTTTGGTTTCTCATAAATCTCACTATGTGAGCTCATTTTAAGGTAACATTCATTAAATCATTTCATGTTTTAATATTATGTTAATTTAGTCAGTGTTATTTTTCAAATGCAAGTACTTACATGATTATTAACAGAAAATTTAGCTTATCTTGTTACTTTAGTAAGAGCTACAGTGTCTTTTCCAAGTTTTCCACATTTGAAATTTCTATGCTCCAGTGGTGTTGAGGTTTCAAAAAGGGATGAAATGTGAATGCAAAGTAAGATGATTGATAGAATAGATGGATTGCTGGGCTTTTCCACATTCCAAAAGCAAGTACTATGCTTCAGAATGATCTCTCTTTATATTTTGAAATATGACAAGAACCAAAAAATATAGAAGGTAGTTTAAAAAATAACAAAGTGAGCATCAGTATGCTCAAACCATTACAATATAATGGAATATAACATAACAAAACATAATATAGTGCATTCTATACCCTAGGTGGGCTTTGTGACTTCTCCAGAAGTATCCACAAAGCAGCACCCAATGTACTACGTTCAATATTAAATTTTCTCTTACATTTTGGAGTAGCTGCCATGTGTGTATGCATCCGTACGTTACTAAATTATATAAATTTGCCTGTTAATTTTTGTAAAGACATTTTATAAGAATGTAGATTGAAGCTTAAATATTAACATTTCAAATTAGTTCATATAATCTTGTTTTTAATTTAGACGTGTGATTGCTGAACAGAGATTTCCCTAAACAAATTGTTCATGTAGATTAAGTAATAGACTGCTGCTCACTTTTTTAATGCATTCCTTTGCTAAATGATATTTAAGTTGTCCAAACTAAAATTTAAATAATACTTTGAAGATGAGATTAAAATAAATACTTTGATGAATGCATACTCTCACCAGGACAGATCTACTTCCTTTTATGTAGACCAAGACTCTGAAGAAAACTGTAAAAGATATTATTATACTTGACTACTTTCACCCTGCATTGTACCAAAAAAATAATGCCTAAACTTCAGTTGCTACCAGTTCAACACTTTGCTGATCTATTCAATTTATTTTGCCTTTGTGATGGTCCATGGATTATTTTTTTTAAAGATTTTATTTATTTGACAGACAGAGATCACAAGTAGGCAGAGAGAGAGAGAGAAAGGAGGAAGCAGGCTCCCTGCTGAGCACAGAGCCCGATACGGGACTTGATCTCAGGATCCTGGGATCATGACCTAAGCCGAAGGCAGAGGCTTTAACCCACTGAGCCACCCAGGTGCCCTGTGATGGTCCATGGATTTACATGGGAGAAGGGTCAGCCTGCAAACATAAATCTAATCATTTTTTAAAAAATCTAATCAATTTTATAGGACCAATTTTAGTGTATGATCTTCATATAGAACTCTTTTCTGTTCTACTTTCAAGTTTTAATTAGTTTAATTACCCAATCAGTAGGAGAATAAGGATTCTTATCTATTAACTGATACAATGATCATAAATTAGATAAAGAGACACATTTATTTTTACTTCTCTTGATTATATTTATATTCTAAATAATATATTTATATTTTGTCAAAATCAATTTTAAATTCTTTTAATTTACTTATCAATATATTTTATTTATTAAAATGCATTACATTTAGAAAATTAAACTTAACATGTTTTCCCTAATAGTACTATTATTCTTGTTTGATATGATAGATGCTATAAATTCTCATCAAGTTCACCAATAATGATCAAGAAGAAAGCTACAAAAGCCCATTTAAAAAATACTGTAAAATGTGGATGCATTATATAGCAGACTAGCTTCTGATACTAACAGATATCCAAGTATGTATAATGCATTTTAATATACGGTGTTGAAATAAATTGTTGCCCTAAAAAAGTGCTTTTGGATCTTAAAAAATTTTTATATCATTGTGGTATTGCTTTGATCATAGCCAAGTGAATAACGATTTGACCACGTCCAGAGCAAAATATCTTCTACATAACCATAGCAGAGTAAGGTATATGCTCTTGATGATTAACCATATCTCCTTTGATGGAAATTAAAAATAAAATTTCATTTTAGATTAATATAATCCCACAAATAATTCTTTTCCATTTTTTCATTTGTTTTTGTCTTTGAAGATTAATAAAGTCCATTTTCAAAACCAGGGACTAATTTTCCCCTTCTATGAGTTTGCACTCATGGATTTTGATAATCTAAAGTTGCGTGCTTCTGTTATTTAAAAAGAGACTTCATATATGTTATAATTTTAACTACAATTTGAAATTCAGAGAGAATATTGATGAAATGAAAACTTTATTATAATTTGAGTTATATAAAATTGTATTCAATGAGTCAGTCATGCTATTGAAATATGGTCTCTTTATTTCTGAGTCTAGAACAGTATTATGTACTATGCCAGGTTGTTCTGTGAAGTTGAGTAATAACATATAGAGAGGTCTTAGGATATGACAGTAGTTAAAAGTTCTTGTTTCCTTTTATCTGAAAGCAAGAATATTTGAGAGACATTTAAAAAAATAGAATAACAGTTATGCACTAAATTTGTAAAATATATATAAATCAAATGTGCATAATATGTATAAATTACCCCAAAATGAGAATAACAGTGTAATATGTTTTGATTTAAAAATATTAAAATAAAAAGAAGAAAAGATTTCTAAAGACTGGAGACAGCGACAGCACCTAGGGCTCAATCTTCCTTCTTTAAAAGTAATGCTGAAGGAAGAAGAAAAGCACACAAAATCATGCCTTCAGCATAACATGATGGAAGAGAATGCATGAACTTTAAAATAATAAAAGTAGGAGCTCCTGGGTGGCAGAGCTGGTTGAGCATCTGACTCTTGGTTTTGGCACAGGTCATGATCTTGGAGTCCTGAGATTCAGCCCCATGTTGGAGCTCAGTGCTGAGCATGGAGCCTACTTGGGATTTTCTCTCCCAATCCCTATGCCCCTCCTGCTGGTTTTGTCTCTCAAATAAATAAATAAATAGATCTTTAAAATAACAGATGTAAAAACAGAAGAAAAGAACAAGTCATAGCATTCAATTTCTCACAGATCTACAGCAGCTCACCCCATGGCAGGGCAAGTGGCAAACAAAGACAGGCCTAGAAACAATGAATGGAGAGAGTGAACAGGGGTCCTAAGAATGATATCAAATGATCACCCAAAAGACTATGCCTACAGGTATTTCAGTCTGAAATGTTAACTGCATTTGGTGATTCAAATCACCATTTGGTGGGTTAAAGCCTCTGCCTTAAGCTCTGCCGCAGCTTCAGTGTATGGACCAAATACTTCCCCAAGGAAGGGTCTAAAATAATGATGGGACTTGAAATGACAACTACTAAAACTTATTGGGGATTAAAAAAAAAAAAAAAAGTTAAAAAGGAAGGGAAAGTGCTCTTTGGTCATTAGATGTTGTAGTGCAGGAAAAAAGCAAAAGTGAAAATTTTAGGTCCTGCACATCACAAGAGACCTAAAGGTTTAGAAGGCACATAACCACCCCCTCCACCCATCACCAAAGTAAACAAAATAAACAAAAGCAAAAGAAACACTAAATAACTGACCTTTTTATACACAGACATGAGGATGCCCAAATTAAGAATATTATATACAGCCCAATTACACAAACATAAACAATAATAACGAAAAAATAACATCTTCTGCAAAAGTTAGAAAACAAATTATATCACTTGTCAGTTGGGTATCCAATTGAGTTCCCTAGAAATAAACATAAAGCAGAAGAAAATTTGAGGACACTACTCCAAATGGATTTAAAAATGTTCAAGCAGGGGCTCCTGGCTGGCTCAGTGGGTTAAGCCTCTGCCTTAGGCTCGGGTCATGATCTCAGGGTCCTGGGATCAAGCCCCACATCGGGCTCTCTGCTCAGCAGAGAGCCTGCTTCCTCCTCTCTCTCTCTCTTTGCCTGCCTTTCTGCCTGCTTGTGATCTCTGTCTGTCAAATAAATAAATAAAATCTTTAAAAAAAAATGTTCAAGCAAAAAATCAAATATAAAAGGTCACTATAAATATGAAATTTTAAAGCTAAGAATATAAAAAGACAAAAAATAAAGAGAAATGATGAAACTCAAGTAAGAAATGGAAGAGAATGCACCATTTTCCTAAAAGTGAAGACTATAGCGCAGATGACTAAAAGAGGATAGACACACACACAAAATTACAGAACATTGAAGAAAGGAAAATAAGGAAAGGAATGACGATATAGAAAAAGAAAATGTCCTAGAAGAAGTAGGGAAAGTGGAAGATAAGCAAGAAACAGTAACATTTCTGTTATTGGATCTTCTGAAAAAACAAAAATAAAATAACAGAACAGTATTAATATTTAAAATTATTATCCAGGGTGCCTGGGTGGCTCAGTGGGTTAAAGCCTCTGCCTTCAGCTCAGGTCATGATCTCGGGGTTCTGGGATCGAGTCCCGCATTGGTCTCCCTGCTCAGCGGGGAGCCGGCTTCCCTTCTTCTCTCTCTCTGCCTGCCTTTCTGCCTACTTGTGATCTTTGTCTTTCAAATAAATTTTTTAAAAAGTCTTTAAAAAACACAAAATTGTTATCCAAGAAGACTTTCTATAAAGCGAAAGCCTACATTTATATATGAAATGATACACTTGATACTCGGAAAAATTAACTAGGAAAATCAACTTCAAGGTATATATTAATACAACTATTACATTTTAAAGATAAAGAAAAAATTCTAAAGGGCCAGACAAAGTGATGAAACAACTTATAAAGACAAAATAATTGTTCTGTGATCAGACTTTTCAAAAGCCATGTATGAACAAAGGACACGTAAATATAGTGGCATTTTTGGAAATACAATGAAACAATGTAACCAAATAATTTATAACCACTCCACTTATAGTTCAAGGATCAAGGCTCTAAGAAAAATCAGTTTCTATATTAAAAATATAATATTAAAATATATAATTTTATATTATATATAATATGTATATTATATATATAAAATATAAAATCATTTTCTATATTAAAAATAAGGAATTCTGTTGACATGAGGACACTTTTAGGAATCTAATATTTGATTTAGCAACATTTTTGTTCCTACAATTATTTCAAAGTAAGAAATTAAAAATAAGGAAGTAGCTTCATAAAAATATTTGAACAATCATTCTATGAACCAATAAACATTTTTTGATTGTAAAAATCTGTTCCATGTTTATCATCATATGTAAGGATGTTTATATTTACCATATAATGGAATTCAGGTTAGGCGGAGTGAGAAAAAAAGAAGGAAAAGTTATAAATGTCACATAAATACATTTCACTATTTTATTTGAAATTTTAGGAATATATCCAAATGCAAATAAAATATACATTTCAAAGTCTACAAATATTTTGGTGTTCTTTGACTTAATCAGGAAAGAGAATTAAAATTTGATCACAAATACAGAGGAAAATAGGAATAAATGGCATAGAGATAATTTCGCTGAAATTTATCAGTGTTACTGCTCTAGAGATATGCATAAACTTGAATCCTAAATATTAATCCACAGCTATATTTTCAATAAAAATTGACATAAATATTTTATGGGAATTATTTGTGCATGTGGACAGTTTTCTTCCTTTTATTTCATGATAATTTGTGTGCATATAAACTCAATGTTTGTTATTAAAGAAAATATATAAAACACACTTTCCATTGTATTCTTAAATAAGTACATAACCAACAGAATCACCTAAAATTTTCCAGTTTTCAAACTAAACATTTTATGATCATCTTCCAATGTTACAGTCTTTCAGCCAACCCTAGCAGCTGACTTTCTAAAATTGGCTCTTCTCCATGTAACATGCTTCATGCAAATGAACCCAGATGAAAAGAATTGAAAATAGCTAGTATGTGTGGTTAACATTTGGATAACTGCATAAGCAAACAGCATATGATCTTCATTTCCCAAAACATAATTGGTAACTACTGTATCTTTACAGAACAATATTTAAATGAGTGTTTTTATTACTCTTTAACAATAGCATTTTATTCACAATACTTAAATGATAAACTTAATATTAATCCACTATTAGTATATGAATATATCATATAGACATTTAGCTCTTATAACACTTTAAAATCTGTGTTACTACATAGATAATTAGGCTAAGGGAAACAGTATCAAGTGCTTGATTTAAATCCTACCCTCTTGGGATGCCCGGGTGGCTCAGTCAGTTAACCATCTGCCTTTGGCTCAAGTCATGATCCCAGGGTCCCAGGATGGAGTCCCACATAGGCTCCTTGCTAAGTGTGGAACCTGCTTTTCCACCTGCGACTCTCCCTGTTTGTGCACTCTCTCTTTCTCTCTCTCTGACAAATAAATAAATAAAATATTTAAAATAAAATAAATCCTATCCTCTTGCAATTTTTTTTCAGAAATACTACTTAACTAATTATCCATCATAACTGAAATAATCAGAGTAGAATGTGAAATAAAAAAATGCAAGTTACTGAAGAATCAATTAATACCAAATTGACAAAAGATGCTATTGTTTGAATATCAAATAACTACTAGAGCTTTTCCTTTATACTATAACAATCAATGCCAAGTACAGACATACCCAATATGAAATTATTTTATGATTTAATCATTTTCAAAACAAAGCTTGCATAAACATGTGAGGGAAATATTACTTTAGATTTATTTAGGAACGGCAGACACACAATCTCACCCTTAATGGAAACCTGTGAATACAGGATTGCATTCACCTCAAAGCAATATGTTCTTGTAAATGGAAGAGAAATAAATCAAAAATCAAATTTCAACCGTTCTTATATAGGAATTATGATGAGAAAGAAGATGTACCTCAATATCAGTGATTTGTTCTCTCCCTCACCTTGACTACAGACAATCTCAGTGTACTGTGTTCAACTTCTTCACAACAGACATCTTTCTTTGCTTACAACCAGTGTGCAAAAGGCCCTATTGTAATTTATACTGGATTCACCAGAATAAGAAAACTAAGGCATATGTTTAAGACTCTAGCTGAATGGAGATCACCCAAACATTTTACATACTCTATGCCCTTTAGATATTCACAATAAAATAATATTTACCTTTGATGTAACAGACTTGCTTTCAGGAAACAAGAGTATAGTTTAATTTAACTGTAGCAAAATTATAAATTTAAATAACAAAGTGAGGGTCACCTGGGTGGCTCAGTGAGTTAAAACCTCTGCCTTCAGCTCGGGTCATGGTCCCAGGGTCCTGGAATCAAGCCCTGCATTGGGCTCTCTGCTCAGCAGGGAGCCTGCTTCCTCCCCTCTCTCTGCCTGCCTCTCTGCCTACTTGTGATCTCTGTCTAATAAATAAATAAATAAAATCTTAAAAATAAAAAGTGAACAAAACTCACTTTAGGGTAAGACACATATAGCTTCTAGTTCACTTATCTCCATCATTTAAAAATCATTGACTCTTAAGTGTTAGAACATACAAAGCTTACACCTCAGACATGGGCTCATGTATCTTAGTAAACAAATTTCTATTAGCATTACTGTTATTTAGTATTGGACATTTTGCACCATTGTGTTAAGCTATAATTATAGAACCTAGATTATAGAATACACATGAATTTTTCTTTTTTTTTTTTTTTTGCCGTGTAAGAGATGTATAATCTCTTGTTACCTATTTTTCATTGGCTTGAAAGCATATTCTGAGGGCATTAAAAAGTTCATTGCACAACATGAATAATTGTGTGGATTTCACTAAGTAGTTTTACAATGTTTTGTTACTTCAGAGAAATTATTGGTCACTGCTAAATAGACTAATGAGTTGTTTAACAAATTTGCTAACATCTCAAATAGTGCTTGAATCATGTTAGGTGTGTTCTAGATTGTTTCTAGTTGTTTCCTAGACTTCTAAGTTTCAAAAGTAAGAAAGGGTTTTCTATTTAAATTCTATTAAAAGGGCGCCTGGGTGGCTCAGTGGGTTAAGCCGCTGCCTTCAGCTCAGGTCATGATCTCAGGGTCCTGGAATCGAGTCCCGCATCGCGCTCTCTGCTCAGCAGGGAGCCTGCTTCCCTCTCTCTCTCTCTGCCTGCCTCTCCATCTACTTGTGATTTCTCTCTGTCAAATAAATAAATAAAATCTTAAAAAAAAATCAAATTCTATTAAAAGAATTACTACCAATTATTACTACAGTTTCATTAAGCAAAGTTTTATTAACAAAATATAGGAAAATTATTATAAAGAAGAACCCTTCAATTCAAATGAATTCATGTTTATGAAATATCTAAAATAATGTTTTAATTTTTCTCACCTCATGTCAGTGGTGAACATTATTTTTCATAAATAAGGATGATCTACTGAGCAGAATTTCTGAACCATTCATCTAGACCAAACTAAAGTGTGTGTCTTTCCAACTGATATTGATTAAATATGCTAAACTGAAGATTTCATCAATGAAACAGTTTTTAGAATTACAAGACACCTAGCATGAAAATATTCTTTGTAATAAGCACATTGAAATTATGATAACAGTACTTTTTTTATGATGTTATGTTAGCACTTTAAACTTGTCCAGGGAAATTATTTTATCTAGCATTCAGGTTAATTTCTTCTTCATCATCTAGAACCACACATTGTCTAGCAAAATTACCTTTTCTTTTTTTTTTAACCTACCTATCTTCCTTTTCTAGAATGTAAGCACCAGTTTAACAATGACTTTATTTTTTGCTTGCTTGTTTCTTTCATACTCAGGACTGAGGAAAACATTGGCATGTACTAAGTATCCAGTAAATATGGAAATATATTTTTAATCAAATGAGACTTAATAATTAATCATGTCTCATACCATGCATCATTTTTCATTAATTTAAGTTTTTATTCATTATATATTATTGAAAATGAAATAGAAACAATTGTGAACCTAAAACTACTATAAAAACAAAGAGTCTTAACAAAAATTATTTTAAAGGGGCGCCGGGGTGGCTCAGTGGGTTAAAGCCTCTGCCTTTGGCTTGGGTCATGATCCCAGGGTCGTGGGATCCGTATCAGGCTCTCTGCTCAAAGGGGAGCCTGCTTTCTCCTCTCTCTCTCTCTGCCTGCCTCTCTACCTACTTGTGATCTCTATCTGTCAAATAAATAAATAAAATCTTTAAAAAATATTTTAAAAAAGTATTTCTGGCACAATGTCTACATATCATAATTGATACACTTTTCATATCTCTTTATGTGCCAAGTATATTAGTGTACCTGTGAACTACTAGTCAAACAGATTTAACATAATCCAAAACTCAGTGAATGTACCACATTTAAACATTAGAAACAACCTCCAGGAGCTATAGCTAGAGATAGTATGTATTTATATTACACAGGAAAGGTCATAGATTTTGTTTCTATCCAACAAGGGATACACTTCACATAAAATTGAGTGTTGTATAAAATAAAACCAACATATATTTCATATCAGAGGGGTAAAGAGAGATCACAGAACACACAGGCAGAAGGCAAAGAAAAACAAAACTTTGACATTTGTATTGCAGTGAACGTTTGCAAGAGTATGATGGATGGAAACAGAGCTTCTTTACAATGCAGTTAGTAATGATTCTGTATGTCAAGTGAATTATCAACAACTGAAAATGAGAGAAGAGTGATATATGGAAATAATATGGAGATATTTGATAAGGAAATACTGTTTTGCTGTTGACTAATGTGGTTTAAGCACAAAGTGGGATTCCTATGCTAAGATAAGACAAAGTCATTCATGAAAGTAGAAAATTATAAAATGGAACTCTTGGTTTGTAATGATGGGTCTTCCACTGGTAAAATATCTACTGACCCATATATGCAGAGAGAAAGCAGAAACCAAGGAAGAGGCAAGCCAATCCAGACTGGTAGTTGGTAGGTTTAATAAGGAAAAGGAAAGACAGAGGAGGTTTGTACTGGGCCCCTGAAGTAGATGTCTGCACTTGCCCACCAGAATTTTAAAAATGTATATAGAGGCCTTAACAGGGTTCAGTTATCTACACCACCTAGATGGTCTCAACAACACCTCACTCTCTCAAGGCTACATCTTTGGAATGGCTCCACATCTGGGAATGGTGAGTAGAGTATACATTCCAAGGACAGGAGTTGTGGTGAGGAGCCTCCAGTTGCTGGGTCCAGCTTGTGGGTCAACCAGAAGTCATATCCCTTTGGTGATTTCCTCCATAGGAACACAAAAATGATTTTGAGTCTTGAATGATGTAAAACTTATCATTGTCTTCAGTTACAAAGAAATTTAATGAGAAAGTTAATGTCAGAATTCTACTGCTGAATAGTAGTAAAAAGTAAGTTGACAATTTATAAAATTTTTAGATCAATAAAATAAATAATATTAGTTGTATATCATGTCCTCCATTTTTTCTTCAAAATATAATCTATCAAGTGCCTAGCATCATGTTTCAATAAATAAAACATGTCAGGAATCTATAGATAAAGGGTATCTGACTGGTTGTACAATCAAGTATACCCAGACCTTCCTCTGCAGTGTCTTCAAGACACGTCTGCCACAGTATGCATTGTCTGTGTGAGTCTACTAATAAAAACTCCGGGGGCTCCTGGGTGGCTCAGTGGGCTGAGCCTCTGAATTCGGCTCAGGTCATGATCTCAGGGTCCTGGGATTAAGTCCGTATTGGGCTCTCTCCTCAGCAGGGTGTCTGCTTCCCCCTCTCTCTCTGCCTGCTGCTCTGCCTACTTGTGATCTCTCTCTCTGTCAAATAAATAAACCTTAAAAACAAACAAACACACAAAAACCCCTCCATCTTAATGTTAGCAACATAAAAAAGATTTTTTACAGCCCATCATTTATTATTTCTTTCCAAAATCCTAAAAATCAGCTTCAAAAGTGACCACTAACAATGACAGAAGACGACTAAAATGAAGTTGATTGTATTTATCTCACCAAAATAATTGTTTCTATCATGGATAGTGAAGTGTATAACAGAACAATCAAATCTACTTTTGCCCAGACAAGTTTCAGAATCATATTTGTCCAAGAGAAGTGACTTTGTTTATTTCAATTATCTTAACAATTTAATCCTGGGTTTGTTATAATTTAAATCTATTATGGTTTGATTCAACCCTTTAAACCTAAATAATGAGATTCAGTTTTCTGAATTAGGTAATATTGTTTCAGGATCACAGTATTATGAAACTGGCAAGGATGAAGACCATAATTTAAATATGCCTTAAACAATTCTAGGATAGCTTAACATGCACATATACATTAAATATTCTTTATAAATACATAAAGTAAATAAGAGGCACTCACTTTAAACTCTAAAAGAAGAACATGGAAAAAGGCAATTATATATACTTAAATATTCAAATTCTAATGAACAGAAATGGACATATCACTAAGGGTCTTCCAACTTGGGTTAGAAAGTAGAAAGTTGCAAGGATCAATATTTTCATTCTAACAAGGAATAAGAGAAATACAAATGACATATCTTATTTTTTATGTATGTATGTGTATATATGTATTGTTTGTTTGTCTGGTTCCCCAACCCCATGGGAATGCTGAGGACTCAGACAATCTCACATACATAAATTCTAAAATGAGATGTGCAGATTCTTAGAGGAGATCTGTGGGAGTTTCCATTCCTGTGACTACTGGATGCATTGAAGGGCAAACACACCATAGAGAGAGGTAAGCAGTAACAGCCAAACTTTAATGTCCTTTTAATAGCCACCCATAGTCTACTATGAGGAGTGGGATTCTGAGAACCTTCAGTTACAAGGTGCATCCATACCTCTGTACCAGTTCTTTCCCAGGAACTTCAGCAGGCATCAAAGCCCAAAGGTAGGGTAGTAGGGCTTGTAGGAACCTCACCCAGGCCTTCACCTTCATGTTTAAGAGCATAGATTATCAAAGGATAGGGCAGGGCAGGGAAGCTGTGAAAGATCTCCAGGCATGCAGGATGCTTACCACGTGCTCAAAAGCCCACAAAGGACCAGGGCCCAGCAGGAGAACTAGTAAGGGGCCAATAGAGGCTCCGGGGCTTCCATCCATGCAGACTGTGGAAAAAGAAACGCAGTTGGTTCAGCAATTCTATGCCTAGCCCACCTGTGTGGATTCTACAAGTAAGAAACCCACAACATCTGACAGGCACAACATTCTCCAAGCAGGCAAAAAAATCCCAGCACTATTTTCTGCCCCCTCTCATCCTGAAACAGAATGGTGTTGTGTTTCAGGCACTCTCCGATCCCTTTATCATGGCTGGCAGCAATGGTGCTGCGAGGGAACACCCTTGGAACATATTGTAATCATTGCTAGACAGTTTTTGTTTTTACTAATGAAGTCAAAACATCATTTAGTAAACATAAGATGCTTTAGAGCACGCTATGCAACCCCAGCCTAGAGGCAAGGTTGGGGATTTTAACAGTCTTTTCACAGCTGTTTATATGAACCATCCCAAATTTTCTTTAACACAAGTAGTGGAACATAGCTAATTATATATGCAGGACTCAGAAAAATTATTTGGAAATGGGTCCCGATTACTAAGGTTTCACCTATGTTATTTGTTTTAAGGAGGCCAAAATTGGCAACTCTAAAACAAGTAATTCAGCCTCTACTTCATTTGCTCACGACACAGAATTCCAAATAAGCTTGCTAGGATTTTGATTGACATTGCATTAAATTTACAGATTTAGAGTATTCATGTTTTATTTATGTTGAGGTCTTTATTTCACAACCATGATATATAGAGAGACACACAAACACTATATTTATACTATATAGTAAAAAGTGCAAATCTTGCTTACTTTTCTTACAGGCAAATACAATTAATTTTGTATAATAGCATGGTAACCTAAAACTTAACTACAATTATTAATCCTGTCCCTTTCTTCCGCATTCTTTAGGATTTTTTATGCACCATCATGTCATCTTTCTTTGCAATATGTACATCATGTATTTATTTTATTTGTTTTAATACTATGGTCAAGATCTTCAGTAAAATATAGAACACTTTGTCCCTCCTGTTTTCACTTGATTAATTGAGCTAGAAGACCAATTTCATTTAATTTTTTTTTTTAATGAACTTTGTAGGGCATCTGGGTGGCTCAATTGGGTGAGCATCTGACTCATGGTTTTGTAAAGATTTATAGGCGAGATAAACAGGACACCAGGTGAGGTAGGCACAAGGCAAGATTTATTAACGGCACTCTCCGGCGAAGTTTCAGGGCTCAGGAGAAGGGGAGCCAGGAAAGTCGCACTGGGAGGAGGTGGGCACCCTCGGGCGAGGTTCCACGACTCTGGAAAGTGGAGTCGGGGTAGTCGCACTGGGAAGGAGTTGGCAGGGGTCTTTTATTGGACCAAGGCAGGGCATGGGCTCATACCCATATATGGTAGGGTATTTGGTGATCAGAGGGTATGGGGTGGGGGGTCCTGATACTTCTGTTTCCTGCATAGGTATTGGGATATCTATGGAGATGTGACCTGGGCATGCATCCTTTTGGCGGGAGAGTCAAGGGTTGAGGAAGGGGGAGGAGGGGGTTGGAAGATGGTGGCCCCGGCAGTCTTTTCTATTGTTCCTCCTGCATTCCCAGAGCCACAGACCCAACAGGTTTCAGCTCAGGTCTTTATCTCCTGGGTTGGGAGATTGAGTCCTGTAATGGCCTCGCTGCTCAGTGGGGTGTCTACTTGATAGATTCTCTCCCTCTGCCCTTTCCCCCACTTAGTGTGCATATGTGTGCGCTCTCTCTCTCTCTCTCTCCCCCTCTGTGCCTCTCTCTTAAATAAATAAATAATTGAACATCATCATCATCATCATAAAAATAAATGACCAGAAAAAAAAAAGTACTGCTTAGTTAAAAAACAAAACAAAACAAACAAACAAACAAAAAACAAGCTTTGCATTTCATTGATCTATTTTAGGTTCTATTTTTTAATGTGTTCTGTTAATTTTCTTTTTTCCTAATAAGAATTTGTCTTCATGTCTTCTTCTTCTAAGAACACTAGCCATGTTGGGTTCGGACACAGTGTGACAATGCCATTTAACTTAAGCACATCTTGAAAGACCTTATCTCCAAATATGCTGTGCTCTGGGATACTAGGGTTAGAACTTCAACATAGGAGTTTTGAAGGGTGTAGAATCCAGCCCATCAGAGGTATATTGTAGGATTCCACTTTTATTTTCACTCTTGTTACATCACTAAGAGATATTTACTTCTCTTGTTACCCTACAATTTAAAATATTTATCTTGAACTTACTGTTTTATAGGGATAGTGGGGTGTGTGATCAAATAATGCTATACTAATTCAGTTTAATATAGGAAACTTAGTGCAGTATCGTCTTATTTTTTCTTCTCCAATCATTTGTATTCTTATTGTTGTGCATCCTTCTACATATGTTAGTAATCCCAAATACACTGCTATTATTCCTGCTTGAAAATTTGAATTGGCTTTAAACAAAAAATTAAAGCAATAGAATTTCTTCTCTTTCTATCTAGTACTCTAATGAAAAATGTTTTAGAAATCTTGTTATTAGCTTATGAGTAATTGGGATTCTGTTCTTTATTCAGCCTTGTTTTTCCTCTCTCTCTCTGTTCTCCATTTGCATAATCCTAATTGCTACAAGTTCACTGATTATTGCTTTTGTAATGTTTAAGTTGCTCTTAATTTTGGCTAACAAATTTTAAAATTTCATATAGTATACATTTCCCTTCCCAAACCCCCATTTTTTTAAACATCTTCCATTAATTTCCTACTTATATTCATGCTTTATTTTGTGAATTCAGCCTAATAACCATACTTACAATAGCATTTTATGGACTTTTTCTACTAATTCCATCATTTCTGCCATTGACTGCTTTCTCCTAACTGCAACAGATATAATTGCTTTTTTGTTTTTTTTTTTTTTTTGCATGTCTGGAGCCAAGATATTATGAACTTTACCTTATTGAGTCTGTTTTTGTTGTTGTTGTTGTTCTTTTCCCTCCTTATTGAGTATTATACATAATGGTTAATGGTAGTTACATCACATCTGGCAGTCTGATCAATTTGTGCCTTGCAAAAATATATTAGAATGTTTTTTAAGTGGTCTTTATTCTAGAACTAATTTAATATTGTTACTAATGCATGGCCATTCTTGAGTCTACTGAATGAATACCTTGATGATAAATGAAGACTATCCACTATGGATAAAAACAAAACAAAACAAAAAACACTGAGAAGTCTTCAAACTCTGTGTGAGATTTGCAATTTGTTCAGACTACAGCTAACCCTTGTTCTTTGCCAGCCTTGTGGAATTTCACCACACCTTAATACTCAGCAATGGATTCAAGGTGAGTATTATTTTGATTTTTGGAGCTCTTTCATTGTATGGCACTCTCCTCTGTGATGTGCATGTAGCAAATTACAGTCATTATCCAGTTTTGGTCTGTATCATATAAGTGTCCAAGACTACCATGCTCTGCTTTGGATATCACTTCCTGTATTATTGAGTCGGGGACAAATGAGGTTAGGTAGAGAGACAGGGATAGTGGGGTGTGTGATCAAGCTCACAGAAATCCTCCAAATGTGGAGGTGTGTGAAAACCAGAGATAAGGGAACAAACAGGACCATGCTGCCTTAGGACCACCCTGCCCTGCCCTAGGAATGGGGGTATGGGTGGGGTTTTTGTTTGTTAGTTTTTTTTATGATAATCGCCTGTGACCAACAAAGAATAGCCAGACCCTAAAAATGAAGTAGGTTATTGATGGTGTTATCACTAGTCCTTGCTTAATGGTTATCAATAGAGTTGTTAAAAGGTTTTAAGTTCCTTGTTTAGCTTTCTATACCAGACCAACCCTAAAGGCCCTCCTTGGCAATCCTTTGGGGACCCCTCCACTCTTGAGAGGTATTTCTATGTCTTCACTTAATAAACTTCTGTTGCTTTACTCACTCTCCATTGTCCATGAGATTCATTCTTCCGCTGTGAGACAAGGACCTAGCTCTCCTGCATCTCTATGGTCCAAAAAAGTATTTCTAGGCAAAAAGAGGGACATCCTGCTGATGATCACAATTCTGTACTGTACGGTTTTCAGTGTCTGAAAACTATTGTTTTGTATTTTATTTAGTAAATTCTCTAGCTGTTTATTATGGCAGGTTAGTTCTGATTCATTGTGTTTGCTTCATTATGATTAATAACAGACACTGAAGATAAATTTTCAAGCATCTTAAAAATTACGTTGAGTCACTATACCATTTTCCTCAGAATGATGAATTTAACAGTTACTTTTTTAATTTATGGGTTCCATAACTAATAGAGTTAGAAAATAACAACTATATGAGAAATGAATTTCTGTAGGTTTTAAGAAATATCTGATGTCGCCAGTAAAATTAAGCTTCTTTTACACTGATTTTATGGTAATTAACATAAAGTCACTAATATATAATTTCACTTAAACTTTTGTATAAGTAAATAAAATCCTCTGATAATTTGAAAGGCCCTCCGAGATAAAATTATATTAGATTTAGTTAATAGTTGCAAGTTGGGGTTAGTTTAAAATAAAAATTCAATATATAAAATATAATTTAAAATATAAATATTTGTTTTCAAGTGTTTTCTCTTTCAGTTTTCACAGATGGCATGATAAATAAAATAGTAAGAAAATTTCATACTTCCTATTATAAAAGAATGAAGAATAAATCATACAACCTCCTGATGAGAGATCCATAAGTAAACAATGAATAAAAATAAATGTTCATAGAGCTAGAAATTATTTTTAAGTAGTACAAATAAAATAAGGAAACATATGGAAAACTTGATAATAAACAAAATGATTATTTTCAATATATGTCTGTAAGTTTCAGTTAAAAGGCCTAGTTGTAAATCCAAATTCAAAATAAGGAAAAGGGTGGGGCACCTTGGTGACTTAGTGGGTTAAAGCCTCTGCCTTGGGCTCAGGTCATGATCTCAGAATCCTGGGATTGAGCCCCATATCAGGCTTTCTGATCGGCGGGGAGACTCCTTCCTCCTCTCTCTCTGCCTACTTGTGATATCTGTCTGTCAAATAAATAAAATCTTAAAAAAAAAAAAAAAAGCCCACCCCTTTAAAAAAAAAAAAAAAAGGAAAAGGGCTTAAAATCAATGATTAAAACATCTATTTGAAAAACTGTGAATTAAATTAAATGCAAAGCAATTCAATTTAATAGCAACAAAGAACAGAAGTTAATGTAATAGCTATACATTAGCAATAAGATACATATTAGATAATCTATCAGAAAATATATATATTTCAGAAAAAAATCAACAAAAAAATTTGAATCTCTGAAAAAGCTAATAGAATTGATAAATACCCAGCAAGACTTATTATTAAGAGTAAAATCACAGCTTACAAATAATTGAAAGAAAAAAGAGAAAAATCATATTGATCCTAAAGGTATAAATATACATTTAAAGTTCATTATGAAATATCATTATAAATTTATCATTATGAAATACCAGTACCTATATTTTTGGAAATTTGCTAGACAATGCTCACTAATCAAAGATTGTACAAAAATAGTGGAAAATCTTGAAATTTGCATATTTATTAAATAATTTGAATCTATATTTATACAACTTTCAAGAATCTTATGGTTTTTCAAATTCTTCCAAACAGCAAAGGAAGACAAAACAATCACAAACAAATTGTTAAAAAAAGAGTATAAGAGTAAATCCTCTAACTCATTTTATGAGGCCAACACCAAAATCTGACTAGGATTTTCAAAGAAAAGAAAATTATCTTTTTTTTTTCTTAAGATTGTATTTATTTATTTGACAGACAGAGATCACAAGTAGGCAGAGAGAGAGAGGGGAGGAAGCAGGCTCCCTTCTGAGCAGAGAGCCTGATGTGGGGCTCAATCCCAGGACCCTGAAATCATGACCTGAGCCAAAGGTAGAGGCTTTAACCCACTGAACCACCCAGGCTCCCCAGAAAAGAAAATTATCTTATTCCCTATCAAAAAGATTACATAATTATAAAAAATGTTAGCAATCAAACTAGTGATATGATAGTGGAGCAGAACAGAAAGAGTGAAACAATCCCATACATTTAAAGAAATTTGATTAATAATGAAAGGTGTAGTACATGGCAAATGTCTTTTCAATTACTGATGCTTGAATAATTGGTTATCTGCAAGAAAAAATAATCCTAACCCCCAAAATCTACCACAGAAACAAAATTTTATATGGAAGGTGATTGGAAATATAAATAGTGAAATAATAAAACATTTGAAGAAACCATAGGAGACTTTCTTGATTACTTGGAGTCATAGTAGAATTCTTAAACAGGACACAAATCTCATAAAATATCTTCACAGCAGGAAGAGACTACTAATTTGAACTACTCCTGAATTAAGGACTTTGCTCATCAAAATTTATCATTAGAAAATAGCAAACATCTTAGAATATAACTGATGTTTATGTATACATATAAACAGTAATGTGTGTGTGTGTGTTTGTGTGTGTGTATAAGAGGATTTATCTTAACTATCTCTCTATCATCTACCATCTTTCCATGGAAAAATGACTTATTTCTAGTGATTACAAAGAATTCATGGGGAGCCTGGGTGGCTTAGTGGGTTAAGCCTTTGCCTTCAGCTCAGGTCATGGTCTCAGGGTCCTGGAATCAAGACCTGCATCAGGTTCTCTGCTCAGCAGGGAGACTGCTTCCCCCTCTCTCTCTGCCTGTCTCTGTCCCTAATTGTGATCTCTCTCTCTGTCAAATAAATAAATAAAATCTTTGAAAAAAAAAAAAAAGAATTCTTACAAACTATGAGAGACTGGTATCAATCCTATGAGAAAAGGATATATTTTATTATTTATAATAAACTGTTTTGATAGTTCATTTGACATAATTTCAAAGTAAGAGAAGCCAAACAGAAATCCTAAATCTCATAAAATTTTTTTTTTGTACTTTTTTGAGTAGGGCATGGGGTTTCAGGGCCCAATGTTGATACCTAAAAGAGATAACATCAACAAAAAAGGATCAAACTATATATTTTAATACTGTGCTTTTGGGTTATATACTGCCCACTTCTTTAAGGTTGTAATGATAATGACTTTTCCCCCCTCCTGGGAATTGAAAGTTGTTTTGCTTTGTTTTATTTTTTTTTATTTATTTCTTTTTTTCACCTTTCTTGATCTTTTATTTATTTCTTTAGTTAATTTAAAAATTTTTTTTTTATAAACATATATTTTTATCCCCAGGAGTACAGGTTTGTGAATCGCCAGGTTTACACACTTCACAGCACTCACCATAGTACATACCCTCCCCAATGTCCATAATCCCACCCCTTTCTCCCAAACCCCCTTCCCCCAGCAACCCTCAGTTTGTTTTGTGAGATTAAGAGTCACTTACGGTTTGTCTCCCTCCCAATTCTATCTTGTTTCATTTATTCTTCTCCTACCCCCTTAACCCCTCCATGTTGCATCTCCACTTCCTCATATCAGGGATATCATATGATAGTTGTCTTTCTCAGATTGACTTATTTCGCTAAGTGTGATACCCTCTAGTTCTGTCCACATCATCGCAAATAGAAAGATTTCACTTCTTTTGATGGTTGCATAGTATTCCATTGTGTATATATACCAAATCTTCTTTATCCATTCATCTGTTGATGGACATCTAGGTTTTTTCCATAGTTTGGCTATTGTAGACATTGCTGCTATAAACATTCGGGTGCACGTGCCCCTTCGGATCACTATGTTTGTATCTTTAGGGTAAATACCCTGTAGTGCAATTGCTGGGTCATCGGGTAGTTCTATTTTCAACATTTTGAGGAACCTCCATGCTGTTTTCCAGAGTGGTTGCACCAGCTTGCATTCCCACCAACAGTGTAGGAGGGTCCCCCTTTCTCCACATCCTCGCCAGCATCTGTCATTTCCTGACTTGTTAATTTTAGCCATTCTGATTGGTGTGAGGTGATATCTCATTATGGTTTTGATTTGTATTTCCCTGATGCCGAGTGATGTGGAGCACTTTTTCATGTGTCTGTTGGCCATCTGGATGTCTTCTTTGCAGAAATGTCTGTTCATGTCTTCTGCCCATTTTTTGATTGGATTATTTGTTCTTTGGGTGTTGAGTTTGCTAAGTTCTTTATAGATTTTGGACATTAGCCCTTTATCTGACATGTCATTTGCAAATATCTTCTCCCATTCTGTCAGTTGTCTTTGGTTTTGTTAACTGTTTCCTTTGCTGTACAAAAGCTTTTGATCTTGATGAAATCCCAAAGTTCATTTTTGCCCTTGCTTCCCTTGCCTTTGGCGATGTTCCTAGGAAGATGTTGCTGTAGCTGAGGTCGAAGAGGTTGCTGCCTGTGTTCTCCTCAAGGATTTTGATGGATTCCTTTCTCACATTGTGGTCCTTCATCCATTTTGAGTCTATTTTCATGTGTGGTGTAAGGAAATGGTCCAATTTCATTTTTCTGCATGTGGCTGTCCAATTTTCCCAACAACATTTATTGAAGAGGCTGTCTTTTTTCCATTGGACATTCTTTCCCGCTTTGTCAAAGTTTAGTTGACCATAGAGTTGAGGGTCTATTTCTGGGCTCTCTATTCTGTTCCATGGATCTATGTGTCTGTTTTTGTGCTAGTACCATGCTGTCTTGATGATGACAGCTTTGTAATACAGTTTGAAGTCCAAAATGTGATGCCACCAACTTTGGCTTTCTTTTTCAATATCCCTTTGGCTATTCGAGGTCTTTTCTGGTTCCATATAAATTTTAGGATTATTTGTTCCATTTATTTGAAAAAGATGGATGGTACTTTGATAGGAATTGCATTAAATGTGTAGATTGCTTTAGGTAGCATAGACATTTTCACAATATTTATTCTTCCAATCCAGGAGCATGGAACATTTTTCCATTTCTTTGTGTCTTCCTCAATTTCTTTCATGAGTACTTTATAGTTTTCTGAGTATAGATTCTTTGCCTCTTTGGTTAGGTTTATTCCTAGGTATCTTGTAATTTTGGGTACAATTGTAAATAGGATTGACCCCTTAATTTCTCTTTCTTCTGTCTTGTTGTTGGTGTAGAGAAATACAACTGATTTTTGTGCATTGATTTTATATCCTGACACTTTACTGAATTCCTGTACAAGTTCTAGCAGTTTTGGAGTGGAGTCTTCTGGGTTTTCCACATATAGTATCATATCATCTATGAAGGTGATAGTTTGACTTCTTATTTGCTGATTTGGATGCCTTTAATTTCCTTTTGTTGTCTGATTGCTGAGGCTAGGACTTATAGTACTATGTTGAATAGCAGTGGTGATAATGGACATCCCTGCTGTGTCCCTGACCTTAGCAGAAAAGATTTCAGTTTTTCTCCATTGAGAATGATATTTGCAGTGGGTTTTTCATAGATGGCTTTGATAATATTGAGGTATGTGCCCTCTATCCCTACACTTTGAAGAGTTTTGATCAGGAAGGGACGCTGTACTTTGTCAAATGCTTTTTCTGTATCTATTGAGAGTATCATATAATTCTTGTTCTTTCTTTTATTGATGTGTTGTATCACATTGATTGATTTGTGGATGTTGCACCAACCTTGCAGCCCTGGAATAAATCCCACTTGGTCGTGGTGAATAATCCTTTTAATGTACTATTGAATCCTATTCGCTAGTATTTTGGTGAGAATTTTTGCATCTGTGTTCATCAAGGATATTGGTCTGTAGTTCTCTTTTTTGGTTGGGATCCTTGTCTGGTTTTGGGATGAAGGTGATGCTGGCCTCATAAAATGAGTTTGGAATTTTTCCTTCCATTTCTATTTTTTGGAAGTTTCAGGAGAATAGGAATTAATTCTTTTTTAAATGTTTGGTAGAATTCCCCTGGGAAGCCATCTGGCCCTGGGCTTTTGCTTGTTTGGAGATTTTTGATGACTGTTTCAATCTCCTTACTGGTTATGGGTCTGTTCAAGTTTTCTATTTCTTCCTGGTTCAGTTGTGGTAGTTTATATGTCTCTAGGAATGCATTCATTTCTTCCAGATTTAAAATTTGTTGGCATAGAGTTGCTCATAGTATGTTCTTATAATTATTTGTATTTCTTTGTTGTTAGTTGTGATCTCGCTTCTTTCATTCATGATTTTATTTATTTGGGTCCTTTCTCTTTCCTTTTTGATAAGTCTGGCCGTGGATTTACCAATCTTATTAATTCTTTCAAAGAACCAGCTCCTAGTTTCATTGATTTGCTCTATTGCTTTTTGGTTTCTATTTCATTGATTTCTGCTCTGATCTTTATGACTTCTCTTCTCCTTCTGGGTTTAGGCTTTCTTTGTTGTTCTTTCTCTAGCTCTTTTAGGTGTAGTGTTAGGTTGTGTACTTGAGACCTTTCTTGTTTCTTGAGAATGGCTTGTACCACTATATATCTTCCTCTCAGGACTGCCTTTGCTGTGTTCCACAGATTTTGAACCGTTGTGTTTTCATTATCATTTGTTTCCATGAATTTTTTCAATTCTTCTTTAATTTCCTGGTTGGCCCATTCATTCTTTAGAAGGATGCTGTTTAGTCTCCATGTATTTGGGTTCTTTCCAAATTTCCTCTTGTGATTGAGTTCTAGCTTCAGAGCACTGTGGTCTGAAAATATGCAGGGAATGATCCCAATCTTTTGATACTGGTTGATTCCTGATTTAGGACCCATGATGTGATCTATTCTGGAGAATGTTTCATGTGCACTAGAGAAGAATGTGTATTCTGTTGCTTTGGAATGGAATGTTCTGAATATATCTGTGATGTCCATCATGGTCCAGTGTGTCATTTAAGGCCTTTATTTCCTTGTTGATCTTTTGCTTGGATGATCTGTCCATTTCAGTGAGGGGAGTGTTAAAGTCCCCTACTATTATTGTATTATTGTTGATGTGTTTCTTTGATTTTGTTATTAATTGGTTTATATAGTTGGCTGCTCCCACGTTAGGGGCATAGATATTTAAAATTGTTAGGTCTTCTTGTTGGACAGACCCTTTGAGTATGATATAGTGTCCTTCCTTATCTCTTATTATAGTCTTTGGCTTAAAGTCTAATTGATCTGATATAAGGATTGCCACCCCTGCTTTCTTCTGATGTCCATTACCATGGTAAATTGTTTTCCACTCCCTCACTTTAAATCTGGAGGTGTCTTCAGGTCTAAATTGAGTTTCCTGTAGTCAACATATAGATGGGTTTTGTTTTTTTATCCATTCTGATACCTTGTGTCTTTTGATTGGGGGCATTTAGCCCATTAACATTCAGGGTAACTATTGAGAAATATGAATTTAGTGCCATTGTATTGCCTGTAAGGTGACTGTTACTGTATATTGTCTCTGTTCCTTTCTGATCTACTACTTTTGGGCTCTCTCTTTGCTTCGAGGACCCAGTTCCATATTTCCTGTAGAGCTGGTTTGGTGTTTGCAAATTCAGTTTTTGTTTGTCCTGGAAGCTTTTTATCTCTCCTTCTATTTTTAATGATAGCCTAGCTGGATATAGTATTCTTGGCTGCATGTTTTTCTTGTTTAGTGCTCTGAATATATCATGCCAGCTCTTCCTGGCCTGCCAGGTCTCTGTGGATAAGTCTGCTGCCAACTAATATTTTACCATTGTATGTTACAGACTTCTCTTCCTGGGCTGCTTTCAGGATTTTCTCTTTGTCACTAGGACTTGTAAATTTTACTATTAGGTGACGGGGTGTGGACCTATTCTTGTTGATTTTGAGGGGCGTTCTCTGCACCTCCTGGATTTTGATGCTTGTTCCCTTTGCCATATTAGGGAAATTCTCTCCAATAATTCTCTCAAATATACCGTCTGCTCCCCTCTCTCTTTCTTCTTCTCCTGGAATCCCAATTATTCTAATGTTGTTTCATCTAGTGGTGTCACTTATCTCTCAAATTCTCCCCTCATGGTTCAGTAGCTGTTTGTCCCTCTTTTGCTCAGCTTCTTTACTCTCTGTCATTTGGTCTTCTATATCGCTAATTCTTTCTTCTGCCTCATTTATTCTAGCAGTGAGAGCCTCCATTTTTGATTGCACCTCATTAATAGCTTTTTTTATTTCAACTTGGTTAGATTTTAGTTCTTTTATTTTTCCAGAAAGGACTTTTATATCTCCCAAGAGGGTTTCCCTAATATCTTCCATGCCTTTTTCGAGCCCAGCTAGAACCCTGAGAATCGTCATTCTGAACTCTAAATTTGACATATTGCCAATGTATGTATTGATTAGGGCCCTAACCTTCGGTACTGCCTCTTGTTCTTTTTTTTTTTGTGGTGAAGTTTTCCTCCTTATCATTTTGTCCAGATAAGAGTATATGAAGGAACAAGTAAAATACTAATAAAAGGGTGGCAAAGACCCCAGGAAAATATGCTTTAACCAAATCAGAAGAGATCCCAAATCATGGTGGGGGGAGAAAGGAAATAAAAAGAGGTTCAGAAAAAAAAAAAAAGAAACAATTAAAAAAAGAAAACGAATAAAGAAAAAATGTATAAAAGAAAAAATATATATATATTAGATAAACTAGTTAAAAAATGTTAAAAAAGAAAAGGGTAAAAGTTAAAAAAAATTTAGCAGAAGAAGAAAAAAATAGAAAAAAAATTAAATTAACTGCAAGACTAAAGAATCATGGGGAGAAAGCCATGAGTCCATGCTTTGCTTTCTTCTCCACTTGAATTCTGCTGTTCTCCTTGGTATTGAACCTGCAGTCCTTGGTAGGTGAACTTGGTCCTGGTTGGATTTCTTGTTGATCTTCTGGGGGAGGGGCCTGTTGTAGTAATTCTCAAGTGTCTTTGCCCCAGGCGGAATTGCACCACCCTTACCAGAGGCCAGGCTGAATAATCTGCTCAGGTTTGCTTTCAGGAGCTTTTTTTCCCTGAATGCTTTCCGTAGAGTTCTGGAGGACGGGAATGAAAATGGTGGCCTCCCAGTTTCCAGCCCAGAGTAGCCGAGAGCTCGGGGCTCCACTCCTCAGGGTGCCCTCAGAGAATAGCGCCCAGTCACTCCCGTCTCCCTGGCCTCCAGCCCCGCTCCGAGCTCACCCAACCTGCGACCGGTTCAAGGTAACCCTGAGTGGAGAGCTCACTCCTTGGCTCTGTCTCTGTAGCCAGCTTCCCTGCTCTAAAACCTACAAGCTCTGAGACACTCAGACACCTCGTATCCTTCTGTGACCCTGTGGGACCTGAGGCCATGCTGACCCCGCATGGGCTTCACCCTAGTTTAGTCTCTGGAGTGATGTCCCTCAGCGGAACAGACTTAAAAGTCCTGATTTAGTGCTCTGTTGCTCTGCCACTTGCTGGGAGCCAGCCCCTCCTTGTTTTGTTTTAAATAAAATGTCAGAATATATGAAAATGTTGCACTTATTTCTCCTAATACACTAAAAATAGAGAAAGTTTTTAAATTTTTCATGACTCCAAACTGGGAAATGACTACTACTGATGAGATCCATTCAACACACTAATCCCAAGTTTGGCAACCATCAGCAAACTGGCAGCCCCAATTAAGCCAGCAAGCATATATTTTCCAGAGTGATAGAAACTCATTCCCATAATGCCAGCTAAGGTAACAGAAGTAGCTGGGAAAACCAAGTGTTCCTGGGATTCTGAGACAGCTGATAAGCACCCAGGCCTGCTAACCAACCCAAAAAAAGCCCAACAGCCAGGGATGGGATTCTACCTGTTTTTGCATAGCCAATAAATTTTCAGAAGCTGCCAGTGCTACATAGCCAAACCCTGGCAATGTAAAGACACTACAGGGCCAGAGACCTTGGGTGGGCATTGTTCTCTTTCACTCTGACCAGACAGAAGAATACATCAAACCTGCACCAACTGCTTTCCCTAAGGTCTTCCCTGGTAGACAAGGGAACACAAGCCATAAGGTGGGGAGTCTTGGTCCCACTGGAAACATCACGGGACACTCCTTGTCCCAAAGGCAAGGCCAGGATATGGTTTTTGAGCAAGCATTTCACACCAAAAAGAAAAAAAGAAAAAAAAGAAAAAAAATCTATCAGAACTGCCTACAAATTAAGTCACTACTATGCAATAATTTGAATGATAAAATGAAAACAACTGAAAAATTTTAGAAGTATATTTGCTGGAATGTGGAACAACTAGGACTTCTATTATTGCTCTTTGGAGTATAAGTCTTTGAAATCTTTAGTCAGTGGTAAGTATAAGCAGTGTATCTAATCTTATAATTTTGTCGCTATATATAGCGACAAAATTTCAGGTAATCTGCATAATTACTAAATTCCATTCTTTCAATAATAAAGTTTTTTTTTTTTAAAGATTTATTTATTTATTTATTTGACAGAGAGAGATCACAAGCAGGCAGAGAGGCAGGCAGAGAGAGAGAGAGAGAGAGGAGGAAGCAGGCTCCCTGCCGAGCAGAGAGCCCGATGCGGGACTCGATCCCAGGACCCTGAGATCATTACCTGAGCTGAAGGCAGCAGCTTAACCCACTGAGCCACCCAGGTGCCCAATAATAAAGTTTTTAATCAAAAATTTTAACACTAACTGAAGTCTTATTAGGATTCAGAGTCCTGTGAAAACTCTTTATGGTAAGTTCCATAAATGTTGACACTTTTTAGAAACTTGCGTTACTGGTTGCTTCTTTTTGGTTTCTCATCTACTTCCTGTTCCTCTGAGATTCACCTTCACTGGTTCCTCACCTTGGCAGCCAAGCATTTTCTACAGCAACAATTGTTTAGCACTAGATCATGGCCTGCTGTCACAAAACTGATTTTTTACAGAGGCTCCCTGGGGCTTAAACTTCACCTCCACTGAATTACTTTTTTTAGTAATTAAGTTTAATTGACTATTAAGTTTAATAATCCAAAATCTTTTCTTTTATTTTTCCCTGTCCTAACTTTGATAGCTGCTAGAAATTTGGGGCTATAGCACGGCTTTCCCCCTCACCCCAAATTAACTAATTAATAGTTTTAAACCTAGTTAGGTTATTTTTATTAAATTCTTTCTTAAAATATCTAGAGTGATGGTATATGTTTCCATTTTTGTTGTTGCTTTCTGTATGCTGAGATTTAAATGTGTCTTTTAAAAAAAAATTGGAGTTTGGTTTTTATCCATATATTCAGTTTGAAAATCATTTTTTATTGAGGTATTCATCAATTTATAGTTAATTTTATTATGTTTTATTCAGTGAATGATGTATTTTGGTTCAATATCAATTTTCTGAATATTTGGTAAGAGATCATAGAAAGAAAGATATAGAGATAATAGATGATAGATAAAGATATGAAAACATTAGGTATTTTGTGTATAAATAATAAGCTATTTTATAAAAATGTTATTTTAACAGCTTGGAAAAAATTCAATTTTCTCAAACTCTTAATTTCTAGGTAAGTAGAGTGCTCGCTTCGGCTGAACATATATTCTAGGTAAGTAGATAATATTAACTTCAAAGAGTGTTATTTGATTTAAAAGAGATAATGGTCAAAAAGTATCTAACAGTGCTCAGAGAATAGTCAGAAATTTGATAACTATTAGCCTTATATTTAGTTTCCTTTTTCTCTTTCCTTCATTTTTATATCATACATAAAATTTCATCCACATGTAAAAAATTAAAAATAGGGACACCTGGGTGGCTCAGTGGGTTGGGCCTCTGCCTTTGGCTCAGGTCATGATCCCAGAGTCCTGGGATCGAGCCCCGCATCAGGCTCTCTGCTCAGCAGGGAGCCTGCTTCCTCCTCTCTCTGCCTGCCTCTGCCTGCTTGTGATTTCTATCTGTCAAATAAATAAATAAAATCTTTAAAAAAAAAAACCGTTTCTATGACTCCTTAAAGGTAAATGTTACTCATTTCAATTTCCCCTGCAACACCATATATCTAGAAAGAACCGAAAGCACAATTATTTTTTTTAAATCCATGATTTATCTCCCAAATAAATGCATGTAAGGACATAGTTATATTTCTTTATCTGTATAAATAAATAATACTTCCATAAAAAAACTTAAATATTTGCATTTATTATATCATGAAAATTTTCTAATAATAGAATTTATGCATGTTTTGAATGATTGTATGCATCGTAGTTAATATACACATTTTAAACTCTCCTGACGTTTTGATGTTGTAAAAAGACAAACTTATGAGTTTATATGTCTAAGAAACCTCAAATCACTTCCTTTGTGTAACATTCCAGAATAATAACTGCTGAATAAGGACTGTAAGTGTTCGAGTTTTGTTCTGTTCTGTTTTTTTTGTTGTTGTTGTTTGTTTGTTCTTTCAGTAATTTTATTGTTGAGGATCCAGCAGTAGATGAAACAGTTGATGTTTCTGTGCTCTTGGAGTTACCATGTATGGTAAATGTAAACTATATCAGGTGGTACTAAATACTGTAAAACTATGGCAGGGTATGGAAAGAGTGAAGCAATGGTTGGAACTTATAAAAATCACTTTAGGTGTTAAATCATTACCTTCTACAAAGGTTTCACTAACAAGGTGGTAGTTGACCAAGCATGTGATTAGTGTAAAGAAGCAAAAATATCATAATCTGGGGAAAGAGAATTCTGACAGAATTACCAATTGTAAAGCACTCAAGAGGGAGCATCCTTGATGTGTTTGAAATACTGACAGGTTTTTAGTGGAGCTGAATTCTATGGTAGGCATCCTTATAAAAGGACTTCCAAAGATCCCCAGACTAGAATTCATAATTCTATTCCCTCCTCTTAGGAGTTCTGGGCCTAGTGACTTGTTTTTGATAATACCAAGTGGAAATTTTAAAAAATATTTTATTTATTTATTTGAGAGAGAGAGAGAGTGAGTGAGAGAGAAAGCATGGGCAGGGAGAGGGACAGATACAAAGGAAGAAGGAGAAACAGACTCCCTGCTGAGCAAAGAACCTGTTGAGGACTCAATCCTAGGACCCTGGGACCATGATGGAAGCTGAAGACAGACTCTTAATTGACTGAGCTCTCCCTCAGAAACCAGAGACGAGATTTAGTTATCCTGCAATACATGGTAAGATCATTGATCAAGTTGCTAATGGTGGCAAAATAACAAATGGTCAGACTCTTGATTTATTTTGAAGAAGAGTTCTCAAAATTTGTTTCTGGATTCAGAGAAAGAAAGGAATCCAGAACAATTCTGAAGTCTGGTACTGATCAATCAAACCAAAATTGCCATTTAGTGAAATATAGAGAGTGGTGAGAGGCAGAGTTAGATAGGATAAAAATAAATTTGAACATAAGTTAAAGATCATTCTGTGAAATCCAAGTTGGGATCTGTACCTTCTGTTATTCAGAGAGGAGGGCTAGATTGGCTGAATGTATATATATATATATATATATATATATATATATATGTATGTATGTTTGTATATACATATATGTGTATATGTGTGTTTGTGTGTGTATACATATATTCAATTTATACCAATATCATTTTTAAACATGGAATTCAGGAATTCAGTGTAGACACAGAAGGAAAGCATGAGGCAAACAAGTGTTCAAATATCTTAAGCACAGGGGCACCTGGGTGGCTCAGTGGGTTAAAGCTTCTGCAGCTCAGGTCATGATCCCAGGGTCCTGGGATCGAACCCCACATTGGGCTCTCTGCTCAGCAGGGAGCCTGCTTCCTCCTCTCTCTCTGCCTGCTTCTCTGCCTACTTGTGATCTCTGTCTGTCAAATAAATAAATAAAATCTTTAAAAAAAATCTTAAGCACAATGAGGGAAGAGTATAGAAGAGGCTTTAGAAACAAGGAGGTCAACTCTGACTAGAGCCAAAAGATAATATCATTCCATGGATAATAAAATCACCAAGAATTAAAGTAGTGATAAAGAGTGAGTAATCCAAACACCTTTGATGTGGACTAAAAAGATGTTTAAGAAAAAAATTACTACTATTTTAATATTGCATTTTTATGTAAACATTTATTAAAACCAGCAAGAGACACACTTTCAGCTAAAATAGAAATTATCTTACATACATAAGGTTAAGTCACTTTGGTGATGGACTTACTATTTTCTGGTGTATGATAATATTTGTCATATACCTGTTTTGAAAACTAGGGAACGTTCATAACATTCTGAAATAAAGTTTTCTGTGTTCATACAAGTTTGTAAAGTGAAGCATATGATATCCCCTATTGTGGAAACTTTAAGAAATTCTCTATAAAAAAAAATTTATTTAAGGTAACTTTACTCCATAATTCTTAAATTTCTTGACAAAACAAACATTTCTTTTTTAGCAGACATTTAAAATATAATATAGACTAGTGTCTGGAAATATTTATTTATGAAATACTTCTCCAAAGATGTAATCTTAGCTTCAAAAATAATCTTGGTTCATAAAATAATTATAGCAAAGACTAGTATTGACTTCTGGCACATGGATAAAAAAGGAAGTGAGCAAATATTGGTTGTCATAAGTATTGTTTGATTAGTCCTCCCTCCATTATTGAGTTATAATCTCAACTACAGGGATTTATGAACTGTAATTTATGGAGTGTCGGAATAACCTTTGTCAGGGAACTGCATCCACCACCATAATTAGTTTGTCATTGTGAATTTACAGAGCTCTGTATATTGAAAATTCTCTTGTTACCTTAACAGCTACATTATCTTGAAATTAAACGTGTCAAGCAAGAAATCCTTTCCCTAATACAGAGTAAAAACTAATTTAGACACTTTTATTGCATAAGAACTATGAACACTATAAAGTTAAGATTTATATATTTGACATAATTGCCCATTAAAATAAGAAGGAGACGTATTGTTCATTTTAAGTAAAGAAAAATCACTGAATCTAATTGTAAAACATATGCTAAGGTGTAATCCATTCCAGTGCATTTCCTGGACATTTGTACTAATACAATTTACCCTATTAGCCATCACTTTTACAAGGCGAATGATTTCTTGATAAGGTTCTGCTGGTATTTTTGTTTGTCTTGACAATTATTTCAATATCCATTACTGATTTCCTCAATTAACTTAAAATTTAGTAATTTTGTATTGATTTATACACCTTAGTGCTCTTGTAAGTGCTCATCTGTTAACTTTTTTAACTTTCAGAATAATCTTTTAAGATAAATCTTACTTTAATTATGATTCATTTTGAATGGTTGAGTAAATTGAGTTATAGAACAGTTAAATAATATACCCAAGGTGAAATAGATACTTACTTCCAAAACCTGAGTTTGCACTCAGTTGTCTAACTTCAGAATCTGCCCATGATGACTTCACTATAGTCCTGGTTTTATTTATAATTTGATCAAATAAATTAGCAATTAGGACAGTGATTAGTTATTTATAGATGAAGAAAATAATTCAAAAATGTACTGATGTCACAAAACTCCCATGGGTAAAATAAAATACATGAGAAATATATTGAAACTTAAAAAGATGGAAAATTTTTACTTAAAAATAATCCCAGAGTAGTTTTTCACTTTAGCACAGAAAGAAATATTATTCAATAATACTCTTAAATTAACATACTTTACCTCAACAGGAGGTAGAATTTTATCTCTATATATTCAACAGCTGGTACTCTCTCTCTAACTATAAGCCAAATTATACCATACAATGTCAGTGATGCATGGGTTAAAGAGGTGGGAAATATTTCAAAGAGTTCAGAGAGGAGATTGGAAATGAACGTATTTACATTTCCACTTAGAACTTAACAAAATTTTTAAAAGATTTTATTTACTTATTTGATGAAGAGAAAGAGAGAGAGAAAAAGCAGGAGAAGGGCTGAGGGAGAGGGACAAACAGAATCTCTGCTGAGAAGGGAGCCCCATGTGGAGCTCAAACCCAGGACCCTGAGATCAAGAGCTGAGCTGTGTCACTCAGGAACCTCTAATTTTTTTTTTTTAATTACAAAAAATAGTCTAGTTTTGTGTGAGTCTAAAAGTAATTTTTTAAGAAATAATGAGATCTATCTAATACTAGTAACTTTATCTAATAACCTTAATTTATGTTTAAAATATTGGAGAATACTTTGATGGTTTCCAAATTTATTTTGATAATGTTTTAGTCAATGCTAATTAAAAATACATTTTAATAGTATTTTGGTTGGAAAGAATATAAATCTAAGGATCATTTAAAACAATTATAATATTTCCAAAATCTAAAACAGTGCTTCCCACATGGTGCAAATTCAATAACTTTTTAAAATACATTAATAAGGGGTGCCTGGTTGGCTCAGTGGGTTAAGCCTCTGCCTTTGGCTCAGGTCATGATCTCAGTGTCACGGAATCAAGCCCCACTTCAGGGTCTCTGCTCAGTGGGGACCCTGCTTCCCCCTCTCTCTCTGCCTGCCTTTCTGCCTACTTGTGACCTCTGTCAAATAAATAAAATCTCTAAAATTAATTATTTAATTAATTATTGGGACAATATTATATGTAAGACTTCATGTCACATCAAAAACTTGCTAGCATGACATATATGTATATATAATCTTGTATTCTGTAGTTTTTACATTTGGCCTAAACTTATTCTGAACCAAACTGTTATGCAGACAAAATTAATAACATGCTACATCCTATCTCTGATATTGTTAATTTTATTTTTAAAATGACATTTGAAAGTTTACAGTGCATTTGACATCAACAGACAAAAACTCAGGATGAATAAAATCAGTTTGTAGATTAATGGTAGTTTTGCATTACAAATAGTAATTACAGGTGACCATTGAATAATGCAGGGGTTAGGGGTGCTACCCCCACACCGTTGAAAATCTGCACGTAACTTTTGACTCCCAAAACTTGACTTTTTATTTACTTTATTTTAAATCCAGTATACCTAACCTAAAGTGTTATATTAGTTTGAGGTATACAATATAGTGATTCAAGAATTCCATCCATAACTCAGTGCTCATCAACTATTTTACCCAACCCACCTACTTTTCTGGTAAGCATCAGTTTGTTTTCTACAGTTAAGAGTCAGTTTCTCAGGTTTTTTTTTTTCTCTCTCTCTTTTTCTTCTTTGTTTTGCTTCTTAAATTCCACATGTGAGTGAAATCATATGGTATTTGTCTTTCTCTGACTGACTTATTTTGCTTAGCATAATGCTCTACAGTTCCATCCATGTCATTGCAAATGGCAAGATTTCATTCTTTTTTTTTTTTAAATGGATGACTACTATTCCTATGTGTGTGTACGTGTTGTGTGTATGTACCACATCTTCTTTACCCATCCGTCTAGCACTAGACACTTGGGCTGCTTCCATAATTTGGCTATTGTAAATAATGCTAAACATACGGGTGTGTGTATCCCTTTGAAAAAGAATTTACACGATTCAACACACAAAAACCAAATAACTCAATTAAAAAAATAGGCTAATGATATAAAGAGACCTTTCTGCAAAGAAGATAAAAAAATGTCTAACAAGCACATGAAAAGATGTTCAACATCACTCATCATCAGGGAACTGCAAATCAAAGCTACAGTGGGATATCACCTCATACCTATCAGAATGGCTAAAATCAAAAGCACAAGAAACAAGTATTAGAGAGGATGTAGAGAAAAAAGAATCCTCTTGCACTGTTGGTGGGATTGCCATCTGGCGTAGCTACTCTGATAAGAGTATGGAGGTTCTTCAAAAAGTTAAAAAAAGAATTTCCCTACAATCCAGTAATTGCGCTGCTCAGTATTTACCCCAAAATACACTGAATCCTCCTATCTTAACTATTAATAGCCTATTGTTGACCAGAAGCTTTACTCATAGCATAGTCAAGTATCACATATTTTATGTTATATGCACTGTATACTATATTTTTATAATAAAGTAGGCTGGAATAAAGTCAATGGTGTAAAGAAAATCATAAGGAAGAAAAGATATGCTTACCATGCCATACTGAATGTATTAGAGGAAATCCACATATAAGTAGATAAAAGTGCTTCACACTCATGTAATTCAAGGATCAATTGTATATTAATAATATTCTAAGTAAGTTATATTAGTCCTCTAATTTAAAGTCCTTCAAATTTGCATAACAAATAAAACATGATGAGATAGATTTAACTGAATTCTTAGTAACAGAGTGAATGAAGAAGTGGAGATTTGAAAAAGCTTCAGTAGTAATGTTTTTAAGAATCAAATATTATTAATATCCATCCCAAAAGCCACAAAGAGAATTACATTATTTCTTACAGCACTTAATCACCTGAAGAAATAGAAATCATTTTGGTTAATTGATAAATGTATATATAAAAAAAGCTCAAAACTTAAGGATAATAGCCTGCTTGTTTATTAAACTGGGGCTATAAATAGAAAAATTGGTTTCATTATTATCTCTACTTTATAAATTAATTTTTAGTATGTTTTTAAAAATATTTAACAGTCGGGATGCCTGGGTGGCTCAGTCAGTTGGGCGGCTGCCTTCAGCTCAGGTCATGATCCCAGCGTCCTGGAATCGAGTCCAGCATCAAGCTCCCTGTTCAGCAGGAAGCCTGCTTCTCTCTCTCCCTCTGCCTGCCACTCTGCCTGCTTGTGCTCTGTCTCCCTCTCTCTCACTGTCAAATAAATAAATAAAATCTTTTAAAAATTTAACAGTCATTTTAAGAACTATGGGTCAGGACATTTCATTTTAAAAATCAACACTTAAAATTTGGAGTTTTTTTTAATTGTTGTTTTAATTCCAGTATAATTAACCTACAGTGCTATATTAGTTTCAGGTGTACAATACAGTGACTCAGGAATTCCATACATCACCCAGTGCTCCTCACAACAATCACACTCCTTAATCCCCATCACCTACTTCAACTACCCACCCAACCCCTCTGCTCTGGTAACCATCAATTTGTTCTCTATAATTAAGAGTCTGTTGTCTGATTTCTCTCTCTCCCTCTATCTTTTTTCCCCTCTGCTCATTTTTTTGTTTGTTTGTTTCTTAAATAGCTCTTAAAATTTTGAAAGAAAATTTCTTCTCTCAGTCTTATCAGCTCTGTAATAATATCATCTTTGTGTTCCAGGTATAAGTATGTGCGAACAACTCAAACCTCTCAAACAACCCTCAGTCTCATTCAGATGGAAATGTTCAAAGTTGAAAACAATCCCCTGACTTCATTTTGGTCTTCATTTTTACTGAGCTCTTATTTGAAAATGACCTACACTATATTGAAATGGTGTGCCTATAAGTAGCATCTAATTCTAGTTGTCACATTTTAAAACAAAATGGGGGAAATAGTGAAGATTCAATTAAAAAGAACCTAACTAATAGGGTAAATAGAAGCTGGGCTGTGACACATGCTAAAGGCATTATTTACAAAGGAGAGAAGCTTAGGTGTGACAAATTTAAGAATTCATGAGAAAATGTTATCACTGTTTCTCTCTGGAGATAGTTAACAGATGTGAGAAAATGGATTAATGTAGGAGAAATTTAATGTGTAATATAATGCATTAATTGACCAAAATGATATAAACAATTGACAATAAAGGATATTTTAAAAGCTTTAACATTTCCCAGGGCACCCGGGTGGCTCAGTAGGTTATAGCCTCTGCCTTCAGCTCTGGTCATGATCTCGGTGTCCTGGGATCAGCTCTCTGCTCTGCAGGGAGCCTGCTTCTCTTCCTTGATCTCTGCCTGCCTCTATGCCTACCTGTGATCTCTGTCTGTCAGATAAATAAATAAAAAACTTTAAAAAATCATTAAAAAAAAACTTTAACATTTGTCCCAAAACTGAAGAAAATCCCCAAAGAGTTTAAGTGCAAGATACTATAATGCTGCCACTGCTGGTGTGGTTCCTAATTTAATGAGAGTGATCACTACCATTATTCCTTTGAAGCTGAACTCCAAAATGTTTACCTTTAGTAATATATAAGGAAATAATATTAATAATAATAATAATACATATATATTAATTATCAAATACTGTACTTTTTTTTTTCTCTAGTAAGCTTCAACATAAGAATCTGAAATTCCAAGTGACTTAATTCCGCAGGCAGTAGTGGACCTTGATAAAGAACCCCTTCATGTCTGGTGACCAATTTTAGTCATTCATTGAAACCATACCCATTTATGGAGGGCTGTTCTTCTGCTGAAGCTATGCTACTTCTCACAAATATAGACATGGAAAGAAATATTAGAAAGTAGTCAGAGTCTCATGGGATCTCATTCATTTCTATCAATAATTACTGTTTTCCTTGGAAGTACAGCTGACTTAAGTGATTCTCTAAGCAAAACTGTAAACAACTGATAAATAAATCCAAGTACATTTACAAAAAGAATTTTAACCTACAGAAATCGGTTTATCTTCATATCAATTTTTATTTCATCTCTCCCCAAGGAATACATGGGTCTTTTTGCTCTTTCCTATTTCAATTGGATTAAATATTTATTGCTCTTATGAGATAGCTAAGTTGCACAAAACTGTATTCATTAAAACTTAAAATAGCTTCTCATATATTGATGAATTCCTCATTCAAATATATGCCTCCAGAAATAGATGAAAGGTTGATGTGTTATTATTGAAAGAATTATAACCACTTGCTGCCCATTTCTAATAAGAGGGTACCAGAAATATATTTTATTTCATTCATTTATTTTTTTAAGATGTATTTATTTATTCATTTATTTATTTATTTTAGAGAAAGACAGCATGGAGGAGAAGTGGGAGAGATAGAGTCTCAAGAAGACTTCATGCTGAGTGTGGAGTCCAACACAGGCCTCGATCTCACAACCTTGAAATCAGGACCCTGAGCCAAAACTGAGAGTAGGATGCTCAACAAACTATGCCATCCAGGCATCCCAGAAATGTATTTTAGATTCTATGGAAGCAATATAATCTAAAATAAGGTTATTACTATTAAGAACACTATATCAAGTATTAAAATACTTGCTATCTCATTATTTACAGTGTTTGCTCTCAACTGACACTCATCCCTGCCAAAAACATATTCATCTTTAAAATTCTCTAATAACCTTAGATCTTTCCCAAGTAGAAGTCCAGAGAAAGTTGTTACCTAATTAGCCAATGAAAGAGAGATGAGAAGAGAAAAATATTGAAAAAATGATGAATATATAAGCCAAATAATAGAGTAACTGAAATTTACAGTTAAGAAGCAACACATGTTACATTATCTGTATAAATAACTTTTGCTAGGAAAAAAATAGCCTACTGTAATGTTTCAAAGTCTCCCTATGAAAACTTTATTTCACATGCAGGTCTTATGTCCATTTGTGAGCCTGATAGTTCAGATCAACTGCATGTCTCATTTTGAGATCTGGGTTGAAGGAGCATCTCCAGTGGCTATTTGGGGCATCTTTTGCTCACCATGGATCAACAGAGTGCAGGAGTGTGAAATTATCATGTTAAACTCATCATACACATTAACATTCCATTGGTCAAAATCAAATCATACTGGCATGCCCTGCATCAATGAAACAAAGAATGATACTCTACCCAAAGTTGGAATCACTGAAAAAATTTATACCTCCAAGGAAGGGGTATACTATTAACAAAGAAGTAAAACAAAAGAGAGTGATAAATCCAATCTAGTACATCACTACTATACTTGAAAGGATAGCATAGAATGAAGCAATTTCTAACTCTTTTCTATAAATCCTTTTTTTCATTTTTAAATTTATAAACTACATAATTCTGTGTATTTTTAAAGTAAGTGCACTTCAATGTAAGTCCTAGAAATCAAATTCATGCATCTGCTTTTAAACTAACTATATAATGTGTTTCTTTAGAGTAAGGGAATTAGTCATTTCTGTTCATATCACCTACATTGGTCATCACTGCAAAGAATTTCTCTCCATAATTATTTAGCTTTATGTATGATTAAGGATTCTATTTGAGTATATGCATTTAAATCCTCATAAAGTAAAACAATGATTTATGTCTTGCTGAATCTTATGTAATAATTGTAGGTAGCTAAAGAAACATTAGATATGGACAGGTGGTTATTTGTCATGGATGAATATCTTGCTCAACAGACCGTAGGAACAAATTAAAAGCTACATTTTACAGTTTTATCTATCATATTGATTTTTCAGGCTTGCAGCTGGCAACACCCAGAGGAATCAGATAACCGTGCGCTTATTGTGCTAAAAAAATAAAAAATAAATAACAAAACAAAACAAAACAAAACAAAAAACCCCAAAAGTCGCCCTTCAGTAACTCTGGCCCTGAATGGCAAAATACCAATTAACCTTATATGTAAATGAAGCGAAGAGATTACTTGATATTTTAGGAATTGGAATACAGTCTTTTGAGAAATTCTAGAAAAAATTTAAGGTAATTTGTTTCACAATTTACAATTGTAAATTAGGATGACCCTGTCAAAACTCGGTTATCCCAGGTTATCCCAGGAGCAACCCAAAGGTGTCATATTCAAAACTTTACCCACACATTTAGAGCAATTTTATAGTCTAAGACTCAAAGTTTGCCATTATATACATATAAGTTTGGGGCTCAGGTAATCCAGTTAGTCATTAAGTAAAATTAGCAAGATTATATCACTTCTCTTTCATTTGCGATGGAAAGAGTCCCTTCAATAGTAAATAGAGGTGATAATAAGATAAAATCTATTGAATTGTGTAAAAATTTAGCATGGTGTCTGGTACATAGAAAGATTATTTATTATTAGGTTAGTTTGACTCTTGAGTGATTACTGAAGATTTATCACATAGTAGGGTTTGCCATAAGTTTGGAAGGGTGTGTTCTTCACAGATCCCTTTGAGTTAGCTTATTTCACAGATGAATCACAAAGCTCACACATTTGTATATAGACACACCAAAACTGAACACAGCAATCTGTCTTTAACCACTACTCAGCAGTTCTTTTTGCTTAGAATAAAATATTATTCATTGAACGTTCTCTTTCAGCAACTATTATATATTTATTGATATATCCTTACCAATTTACCTGTTTGTATGTGAATTTTTATCAGTTGCGTACAGGCAACCATTATGTATTTAGAGTAGGCAATGAATACTATGTGTGTGGGGCTGTGTGTATTATTTTTTATTATTCCAGAAGATATACATTGGCTTTACTTTATAAACTAGTAAAATTTTCTGTTATGTGATAGATTATAAACATTTAAGTAAGTAGTCATAAATAGACTGTATTACTGATGGGAACTCATTCATTTAACATATTACCTGCTATTTTGAATAATATTTTGGATGCTTATTATTCTGAATTAAGACTTATTCAGTATTTTTACAGGAATAATATATAATTGTTATTTTTTACAAAGATTCATGTTTTAAATTTTGTTCAGTGTATTATAATCCATTAATATCATTATTCTTTTTGATGTTCAAATTGTCCCAAATTTGGCCAATGTAAACTCCTTCCAGCTGGTGCCAGAGTTCTTCTGTCATGTTTCCATCTGGTATTTTCAGAATACTTAGCAGGCTAAATTTGAAATTATGTGGAGAAAAATGATGTTTTCCAACACATTTAATACACAAAAAATTCAAAATGTCAAAAAAAACCACCCCACATTATTGCCACAAAAAGTAAGATTTTAAAGTAATTGCCCTAGTTACTATATATTCTTAGTATTGTTACAGTGTTGTGGAAAATAAATTCTAATGATGATAGAGCAAGTTTAGGTTAAGGTTACACTTATTCCTCTTTTCCATCTTAAAATATTAATTATTATTTCTAGCAGAAAATATTGAAATACTCCAGAAATAATGATCTATGGGTGCTTGTGTGATTCATTCAGTTAAACAGCTGCCTTGAGTTCAGGTCATGATCTCAGTGCCCTGGGATCCAGCCCCACGTCCTCTGCCCTCTCCCTACTTGTGCTCTCTCTCTCTCTCTCTCAATCCTAACTCTCAAATAAATAAAATCTTGAAAAAAAAAAAAGAAAGAAAGAAAAGAAAAACTGGTCTACTTTAAAAAAAATCTCAGTTAACATTTAGGTTAAAATTACTTCCTAAAGAAAGATTTTTATGATCCAAACTAATGCTGATTATAAAAATTATACATAATCAAATTAGATTATGCCATAAGAAAAAACTTTCATGGATAATCAGAAAAAGTGTATGGTTGTTAATATTATTTACCATATCCACTTTAGGTAAAGTAAAACTTTCATCCTTGGCCTGCTTGAAAACAAAATAAAAAGTTTCAATGGAGTTGCAAATACATGTGTATTTTATTTTCTCTATAAACCATATTTAGTACCATAAGTAAAATCTTCCCAATATTTTGTTTATTTTATTTTCCAAATTTGGTGCATTGTCTGGTAGACTGTTCTGCCAGAATTACCTAGGTTGACACATGCAGCCACATTTATCTTGTGGATATGCCAGAGCTGGAGGGTCTAGGGTGACCTCACCTATGACCATCATAAACCCGAACACATAAAATGTCAGGGGACAAATTTGTTACATCATTCCCTGCTGTTTTTCCACTCCATGACTTTCATTTTCCTGCAGAACTTGTTGTAATAAGTACAATTCTTACAAAGAAGTGGAGTAAACCCTCTGGTGTTTTATCTCCTTTGCACCATTCTATTGTATTTTGTTTTACTGCATTGCGTTCTATTCTATTCTGTCATGTTCTATGTCCTTATTAAAAAAAAAATTAAATTCTAAGTGCAGTACAGAAGCTTGGTTTCCTGCCTTATTAACAGGCAACAAAAATCTGTTTAACAATAACATGAAGGAGGTAGACATCTTTTATATTTTTGTCAATATCCTCATTAAAGGAGTATGTTACCTTTGAAAAGGCCTGGAGGCATACTGGTTGTACAGAAGCACTGAAGAAAGAACAAAATGAAATCATATCAGTCAATAGTATACTCATTTAATGTTAACCTGTTTTAAAAGTTCAAGTTGATATTGGAGAAAAGGTGAAAAAAAATGAAGTACTCTAATGAGATCATTTATTATTCAATTTCATTATAAGATCCTTATGCAAATAATTATAGGATAACTATATATTATACAAAACCACCCATTAGTACCTTAACACGTTGGTGACCCTCTTTTTTCCCTGTTTTGTAGGGTTTAACTTTTGTTTGACTCTGCTCTGGTTTCCTCCTAGTACCTTATTACTGAGCAGGATCGTACTATGAGACATGGAACACATTATTACATTTCTTCCTTTTAGGTAATAAACAGGCTTCTGTATACATATTTCTCTATCAGCATGACATTGTCATAAGGAGACAGGTAATCTTTTCTTAGTACTTTCTCAGTTCTTTGGTAATCACCCTAACGTCCGTCAGTTTGATTTCAAGTGTGTGAAAATGATATTATGTATGATTTGGATGACAAAATTATGCAAAAATGTAGGTGTTTGCTAATATATCTTATAAGGCGATTCCTTTCCTTACTTAATGTCCTTGTACATTATGTTGTACATTTTTATGCCTTATGTATGATTGCATTTTATTAAAAACATATTTAAAGTTACTCATATATTTTTATTCTCCATAAAATAATAGCTACCCCTTTTTAAATGGAGAGTCTACATCTAGAACAGAGAATATATGTTCAATAAAATATTGATGCCTATCACATGAATCTTTTGTAATAGATGGTGTGATATTTTGTGGTAGATGTCAAGGGGGTTTACCAAGTGATGGACTTTGAGATGACCACAGATATATCATGAAAAAGGAAGGCCCACTAATGTGTAAATAAGAGACAAACAAATTAAACAGTGTTTTTCTTTATGTACTTCACATATTTACCTGAAAACATATCTGAAACTGTACAAATCATAAATTTTTATTAATAGGAATTTGTTTAGCTTTTTGTTATCAACTTAATATAAAAAAATGAGTTCTAACCAGTCTACTGTGGGAAGAAGTACCAGAGTTCTCTTTCTGGACTCATTTCTCCTTACTTCCTTGCCCATATCCATAAAGGAAAATATGGTGTGGGGTGGGGTGGCACTGGGGTGAAGGCTAAGAAACTGTCATCAATTAGGCTATAAAGTTGGGCCAGTATATGAGGGAAACATGGGATCTAATTTCCTCTTATGAAATGTGGGTCTAATTGAAATCTAAGTCATGAGTATTAAAGAAATTCACATACACACACACACAGACATTCACACCTTCATGTCTTTAGGTGGAGTGAACACATTCATTTCTCCTATAGATATAACCAAAATATTTAATATTTTAGGTTAAGATTTGACTTTTCCACACCCAGGCTAAAGAAAACCTAAATTTGGAGAAATATGGACAGAGGAAGAGGAAATATCATTTATAAGTGCTATCCTTTTTTGTAATATACTCAAAACTGGATTTTGGGCTTTTGGATACTTGCTTCATTTCACTTGTTAAGAAAATAGAGGAAAAAAATAGTAGTTATTAATATCACTAAACTCTCAAACTCTGTCTTGGTCTCTAATAAAACGAATTGAAATACTTAACCTTTTTCAAAATATTTGAATTTTATGATATTTATATCAACACCAATTTTATTGGTAGGAAAATAAATGAATAGGTTTTTAACTCTTAAATAATATATATCCATTCCTATGATTACCAAAAATAACTGTGGAATTTATTTTGCTAGGTGGGCTAGGGATATTGTAGTTGACATACTATAATTGTAATCAGTAAGAAAGCAGATAATGGTAATTTTTAATTTATCTCTATGAACATTACAGGTGCATAATTTTTAATTATTGCAATTTGAATTAATTTAAAGCTGAACATTTATATATCCTCTTATTGCTATGAAATAATTCATATAGAAATTTTTATCTGCTGTAAAAATCACAGATTTGTCTCATACAACTTTTTTTTTTTTTAGCAATGAAAAAAACTTTTGTGTGGGGTTATACAGTGGTGTTAATTAGTACTTTCACAGTCTGAGAATGAAAGAAATTTATTAGATGGCACAAGAGTTTAGAGGACAAAGCTGATTCTGAAAGAACATGTGATTATTAATGGATGAATCTCCCATATCATTAGCAGAGTGAATGATAAGATTCATAAGAAAGTCCTAAACTTATTATTCTTCAAGGGCTGGGCAGTGAGAAAGAAGGAATACAATTTCTGTGAATGATATTGCTGACATTATTTTTTTAAAGATTTATTTATTTATTTGAGAGAAAGAAAAGGAGAGCATGAGGAGGGGGAGGGAGAGAACAAGAAGGGAGAGAATTTCAAGTGAACTCCCTGCTCAGCAGGGAGCCCAGTGAAGGCCTGTATCCCACAACCCTGAGATCACAACCTGAGCCGAAATCAAGAGTCAGACACTCAACCAACTGAGCCAGCCAGGTGTCCCTGACATCATTTTTTTAAAAAGATCTATTTATTTTTATTTTAGAGAGAGAACACAAGTGTAGGGGAAAGGGTCAGAAGGAGAGGGAGGAGACAAGCAGACTCCCCACTGAGCAAGGACCTGAGATGGAATCAATCTCATTATTCTGAGATTATGACCTGACATGAAATCAACAGTGGGTACCTAACCAATTGAGACACCCAGGCACCCCTGCTGACATCATTTTTATAATAGTTGAGTAGACAGACCTGAATAGACTTACAAATCAATATATACATTTGTCCTACCTTAGTTTACATGAGTCTTTGTGAGTTCACCCCCCACCAATACACACAAACACACAAAGAAATCTCCCTATGGACTCTAGTGGTTAAAATATGTCTCTTTGAAGTAAGCCTGGGAATATATAGAAAGTGGGGAAAAGATTTCTTGATACACAATGATAAAAAATAGATGAATTAAGAGATGCCTGGGTGGCTCAGTTGGTTAAGCATGCCTTCAGTTCCGGTCATGATCCCAGGGTCTTGGGATTGAATGACACATCAGGCTCCCAGCTCAGCAGGTAGCCTCCTTCTCTCTTCCCCTCTACTGCTCCTCAAATAAGTAAATAAATAAGTAAAATATTAAAAAAATAGATGAATTAATAAAAAGTGCATACATTGAGCAAAAAAAGCAAAGAGAAAAACACAAAAATATATTTACAAACATAGGACATACACTCAATATATTCATGACCAGACACTTTACAATGAGCATGAAGTAAGATTTTTAGAGATTTTAAAAAAGTGTTTATTTAAATTTCAGTTAGTTAACATACAGTGTAATGTTAGCTTCAGGTGCACAACACAGGATTCAACACTTCCATACGATCAGGTGTTCATCACAGCAAGCCCTCCTTAATCTCCATCACCTCTCTATCCCATGCTCCTCCCCCACCTCCCTTTTGGTAACCATGTTTGTTCTCTATAGTTAAGAGTGTTTTTCTAATTTGCCTATCTCTCTCTCTCTCGCTCTTTCCCCTTTGCTCACTTTGATTCTTAAATTTCACACAGGAGTGAAATCATAGTTATTTTTCTCTCTCTGACTGACTTATTTCACTTAGCATTGTACTCTCTAAGCTCTATCCAAGTCATTGCAAATGGCAAGATTTCATGCCATTAACTCTTCCTTAAATGTTTAGTAGAATTCACTTGTGAGGTTGTTTGGTCCTGGACTTCTGTTTGTGGGATTTTTTGATTACTGATTCAATTTCATTGTTGGTAATCAGTCTGAAACCAAATTTTCTGTTTCTTCCTGATTCAGTTTTAGGAGGTTGTATGTTTCTAGGAATTTATCCATTTCTTCTAGGTTGTCCAGTCTATTGCATATAGTTTTTCATAATATACTCTTATAATTGTTTGTACTTCTGGGTTATTAGTTATTTCTCCTCTTTCATTTCTGGTTTTGAATTCTCTCTCTCTCTCTCTCTCTTTCTCTCTCTCTAGTGAGTCTGGCTATAGGTTTATCAATATTGCTGATCTTTTCAAAGAACCAGCTCCTGGCTTCACTGATCTGGTCTATTTTTATTTTTTAATCTTGTTTATTTATGTTCTACTTTTTATTATTTCTTTCCTTCTGCTGGCTTTGGATTTTGTTCTTCTTTATCTAAATCTTTTGGGTGTAAGATTAGGTTGTCTATTTATATTTTTTCCTGCTTTTTGAGGTATTCTTGTATTGCTATAAACTTTCCTCTTAGAACAGCTTTTGTTGCACCCCAAAGATTTTGGGCCATTGTGTTTTCATTTTCATTTGTCTCTGTGTATATTTTATTTCTTATTTTATTTCCTGGTTTACACATTCATTGTTTAGTAACATATTCTTTAACGTCCATGTATTTGCAGCCTTTCCAGGTTTTTTCTTGTGGTTGATTTTGAATTTCACAACATTGTGGTCGGAAGAGATCTATGCTATGACTTTGATACTTTTAAATTTGTTGAAACTTGTTTTGTGGTCTAATATGTGATTTCTTCTGGAGAATGTTCCATGTGCCCTTGAGAAGAATGTGCATTCTGCTGTTTGGGATGGAATGTTCTGACTATTCTGTTAGTCCCATCTGGTGCAATGTATCATTCAAAGCACTGTTTCCTTGTTAGTATTCTGTTTACCTGATCTATCCATTGATGTAACTGGGGCATTAAAGTCCCCTAGTATTATTGTATTACTATGTATTGCTCTCTCTGTGATTGTTATTAGCTGCTTTATGTATTTGGGTGCTCCCATGTTGACCTCATAAGTATTCACAATTGTTATATTTTGTTCTTGGATCATTTCCTTTATAATTATGTAATTTCCTTCTTTGTCTCCTGTTACAGTCTTTGTTTTAAGATCTATGTTGTAAGATATAAGTATTGTTACACTTTCTTTTCACTTCCATTTGCATGATAAATCCTTTTCCATCCATTCACTTTTTATCTGCACGTGTCTTTACATCTGAAATTAATTTCTTGTAGCCAACCTATAGCTGGGTCTTGCTTTTTTATCCACTCTATCAAACTATGTATTTTTATTAGAGTGTTTAGCCCATTTATGTTCAAAGTAATTATTGATAGGTGTGTAGCTATTGCTATTTTGTTACTTGTTTTATGGTTTTAGTACTTTTGTCCTTTCTTCTCTTACTCTCTTCTCACAGTCTGTTGGCTTTCTTTACTGATATACTTGGGTTCTTTTCCCTTTATTTTTTGTATATTTATTACTGGTTTTTGATTTGTGGTTACCATTTGGTATGTATACAACATATTCCATGCATAGCAGTTTATATTAAGTTGATGACTGGTTAAGTTTGAACCCATTCTTTACTCCTCTCCCCCACCCACATGTTTTAGCTAAATGGTGCATGCATTACACCTTTTATTTGGTGAATCTTCTGACTAGTTTTTATAAATATACTTATTTTTACTATTTTTGTGTTTCCTACTTTTCTTACTTCTCCTTATGGTCTTACCTTTCTACTGAAGGAGTTCTGCTTAACATTTCTTACAGGCTTGGTTGACTGATGATGAATTCCTTGAACTTTGTTTGTCTTTGAAACTTCATCTTTCCTTCTATTCTGAATGCTATTCTTTCTGGATAGGGTATTCTTGGTTGCAAGTTTTTCACTTTTAGCACTTCTAATATATCATACCACTTCCCTGTGGCCTGCAAAGTTTGTACTAAAAAATCACCTGATAGCCTTATAGAGCTTCCCTTGTAAGTAACTTCTTTTTCTTTTCCCTTGTTGCTTTTAAAATTCTCTTTTTATCACAATTTTTTACCATTTTAATTACTATGTGGTTGGTATGGTCCCCCTTGAGTTGATATTTTTGGGAACTCTCCATGCATTCTGGATCTAGATTTCTGTTTTCTTCTCCAGATTCTGAAAAATTTCAGTTATTATTTCTTCAAATAAATTTTCTGACCCCTTTTCTTTTTCTTCTCCTTCTGGATCCCAATAATAGAATGTTGTTATGATTGATGGTGTCACTGTGTTCCCTAAGTCTATTCTCATTTTTAATGATTAATTTTTCTCTCTCCTGTTCAGCTTGATTGCTTTGTATTTCACCATCTTCCAGGTCACTGCTCTGTTCTTTGGCTTCCTTTAGCCTGTTTATTCCATCTAGGGTATTTTTCATTTCATTTATTGGGTACTTCATTTCTGGTTAGTTCTTTTTTAATTGCTTCTATTTCTTTATCAAGGGTCTCACTGAGGTCCTCTACTCTTTCCCAGGTCCAGTGAGTATCTTTAAGACCATTTCTTTAAATTCCCTATCAGGCAGGGGTACTTCGGTGCCTCAGATGGTTAAGCAGACAACTCTGGATTTTGGCCAGGTCATGATTTCAAAATCTTGGGGTAGAGCCCTGCTTTGGGCTCTGTCCTCAGTGGGGAGTCTGTTTGAGGATTCTCCCTCTCTCCCTCTCCTGCCCCTCCCCCTGCTTGTGCATGCTCTCTCTCTCTAAAATAAATGAATCTTTAAAAAATATTCCCCATCAGGTATATTATTTTTCTCTATTTTGTTTAGATCTCTTGTATGATTTTGTCCTATTCCTTTATTTAGGACATATCCCTCTGTCTTCTCATTTGTCTAACTCTCTGTGTCTGTTTTTATGTGAGGAAAGTCTGCTACATCTCCCACTCTTGAAATTGGTGACCTTAAGTAGAAGAGGGCCTGTAGTGTTCTATAATGTAGGACCCTTATTCACCAAAACTTGGCACTTCAGAGGTAACTCATACATGTTGCATGTTCCCTACTGTTGTTGCAGAGCCAATTTTGTCTTTAGTCCATTAGTCTGAAATGGCTCTCTTTGACTATTGTGGGCAGGGTTTGATCCCTACATTGTTAGTGGACAAGTCTGGGGTCACCTTGGGCTTAAATTGAATCCCCAGAGGTGAAGTATCACAGAAGTGCAGAGGAACACAGTGCTAGCAAGGTTTGTATGGGTCTGCTGTATGTTCAGGGGATGGAGTTTGGGGGAGGAGGGACCTGGTTCTGAGAGCTGGTTGGTTGTAACCAGAGTACATGTTTAATAATTTATGTAAGGAGTGTTATTGCCTTGCTTATTCCCAGAGGTGTCTGTGTGTTTATGGTGAAGGATGTAGGACAGAAGTGGTGCCTGCCAACTCTTTTGTTCTTGGAGAAGTCTTCCAACAATCCCTACCCTTCCAGACAGGCTCTGAGACTAGTAAACAAATCTCTGTCCAGTAAATCCCAGGCATTTTTCAAACTGCTGCTGGTATGCTGCTTGTTTTTTGTTTGTTTGTTTGTTTGTTTTGTTTTGTTTTTGTTTTTTGTCTTTTGCTTTTTTCCCCTGGGGTTCTTTCTTGTGTCTTCTCTCCAAGGACAGAGGCTCAGCTTCTTATCACCCTCCAGGCTCTCCCAGAGCCTAGCCTACTGATTTTTAAAGTTCCAGGTTTTAAGCCCCACTTATTGTAATAACTTGCAAAATAAGGGTCTCTGGTGTTCAAAGCCAAATATTATAGGAAATTGTCCTCCATGTGGACTCCCTGGTAGGAGAATCTGTTTATTTTTCCTCTCTGAGCCACTACCTCACTCCTGTGGACAGGCCCACAGGTCCACTTAGTCACCATATTTCCACCCTTCCTACCCTCTTCAATGTAGCTTCTTTTATATACTTATATACAGAAGTATATACTTTATATACTTTATATACAGAAAGTTTCTTCTGCTAGTCTTCAAATTGTTTTCTGGGTTATTTATACCAGTGTGGCTATTATGTAGTTGTACTCATGGCACAAGAGGAGCTTAGGATCCTCCTATTCTGCCATTTTTCCAAGAAGTAAAATAGTTACAATTTTTTACTTTAATAAATGTGGGTCCAAATTTGTGTCCATAGGAATTATGTTCTATTGTTTCTCTACCTACTTTTTATATAAAAAAATCACTTTTTAATATTAAAATACATGAGGATCATGTCATAATGAGAATTTCATTAATTGACATGCACACATTGTTTCAACAAACATTGTTGTGAATTTCTGTAAATTTATTAAAACTTATTACAAATTTATTGTTTATTCACTTATTTATTCATTACATCATTCACATAGACTAAAAATATCTTTGAATCATACCATTTTTGGGGACCATGTGTTATGCCTTGTGAGCTTATATGTTTATATTCCACTTATAATAACATTAAACATCCAGGATCTTCCAGTTCATGTCACATGCATGATTACATGAGTTTATCTACTCTGCAATGAGAATTAACAAGAGTAAGTACTAAAAAGAAAGCCAAATAAATACATAAGAAAATAGGGAAATGACAAGTGTTCTATAAGTAGACAAAATATTTGAGGAGTTTCTTGGAAATAGAGAAAAATAGTAGAAACTGACTAATAATAATATAATTAAACATAAGAACTCTCAATCCCAAACAAATTTAGGACATAATATATTTTTAAAGATTTGTTTATTTATTTTAGAGAGAGAGAATGTCTGCATGTAAGCAGGGAGAGGGGCAGAGGATGAGAGAGAATACCACACAGAATTTGTGCTGAGTGCAGAGCCCAACTCAGGGCTCATTCTCACAGTCCATGAGATCATGGCCAGAGCAGAAACCAAGAGTTGGACAATTAACCAACTGAGCCACCCAAGTGCCCCAGGACATGAGTTAGAAGATTCCATCGCAAAGAAATTACAAAAATTCTGAGATTTAAAATTCTGAGGGAGAGTTATAAAATTAGGTTATGGGGTGTTTTATAGAATTATGAAAGATAGCCAGACTGGCATCTAGTCATTTTTCCCCATGGCTTTAAGGCTACTGGCTACAAAAATTCACCCCATGGAAGAATTAAATGGTGCTGGGAAAATTGGACAGCTACATGCAGAAGAATGAAACTGGACCATTCCCTTACACCAAATGCAAAGATAAACTCAAAATGGATGAAGGAACTCAATGTGAGGCAGGAATTCACCAAAATTCTAGAGGAGAACATAGGCAGTAACCTCTTTAACATTGACCACAACTTCTTTCAAGGCACATTTCCAAAAACAAGGGAAACAAAAACAGCAATGGATTCTTGGGACTTCATCAATACAAAAAGCTTCTGCACAGCAAAGGAGATAGCCAACATAACTAAGAGGCACCCAATAGAAAAGGAGAAGATATTTGCAAATGTCATTACAGATAAAGGGCTGATATCCAAGATCTATAAAAGAATTTCTCAAACTCAACACTTAAAAAAAAAAAAAACAAATAATCCTGTCATAAAATAGGCAGAGGACATAAACAGACATTTCTCCAAAGACATACAAATGACTAACAGGCACATAAAAAAAATGCTCAACATCACTAGCCATCAGGGAAATACAAATCAAAACCACAATAAGATACCACCTTACACCACTTAAAATAGCAAAGATTAATAAAACAGGAAACAACAAATGTTGGTGAGCATGTGGAGAAAAGGGAACCCTCTTACACTGTTTGTGGGAATGCAAGCTGATATAGCCACTCTGGAAAACAGTATGTAGTTTCCTCAAAATAAAAAAATAGAGCTAGCCTATGATGTAAAAATTGCATTACTGGATATTTACCCCAAAGAAACAGATGTAGTGAAAAGAAGGGGCATATGCACACCAATGTTCATAGCAGCAATGTCCATAATAGTGTAACTGTGGAAGGAGATGAGATGCTCTTCAACTGACAAATGGATAAAGAAGATGTGGTACATAGAAGAGAATATTATTCAGCTATCAGGAAAGGTGAATATCCACCATTTGCATCAACATGGATGGAACTGGAGGGTATTGTGCTAAGTGAAGTAAGTCAAGCAGAGAAAGACAATCATCATATGGCTTCAGTCATGTATGGAACATAATCAATGGCACAGAGGACCATAGGGGAAGGGAGGCAATCTGAAGGGGGAGAAATCAGAGAGGGAGATGAACCATGAGAGACTATGGACACCTGGAAAAAAACTGAGGTTTTCAGAGGGGAGTGGAGGGAAATGGGATAACAGGGTGATGGGCATAAAGGAGAGCACATGTTGTTGTTTTGTTTTGTTTTATTTTATTTCTTTACAGTGTTCCAAAACTCATTGTTTATATACCACACCCAGTAGGAGGGCACATGTTGTGATGAGTACTGGGTGTTATACATAACTAATAAATCCTTGAACACTATATCAAAAGCCAGTGGTGTACTATGCAGTGGCTAACTGAACATAAAAAGCAAAAATAGAATGCAATAAACACAGTTTTCTTTATTATGGAAAAAAAAAGACTGAACAATAGTGATATCTAATTGTCCTCAGCTTTGATGACAACTCTCAGCCAAAACATACCTAAAATAAATCTCTTTGTCAATGTCCTACTGATTTACATATAGATCCCTTTATTTGTTATTTCAATTACTTACTAAAACACACATATACGTTGAATGTTTACTATGTACAGGGTGCTCTAAGATCTTGCATTTATTTCCAAACCACAGCCCTTGCCTTCATGGAGTGCTCATTTAGCAAGAGACAACCAAAATGAACAACAAACAAACAAACAAACAAAAAAGTTGTGTCATGTGTAGAATGTTTAGAATGTTAAATACAGAAGAAAAAGTGATGTTTTAAAAGAGGTTTTTGGTGTACAAGATTTGATGTAGGATGCCATATTAAATAAGGTGGTCAGGTTAGGTCTCATGGAGAATTTGAAATATTGCAAAAACATGATGATTGATGGAGGGAAACAAACAGATATCATGGTTAAGCAACATTGTAAATGCTTCTGAATTATATGCTTATAAATGGTTAAAATGAGTTTATATTGGATTTATGTAGCCACAATTATTTTTAAATCTATCAAGCCACAAAAATGGCACAGCTAAATTTTAAATGCGTGTTAATTAGGTAATTTGTATGAATTAAAGATGTCTGTCTGAAAAGGACACATGCTCTGTTTTCAAACATGTGACGTTCTGGAAATGGCAAAGATGGTAGAAAGATCAGTGATAAGTAGAGGTTAGGTCAAGAAAGAAGAAAGGATGGAATAAATGAATATGGTATCTATTTTAATGGTGGTAAAGCTATTCTATATGATACTATAAATGTGGATACTTAACATTTCCTTTTTCAAAACACTTCATAGTACAAAGAGTGAATCAATGTACACCAACTTAAAAAAAAGAAAAAAAAAACTTGGAACGTTAAGGGAATTCCAGAATGGATTGCAAAATATTGCAAATACATAAAACAACTTCAATGAAGTAGATGGGGAGAAAAGTTGCTGACCTAAGTAACTTTACAAATAAGTGGAATTTAAAACTAAAGACAAGAGAAATTATATACAAGCAATAAAGTTGCATCACAAAGGGTATGGGTTAAAAATGCTGATGCTGCTATGCATGTATATTAGAAGCTAACAATTAAGTGAATGGATGGTGTACAATAGGAGCCAAGTTTCTTACAGTTTGAGTGGAAGTTCATAGATAAGCAAGGAATGGAGGCTAGAATGATGTATACAGTAATGAATTCAAGTTGAGACAGCAATATGAACTCAGGTCTAGATTAATATAGTTAGTTACAGGGACACCTGGGTGGCTCAGTTGGTTGGACGACTGCCTTCGGCTCAGGTCATGATCCAGGAGTCCCAGGATCGAGTCCCACATCAGGCTCCCAGCTCCATGGGGAGTCTGCTTCACTCTCTGACCTTCTCCTCGCTCATGCTTTCTCTCACTGTCTCTCTCTTAAATAAATAAAATCTTTAAAAATATATATATATAGTTAGTTACATATAGAAATATTTATAGATCTCTGTATATAATAAGGTTAATATATACACCTATATTTCCTTTCTTTGTCATCAGAGAAGACCTAGAACAAAAATACACCAGTAACAATGAGTAAACTTAAGTCCAGCTTATTATTTGTAATATCATTTTCCAGTGAAAGGAAGCAGGACTCCATGGGCACATGACTGAGTCTAGAGTGAAACAGGAAATACACTGTGTGAGTCTGGAACAACTTTCAATACCAGAGTAAGAAATTGCTGAAAAATAAACAAGCAAACCAACTCTGTTATGGTAATACGTTAAAGGAACATGAGAGCCAACTAAAACTCCCGAAGTTCAATATGAGCAACAAAACAAATAAGCTTGTATTGAGTTATAAATCAAAGTATAAAACAAATATTTGTAAGTCTATAGTAATATAAATGATGAATAAGTATATAAGAAAAAGAGATAATTCTCTTCAGAAGGATTCCAAATTATTAAACATACTCTGACCTTCATCAGAAATTAATATGGGACCCATTGTTTTCTTTCTTGGAATTTTTGTCTTCTATCTTTTTTTGTCTCTTGTGGTGTGAGAAAGAGTGAGCAGGAGCACAGGAAGAGGGGGTGTGGCGAGAGGGAGAAGAGAATTTAAGCATTCTCCACACTCAGTACAGAGCCTGATGTGGGCTTGATCTCAACATCCTGAGATCATGACCTGAGCTGAAATCAAGAGTCAGATCCTTAACCAGCTGAGTCACCCAGGTACCCTAGCCTGGATATTCTCTTTACTTCTCTCTCACCAAAAAGCTCAACATCTCAGTAAAATGAGCAAAATACCTTTGGAAAAGTTGTTATCATGGAACTATTGTTCAAATATTAACAGGTGAATCAAAAGAAATTCATTTTCTCCCTATGTAAATGTGCTTTTCTTTTTTCAAATCAAAACTGCCAGTTTTATAAAATGATTCATATATAAAATGTAGAACAGATTATCTCATCAAACTAATTCACAATATGGCAACAAGAATAGTCTTTAATAGTTACAGATAATTTAACATTTGCCTCCTGTGTTACCTAAGAAATGCTTGTTCTTTGCCTGAGTAACATTGGCCATATGTGTCTATAATTAATTACAAATTACCTACTCAATTGATAATACCTGGCACAGCTGGGTTTTTTTTTCTCCTGAAACTAATGTTTAAGCATTGAAATATTCATTAATTTCTGTAGCCATATGTGTGTTCATATATTTGCAATGCACTAGTTTAATTACACATTGAAAATTTATTCCTTGTTAATCATCATAAACATTAATACTTAATCTTAATGAAATTTAAAGTCTTACACAAAAATGCTACAAGTGCCATTGTAATTATTATTATTGTATTATAATAGTAGAAAGATTTCACACCTATTGCACTTCCTATCCATGTAGGGCTTGCAAAATTGTTAGGTACATAAATCAAAAAAATTTATGCCAGCAGAGCCAACCTTGAGAGTCAATATTTGCCTTAATATATTTCATTATTTTTCCTTCCCTAAAAAATATGACCCTGCAGCAGGTACAGTTTCATGAAGCATGTCACTAGACATAAAACTTCTGATTATTATAAAGCAACTGAAACCTGTTTTTCAAAAAGAGAGTTAAAAGAGAGAAATTGACTCAACAGGATTGAATAAGATCTAAGTTGGAAAACAAGTATGTGCAGAGACATAGCCCTAGAAACACCCAAAAGCAGGACTTTAAAAATCAACATAGTGAGTTCTATAAAAACCCAAAAGAAATAAAAATAAAATCTTCCTCTGATAACAGCATGTGGACTTTCAAGGTGGAAGGCAAACATGTACTGACAAAAAATGTACAGATAAAATAGATTCAACACATTTTATGCCCTATGGAAAATGTACACCAATGATTGTATACTATTTGAAGTAAATAAAGTCTTGCTATTTGGCTTAAATTTGACATTCATAAAACAAGGAAAATTATATTTTATATACTTTTATTACAAACCAAAAACATAATCTCCATTAGTATCTATATGTATAAGGAACAAATTAGTACTTGCAATAAAATATGTGCATTCTCTCTCTCTCTCTCTATATATATATATATATATATACATACACACATAAATAGTAGTATACACATACACATGCACACACACGTGTGTGTATACATACATAAATACACATGGATCAAATAATTAGTCCATACAATAAGAACTAAATACTGATTGCTTTGGGATCACTAAGAAGTTAACTATTGATTGGCTAAACATCCAAGAGAACTAATCTTTTGTCTTATAGTTCCTCTGGGATCTTTGAAACAAGTTAAGAAATTCCAGCATACATCTATATAACTATAATAGAAATCAAATTTTGGGTCGAACATCTATAGATGAAAATTCAATGATTAGGAATTTTTTTTTAAAGAATTTATTTATTTGACAGAGAGTGAGAGAAGGAGAGAGAGCACAAGTGGGGGGAGCAGCAGAGGGAGAGGGGGAATAAGGCTCCCTGCTGAGCAGGGAGCCTGATGCTGGACTCGATCCCAGGATCCTGAGATCATGACCTGAGCCGAAGGCAGAGGCTTAACCCATTGAGCCACCCAGCTGCCCCAGGATTTTTTTTTTTAATCTACTGTAGGTGGAATTAATGTCCAAAGACAGATTGGATTTTGCAGAAAAGACTAGTTAATTTGAAGACATTATAAAAACAACCGTCAGAAATGAAATACAGAGGAAAAAGAATTTAGAGAAAGGAGGAGGATAAGGATACAGAAACATAATTGGAGAAATTCGAGTGAACTAATATGTGATTGGAGACATTCAAGGGGAAGAGAAAGGAAAGATAGCAGAGGAAAAAGCAATACATTTGAAGAAAAAACTAAAAAATTTCCACATTGATTAAAGCTATAATTTCATCGATTGAACAATCTCATTGAGTTCCAAACACAGACAATATGGAGAAAACAATTATAATCAAATGGCTCAAAACCAGCAGCCAACAGAAAATCTTACAAATAGATAGAGTGGGAAAAAAAAACACATTTAATAGAAAGGAACAGAATTAAGAATGAGAAATTTCATTTTAGAAAATTATATACAAGAGGATAGTTGGGAGAGTATATTTAAAATTCTAGCAGAAAAAAAATAAAACTAGATTCCTGTACCCAGTAAAAGTTTCTTTCAAAAATTCAGGTAAAATATAGACACTTTAAACACAAAAATACCTAAAATAATTCATCACCTTCATACTACATAACATTAAAAGAAGTCCTTCATGTAGAATCAATAATGATATCAGATGTATCAGATGTAAAAATGCATCAAACCAATAGAATTAGAACAATCCTATTAATAAACTATATTATCATTATTAATTATTATTATATTAATATAAACTATACTATTATATTATTATTAATTATATATTTAATCATATCAATAACAATTATATTAATTGCATCTATTAAAATACATTATATTAATTATATTATATTATATATTTATATTATATTAATTATATTAGCAAATAATTGCTTATTAATGATAATTGTATTAATAAATACACAATTATAATAATCATATTTTATATGCTATATATGTTTTAATTATATCAATAAATTATGGTATCAATTATATTAATATAATTACTATATTGTATTAATAAATTATAAACATGATAAATTAATTATATTATGTTAATTATATTATAATTATATTAATAAATGAAAAATATTTTTCTTCTTATTAAAATTTTAGTTTTATTATTCAGATAACCGTGCTTGAACCAAATACTAATGTACTTTGAAGTTTATAACACATGCAAAAGTAAAATATATGACAATACAACAATTATGAGTGAGAATCTCCCCCAAATTAATGTCAGATAGTAACCACAGATTTTCAGAGAAGCTCAGAGAATGCTAAGGAAGAAAAATTTGGGAAAAAAAAAACACAACAAAAACTTTACCTAAGCATATCTTTTTCAAATTACAGTCAATCTGAGGTAAAGAAAAAATCCTGAAAAACTTCGGAAGGGAGAAAAAACATCTTATTTATAGAGGAGCAATGTTACATATTATATCTGAGTTTTCAGAAAACATGCAAGTTGTGAGTGGAGTAAAGTACTTAGTGTCAAGAAAAGCAAACAAACAAAAATCTACCAACTTGGACTTCTGTGCCCTGCAAAATTATTTTTGATAAGTCAAAGACAAATACAAAAACAAAAATTGAATTTGTTGTCAGTAGACCTGCTTTCCACATAATGCTAAAGTAAGTTTGTTTGTATTTTAAAGAAGTTCTTTAGAGAAAAGAGAAGCTAATTGGGTTTCTGACCTACATAAAGAAATACACTAAAAAGGGGTGCCTGGGTGGCTCCGTCATTAAGCATCTGCCCTTGGCTCAGGTTATGATTCCAGGGTCCTGGGATGGAGTCTGGCATTGGACTCCTTGCTCAATGGGAAGTCTGCTTCTCCCTCTCCCACTCCCCCTGCTTGTGTTCCCTCTCTCACTGTGTGTCTCTCTGTCAAATAAATAAATAAAAGAAAAGAAAAGAAAAGAAAAAGAAAAAAGAAATATACTATGAAAATGAAAGAAATATACTGCATTAGAAAATAGTGAATAAAAGTGAAATAATTTTTATTCTTGATTGATCCAATAGATAAGTTTGTGCAAAATAATAATTACAATGATATATTCAATTCTGTATTCTTATTTATATAAAAATATATAATATATATTTGAAATAGGCTAGACCTCTCTGTTCTTCTTAACAAGGCCTACCCTTAGGAGGAATTAATTAACCAGAACCTAACTTTTTAACTACCTCACATAGGGGAAGGGAAAGTTCCTCTCCAACTCTAGTCAGCTCGAACATATTCTCAACCCTTAGGTTCTGGGGCTTCGACCTTAGACATCCTCAGTGGGACCTTTCTTGTATCTACCACAGCATCAGAAATCAGACATTATGCGTATATTTGGGTTGTTTTTTGACAAAATAACTTACCGTTACTTATATTTATTACATGTATAACATTTTAAGTAGAAGATGTTCATTAATTATTGCACATACACAAACGCATACAAACACACATACACAGGTGGTAGATACACAACCTCTAAGAGGGCCCCAAAGGTCGCAGGCTCCTCCTCTTGACTCTCTTGTTAATCTCCTACTTTTGTTTGTAGTCTGTAATTATTGATTCACTTGTACCAAATGGGAAATGGTGGCAGTGGGTTGTCACACCTGAAATTAGATGATAAAGAACTTGGCTGTCATTCTGGGTATATTTTTCCCTATTCTGTCTTGGAACATTGACTCTCTAGGAAGCCAGTTGACATATAAAGTCACTGTGTGGAGAAGGGCATGTGAAGCTTGGAAGTTGATCTTTTTGTGTCTGCCGAAAGCAAGGTGAGTGATCTTGGAAATAAATCCTCCCTTAGTTGAGCCTTGAGACAACTATATGCCCAGACAACTCCTTGATTGGAGCATCATTGGAGATCCTGAGCCTCAAACACCAAGCGTGCACTCTGCTGCTCCTAGATTCCTGACCCACAGAAACTGTGAGAAAATAAATGTTTGTTGTTTGAAGCCACTAAATTTGGGGTGATGTGCTATGTATCAATTGATAACTAATACAGTATTTATACATAAAAGTCTAAAATTTTAGAAAAATTAGGGGAGTTTGTTGCTGCTTAATGGGTTTATGGATATTTCCTTCACTGTGTTCTTCTTTTTCCCCCAAATTAAAATAATTATCTGAATAATAGAAATTATTTTATAAATAAAATTGTTTTATTGTAATCAAACATAAATATACTTTGCAATATTAATTTAATTCCAATCAGATATTTTTTATAAGATCATCTTTACTTTTGAAAGGTTCTGCTCTCAATTAATATAGACATGTAAAAAAGAGAAAATAAGAAATTGGAATATATAAATATGAAGGCCAATAATATCAGTTTTACCCTTTAAAATAAAGATGTACTAAGACCCCTGGGAGGAAATAGAAATAATATGAATCTTGGAATTTGATCTTATATATTTATATATATTTTGGGTGTGTATTTTTGGAAGATTTTAAACATCACTGTATTATTGAAAATGTATTACTTATGACCTTAAGAAAAGCAATCTACTTTATCAGTAAAATAGAGATGGTTTTTTCATGCTTGACATGTAACATTGTGATGATCTGTTAGAGTAGTAGAAAAGAATGACTGTGAGAGAGACTTATATTTAAAAAAATCGTTAAGTTTTTATTTGACACAATTTCAGCTAATATGTGTCTAATCTGACTAGTTTATAAATGTAACTTTCTTCTATAGTTTTCTTTTTGACATAAGCTAAAATAACATAGAAATACCCACATCAAAAAAAAAGTTTTTGTATTGACATAAATTTCCTCATGAAAAGTATTTTTTAAAATTTTTTAAACAAATGTGATACCATATTCTTTATTGTGACACCATTGAGTTTTATTATACAGTATCAACATTCTAAATACATTGTCCCTCTCCATGAAGCAAATTATGTTCTTTCTTGAATTCCATCTCATAATGACTTATTCCAGATACAGAATTTGCTTTGTCTCTTCAGTTCTTTGCCCAACAATTGTAACTGGTTTTATCACTTTCCAAAAAGTCTCCTTGTCCCAGAGAGAAGTTCCATTCTACTGTCAGTGATTCAGTAATTCTGTTATCTTTGGGAAAGAACACATTTTCTTCCAGTACAACCTTACATTGTTGCAGCTTTTCAAACTTTAGTAACAGTAATTACATTACAGAATTAGAGCTTTGGATTCAAAATAGGAATTCCATGCCATTTTTTTCTTCCTTCACCTTTCAACAAAAGAAGACATTATCTAAGTTTCTGGAGAAAATATTTGCTCTTTTAAATTGCATCTGTGATTTCAATTGATTGAATTTATAGTGAAATTTTATATTTAAACTAACCATGGTCTATAAATTTGAAAGCAGTATGTCTATTCACAGTCTGCCTGAATTAGAAAGGCTGAAACACATTCTATGCTACATGCAAACTTTTAAAAATCAGTTTGAAACAAGAGGATAGGGAAAATGTAAGTGACAAATGAGGATTCTCTACATTACCAGGTGGCTAAATAAAGAGATTTCATACTTGGTTGTTATCACTATAAATATGAAAACACTATTTTGGAGGGATATGTTGTAGCAGTTTAAGAGAAAGTGATACACCATAAGGTAGGATATGAACATTAGATAAGCATGAAAGACTTTGCTCTTTAATATAAAGAATATTGGAGGAAGTATGCTGCCCTAATGGTATGAAGAACTCCATAACATTCAAAAATAAATGCTAGGTCTATTTATATGCAGTGACAGTCCTCTAAGGCCATCATCAGGTATGTTTTAATGGGAATTTACTTGCTTTAGTTATTTGTCACAGATTTCTTTTTAAGAAAAAGAAGAAAGCCATTTTTCCATTACTAGTGGTGGAAGCTGACAACAGGTCCCCTGCAACCTTCATGTTGAATGAGGCAGAAACACAGCGGTACACCACTTAAATGATTCACTGAGGGGGATGCATTCTGTTTATATTTATCACTATTATTTCTCTAAAATGACCTAACTTATTATTCACTAGAAAGAAAGTCCCTAATCAGTTTAAAATTGCCTTGATGTACAAGAGTCCTTGCTATATGAACAGCAGGCGTGGAAGTCAGAATGATTGAGAAAATACCTTTCAAAAACAGCAGGAAGAGAAATTAGGTGGCAGGAATCACGCTTAATTTCCTCACCATGCTCATGAAACTGTTTTTAATGGTTTCAACGAAGGTATAGAAGCATCAGATACTAGAAAATGAGAATGAAACATCTTTTTATACATGGAACTATGAGAAGAACAAGATAAGAAATTCTATGAGACAGTAGTGCAGATCGCCCTGTGAGTTCTTGATGGACATGTAACCATTCTTGCAGTAGACAGAGAAAACTAAAAGAAGGACGTGATAGCTAACTAGGTTATCAAACTACACAATTTGGCCATCTTTGGAAGGCAGGTTGAAAACATAGCGTTTGGAAAGTCTCAGGAAGTGAGAGGCCAGCCGGCATATGTAGCAAGTCAAAGGTGTTTGGAAGGATAGGAAACAAGTTTATTGGAATGGTGAGTGAGGCTTTGTGTTAAGGACTTGGGATTTTTAACTGAAGGTAACTAGAACTTATTGAAACTTTTTCATTAATAAAGTAGAATAATCATATATTTTTTTAAGAGAACCATATATCTAACATTGGAAACTAGGTTAAAGTGGATAAGGCTGTGTACAAGGAAAGCAAGTAGGAGAATGTTACTATAAATATGAAGAAGGAAGAAGTGAGGCCAGTGGCAGAAGGCAACAAAGTATCTGCCTGAAACAACATTGTATTAACAGTACAAATCAATGCAAAAAGAAAGAAGAGGAGCAGTTTTGGAAGTCAGAATTAGAGAGAAGAAATTCTAATTCTGTTTTTTGGTTTGTTTAATTTAGCATCATTGCAAATAGAGATATGAGTAATTATATGAGTATATGGAAGCTCAAGTAGGAGCTCAAAGATGGAGATATAAATTATGACATCATCATAATATAGATTAAAAATTGTCTGTGCTGATTGGAAGGATTTATTAAAGCAAGACATTTTGATATCATTAAAGTGCAGTAATAATTCATACATAGTCTCTGAAGATTAAGATTAGGATAGAATTTAAACAATTAAAATAACTGGTTTAACAGACAAGGGAGAAAAAACACCTGCTCCATGGAAACAGAAAGAGTATACGTAGGAAAGACCAGAATGCATATAAAGCAGTAGCTTAGGTAACAAATAATCATAGGTGTTTCCATTTGATATTGTTTAGTTTCTTTATAAAGTTGCAGAAGCCATCACTAGGAGAGAAAGGAAAGTGAATTTGATAAAAGTTGAAATAATTACATGAAGAAGAGACAAGACAGAATTTATTGTTTTTAGTAATTCAAATCCAAGAGTCATTAAAGACCATGAATCAACTGTGACATTTATCTGTTTTTATTGTCACCTCAAAAGGATTTTCTCCAGCAATTCTTAAATACTCACATGCACTAACATAAAAATATGTGACATTGTTTTGACAGGAAGTTGCGATGTTAAAAGGGAGTTGAGAATGCTAGCAAGATGGCACTTGAAGCAAAGGAAATGAAGTTCAGAACAAAGTGAAAAAGAAAAAAAAAACTAAAATGGAACTCTGAGATCATTGCAAGAAAGATCAGGAAGTTTCTAGGCCACTGACTTTCAATTATACTTTTTCATACATCCATATCACCTACCCCAAGACCCTTGACAGTCCTTATAGTCACCAACACTGGTATTTTCAAATGTTCATGTTAAGTCTGCTTTTCCTACTACTGCCTCAACATTTGTAGGTAATTTACTCAAATAGTTTCTGCGAACAAACAACAAAATGATATTAAGATAACATCTTTAACCTACAATTTTTTCTCTTTTCTCCACCTGTGCCGACCCTTCCTCTCTTCTTTTTCCACATATAGTTACTCTTCCTTAAACCCTTAATGTTTTTTTTTCCTGTGGTGTGAATTCTGCTTGAAACTCAAAATTGTCTTTCATGTTTTGTACTTTCTAATTATACTCTAATTATACTCTGCATTTCTCACTGGGAGTTACTCCTGAAAAGTATTACCAGTCATATCATAATGGAGCAATTACAGGGGCTTAAAGAATTTCTGGCTGAAACATCAGAACTTTTAGTTGGCACACACGTGCTTTCTATCAGGATTTTTATAATCAAATACTTCAACATTCTGTAGTACAATTTTGATGTGTTTCATTTTGTTTAATTTTTCTACCATATATATTTTCAAATGTGATATAAAGTAATAATGAATGAATGAATCAGTTTTCTTGTTAGAGAACCATTATGAATTGATCAGACTTCAATAAATGGCTTCATTTTTGTGATTAGATCCTTAATCTCTCTTAAGATGCCAGAAAATTTTATGCTTCCTCAGGATATACATGTGATGAAGAATAATCGCTTTAAGACAGACTTGTGAAAGACTCTGTGTACATACTTTCAACTTCCACTAGCCGTGCTCAGTGCATAAACAACTACATTGTTGGAACAATGCTTTTTGGAGAGAAAATCTGAAATCTCAGACAAAGGCAATCCATGCAAATACATATGTTAAACTTTATTCTTAATAGATTTCAAGTCTGATTTAATAATTCATAGCTCTGTTTACTTAGAAAAGTTAGTTAACCACTGCACACATCAGTTTTCTTCTCTGGTTCATGGAAATAATAATATCTACTCTATAGTTTTGTCTATAATCTATAGAATTGTTGTCATGAAATTATAGAATTCTTGTCATGAAACAAGTAAGGTAATACATATGAAATATCTAATATAATGCTTTTATTTGTATATAATTTGTATCACTCAAAATATATATACCAATAACATTAAAACAAATCAAAACAAATAAGGGAAGGATGTAGATATTTTGTTACAATGATCATCAAAGCAAGCTTTATTTAAGGTTACTTTATATATATAATATACACATTATAATTATGTATAACTTTATAATATATGTATATTTGGTTTTTTAGAGAGAGAAGAACATGTGCACACAAGAGAGAGAGTAGGGAGCAGCAGAGGGGGATAAAGAGAGAGAGAATCTTTTTTTTTTTTTTTTAAGATTTTTATTTATTTATTTGATAGAGAGAAATCACAAGTAGACAGAGAGGCAGGCAGAGAGAGAGAGAGAGGGAAGCAGGCTCCCTGCTGAGCAGAGAGCCTGATGCGGGACTCGATCCCAGGACCCTGAGATCATGACACAAGCCGAAGGCAGCGGCTTAACCCACTGAGCCATCCAGGCACCCTGAGAGAGAGAATCTTAAGCAGGCTCCATGCTCAGCACAGAGCCTGACAGAGACTCAATCTCATGACCCTAAGATCATGAACTGAGCTGAAATCAAGAGTCAGATGCTTAACCGACTGAGCCACCCAGGCACCCTTAGTTTTATTTAAGTTTAAATCAAAATGTTTATTCATGATTGAAACATCGAACACACATTTGAAAATTAAACTTTGAAACACCTAATGTGTAATAAAAGCAGTAAAGTAGATTTGATAAGACTTATCAAAAACCTCGTGTATATAAAGAAGTAGGAATTAGTGTTGGGACTCTAAAGACAATGAAACATGGAACACTCTTCATGTTGCATCTGAAGTTATGAAAAGTTGTTCTTCCAATTTGATTATGATAATAGGAAAAAACATGTACATATAGTTGAACTGATACATTTAGAATTCTAAATGTCTTCATGACCTGATCATAGCTACCTAACTCCTGCATAACCACTGATATGTTTCAATATGATATTGATTAAATTTTCAACTGCAGAAATATAATATAGTGTCTTCTTCCAACTGCATGTGTTGTGACTTCTCTGTTATATATTATGTAATAACTTAGTTGGGAGAGTATTAGAAGAAATTGACAACTTTTTGACACTATTCTTCTAAATGTAGCTAAGTAGAGGAAAATTTGGGCTAAATTTTTGGTGAACAGTGGGAAAATGTGAGGGGCTATTAGACTTGCTTTAAATGAGTGAAATACATGTAATTTAGAGCTCTGTGTTTCTACACCTATAATTAGTGAGGGCTTTTTTAGTAGATATTACTAGTTAACAAGAAGGAACACAGGTTTACCCAGATCCTTTAATGAATTGTAATAAATATATTAGATTTATTATCATAATCAAATATTAATTTAAGATTATTTTTGAGTCATAAGTTTTCTTTAATTGAATATATTTTCTGAAGTCAAAAAGTAACTTTTGCTTTGGTTGTTACTTGAAGTTTTGAAATTTTACAGCATACCCGCATAACCTATAAATTTAAAACTAAATGCAGTATAACTCAAAAAAGGCAAAGAATACATTTAAAAATTAAATGGATTTTAAAAAATAATTCACATGAGCCAATAAATTCTCTATTTTTCATGAATCTCATTTCAACATTTTCCTGCTTCTGAAAATATATAGTTAAAGATTTACTAAAATTTATAATGTGCCAAAATTATGGCCCATAAGATTCTTAAGTTGCCTTTGATTATCTAGAACACAAGAAAAAAAAGACCAAATATCCAAATAATTTTCATAAATGTACTTATGATGGTGCCTGGGTGGCTTAGTTGGTTAAGCATCTGCCTGCCACTCAGATCATGATCCCAGGTGTCCTGGGATTAATTCCCATCCCCCCACGCCTGCATCCCCGCTCTCGAGTTAGCTGGGAATCTGCTTTTCATTCTTCCTCTGCCCCTCCCTAACATGGCTTGTGTTCTCTCTCTCTCTCTCTCAAATAAATAAATAAAATCTTTAAAAAAATAAATGAAGAATGAGTAACTTATGATGTATAATAATTACATAAAAGCAGAACATAGTAACCATGTTATATAATAGCATAACTTTGGGGATGCCTGGGTGGCTCAGTGGGTTAAGCCTCTGTCTTCAGCTCAGGTCATGATCTCAGGTTCCTGGGATTGAGCCCTGCATTGGTCCCTCTGCTCATCAGGGAGCCTGCTTCCCCCTCTCCCTCTCTGCCTGCATCTCTGCCTACTTGTGATCTTTGTCTGTCAAAAAAATAAATAAAATCTTTCTTTTTTTTTTATAAAAAGCGTAACTTTTAAAGCATGGAAATTCATGATTGTAGAAGCAAATAATACTTAAAGAGTTTAGCCAGCAGAGTAAACCACGTTGCCTTCCACAAATGTTATTAGCAACAACTCTGTACATAAACTTAATGCTACCATTTTAATGTCCTAAAGATAAAAGTTAAGTGTGCAAAGTAAATAATAATCCCAAATTATATATATGATTCTTGAAGTACAGTTTGAATTTAAACATGAGTTATGATATATAACATTTAAATTAATCCTATTTTCTTGTAAATAGATATAAATATGTTCTGAGCATACATATCTTCATCATTGATTAAACAACAACATTTAGGTTTTTTTTTTCAGATTTGTAAATTATAATAAAGCTTCTCTCATTTACTTGCATCAACTTGTTCAAAGATATTCAGAACATAGTACTTAGCAACAAGCAACTAAAGAAAAGTCTCAAAACAATCTTTTTTAAGAAAATATTTGTTAGTTTTGTCGATTATTTTTTAGTTTTTATAGAGTTTTTCATTTCTAAAAGAATAGTTTATTGTCTCATTAAGGACACAAGAATAGCCATCTAATTGTTCTTCTTGTTTTCACTTCTTGTTACTCTGCACTCATTCCCTAAAAAGAAGTCAACATGGCCCTTCAAAAAGGCCCACGCTCTCTATGGAGGTAACCAAAGGCCTCCAAAATCAGATTCGCCACTACCTCAGACCACATAATCTTTCAGTACACTCCAGTTACATTCACATTACTGGTGTTCCTCGAACAGCAGGTGTTTGTAGTACCTGAGTGGAATATTCTTTCCCAAATCTTCACAAAGGTGGTTATGTCTTGGTACTTGATTTGAACTCAGAAATCTTGTATATCTGCCTTACATGTAAGACAGAATCATTTTCTTTTTTTCATAAAACAATATTTTATACTTCTAGATCATCCAACCACCTTCTACAGAAGGAATGACATATGGCTATATTTTGACTAAGAGTGTTATTATCAACCTAAAATGTCTGTCTATATCAAACCCCATCAAAACTGACACCCACTATACAGTAGGCCCTGGTGTAAGCCCCTCATTAAGCTTTTTCATGTTAGTACAGTGAGATTTTCCTCATAGAATTTGTCACTACATGAAACTTTTTTATTATTTATTTATTTATTCTCTAGCTCTATCAGAGCAGAAGAACAATCCATACCACTGACAGCCCTTGCCATGTAGAAATCTCTCAGTAAATATTTCCTGAGCAAGTGAATGAAAGTAAATGAAGGGGAGGAGAATTAGAGTGGGAATTAGCTCTGTGTACATATTAGCTGTGTGAATAAGAAGTTGAAGGAAATAATTTAGTCTTGCTTGATTTCTCTGTGCTCATTTCTTTTCTAATGATGGTGGTTTTGAATTAAGTAAGTTGAAAGTGTCTTCTATACAATTGTCAATTATCATGTCTTGTGTATGTATTCCTCTAAAAGTTTGATATAGACAGACATTTTAGGTTGATAATAACACTTAGTCAAAATATAGCCATATGTCATTCCTTCTGTAGAAGGTGGTTGGAAGATCTAGAAATATAAAATATTGTTTTATGAAAAAGAGAAAATGATTCTGTCTTACATGTAAGGCAGATATGCAATGCTCATTCTGACAAAACATACTAGTTGTGGAATATTTCATAGACAGTTGTCTTAAGTGATAGCCATTAAATAATTCATAGTATTCCTTTATGGTTGCAGTTTTAATTAAAACATATGAACTTGTTGAGTAGGGAGGTAGCAATCTTTATTGAGTTGTATTAACTATCCCTGCTTTTTCTTCTGTTAGTCCTCAGTTCTTTTTTGGTTGAACATACAGAAAGAATTCATATTTGTAGGACACCTTTTAAAAAGTCATACATATGATTTTAAACACTAAGAGTTAAGCATTATTTGAAAATGTAGCAAGAAGGGAAGGGAATTCTCTAGTTTTCTCCTACAAAAATCTTGATTATAAATGACGAATTTGGGGTGAGACCAAGTTTACGGTTTCTGACATTTATAACCTGTGCTAGGAGTATTATCCTTTCCATCAAAAGAACAAGTTGGAACGCAACTGAGTGAGGCTAGGGTTGACATATCCCCACACGGTCTAGCCTTCCTTGCGTGTTTATCTTTGTCATGTTCTATATCTGTCCCCCTCACTTTTAAGTCTTCTTGCAGTTTTTCAGATATACCCTATTTTGTTTTTCCTATGCCCAGATCATTACAAATGCTGTTCTCTTTGCATGGAATGCTTTGTACCTCCTTCTCTATCTCCTCACGAAGCAGATTCTCTGAGTGGGCCATTGTCCTTCCTAAGCACTGATGAAATACCACGTTCTCTGAAAAGTCATCCTGTACTCTCCTTCCCTCCACACAGATCAGGTTCCTTCAGCTGTGAACTGTCAACACCATGGACGCTCCTCCTTCACAGCGTTTCATGCAAGCTCTTGGTGTGATGATTGGATTACTGTTGGTATCCCTGGGTAGAGTACAAGCTGTATGAATAGGACAGAACTTATGACTCCATTTCCCATTTATTCCCCAAAGCAAAACTAGTGCCTGGTACATAGTAAACATTCAATAAACATTTGGGAACTCTTTGAAATAAACTGCCCTAATAAATAAATAAATGGCTTCCAGTTTTTCTCTGTGTGCAAGTATTTACTAAACATTATATTTACTGAGCATAGAAGCCTGCTATCCAAATCAAACCTCTTCTTTAAAAAACAAACAATCAAACAAACAAAAAAACTAGGGGTGCCTGGGTGGCTCAGTGGGTTAAAGCCTCTGCCTTCAGCTCAGATCATGATCTCAGGGTTCTGGGATCAAGCCCAGCATGGGGCTTTCGGCTCAGCAGGGAGCCTGCTTCCCTTCCTCTCTCTCTTTCTCTCTCTGCCTGCCTCTCTGACTACTTGTGATCTCTGTTGGTCAAATAAATATATAAAATCTTAAAAAAAATAAAAATAAAGATAATAAAAAAATTTTAAAAAGAAATACTATTGGTAGAAAACATTGACTAAGTGATTAGCCAAGACGGAAACACAGATTGCACTTGATTATGCCTTTTCTTTTATTTTCCACACCTAATTGGTCTTAAAATTCTGTTGATGCCTCTACTTCATGTCTTTTGAGATGACTACTCATCTTTCACCCTTACTTACTCACACTTTAACGCCTTCATTCAACTGTCAGGGCAATAAAAATTAACCTCTTGATTCATTCAACATATTCCACAATATGGCATTTACAATTTGAGCCTTTTGATATTTAGGTCTGGGGGTGATACTTTCCAGCATTGGCTGACAGAAAAGATTTAAATGGTAATTATTTAAAGGATATTTGGTATCTTTATGTATTTGGTCATCTGAGGACATTGTTACTCAAGAGATAAAAAGAATGGTCTTGAACCTCCCTTTCCTGTCTTGTCTATCCTTCCTCTCTCAATGGAGTATACTTAGGTCATTATCCTGCCCTTTGATTTTACAGGAAGAATGACATGTAGGAAATGGAGATGAGGAAAAACAGATATTTTAGTCAGCTCATGGAGTATTTCCATAGTGTCTGTAGGAGAACCGAGCTAGCCAAAGCTTATTCTTATGTAAAACAAAGCTAGATAAAAGCAACATGCAAGGCATGTGTGCCGCACCATTTTTGTACAAGTTCACTTACACGCAGCAGCAAGATATTTATAAAATGTATCAAAATTTAGCTAAAAATTTTTCAATTTTTAGAACTTGAACCTCACATATAAAGTACTAGCAGTTATCAGCATGAAAGTATGTTTACTCATTGGAAAGAACAAAGTCAATTAACTAAAAGGTTTAATTACTGTTTTACTTAAACATATAATATCTTCTGGTAAATAGTGTGTTAAGAATGTGATGGCTCCTTTATTTTTTGTTTCTGCAACAGTGCTTAAAAATAACACTTTGGGGCGCCTGGGTGGCTCAGTGGGTTAAGCCGCTGCCTTCGGCTCGGGTCATGATCTCAGGGTCCTGGGATCAAGTCCCGCGTCGGGCTCTCTGCTCAGCGGGGAGCCTGCTTCCTCCTCTCTCTCTCTGCCTGCCTCTCGGCCTACTTGTGATCTCTCTCTGTCAAATAAATAAATAAAAAATCTTTAAAAAAAAATAATAACACTTTGTGTACAGCAGGTTCTCACTAAATTGACATAGAGTTTGCATTTAAAGAGATTGAATTTGAATTCACTTCACACTAAAACTTAAAAAAAATACTAAATATTTATGAATTGTGATTTGCCTCAGATATCAATCAGCTCACAATTAATAACTAAGATTTTGAAGTATGGTCTATAATTGTCGATATGTATATTCCCCTATTGCCATGGCCAAAGATGAAACTAGTTTTCAATACACACACACACACACACACACACACACACACACACTTGCAACAAAATAAGGTAAAGCCATTTTCTTTATGCTTGCTCATTTATGTTTATTTTATTTGTAAGGCTCACTCATTTGGATTAATTAACAGAGCGAATAATCCCTTACTCAAAATCTCTCCCAGGATCAACAAGCATATCTCCATTGGAGACTGGTGTCCTATCGGACAGCTTGGTCACCAGATAAAATAAATTAGAACACAGATATTTTGTCCATCTTTACCACATCCATTTGTTCTCATAAAATCTTATTTTTTTACAAAGTATTACCTCATCTATATCTCTACACAATTATAACCTTCTGATTGAAAATCAAATAAAAAAAGCAAGTTATTTTTTGAAGCCAAGAATGAGAGCGTGTTCTCATACCGTCATAGCTCATTTAAGGTTGGTGACCAAAGAACTATGTGAAGAATAATCACACTCCAGTAATCCCAGTGCAGCCACCTGAAGTTAATGGTCATCTTTCCTTAATCTCTGTAAAACTGTGTCTTAAATACTTTGTGCATTAATTGTTATAAATTTGATTAAATACTAAGTGCATTGTTATAAATTTGATTAAAAACTAAGAGTGTATGTACAGTGTTTAATAAAATAGGCATATTTCAATATTAAAGGCTTTATAATAAAAATATTTATATTTATTTTTACTTCATTTTTATTATTTATTTTATATTTATTATACCTTATACATTTATTATTTATATTTGTTATTATTTTATTATGTATATATTTATGTATTATTATTAAATAAATTAAATATCATACTCTTTCTATGAGGAGATGGCTACTCAAATTGTACAATTTTATAATCAGTTTGCAATATATCTTTTCCTGCTGGATTTTTTCATCCAGTTCAAATATCACTAGTCAAATGGTGAGTTTTTTGTGTTTCCTGTGTCGGCTCTTAGTTTTTAATTCATGATTTATGGGTTATCCTTGGAACATAGATAGCCATTCATTAAAATTAAGTATCATCTCTCTGCATTGATTTTTGTCAGGTACGTAATGTGTCAGTGAGACAGATTCCTGATTCTTGTCAATGCACATTTGGAAAGCTGAGCAATACATGGCATAAAAGAGACTCTCTCTTGGATAAAAATCAAATATAAAATACTTGTCTTATTTAGATTAATGAAGAATGACAATAATAACACACAGAAGTAATCACTATATCCAGCCTTCCAAAACATTTCATCATATTGAATAACTCCAAGTTAGCTTTAAAAAAATTGTATATGGAGAGGAGAAGTGAGATGGGGGAAATCGGAGTGGGACACAAACCATGAGAGACTGTGGACTCTGAGAAACAAACTGAGGGCTTTAAAGGGGAGGGTTGGGGGGGGTTAGGTGAGCCTGGTGGTAGGTATTATGGAGGACATGTATTGCCTGGAGCACTGGGTGTGGTGCATAAACAATGAATTTTCAACACTGAAAAAAAATAAAATAAAATAAAATGGAAAAAAATCTGTATCATAAGAGATAAAAATAAGGTTTTAAAATGTTAACAGAAAAGTTGAATCTTTTATAATGAGCTGTATATTCATCCGAGTTCTCTAGAGAAACAGAACCAATAGATTAGATATAGATATAAACAGATAGACTGATTATTTTTTATTAAGATTGGCTCACATGATTATAGCGTCTGATGAATTCTAGAATTTACAGGGTGAGTCTGCAAGCTGTGGAATGAGGAAAGTCAATCATGTAGTTCCATCCTGAAAGGTGTCAAGCTCAAGAGTCAAGACTAGTTAATGTTTCAGTTCAAGTCTAAGGCCGGAAAAAACCAATGTCACAGTTTGAAAGTTTGTAAGCAGGAAAAACTCTCTTACTTTCTGAAGTATCAGCCTTCTGTTCTGTTCAGATTTTCCACTAATCTGATGGGGACCACCCATATTCACTTTTGTTCTCTTTTGTTCAGTCTACTGATTCAAATGTTTACTCATATATGGAACATAAGGAATAGTATGGAGGACAATAGGGGAAGGGAGGGAAAACTGAATGGGAAGAAATCAGAGAGGGGGACAAACCATGAGAGACTCTGGACTCCAGGAAACAAACTGAGGGTTACAGAAAGGATGGGGGATGGGGTAATGGAGTGATGGGTATCAAGGAGGGCATGTGTTTGTGATGAGCACTGTGTGTTATACACAACTAACGAATCATTAAACACTACATCAAGGGCGCCTGCATGGCTCAGTTGGTTAAGCGACTGCCTTCAGCTCAGGTCATGATCCCAGAGTCCAGGGATCAAGTCCTACATCATGGTCCTGGCTCCATGGGGAGTCTGCTTCTCCCTCTGACTTTCTCCCCTCTCTCAGATAAATAAATGAAATTAAAAAAAAAAAAACTGTATAAAAAACTAATGATGTGCTATATGTTGACTAACAGAACTTAATAAAAAAATAAAGAAAATAAAATAAAATGTTATCTCACCCACAAGCACTCTCATGGATATACCCAAAATAATGTTTGACCATATTTGGGAATTTGTGCCCCAGTCAAGATGACACAAAAAATTTACCATCACAAACTACTAGCCACATAAATTTTGCTCCTCAGGAGACCTTATTTTTATTTCATTTGAAACTGTTATTTGCTCTATTAGGAGACACTAAGTCTATCTTCCAAAACTGCTCACTTTGAACACATCCTTGGAATGACAGTCCAGGCCAAAGGCAGGCTCTGCCTCTCCCACAAGGCACAGAGGTCATGAAGACCATGGAGAACAAGAGTCCACAGAGAAGAGTTAACCAAAAAATTTGAAGAGCATTTGCATCCACATTTAACTTAGAATTTTTAAACAAAATGTGTGTTCACATCTTTAATGTATTGCTTTCAGAGTCTGACATGAGACTTGAATTACAAACTTCTACAGTTAGGAAAGATTATGTTACATGCTACCTAAACTGCATATGCAAGTAATAGCAAAAGTCCCAAAAGTTTTAAAACTTACAGTAATTCTGTGTATAAAGGTGCCTATGGTACTATAGCTATAGAGAAGTGATTTGTTAGGGCATTTCAAATCTTAATTTTGAAACCCAGTTTTAAGTAAAATGTCCCCATAGTACTCTACAAAACACTCCATCTTCTTCATTTGTATATAGTTTCCATACAGAGAACATTCAGTTAATGTTACATAAATATTTCATGTTTCACTTGTATCATGTAAATAATAAATAAGATCATGAAATTCCATGTAGATAGTCTTTTCTCCAAGTTATTTGAAAAATAAAAGCATACTGATGTGATATGCTTCCTTCTAGTAATGCCCAAGTTAAAAATATTGCAGACTACATCCATTAAGGACTACAAGTTTTGACACCACCTTCAACAGCTACTGGAAAGGCTAAAAGTGCATTCACATCAGAGGAAGTTTTTTGGTTTGGGTGTATTTGAAAACTTAATTTAGGGAAGACTGAATATCTGCTCTGATTTTCAAGTTCCTTCTTTAATTTTCTTATCTACAATACATTTTCCCTCCCAAACCAAAAACATGCTTTATTCCCATATAAATATATTCCCCAGTACTATTTTTGATAAAACTAAATATTCTAACTATCACAAAGTTTGTTCCTGAGAATATTAAGTCCCAGGTTCCAAGTTGTGGTCTCCTGTGAGATGAGTAGTTTTCCACAGTTTCAGAGAAAGCTCTGTGACAACATATGAAAAGACACATGGTGTATATAACCACCCCTCAGAACAATGTACTGTTTAAAATATAACCTATGAGCAATTATACGAGTTACCAAGCATACTTAGATATAACCTTAAGAAAAGCATGTACTGGCAACAGGCTCTGGAGGAGAAGACGATATGCATCCTTGATAGACAATCCTTTCGTTTGAGCTTGCTCACTTTAGGTCATGGACTATGTAACCAGACATATTTTGCCTTTCTTCTTACATATTTACAAGACTCATGGTCAATGTGTAATCTACTCTGGCTTGTTTGTTAATTGTTACTCACTTGCTAATAAATACGAGACTGAGGAGTTGTTCGGGCGAAAGCCCTTTCTTCTGTCGTCCTCTGCTCCCGTTCTCTTGTAGCAGACTCGTTCGTGCCTCGTTCTTCTCCGTGGGCCATCAGGAGGTGGCAACGTATGCTCGAAGTGACATAGTCAGTGTGAGGCTGAGCTTGCATGGAACTGACCACCGTAGCCACAGCTAGAATCAGTTAAGCCAAATGGATGGGACTATGGTGACCAGAAGAAAAATCTCTAGTCTATTTTTGCACTAAATTTACTTCGAATTTAAATTCATTTTGTCACTAGGTCTCCAAGAAAGTGGTTAGCTGGAATCTAAAAATAACTTCATAAAAGAAGGTTATCAGAACTAAGTTTCTGTTCTCATGAAAGTTAGATAGGTATAGGTGAGTAATAATCAAATACACATACTATATGTAATATGTCATTCTGGTGATAGTTGAGAATAAACATTATCTGAGGAATATACAGCAAATTACAGGGATAGAAAATAATGATGGTGTTGGCATGGATGGTGGTGAGGTTTTGTTAATCTAGCTCTCTAAATAGACTGGTCTGTTTAATGTTAAAGGTTTGATTTACTAGTCTCTCAATCCCTAGGTCCAGCACAACTACAAACAGAAAACACAGTAATTGTGTATTGCATGAAGAGGCTGGATATAATGAAACCCATTCAGTATATTTTGAAGGTGTATTTATCTTCTACAAATGGAAAGTGGCATTTCATTTTTAACTTAGAATTTAAGTTTATAGCTTTTGTTAAGGAAAAAAAGAAAATGCACTATGGTATTTTTCAGTTGATCGTATGTTAGCGTACCTGAAAAAATATGTAAATAGAATTAGGTTGATTGCATATATCAGTACTCAATCTTTTCTATGACTCCACTTTCGTTTCACCATGAAACAGAGAAGCCTTGGAGAATTGAAAGAGCTCAGCTTACTCTTGGTTACATACTTGCATCACTGATGAAACACTTAGTATTACAAATCACCTGCATATTTTCAAAATGGTTTGCTTTACAGTTTGAGAGAGACTGTAAGAATGTGTGCATATGTTATGGCCACAAATAACAAGATACAATAATGAGAAAGAAAACACTGCAATGAATTATTACTAGTGATTTCTCAGCTGAGTTTCATATATATGAGAGCATACATCCTGTCACTATAGAAGAGAACATCTAGAAACCACCTATAGAACAATGGGTAACAGTTCATTTAATACCTGAAGAGTTTTCAGTAGCATTTTGGGAGGATACTGTTGCCAGGGAACAATGAGGCAGCTATCATCTAAATAACCTTGTGGAAATAATGGTTTCCATTGCATATGTAAATCTCCCTCACATGGATGAACTGTTTTCACACAGCTAAGAGATTGCCACTTTTTAAAGAAATAAAGGACATTCTGTTATCAATTTTATAAGGGAAATCTTTCACCTGAAATAAATAATAATTTATATTTAGTGCCTGATAAAGAAGAGAAATTTCAGCTTCGCCATCTGTGTCAGAGTCAAACTAAAAAAACAAAAAAAACCCACACATACACAACAATAAAAGCAAAGCTCAGAAATAACACTAAAGCCAGACAATAGATGTAGAATGGGAATCTAAGAAGATAAATCATACACATATCAGCATACACAGTGGCTTTAGCCCATTATTTGAAAACAGTGTCATTTATTTTTCTGGCTAATGGAAGTAGGTTAAACTATGGTTAGCCGATTCCTGTGGAGAAATATGCATATTAAGACATGCAGAGAATGTACTAAAATCAGTCAAAAAATAAATAATTCTTGTGGATCTTCCTCAAAGTTCACTTATCTGGCTTTATCTTACAGAACCACATTGCATCTCTAAAACATGTACAAATTATCATCTGTGGTTAAATTTTAACCCCATTTTGGATGCTATTTGTTTTGAATGATGATCTTTTCACAGCAAATTATGCTTTTGTTTTTAAGAGGGTCTCTGCCTTTCATATTCTTTGGTTTATTATTCAAAATGAGTAGGTTCCCAAAATCTTTCTGAAATTAGATACATTTACATTTCATGTAATATATGATAAAGGACATACGCATTATGTATTTTGTATTACATGTTTATATATTGAATTTCCTTGAATTAGGTTTTTCTCCTTTCACTCTCTCAACACCTGATTTTGAGAAAGCAGCCTCCATAGAAAACGTGTGACTAACCTGAGAATCCCAGGCGGTGAGAAGCCCTAGCCCCTGAAGAAGATGTGCAGTATCAGACCATGTGGACAGAGAGATCAGAGGACATCAAGGTTCTACCAAGAGAGTGAAGAAGCCATTCGTGGCATGGAAACTCCAACACCAATCACCCCAGGTGATGGCAGATCTGTCAGAGATTAATGACCGAACAGTCCCTTCCTACATTCTGATATACAGTGAGCAAAATTAAATGGTTGTTTCAATCACTATTTGGGGATGGTTTATTAAGCAGCAACATATAAATGAAACATACCATGTCTGATATACACTATACTCTGAATTCTTCTGTGTATAGATTTTGCTGTGCTCACTTTCTGTTTTACCCATGGGACTGAAGCCACTTTCCTTCCCAGGGTCTCATCAAAACCTGAGTCCTAGGTCGGTGCAGACATCCTGATAAGTCTTGAGCTTCCACAATAATAATAACAATAATAATAAATAAAAGACATATTTTGGTCTCACTTAACACACATTTTAGGGATTGAATTAAGTGTTTAAGCTCCAAGCATTTAAATTAGAGGCCACTCACTATGGGTGTGGTTTCCAGAAACCCATACATTCTTCCTTCTGGGAACCCTGGCATTGTGAGAGGACTTGAGCGGCTCAGTCTTCAAACCTTTCTGAGGAGATACTAAGCAAGTTGTTGACGCACTGTATTCTACGTGAAAGTGTCAAAAAAGTTTGACTTAAGTGTTCCAAAGACACCTAAAATTCATCATGGTCAAAACTGAAGAGACCATCTCTCTAAATCTGCTTACGCTTTTCTAATTTTTGTTTTATCTACACATTAAGTAAACTAGGACCAACTCTTTTCTCTTCTATCGTCTTGTCTCGATAATTAAGTAATTATAGAATTTGTCATCAATCTTTTCCTCATTACTTCCTCAGTGTATTTTTTCCTTCCATTCCCACTATCACCGACTTCATTCTAGGATACATCTCTTTATAAACAAATTATTAAGTAGATTCATATCTGACCTTCAATAGTCTATCATTTCACAGATATTTGCAGCAACACTAATAAGACAATTTATTATGTTGTATATAAATTTATAATCCACTAATAATTCTTCTTGACACTGAGAGTTCATTAAAACAAACAAAACCTGTCAAAATAACATCTAAAAATATTACTACTGTTTATATAGTAGGACCTACGTTCCTTGAAATTATTTACCAGCCCTTAATAATCTTGCCCTGGTGTTTTGTTGTTGTTGTTGTTTTGTTTTGTTTTCTTTTTCTTTTCTTTCCTCCTAAACATTTTTCTAATCTAGTTGTTTGCTCAAATCAAAGAGAGAAATGATTTTTTTTTAAGATTTTATTTATTTATTTGACAGGGAGAGAGAGTTCAAGCAGGGGCCATGGCAGGCAGAGGGAGAGGGAGAAGGAAACTCCCAGATAAGCCGGGAGTCCAGCGCCGGGCTTGATCCGAGGACCAGGGCATCATGACCTGAGCTGAAGGCAGCCGCTTACACAACTGAGCGACTCAGGCACTCCTGATTTCTTAATTTTACAAAGTTCTTTCACAACTTCAGACATTTACCTATTATCTTCCCTTGCCTGAAACATTCCTCATTCTCCCCAGTGCCATGTTTTGATTTTGTACATTTTTATTAATCAGCTTCCATATATCTCTAATTTCATAGAGAAAGCTTCTCTGGTTCCCTGCTTCTCTGTTTAGTGATATCCAATGCGTTACCCACTGTAAAAATCACAGCAAAGATGGAAGTACTATTTCTCTGTTTATCATCCAGTTTGTGTGGTAAATATCCCAGAAATATTTGCTAAAGCACAGAAAAATCAAATTAATTTACTGTCATCTTAATTAATCTTGTGGTTAATGTTCCAATACATTAACTAATTAATCTGTTAATATTTGAAAAACTACAGTACTTGGGAAGTGTCTGCCTGCCTTCTTTAACTGTAACAATGATCTCTCCTTTTTTTCTTTTTTCTTTCTTTCTTTCTTTTTTTTTTTTTTCTTTGCATCTCAAAGAATCTTTAAATCTTTAAGGGATTTGGAAACTTCTATTGTAAAGAACACTTCTTATGCCTGGAGAAATTAAATTGCTTGCCTAAGGCCACATAACCAATAAGAAGCAAATTATCACATTCTGGGAAGAATTGTCTGTCCACTGAATAGCACGGCTATTTCTGTTTTAAAAAGTGGGTGCATTTCTTGTGTCTTGCCACATACCACATTACCACAAACTTAACATCTTAGAGCAATATATATTTATTATCTCTCAATTTCCAAGACCCTCAGCACAGGATCTCACAGAATTGTATGTATTCAAGATTATAGCTGAATTTGGATCTCACCCTAGGCTCAGGATCCTCTTGGTGGGCAAGAGGTGGGCAAGAATTCAGTTCCTTGTATGTAGAACTCGTAGTGACTTGTTCTTTTAAAGACAGTAAGAAATCATCTCCTTTGCCTCTGGTCTGTCCTTGATGAATGGCTCAACTGAGTAGGTCACAGCTATTTAGGGCTGAAAACGCTTTTGATTAGTTTATACTTAACTAATTAGGGACTTTAACTCATCTGCAAAATCCCTTTACCAGATAAGGCAACATAATCGTGGGAGTGAGAGACCATCATATCTCAGCTTGCGTCCCATTCAGGGATTTGCCCAACTTGCACATTCCCGGGTGAGGATGCGCAAGGTGATTCTCTGCCTCTGGTGGCCACTCCAGATAGGACCAGAGGATGGAAACTGTAGGAAACAAGCAGTGGAGCGTCTCACTTTGAAGCCTGTTGGAAAGGATTTAAATCCCAACTCTGGCACCGTTTAGTGGGAAGTCCTCAAGTAAGTCACTTACCACTTCTGAGCTTTATTTTCTCTTTGGCAAAACAAAGAAAATAGCATCTACCAGGATGAGTTGTTTTAGGATGTAAGATCACAAACCAAGTAAGATATGTGCACAGATATCTATATGTTTTTTTAAAAAATATGATATGCACATATTTTTTCTAGGACAAATAGTTTATTGCTCCTTAATTCAGTGTTCATAAAAACTTTATAGAACGTAACTACCATGAGTGACCAGTCAACTGTAAATTGTAAACAGTAAATACATTTTTAAAATATCATTTATTTATTAGAAAGAGAGCATTGGCAGTGGAGGCGGGGGTGGGATGGGGGAATGGGGGAGGGGAGAAGCAGACTCTCAGCTGAGCAGAGAGCCAGATGCTGGGCCCCATCCCAGGACCCTGGGATCATGACCTAAGACCAAGGCAGATGCTGAACCTACTGAGCCACCCAGGCACCCCTGTAAACTGTAAATATTTTTTTATCTAAGTTTTTTAAATTCTAGCTTACATTTTTCCTAATATTAATTTTGCAACACTGACCTTTATTTCTTAGTTTTCCTATTATCATGAAGTGAGGAAAGATCAGCGTACCGTAGCAATGTGTCTGTAAGGGGGTGGAATTATTTCAATAATTCTCATCTTCTCAAAGTATATGGAAAAGACTCTGAAAGAAACTGATAGGAGACATAATTCTTTATTTAGGCAAATATATTTGTTTGCTTATTTAAACATGCTGTTGTAATTTTTCAGAAGGTCTGAACACAACATGTTATTAACAAGAATAGTAATTTTTGCAAATAGCTTTTGGCAAACAAGGAAAAAAAAATAAATTGCTTCAACCAACTTAAGTATAGGTCCAGGACAAAAGCTGCTAGACAAGTATCATGGGCCAGTTTTAAGGAATTTTTGTGAAATAAGAATAAAATTATTGTATATATATATTTCCTCCCGTAAACCATTCTGCAGGTAGTTCTGGATGTTTCAAATGTGCAAAAAGTTTTAGAGCCAAATCACAATTTAAATCTTTTCTCAAAATTTGTTACTCCTTCCCTACATAACTCTTCTGTTTTGTAAATTAATTTGTCTCTGGTAAACATCATACAGATGCATTTACCTATCAAAAATATCTACCATTTTAATGGGCAAAATACATACATTTAAATTTGTTATTATTGCTTACATTTTTAAATAATTTCTCCATGCTTTATTTGTTTACAATGGTTTGTTAATTCTTTTTTTTTTTTAATGAGTTTTTCCCATTCTGGTAAACGTTTTTTGACTTTTTCCTGATTCTGACTAGTTAGAAGTTATAGTACACTCCTGCTTAAAAAAAAAAAAAAAAGTTACTGTATATTTTAATACTTGTTATTTTGAAAATTTGGTTTGCAATGTCTCCCATGGAGAATGAGGAGGGCATGCAGGGTGCGTTTAAAATTATGTGTGGCATTTTTTTCTGCAAATTATTAACTAATATTTATTATTTAATACTTCAAGAAAAATATTGAACATATAGAATATGAAAACTAGTAATGACGTTGATGACACTAGAGTTATTACCTTTTTCCCTGGATGACATATTATAAATTAAAGAAGCCCTAGATTTTACATATGACAGAGATGAAGAGTGTGAGTCAATTTCTTATCACTTCAGTGCTTTTAATAATAACCTACAAATATTGGTGTCTTTCCAATGAGTTGTACAAATGTTAGCAATCACTTTTAGAATTGGAAAGTCATTGGAATTTAACATGACTTGTCATTTCAGCTTATAATGCTGTTTTTATTTCTAGTAGCTTATGCAATTATTTCTGTCACCTCTAAGAGTTCTAAGGATTTTTTTCTGATCTTGGTGGTAAAAAAACAAAACAACAACAACAAAAAAAACAAAAAAAAATATCTTATTTATACTTTCCAAATAAATCACTAAATTTATTGAAACTTGGATTATTTGGAATGATTTCTAGGAGAGTGAAACTATATAGAAATCCAATCACTTATTTTATTAAATAAGTGTTAATATACTTCATTCTAATTCATATCAATAAGATAAAGGTAATATTTGGGAACATGGATTACTAGTAATAAAGGATTAGAAAATGAAAAAAGTATTTTCTTCAACTTTCTGCAACTATTTCAATCCCCAGTCTCTAATTCCAGTAACTTTGAATTTCAGAACTTAATTGGGTTAAGATATTAAATATCAAATACTTCATAATTATCTTTAAAAAAATCTCATAGGTGCATGTGTTCTATAATCTAAAACTTGGAAGATAATTTTAAAATATTTCCAACTATGGAACTCCTGGATGGATCAGTTGGTTGAGTGTCAGACTCTTGGTTTCAGTTCTGGTCATGATCTTGGCTCATGGGATCAAGACACACATTTGATCCTCGCTCTGAGGAAAATCTGCTGGAGGTTCCTTCTCTCTCTCTCTCTCCCTCCCTCTCCCTCTCTGTCTGCCTCCTCCCTCTGCTCTCTCTCTCTCTCTCTTAAATCTTTAATCTTAAAAAAATAATAATAATTTTAAAAATATATATTTCAGGGGCGCCTGGGTGGCTTAGTGGGTTGGGCCTCTGCCTTCGGCTCAGGTCATGATCTCAGGGTTCTGGGATCGAGTCCCATGTCGGGCTCTCTGCTCAGCGGGGAGCCTGCTTCCTCCTCTCTCTTTGCCTGCCTGTCTGCCTACTTGTGATCTCTATCTGTCAAATAAATAAATAAAAATCTTTAAAAATATATATATATTTCAAATTTTACATTTTACTCTTCGTGCTATACTTAAGAATCAAAAACATACGGACTTTCCCTTCTTAGACAGCCACTATTTGAATCTGAAACCATTCTCACATATTTCGTTGACAGCTCCAGTACCCCATGTGAAATAGTTTGTTGCTGCAGATCATTTCTATTTAACACTTACAGTAGGAACCATTTATTATTTTGCCTCTCAAACCTTATGATCTGCCTATGGTATTCCTTATGGAATGGAAATGCAACATGTTGTACTTATTCTGACTGATCTCTAAGCGAATTTAAAGACGAAAGAATCCAGTATCTTTTTTTTTTCTTTTAACTTTTGTCCCTAATGTTCTTGTCTGACTTATTCTCTATGTCAATGAATTATGTTGATGAAAAATGTCATTATGTAACATTGTCTTTATGATCTAGAATAACATAATAATACTATTGTATTCTTTATTAATCTTTATTTGCTTTTTCTTAGATACGCTCACCTTTCTCTGGCCTACTCTGTGGGAAAGGGTATTTTGACTTTTTCAAAGAGCATCAGCCCATACAACTTTGACTACTGGCTTACTCTTAAGGTTCAGGCAAGGGGAGTGACAGATCAGAGACTAGGTGGGAACAACCAGAATATTTTCCACTCATTTCTCCCTTGCTCCTGCAGGCTGATGGGTAGTATAAAATGCTTTTCATCCTGGGTAGGTCTTGGGAATTTCAATATTCTCACTGGTCCCTTGATGCTGCCCAGACCTGTGTTCAAAGACCCTTCATTAACTGTTATTCAAATTTATACCCAGGTGGGCTTTCCAGTTTTTGCCAGAGAAGATTTAATAGATTTAAGAGAGTCCTCTGTTACTCTTTCCATCTCCTGTTATCAGGAATAAAATTATCTCCACCAAGTCTTACTTGCTAGCTTTAGATGTAAATACTTACATTGAATCTCTTAAAGTTGCTTTTAATCAAGACATATTTTATACCTTCAACAGAGGCCAAATCATATATTCATTTTTCATGTGTCAAAAATATTTGAGGGACGCCTGGGTGGCTCAGTCGGTTGAGCAGCTGCCTTCTGTTCAGGTCATGATCCCAGCTTCCTGAGATCAAGTCATGCATCAGGCTCCTTGCTCAGCAGGGAGCCTGCTTCTCCCTTTCCCTCTGCCCCTGCTCATGTGCTCGCTCTCTCTCTCTTCGTCTGTCAAATAAATAAATAAAATCTTTAAAATTTTTTGAAAATTAATGTGAGTATATAATTGCCATGCCACTATTAGCAAAGCTTCTATTAAGTGTCTAATTTTGCATGATGCTTGATATGGAGAATACTTGGTAATGACCTACAATATCTCCATAACTTACTATTCTCTGTTTTCCTACTCTCTTTCCCCAATATACACATGTGATTATTTCTACAACTGAATAAGTAACATGATTATTTACTCTAGTCTCTGGGAAGACAGTAGAACTTGCCATGCCATTTGGCATTAGTTTACCTGTATAAAAAGTACAAAACCATTATAAACTATTCTACCAAGATTAACTTAATAAATCACCATGTTTTAAAAGATGTCCTTCAAAATATATGTCGTCAAAAACTCCAACCAAGTGAGACTACTGCTACTCTAAAGAGTGTTTCAAAATGGCATAGGAAGATGGGGTTTGAATTATGTAAAAGGAAAATCTTTTTTAAAATTCCTTTCTTTGTTTATTTATATTACTCTCTGCTCAACTTATCCAACGGAATGAAAAGTTATTGCACAATGCACCAATATGGAAATCAGGTTGTTTTGAAGATGACAATGTATGACTCTGAAGATAAAACAAAAAATTGGATCCTTTCATTCAAAACATGAAAAATCTAACCAAACTGCAGAGCAATACTTGATTGTCTCCCTCCTCAATACTGCTTCATGGTCAGATTATTCTCTTAGTCGACACCCTGCAGAAGAGATCACTGTGTTTGCAATTAGACTAGCACAGGTGGTAGTACAGGTGGTCCCATTACCCTTACTCTCAGCTACACTTAAGAATGTTCTTCAAATTTTGATTTCTAAAAATGTCTATATAAGATTTTTTTTACTTTTTTACTTTTTAAAAAATATGGTAAAAAACACATAAAACTTATCATCTTAACCATTTTAACTGTATAGTTCAGTAGTATTAACTAATATATTTACATTGCTGTTCAATAATACTGATTCTTCTGAAGCTGTTTCAAAAAACAGAAATGGAAGTATAACCTCCAAACTCTCTATGGGACCCCTATTACCTTGATCCCAAAACGAGACAAGGGCCCCACCACAAAGGAGAATTACAGACCAATATCCCTGATGAACATGGATGCCAAAATTCTCACCAAGGCTCCAACAGTATATTAAAAGGATTATTCACAATGACCAGGTGGAATTTATTCCTGAACTGCAAGGGTGGTTCAACATCTGCAAATCAATCAGCATGATACATCACATTAATAAAAGAAAGAAAAAGAATTATATGATCCTCTCAATTGATGCAGAAAAAGCACTTGACAAAATACAGCATCCTTCCCTGATTAAAGCTCTTCACAGTGTAGGGAGAGAGGGAACATACCTCAATTTCAAGCCATCTACAGAAAGCCCACAGGGAAAATCTTTCCCTGTGAGGGGGTGGTAACCTGGGAGCTTTTCTCCTAGGGTCAGGAACATGACAGGGATGACTACTCTCTCCACTATTGTTCAACATAGTACTAGAAGTCCTAGCCTCAGCCCTCAGATAAGAGAAGGAAAGAAAAGACATTCAAAAGTCAAATTCCCACTCATTGCAGATGATATGATACTTTATGTGGGAAAACCCAAAAGACTCCACCCCAAAATTGCTAACCACATGTTTTTTTCAGAAGTCAAAGGACTACATGTGCAAGCACAAATATTTTAGAACTGTATGGATATTATGCCAGTTATTTAAAATGTTTTAGAAACATGCTATACTATGTCAGATTAGAATTAGTAAGAAAACTACTGTCTTTAAAATATATCCATATAACTGAATGCTTATTCCAAAACACCAATTTTTACTAAAAAAAAAACAAACAACAAACAACAACAATGACAACAACAAGCTTATGTTGAGATAAGCTGTTTTGATATTATCACAAATTATATAGACAACCCTTCAAGATGTATTTTATTAATGTTCCCATCTAAGATAAATTTCAAACAGACTATGAAGTAACATGACCTAGCCCAGAGAATGTTCTGAAACTAAAGAACTATCATTTTACTACTATTTTTATTATTTATTTTATAACATACATATTTGAATATATAGTATTCTAGTTGATTAATTAGTTTAAAGTGGTAACTTATTACTTCTTTTTTTTAAAAGATTTTATTTACTTATTTGACAGAGAGGGAGAGAGGGAGAGAGGGAGAATGAATATAAGCAGGGGAGAATGGCAGGCAGAGGGAGAAGTGGACTTGCTTCTGAGCAGGAGCCTGAGGCATGACTGGATCCTAGGACCCTGGGATCATGACCTGAGCGGAAGGCAGATGTTCAACAGACTGAACCACCCAGCACCCAAGTAACTTGCCACTTCTAACTGGAAAGAGGCAAAGATTTGATGGCCTCAGTTTTTTTTTCTTTTTTTTAATAACATAAAAATATTAGTTCTCCATAAAACCTATAAGAACTAAAACTACATGAAAGATATCAAAAATTCAAATAAAGAAAGATTATTTGTCTCCTGGCAAATTGAGAATAATTAGGATATATTGTATATGTACTTTCAGTTGAACTGTGATAAACAATTTGGCTATGGAATTTTTAGCCAATTGATAGTTTTTCATACTTTTCAGTAAGCAAATGATACTTAGAGTGACACCCAAACAGAATTGATCTTTTAACTGTGCCTTTTATTTCCACTTAACATAAAGAAAAAAAGTCCTTTCGTATTATATATATGAAAAATCTTTTCTGAAATGAAAAACTGAGCAATTCAGCCAATGCCTATGAAACTGGCTCCTTCACCTTTCCCCTGCATCATAGCTATTATAAGAAGACAGTCCAAGCAAAGCAGACACATGGGATTTTCCTTAATTCTTAAAATCTTTCATTCCAACCTGCAGAGACGTTGACCTCCTCAAGAACAAACTCTTCCAAGCACGTAAGCAGAAAAGCGCTCCTGCAAATATCATCAGCCACAAAACTGACACAAACACACATACCAAAGCCAAACAAAGTAAAGCAATTGCTAAAACCAGTTTGTCTTCAATATTCTCTCTCTCTTTTGACCATCCTATTTCACTCTTGGAGCTCTAATCTCTCCAGCATTGTTGACCACAAGGACAGCCTACATGAATCCAAACCCATTCATGAGTATGGTATGCCCAGGAAAAAAAAAAAAATCTATCTGCTGAGGGCTCCTATTTTTTTTTTTTTCCCCCACAATTGAAACATAAATAAAGGGATGCCTGGGTGACTCAGTCAGTTAAGCATTGTCTTTGGCTCAGGTCTCAATCCCAGAACCCTGCTCAGTGGGGAGCCTGCTTCTCCCTCTGCCTGGCACCCCACCCCCACTTGTGCTGGGCTCTCTCTCTCTCTGACAAATAAATAAATAAAATATATATATATATTTTTAAAAGATATATAGATATAAAAAGATAGAAAGTCATTTATGAATTTTGAACATTTTTATCCTTAATGATAGTATCCATGGCAGTGTACTAAATGTTTCCTCGAAATACTTTATGGAGCCATCATTTATAATTTGCCTAGACAAACACCCCCAACTGACTGTCTCCTCCACCATGACACATGCCACTCCTTTACATCAGAGGTATTCTATCTCTACACATGGACACATGGATAAGAATTCCTTTTTTTCCTGTTAATGAAATTCTAACTATAATGGTAAATAAATTTTAGATAGGTCACTGAATAAACAAAGATAAGCTACATATAATTAGTATTCATTTTGGAATTAGACTGAAAAAAATGAAACAAGTGAGAGGAATAGATAATTGCTTCATTTAATAGAAATAGTCACATTTTAGTACCCCAGGGAGAGCACACAAACACAACCTTACCCAGTAGTCTCAGGAAATGCACTGTCCTGACAATGTATTTCCCGCAGAAGAATATTAAATAAAAGAAAACATGATTAACAGGATTAGAATATTTACTTTGTAAATTACCAAAGTTAGAATTATCTGTAGAACATGTTGCTATGAAGAATGCAGTCATACAGTCAGGGCATCACTTCCAAATTTTAATTATTGTCCCTTTAATTTCAGTACACCTGCTAGAAGGCGTTTAATTTTGTTTGGTGCCATCACACAAGGACCCAAGTAAAGAGTATTATTTTTGCAGAGATTTCATGCAAATACGGGTCACCTTCTTTAATGTGATCCATCCTATGTAGTTCTCAGTGGAAGAAAATTTCCAATTTCAAAAGCAACATAAGCCTGCTAAGTCTTATGCAATTTCTGTACCTTCAAGGGTTCTGAAATATAGTTGCACTTAATTAAGAGAAGCTTTAAAAGTTAATGTTAAAAGTGAACATTAATTAAAATTAAAGTGAACTAAGGGGTGCCTGGGTAGCTCGGTCACTTAAGGTTCTGCCCTTGGGCTCAGGTCCTGATCTCGGGATCCTGGGATTGAATCCCACAAAGTGCTCCCTGCTCAGTGAGGAGTCTGCTTCTCCCTCTCTGTCTGCTCCTGCCCACGACTCACGCTCTCTCTCTTTCTCTCAAATAAATAAATAATCTTTAAATAATAAAAATTAAATTAAAGGGAATTAATATTTATAATTTTATTCCTATGGAAAGTAGTATTAATAATAATTTATGGGCTAAGCTCAGGTCATGATCTCAAGGTTGTGAAATGGAGACTTGCCTTGGTTTCCATGCTCAGTGCAGAGTTGCTGGAAACTCTCCTCCCTTTGCCTCTCCCCCTGCTCACTCATCACCTTCTCTCTCTCTCTCAAATAAATAAATAAAATCTTAAAAAAAAATAATTGGGGTTGCCTAGGTGGCTCAGTTATTAACCATCTGCCTTCAGCTCAGGTCATGATGCCAAGGTCCTGGGACTCAGTCCCAATGAGCCGGGAGCTTGCTTTTCCCTTGCCTGCCACTCTTGCTGCTTGTGCTCTCTCTCTCTCTGGCAAATAAAATCTTCAAAAAAAAATTATGTAAGCTTGATTCTTGTGATGGAATGATGGTTATCCCTCAGTATTCTATAGAGCCCTTTTTTCTAAATTTACAGAAACCTGAAGTTTCAGGTTGATCGTAAGGTACTGAGAATAAACATTATAATTCCCAACCTCTGTGGAAGCCAAACCATTCCCAAGTGCACCAGTTTTTTAAAAAGATTTTATTTCAGCATAACTGCAAGAAGGCATTTTATTTATTTATTTGTCAGAGAGAGAATGAGAGTGAGCACAAGCAGGGGGAGCACCAGAGAGAGAGGGAGAAGCTGACTCCCTGCCAAGCAGGAAGCCTGATGGGGGCTCCAGCCCAATATCCTGGGATCATGAAATGAGCCAAAGGCAGACACTTAACCCATTGAGCCACCAGACATCCCAGGTGGCCCAGTTCTATCCAATGTACATAAATTGTTTCATATGGCAGCTTCCAGGAATCCTAAGAGATAACGAATATATGTATCTTTTTTTTTTAAAAGATTGTATTTATTTACTTGACAGAGAGAGAAATCACAAGGAGGCAGAGAGGCAGTCAGAGAGAGAGGGGGAATAAGGCTCCCTGCTGAGCAGAGAGCCCGATGCGGGGCTGGATCCCAGGACCCTGAGATCATGACCTGAGCCGAAGGCAGCGGTTTAACCCACTGAGCCACCCAGGCGCCCCACTAATATATGTATCTTATACTTCTTTTTATGCTGATACTTAGAACATGTCCATGGCTGTAGTTTCCTCCTGAATTGTATTACAAAGACTGTGTAGAAAAAGAAGAATCCTGGAAATGTTTTGGTCCCTCAGGACCTTATAGTGCAGAGCAGCCAGAACAGTCCTGGGGATCCTCTTTCTATATCTCTACATGAGAGACAGATTTAAAAGAAAAAAAAAAAAAATCCTCTGTTACTTTGATGTCTGCTTCTCATGAGCAAACCTGATTCCAAATGATATCGTTATTTAAATGTTTCTGGTCTAGCTTAAATATGTTTAAAATGTGCTTATTTCTCCATATGACCATTTTGAAAACCAAGGAAGATAATGCATGAACAAGTATGTTGTAAAGGTGAAATTCACTAGAAGAATATCGGGAGTTTCTATAATGACATGTAACCTTCTCTACCTTCCTTTCTAAACTCTGAGAATGCATCCATTGGCTACAGAGGGGAGCTGTTGGGACCAACCTGTATTTATTAGTGAAGAGATCTGCGTGGAACATTGTGCAGGAAGCAATTGGAATGCAATTATCAGGACACCAGCTATGCTGTTAAGTACTCAAAGCAGGTACTTGACTTCTCTAATGGAGGGATTATGTAATAATTAACCTTGTGAAAGAAATTAGTTACCAACAGTATCCCTTGCATACAAGATCCTCTCTTAAACATATTGAAACAAATATATGTTCATTTCACAAGTACATCTAGGCTGGTGAACTTTGCTTGAGAATATCATTCACCTGTGGATATTTGTGTCACAAAAAATAGCTTCAATTGCTTACAGGATGCCTCTTTGCTTTCTTATTATACAACTATATTTAGTACTCAAATATATAGTATAGTACACAAGTATATAGTATAGTAGTGTAATGTATACTAGTATACTGAACATATCACCGTACCTAAAGGTTCTTTCCTCACAGAAATTCCTTTTCTCATGGGCTGGAGTCCCAAGGAGCAACATGAGGTTGGTTACTGACCGGATGAAGATGAACAAATGGATATTAGGTCCAGAAAATCGCAACGTGGTTTAGATTAAATTGGTCCATCCAAGAGGGATGATGGTAATTAGTTCAGCTAATGAAATTAACTTCCTCTTTAATTAGGAAGGAAGATGAATTGCCTGTTTGAAATAAGTGAATGAGGTAGTAAACTTGTCTACAGAGAAACAGAGATGCTAAGTGGGAGAGAAAGAAACACAGGGGAGTTCTGAGAGTTGGTTAAGGTCCTGTATGACTTTTCCATTCTCAAAACAAACCCTGTGTCTTTATGTAGATTATTTTCTTCCCTAGAATATTTCTTCCCTAGAATATTTACACAGAGATGCTACCATACATAAGGGGGGGGGTGAATATAATAGAACGGTCAATAAACATGGAACTTGATTACTAGGCCTTCAAGATAGGATATGACCAAAAAAAAAAAAAAAAGTTAGGATATGACAAATTCTCCTCCTCATCTTTGAATGAAAAGCTGACTAGCTTCTTCTGATGACAGTATAATAATTAGGTGTTTATTGTTTGGGTCCAAAAAACCAGCCTATTGAGGGTAAGAATGGGTAGATTTTGTCACTGGTTCTGATAAACACCAAAAGAACAAAGAATGAGAATATTATGTTTTATGACTACTTTTCTAAGCAGAAGGCAATTCACAGCGAAATAAGGAAACACTGCAGAACAGCTTGCCTGCCTAAGAACACCAAGAACGTTTAGAGCCACTTTGTGACAAACCAGTGTTCTTTTCTGTCTCCTCATCCAGTAACGTGAGAATAATATCCAACATCCAGGCATCTGATGTCATCGTCACCATTGTTGCCACCATCTACCTTTGTGATACAGACATGTTCAGTGTGAGGCACTATGAACATATAAGAAATCTTGATGTCATTCTTCTTTCAGAGAGCAAAATTGGATATCTCCAGGGTCTCAGTCTTTCCGTTGACCTGACAAGTTTGACAATAAATTTTTATAAAATTTTTCTGGTTATAGCTTTTTTCCAAGTCTTCCATTTAAACCTCTGAAGAGGATCTCTGTAGATAATCTCATTCACAGCGATATTCACCCTTCTTCTACAAAAACAAATGAGAATGGGGCCGTTTGTATTTGCCCACCGATAGGTGGGATAGATATGAGACACCATGTACCGATTACTACTGGTGATGTTTCTCCTGATTTCTTGTCTCATGCCAAATGCCTTCAATTTCTCCAGCTGGCCCTGGAGATCATTGGTGTATATTTGTTGGAACTGAGTTGTTTGAGACAAAAAACATTCTGCTGTGAGGAACTGCTGTCAGCCAACTAGTTTTGCCTTTGTTTCTTCCCACTCCCCTGCTAGGACATCCCATTGCTAATAACACTGCACGTGGTTCATACATCTGCTGCAGACGCTCCACCTACTTGTCAATTACTCAGTGTCCTGTAAGTGCTCCTGATTGGTTGTTGACTTCCGAAGGGAATTATGCATTTCTCTGTTTCATTCAGTAATGTGTATCTAAGCTTAAGAGTAACCTGAAGATCTTGCTGGAGGCTTCCTGGAAGATCTGCCAGTTGCACCCATGCTTGTCCTCCATCTCAAATGCTTCTACCAAGTCCACTAGCATCTCAGCTGTATCTTTTAAGGCAGCAGGTCATGCCATGTTCTGACAAAACTGCTGCCCCGAGCTTCCTCAGCTCTTTTTGTTCAGGGGACCCTTTTCTCCCCAGGCTCTCCTTTGTGAGTACAAACACACCATCTCCTGCCTAAGGAATCTACCAGTTGTAGGTCTTTTTGCAAACTTATCTATTATAATCAGATTAGAAAACACTAAAAATTAATTATACCAGAAAAATTATGGAATAATCTGAATGATCAAGATTTAGGACAATGAGCTGAGTCACCTTGAGAAGTGATTGAGATCACTGAGTCTTGTAAAGGACAAGCTCTTATATGTCTCTCTTGCCATTGCCTCCAGCTGGGTTGGGAATATAAAAGATGGCCCTTTTGAGGGAATAAATGCTTGCTCTCCTGTTCTCCATGATCCCTTTGCTGATGTAGTCTGTCTCATAAACTTTCTGCTTATTCAACAAACCAAACTGCAGATTACTGGCTTTCATAAGAAAATTTACAATGGAAGTTTGGAAGACTTCCATAACAAATAATAAATTTATACTTTGATTCATATTGGGTTGCTCCTTTTTTCATAGAACCATCTCTAAAAATTCATGAAGCAGTGAAGAAAAGTGATTTGTAGGAATCCCTGTTTTCTTGGCTTTATTGGTATCAAATAACACTAAAAATCCACCATCGTTTGTAATCTATTGTGTAGTCTTGTGAGTACAGTCGGAGGAACTGTTTGATGGTTGGAATTCAAAAAACAGATGGTTTTGTGGCTAGGAAATGGTTCCTAATGCGTAAAACAGAAAGGAGGGGACTGGTTTTGACTGAGATAGAGAATTCTTTCCTGTTTTAACCTCCTCACAGAACTTAAGTTTCTAGTGTAACACACTTCCTGTGAACTTCAGAAAGAATTTTGCTAGAGTCAAGAAAATCTCACCTCAAATTTTTGGTTTTGGTTTTGCTTTTTTTTTTTAAACCTTACAGGGATGGAAATAGGATAGTAAAACTGAAAAGAATTTGAGGAGATTTTGGTTCTTTAGATGGTTGATAACTGGAAAACACCTCCATGCTTATTTACCTTGACTTGAACAAAATTTTGCCTGTTTTACTCCTTAATCTGACTTTCATTTGGTGTGAGGAATTGCTAAGCTTCTGCAGATAAAGTCAGGTCAGAGAAAAGAGAAAAAGCAATGTGATGTTAATGCATATTTGGAAGTAACATGCAGCCGTGAAGGTTAATTAATATTCAGGGAATTAAAAGCTGAGGGGAGGCAAGATGTTGTCAAGCAGCATATGGCAAAAAGCATGTGACATCCACTGAGTCTCAAAAGAGAACATCCTGGGAATTCCATCAGCAGCAGAATCCAGCTAAAGAAAGCTTCATTGTTTTACTAAACACGCATTTAGTAAAAAGTCTATCATTTAAGTCAGAGTTTCTTCAACCTTGGTGTCATTGACATTTTGGGTCAAATTATTTCTGTGTAGGGGCTGTTGTGTGCCTTTTAGTATACTTAGACACCACTGGCCTTTTACCTGCTGGATATCAATATCACCCTTCCCTACCCCCCTGTGAAAAAGAAAATCAAATAATACTTTAGACATTACCAAATGTTCCTCTGGGGACTAAATCTCCCTGGATTAAAAGCACTAGTAAAAATTATATAATATACATATAATTATATAATTTATATAAATATATATAAATAATATATATAACATATATTTATATAATTTAATTTAATTTTAAATATATGCATTTTTTCTCCTGATTGGAATTTTTCATACAGAGAGTAACATTAAGTCTTAGATCTTTCTCTTTAATTCTCTTTTCTTAAGATTTTATTTATTTATTTGATAGAAAGAGCTAAAGAGAGTAGCAGCAGCAGGGAGTAGGGCAAGAGGGAGAAGCAGGCTGTTGGTTGAGCAGGGAGCCTGACATGGAGGTCGATCCCAGGACCCTGGGATCATGACCTAAGCCAAGGCAGATGCTTAATGACTGATCTACTCAGACACCCCAAGAATTATGTTTCCACAAGTATGGAGAAAACCATTCAGCAGCACAAATGACCAGTTCTTTTTATTTTTATAACCTTTTGTGAGACTATAATATGCATACAGAAAAGTATACATGTTTTCAATGTACAGTTTGATAAATTTGAACACATTGAACACATCTGGAAAACTTGCACCAAGATCTAGAAATAGAGCAGAACACACAAGGAATTCCCCTTGCTCCCCCTTCCACACACTACCTTAAAAGATTATCCCCTGTCCTGACTTCTGGTTGCCAGATTGATTTTGATTTTGTCTATCGTGGTACTTTTGGGAATGAAATCACATGATCAGTAGTCTTTGATGTCTGGGTTTTTCTTCCTCAGAAGTATTTTTATGTGACTTATCCACGTTGCTCCTTGTGGTTGTGGATTATTTTAATTAATGTTTGTGTCATATTCTGTAACTATAACTCAATTTGTTTATCTATGCACTATAAAAAAGCATTTTAGTAGTTCCATTTTCTTGAACTATTGTGAATAAATCTGCTGTGGATACTTTTGTACAGTGTGTGTGTATGTGTGAAAATATGCTCTTTGTAATTTTTGTTTTTCCTGTACAGTGTATGCCCAAGGGTAGAATTTCTGAGGGCTGGAGGGGTGGGTATAAGAGGCAGAAAATTGTTTTTCCTTCTCTGTACCCAATATACCCAATACCATATTTTTAAAAGATTATCCTTTTCCCATTGTAATAAGCTATTCTCCTGGTTATAAATCAGGATTCCATGCATATATCGTTCTATTTATGGTCTTTCATTTGGTTTCATTTCTCAACTTGATATTTAATATTTTAGTCCTTCTGCTTTCTTCTTTGTTCAAACTGCCTTGACTATTTTTTGCCTTTCGAATTACCATCAGAGTTTTAAAAATCAGCTTGTCATGTTGTAAAAGCCAAATGATTTAATTTTGGCTTTTCTTTTTCTCTAATTTAAATGTTTACAGCCATTATTTTTCTATATATGTTCCTTTAGCTTTATCTTATACATTTTTATATAAATATCTCAACTATCATTCATTTCGAAAATATTTTCTAGTTTCCATTTTAACTTTTTCAGCCCATAGTTTATTTAAAAATGTGTAATTTTGAACACGGGCATTGTGCCAGCAATGTTACAAAATTAAGTTATAAATTCTAACATTTGCCTTTTGATTATTTGGAATTTTACATAGTACACAAACAAGTCATTTGTGAATAACGACAGTTTTGAACTCCCTTTTCCGATTCTTATGATTTTTTTTTTCTCTTTCTGTCCTAGCACAGTGGCTAAACCTTCCATGAGGCAGCATTACGTCCATCCTATTGATGAAGTTTTAGAACCTAGGTGAGGTTCGGTGGGCTGAGGTCCGGAGCCATTGACCAAGAAAGAATTCTTGAGACATCTTTGGTGCAAAATGGTGGTTTATTAAAGCACGGAGACAGGACCCGTGGGTAGGAAGAGCTGCTGCCCTGGGTTGTGAGGGATGGCAGGATATGTTCTCTGCGGTTGGAGGAAGGTGAGCTGAAGGAAGGTCTCAACGGAGTTTTCATATGCTAAAGAGGGCCTACAAGGTGCCAGGATACCGGAGACCTACTGGAGGCCTTGCCCTTGCGGCTTGATCAATATCGTCTTTAGGCCAGCCATTAACATTAAGATAGTTGGGAGACTTTTTGGTGGAATGTCATAATCCTGCTATCAATTGTCTTTGTTAGTGAGATTTAGGACATTTGTAAGCCAAGGGAGACTCCTGTCTTGCAGGATTGTGATCCCTGCAAGTTAACTATTTGCTTATTGTTCATGGCAGTCAGGGCTGCCTGAGGAATGCTACACATATGACTGAGGGGGAGCGGATGGAGAGGGGGTGCAAGGTGCCAGCTTTTGCTTTGTCCTCAGCCAGCTTCCTGCTCCCTCATCACTATCAGACATGAGTCAGGGCTGGAACCCATAGCAGCCTTTGTAAAAATCCAGTTACCTCTCGCTTGCTCTACTCTCTCCAGAATGTCCTAAGACTTTTTACTGTGAAGACAAATTTATCCTTCACCTTGGCCATGAAGGGAGATCTTTATCATCCTTTATCATCCCCAAGCCATTAACCATTCTCCATTACATGCACTTCAAATTCCAATGTCTGACAAGGGACATAGTGGTGACCTTGCAGTGAGCACCAGTCCCAGCAGGTCTTTGTTTTCTAAGCACCAGCTGACTGCAGGAGATTTTATGCTGCCTTTTTGAAGCCAGGGCCACTCTTTTTTTTTTTTTTTTTTAAGATTTTATTTATTTTACAGAGAAAGAGAGAGAGATCACAAGTAGGCAGAGAGGCAGGCAGAGAGAGAGGAAGGGAAGCAAGCTCTGACGTGGGGCTCAACGTGGGGCTGAATCCCAGGACCCCGGGATCGTGACCTGAGCTGAAGGCAGAGGCTGTAACCCACTGAGCCACCAGGCACCCCAAGCCTGGGCCACTCTTGAGCTTCCTCTGTGCTCCACCCTTTTATCAATCAGAAAGCACTCATTCCCTGCTCCTATCTGGCTAGCTGCCTACATTAGCCGTATGTGGATAGAGATTTCCTTCAGTGTCTGAAAGAAAAAATAACACATAAAAATTAAAAAAATAAAAGCTCTCTCAAGTCTTTGCAGGTTGGCGCTGTATTGAGACACATTTTCAAAGCTTAGCCAGGCTATTTACAAATCTGGCTCAGCCTTTACTTCCTGCTTGTACTCAGCATAAAGATCAGCCACAGATGAAAACTTAAGGGTCTTCTTCTCTCTTTCTCTCTCTCTCTCTCTCTCTCTCTCTTTTTTTTTTTTTTTTTTTTTGAGCATGCATCATTCCCTGGGTTACACATGGCTTTCTAAGTTCCTCCTAGTATAGAGGCGATGCTTTACAACACCCTAATTCTCCACAGACTCTCTTCATTGCTTTTCCTCCTAGGCTTCCAGCATATTTATTGTTTGCCTCAATTGTAATCTTTGCCCCAGGCAACAGTGGATTATTCTTTTGCTTTTCACTGTTTTTGAAGAATGCCCAGTGCATAGAAAGCTACTTTTCTACCCTGAGAGACTTGCAACTTGGCTAAAACAAATGCAAGCTTCTAGCTTCAATCCTTCAGGCAGCCCCCAAACTGGTGAACACAGACAGATTCAGTTCTTAGAAAGCAAGGTCTGCTTGGCTCCCTCTGGAGACCAGAGACCAGGGTCTCACACAAGGAAAGCAGGCTGCTGCCTTTGATACATCCACTGGCCACCTGAGAACAAGATAGGAACAAAGGTAAATACATGGTGCAAAGCTTTCCTGAGCTTTTTAAGTCAACTGATTCCCAATTCAGTGCTTGCTTCATTCCTTCAACATTTTACTACTTTCCAAAGCTCTGACATTTTTAATCTGATAGTTTTTGTTCATTTTGGGGGTGGGGGGGAAACATGGAAGTGAGGAGTGGAAGGAAAGGCTCTTAGAGCTACTAACTGTGCCATTTTTCACTGGTGTTATTAAAACATGGCCTACTCTCACCCATCCTGCACCCTCACTCCCCCAGTTATAAACTTTTGTCTGGAGAGTTCCTATTAACTTCTTTTGGAACACCACCCATAGCTGAATACACACACACATATATATGCACATGTATATAGAAACCATGTATATAACTGGTAACAGCAAAGAGAAATGGAATGTGCTGTATTACCAACTATGTTTTGAAATTTTCCCTAATTAGATGCTATCCTTAGTTGTTCTATTTATTTTATTATTTGGAACTTCAGAAACTGGGTCATGAGAAGACTTAATTGATAATATCTTTATCAATCCCATCCAACCCCATTTAGTCTCTGAGCTCCTGAAGGATCTTTGAGTGTCCAAGCTATAGTGGTCAAAGAAGAAACCCAGAACCACTCCTTCCTTCCTTCATATAAAAACAACTGAGTTTAAACTGCTGACTTCAGGAAGAATACAGAAATTGAAGTTGCAAAATTTAATATTTCACTTTATTTGGAATTTTGCTAAATACAGCAGAAAATTTCGCATTGATTTAGATATCTCTGTAAGAATTTTAACAATGAGAGGGATTTATATTTAATCTGAAATACAGATCAATGTTTTATCCAGGCTTTGCTATCATGTACGGATCTTTGCAAGTCTTCTTTCTTAATATAAGTCTCTACTATGAGTGGTTAAATTGTTCAATGTGCAAGAGCATAATCTAAGGAAAGAAGTAGAATAAAATTACTTATGATATCAATATACACCAAATTTTGTCTTCACATTTCTAATTTAGTGGTATCTACAGAGAAAGTCTTACATAAACCAACTTTTTAGGAAGAAATCATGCAAAAATGTCTATAATTAGTAGATTCTTTGCATGGCATACAAATGCAAACCTAGAATTTCAGCAAAAATAATGATTTATCATTACACGTTCAGTGTTCAAAATGTAGCAGTTAGTTTTTAGACTTTCCTGTCGGAGTGTGGAAAAATAAATTGTTCAGGTCTCTCAGCTTCTAGATTACTTTTAGTGACTATAATGCAAATATACAAAAACAAGAAGACATTCACTTTAGTTTGGCAGAAGTGAAAAAAAATTGTCTAGCTTTCTCGATACAGAGCCACTTTCTCTCTAATAATAATAAAATTAGAGACTTAAATCATCATCAACTTTTGGATTTAAAGACCATGCTCTTGAAGCAATCCCATAATCTGAAGATGTGTGCAATCTAGAAAAAAAGATACCCTCAGATGATTCTCAGAAGCAGACTTAAGATTGTTGCAATCACACTACAGAATTTTTTAAATATGACCCCACAGTCCTTTGACATTCTTCATTCTGAGAGAGGTGTTTATGTCTTTCCCCATGAATCTAGGTCTCCAGTACTGGTTGGTCAATGTTTGATAAAAATCACTATTGAATCTGCCTGAGCTAGTTTTATTTTTTTGTTGTTTTTTTTTCTTGGGGAGGGAAGAAAACACTTATGCTTGGGAGAATATTTTAATTTCAGATTAATTTTCTTTCATTGACGTAAGTCTATTCAGATTTTCTATTTTTTTCTTGAACTTGTTTTGATAATTTCTGTCTTTCTCAGACTTTGGGTCAGTGGGACTCAGTATTTGCTTGCAAGCTAATAAAAGCCTGGCTGCTCCAGGGGTAGACCTGAAAGTTAGTGGAGAAAAGATCTTCTCCCCAGCAAGCAAAACTTTGGTCATTCACTTTATTTTTTTTTTTTTAAAGATTTTATTTATTTATTTGACAGACAGAAATCACAAGTAGATGGAGAGGCAGGCAGAGAGAGAGAGAGGGAAGCAGGCTCCCTGCTGAGCAGAGAGCCCAATGCGGGACTCGATCCCAGGACCCTGAGATCATGACCTGAGCCGAAGGCAGCAGCTTAACCCACTGAGCCACCCAGGTGCCCCTGGTCATTCACTTTATGTGGAAAGAACAACACCAGTGAAGGAATACATACAGAACCATGAGCAAATAACTTAGCAAGCTCATCCTCACTATGACCAATCTCACAATAAATAAATAAATAAATAAATAAAGAATGAATGAATAAATAAATAAGAAGGGGAGAGAGAAAAGGGTCAAGGATGTCTGGGAACATATATGTCAATATAACTATGGCAATGGCTATACTATATGATCTTTGTAGTATATGAATGATAATAGCCAACAAAAGCCATCCACCATTGAATCACAACTTATTCCAGGTACAGCTCTTGCCTACAGGACTTCACTCAGCACTATTCCTCAAGGACTTATAAAGTGATATGCGATTGCCTCAGAATCCACTTTAGAGCAACGCAGTGTGCCAGTATTTGGTTTGCTTATAGAATCGACTGATTCTGTCTCTCACACACCTACACAAACACCCACAGATGCATATAACCATGTACACATCACCCAGGAGCTCCTTACCAAACAGAGCAGCTTATAAAACAGCTTACCGAAGGTTTAACTGATGCCTGAATCTGAAGATAATGACTCTCTAGGGTCATAGCACTATCCTCCAGTAGGTAATTATTCCCTAAATCAACAATCCTTCTATCTTACCGTGATCCCCCAAAGTTCAATATAAGGATCTAAGAACTGAGGTTTAAAAGCAGAGCTGAAACTTTTTCTTACTTCCCATGACCAGTTGGGGATTTTGCTTATTTATCTTTTTCAATGTTAGAGATCTGAATTTCCTGAAAGAGAAACCTTTTACCAGGATATGCACCAAAAGTCCCTTTAAACTCTGAGCTATAATCAAGTAAAGCAGTCACCATCTGCAGGAGTGTTTGATCTTGATCATGAGGAGGAGATCTGAATACTATTATGGAAAACAACCTGCTTGGAAGCCATGTGACACTCTATGGTGCCCCTTGCTATTTTCTTACCCAATGTTGATGTCAAATGCACAGGTTCAGGAGGTTGGGAGGGCCATGTTGACCAGGAGTTTGGATCCCACTGAAGAACTTCTGAATCAAAATACTAGGTAAGTTCCTAAGATAGTGGAGATATTTGTCAGAAGTGAGGAGAATATAGAATGGGGGGGAGGGGGGAAGAGGAGAGAATTTATTTCAGATGCATCTTCGAGACCATCTGCAGAGATAGGGCTAACGCTTATTTCACTAAACTTGCTGTTGCAATTTAGCCCAGGAAAACGTACCCAACACAAATCTTAGAGATAGAATTTTCACAATTTAGTATATAAAGTATGTGGAACTGAAGAGAGAAAAGGATGGACTGTAATGGCAATGCTGTTGTGTTATCAGAATTTACCCCTCAGGGGGCGCCTGGGTGGCTCAGTGGGTTAAAGCCTCTGCTTTTGGCTCAGGTCATGATCCCAGGGTCCTGGAATGGAGCCCCACATAGGGCTCTCTGCTCAGCAGGGAGCCTGCTTCCTCCTCTCTCTCTCTCTCTGCCTGCCTCTCTGCCTACTTGTGATCTCTACCTGTCGAAGAAATAAATAAAATCTTAAAAAAAAAAAAAAAAAAAGAATTTACCCATCAGTTCTGAAGCTCTTATTCACCTAACCAGCAAGTGTTTTGGTGGCCAGCATCTTTCTACGGAGTCTTAAACTTTGAAACTCTCCTTCGCCAAAGAAAACTGTCTTACCCAAGGAAACACTCCTTTCCTGGGACACTGAGTATCAAATGATTGGGTCGTGTGATAATATAAGTGCCTGATCTCTACCTCAAAGGAGGAATATTCTGAAGGGCCAACCCAGCAGAGCTGCCCACGGGATTGGCCAACACCTCTCTCTGAGACGACATTGCGGTCAGGTTCTCCCTTTGCTCAGTCCTAGTTCCTTCCCGCCTTTATAGTTAATCCTTACAATAACCCAAACAAAATTTTTACATGTAAACTTCAATCTCCAGGTCTGGTTCTTTTAAAATTCTATGTAATATATGGACAAAATGAGATTTCATCTAGAAAACAAAACTTGATCCAAATATCACCTTATTCTAACCAATTACACAAGCCATAACAATAGAGCATTTTCCCAGCTAGTGTGCCAGATAAGACATGAATGTATTTAAAGTAATAAACATAGGCATCATAATATGATGGTTACCATATTTAATTACTCTTATTAAAATAAGAGGTGCAGGGGAACCTGGGTGGCCCCATGGGTTAAAGCCTCTGCCTTCGGCTCGGGTCATGATCTCAGAGTCCTGGGATCGAGCCCCACATAGGGCTCTCTGCTCAGCAGTGAGCCTGCTTCCTCCTCTCTCTCTGCCTGCCTCTCTGCCTACTTGTGATCTCTATCTGTCAAATAAATAAATAAAATCTTAAAAAAATAAAATAAAATAAGAGGTATAATTGACATGTGATCTGTTATCTTTATTCTACCTCATCATGCAACTCAGTGATGATATTGGTCACAGGACTCTTACATAAGAGTAAGCAGAATGTAGCTCATTTTCACTGCCACTACTGAAAAAGAAATGGAAAAGCCCTATGTGGTGGTTTCTGAACTTATGGAAAAGTAGCATACACAATTCTGTGGGGAATTTAAGGGGAAAAATTGTGAAAATGCTTTACAAAACAGAGGCACTCTTGGAAATATGAATTACAGAAAATATTTTAAAATAGAACCAAAAAATACACATTTCTTTCTTCAACTTATTAAATAGCCACCCAATGCCTTAGTAAGTACACTAGGCTTCTCCAGTTATCTAACCCTTTTAAATGTCCCATTGCCTGGGGAAAAAAAAAAAAAAGTAAAACAGAAAGAAAGAAATCAGAGCATTTAGTCCAAATCTTCTTAAAATAATTCCACCAGCCAACTTTTAGGGGATTATTGTAATCCAAAGATAATACTCAAACATTCTTGTAAATCTGATAAAAGTAGAGGTAAATTTATCACCCTCCTATTCTATTTAATAACTAAATATAAACCCCCTCCCACATTTTTGCTAACTGTGGCTCACTGCTCTTTTTATCATAAGTGTGAAAGTTTTCAGATTTGCTTTCTTAAAAAAATACACAATATTGACCTTACCCTTACTGAATTTATAAATATTAGAATTCCAATCATTCATTTGGTGATCAGTAATAAATAGATTCTACAAGTTTGATAGGGGAAATGCAACCCAGGTTACCCTAGCAGGAAAAAAAAAAAAAATCCTGAGATAATTAGGATTGGATTATGGGGGCTTGAGATAATTAGAGTGAAACTGGCAGTGAGGAGACGATGCCTGAAATTCAAGCCTCTTGGCTGCAGAGCACAGACTGGGCAGCTGCTGGCCAGAATCCAGAAGGTCAGAATCAGCCAGCTGTCTCTTTAACCAGCAGTGTTGAATGGTACTCCATTTCCCCAAGCACAGAGGACAACAAGAGGTTAGGAAGTCTTATCTTTTCAGCTGAAATACATGTGGAAATTTCCCCAGTAGACTGTGTCTTCTACTAGATGTTAAACCTTAGGGCAGGCAGATGGTGATTCTGTTAAATAGCTTGCATTAGGGAATCCACTCTTTTGAGAAAAATCACAAACTGAAATCTTAGAGACATAGAGCACGGTCTAGGTTACCACTATTTTAAATGATGCATAACTTAGACATGTTTTATGTCAAAGCACTTTTAAAAGCAAAACCATAAATTATGCAGCTTGTTGAAAATAATTTGGAGGCACTGTTTCTGAGAATTATGGTAATTGAACGAAAACAATTAAATTAACGATTGCATTGAAATTGATTTTTTATTTTATTTTATTTTTTTCTGGCAGGTTATCTTGAGATCATCAGAGAAAAACCCTAGTCTATTATTTAGTAGTTATTAAAATACTTAATACATTGCTAAAATAGTAACAGAAGATTCTTTTTTTTTTTTAATAACTTTTTTTTTTTTTAAGATTTTATTTATTTATTTGTCAGAGAGAGAGAGCGAGAGTGAGCACAGGCAGACAGAGTGGCAGGCAGAGTCAGAGGGAGAAGCAGGCTTCCTGCGGAGCAAGGAGCCCGATGTGGGACTCGATCCCAGGACGCTGGGATCATGACCTGAGCTGAAGGCAGCGGCTTAACCGACTGAGCCACCCAGCCATCCCCAGTAACAGAAGATTCTTAACACCTGTGAAATAGTGAAAGAAGTAGGCTTGGTCAGAGGGAGTTGTTGGACTGCAAAGTAGCGATGTATTTGCAGCCAAAGCCACAGTTGACCACAGGGACTCCAGAGTATGAATGGTTCTTCAGAATTATCCCACCTTGAGACATATGCTGAGTCTCTATAATTTCTCACCTTTCAGTCACTAGATATGGGCAGTTGTCTAGAAATGAGCAAGAAGTTGGGCAAGAGAATTTCTTGGAGAGCATTTCATCTGGGAGCTGTCAGTTCCCAGGAGTCCCAACATGCCATTCCAATAATTTACCTTTATACAAACTCAAAATCTACCTTGTCACCTCCAAAATGATTTTGAACGCAAAATGAAGAATGAAGGACTCTTTACTTTCTTTTTTTTTTTAACTTTTAATTTTTTATTTTTTATAAACATATAATATATTTTTATCCCTAGGGGTACAGGTCTGTGAATCGCCAGGTTTACACACTTCAGAGCACTCGCCATAGCACATACCCTCCCCAACGTCCATAACCCCACCCCCCTTCTCCCAACCACCCTCCCCCCGGCAACCCTCAGTTTGTCTTGTGAGATTAAGGGTCACTTGAAATTAAAACCACATTGAGATATCACCCTTAAACCAGTTAGAATGGCCAAATTAACAAAATAGGAAACAACATGTGTTGGAGAGGATGTGGAGAAAGGGGAACCCTCTTACACTGTTGGTGGGAATGCAAGTTGGTGCAGCCTCTTTGGAAAACAGTGTGGAGATTCCTCAAGAAATTAAAAATAGAACTTCCCTGGGGCACCTGGGTGGCTCAGAGGGTTAAAGCCTCTGCCTTCGGCTCAGGTCATGATCCCAGAGTCCTGGGATCGAGCCCCGCATCGGGCTCTCTCCTTGGTGGGGAGCCTGCTTCCACCTCTCTCTCTCTGCTTGCCTCTCTGCCTACCTGTGAGCTCTCTCTCTGTCAAATAAATAAATAAAATCTTTAAAAAAAAAAAAAATAGAACTTCCCTATGACCCTGCCATTGCACTCCTGGGTATTTACCCCAAAGATACAGATGTCATGAAAAGAAGGGCCATCTGTACCCCAATGTTTATAGCAGCAATGGCCATGGTTGCCAAACTGTGGAAAGAACCAAGATGACCTTCATTGGACAAATGGATAAGGAAGATGTGGTCCATATACACTATGGAGTATTATGCCTCCATCAGAAAGGATGAATACCCAACTTTTGTAGCAACATGGACGGGATTGGAAGAGATTATGCTGAGTGAAATAAGTCAAGCAGAGAGAGTCAATTATCATATGGTTTCACTTATTTGTGGAGCATAACAAATATCATGGAGGACAAGGGTGTTAGAGAGGAGAAGGGAGTTGGGGTAAATTGGAAAGGGAGGTGAATCATGAGAGACTATGGACTCTGGAAAACAATCTGAGGGGTTTGAAGTGGCGGGGGGGTGGGAGGTTGGGGTACCAGTTGGTGGGTATTATAGAGGGCACGGATTGCATGGAGCACTGGGTGTGGTGAAAAAATAATGAATACTGTTTTTCTGAAAATAAATTAATTAATAAATTTAAAAAATCATAAAACTATAAAAAGAATAGCAGGAAAAAAAAAAGAGTCACTTATGGTTTGTCTCCCTCCCAATCCCATCTTGTTTCATTTATTTACTTTCTTAGACATGTGTCATTAAAAGTTTGAGACAATCCTCAGACTCTACAGAGCAGATATTTTACCACTTAAAAAGAATTACTCTTTGATTTACTTTTTAAATTTTTTATGAGAGTTTATTCAATGTAATGGGTAAGAACAAATTGCCCATTTTCTTCACTACCAACAGTCTACTTTCTATTATATTAGAAGAGTATAATATATTGGGTGTCCATTTCTTTGTAATCTATAAATATAATGACTTTTGGGCTAACATCTCTTGGGTTACTGGAGTATAAAGATAGAGTGTCGTGTAGGAAATTAGATATGAACATTTTTGAGCAAATTAAGTGTACAGGTAATAAATTAATGATGTAATTTTTAATAGTAACAAAAAGATAAATATTCAGCAGAATTTTTTAGTTAGAATTGACAAGAAGGTGAAAGAAAAGGGAAGCAAATGAGTAAGTACATTTGAAATTTCTCGCTTGGGTGCGTAGATACGTTGTGATTTTTCTAACTGAGAGATATTAGGGATAAACTAAAGGTTCAGGCATTTGAGGTGAGAGAATTTAGCAAGATTTTTCAAATATAAGTGGAAGACTACATAGTAAGATGGTATCAATATTAGAAATAAATCTTGAGAGGGACACCTGGGTAGCTCAATCAGTTAAGTGGCTGCTTCAGCTCAGGTCATGATCCTGGGGTCCTGGAATCAAGTCCCACATCGGGCTCCCTGCTCAGTGGGCAGCCTGCTTCTTCCTCTACCTTTCACTTTGTTTGTGCTCCCTTGATCTCTCTCAAATAAAAAGACATCTTAAAAAAAAGAAAGAAATCTTGCGATATGATATTGAAATCCATGAGAATAAATACTCAGCAGGAAGAAAATGCACTATAAGAAAAGATTTTATTCCAGAATCTTGGTGGACATTCCATGGCTAGTGAATGAAAGTAAAGCAAACAAAATACAACTTCACATGAAAAACAGCAACAAAGAAAGCCAGAGAAATGTGTGGCCAAATACATATAATTAAATTAGAATAAAAATAGTTTTGCATAAACCAAGAGAGTAGGAGGTATATAAAATAGAGTTTATCAATACTGTATCAAACAATACTGTGAAGTCAAATAGAATCCTTAGTGAAAAAGAAAAGCTCTTTAATATTTGATTTACAAAGACGGTCACCCCAGATTGGCAGATTTGTTCTGAGAGTGGAAGTGTTGCCCTGAAGGAAGGCTAAAGTGAATTATGTCTAGGATATACCTGAACATACCCTGCGAGGGAGAGATAACTCAAGAAGTACCCTTGCACACACAACCAACAATGTTCACTATGATCCCCGTGAATGTTAATATAATGAAAATCATGCCCAGGAATATGTCACTTTGCATGACCACAGGGACGTGGCAAATGTAATTAAATTTATAATCAGTTGACTTTAAGATGGAAGTAATTATCCTGGCCTGTTGTAATCAAGAGCTTTTTTTTTAAAGATTTTATTTATTTATTTATTTGACAGAGATCACAAGTAGGCAGAGAGGCAGGCAGAGAGAGAGGGGGAAGCATGCTCCCTGCTGAGCAGGGAGCCCAATGCGGGGCTTGATCTCAGGATCCTGAGATCATGACCTGAGCCAAAGGCAGAGGCTTTAACCCACTGAGCCACCCAGGTGCTCCTAATTAAGAGCTTTTTAAAAGCAGAGTATTTTCTCCAGCTGGCAGCAGGAGAGGAATTGCAAGGAATTAAAGTGTGAGAAAGACTAAACACACAGTTGCTGGCTTTGAAGATGGCGTGGGCCGTGTGAGAAGGGATCCAGGAGGCCTCTAGTAGTGGAGAGCAATGTCTGGACAGCAGCCAGCAGGGAAGATGGAACCGGATTCTGCCATCCGCTTGAACAAGCCTGGAAGGAGGCTCTCATCCAGAGCCTCCTGATGATTCTTGAGCCTGGTCAAGACCTTAATGTCAGCTTTATGATTCTCTGAACACAGAACCCAGTTGAGAGCATCCCCCAACCTGCCAGATTTAAGACCTACACATCTGTGAGCTAATAAATGAATGCTGTTTGAAACCATCAAGGTTTTGATATTTTATTTTTGCAGCAATAGAAAATGAAGACACCCTGCATACTTGGGGGAAAAACAACCTACGCTACATTTGCGTACTAGCATCCCATCCAACACAAACATTATTTCTCCAGAAGTGAACATTACGGGTTATTCTCAGCCCTGAATAATGAACTCATTCTGGATGAGACCCAGACACATGATCATTAAAGTCAGCACTGGTGGAATTTAGGGATAGGATACATCACATTCAAAATTACTGCATTGGGGCGCCTGGGTGGCTCAGTGGGTTAGAGCCTCTGTCTTCAGCTCAGGTCATGATCCCAGGGTCCTGGAATGGAGCCCCGCATCGGGCTCTTTGCTCAGCGGGGAGCCTGCTTCCTCCTCTCTCTCTCTGCCTGCCTCTCCGCCTACTTGTGATTTCTGTTTGTCAAATAAATAAATAAAATATTAAAAAAAAAAAAGACTATTGCATTTGCATTCCTAATGTACTTATGCACATCTACATTCAAATTCTAAATTCTCAGTAATTACTCATATTCTGGATTAGTGTTATCCCTTGCTTCTGGAACTTAATCTGCGTTTACTTACAATTCTCATTATTTTCTGTCATGCATTATACCAATTTAAGTAGAGTTCTGAACCTGGATTCAAATTCCAGTTTCAAAACGCCGACTATGTACACTTGAAGTTAGTATTTGGTATCATCATTATATGTCAATTTGCTTCTATTTATTGGGGATAGTGGCATGTGATGCAAAGGGTTAGAAGACCCAAGTAAATAAGTCAGTGTGTCTGAGATACCTTGGTCTATTATCCAGCTCTGGGCGCATGCAATAAATAGTAGTGGAATCTGAATCTTGCACAAGATAAAGGTGTTGATGCAGTCATTTCTGATTCCTCCCCAGCACTCGTCAGACTTTGTTATTCAAATTTAAGTTCAGAGATTTTTTGAAAAGTCTTTTGTTCTCTCAACATGTTTGACAAACATAATTCTCTTATAAAAATTCATATAAGATAAATTACCATAAAATGCAAAACTCTTTAAGCAATATCCACTTGATAATTTCTTACATATTTTAAAATATAATTTATTCCAAATTTATGGAAACTAAAAAGACTTGACAACTAAACATGCTTGGATTTTGGCTGGGGAGAAATAGCTGTAAATAACTCTTTTGACAAATTGTTGAACTTTGAATACGGAGTACAGACTAGTTAATTGCATTTCATATTAAATTTCCTATTTTAATAACTATAATGCAGATGTGTAAGAAAATAACTTTGCTCTTAGGCTGAGCATGCTAAAGTATTTAGGGTAGAGGGACATGATACCTCCAACTTAATCTCAAATGTTTCAAGAAAAAAGGTGGCACACAAACACATACATAAAAGTGGATAAACAGAGAAATGTAAAGAAACAGAAAATAAGAGAAAGAGAGGATGATAAAGAAGTGGGACAAAATAGAAACAGTTGGTGTATTTAGGTAAAAGTTTGCTAGGAGATTCTTGTACTGATTTTGCAACTTTTCTGTGAAGTTGGAGTCAAATTAAAATACAAAATAATGAGATTTTTTAATGAAAAAAATTTAATAGTGTGTATTAGATATATAACTTACTAATCCATAGTGATGATTGATACAAATTTTTTTTTACAGTTTTTATTTGTCAGAGAGAAAGAGAGCACAAGCAGGTAGAGCAGTAGGCAGAGGGAGAAACAGTTTCCGTGCTGAGCAACGAGTCTGATGTAGGGCTCGATCCCAGGACCCTGGGATCGTGACTTGTGCTGAAAGCAGATGCTTAACGGACTGAGCCACCCACGTGCTGCCATTCTGAGATTCTTGATAAACTGTTTATAAAACTTCAGTATTTCTTGACAGGATGTGTTCTATCTTGCAAACATTGACTTGGAGGCGGTTAACTAGAGCTGTTTCAGTTAGTCATAGGATTGAATACAAGCTTCTAGTCTAGTTCTTTGAACTCAGTGGGACCTTCCAATTTTGTACGATATCCAAGTACTTTAATATCATAAGTTAAAATATCTGTATATAATTATGTCAGTTTGCCTTAAAATTAAGCAATTTCAGTACCTTACCAAGCCATTATTCTCCTTTAATGCATAATTTTAATCTCATACAATAATGAAACAAAAATGTGTTCTAAGAGTTTGAAGACCATTAAAATCCTTATTCTTTAGAACAAGATGAATGAATTAAGCAGCACCCTTTCCTTCCTCCTGAAAGGAGTGGCATTTTGTTATTGCTCTTGCTTTTAAATGATAGGCACTTAAGCAGGATATAACACCACTTTGAGAAAGCTGCTGTCCTATTACTCTGCACATTTGGGTTGCATAAATGCTAACTTTAATGATGCAGTATTTCCTTTGTAAATTTATCTTTTATGCTGAATGAACTGGTCATTAATTTCACTGTAAAGACATAATTTGTGCATGTTAATGCATTTTTCAACTAATCTATTTGTGTGAGCATAACAGCTGGTAGCTCCTGAAAGAAGACAAGATAGTAAAAATGCTACCTGTGTTCCATAATTTCTTTGCTTTCTCTTTCTTATCACATAAAATCAAGCTTCAAATTTTATTTCTTTGTTATGCCATCATCATAGTTACTTTGTGTACAAATACATCCATGGCATATGAGGGTTACATTGGTGCGGCAATTACAGCAGATTGCACAATAGTTTGTTAATGCTCTATTACTTCTGCATGCAAATAGCTAAAATAAAGAGACTGAAACTCAGTCACTTTAGCTGTACATCTCCAATTTAATTTACTTTTTTTAAAAGTCTGCTCATCTACATTTTTACTACAAATATTTCCCATTTTCTTTTATTTCTCTATCTCAGTCTCAATTGAATATTCTTGAACTCACTGGTTCATGAGTATATAAAAAAAATGTTTTTCCAGCAACTCTAAAAGGTTGAAAAGACTCTAGAGTTTTTTGCAAATTTCATGGATATATTTAAATTAAATCTTAAATATATGTTGTAGCAAAAATGAAAAAAAAAACACAAATGTATGACAAATATATAATAAAAACAAGTTAACTAAATGTACTATATTCCCAAGAAAGTGTATTTTGGATAAAAAAACATTGAATTCCAAGATTCAAGAAATTTACTATAAGGATATTTCCTATTTTTCCTCATATGTACTTCCTTTATTAGCAAAGCAATGCCAAGAGAACATACTTACTTAATACCATGGGGAGACAATTGCTTCTTTTATTTATTTATTTATTTACTTACTTACTTACTTACTTGACAGATAGAGATCACAAGTAGGCAGAGAGGCAGGCAGCAAGAGAGAGGAGGAAGCAGGCCCAATGTGGGGCTTGATCCCAGGACCCTGGGATCATGACCTGACCTGAAGGCAGAGGCCTTAACCCACTGAGCCACCTAGGCACCCCCTTAAAAGTTCAATATTAATTTAGATGCCTTTCAACATGTTGAAACACCTGTAACCAAAAATAGTCCACGTCAAATTGAAGAAAAACGAGCATATCTATATTGTCAGGGAGATGCTTTCTGATGAATTCAAGGATACACATTTATCAGCAGTTTAATCATGCTGAGTACTTAGGCTCCTTAACTGATTGGCTCATATCAAAATGCATTGCCAAAAAGCACTTTGGAGCACAAAGTCGTAATCCTAAAGCAACAGTGATTCTTCTTCAAGGATCAAGAAAAAAAATCATTTGTTTTAATTGGTAGGAAAGAAATTATTTGTTATTTCTTTTAAGTAAAACACTTGGTAATGTAAAAGTATTTATAAGTAGAAAGAAGGACTATTGAACCTAGAAATGACATCTAATCATCTTTCCCTTTCTTGCCCTTGTCTTTTGGCCTTTGTGCCCACCTGGTAAAATAATAAGCAGGATACTTATTCTACTTCTTAATTTATTGCAGTTTCCCTGGGCTATGGGTGGCTGGAAACAGACTGATGTTGCTAAGAAGTATCATGATGTTGTATGAAACAGAATTCTCATTTAAATCATGGAATCTGAGTAGAAAATACTGCCAAAACAATGGTGTGTTCCCACCATTCAACACCACAACAAAGCGTGTATTTTTCCAGAAAAAATTTCAAGCATGACATATGGTACAGAGATATGGAACACTCTGATCGAGAGGGGAAAACATGTTGCCCTTCTTGTAGTACGATGAAAGCACTCAGCAGTGGATATGCAAAAATATAGCAGACAAGAAATGTGGCTTGGATGCACATGAAGATTTCTCTCTTTTATTTATGTTGCCTCTAAATTATTGGCAATTTTTTAGTAGCTCCTTTGTAAAATGTAGTTGATTTAAAGGATTCATGTATTATTGACTTTTTTTTTTTTAATGTGTATATCTAAACTGGCTGTTTAGCAGAAGAAATTCTTTTTTCCTTTTCTCAGAAATTCAAAAATATGCTCATTAAAGCATCCAGGTAAGAAGACAGATTTTGCACACACCCTCTTCCACACTCTTGACCTCATATCCACAGCAACTACCAGAAAGAAACAATCTAAAGTTAAAAAGCCAGTAGACAACCTGCTTAATGCTGTAGTACAAATCAGGTAGGAGGAGCAAGCTCACTCTTGCCTCACCAACTGAGCAATATTGGAACTGCACCAGCAGTATAAGAAAGCCCAGAAACTTCCCTCCACAAAAGTATACAGCAAGTAGGACACAGGCACTGTAGGAGAAGATGTATTTGGCTTTGGATGCTAACTAAACTGGTTGAACAGGTAAGAAAACCAATGCTCTCATTCTGGCTTTCTCTTCTATCTCTTCAGATGTCTTGATTTCCAAGAGACATTTCATCTACCGATCTATCAATCTATCTGCTATCTTAAGCCATTATTTTCCTTAAAAACCATCCTCAATTACCACTATTTTGTTCCAAAGTATTTATTAAAATCTTCTCAGTTTTCATCAATGCTTGTTCAAAGTTCTTCCAGCTTCCACTCACTCTCTAGTTCCAAAGCCAGCCTTACATATTGTAATTCTTGTTACAGCAGCATGGTATTCATAGTTCTAAAATCAGTCATAATTATTGCTACAAAAAAAATCATTCCAAAATTTAACAGCTTAAAAAATAAATACTGATGCCTCCCATTTCTGTGGGTCGGAAATTCAGGAACAGGTTGGCTGGATGGTTCTTTCTTGGGATCTTATGAAGTTGCAGCCAAGAGTTTAGATAGGGCTTCAGATGCTGGAAGTCTCGACTGTATCCAAAGAAGCTGTTTCCAAGATGATTCACACACATCACTACAGGCTGGAGGTTACAGTTCTTTGTTGGCTATGTGTAGGATGCCCCAATTTCTCCTTCATGGGTCTTCACATGGAGCTACTGGAATGTCCTCATTATATTGCAGCTGCCTTTCCGTAGAGAGAGTTATTTGAGAGAGACTGAGAGAGCAATAATGTCCCATTACCTGGCCTCAGAAGTGATTATTTCACTTCTGTTGTGTTCTGATGACCGCACATGTTGACTAGATATAATATGTGAGGGGATTACACAAGGACATGAATACCTAGAGCCAGGAATTACACAGCGCCATCTTGGAAATTTGCTACCAAAAGCTCTTTCATGATTTTGTCCCCTAGAGCAAGTTGAGACCCTTACGGATTCTTGCTTTTTCTATAATACAGGAAGCACAATCAAATGTATGCTATCAGCATACTTTGTACAGTTAGCCAACACGTTATTACATGTTACTAGAAGGATCATTTTCCCTTCCCTTGTTAAGTGTGTCTAATCCTCCTCTCCCAAATTCTTTCCTGCAGATCAAAATGTAGACTTGGGGGTCTTCTTAAGATACACTCATGTAAATATAAGCCAGGACACTTGATATATTCAAGAACTTGTTGTTTACTCAGCCACTGGCTGGGCACATCTACTTCTTCTTTAGTGCAATGCAGTCCTTAGAAAATATGAAGGTTTTGTTACTGTTTGAACCTTTGATCTATTTTCCTTCCATAGCATATCTAGCACTATTTCCTCTTCCTTTGCAATATCTCCAGAATCTATCTATTACTCTTTGCCTCTACCTACTGCCCTAGTCGAAACCAGTGTTATTTTCACTGAACTCTCCCTATAGCCTCGTATCTGATCATCTATACCTACAGTCTATTCTCTTTCTAGCAGTCAGGTGATAATGTTTTTTAATTATTATTTTGGTGGTCTTTTTTATATGTTATATAATATCACTTCTCTGTTCATTATCCCACAGGCCTTCCTTCTGATGTTTTTTGATGGCTTACATGTCTCTGTGATTCCCTCAACACACACACGTACACACACACACCTTATTATTGTGCTCTTTTTATGGAACTTTGTCTACTTCAACATTTTGCTCAAGCCTTTATGTTACTTCTCATTACATTGAAAGGATCCTTGCTTTGAGACATTTCTCTTACTGCTGCCCCTTCCTGGAATCATGTCTGCCAAAATGTGTCATTCCATCACTATATTTATGTCTCTCTCCTACATTAACAGAGACACCTCCTCTAATCATGCTCTCCTGAATAGTATTACGTTTCTTGACCCTTCCTTTCCAATCACCCTGAATTATTATTTTTCTTCCTAAACCCCTTGGCTACCAGACATTTTATATATATTCATTCTATTATTTAATTATTTTATCTCCTTAAAAGTTATGCCACATGGAAGTAGGGACTCTTGTGGACTTTTCTATCGTCAGCATTAAGCATCGTGCTTATAATGTCCCACTCTCCTCTCAGCCTCAAATGAAGCAGCATAATCATAAACTGCCAACATCACCAGTGGTTTCCATTCAGAGTGAAAGTAGAGTGGAGGCAGAGTCTAAAGCCATGATCGGTACGTGTGTCTCTCCAGTTCTTGAAAAAACAACTATCGGGCACCTGGGTGGCTCGGTCAATAGGTATCTGTCTTTGGCTCAGATCCTGGGTCCTGGGATCCAGCTTCCTGCTTGGGAGGGAGCCTGCTGCTCCCTCTCCCAATCCCCCTGCTTGTGTTCCCTCTCTCGCTGTTGTCTCTTCCTGTCAAATAAATAAACATAAATCTTTAAAATAAAAACAAATAACTTAAAAAATGGCAACTAAACCCAAATGCCAGGAAAGAATGAGAAACAATCTGCTCTTCGGCTTACATTTCTACTTGAATATGTATTAGACATCATGTGTGGGATTGATTGCAACAAATCTTATTTCTTATCTCTAAACTCGCCATAAGTAGTTTGATTTTTCATGGTTATATTTTTGAAACATAGAAATGAATCAGGTATACTATTAAATTTCACTAAAAACTCTTTCCAAGTGTTTTTCTCTCACCAATTCTACTATAACATTCCTTTTTTAAGTTGGATTTTTTTGTGGTCAATTTTTTTAACTTGAATTTGCATTTATGTCACTTATCCATGTAATATTTGCTTCCTATAAAGACTAAATCTGATAATTATGTAACACTGTGCTCCAGGCTGAAACAGATGAGAGTTTTGTAAACTACCATCTATAATTTTATGTCTTTCTGGTTTAACTTTTGATTCTAGTTGAACTTTTGATTCCTGTTTAATATGCTTGTAAATATTTAAACAGGTTCTTCTCTCTGAATGCTAATTGATCAGCTAAACATTTACATTCAGTTAAATCTTCATAACAAAGACCTACCTAGGCAGGCATTCCAGTTTTCTCCAGTTAAACTTATTTCCACTGAAGTAATCTTAATTTCTTAACATTTATTATTTTTCAGACTTTGTTTTTATGGTTCTTTATTTTGTAGAACATCCTTGCATTGAAGACAGGACTGAGTTGTATGTAACATATGAAAAACTGAGTAAATACTTGATATGAATTTTTTCATTTATTGAATGAGAAATAATTCCTGACTTTAATTGGCTCACTGTCCATTAGGGGATATTTCCATTTAAATATTTATAAAACATTTATGGAAAGAATCTCCTACTACCAATGTCTACCAGATCCACGGCATTCATCATAGATTATGCCTTACTTTTAAAAGCAGGTTGTAGTCAGTAGGAAAAAATGCAAATATAATATTTTCATGTTAATATGAACATATGATACCCCAAGGGGTGTTTTTACTCAATAAATAATGTATTTATTAAATAAAATCATCCAACACTTAATAAATCCTAGCTAATATGGTAGATACATGGAAGAAATGGCGACGCTATATGACTAGTTGAATTTCTTTGCTCACAAAACATTGGAATATATGTTGGGAGAAACTGTCACAGTACATTTAAAATGCCAGATTGATGTAATCATTATGACAATAATAGTAGTAATAATAACAACTGTAACAAGAGGCTAAGATTTCCAAAGATTTGCAAAGATGATGAATTATTCAGGCTGCAGATCTCTCACAAATAAGATCAACTCTTAAACGTGAAGCATCCAGGATTCTGGGTAAATAACTACAAAAACTGAAAAAACATTACAGCCATTTGTGTGCATTCTTAGACAAGGAAGGGGTTGATTGAACCTGGAAAGGAAGCCAGCTAGAAGAATTCTTGAAGGACAACTTTAGAATAAAAGAATCCATCTCCCTGGGAAAATCAACACCTGCCCCTGGTTGCATAAATCAACAACATTAGCAAAACGTATAATCTAAATAGGTAATTTGGCAATCTTTGTCTGTTCAAGAGTTGCTGAAAATACTTGGTTGATTGACTTGTCACGGACATTGATCCTGATTCATGTTCCCTTTCCAACAGCAAAGTGTAATTCGAATTTTACTGTCCAAATCTGCCTCTCCTGGGGGAAAGGAAAGGGTTGCTTTGACCTCAAGGAGTATTTGCTGGAGTTTTAGCAAACAAAAATGAGTAAATGTATGTTTATTCATCATGAAGTCCTGTACAAAAGAGGTGATTAAATTAAAATAAGGCATTTTGGGTGGGCCCTAATTTAATCTGACTGGTGTTCTTATTAGAAGATAGAAATTGGAAACACAGAGACACCAGGGTTGCCGTGGAAGGACACTTGGAGGAGGTGGCCATCTAGAAGCCAAGGAGAGAGGTCTCTGAAAAAACAAAACTTAGGGACACTTTGATCTGGGACTTCAAACCTCCTGAACTGTAAGAAATTGATTTCTATTGTTTAAGCCATCCAATCTGTGGTGTTTGTTACGGCAGCTCTAGCAAACTGATACAGGTTGGAAAAACAAATTTAAGTACTTAACAAGATATGCACAAAAGGATCAATAAATTTAAAAAAGTAAACAAATAAATATTGTTTTAAATGAATAGAGACAGGAAGACCAATAACTAGGTCTTAAAAAAATTAAAGATGTAAATAAAATAATAGTGAAGAGCAAATATTTGAAGATAAAATAGAGATAGATTTCCCAGAAATAAACAGAAACCCAGAGAATGTCAAACAAGCAAAAGAAGGAAACGTCTTCACCAAGAACTGTTGTAGTTAAATTTAGGACTATCAAAGACATTGAGAAAATTGTAAAAGCTCCCAAGAGAAATTTTGAACACTTGGAAGGAAAAATATCATCATTATATGTATCAGTAAAAACTAAAACAAAAGACTGAAGGCAGTAGATTATACATATGCACTGAGAAGGAAAATAAGGTCAGAAAATACATCTAGCATATATTTTGACAAGTTATGAATTTCTGTAATTAAATATTTTTGGGGTGCCTGGCTGGTTCAGTATGTGGAGCATTCAACCCTTAATCTTGGGGGTTGTGAGCTAGAACTCTACACTGGGTGCAGAGATTCCTTAAAAATAAAATCTTAAATAAAATATTTTTCAGTGGCATAATAAAGACTGCAGATGAAGAAGCTGACATATATCAGATCTTGATTGATATGCAGCAGGTCTGTGGAAAACAGATGGACCTTTCCACTAAGGATGCTAGTAAAATTGGTTATCCACTTTCAAAAACTAAAAATGAAATTTTGAAATTCATTCTTCCTCATATATACAAATTAAAGATGAAAATGTCAATGTCAACATTAAAACTTTTAAATTATAGAAGAATATCTTTATAACCTAGTTTTACATAAATGTTTTATGAAGGAAACACACCAAAAATGATAAATAATGATACATTTGATCATATTAACATTTTATAAAAGCATCCCTTGAAAAGACAAGCCCAGAGTCAGTGAAAATAATTGGTGTGTAAATCAGTGTATGCACGTTAGAATTGATTTTTACTTGTCTATTCAAGTTGAATATATATATGAATACACACATATTCACATATATATATATATAAAATTTTGAATCACGTAAAATTTTAAATGTTGGAAGTTAATAAATGGCCAAGGTTGTCAGTTCCCCATGTTTTAACATATATGTTTTATATGTGAGAATTTTCCTCTTAGGTACTTGCCATATAGGTAGGAATCCTTGTATATGCGAAACCACTGGGGCCCACGTACAAAATATTCCTAATAGAACTATTTATAAACAAAAAAATCTAGGAACAACTCGGTGACATATCAAAAATAAAATGTAAAAATGCATTATGGTGTTTTTATTCAATAAAAGACATCCATCAAAAAAAAATGAACTATAATTTCATATAACGAACGAATTGCAAAAACCTGATAGTACATGAAAAAAGTCCACAGGAGAATATATACATGTGACTCCACTGGGGAACACAAAATTAGACAAAATAGACAATTCTAAGCAACACATTTTACAGGCTTGTAAGATGTGGTGAGAACATAAAGATATGCAAGACAATTGTTAACATGATAGTTGTTTTCTGCTGGATGCAGAGCATATAGCTAGGGATATAAACTGGGAAATTTTTTCAAAGGACTTAACTGGTTCTATTTTAAGCTGACTGGTGAAAAATAATGCACTCTCTTTTGTGTATGTGTATGTCATATTTTTTTTTTCAAAATGTAAAAATGGTTAATAAGCATAGTTTGTTTTTTCAAGATGAAATAGTGCTTTTGGAGGCCATGGGTTGTATAATGTAATAAAAAAAGAGGACCATGTAACAAGTACATCGAGAAGGAATTGAATCACAAAAGACCTCTGGACAACAGTACAAAATTCACAGAAGTTAGATTTTATTCTAATTATAGAGGGGAGCAATAAACCAATTTAATTTTTTTTAATCACTCTGGCTGCTGTAAGATTTTCTTTTTCCAGAGTAAATAGTGGAGAAAGAAAAACTAATTTGGAAACTCTTATAATAATCCATATGACAGATGTTGGCTTAGACTCACGTGGTTGTCACAGAGCTGGAGAGAAATAGACAGCTTTGAGATATATGTGGGTGTTATAATTTACAGGGCTTTAATATGAATTGGATCCTACTGGTTTAAGTAGAGTTTAGTGTTAAATGATACTTCTATGTCTTCAGATTGAGTCACCAGAGGAAGGATAATTTATTAATGTAGAGAACATTAATAGGAAGCATTGAATTTTGGATGGGGCTACATCAAGAGTTTCATTTTGGACATATTATGCTGTGTTTTGTTACTGGCATGCTATCTGCTATCTAACAAGGAGGGGTGTGTGAAATCCTGAGAACTGATTAGATCACCAGGAGGGATGATATAGAAGGAAAGAGGCAAGTTACTAATATTAGGTAGTGAAGGAATTACAAAGAGATTGAGAGATGGAATGACTTAGGAAATAAAAGGGGGGAAAAAAAAAAACCCAAACAGAAGATAATCTCAGGGAAACTAGGAGAAAAGTATTTAAAAGAATAATCTTCTGTGACAAATGTTATAGTAAATTGAGGAAGGTGATTAATAACTACCTACTGGCAAATTAAGGTCATAGTTGACGGTATAAGGAGAATTTCAGTTGAGTGAGGCAGTCTGCATGGAGAGTACTAAAAAATGAATGATGCTTGAGGGACAGATGATGGCATGTGCAGTTAACCCTTAGAAGAAATTTGGGTATTGAAACCCAAGTGGCAAATGATAGCTACTTATCCCCACAGGCAGTGGAAACTGAGGTTATATTTTTGACTGATGTTTCACATGAATCCTAAATTTGCTGGGAAATATGGAGCCAAGAAAGTCTAAAATTGATGGAAGTTTCCTCTGGTTTAGTCCTATTGCTTAGCCTCTTTCAAATAAATATCCCTCAAAATGCTCTCCCTCTTCTTGTTTCTCTCCAAGACAGCAAGTAAAAATTAGGGCTTATATTGGAGTGTGGGCAGTGGTGATGACTCCATGTCTTTCAGGAAGTGGAAGAAGGAGCCTTGGATACATATGTGAATATCCTTTTTTTATCCACCTTGATGATGTCACATGACAACCTACATTTTGGACAGGCTGTTGGCATTTCCATCTGAAGTCTACCGTTGTAAACTCACAGCAGCTCTCTGATCAATGAACTATGAGATGGGTATCACCTGTGGATGACAGAATTGGGCAAAAAAAAATTGTGGGTGCTAGAGAATTAATAAAATAATTGTGGAAATCAGAAATTAGAAGTTAATTTCTTGCCTACCCTTGACCCGTGCTTTAAAAAGTCAAACAAAACTCAAGGTTTATCCATACAAGTCCATCCTCTGGTCAGTTTCTCTGTCAATAGAGGTAGGGTTAGTACATCTTCTCAAGTGGTAAATCATGTTAACTGAGCCTCATTGCACACAAATGTACTGTATTTACGTTTTATGTATTCATTTATTCATGAGTGCATTTACTAAAATATTTTGGATTACTTAGTTTGCTGCTCTCCATACTAACAACTGATGATTGAGAAATCAATCAGAGTGTATATATGGATGTATATATGCATATATCCCTCTTCTAAAGAATGCAACTAGAGAAAAAACTGGCAAGACATTACATGATTATAAATTGAATTAGGAAGTGGGAATTAAAAGACAAAGACTTACTTTTATCTTATACTTTGCTATAAGGAATCAAGTAAATAGATTAAACAAACAAGAAAACAATCTAGAAATAACTAACACTATATATCACTGTGGTTACTCCACTACCTGATAATTCAGTAGCAAGGAATGTGGAACATTTTGTATTGCTGTGTATGTAACTTGTATCTTCATTTATTCTCCATTGGGAGACTAAGTAGTATCTAGTCAATAACAGAAGGGTCACTGGTAATCCCACTAATAGACAAAAATCCATATATACACTCATATTCATTGCTTCTCAAATCTTATCACCTGTTAAAAACTCACTTGGAAGAAAGGATTCCATAGTCCCAATTCTAAGAAGCTTCTGCTTCTTGAGTTAAATAAATGATGGGAGAAAAGCACTTGAAGAGGATGAAGAACCACCTCTGATATTTTAGGATATTTAATCCCATCTTATTAGACAAAATTCATCAATGTTTTATTAGTTTCCTAGGGCAGCCATAACCCAGGACCACAAACTGGATGGCTTAAAACAACAAGGAGCTATTATTTTATGGTTTTGGAGGCAAGAAGAATAATATTAAACTATCAGCAGGACCACAATTCTGAAATCTCTAGGAGTGGATTCGTTCTTGCCACTTTCTAGCTGATGATAGTTCTCAATAATCTTTGGTATTCATAGCTTGTAGCTGTGCATACTTCTATCTAGGTGCCTGTCGGCAAAGGACATGTTACGTATGTGTCTCTGTCTCCACATGGAGTTTTCCTCCTCCTTTAAGGACACCAGCCATATTGCTTTAGGGCCCTTCTTAACTTGATTACATCTGCAAAGACCCTGTTTCCAAATAAAGTAACATTCTGAGGTACGGAAGTTTACATACACACACACCCCCCACATGTGTATGTGTGTGTGGGGGGGTGTGTGTATGTAAACTTCCGTACCTCAGAATGTTACTTTAAATAAATATATACACATGTAACAGGCATATATATAAAAGGTATATGATATAGATATACTCTATAATGAATAATATATGTTCAATACATTATTATATAAAATATATGTAATAGGTATATATGGAGATATAAATTATAAATATAATTTATTATTTATAATACATAATACATGCTGTGTAAAATACATACAATGTGTATAATCAGTACATTTAAAAGGTTCATATTATATATGTATATTTTTATATGTATCTCATATATACTATATGAGAATCACGTTAGAGTTTGATTCAAATGACATTTCTAGATCTGAATGACTTTTCATATCCAGTCACTTTCCTATTTTTCCACTTGGAAATTAGTTGGATCTTACCACATCATTAACCATGGAACTAAAACTCCAATTCAAAGAGAATTGTTTTTAAAATAAAATACATGATTTTTTTACTTCCCTCAGCCTGGGAAAAATGGCCATGGTCAGTGCCTTGGGGATTTAGCTACAACATCTTATTACTTTTTCTCTTTGATCAAAGAATGGAGCCATCAATTCTCTTAAAATTGTTTCTGTCAGTAGCTGGCTTTAAGGATATTTGTTTCTTAAATCCAGAGGTTCCAGACAATCAAATATGAATTATTTGCAGGGAATACAGTAGGTAGATGAGCATGAGAATGTGCAAATAAGTCTCCTGGACTTATAAATTGCTTTTCTAAGTACTGAATTTTTTTAATTTAAAGAAAAATAAAGTAATTGAAATGAGGTTATAATGTCTTGAGATAAAGGTTTATGCAAGTCATGTAAAGTGTTTAATTTATTATAACAAAATGAGAACTATATTTCAGAGACAGTAACATTTAAAATTATTATTTTTGTATTTATCTATGAATGCAATGCATATCAGAGAAGATAGTTTCTTTTTTTTAAAGTTAAAATATATATTTAAAATGTCCAAAATTCCTTACTTGACTTTCTTAGACCAGAGAGGTTCCTTATCCTCTGAAAAAGGAAGGACACAGGAAAAAATCTTTTTCCTGAAGATTTTTTATATATAAGACTATTCTTTCTATAGGTGTGATATAAATTTGCTGGATTCTGAAAAAAAGGGAAAATATGAAACAGTTTGAATGATATTATTTGATATCTTATTCCTTAATCGTGGAAGACGTTATAGTATTTGCAGCCAGAAATTCATCTTGTGCTGATCAACCCAACCCTCTTATTTTTACAGATTAATCAATTGAAATAGACATTTTACTTTCTCCTCTGTAAGTGGATTGTAAAGTACATTAAGTCACAGAATTCATTTTAGATGTTTGATAGAAAGATAGGTAAAATAGAAAAGTAAAATAAAAACGTATTATGCAGTAAAATATGAGCATTATTTTTTCATTATGTTGTGAGATCTCCAGAAGACAGTTCTTATTCACCTCTAATTCACTACAGCATTTTTTTCTGAAATTTCCTCAATGCTTGTTATGAAATAAGTGATTGATCAGAATAGCTTTCAGACCTCTTATATGCACATATTTATACATAAATTAAATAAAACATTTCTACTTATTTTCCTAATAAAATTGTATTTTAGAATGACTTTAGATTTTTTAAAAATATTTTATTTATTTATTTGGCAGAGAGACACAGTGAGAGAGGGAACACAAGCAGGGGGAGTGGGAGAGGGATGTGGGGCTTGATCCCAGGACGCTGGGATCATGACCTGAGCCAAAGGCAGAGGCTTAATGGCTGAGCCACCCAGATGCTCCATAACTTCAAAGAAACGTTGACAAGAGTGAGAGAATCCCCGCGTGTCCTATATCAGATTTCCCTTGCTGTTACTCTCTCACATTTGCATGGAATACTTATCACTGCTAACAAACAACTGTGGATATCTTATTATTAATGGAAACCCACACTTTATTCATATTTTATTTCTTTTTTTTTTTTTAAAGATTTTATTTATTTATTTGAGAGAGAGAGTGTGTGAGAGAGAGCATGAGCGAGGAGAAGGTCAGAGAGCGAAGCAGACTCCCCATGGAGCTGGGAGCCTGATGTGGGACCCGATCCCGGGACTCCAGGATCACGCCCTGAGCCGAAGGCAGTCGTCCAACCAACTGCGCCACCCAGGCGTCCCTCATATTTTATTTCTAATGTTCCTTTCCTTCCCAGGGAACTTTCCAGGAAACCACATTATATATTGTCTTCAAGTCTCTTTAAGTTCCTTTTAGTTGTGAGTTTCTCAGAGTTCCCTTCTTTTTTATAACCTTGACACTTTTGAGGAGTACTGTATTAGCCTATTAGGACTACCCTAAAAATTTCATATACTGGATAGCTTAAATAACAAAAAGATGTTGTTGTTGTTTTTCCCCACAGTTCTGAAGGCTGGAGGGCTCAAATCTGGGTGCCAGCATGCTTAGATGGCGATGGGAAATATTTTCCTGAATTGCAGACAGCTGCATCGTCATTGCGCTCAACTTACTGGAGACCGAGATATTGTTCCTCGTACGTGATCAAAGCCCTGCCTATTGCCTCAGGACTGCACCACTAAGATCTCATTTAACCTTAATTACTTCTCAAAGACCCTGCATCCAATTATAGTCATATTGGGGGCTCGAGCTTCAAAATATGAATTTGGGGGGACACAATTCAATCTATAGAAAGTGCTGATTATTTTACCTAATGTCTCTCCAGTGGGATTAATTGATATTTGCCTCATTATTAGACTGAGGTGATGTGTTTTGGGAATGAAGAATGCAAAAGTAAAGGGACAATCTCATTACAATAGATCAATGGAATGAACCTAATTTACCAATGTTAATATTAATTTCACTTAACCTGGCTGAGATAGTGTTTGTTAAGTTCCTTCATGGTCAATGTACTCATTTTTCCCATTTCCACATTACTCTCCTTGGAAGGACACCAGTATGAGTAGCCCTTACGGAGAGAGGAGTTATGTTCTGTCTGCTTGAGGATACAAGAACTATTTGGAATTCTTCTGTATGGAAACCTAGTCTCTCCTCTTGTATTTATATATTTATTTATTCAATCATTTGTTTATATCAATATGGATTCATGGCTATTTATTTTACAGGTTGGATTATACTTCAGTACTACTTTATTATATATTCTTGCCCAGATTACTCCAGTTTATGGCTCCTTTATCTCTTGACATATCCCCATTATTGTGTATATGTACATGGGAAGGTGGGGGAGGCTTGAGCAGTATTATTTTGGGTATTATAAGATACCCTATACTTATTTAGTATATATTTTTTGCCCTAGGGCTAGTACCCAGTATTTTCCCAAGGAGATATGATTTTTATATGTTGGATAATAGCAATTAATAGATATCATTGTTATTTACTTTCAAATGGGTTTAATGTTTACTGTTACTTCAAATTAGCTTAAGGTTTCAATTTATTGCTGTCGTTTTTTCCCACACTATCCAAGAAACACTTAGCAATGCTGAATGCACTATTCATTCTATAATAATTTTTAAATTCTCTAATTACATAACAATATATTTAGCAATAATGATCTAGGCACTAAAAGTTTTTAAATCTCAAAGATAGATATACATATGCATCAATACAGAAGTAGTATTATCATCTATCTACTTTAATAGGCAATACAGTAATGTGAGCATTCTGAAGTTATAGATATTATGTGGAACTGCTTTTTATATAATTTGAAATCTCAAATATTTGCTGAGTACCTATTCAACAGACACTATTAGACATATCAAATTTATGGAGAACCAAAAATAATGCCGATAAAGCTGAGTTGCTTACTCCTTCCCATTCTGAAGCCCTTAAACATACAGACTTAGCCATCCTGTTAAGGTGACTTTAGAAATTCATAGATCCTCCACCTCCACCAAGGGTCCATCCAGATCAAACTTATAAAGCAGAGGAGCAACCCCAAATACATATTATCTATAGGGAGATGGCTCCTAAGCAATAGGAGGAAGAAAAATGCCAAGCCATCCTAGCTAAAACTCACCAGTCAAGAATTCAGTCTTCTTCCTTTGGGAAGGAATGAGAGATAGAAAACAAGCCGGAGACTTTTAAGGAGAGTGCCTCTTCATTGACATCAAAAGAGTGCATTAAAAAAAAAAAAAAATGTCCTTCTCTCATCCCCAAAGCAATTACTTGCTTTAATCTTTGAAGTGTTGGGTAATTTATGCTCTCTTTGTTCCATAGACTATGTAACAGAGAATTAGAAAGGTGACACAATGTGCTCCAAGTCTCACAACTAAGAGAGAATGAGGGCACAGATAATAGAAGTAGGAAAATATTCAGCTCAAGGATGAGATTTGTATGTACACACATAGCAAGTATACAAGAGTATCCCGGTAACAGAACACAGATACTGAAACTTTTCTCTACTTTGAGAAAGACTCAATGGGTACAATCTCTAAGAAAGTATCGATGGATAGTGCCATCAAAGAGCCCACCATAAAATTTTGCTTTTCCAAAATTGCCATTATAACATAATCATGTGAGTGTGAATAACATGGTTAGTCTACTGTGTACGTATGTGTGTGTGTGTTTGTGTGTTTGTGTGTGTCCAATTTACCAGATTAGGAATGCATGACTAAATAAATGTATAAATTTATATTTGGCTTGTACTTCACATGAAACTCATATGTAGCTTGTCCCCTTATATTTCAGTTACAGTAATTCTCCATCCTCCACTGTATAACTACACAGTGGTATGCTAAATGAGGTTTGCTCTATTAGTAAGATGTTGAAACTTACCAAATAGGCTTCCTTGGGATTTCACAAATGTACAGCTTGTTAAATTAGTGAAATTAAATCAGTGAGAAAACAGAGATTGTTGCAGAGAGTCTACTACCTTGGGAAAAGAGAACATGCCAGTTGTTACAAATTGGAATCTGATTTAAAAAACTATATATATATACATATATCCTCCAAGGGAACTTATCTTGACTTATTCATTAAACATTTGTTGGAAAATAGATCCAAATATTCTTATAATTTTCAGATTTTGTCAGTCAACAAATATACATAATACCTTCCCGTCCTTACGATCATTAGCAAGCAGACATGGTCCAAGAGGTCCCACACAGTCTTGGGAGTCATAATTTTGCTTTATATTAAAGCCCTGCTTTCCCAGAGGATATCTCTTATGCTAAGCCTTATTTGCATGGTCTTATAAATAAAAACTCTTATTTTATAAAAACATGGTTTTATTAAAGAGGGATGAAATGCATTTCCATATATGAAACTAAGCCAGAAGCATTTTGCACTGAGAGAAATTCAACTCATATTTGATTTTCAACTATTTTGGTAATAGATTTTGAATGAAATGATTCTCTAAGGAACTAATTGTTTCACACCTTGTATAAATTACCTCTTTTTTGTTTTCTATTATTTTTAATATTTATGAGCAAACTAGTCTCCATATTTAAAGGACTTATAGAGGGATACATTGTCCTCAATTATTCAGATTTATCTCCCTTCTTCAACTTCACAATAACACACATGATTGTACCTTGTGGAATAATTTTGAAATTTTATTCAGTGCTTTTACTTATTTTTGCAGAATGAGTTCATTTTAACATTGTAAATTTTAATTTTTGCATGTTCATAGTTTAGACTTTTCTTTGGTCTAAAATATGAATGTTACTATTTTCAGAAAAAAAATCTAATGTTTGGAAAACACAATTCTATCCTTCTGTGTAATGTGAGATGAGTCAGTCTGAAACATTAAAAATGTAAAAAGAGGGGCACCTGGGTGGCTCAGTGGGTTAAGCCACTGCCTTCGGCTCAGGTCATGATCTCAGGGTCCTGGGATCGAGTCCCGCATCGGGCTCTCTGCTCAGCAGGGAGCCTGCTTCCTCCTCTCTCTCTGCCTGCCTCTCTGCTTACTTGTGATCTCTCTCTGTCAAATAAATAAAAATAATATCTTTTAAAAAATTGTAAAATGACCCACACGTATGATATGAATGGCTAATATAATCATAATCAAAGAGGCATACCTAGAATATATTAACCAAAGCATTTTATGTTGTTGTTTTTTAAAATTTTTATTTGAATTCCAGTGAACATACAGTGTAATATCAGTTTCCGGTATCCAGTTCAGTAATTCAGCACCCATCGGTGCCCATCACAAGGGCACTCCTTAATCTCGCATCACCTATTTCACCCTTCCCTCCCACCCACCTCCCTTCTGGTGAATCAATTTGTTCTCTATAGTTAAGAATTCATTTTTTCTTGGTTTGCTTCTCTCTCTCTCTCTTTTTTTCTGTCCATTTGCTCATTTGTTTTGTTTCTTAAATTCCACGTATGAGTGAAATTATACGGTATTTGTCTTTGTCTGACTGATTTATTTGCTTAGCGTGATACTCTCTAGTTCATCCATGTTGCTGTAAATGGCAAGATTTCATTCTTTTGATGACTCAGTAATATTCCATCACACGCACACACATACACACAGCCACCCACCCCACATCTTCTTTATCCATTCATCAGTTGATGGACATCTGGGCTCTTTTCATAATTTGGCTATTGTAGATAATTCTACTATAAACATTGACATGCATATATGTCTTCCAATTAGTATCTTTGTATTCTTTGGATAAATACCTAGTAGTGCCAATTGCTGGATCATAGGCTAGTTCTATTTTTACCTTTTTGAGGAAACTCCACACTGTTTTCCAGAGTGACTGAACCAGTTCACACCCCACCAAAGTGAAAAAGGGTTCTCTTTCTCCACAACCTCACCAACACCTGTTGTTTTGTGTATTTTTGATTTTAACCATTTTTACAGGTGTGAGGTGATGTGTCATTGCAGTTTTGATTTGTATTTCCCTGGTGATGAGTGATGTTGAGCATCTTTTCATGTGGGTATTAAGTTTTTTGGTATTAGGTTTTATAAGTTCTTCATGGATTTTGGATACTAACCCTATATCAGATGTGTCAGTTGCAAATATTGTCTCCCATTCTGTAGGTTGCCTTTTGGTTTTGTTGATTGTTTCCTTTGCTGTGCAAGAGATTTTTACTTTGATGAAGTCCCATTCATTTATTTTTGTTTTGTTTTGTTTTTTCCCTTGCCTCAGGAGACATATCTAGTAAGAAGTTGTTACAAGTGATGTCAAGAAGATTACTGCCTGTGTCCTCCTCTTGGATTTAAACTTTTCCTTTATCACATTTAGGCCTTTAATCCATTTTGAATTTATGTTTATGTACTGTGCAAGAAAATGGTTGGTTGCACTCCTTTGCATGCTGCAGTACAGTTTTCCCAGCACCATTTGTTGAAGAAACTTCTTCCCGTTGGATATTCTTTCTTGCTTTGTTGAAGATTAATTGACCATATATTTGTGAGTTCATTTCTGGATATTCCAATGCATTCTATTTATCTATGTGTCTATTTTTGTGCCAGTACCATACTGTTTTGATGACTACAGCTTTGTAATGTAACTCAAAATCCAGAATTGTGATGCCTCCAGCTTTGCTTTTCTTTTGCAGAATTGCTTTGGCTATCTGGGGTCTTTTGTGGTTCCATACAAATTTTAGGATTATTTGTTCTAGCTGTGTGAAAAATGCTCGTGGTATTTTGATAGGGCTTGCATTAAATGTGTAGATTGCTTTGATCAATCTAGAAATTTTAACAGTGTTTGTTCTTCCAATACATGAGCATGGAAAGTTTTTCCTTTTTTTGGTGTCTTCAGTTTCCTTCATCAGTGTTTTATAGTTTTCAGAGTATAGAATTTTTACGTCTTTGTTAACAAGAGCATTTTATTTATTTATTTGTTAAGATTTTATTTATTTATTTGGCAGCAAGAGAGACAGCAAGAGTAGGAACACAAACGGGGGGAGTGGGAGAGGGAAAGCAGGGAACTGGGCAGGGAACTCACTGTGGGGCTCAGTCCCAGGACCCTGGGATCATGACCTGAGCCAAAGGCAGAGGCTTAACCATCTGATCCACCCAGGCACCCCAACAAGAGCATTTTAAAAAGAACTTGAAACATTTTGGTAAAATTTGAACAAAAATGAAAATAAGATCCTTATGTCGGTCATAACTAAAATTAAAATATGTAATATTTAATGTGAATAATATTTATACCTTCTGATGGTAGGTTAAAGTATTTGGGATATAATTTAATATTTATGGAAGTAGAAATAAAAGATACAAATTTTAACTCAATAGACACTTTTTTTCATAAGTTGAAGTGTCAATCTTAAAACAGTGAGTAATTCAAAGCCCTTGGAGGTATCTGTTTGCCCTTAATACATATTGTTTTATGATGCAGGGCTATTAAGTAAGATCCATGTGAGGGTCTCAAGAACACTGGTAAGAGAGGGGGAAGAAAGTGCACCAGAGAGAAAAATAATCATCAAAATTACCCAAATGTTTCCAATGTAAACCAAATACATATGATTCCTAAGAATGAATATCGTAGTAAATTTTGGTTTGTTTTTACGATATTGTTTTTGGTCATGGTTTTGAGTCAGAAACAATATCACGGGACATTTATAATATAAATATCATAAATATTTCGGTTACTAACAAGTCCCTACCACTGCTACTCTGGTGGTCAGTGTATAATCCACATAAGCTTGATTGGAATTTTTTTCACAGTTATGTCCAGTCAGATAAAATGAATTCAATTCAGATTTCTGGAGATATTTTTAGTTTTCTACTACTTAGATTGAAAGATAAAAAGTATCAACTTTGATGCTTATTTACCCATATTTTTTCTTTTTAATTATAGATAGGGTCCATTACATACTTATGAAAAATAATACTGCTTGCTCAAAAATAATCAATATCAAATGAAATATATAGACTATTAAAATTGCAATTAAAATAAGTGTTCAGCTGCAGACAACAGAAAACCTGGAGTACACATGTTGCAGACAGTCTGAGGACCTTCGTGTTTTGTACTTTATATAATTACTCATGTTTCAAATCAGGCCTTAGAAATTTCATAATGAAATAAATAAAAATGTCTTTTTCTTATCTCAGTAATCTCAAAAAGAGGACCAGATAACCTGTTGTACTTTGTTTTGCCTGTGCTCTGAAATAGTTGCCTTTTGTTACTTTATTAATATGTACTTTGCACTAAATAATATTTAAATAATATTTGTTTTTATAAATCTAATGTAGTGAATCAATGGTACTAAAGATCTTTTAAGGATTTAAACATTTTTAAAATATTATTTTGACTTAAAAACCAATTGATTTCACATGATCTCTTTAAAAAAACCTAAAATTTTAGGGGCACCTGGGGATCGAGCCCGACCTTGGACTTTCTGCTCAGCAGCGAGCCTGCTTCCCCCGCTCTCTCTGCCTGCCTCTGCCTACTTGTGCTCATTCTCTATCAAATAAATAAAATTAAAAGAAAAAAAAATAAATAATTTAAAAACCTAAAATTTTAAAGAATAGAGTGTTCTTTGGTGATTCATTTTTAAAAACCCAGGTGTTACTGATTTTAGTGTAATTTAAATAACATTAATTTTTCTCTTTCTATTAAGAATGATTTTGAATTAATATTATTTGTCAATTTCTTTACATATTTTACATAAATCTCATAACACATGTGCACACACAGACACATAGACACTCACACACACACACACTCACAGAAAAGCTCATGACCATCTGACGGAAAACGTGCATACAGTTTCCACCCTAACCTAAGAATTCTACTTTTCCTTTTAGGAAGAAAGCCAAGTAAATGGTCCCTAAGTTTTTTATCTGCAAACTATACAATTGGAATTCTTGAATTTTTTATTATTTTATTTATTTTTAATTTCAGAGCTTTTGAGCTAACATTTGAGCTCTGATAATATATTTTGGTTCCAAGCCTTCGGCTTCCAGCTAAGCCAAATCTATTTATGCTAACGATCTCCAACAGCTGCACTCTGCATTATCTGAGGCTTCTGGGAGGTCTTCCAAGGGAACTCCAAATAGAGCATATTGCAGCGATCTAGTCTGGAGTGCTGCAAGTAATGTCCCACCTGCAGTGAATGCTATGCCACAGAAAATGTGGTAGCTACCCAGTAGTCTAAATTGAGAGACAGAGAGAGATGAGAAGGAGAGAGGGAGGGACAGAGGGACAGAATGAGGGAGAGAGACCTAGTCTATTGTTTCATCTTATCCATCCGTCATCTTCCTTCTGTGTACTCGTTGGCTTATTAACGATAATACAAAGTGGTTGGCTGTCTCCTCAACCGCCCCAGCCCACCAGGGGTCCCATCCTTTTCCATATTCTACCTCCTGCCTTTTATTGCTTCCTATGATGTGAGCAGCCGCCCATGGAAAGAATTGGAGTCAACCATACAACATCAGTGCTATTAATGAGCTTAAAAAGCACAGTCCATGAAAATACACTAGTTCTGTAGGAGGAATAAGAGTGGAGATTTTACCACCCATCATTCAAATGATGAATGAACAGATCGAGCTATTTCTGCGAGGCACAGGAACAGTTAGAGCCAAAGAGGGTTGTTCGGAGAGACTGCATCAATGAAACCACCACTCATGAAAAATGACTGCTGTGCTGTCCTTTATCGACATTAATGGTGCTTAAAATGCAATCGTGAGCACACACATATGCTTACACTTGTACAGAGATAGGAAGGCATTCACTTTCCCTCAGTATTTTTTAACCACCAGATAGTTCAAGTGACTTCTGTAGTTCAGCTCCATAACTTTCCTAATAAAAATTGAAAAAGTTTTGTTACAGTTTGACAAATGATTCTATCTGCAGAAAATCCTTGGAACCATAACCATTTTTTACATAGAGATGTGCCAAAAAGCTTGAAAATAATTTAGGTTGCTGACAGACTTTTATTTGCTAGTCTAAGACATGGCCTTTAGCCATTTGCTTCACCTTCCTCCATTTGAATACCTGAACCAGAAGATGACTATTACAATGATACAGAATTCCACCTGAAAGGTTATTTAAATAAACAAAACAACAAGACAGAGAAGAGTCATTTGGACTTAATTGTTATATAACCCAAGAGGTAACTAGAAATATTTTCTAGACAATGTAATTCCAAAAGTACGTGTTTTTAATGAGAGTTTTTAAGATTTGAATTGATTTTTCTGTGTGTTTTTGATCAGTTTTAGAGACCTGAGTGTTATACAGGCTGAACATCAACAGAGCAAAATCTACATGATTTCTATGACAAAATGACAGTTTATGAAGGAAATAAAGTGGACAAAATATTAATACATGTTACTTGGCTTACCAGCATCTTACAAAATGAAAGGATCTTCTTCAAGTCACATGGAGACACTTTTCAAACCAGTCTTGACGATTCCCAATATACATTTCTGCTTATTCTATACATTGCATTTTGAAGGAAATAATCATTTTTTAAAAAATACCATTCTTTCCCACTGCTCTTTAAGGCAGCTTTGTCATAAATCAGTTATTTCTGGGTGCATGGTTTATTTCTGAAGGCTTTATTATATTCCGCTGGTCACAGTTTTCATATTTGTACCAAAGTCTCATTGTCTCAATTTGTGTAGCATCCAGTAATATGCTCTCATTTTGTTTTTCAGAAGGATGGAGATAAGCCATGGCCTTTTGTATAAATTAAAAGCATTTCAATTAAGAAAAAAATGGTGCTGGGATTACATTGGTTTTATGGATCAATCTGGAGTGTTGACATCTTTAAATAGAGAAACACAATTGAATTTTTTATATTTTGAGTTCTGCAAACCAGCCTTTGATTGCATTAATTTTCTCTTTGTTTTCCTGTTTTTAATTCTATAGATTTCTGTTTTAGCTTTTTTTCTTTTTTTTTTTCTTCTTGCTTGAGGATTAAATTCTGTTTTCTTCTCTAGTTGCTGAACGTGGAAGTTTAGTTTGTTGGTTATAGACCTTTTTTTTCTTTTCTAATATATGCATTTAATCACATAAATTTTCTGCCAAGCCCTGTATTTGCTGCATCCACTTGTATTTTTAAAAAGCTGTATTTTCAATATATTTTTGTAAGTTCTAAATATTTTCAAACTTTCTAGCTATCTTTCTGTTACTACATTCTAGTTTAAGTCCATATGGTCTGAGAGTGTTATGGGTTAACTTGGGAATCGCCTGAAAATATATGTTAAATATCTCCTCCCCATTATATGAAAAAATAAATTGCATGGAATGTTTTTGTAGTTAAAGTTACCAGAATCTTCAAATTTCTGTAGCATCTTTGTTTTTGGTCTTCTCTCTTGATTTTGGTATTTCCTTAAGTATTCCTCCTCAGTGAGGTTGGTGTTGATGGTGAAATAGAGATCTAATCACGTGACTTTGAAACCTGTGTGAAAAATATTAAAGGCAAAGGGAAGCAAAGAGTCATGTAATCAGGTTTACATTTCTAAAAGTGTACTGCTTAAATTCCTCTAGGGTAGATTAACCCTATACAAGGTTTGCAAATGGGCAGGATTTGCTAGAACAATATACTGTTTATTTGTTTGTTTTAAAGATTTTATTCATTTATTTGAGAGAGAGAGAAAGTGTGAGAGAGAGCACCAGTGGGGGAGGCAAGGGGTAAAGGGATAGAGAGAAACAGAACTCCCACTGCACAGGCAATCTGACACTGGGCTCAATCCCAAGACTCCTGGATCATGACCTGAGCTGAAGGCAGATGCTTAAACAACTGAGCCACCCAGGTGCCCCAGAACAATGTATTTTTTTTTTTAAACCAAATCTAATTGACTTTCTGTATCTAAAATATAAACATACAAGGCAAATTGGGGTGGGGGGAGAAATGTACAAGAAAAATACATGTTGGAGAATAAAAGAAAATGCAAAAAAAAAAAAGAGAGAGAGAGAGAGAGAAAGAGAGAGAGGAAACCACAACACAAAAATCAAAGACCTGTGTTTATATAAAGTGGAGAAGGAGAAATAGAAACATTTATGACATTTAACAATTCCCACAGACCCACAATAAGTAGGCAAAAATGACAGAAATTCAAAATACAAACCTAGTCTTGAATTCAATGCAGTAGAAAACATTATTTCTGAAGTCATCAGAAGACAAAATTGCTGAAGGACCAAGAGATTCAAAGCTCCAGGAGCTTTTGAATTTGGAAGCAACACCTAGGGTTGTTTGAACCCAAAAGTTAAGAGATTCTCCCACTGGAAAGAATTGTTCACAAGTAGTCACAATAATGAAGTCCAAAGGGGGCCTTGTAATCCTGCAAAGGATGTAGAAAATTATGATAAATAGGTGAAACAATGGTATTGTGGGTGATGCATCCCATGAACTTGGCTTAGAGAGTGTATCGTTACAAATACAGAGCATGTAGTTTCAAAGGTGAGAGGACAGGTTCCTAAGGCAGCCCAGTCTTAATTCAACCTTGGGCATCTAGAAAGGCAATGGCATAAATAGACACCAAGTTTTACTTACATGTATTCAAGAGAGTGTTGTTGTTGTTGTTGGTGGTGGTGTTTCTGGTGGTGGTGGTGTTGTTATAACTAAGCTGCAGGATTTTGACTTCCAGCTCTTTCATCTTTAGAAGGGTGCCTTGGGAAAGTTAATGTCTTAATGTCTCAGTGTATTCATACATATAATATGGGGTAAAATAGTGTTGAACTCATAAGGTTATCTGGAAGATTAATTTAGTTAATATCTATAATATACTTAGAACAATGGTAAGTGTTCAGCAAATGTCACCACTACTATAACACAAGAAACATAAGGAGGCCAAAATGGGTGAATACTTGCTAGCCTGAGGGTTTCCACAATTAGGCACTGTCATTGAGAAAAATTTCCCCAGCTAGGGAGGAGAGGATATTTTCCCCAGTCTTTCATAGCATCTAGAAGGGGTCGTGTGAGTACAAATGAAGTATATCTCTTGATACCAAGACAGGTGAAAAATGAGTTCTCCTTCTACATCATTGTATTTCCTTTTTGCTTATGACCCTGTGGTCTCAAGCTACAAGAAATAAGGAAGGAATTTTGATCCCCAAATCACTTGTGCAGAAAAATCATCTGTGAATTAGAAGACATCATGCTGGACTATCACCTAATGAGAAATAACCCCTATGACATTAAGTCACTAAAATTTTAGGTTGGTTACAACTAGAGTCATCCTAATTAATTGAGGAAAAGCTTTCTTATTTATTTTATAAAGGACTCTTGCCTAAGAAATTTTAAAAACATAAATCAAGGGGCGGGGAGAAAAACAGATTGACCTTCCTCTTCACAAGTGCCTTACTCTTGCTCCTTTTGTTAAAGTTATTTTGTTTCTATTAGTCCATTTCCTTTCTTTGAATAATGTTGTTTATAAGCTCTAGTAAAAGTCAAACAAAAGCAATGTGGGTTTATAACATGTGTAATATTTCAGGGTTGCAACTTTTATCTTTAGAAATGATATTGATTAAGGGTATTTCTGCCTTGGTTTTAAGACATTATGGTGGTTCTGGAGTTTGTTTGTTCTTGCTAAATATTATGACTATAAGGCTTGTCTGTGGAATTTTTTTTATCCTACCAACAGGCCAATAATTTGGGGAGAAAATATGACACATGAGAGATTTGAGTTGGATTATGTGAGACTTCAAAGGAATGAATGAAATTCATCAGGTCCAGGGCAAAATTAGAAATGGAAGAATAGATGTTTTTGTCATATTCTTTTCTTTTTGTAACTGTAATATATATGAAACCAAGGGGAGTTTTCATTCTTTTTGTTTTGTTTTGTTTTGTTTTGTTTTAGGAAAAAAATATTTTCATTATAGAAATTTTTAATTTCCTCCTGAGACGATATTTTCCTTCAAGGAATTTTAAATCTTGAAGAAAAGCGGGGTCCCATATTGCTGATACTTCACAGTTTGGAGGATTTTCTATATCTAGAATTGCATTTTTCTCACTAAACTCTTCTCTATTTCTGACTACAGGTATAGCTGGGCATGAGAGGTAAGCCAAACTTTTGGATGCCATCCATTGGATAGCAGAATGGAATTGGGAAGGGGAGTTGTTTCATTGTCTATTGTTTTTAATAAATTACTCTGGAACATAGCAGCTTAAAAAAACAAACATTTATTATGTCACATAATCATTACGGGTGAGGAATTTTGGAGTGACTCATTTGGAAGTTGTGGTTTTGGACTCTCCTCAGACCTGTCTCCAAAGTGACACAGAGCATCAGGCAAGGGTGTGAATCCCAGAAGCTGGGATGACTGGAGGCCCGCGTGAAGGCTGGCTGCTGTTTTCCCCCACCTGACCCCAAATGCTTTATTTTCTTCCCACACACAAAGCACTCACCCATTTGTAAAATATTCAGAAGTTTCATGTCTCATGACCACAGGAGCTCAAAATCTAGAATCTCAGCATCTAAATCAAATCTGAGGGTGAGGCAAGTTTCCTTTATAATCCTACCTGAAGTGTAACTTCTCAAATATAGCGTCTGTTGATCTGTGGGTAAATATAGAGCAAAGAAGGTAAATATGTAGAAAATAAAGTAAATAGAGGGATACATGCGTGTGTCGCAGTCGGTTAAACGTCTGCTTAGGCTGAGGTCATGATCTACTTAGGCTCAGACCATGATCCGAGGGTCCTGGGATCGAGCCCCATATCTGGCTCCCTGATCAGTGGGGAGTTTGCTTCTCCCTTTCTGTCCCTCAACTCCTCAAGCTCCTGTTCTCTCACACTATCTCAAATAAATAAATAAATAAAATCTTTTACAAAGAAAAAGAAAGACAAGAAATGAAACAAAATAAAATAATGAAGAGAAAAATGAGCTCAGCTCCTGTGCCCTCAACCAATATATAATGCTGAGAAGGCAAAAGATAACTGCTATAAACACTCTTATACAAAAAGGAAGAAAACAGGAGGCACACAGGGACCACAACTTATCTTAGAGGAATGATCTTCATTCTCCTAATGCATTTATTTCATCACTATTTACCAAACACACTTTCTGGCTCTAAAACAATAAACACATTAGAGGGAATTTTTGTAAAGTATTTAATGTTCTTTATGTGAAAAAGTCTTAAACTTCAGGAACAATGTCTTCTTTATTTAATTGCTAATCATTTAACTAGATATTTCTTCTAAAAGTTAGATAATAATAGTGGTCACCAGAAAAATAAAACCGTATTCTTCTGTTGCTTCTCTCTTTTTAAGCTTATGTGCAGGTAAACAATTTTAACTGTAGTTTTATATTAATATTAGATTGGTGCACATTTTTATATGAAAAATAATAGTCAAAGAGACTTATTGCCTCTATCAAAACTGAGTTAACCTCTAAAAGAGTCTAAATTTGCCTAAAATTTAGATTGATTTTACTGTTTCTGGCTGATGGAGACTTGTTTAACAATGGCATTGAATGATTAATTATAGATACTGCATATATATATTTTTTTAAAACCTGCATTGAGGTACAACCTTGAGTATTTTTCTGATGATTTCTTCTTTAAATCTCATATCTCTGAAAAGTTTGAAAAGATAAAGTCTTTCCCTCTTTCTTTTTTGTAATCTCCAAGAAATTTACTTTATATGGAACTTGCCCTTTAAAAATTAATTATATTAACATACATTTTTTCATGTTATGTTCTTGTTCAACGTGTAATTTTTTTGAAAAGTTATCCATACCCTACATTGTCAAATCACATTATTTTATCCCTTTGAATGTGCACAATGAATTATGAACACAAGAGTATTTGTGCTAGTGAAGGGGAATAAATTAAGTACTCAATTGCATACCAGAGAGGTGCGTATTTCCTTTGAATTTAGCTAGACTTGGGCAGGTGGGTAAAGAGACTAATGTTTTTCTCTTAGTGTGCCATTTATCAACCACCACAGCGGCTCAAAGCAATTTTGTTCTCTCTTCATGTCCCGGGGGCCCCAATATAGATTTTCATTTTGCCAGCTGGAATGAGTCTGAAAACTCTCCCTGACGCCTGGTCTTGATCAGCTGCTGTTCTTCATTGACTGAGCAAGTAATCATGTTACTGCCACCAAGACGGAGAGGTGACCTATCCTAAGAGTGACCCTGTAATTCATTTGTTCTTTGTGTTTCACTCTGCCGTCCTGTTGAAGGAAAACAAAAGCTGCCTGGGTTAAATAATGAGACATTTAGGTCACCGGCCACAATTTCCAATAAAATCCACAGTTTGTGGGTGAGGATAAAATATATACGGGGTTTTTCTTAAGTAGAATTCTGTGGAAGACCACACACATACACACACACACACACACACACCCCTTCATCTCAGAATTCTTCTTAGAAGTCTTATGTATACTTTATCTTCACCCCGAGACCCTGGATTTCATTTGAATGTATGGCCAGTGATCACACTTCTAATTACTTAACCAGGTCATTTCTGATTTCCTTCAACAGGACAGCTTGATGTAAAGCAAGGAGCAAATTATGATGGGATCATTCTTGGACTAGGTGGCTTCCGCACTTTAGTAGAGAGAGAGAGAGTGTGTGTGTGTGTGTGTGTGTGTGTGTGTCTAGTCTTCAGATCCCTGCTTAGAAGTCTCATATATATTTAGTTGTTAGCATTAGGGTATAAAAATTGTGTGTATATTTATTATTTTCTTGCTTGTTTCCTTTTCATGCCATTTATTACAGTTTCTTAAAAGTAAGGATGCACCCAATTTAGTCATTGACTGGCCTAAGTCCCTACTGGCACACTATTACCACTACTTCACGTGCTCATACCTTCTACCAGCATTACCAAATACATCTTTAGGACCTGTTTTGTGTACGTTAACATGCTAGATAATGGGAATGCAAAGATGAATAAAACCCGTGTTTATTTGGGAAAAAATCTGAATTACCCTATAAACAACATCGAAAGCACAGATGTGCTGAGCAATAGGAAGAAATCAAGGCAATTATATGTTTCGGTAATCACACTACATTTTTAAACTAAAATAATTTATTTCAGAATTTAAAAGGCCAGTATTTAAAACTTCAGTCCTCTAAAGACATCTCAAGTTAATATTTTCACTGTCTCTCTGCGTGTGCACACTCTCTCTCTCTCTCTCTATATATATATATATACATATACATATATAATATGTTTTAGTTATATATCTTAGTTATATATACATAGCAAACCAACATACAACTTGATGGCATACAACAGGAACCATTTTAACATACTCACACATTCTGAGAGGATTTCGAAAAGGAAGTAACAGGGACGGTTTGTCTGGATTCCACGATGTCTGGAACTTCCAACGAGGAAAATAGGAACATGTAGTGCAGGAAAAGTTGAGGCTGGTGAATCCATTTCAGTCTTGGCTTCTCGCATTCATGTGTCAGGCTCCTGGGATCAGTTCATCTGTGTCTGTATGACACGGGGACATGAAAACGGAGCCTGGCTGGGAGCTTTGGGCTGTTATAACAGGACAACTGTATTCTGTGAAGGAGCCTATTGAGAATGACAGTTGTAAAGGGGAGTATTTCATGAGACTGAGCCAGCAGTTTGCACGGGCTTTCATGACTTAGCTTCAGAAGACACACAGCATCCCCTACCCAGATATTTCATTAATGGAGCACTCAGAAGACTTTCACTCTTAGTGTGACAAATATTGAAGTATTCGGTATTGGGTTTAAAACCACACAATGCCTAAAATTATCAATCTCTTTGCACATAAAAGTCTGTCTTTCTTTCTTTCTTTCTTTCTCTCCTCTCTTCCTTTCTCTCTTTTTCTCTTTCTTTATGTGTGTTTCTAATTTAAAAGATATCTATTCATAACAGGCTCCAAGTTAGGTTATATATTGTCAGTGAATGAAACAAAAGAGGAAAAATATATTAGCCAAACCAACAAAACATTTTAAAAGTGTGTTTAAAAGTTGTAATCATTTAAAACATGTTTAACTTTGAGTGACATTGATCAGTTCTAGACAATTCTGTGGTGATATTTTAGCCCATTGAAGTTTTCACTTACAATTTAGAAAAATGAAGGCTACATTTTTAAATATGTCGTAAATGGTATAATGAGATAAATTCTCAGTCTCCTTGTCTGAATCTGATAAGGCATTTCCCAACATGTGTCTCTTTTCTATGGGGCTAAGTCACAATAGATTTATTCCATTATCAACTGCATTTGGAATCAAATATTCCTACCTTCCTAGACTACTGTCCCTTTTCATTGTGAAAAATCATTGTGCATATTAGAACAGTAAAAATTGATTTGGAGAATACTGAGGCTAAAAATGATAGAAGAAACAGACCACACTGGAGACAAAAATAAGTTTTTATCTGTCTACAATAACAGCAGGGCAGACATAGGTGGTTGCCAGCATCAATTAGGACTCAAGATCAGGGCATTGTGGGTCTCTGGGTTTCTTAATTTTCTCTGAATTCAAAATATGCTTACGACCTTGCAAGTGTCCAGCCCTCATGGGAAAGTCAAGGGCTGGAAGCAGGAGCCAACGTAGGGTGGACCCTGGCTTTATATTCCTTTCTTATTAGAAGAATCTAATCTTTCTTAAATCCAGTTCCTGTGTGTTTTTATTGACTAGAACGTGGGTCACACTATCACTTTAGGGGACAAAGTTCAGGCAAGGCAGTATTTGGCTCTTCTGGCTTCCATATTGGGAGGTATGTAAGGGGCAACAGGTTTGGGGTAGAGGAAATTTAACAGTCTGTATCATACTGTGGTAGACAGGGCAATGCCTTTCCGCACAATCTGTCCACATCCTAGTACCAAAGTTATTTTATATGACAAACAACAACAACACACTTTGCAAGTGTGATTAAAGATTTTCAAACAGAAGATTGCCTGGATTATCTGGATAAACCTAAACCCAGTGTGATCATATGTCTCCTTGTAAGGGGAAAACTCAAGGAAAAAGTGATGTCAGGGGGATGTGATGTGAAACAAACCAGCCTTGGTTGGTTTTTGAAGGTTGAGGAAGGGGCCAGGCACCAAAGAATGCAGATGGCCTAGGACAAATGGAAAAGACAATAGAACGGATGTTTTTTTAGAGCCTCCCGAAGGAATGCAGACTACCTACACCTTGACTTTAGCCCAGCAAAACCCTTTTTGGACTTCTGACATTTAGCACTGTGAAACAATCAGTTTGTGTTGTTTTAAGCCACTGTATTTGTTATTTATTATTTGTTGTAGCAGCAATGGGAAACTAATGCAATAATCCTATAGTAAAAAGAAGAGATTGGTCTTCTGTTTCACAAACTTCTTTTACTCTATTACACATTTTCTGCCTTAATTTATTAAAATCTCCTTCTGAAGATCTTTTTTTGTAGAATATATATTTTCATAAATTTGGTCTTGACAAATAGTTAGATTTGGAAATAAAGTACCATCAATGCATAAAATATCACTTTGGTTCAAGCTTCAATTTTCTCACAAAAGAATAATTTACCAAAACAGTAGTTCAACCTTTTCTAGAATGAGATAAATCATGAGTAAATGTATGGGATATATAAATACATATAATTAACCTTAAAATTTCTCGTATAATCAGTGCAACAATGTGCTACCCTTTTGATGTGAAGTAATGACATCACATCAACACCACTTATTACATCTATTAAATTACTTTTAATGATGTCATGTAGTGGGGGATGCTACATCGTGAACTAGCTCAGAAATAGCAAAGAAATCAGTTCAAAATATTAGTTTTATTATGGCAAAACTGGATTGCAGGGAATGACCTACATATGAAACCAGGATGCTCTTCTTTGTCCTTCCTCAATATTAAATCTGTTTACTTAGAGAAGGAAAGGTAGGAATCATTCCTAAGGCCAAGAGTTACCAAATGGTGGTGAGCAAACCTAAAGCTTCCTCCTTGTGAACAGTCAAATCCCAGAGACAGAACAAGAGAATCTCAGCCAAATGTGCTTGGTTCCTTCTTCCCAATGCAGAAATAATTAATGCTTATGAAGAAGCTGGAATCTCAAAGGTTCCTTATAAAAACAAGGAACAAGAGAAATGAAGCATATTTTATCAGTGTACAATATACTGAACAGTGCATGTACAACATGTAGGGGTACCTGTCAGTTAAGCATCTGCCTTTGGCTCAGGTCATGATGACAGGGTCCTGAGATCAAGTACTGAGTCCCCAACCCCAAGCCCCGAGTCCTGCATCTAGTTCCCCACTTCTCCCTCTGCCCCCCAATTCATGTTTGCTCTCTCTCTCATGCTCCCTCTCTCAAATAAATATATAAAATATTTTTTAAAATCTGCAAAACCAAATGAGGGTATTAATTTACAACACATTATCTCTAGAAACTGTGGATTTTTCTTCTTTTGGTGGCTAATAAAAATAGAAATAATTATTATATCCTAGGATTGGTAGAATGATTCAAGCGCAGTATCGACCTAAAGTTTGGAAATACCATAATTTCTATAGTTGACTTGGAGTAAAAATGACTGTACATTGAAAGGTTAGCACTTAGTATCAAATCATATTGTAAAAGCTGTACTAGATGAAGGCAATTACAGAAAAAAAAAGGAAGGAAAAAAATACATTAGGGACTAAGAAAGATCTTTACTGGACTAAAAGCCAAAAACAAATCTAAAAACAAATCACCACTTAGTATGGCATCGAATGTGGGTGCTCACCCTGGTTAACCAATAGAGGAACACTATTTAAAGAAACATATAAGGAGGTTCTATCTCTCACTACTTGACATTTCAAAAGTTTTATTTTTTGTTCTGTTTATTAGGAGCTGCCAGTTCTTCATGTACATGTTTGACTATGTCACAAATATCTGAGGGAAGAAGAGCACCAGGGAGACTGAATTTCATCTTCTACAGACCCCTTCGGGATATAATTTCTAGGAATGCATTGGAGGTCTTTGTCATTGCCAAAATCTGTCAGTCTATGAATTGGGATATTCCTTACCCTCTTCACATATTGCTCCTATGTATTGTGATTAAGTTGCCATGATTTTTTTAAAAGCACGAAAAAGATCAATATGAAGAAACAATCAGTACTCCAGTAGGTAATGCTTATTACGGTTTTTCTTTGTTGGTTGCTTTACAATGTTCTCTACTCTGTTTTTCTTGCCTAGTTGATTGTTAACAAGACAAAACAAACCAAACCAAACAAACAAACAAACAAAACTTAGCATATAACAGATATCGCTGTAGCTCATTAAGACTTAATAAAACTATTGATAGACTCCAGGCTGCAATAAATTTAAAGAAATACATTAAAAACTATAGTATATAAGAAAAACAGAATTACAATCCTTCAAGATATTTTACCAAATTTAACTCCAAATCAGTCTGCACTAAGGGTCTGCACAGGCATTCAGGATCATTCTTGATTTTTTTCACATGGATCTACAATTTTATGGTAACTTCCTACTATCATATTTCATTTCACTTTTCTACTTAAAATTCTAAAATTAATAAAATAATGAGCAAAATGTATTTATGCAGTGTTAAATCCAAAGTTTGATTAGACTACCTAGGATAATTAAACTGTTCTTGTAAACATGAATTACAAATCATCTATTAATTTGAACCTGTCTAAGCACCTCAGATATTAAAATATATATATCTCAACTATTATAGGGGTATAGGTGAAGTGATAAAAGAAGAAAAATGGGTAAGTGTGTTTTCTCTCTTTACTGCCTCCAAATACAATATGGGAAATTTCAAATAAGGTAGATAAGCCACTTGTTTCTATACCGACATTGTATTTTATTTTTATAGAAAGTGGTGTTATTTGTTTTACTTGAAAAAACTACAAAGACACACACACGTACACACACACACATTCACACACATATATTTATATAATGTGAACAATTAGAGAATATTATGGTATGGTGACATCTGGTTTCATCAGTCATTTTGTAAACATGATGCAAAATATGGTGAGATAAAATGAAGCTGTATTATTTATCTGTGTTTTTCCTTGCAGTTAAAAATACACAATAAAAACAGTGCTGCTTGATTGCTGATGTCTCTTCTCAATTAGCATAGAGGCAAATTGATTTTTTTTTTTTTTTTTTGCTTGAGGGAGCAAAACAACAGAGTTGTTTTCTTCTTCCTGCTGTATTTCTATCAAACACATTTTTACTGCGAACTATGTTTGAATCTTAGGCAAGTTGTTTTCATTCTTGTAAGTCAGAAATAATTTTCAATTGCAGCTCTCTGTGCTCCCTTAAGGAAATATATTAGCCACCACATGGTGGTTTAAGTGCACAATTAGCCTTTTTCTCACTCTTTACATGGTGTACAGCCAGGTAGGTGGTCCTTAAACACTCAAATAGTCATTTCAAGGGCACTAAACACACACAAGTTTGGCTCTTTTACTGAGGCTGAAGATGTATTATTTTCAGGCATGTTTGGCTTTAGATGAAATGGTTTGAAAACAGTTTGAAAGTTTTAGCTCTTCAAAGAGTCACTCTCCACCGGAATGGCAAAGTTTGATAAATGATAACCTACTTGGAAGAAAGTACGCTGCTAAGTAAACATTCCCATGACCCAGGAGGAGCAGCAGGACAATAATGAAGATTTTCTTTTTCTTAATTCTGTTGGAAACTGAATAATGGAAAAGGATAAAAAGACATAAATTTACTTGGATATAAAAATAAAGCCTGGCTACCTTATTAATAGCAAGTGGTGCATTTTAATCTAATTAATTCTTACAATAGAACAAAGTAATTGGGGATATTATTGCATTTTTGTAATAAGCCACATTACTGATTAATGATAGTGCAAAAGAGAAGAAGGGTTGTATCTATTATGTCCAGAGATTATATTAATGCTTAAATACCTGTCCACAATTATATGAACAGTAATGCTGGGTGAAAACCTTTCTTTCCATTTTTAGTTTACTGTGTCCTCAGTCCCTGGTGCCCTTGAACCTATGCAGCCCAGAGAAGTGCTGGTTCAAGCTATGTATGTCATCTGCCTCTATTCAGCAAAAACGAGCTGCCTTTGGAAAAAATCGGCTATAAAGAAAAATAAAAATAGGCCCGTGTGTTCATGTGCCCAATTCTTCTCAAAGGTGATTTGCTCCTCTTTAATATATATAATACCATTTGGTATTTATGCTATATATGAACAAGATATGATAGCAGTGAGTCTAATCTCATTTGCCCATCTCACAAAATTATTTAAGTAGTATCCAATCCAAAAGGAAACTGATTTATTTAGATTAAGGAGGTACACCAGAATTAATTACAAGAAAAATACTAGCAAAAGAGAAATAACGAAGCAACCCATCTCTTCAAAAGTAATTATGGCAATTACAAAATCATTTAGAAAATAAAAAGGAAAAAAGCATTAGCTTTTTTTTTTTTTTTTTTTTTTTGCTAAGTTTATATCTGTCAACTATAATGGTGGTATTACTTTCGCTTCCAGGAATGTTCCAGTAATTACTTATTTTTTACACATTTACAAGTAGCTTTTAATATTATGTGATTATCAATTTAACAGTCTTTATATCTGCATATTATTTAATATGCTGGTATTGATATATCATAAAACAAATTGAGAATATTATAACTTTAATTTTCAACCAGAATCATATAAATTTAAAACTAAAAACTATGAAATTAGTCAAAAGGTTGCCTTGTTGATTAAATAAATTAGATAATTTTCTGTCATTTGGTATGGTGGGTTATACTGAACTATAATACAACACAATTTTTAGAAATATTTAAGTATTGCCAAAACTTCGGGGTGCCTGGGTGGCTCAGTGGGTTAAGCCGCTGCCTTCGGCTCAGGTCATGATCTCAGGGTCCTGGGATCGAGTCCCGCATCGGGCTCTCTGCTCAGCAGGGAGCCTGCTTCCCTCTCTTTCTCTCTGCCTGCCTCTCCATCTACTTGTGATTTCTCTCTGTCAAATAAATAAATAAAATCTTAAGTATTGCCAAAACTTCATGACATAATTAATATACCTTCTGATTCTCTTTCCCATTATTATTACCCAGTAATGTGTTTTTGACTGTCATTGTGCCTTGATTTATCTACAAAATGAGAATATTAAATATAACTGCTTCATAAGATTGCTAATCGGCCACAAACATCTCTCAGGCTTATGGGCAAGAGCAGCTTCAAGGAGGTAAATTATTCTGTACCTAGGACAATGGAGAACTTTAAATGTGTACCACATTAGAAGGTTTCCTACTTAAGTTGATGTTTGTCCAAAGCTTTCACAAACAAAGTATTAAAATTCACCCCGCCTCCTGCAAAAGTCACGCCTTCTTGTTCCTACGTCTCTCCTATATACTTAGTCCCTTCAGATAGATTCTCGTTTTCCATTAACCTATCTCTTGTTTTCCTACAGTTCTTTATTATCTAGTTTATCCCTAAAGCTTCTCGTTTCCCATTAACCTATGTCTTGTTTTCCCGCAGACCCCGGAATAAGTTATCAAAAAGCACATATTTGTGCTACTTCCCATGGTTTTCTGAGGGACAGGATGACTCAGGAAGCAAGACCCTGTCCCTCATCCCTGGCACCAGTTTGTACCATTATGGCTTAACTAAAATAACATGTGGTGAACAAAGAGAAATTATCTGATGAGTGCTTGTAGCCCCCCACCCCAATTAAACTGCCCATATAAGCTCGATAATCAGAATAAAATGGAGATGTCTGACTACTGACCAGAACTGGCTGTGTGCCTCTCCCATTCACCTCCCCGATATCACCCCTCCTCTGGGGACACCGGGACCTGCTGAGGCTGGACCCTCGCACTCTCTTTCCCTGGGAAATAAATAAATAAAATCTAAAAAAAAAAGTGAAAAGAAAAGAAAATATCTGTGGTGACCTTCAAAAATCCTACATTAGTTCTTCCATTTTTTGAAGCATACAGAAATGAACTCACACAGTAAGCATTGCTCAGTGTCTGCTTTCTTTCACTTCATCTTATGTGTGTGAAAGTGATTCAAGCTGTGGTGAGTAGCAATAGTGAGTCCATTTTTACTGCTGCATGTAATTTTACTTTATATATATATATCATATGCATTTCATTTGATGGAAATATAGTTGTTTCAGTTTTGACCATTGTGAATAATTATGGTATGGACATTATCATGTATACCCATTGTGAAATACATATATACACATATACACACACATAAACACATATACATATGCACACATACATATATATTGTGAAATACAAACACACACATAGGTTGCATATCTTTAGGGAATATATATAAGATGAAATTATTTTATCACTGGATATGCATGTGTTGAACTTCAGTAGGCAATTTCAAATATTTTTCTAAAGCAGTTTTGAATTTGCACTTCTCATAACAGTTCATACTTTTCAAACTGATATGGTCTTTCTCCCCTTCCCCACTCCTTCTTTTCCTCCTCCCCCTCCTCCTCCTCCTTCTCCTCCACCTCTTCCTTCTTCTTCTCCTTCTTCTTCTTCTTCATCTTCGTCTACTTCCTCTTCCCCTTCCCCACCTTCTTCTCCTTCTTCTAGTTCTACTTTGTGGTAGTATTTAGATATTTTGTATTTAATTTTCTTTCCTCTTATCTGTTGATTAAGTACCTTTTCACAAATTCATTGGTTGTGTGGACATCTTTTGAGAAATACAAAAATATCTTGCTATTTCTTCTATTATTTGTCCAGATTTTTCTTATTGATATGCAGGAGGTCTTTATATAGTCCAGGTAAGAGCTCTTCATCTATTTTGTCTATTTAAAGTAAATTCTCCTCTAACAGCAGAAGTTGATTTTATTGGCTAATATTTTGCTGAAGCTATAACTTTATATTCAAAGCTACTTTAATACCAAGTACAAATATGGAAATGATGTGAAATTGAACTTTGGAGCCAGTAAGGTTCATCTAGTTCTACTGTCCTCCTTCCCAAATGTGTAATCTTTTGGATGCCCTACAGAACATCAGAGGTCCTTACCAAAGTCCCTCCTGCCTGACAGATCCAGGAGTACAAACATTGGGTGAGAGTTAAGATAGGAGAATGAGGAGAAGGTGGTAACACATTTATTATTAACGAAGAGTAGGCTATCCTTATCAGGGGGATAGCGCATCCACTGACAAAAGAGCCTTCTTGAGATGTGGAGGAAAGGAGGCTATGAGGGTGATAGAGTCAGAATTCGTTTCAAGTCAAATGTTGAGATCTTTCCAACCCTCAACAGTATCAAATGTTTGTATTTCTTTACTACGCTCCATGATCAACCCATTCTTCAGGGGCATTTACAATAAAAGACACACCCTAGGAAGGATGAAGGGGATCCAGAGAGCCACACTCATAAGACAGATAACTTTAGAGAACCAGAGGATTGGCTGGAATCAACTAGTTGAATGACGGGGGAAAAATAGCACTGCAACCGGGAACAGTATTCCTATTGGAAAGTTAACCACTGAGAGTCCCAAGAGAGGTCAAAGACTGCCAGAGTAGGAGAGCATAATTCCTCATGTAATGTGTCATCTTTCCCTGCAAGGCAGCTGGTCTGCTTCTGGCAGGAGTCACCAGACTGGCATGCAGTCATGGCCTCTGCCTCAGAGTCCTAGAGCCTTTGCTATGATTGATGTGTTGCCATGTCCTTTATGATGATGGATCTAGTCAGCAACAGTAACAATCTGGGAGGTGCAGACTCCAAGAGCAACTTGATTCTCATCAGTTTCACTGGGAAATGACCCTTTTGTGGTCATCTACATAAGTGACATGGACAGTCCAATCAGTAGCAATGATCAGTTTCCAGTTTGCACCTCCGAAGAGGGGAAGGTTTAATTGGCCAGTCCGTAGTTTTTCAAACTGCAGAGTAGCAGGTAGCCATGGTGATACACAAAAATGAGTCCAACCATAACAAGGTTTGCCAAATGGAGGGCTGACCTGGGCTAGAACAACTTAAGTTCTGCTGACTGGGCGGCGTACCCAAATCAATTTTTGGGTCTGTATAGTTGGGGTTGAGGTTAAATTGCTGTAACAGTCTAATAGATAACCTAGGGTCTCAGCTAAGCTAAACCATCAGTGAATCAAGGGCTCTACTGAGCAGGTGGTTTTGATCCAGGTAGTGAAGTGGAGGTAAACATTTCTCCCAAGAGGATAGCTGTTTCTTTTTCATGTAAATTAAACAGCCTCTAAAGCCAGACCTAACTTTTTTCCCCCCAGTGGGCAGTGGAGTAAATGCTGGATGTGTCCAATAGGTGGCAATGTTGCATTGGGAAATGGCTCTCAGTTTCCCAACAGCCATTAAGAATTTGAATAAACCTAATTCCTACCTGTTTCTTGGATAAGACAAGTTCCTCTCTGATCACTGGAGAGGGAACAGGTAGAAGGTAGAGAGGGGCAAGGGTGATATTGCTCTATGACATCTCATAAGTGGTGGTCCCTGAATGGGAGAATCTTCTCTAATACTCATGTCATGGGAGGTCCAAACACCTATCACATCAACACTAGTGGTATATTCAGCAGTGCACATTAATACAGCAATAGATAATCTGCTCTATGTTTCCACCCACAAAGTCACTTTAGTTTTCCTCACTACTGTGCTCCTCAACAAATTCCTCTTAGTTCAATTCAAGTGTCCCCCTGCCCTCATGCAAACTGCTTGGGTGCTGACTTTTTGTTCCTGTACCCTACAGAGTTCTATCAATTTCCATCCCGTCTCCTCAAGTCCGCTAGCATTCTTGGGTGGATGTGCATGGCCTTCTCTCTCTTTGAGGAACGAGGAGAACTTGTCCACTCTCCAGTCAGCTTTCTCCATTAAGCAACTGGGATTGAGTTAGGAAGTCCAGTGGAGGAATTAGAGGATATAAATTAGAGGATATAAATTAGAGGATTGGGGCTTCGTGCAAACAGGCATGGCACTTTTTTTCTGGCTTTTATTTGCCTCTACACTGCATATATCTAAACTTCTGAAGTTTTTGTTCCACTACAAGCTCTGTACTGAATAACAGCTTTCCATATTTATTCCCGTTTAGAGACTCCTTGGGTTAGAAGCCACGGTCATATCGCCTTTTGGTTTGGGCCCTTGAGCTGGCTAACCTAGTTTGGTGATAAGGTGCTTTTTTCTGTCAGAGAAGAAGTAACAAAACCAAAGACACCATCTGGGCAGCACATTTCAACCACACTTCTCACTGCCCAGCCTCCCTACACGAATTTAATGCTTCTTCATCAAGAGATATGACAATGGAGCTCCCATCCCCTGCACACAGCTTTCATTTAGGTGAACATATTCACTAGAGGGTCCCAGAGGTTGTCGCCTTCTGGAAACTCATCCTTCTACCAGCATCTCATCCGCATTGACAAAGTCAATCCTGTGAAGGATCTGAGATCTTACCTATTTTCAAGTTAAGAATTTAGCCTAAAAGAGCTTCATGGATGCTGTCATGAAAGACAAAATTTTTAGGTCAGAGGCAAAGGCATTTATTTATTACTCATGGCACAGCAAGCGTCGTGAACATTGACATATTTGCATCCGTTTCCCTTGCCCCCAGAGTCCCATAATAGAGATGCAGATGGACCCATATAAATGCCCGCATATGAGCTGGGTTGCATTAAATGAGAGAAAGCCAGAGTTTAGACCATCTGAATATTTTCTAATGGGCAGTCAGCATGCCTGAGCTTTGCTGTGGGATCACTTGTAAAGTCTATGATACTGGACAATAAGCACACCTGCCCTTGTTCTGAAGGGAGATGGTATCTGTCTGCCAAAGCTGACTGCTCTATGAACGTTCTTAAAAAGGCAGCTTAGAACAAAGTTCGGACAGGGCCTAGACTCATAAGACATGTGGAAATATAAGACATTAATAGAGAACTCTTTCCTAAGACAGGTACATAGAAGTATAGAATAAAGGGGAAAAAATACTTTTGTTCAATGTTATTAAAAAGTGTTAGTTAAGAGGAGTACTACATATCTTATCATTTTTTTTTACCTTTAAAAATTCCTGTATTGGTATTTCAATGTTATTGTGGATTTGATCCATATTTTTATAAATGCAAGAATTTGTTAATTCTAGGCATTCTCATCTATTTTTACTTGTGTCAAAAATATATATGTGTGGAGTGTATATATATTTTTCTGAAGTATTGTATTTTAAATGTGAGTATATACATATGCAGACAAAAATATAAATACTTGTAGAAACATATAATTCAGAATGTTTGAGTCACATGCTCATTTTCCTATAGACTTGATTGAAATTTCATTTTATAAAATATAGTTACTGATGACACAAAGAAATACAATTTATTTAAATTATAAAAACAATACATATAGACTTAAAAATACATTGTATAACTATGTGCTTTCTCTATGAGAAATTCTACATACACGAACTTTAAAAGTTTTATGCCAGGTATGTGACAAAAACAGCAGTTTTAAGTGTGTGTTGACATCTCAGTTTGGAAAATTATGTCCTGAAACACATAAAAATAGGCTCCATATTAAGGAAAACAATTTGCCGATCACACAGAGTTTTTATGTATTGAAACACGACATGGGGCGACTAGCTGACTTTATTGTACTTTTCCTCTTTGGAAGTTGCATCCCGAGCGTCGCTCAGAGAAGGTTCTTCTGGCTGCTTTAACCATCTGGTCCAGGATACTCTTATTTGCCATTTCAAAATTTCAATGTATAAAAAAAGCTTATTCATCAAACCCTTTTCCCCCTTAATTGTAAATATGCTGTACAGTTTATAGGGAAATGAAAAGGCAAGGTTTATAAACGAATGAGTCAGTTTGTGTAATAAAATAACAATTTCACAATAAAGTAAATATTATAGAGGTTGTCAACTGAATGAGGTAGAGAGGTAACTATGCTTGCTCCCTATTAGTGTCACACCTGCTTAGAGATTAAATTGCACTATTTTATGCTACATTAAAATGGCATTTTCTGGAGTGATATTTTACATTTCTGATAGGCAGTTGTGAATGCTTTGGTGCATTCAGCAACATTCTGTTTTCTACAGTGAACATTTCTATTAGTAACAATTCACGCATAATTTTATTTCAGAAAAAAGGCAATGTCAGCCAGGACACATGTACATACACAGTCTTTTTTCTAAACCGGAGCAATAAGAAATTTTACCATTGTTAATAACTTCTAAACTCAGGCAGATGGAACTTCAATTTAATGCTTCATCTGAATGCCACCGCCTACAAACATTAATTCTGAATGAAAACCTGTATTTTGAAGAAAGAACACAATTTACTGTAATTTTAAATTAGATTATTTTTTAAAACACTGAGGTTATTGACATCATCAGTTATGTGTATGTTTTATTTCTGCTTGAAAAATTTTGATCCTGTGTGCCTATTACGTGGTAATTTTTCCTTCCTTATTTTATTTATAACTGAATATTTATTTGTATTTGATTTACATTCTTGGAATTACAACTACTCAATGTCTAATGACACCATATGTTTAAATCAGATTTCTAGCATAAGTAATTTATTTAAACATCATATATTTTAATGTAAAAATTATGCTTATTATTACTGGGGGGAAAAGGTCCCAGTGTACTCATTAAAATGCTCATGAATATCATGGTTTTTACTCATCCACACAGTTCTTAGTTCATGCTGAGAACTTCCATAGATGGTTTCCTAATAAATATAGGAGTATATACATTTTCATTGGAATTCTAAATTTTGATAGAAACTGCCAATTTAAGGGACACATCTATTCTAAGCATTTTCATATAATTTGGAAAAACAAATCAAATTATGGGTTATTATGTTTAGAATGACTTATCTACATAGAAAAGAAGGAAGGAAGAGGAATGAAACAAAGAGAACATGGATCCAGGTCAGTACGAAGAAACCCTGTAGAATTTTCAGGAAGATGCTCACTTTTTTCCCCCTTAGTATATTTTCAGGAACCAATTAAAATACTTAGAAAAGCTATTCATTCATTTAGTAAAACCATTTTACTGGTTAGTGAAGATTCAATTTCTGCCCTACTTAGGGAACATATTTGAAGTATAATTTTCAAGGCTTCCCATTCTTTTTTTAAGGACCAACAGTGTGATACTTATCGAAGCAATATGCCCAGGGAGTTAAATTATTTCAATGAGAAAATAATGCTGCAATAGCAAAGTAATTTTATTTAAGAAAATTTGCTACTAACAAAGGCAAACAAATTACATTAATATGTACCAAGACATGTAGAACACTGCTATTAGCAAATTAAATGAAGAAATCAAGTGTCTCAGTAAGACCAATTCCTTTTTGGAATCTTGAATACACACCACTCAGCTTTTCTTTTGCTATTTTAAAAGACATATTTAGGAAGTTTATCTATTGAAATGAGTACTTAGCTTTGAAAAATACTCAATCAACTCTTTTATTTGATGTAAAATTCTCCATTTAAGACTCAGTCTATTAACTATTTTAATCTTTAGTAAGAAACATGAAACATGATATTCTAATAATTTCAAAGTTCTATGTTCCATTGATCATTTGGTCTCACATACAAAACTGCTAACAGTGTTAAGCGTTCAAGCATCTGACAATCATTTCCTTTCTCTATTGTTGCTCTGTCTGCTCCCCATAATACTTAAATTTCACTAACTGAAGCAAAATAAAACTAAACTAAACTAAACTGGCTAGGAAAGTCTTCACAGAATTTGAAAATATGGAATTGTGAAGACAGGTCTCAGAAATGCAAGTGAACTCACCTGTCCATTGCTGTACGTCATGTCTGACAGTATTTATGCTAATGAAAGATGATACATTAAACCCGCATCAAAGGCTAAGGGACCTATGGAAAGATTATAGTATTCTCTAGGACTCTATAAAAAGAAAAATAATCTTGGTTAACTAAAAAAAAAAAAAAAAAAAGATCCAGGATGGCTGGATGTCTAGGTTCTCTTTTCAACTGTTACCTATTTAGAAATATGAAATCAAGCAAAAATATATTCACTCTCAGTACATGCAATCTTTAGATATCAGGACCCTGTTTTAGGGCTTATTGGCAGAAGAAATGTTGCATAATACAACAACAATTTTTGTCCATTCTATTTCCAAAATGTGTTTCTAATTTATCCATTTCTCTGATACACCCACTACAATTAACATGAACCAGGCTCCAATTATCGTTCATTGGGTTGATATTAACAAATTCACTGCTTAGACTCTTGTCCTCCTCCCATCTCTTCCGACAGAGCAGTCAGAGGGATTGCTGTAAACGTGAAAATGACCTGTCATAGTCTCCAATTAAAATGCTCCTCTGAGATCTGATTAGATATAAATTAATACTCAACATCTTTACCATTTTATCGGTATACTTCAAGAATAAAAGTTAACCTACAGAAATGATCATATAAATGGGTTAATTTTAGGAAGATATAAAATCACTCTTATATCAACTCCATTTAGGGTAAGCCATGCTGAAGTAACAAGGGAGGCAAAATTCTCACTGATTTATAACCACACATTTTAATTTCTTGCTGACATCAAGTGTCATTTCTTGGGTATGCACTTACCTTTAGATTACACAGTTTGAAGTGTTCTCAACTAATTCTATTTATTTTATTCAGAAATCCATAAGCTAAAAATCTTTCTGAGTATAATTATTAATGTCCCATGAGAGTAGGAGAAGGGACAACCTTATGCACACATACGTTCACACACGTACGTTTAGTGCATAACCTAGTGCTTTATTCATCATAGGTGCTCTATAAATATCTGTTGAATGAATAATCTTATTTAAATTAATCCAAATACGACCTTAAGATTTTGGTATAGGGAAGATCAGATAAACAGTGTATCTTACTTTAAGCAAGTTTAATTCACTCATTAATTATAATACTTCACTTTCTTGCATAGGTTGGGAAAAGCTGCTGTGTCTCTTTATCATGTAGGAGAGTCAACCAATTACAAAATTCAGTTGGCTACTCCTAATGGAAGCTTCTTCAGCAAAGGTCTTCAAATATTTTGTGGACATGTACACTATTAGAAAAAGATGCACATTTACCTCTAATATGTGCATATATTTTTGTCTATAAGTTCTATGCATGGGATAATGATCCAATAAATAATGTAAAATTTAGATTTCACAAAATATAACCTAAAATGATGAAATAATAAATATAGAAATTATTGTCCTGATAGCTTCTCCCAACTGGAACCACTGTCCTACAACATCAGTGGACACTGGGGGAAGTTGGGAACCCTATGTCCAAGAATATGAAAAAGAGTGAATGTTGTTGGTTGGAGTCACATCAAGAAACCCAAGTTAGGGATGCCTGGGTGGCTCAGTTGGTTAAGCAGCTGCCTTCGGCTCAGGTCATGATCCCAGCGTCCTGGGATCGAGTCCCACATCGGGCTCCTTGCTCAGCAGGGAGCCTGCTTCTCCCTCTGCCTCTGCCTGCCATTCTGTCTGCCTGTGCTTGCTCTCTCCCTCTCTCTCTCTGATAAATAAATAAAATCTTTAAAAAAAAAAAAAAAAGAAACCCAAGTTAGAACATTTTATATTATTCTCTTCAAATGCACAGAATATTATCCAATGGGAACAAATGAGATCCAGATCTAAGATTAGATTCATGAAGTATTTTAACAGTATCACTTTTATCTCCTTCAATCTCCTTCCTTAGTGTATGATTCATGTCATACAGATATCCATTCAAAAAGGTGAAAATGTTAATATTTCCATAAGTTTTTCAGTGAGCTACAAAGATGTCCTCTGATGATTGAATGAAATGACACAGAAAAAAGCCTGAGTCAGTGTTAATATGTGTTCTCATTAGAATGCATGGATCTCTTTCCCACTATAGATTTTGCTTCTGGCTAAACACACAGGATATACTTTTCTTTCTTTTTTAATGCACTCTATAGGATTTTTTTTTTAGTGGAAAGTTTTTTGAGAAATCACACTCTGGTGAAACACTCTATGGAAAAGTGTTATTTGTTTTGTTCATCCTCAATTTTGTCTAGGAACTAATACTTCTTTTATTTTCCTACTGAAGATACATAAAATTGTTACATTGGATTTTCATCTACAAAGTGTTCTGGTGGCTATATTATCATTTATATGGAAAATATTATCTTTACAGATGAATACACATTATATTTATATTTTTATTCTATCTAACAAGCAGGATAAGTGCATGATGTTAACTCAGAGTCTAGAAGAATATCAAGTTGTGTATTCTGTAAGATGCTAACTGCCCATTGAAATACATATATATGGTGCCTACATAAATTCTCAATCATTAAAGGAAAGCATTTTGGCAATAAATCTTAGCATTTGCTGAAAACTGCACATCTATAGGTGAGTTTTAAAGAGCAAATGGGAAAGGTGAATGGAGTCTGTTCTCAGGGAAGTCATTGTTGGGAATACAGTGGATTTTGCATCATACAAACACAGCTTACTCCATGAAAGGGGATAGGACTGGTGGGGTTTTAAATAAAAAGAGCTAGACACATAAAGATAAGACTACCAGCAACAGGAAGTTCATTGCTTAAAATTAGCTAATTATCAAAGAATACTTTTCCATTGAACTGAGAAAATTTATTCAAAGCTTACTATGTCCCAAGCAATTTGGATACAGAATAAATAAAATAGTGTCCCTTCTTCAAGGGATTTACATTATATTGCTAGGCACAGAAAACCTAAGTCATAATTGTCCTAGAGTAGAATAAGTGCCATAGATCCGTATTCAGAATATTATGGAATGACATAAGAGAGGCAGACCCTCAATAATTTTGGGAAAAGTGGCATAAAACTGAATCCTGAAAGCCAAGCCAAAGCTAGCTCAAAACAGAGTTGGGAGGAGCATTTTCAGGAAGTGGGAGTAAAGTGTAGAAAGGTTGAGATTCAGGAGAAATTGGACATAAAGTATAAATGGGCGAGTGGTGAGCAAAGCAGGGCAGATCATAGGCATCAATATATGGATTCTCATTTGTTTGCAGGCGATAGACAACCATTGACAAGAAGTGTGTTCCATGAAGATTAATCTTGTAGCTCGTGAAGTATAGAGAATTCAGGACAACATCCCAGCAGACAAAAACCTCAGTCTACTACTGATATGTTTCATCAGATTTCTTTCTTCTCTGAAAATTTTGCAGAATTAGATTTAAATAGATTTTTTAGAAGAATGAAGCAAATACATATATTTCACATATACATTACAAAGGAAATAACAAAATAACATCTAGTTTTTAGTCTTTGTTTTTTTGTCCTATTAATATTTAAATATCTTCCAGCTTCAGAGCTGCTATATATTTGGAAGGTGTGAAGTTGCTAATCCACTACTGTCTATGTTTTGTAATCTGTTTGAAGTATTGGCAATACAGGAGTCTGATCTAAATTATTAATTTCATTTACTGACAAATCTAGATTGCTAAACTCTGCAGGGCCAAAGCTAACCTAGCTTTCAGAAAACGTCCCCTCAAATAAAACTTTCGTATATATCCCCAGCACAGCACTACAACACTTAGAGTAGAACAAAGGAATTTTCAGATAGGTGCTCCATGATGGAAAAAAAAAAAAAAATTTCAAAGAGGCCTATTAGTAGTAAAGTTATCATCATTTACCTAAGGATATTTGTGTTAAATGTGGATAATGAAAATTACTAATAATGCAATATTTTACTTTAACCATTAGTCTTTGACCACAAGGATTCTAGGTATGGTAAGAGAAGAAATACAGATAGAATATGGAATTGGGTAATTGTTTTTCCTAGTCCTGAATTTTATGTGTAACTATCAGTATACATTTATGACTCTTTTGTGTAATACTTTCTTATCACTATCCATGGAAATGCTTAGAAAAGTGAAAGAGGACTCTTCCATGAAATACTCAGTGCCAAAGATCACTACAAGTGTGCAAATTGTGGTCTTGAAATGTACTGTAAATAAATAAGAAACACAGTAACAGGGCTCCCCATATAACCAATTTATTCTATGTTTGGGGTAGAATTTTAACAAATTGAGTCTGGATTATTTTCATTACCAATTAGCATAGAGTTATAATAACTATTAGGGACTTATCAAAAAAAAACTAAGGAGAAAATGAAACAGCATTTGCTGGAAAAAGATGAAAAATCTGAGCATCAAAATCTTTTTTACCATAGGGTAACCTCAGGTCTGTAAGGGAAAACTTCTCATTACATAAGCCTTATTTTATAACAAAAGGAGAAGAATGATGTAATTAGTATGGGATCATTTTTGTAATAGAAATAATTAATGTATTAATGGATCTAGCCTTGAGGATCAGCTAATATCACAAGAAGAGGTACAGTGAGTATCATGAGACTTCTGTTAAAAGAAAACAATATGAAGTAGTCTTGTCAAAAAAAAATCACATAGGAGCAAGATTGAGTCTCTAGTCAAAGCTATCAGTTTATAGATGAAAGGAATGAACAGAGAAACATGTTAAAATATATTCTGAGATGGAATTTGCAAGAAAGAATGAAGGAAATTCTATCTGGTTTTCTCAACAAACGTATTTCAAGGAAAATACAAGCAGAGAGCCGCAGTCTTGCTGAGTGGAGAATATATGAATTTTAATGTCGAGGTAGCTAAATGTGAGGGGTACAATATTGGAGAAAAGCAGATTAAACAGAGAATGAGACCCAGGTATTTGCTGAAGACTAGGCAAGACTGAAAAATACTTAAAAAAAAGAAAAGATTTATTTATTTATTGGGGGTGGGAGGAGAGAAGGAGATAATCTCAAGCAGACTCCCTGCTGAGCACAATCTCCTTCCACAGGGCTTGAACTCAGGACCCTGAGATCATGACCTGAGCCAAAGTCAAGAATCAGATGCTTAACTGACTGTACTACCCAGACACCCCTGAAAAATATGTTGTGTAATCAGAACAATTCAGATAAGAACTCTGAAAAGTCCTATCTTACCAGCTGAGCTAAATTAGTTTTAAGGGAAAAAGAGTTTAGACTTGCCCCAATAAAACTTAAATATAATCCTTGAAAAAATTAGGCTCATTCACAATTATTAATTGCTTGACAAAAACTTTAATAATTTTTAAAAGAAAGAAGAAAAATTCAGACTCTCAACAATATAGCATCTGTATTTTCAGCATCCAATAGAAAATTACACATGCAAAGAAAACATGTGATCCATAATTATGAGGAAACTTATGAATAGGAAAGAACAATAGCACAAAGAATAAAAAGGAACAAGTGAAAGTATTCTTGAAAGTTTCTTACAATACATATGGAGTGTTAAAATGTAATTTGTAGGAAGACTGTGATAAGTTAAAAATACATATCATAAACCCCAAGTTAAAGAGGACCCAAGGAGTATGTAACATAAGCCAATATAAGACATTCAAATGGCAGAATTTTTAAAAAGACCAAAAAAGATAAAAGAGAACAAAGATAAACTTGAGGACATTTAAAATAACTACCAAGATGGTAGGCCTAACCCATGTGTATCAGTAATTGCATTAAATATAAATGATTTCATATTCAAAAGTTAGTAAAAGGCAAAAGTTGTCAGAATGTAATCTGCAGTAAACTCCTTCTACAAAGTAAAAGGATGGAAAGAGATATACAATAAGATATCTCACTATAAGAAACCTTGGCTATCTAATTTAATATATGAAAAAGTAAACATCAGGGTACCTGGGTGGTGCAGTCAGTGAGCATACAATTCTTGGTTTCAGCTCAGGTCATGATCTCAGGGGCCTGAGATCAAGCCCACATCCAGTGCTAGCCCAGACTCCTGTGCTCAGCATGAACTTGGTTTTGATTTCTCTAGCCCTTTTCCTCTGCCCCTTCCCACCCAAAATAAATACATATTTAAAAATATATAGAGAGAAAGCAAACATCTGGAGAAGGAATAGTACCAGATATTAGTAAGAGGATTTTATTATTAAAACGGGATGAACTCAGCAAAAAGAAATAAAAAATCTAAAGCTCTGTATAATGGAGCTTCAAAACACACAAAGCATTATCTGAACCTGTTGAAAACGAAATAGACAAAAGTAAAAAAAATCTACAATTTTGGTTAGAGATTTTCACAGTCCTCTCCTAGTTATGACTAGAACAAACAGAAAGAAAATAAATATGAATATAGAAAATACGTGCCACAGTATCATTCAACTTGACCTGATTGACATTCAGAGAGTGCTACACCAAATTATAGGGAAGTATATAGTGTTTTCAGGTATAGGTGTTATGCACATTTAATTGGTTATATTCTGGGTTATAAGTCTTAAAATGTTAAATGAATGAGAAAGTATCATGCTTTTTCACACAAAGGAAATTAAATTAGAAATTAATTAAAAAGTTATCTAGAATATAAGCAAATAGTTGGACATTAGACCAACATAATTATATACAAGTTATTGATCAAAGGAAAAAAATCACAATAACAGAAAATATTTTAATTGAGTAATAATAATAATAACACAAATAATCAAAATACTTATAATGCAGCTAAAGAAGTGATTAGGTAAAATTATATAACATTAAAATGCTAGAACATTGTATGCTCAGTATCAATTGTATAAACTCTTTCATGAGAAGCTAAATAAAAACAAATCAAATTAAATCTAGTGTAAGTAAAACAAAGGAAATAGTAAAGATGAATGATGGAACATATTAACTAGAGAACAAATAATAAATAAATAAATAATAAAAATAAAATAAATAAAAAATTAAAATACACTTTTTGAAGGAAAAAAAAGTCTTGTTAAAATAATAAACAAAACCAGTAAACTTATGATTAGACCAGTCCAAAAAAAATATACAAATTGCAAGTATAAGAAAATAGAAATTGCAAGTAATACTCCATACAGAGTCATAACTAAAGTTCCTAAAGACCCTGAAAGAACAAAAACATTCTGAATAAGTTTATGTCAACATAATGTACAGATTTCTTGATGTCACAAGTCACTAAAACTGACATAAAAAAAATAGAAAGTCTGAGTATATCCAAATTTATTAATAATTGGAATTGCATTTAAAACTTTCTTATAAAGTCTGTGCCCAGATGTCTGATGAATTCTATCAAACATGCTAAGAAGAAATAAACATTAATTCTGTACAAATTCTTTCAGAAAAAAGATTATATGATCTAGTCCAGGAATAGCAAACCTGCAACAAAAATGAGGCAGAAATTTCATATATATATATAAATTAAAATAATAAATAATATTATAATAAAACTGATAAATTGAGACATGTTTCATACATACATTCATATGTAAGCATCATTATATGAATATAATAGTATTAAAATAATAAATATATTAAACATACAAGACATTTATTTAGGAATACAACCCACTAAGAATAAAAGTGAAGGAAAAAGGATAAAACAGGCAAATTATTAAGGCATTCTATCATCTGTTAAAGAGACGGAGGGAAAATTTGCACAGGAAGACCATCAGCCTACAGCACAGCTTTTCAAAATCTTGATAACATGGGTAGGAATTTCCTGGGCAAGAGTTGTCCACAGAAAGATTTCCATAACAAGTGAGAAGATGCCTATGCTAGGACCCCTGCAACGCCTGTTGGTCAGCTTGGAGCAGCCCAGGGTGAGCATGACCTTTCATTCCCCTGAGCTCCCTGAAGTAGGTCCTCTTAAAGAAAATTTGAGCAGCATTATTTTCATGGCTGTCAAAATAAATACCTGTGGCCCATCCTAAGAGGATTAGAGTTGGTTTAACACTTAAAAATTATATAATAGGTTTCATTGTGTTAACAGAAGAAAGAAGAAAAGCCATTTAATTTCCCCAACATAACCTTTAAAATTTTTAATAAAATCAACCATTCATATTAAAAAAAAAACTAAAAATTCTAGGAATGGAAGACAAATTCTTTATGCTAGATAAATGATATCTATCAAAACGTTAGATCTAAAATTATGCTTAGTTAAAAAAAGAATTTTTTAAAAGATTTTATTTGTTTATTTGTCAGAAAGAGATGGGGCAGGGCACAAGCAGGGAGAGCAGCAGGCAAAGGGAGGAGCAGTCCCTCCACCTAGCAAGGAGCTCCAAATGGGGTTTGATCCCAGGACCCTGGAATACTGACCTGAGCTGCAGACAGATGCTCAACCAACTGAGCCACCCAGGTGTCTCAAAAAATAACTTTTTTATATATAAGATCAGGAACAAGGCAAAGCTGTCTGCCTTCACTACTTTAAATTATGCTCCTAAAGTCCTAGAAAGTACAGGAAAGAAAAAAAATTATATATATATATATATATATATATATATATACACACACACACACACACACACACACACACACACATATATATAAAATTTAGAAATAAAACATTAAATTTTCCTTGTTCATGAGGACATGAGGCAGGTATAAAATATCATAAAAGATCAAAAAAGATATTAGACCATATCATTTTATTTCATGAGTCCATAAGATAATAGGTCAATATACCAAATTCAATTATAGTCTGTAGAGAATAACCATAAATAGAATATAAAAATCAATGCCATTGACAATATCATCCAAAAATGCTATCTAGGGATAAAGTTAACAAAATTTATTTAAATACTATAAAAAGAAAACTAAGAAACATTGCTGAGAGAAATTAAAGATGACCTAAAAACTATAAGTGGAGAGATGGACTATTTTCAAGAACTGCAAGCCTCAATATTGTTACAACATTAGTTCTTCCCAAATTAATTTACAGGGATTCAAAGCATTCTGAAGCAAAATCTCAGCAAGATTTTTTATTTCAGAAATTAGCACTAATTCTACAATTTATAATTAAATATAAATGATATGGAATACCAAATTTTTTTTTTTAAGTAAACTTGGAGGATTTAAACTGCCTACTTTTAAGATTTCTTCTTAAACCACACTAAGTATATTCCCCATGTAAAAACAGACATAAAGATACTGATGTATAATACAGAAATCATAAACATGGGAAAGATAGGAAAAATATAAGAAAACATAAGAAAGGTCTTCATGAAGAAGAAAATTTAGAAAAAAAAATGTTCTGACCTTAGGTTAGGCAAAGACTTTCTTGATAGGATACAAAAGCATTAAGCATTCAAAAATATGATACAATTTATCTAACCTTATTACTCTTTCCTGTAAGACAACTTTTAAAAATGAAAGGGAAGCCTGAGATGGAAAGAAAATAATTGACATAGATTATTAAACAAAGTACTTGGGTACACACCTTAGAAGATCTCTACAACTTCAAGATCAACAGTCCAATGAAACATGGGCAAACATTTGAACATGCACTTCCCCAAAGAAGATACATGAATATCTCATAATCACAAGAGGAGACTGAACATTAATAGTAGTCAGAAAGATGCAAATTAAACCACAATGGAGCACCACTCCATGCCACTAGAATGGCTCATACCAAGACTTGTCAGGTGTTGGTGAGGATGTGGAACAACTTAGTCTCTCATATATTGCTGGTTGCAGTGGGAAATGGTTGGAAAGTTTCACATAAACTTTGTCCATATAATGAGGTAATTTCATTTCTAGGTATTTGGCCAAGAGAAAGTTAAACTAATATACAGAAAATAACTTGCACATGAATATTCACAGTGGTTTTACTTAAAAAAACAAAACAAAAACAAAAAAACTCCAAACTGAAAAAAATACAAATATCAACTGAGTGAATGAATAAACCACAGAACTGTATACAAAATAACACTACTTGGTAATGAACGAATAAACTGCTAATAAACATGAAAGCAAAGACGCAACAAAAACAGCCTGCTCAGCGAAAGAAGCCAGATACAGAAGAACAGAACTTCTAAGATTTTAACCTTTTAATTAGAGAAAGCAGAGAATTGGTTGCCTCAGGCAGAAGAATGATATGTGAAGGATGTGGATATTTGGAAAGAAACCTGTATGGACTATAGAAATGTTTTATAATAATAAGTAAGATGATAGTTCCAAGGTTATATCTGTTTTTACCCTTAATCAAAACATACACCAAAGCATACAACTGTGTACTTTTTATGGAAAGTATACCTCAATAGTGTTAGCTATTTTTAATTTTAAAATACAAGGTAATGGGATGATATTTTTGGTGGCACAATCTTGCAAACATAAAATCAGTTTGTGGTGTCGTATTTCAGACATTTGTGTACATTAATGCATCGATTTAAATATTAATAAAACTGAAAAAAATTAAAAATCTCTCAAATTCATTATGAAGCCTTGACTTCCATGTAAAATTAAGTAGTTGAACCATGTTCCTACATTTCAGTAGTCAGCATTCACATAATAGTCACATTGTCATATAGAAAAAAATAGAACTATTTTCAAAGCAATTTGAGGTTCCTGTGTAAAGATAAATTACACTGCAATACAACAATATTCGTGATGTATTAACTGGTTAATAACATTTTTCTTTTAGTTTTCTGTTCTACTTCTAAGTTCAGCAAAATTGTTTATTCTTTAAACAAAATTATACATACTAAAAGAGTGACTATATCCTTTATAGATATTATCATCAGGATGAAACAATAAAAACACTCCAAAATCCCCAAACTTCTGTGGGTATTATGCTAGTTTATTTGGAAAGTAAAGTCTGTTTGACAAATAATTTTTATGCTTTTATTTTTAAAAAGAACAATTTAAACAGGTCATCTACGAAAAAAGAGATAAAACATCTGTGTTGGCACAGCAAAAGTAACACAAGATTTCATCTCAAGTTCAGTGAAGCTATATGAAAAATCTCAATTGAATGTTAAAGCAAGTAATGAGAAATGCTTTTAGGCTCAAACAACAGTTAGCAGAAAAACCAACCAAAAATAAAACCCACAATTTTAGCGTAAGCAGGAATCGAGAAAACCTGACAACAACTTAAAAACTATTTTGCAGTGAGAATAAAAATGTGAAGGTGATTCTGAGGCATCCAATTAAAGGAAAGGCACATGAACCAGGATTTAAAGGATTGGGGAAGTCATGACAGCGCTTCTGCTGAATAATTCTAGACTAACAACCCAGAGTTTCTTTTCAGATGATATCTTGATTCTGCCTAACTTTCTTTTTAAGCTTTCTTCCTTTTATTCCTTCCTTCCTCCCTCCCTCCCTTCTTTCTCTTCTCTTTTTTTCTTCTTTCTTTCTTTCTTTCTTTCTTTCTTTCTTTCCCTTTCTTTCTTTCTTTCTTCTCATGGTTAAAAACACATAACATGAGATCTACCTTGTTCACAAATTCTGAGAGAAATACAAACTTCTTAACTATAAGCATGATGTTTTACAACCTATCTCCAGAGTTTCATCTTGCGTGGCTAAAACCTATACTCATTATACAACAACTCCCCTTTCCCCCCGAACCCCAAAAGCCCTTGGCCACAATCATTTATTCTCGAGTGTGACTGCTTTCAATAACACATATCCATGGAATCATAGACTATCTTATTTCAATACTTACCGTATATGTTTATTTAACTTTCTTATTTTACTTAGCAAAATGTCTTCAAATTATGTCAGTATACATTTTCGATCTTTCATCTCTTAGCTCTTATGGGTAATGATCAATAAACACGGCATCGCAACTATCTCTTCGAGATTCTGATTTCAACTCTTCTGAATAAACACAGAGAAATGGGATGGCTGGATCACATGGTAGTTCTACTTATAGTTTTTTTTTTTCCAATTTATTTATTTTCAGAAAAACAGTATTCATTATTTTTTCACCACATCCAGTGCTCCATGCAAGCCGTGCCCTCTATAATACCCACCACCTGGTACCCCAACCTCCCACCCCCCCCGCCACTTCAAACCCCTCAGATTGTTTTTCAGAGTCCATAGTCTCTCATGGTTCACCTCCCCTTCCAATTTACCCAAAAGCACATACCCTCCCCAATGTCCATAACCCTACTTATAGTTTTTGAAGAACCTCTATACTGTTTTCCATAGTGGCTCCACCAATTTACATTTCCACAAATGGCAACAGAACATTTGAACAAATGTTCAGATTTCTCCACATTCTTGCCCAAACGTGCCTTTTAAAAAATAAATAAATAAATAAATAAATCATCTTAACTCGTCTGAGGTGACACTGCATTTTCTATTGCTCTTCCCCTACGATTAGTGATGTAGAGCATCATTTCATGTTAATCTTTTTTTATCTTCTTTGAGATGCCTGGATGACTCAGTCCGTTAAGCATCTGCCTTTGGTTCAGGTCATGATCTCAGGGTCCTGAGATTGAGTTCTGCTTTGGGCTCCTTACTCGAGGGGAGCCAGCTTCTCCCTCTGTCTGCTGCTCCCCCTGCTTGTGCTCACTCTCTCTCTCTCTCTCTCTGACAGAGAAAGTAATACAATCTTAAAAAAAAAAATCAGTGAAAAATTGTCAAACACATTAAAATAGCCTGCAATTTACTATCAACACTAATTTGACAATTTTTAAAATTTTACCTTTTTTGGCACTTCTAAACTTTTGATTTTGTAGTAACATATGTCCAATTGCAACTTCTAGACAACTTGTAAATTAAGCATATTTAAGAAAATGCCTTCCCCTGATCAGTCAATTAATACAATATAGCAACAGGAAAAGACTGTTTCTAGTAATGACAGCCAATGCCACAAACAGCGAAATATTTAATGATCAGAACAGATAAGTTTCTTTTTCTGGCTCATACTATTCAAGAGTTTTGCTGGTTTATGTCTCACTGTCCTTCTAGACGTGATTCAGAAATTAAGGATTTTTTTCAACTTGGGACTTTTCCTTAACAGGTGACTTGGGAATTCACCATTAAGCTGACAGAAGGGGAAATAATAAAATAATTAATATAAGAAGGTTTGATGACCAAGACCTGAAAGTTATGCATGTTTTTCCACTTACTCATAATTCACTATCAGTCATAGGGCTGTATTTCACTTCAAAGAAGTATGAAAAATGTATTGCACAATGCATTATTGAAGAAAATAAAACAGGTTTTGGTGAACATCTAGCAATCTCTCCCACCAGATTTTTAAATCCATCTGTTCTTTTCTATTTTCTTTTTCTTTCTGTCTTTCCTTTTTTTTTTTTTTTTGAGAGAAAGTGCTAGCAGGAGGAGGGGCTAGTAGGGGCAGAGAGAGAGAGAGAATTTCAAGCAGGCTCCATGCTCAGCACAGAGTCCAATGTGGGGCTGGATCCCAGGACCCCACAATTATCACCTGAGCTAAAATCAAGAGTTGAAATGATTAACTGACTGAGCCACCCAGGTGCCCTTCCAACTATTCTTAAATTAAAAATCATAGCTATAAATGAACAAACTTTAATGACTGAAAATAAGTTCTAGAATCAAACAGTTAAAAAAAAAGAAGAAGAAAATGTTAAGCTAAAAAACAGATATAAATGTTATCTACAGAAATAATAATAAACAAATTTCTAATCCAGAACAACAAATGGCAGAGATCAACAAAATAATATGTTCAAATATAGTAAGGTAAAGACTCGTCTAACAGGAAATCTAAAGATGACCAGGTTAACATTCTAAAGGAAAGATGACCAACATCTGGGTGGCTCAGTCCGTTAAGCTTCTGATGCTTGGTTTTGGCTCATATCATGGCCTCAGGGTTTTGAGATTGAGCCCTGTGTCAGGCTCCAACCTCAGCATGGAACCTGCTTATCCTGTTCCCTCTGCTCCTACCCTGCTGTCTCAGTCTCTCTCTCTCATATATAAATAAAAATCTTTTAAAAATAATTTTTTATTTATTTTAAGATATTTAATATATGTTAACATATATTTATATGTTTAATGTATGTTAACATAAATATTTTTTAAAAAGATATATTAAAATACAAAAACAAAAGTACTTTATGGCTCCAGATCCCACCAGAAATATATAACTAAACATGTATTTTACTAAAAGGAAAAATGCAAGAAAGAAATTGAGCAAATAATTTAGTAGAGCTAAATGACATTTAACTGCCAAAATAATTGAATAAGCAGTGCATATATTTTGAGATTATGTTACTGTTATGATTGTTCAATCTAAAGAAAAATTACAATAACTAAGTCAATCCAAGCTTCATACATAAAAGAATTTCCCCTTTAGTACCTGATTTTTTTTTTTTAATTATTTATTTATTTGACAGGGAGAGAGAGATCACAAGTAGGCAGAGAAGCAGGCAGAGGAAGAGAGAGGGGGAAGCAGGCTCTCCACTGAGCAGAGAGCCCAATGCAGGGCTCGATCCCAGGACCCTGGGACCATGACCCGAGCCAAAGGCAGAGGCTTAACCCTGAGATACTCAGGCACCCCTACTTGATTCCGACAAATACTGCCACTACTCTCTATTCTCTCTTACACACACAGTTTCTTCCCAGTCAATAAATAATAAGTGAGGCAGTAGAGAAATTGTAGAAGTATATTCCTTAGGGGATTCAGTATGCCATGTATTCTGTACATACAGTTTGAATATGTTGACTGTGGACTGCATGTGCAAACATATTTGCCATAGTTAAGAGTACAAGTGTATTTCTACTCTGGCATTATTACACCAAAACAGGTGAGAAGTTTTCAAATGAACTTCCACTTACATGTTCCATATGGATAGCTATTCCTCAAATGATTTCTTCAGCCACTTAAATATATAATATATCAGAGGGGGGAAAAAAATCTTGGCAGTTCATGCTGAATGTATGTCCATCATGTACAAAATTCAAGCTAACAAAATACTCTTTTTGTGATAAAGTAAAATGAAATAATTCTCAGAAAAAAATTGTTAAATGATTTATCTGATGTAGCTTCATCTTTTATCAAAAAAGACCTAAAACTAAATAAGATAACTTTGTTTCTCGTATCTTAAAATAACAGGTATCTTATGGTCTTTATTAGCCACCACAGACTTGGCTGTTACACATCATTTTGGGAATTTACACTAAAATTATTACAACCCTCACCTGGGGCTCCAAGACCATATAAATATGACAGCAAAGAGAAATCAGGACTATCTCTAACACCGTGCTGGGAAATCTCTTTAGATAAATATCCTAGTTTATTGATACAAGTTCTGCTTTCCACCCAATAACAGAATCCAATACTGCCAAGTATTCTGCCACATTATAGTAAGGACCTACATTCCTCCAGTTTCCAATAGCATGTTTTTCATCATCTTTTGAACTCACCTGAAGTACCTTTAATTTTTTACCAACATACTCTTCATGATGATACATATATACTCTAAGGTAAAAGAAACATGGGGGGGGGAACCTGGGTGGCTAAGTTGGTTAAGCATTTGACTCCTGATTTTGGCTCAGGTCATAATCTCAGGGTCCTGAGATCCAGCTACACATCAGCTCTGTGCTCAGCATGGAGTCTGCTCGATTATCTCTCTCCCTCTTTCTCTGTCCCTTCCACTATTTGCCCCCCCCTCTCTAAAATAAATAAAATAAATAAATCTTAAAAAAAAATTCTCTACCAAGCTTTTTTTTTTCACATTTTCTTTAGTAAGCACTTATTAATTATCGAGAAAAAGTATTTCTAAATACACTTTTAGAAAAAGTATTTCTAAAACACTTGAGATGTCCACTCAGAGAACTTCTCTAGACTTTCCAGCTCTTACTCTGCCCCAAAGCTCTCCTCCTCAAGAGTTGGGTGGGTCCTCTCACAAAAAGCACTTGGGTGTCTTCTACCCACGGCGTCCCCCCAGCTGCTCAGGGCCCACTGTAGGGCCTGAAATGAAGAATCCAGTCCAGGAAGTTGGCATACAGAAAAAAAAAAGTGTACATTCACCTAGTTTTAAAACACTCAAGATGCTTTGTCCTGAACTTTAAGCAGCACATGTGACCTGGTCCATTTGGGTTTCAAGTTCAAAGGCATCAAGCCAGTGTTGGGGGTTAGCAGCTAACATATCTTTCAAGAGCCACTTGACCCCCTCAGACATGGAAGTCCTTAGTTTCTGGGGAATATGCAACTCCATCTTTGGGTTTTCCAGTAGGGCCTCTCCAACAGGGACATATTTGGTCCCCTGTTTGATAGAGGTCCCAGGAGCTCCTTCTTGGTCTCAGAGTCAATGAACGTGATTCTATCATTGCCAAATGATAACACGCAGGGTAAAGATGTCAGCCTTGGCTGCGTGGTGTCCCTCCTAGACTTGGGGGGCCATGAAGACGTCTGAGTGTCAGGCGGAGGACGGCCAGTACTTAACTCATATTCACATTTTTGTTGTCTCGATGGCCCTCTTTTCCCCGGGGGGCTAACCCCACACAGAGCTTGCTTAGTCCAACATCGGCCACCTTGAGGATGGGGGTGCCAGACCTCTCAGTGATGAGGCTGTCGTCTGGCTTTAGGTCCCTATGCACCATGTGGTTTTTGCACAGGAAGGCAAAGGCGCCCATGAGCTGTAGCATGAAGCTTTTGTTGGTGGCTGGTGTGGCCGCCGGGATGGGACGTCCTGCTTCAGGTCTCCACCTTCACAGAACTCATGACAAATCAGAGAGAGCAGAGCTCCTCAGACAGCCCAGGAGCCGCTCTCCTTTGAGCGCCGTCTCCACCAGGCGCAGGTCGAGCTGGGAGCTCTTGCTGTGGCTCCTGACCCCGGCGAGCCCGTCGCGCTGCACCAAACCGCATGACGTTCCGGTGGCGCCGCTGGAGGCTGGTCAGGACCCAGAATTCGGCCAGCGCCAGCTTGTCGCAGGTTGTCGCAGCAGACCTCCTTGACTGCCCCCGGGGGCCCGCAGCGCCCGGCCCCTGCCTGCTAAACCACGCAGTAGCTGCGTGTGGGATCCACCACCACCAACCACCACCACCAACAGGCTGTACCGCGGCCCCACAGACCGGCCGCCCCACTCTGGCCGCCGCCACACCCGGGGAGTGACAGCACTCCCGGGGCCTTGGCAGCCACCGGATCCAGGGCCTGGCCTACCGCCGGGTCAGCTCCGCGGGGCGCCCTCTCCGGTGTTGCACTATGCATGCATATTTCTACCAACCGACTCTGCAGGGCAGTCTAGGCCCTTTGCTCCCAGGGTCTCAAAGTTCCTCCAGCTTCTACCCATCTCTCCATTACTAACTCACTGTGGTGCATTTAGGTATCGGCTATCAGAGCCCCAGTCTCCGTACCCAAATCTGTATCCATTTCTTACGGCTGTTGTGACAAAATATCACAATCTGGGTGCTTTAAAACAAAAAAAAATTTGTTCTCCCATAACACTGGAGACTTAAAATCCAAAATCAAGATGTCAGCAGCGTCATGCTTCCTCTGAAGATTTTGGGAAGAATCTTTGCCTCTGCTGGCTTCGAATGATCCCAGATATTCCTTGGCCTGTGGCAGCGAAACTTCAGTATTTGTCTCCATCTTCAAATTGTCCACTCTGGTGTCCTTTTCTATATTTCCCTCTTCTTATGAGGACCCTGGTCATAGGATTTAGGGTCCAACCTACATTTAAGATGATTTCATCTCAAGATCCTTAACTAATTACATCTACAAAGAATCCATTTGCAAATGAAGTAATATTTTGTGGATGGACATGGATTTTCAGGAGGACAATATTTAATGTGTTACAAAGTTATAGAAGAGTATCTTAAAGAAAAAACCATGAAATTACCTGTTTTAAAATATCATATTATGTTTAAAATAACACAGGTGATTTTCCATCCTCATTCATGTGAATTCTCTTGAGTATGACTGAGCTTATTCTAACCCATCTTAATTCTGGTCCACAAGCAATCTTCTTTTCAGTCTTTTCTCTGTGACATTTTCTTTCTTACAGAATATGTTAACTTTATAACAGTAAGTATTAGGATCTTACCCTTCACAGTAGAAGTGCAGAATCAGGAGTATAATCAAACACCATCTCAAAGCAAGTATTTACCTGTCTGAGTGTTAAACTCTGTGGTGGAACAAAATTTATCCAAATGTCCCACATGTTTGTCTCATCTGTCGCTTCCAGCCATTGACCTGAAATGAAATGCCTGAAGTTACTTCTTTGGGTTTGAAAACAAAAATATAGATAATTTGTAGGAAACATGTGTTACTTGTGCACTGCTTGTGATGTGTCCTCCTTTATTCTTCTAAGCTTGGTAAGTTCAGGAAGTAACCCCATCTAATTTCCTCAGATCTTGAGTAAAAGGGCAAAACATTCCATCAGATTTCCAAGGATCGAAAACAAGCCAAGGACACCTTAACTTTCTTAGTTGCTTTAAGTAGGATGGAACACGAATGCAAAAATTAATAGTAATTAAAATGATTGAATTGTATGCTGGCATGCCTTTTCACGACTATGAAAAATGCTAAAATTTGCAATTAGATTTGCTCTCCGTAAGGATATCATTATCACTAAGGGCATTCATGTATTGGATAATTTTCAGCTGTTCTGCTAAGTTTCAATTATACTGGCACCCATCTTTAATGTGCAATCATAGCCCTAAAACATAAATCTAGATCTTAAGATTTCAAATAAATTTAAAAACTCTCCTCTTTCCTCAAATTTCTGAGGTATATGCAAAACTTGCCATCTTATCTTTTGCTAAATTTTTACATTTATTATTAGAAAAAAAATTTTTTTTATGATAAAAACTACTGAAGATCTTATTTCTCATAGACATTTCCAAGTCATTATTCTCTTTATAGGGTAATTCAGTTTTGTTAATGTTCCAGTGGGCAGCAGAAATAATATAATAAGCTATTAGTTTTTCTTTTATATAATATGGGTACCAACCTTCAATTTCCATTCTCATCAAGACTCTTTAATGTCCATTTTAAGTAGGTTCTCAAAATGTCCCTAGAAGCCATGCACTTTGCAACTATCCAAAATCAAAAACTTTATCCTCTGTCTCATTGATCTGTGACATATTGCTCTAGTTTATTGAAGTTATTATTGCTTATTATAAAATATGGTTTAAACAACATATTCAAGAAAAAAAGTGGAAATAGTAGTTTGATTATCACAGGCAGTCCAATGGAGAAAGATAAATGACTATTTTTTTTTAATTTAAAAGACAAAGAAAAACAACTTCAGATCAATGGTTGCCAGAATTAACACAAGTATGACAAAAAGCATTCTGTTTGTATACTTTCAAAGTTTCTTGGCATATAATACTTGCTAATTATAGGGGAAAACCATAACTGCAGTTGAAAAACCTGTCATACATCAACTTAATTAAGCCTACAGAGTTAATATGATCAACAATGATATCATCTACCTGCTGAAATGATGTGCCAAAAAAGGCACACTGTTACTTCTTTGTATTCTTATTAAAAATTCATAATATAACCAGGAGAAAACACAAGATAAACCCTCATTAAAGAACTGTTTACAAAATACACTTCAAAAATTTTAAGGTCATGAAAATCAAAGGAACAACGAGGAACTATGTTGGAAGATAGTAAGGAAACGTGAAAACCAAATGCTTTATTTGATCCTGGATTAGATCCTGAACCAGAACAAGAAAGTTAGTTGGACAGTTAAATTGAGTAATATCAGATTAGTTATTAGTGTTATATTAATTTAGTTTCTAAGTGTTGATAAGTGGTTACATGACTGGTAAAATTTTGAAGAAACTGAATGAAGGATTTATGGAAATTCTTTGTAATCTCTGTGCTTCTTTCTGTACACCTGAATTTATTCCAAAATAAACTTAAAAAAAATAAGGATTGATGACACAAAAACTAGTGACAGGAATTAGAATATTTAAGTACAGGTAGAGATACTAGCAAAAATAAACTATAGCATTTTGCTTCACTAAGCCAAAATTTATATAAATATAAACCATATTGATATCTAAACTAAATATGATACCAGTTACTCATCTTCCATAGAGGATTATGGCAGCCACAATAAGGTAATAATAAATATTAGCCCAACAATTCAAGAAAATTGAATTGTAATTTATAATTCATTTGTAGTTGTTAATACATATATTGTACATACGTATGTGTATATGCATCTCTCTCTCTCCTTGTGTATGCTGCTTGGGTCCTATTGAATAATTCTGGAACAAGTAAAAGGAGGTATCTAATGAAATATTTGGAGAAAATCAAGATTCAGTTAGAAAAAGGGAATAACGGAATAAACGATATGGTGACCAAGCTCTAGCAGCAGGGTATGCCAAAAGATCACGACTATGACTCAAAATAAAAATGAAGAGGATAAACTAGTGTATATGACTCCTCTCAGAGACATAAAAAAAGTTAGCATCAACATCTACCCCCAAAAAGACTAACAGAGGTCAGACGAAAATGGCAAGACCGTTTGGTCGTGTGACCAGACATCAAACCGGGGCTGATTCTGAAAGTGATCTGAAAGTCCAAGCACCAGAATCAGCAATGCAAGTAAGCTTACAAAGAGCAGTCAAAGCGGCAGCACTAGAAAAGGATAAACTGAACTTTGCACAATTTCTAAATAAAGATGTCACAAAGGAGGAGAGATTATAGAAATGCTAAAACACTCGAATTTTATGTTCAGATGTTCAGGTCTTTGCTTTAACAAAGATGTCCTTCCCTCTGTCACTGGCTCTCTCTGTCTCTCGCACTCTCTTTCACACACACACACAGAGCCACACTCCTTTTCAGTCAAGTAAGTTTATCAGTCTAGTAACTTTTTTAAATTAAAGAAAATAAAGGGTAGTAAGTTTCAAAGAACCAGTTTTATCTCTGGAAGGCATTCACACAAATGGTAGGAATCAAGTTTTCCCTTCTAAAACAGGGAAACAATTTTTTTGTTGTTGTTGTTTTGTGTGAAGTTGTGGTTGACTCTTACATTGGAGGACCAAGAGATACCCACATTTGTATGCTGGCTATATATTTTGCTTGACTTCAAATGAAGAAATCCCATAACAATTTGGCTTTTTATAAATAAATATCTTATAAGAAATTATAGTTTAGTGACTTAGGAAGTTTAAACAAACTCAAAGTCAACCTTAAAGTATTAGAAGGTCAGTCTTTCAAACAAGCTAATTTAATTATTTTATTTAAATTACAAAGTGCGTAGATTCTTTGAACTAGCAAAAGCTAATCTGGCCAAATTTTGCCCTTTTCTTTCCTTTCAATTTCTATTTTCTTTTCAAATGTTATTATATAAATTAACTGGAAATATGCTTGAAAAAATTATATATTCAAGCCTGTGGTTTTATCTAATAACTATATAGGCAACTCAAATGTTATCTTTAACTAACTGTAAACTTTGTTTTGATCTGGAAAGATTCACAAGCTACTACCTGACCTAACCATGGTCTATATATATATATATATATATTTTTTTTTTTTCTCTAAGATGATGGAGATTTAGCAGTCTAAATTTAAGTTCTATTGCCTGAAGTGCAGTTATAAATCCCTGAACTTAATTTTCTTTTAAAGAAAATATTTCCTCAGTAGACTTGAATTTGTCAATCAAATCTACTTCTTTTTTTCTCTTTTTCTTTTTCCTTTGTCCTTGAAATAACTTTTCTTCCCTAAGCATCTACATAGTTATTGAATCAAAACAGACCATCACTATGCAAAACTTTTTGGTGACATAAGTGGGAAAACCAAAAAGAAAAAAAAATCCAATGTTTTAATTCATTTTATTATAAACGGTATAATCTGCTAGGTATTTTTTTAATGAATTGGTTTATACTCTTTTTTTAAAAATTTTATTTATTTGAGAAAGAGAAAGAGAGAGAGAGTGGGGAGGGGGAAGGGCAGAAGGAAAAGGAGAAGCAGACTCCCTCTGAGCAGGGAGCCTCACACAGGCATGTGATCCTAGGACCCTGAGATCCTGACCTTGCCAAGCCAGACACTTAACCAATTGAGCCAGCCACACACCCCATAACATTTTTAAAAATTTATAAATCAATAAAATAATATAATGAAATGCTTAAATGTTAGAACTATGACTTCTTAAAATTTTCAAAATAATTAAGTAAAAATATGTGCCTCAGTATTTTTTGCTCCTTAATTTTATGTCCAGGGACATCCACAGACAATAATTTGTTACATAAACTTCTGGATTTTTTCAAATATATATATAACTTCATCTATAGAAATGTATAACCACACACACACACAGACATACAAATACCTGAAGAATTATAATAATGTAATCATGCTCTTCAAGTGGTCCTGAAGATTTTTCTCCACTGAGCAGAATAAATGGTTATATTTCAGATCAATAAACATATATGTACCTAATTCTTTAGTACGTTTCTTATTTTAGTGACTGATTATTCTACATTTTACTCAACCATTCTACTTTAAATGTTCATGTTAGTTTTTTACAAGTGTTTACAATTATTAACAAAATTTTATTTATCCTAGATTATTTAAATTTTTGGTTTTTATATAGAATATATATCTAAAATATGTTGGTTAGGTAAAAGAATAGTGTTTCCTTAATATTAACTGATAGGTCTGTCTCTATTCCAATATATTTGTATACTCTTCCCTAAGTCAGGTGTATAAGAGTGGCTGATTATCATCAATGTCTTCAAAATACAGAAGCTATCTGACTTTATAATGTTTATTGATCTAAGAGAACAATGTTGTCTATTTTTGTCTTCATTTATGCTTCTCTATGGAGAATTTTAGGATCTTTGTTATAAATTTATTTGCCACATGTCTTTCTTCTTTCATACATTGATTTCTTCATAAACAATCTTTGTACTTTTCTTAGTAATTTGTATTAGCTTTTTATATATTCAGGTTCACAAATTTTGTTTTCAAAATTATTGTCAGTATTTTCTTTCAAATCCTACTATTTAATTTTGAAAAATGTTTTCCATTATATAATAGTTTATTTTAAAAAGCATTTATTTATTTATTTACTTATAGTTTCAAGTTTTTATTTACATTCCAGTTAGTTAACCCAAACATATAGTGTCATATTAGTTTCAGGAGTAGAATTTAGTGATTCATCCCTTTCATATAAAATCTAGTGCTCATCACAAGTGTCCTTCTTAACACCTGTCACTCATTTAACTCATCTATCCACCCACCGCCCCTCCAGCATAAATGCTTTATGTTACCCAAACTATCAATTTTATTTCCCACTATCTTAATCAAACATACAAATGAGAATATCCTTTTGGTTTGGAAAACAACTTTGGAATATAGCCTTGCTCTTTATTTAAAATGAAATCTCTTTCTTACAAAAAGCTAATGGAGAGACATGGAGTGCACAAAATGGCCAAAATATGGTCATACATACAGGAATGTTTGGTTAGAAGCAAACAGCTGCAACTTCAAAATTCCTCCACATACAAAATCATGTAATATACAGCTATTCACTCACCTAGCGAACATATTTTAAAATATATATCCTATATAAATAACCTAAGCTAAAATAATTCTTGAATGCATCAAAATTTTATCACTATAAACACCTGCAGAAACTAAAATGGCTGTAAATCTTACAGATTTGCTTATAAAATAAGTATGAAAATTTATAAGTCAAATTAATCAATGTCTGCATCTCCCTACTGAGCTATTTAATAAACCAAGGAAGGCTTAGAAGAACCCTTTCTCTTAGACTTGGAATTTTTGTGGGGTGTTATTTCCTGACAATATTTTAACATTAATCATTCTAGCCCTCTTAGTCTTACTGGTTTGTTTGTTCAACACCATTTCTTTTCTCTCATGATTTATCTTGGATTCAATTTTCACATGTTTTGTTTTATTTGGCTGGAGTATGTCCTCTAATCATTTTTTCAGAGATCTATATTTGGCAAATTTGAATTCTTATTTCTCTTTCTTTTCCTGTCATATTTTTATTCACATATTATAGGTATCCTTGTTACATGAGATGTTCAGCTCATTACTATAAAAGTGATAGGCAGAATATTATTATCTGTTATGAGCCTCCTTATCTTCAATTAACCTATAGCTAACGTGTTAACAAATGGATTAATAGATATATAACACAAACCTAGTGGCTGAGTTGAACGGAAATGAAGTTAATTTCATTACATCATTGTTTAAGGTAGGAAAAAAATGCAAACTCATCCCCAAAAGCTTTCTACTAGATCTATACCTAAAAGAAATTTTAGAAAATATAGTTTCATATCAAAAACACACTGTATTCATCATGTAGAAGACATGAGTGGGACCCCTTGGCAGAAGTGTCCCGCATGAAGACTTCTGTCAAAGATAAGGGGAAGCCACTAATGTATTTTAGCACATTGTGCATTGACCAAATATCTATCATGGGAAGAGTAATGGGTGAAAGAATTATACAGAAGCAGAAGCATTTTTCTAGGATACTTGGGAAGTGACAGTAATTTAGTGGAATCCTCTTCTTGACTGTGAAATTTCAAAGAAACTTCACCTTGAGACTTTCCCAGCTCTGGGGAAATAATGTGTATGGAGAGAATGGTACTGGCTGTCAGTTAACATCATCCATGCCAAGTGAGGCATTTTTCAGATATATACTGGGAGAGGATTCTGTAGGTGGCTGTTTACTATTCAATTATAAACATTCCATTACACATTCTCCAGGACTGCACCCACAGAGACTCTCACAAAAGAAATCACACCCTACTTCATCCCTTCCCTTTCTATCGCTCCTCCTGTGAATTCTCTCCATCTGCTGCTCTCATGTTTTTACTCTTGTATTTAGCATAATTTGGCTTTATGTAAAATTATTGGTTCTTACTCTTATTTTCGAAAACATTCTGTCAGTCAGCCTATTTGCTGGTGGGTTTTATGCGTTTGTTTGTTTTGTTTTAATTTTTGATCCTGGCAATCATTTCTACTGTGTTTAATTAGTTATCTTTCTTACAACCTGTTACAATTCTATGTTCTTTAGTATGCGTGTAAAGATATTATTTATTAAAGACAATAACACAATTGAATTTTCCTTTAATCTTGGTTTTGTTTGATATTGAAGGGAAAATTACTGCTTCTCTTTGAAGGTGATAGCTTACTTCCAAATTCATGGTTTTGTATTTATCATTGAGTTAGAGTTTGCTTGACTTAGTCTCTGTTTCCAATTTATAGAAGCAGAGGTATGTTCTGCTGCTATGAGGAACATGATCATGATGGATTGTTCCTCTGGTACAGGTATATCATTTTTTGTGCTTGTTTCCTGTCATTCAGACCCCAGGCTCCCTCTTGATCTCAAGATTCATACTGTTTTCTCAAAAATAGGGCAAATATGATCTAGATTCTGATGTTCTAGCAATGAGAATAGTATCTAAAATAAGGTCAAATAAACTAGATGTTCCATATTTAATGGCCCAGATAAATGTTGATAGTTGCCTCAGGGCAACTGTTGTGATCTTCTACCCACTATTAAACAAGCTGTGCACATTTGGACCCCAGCATTCCTTTCTCTCTTTCCTCAGTTGTGTATGATTTATAGAGCGGTTTCCTCCATAGATTGGACTGTATTGTTTTCTGTTGCTGTATAACAGACCTCATATACTTAGCCACTTAAAAACCATCAATTTATTGCCTCACAATTTTATTGTTCAGAAGTCTGAGTAGATCTGTCTGGATACTTAGCTTTGGAGCTCACATTGAAATCCATGTGTTAGCTAAGTCATGTTGTTTTTGGGAGGTCTGGAGAAGAATCCCCTTCCAATCTCATTCAGGCAGTTGGCAGAATGTAACTCTGTGAGGTTTAGGACTGAACCCGCCTTTGTTCTTTGGAAACCATTATGGTCATTGTCAGTTTCAAGAGATCACCTATATTCTTTGAATCATGACCCCTTCATCTTCAAAACCAATACTGGTACGTTTTTTGTGCTTCTAATCTCTTAGACTCTGTCTTCTGCCACCAGAAGGAGAAGGTTCACTGCTTTTAAGGCTTCAGGCTATTGGCAATGAACCCACCCAAGATAATCTTTTTATTTTATGGTCAGCTGCATCTTATAGCACAATAACACAATTATGGGGGTGATATTGCATCATTCAAAGGTCCTGGAGATTAGGATGAAACATCTTTCAGTGGGAAATTTAGAAATTCAATCTATCATACTAACCTCCGATTCTTTCTCACTTCCAAAAATTCTTCCTAATAGTGGTTCACCAACAGAAGCTATTCCTGTTTTTTGGCATTGATACTGATACATTTAATTAGAAGTGGATGAGAAGGGCTGGTAATAGTTTGCAGTTAAATAAGAGAAGGGCTTATTGCCAAGATCTAACAAGGGAACTCTAATTTTTAGCCAAGGAGATGCCAGCAAAGCAAAATATGCTCAACTTGCCACAGGGACACAAAATTAAATTATTTCTTTGGGCATTCAAATGTGAAATATAATTTGGTATCATTTACTATCATATGCTTTGTAATGAAGGGAAAAAGAAAATTATTCTACTGACTCAAGAAGAGACATCAATCACCAAAACTTTAAAATTCATAGAAATTTAATAGATATATTATCAGTATTGGAAAATTAAGTATTTTTAATCCTTACATAACTTTCTAATGGGGATGATTGTTGCCTATTTTTCTATTGGTCATTGTCATGATGTTTGGCTATATCCTTCCCTAACTTCAAGAAAAATGCACAAATAATTAAAACACATGTGCACTCACACACACAAACAATATATCACACACACGAACAATGATATCCTATCATTCTGTGATTTCCCCTTTTCTTTCCACACAAGCTATTTTAAGCAATAATTTTCTGAATATTTTACCTCTTTGCTATGATTCTGATAGGCTAATTTAGGAATTGCATCTAAAGTTGAATAATTCCTCTTTAAGCTGTCTTTATTTTCCTAAAAAAAAAAAAAGTAAATATAATCAAGCTAATTGGATGATAGTTTTTTTTAAATGTCAACAGTAAATCTACTTTATTAAAAGTTTACTCAAAGCCACATAGGTAACAGGCAATTGAAGCCATATTTGAAAAGCTATTTGAATTCTTGCCACCTTAGTATAATAGGAATATTATGAAAATTGAGAAAGCCCAGGAAATAGCAATCTTCTTGGAAATACTATCTCTCCAAAATGTGGAGGAAATTGCATTTATAATTTTAGTGATAGCAAATTATGTGAATGCTTCAGTGAATGTGGCAGGAGGAGAAGAAAGATAATCAAAAAGAGTTTGTGAACATAACTTTGAAAGAATAAACAGGATATTATAAAAATTTAAATTCAAGACTTAAGACAATTGTCTTATACTTTGATATACACAGGGATCTTTGTGGATGTTGCTTTAAAATGTAGCAAAAGGAAATGCACTCTTCAGAGATTCTGATTCATTTACCCTAGAACAGGAGTTGAGAAACTTGATTATAACATTATATATCTCAAAATACTCTAGAAAAAGAACATTAGGAACCATTTTGTTAAACACCAACCTAAGACAACTGAAGAAAACATATATATATTTAATATTGTTCAAATGAAGATAAAATTAATATGGCATTTCCAAATTCTCACTCATAAAAATGAAAATCTTCTAATTACCATATCATTGACCCAAATAAGTATAATTTTAATACTTTTTCTACTAATATAAAAAGTATAGGAATTTATTATAAAATAATTTTTATTATGAGCATAAATGAACTAGTTAAATTTTAAATTCTTAAAAATAGGAATTGGAGAAAATGGGTGGTAAGTTCTTTTTTTAAAAGATTTTATTTATTAATTTAGAGTAAGAGAGAAGGAGAGCAGAGGTAGGGGCAGAAAATCTCAAGTACACTGAGGACTGAGTCCAACCAGGGCTTGATTTCCCAATCCAGAGATCATAACTTAACTCAAAATCAAGAGTCCCACACTTCACCGAGACAGAGTCGTCCAGGCACCCCTGGATAGTAACTTTTATACATAAATTATATAATGCCTATTAAAGGAATAAGTTTCATTGATAGAGGATAGAAGATGTAGAAGGCTTGGGTTGGGGGAGAGAGATAGAGACAGAGGGAGAGAGAATTGCAAAAATTACAAAGTACCCAGAGAGTAGGGAATTAGGAACTGCTAACTACTCAGTGGGTGGCAAGAATGAAACAAAGATAAAATCCTCAGACATTCCCCACAGTTGCAAATAGTAGTTGGGGGATTTCTGCTTAATAATGCATTTTAAGACTACTTATAGCTTTTATCATAAAATTATTGAAAAAGTGATTGTTGTTGCTAGTAGTGACGGTGACTTGGTATTATATTATCCTTCTGAACTAAGTGTCGAAGGAAAATACATTAAGCTATATTTCACCCATTTCTCTCATTTCATGAATATATTTAGAATTATACTTTTCTGAACAAGATCTCGTCCTTGCTAGCCTCCTCTGCCACATATAATCTATATGTTCATTCATATATATATACACACAAACATATATATTCATCATATATGTGCATTCATTTTATATATATATATATAGAGAGAGAGAGAGAGAGAGAGAGAGAATGAATGAGGAGAAAGGGACAGAAGAAGAGGGCAAGAGAGAATTTTAAGCTCCTTGCCCAGCAAGAAGCCCTACTCAGGGCCCAATCTCACAACCCTGAGATCATGACCTGAACAGCAGTTGGGTGCTTAACCGACTGAGCCACCAAGGTGTCCCATTTATCTTATATTTTAATAAATTATTCAAACTATGGGAGAAGGAAGAGTACAGTATTGATGCACATGACACAGCTTAACTGAGTTGCAGCCCTCAACATTCTTGCTACTGATTGTGGAAACATGAATGTAGAGAGTTTAGGCTCCTCTTTCCATCCCAATGCCTTTTGCCCCTTCCAAGACTCAGGACTGAACTACTCTGTTTCATCTCTATGGTTCTCATGAGTGTTTTAATAAGGCCAATTCATACCAATTCATCCACAAACAGTGTTTTAAATTTCTCATAAATAGTACTAGCATGGGTCAGTTTGGTATATCATTACTGTGTTTTATGTATCTTTGTTCATTCAAAGAGCTTTTGTTTACTCCTTTTAATGGTTTAATACTACCTTTGTATAAAAATAATCACAACATACCGTTCAATTCTTTAAAAGATTTTATTTATTTATTTGACAGACAAAGATCACAAGTAGGCTGTGGGGGGGGGTAGTGAAAACAGGCTCTCCACTGAGCAGAGAGCCTGATGTGGGGCTCGATCCCAGGACCCTGAGATCATGACCTTAGCCAAAGGCAGAGGCTTTAACCACTGAGCCACCCAGGCACCCCACATACTATTCAATTCTTTATGGGGTAAACTTTAACTTGCTTCCACATTCAGTTATTGTAGACATTGATAGAGTGGACATTTTGTTTATCAGAAATTTCTGGTTTTATACATAGCTATGGATTTGCCATATCAAAAATGTGCATAATTCAACTTTACTAAATGTTGATGATAGACCTCCAAAATTATCCATATTTATGCTTCCATCAGCAGCTTATGACAGTTCACATTACTACAGTCTCATGAAAATTTTATTTTGGATGACTTTTAAGTTTTTCTGTATCTGATGTGGGGCAATATCTCATTTTTAAAGCTGACATTTTGCTGATTACTGGTCTAATTAGGTGTTTATTAGAAATTCAGGTTTCTATGTATATAAAATTTTAAAAATTTCTTTCCCATTTTTTGTTAGATTATTTTTATTTTTCTAATTAATTAGAGGAGTTATTTATAAATTGTGAAAGCTCAGCTTTTGCTGGCTGTATATTTTAAAAATATCTTTCTGCTTTTGTGCTGATCTGTTTTCTGTGATTATGGTGTCAAGTCCAGGTCTATCCTGATTGGTCAGTCAGATGTCTCCCCCCTGCTGTCCTGAAAAATGAGGTACCACCACATTGACAGGGACAAAAAAAAAAAAAATCCATGCAGTAAAAACTTTAAAATGTATAAAGTGATTTTTATAAAATGAGAATATTTAAGGAAGATATAAATGTAAGAGTTTCTTAGCATGCTAGTTTCCTGAATTTTTAAAAATTTATTTTACACATATTGAATATGCAGTGTCAGGATTTTTAGATTCATGCTGAAATAAATTCCCAAATTTAATCATGTGATTAATATTTACTGAGCCCCTCTCATATTCCTGTTTCAGTGCTCCTCAATAAGGAAGGAGTCATATACCAATCATACCCAGTCCTTGCCTCATGACGCTATTAGTCTAAGAGATGGCTTAATTAAGTAGCGTGAGAGATATTAATAACATCTCAGAAGTATGTAAATATAAACTGAAGGGTCTATACATACCTACGGGTAATATGAGATCTGGTTTATTTGTATCCATCATGTTTTCAAGGCAACCTTTAGATTCAAAAACAAAAAATAAATCATAGAAAAGTAAAACAATCTTCACTGTTTAAAGTATATAGATCTTTGTAGGAATACTTAATTGCTTATAATCTTCTAGGTACTGCTGCATCAAATCATAAGGACAGCAGAAGAGCAAAAACTAAAAGATAAACAAGATATTTTAAATAAAAAAAATAATGTAGAACATCAAAATACTGTAGTAAAGTTTTATGTTCCAAAAACTGTATCCTTTCTTTTAATCAATTAAAAAGAGAAACAAAACCCCAAGTGCATAGATGCACTATAGCATTCCATTAAATTAAAAATATTTTTTAAATTTTTAATAGAGGACATGTCAATTTTATTTTTCTATATTGTTAATCTTCTTATGAGGATTTTTAGAATTTGTTTTTAATTCAGGGATATTCTATCTAAATCATAGTACACTATAATTTTCTCCAGATGAAAAGTATAATGAGATAGTTCACTTTAAGAAAGTCTCTATCTCTCTAATTTTGGTTATCATATTTATTAATTTCTGTGTTTGGATCACCTGGTCAGAGCTTCAGTGTTTTATTTGAAATCCAGGAAATCAAATGTAGCTGAAATTCTGAATAAAGTTTTCTGTAAGTTAAGGAAAGGAAAATGGTATAGAAGAGTGTGGGTTTCTATAGATATCCATCCAGCTGAAAAGCAAATTGAGATAGAAGCCCAAGATTCTTCTATTCACTGCTTCAACAAATACTTAATAAGCACTTATTATGAATCATATATTCAACTAAAACTTAAAAATATGTAATTTATACATACACTACACACTCACGTATACATTTCTTCAGAGCTCGTCGTGAATAAGCATATATTGATAGGCAAGGAAGAAAATAAAACAGCTGTGATAAAGGGGTACATGGTTTAGATAGAGGATAAAATGTAACACTGCTTGAATATTTTGCAATGTAGTATCTAGGCAGTGGAATCATGGGTATAATTCCTTAAGAAAGTGACAATGAATCAGTGATACTGTGAGTTTGCCTGGTATGGTAGATTAGATTATTACCCCAAGTCTTTACTCCCTTCTTCCTTTCTTTTTTAATTTTTTTTTTACTTTTTTAAGATTTTATTTATTCATTTGACAGAGAGAAAGAGGGGAAGAGGGAGAGCACAAGCAGGGGGAGAGGCAGGCAAAGGGAGAAGCAGGCTCCCCACTGAGCAAGGAGCCTGACGCAGGACTGGATCCCAGGACCCTGGGATCATGACCTGGGTCTAAAGGCAGACACTTAACCAACTGAGCCATCCAGGAATACTTTCACTCCTTTCTTGTAAAAAAAAAATCCCACATCATTTGCCATATGATTTTAAAGTGTCTCCAGGAGAGAATGCAAACCTTAAAGCCACACAACATTGATGAGGGTCTGGCCAGATGATCACTGTAGCCAATAATAGGATGTTCAGAGACATGGCATGAACTTCTGCTTAAAATTTGCTTTTGTAGCTTTAATTTTGAACTTCAGTTGAGTTCTTATCTTTCTACCATCTGCCTTGGAAAGAGCATGACCCAAAGGGCTGCAAATCCCAGAGTAAGTGTCTTGTGGAACACACCTAAACCAAATATGTACCCATTAGTGAGAAAGAGAAATGCTTGCAGTCCTATGCCACAGAGATTTGAATTTATTGTGAGGCATTATCATTGCAGAAATATAAAAAATATATGTCAACTATAACATCAGTGTTAGAGAAAATTCTGTAGTAAACAATGTGAGGAAAAAATCCAACATTGTAAAGGGTAGAGGAAGAAAAAAAAAATCCAGATAATAAAGTCTCAATGCCTATCATGAGATATAATAAACATAATTGTTAGTATTTACTGAATGCTTTTGCCATTTGCCAACATGGTTTCAAGTGCTTTAATATATAGCTAAGCATTATCTATTTTGATTAGTGTTTTCATTATATATCATTTTCCACCCTATTTAACATATCTTAGATTTATATAGAAGTCATAATAGTTAAAGGCAACATAAAATTGCTTTCTCTTTAAATCCACTATGACAACATTTTTCTTTTAGTTAGTGGTGTAATTCATTTATAACTACTCTAATTACTAATACATTTGTGTTTAAAAATACCGTTTTATTATATGTATTATGATTTTTCCTCTCCTATTTTTTTGGATTTTTTTTAATATTTTTCTTTTGGTTTACTTGTTAGTTATTAATTGTTTTACTTTTGGTTACTTTACATTGCTTTATTTATCTGAAGTGTATAAGATACAACCTTGACTCATGAAGGTAAAATAAAATTAGCATGTTTCCACATTGCAGAAATTGCAAATATATTAGAATTCTTAGAACACTTTGTTTCAAATGTTTCTCCATGCCTTTTGCTTTCTTGTGTGTATGTACTTTAATTAACATATACTTTAGTTAATTTAATATATATGACTATAATATATAAATACATACACACACACACAGTGTGGGGATTAAGGGCACCAACTCCAGTGCAATCAAAAACCTGCATATAACTTTTAACATCTCAAAAATTTTATTGAAAGCCGCTGATCAGAAGCCTTGCCAATATCATAAACAGTCATGTGACACATATTTTGTACATTATGTGTGTTATATATTGTATTCTTACAATAAAGTAACCTACATAAAAGAAAATATTAAGAAAAGCAAAAGGAGGAGAAAATACATTTACAATACTGTACTGTATTTATTGAAAGAAAATCTGCATACAAGTGGACCCACAGATTTCAAATCTGTGTTTTATTTGTATATACGTACATGTATTTAATACAGTGTATACATAAATATATATAAAGCTCTGTAAGAAATGAATAGTTCTTGTTGAGTTTTCTGATCTACCCAACACATCACTCCTCAAGCCTTCCTCTATCCCCATGGTTCTGTCATTGTTTTCCAACGCCAGAAAATCTTCCTGCAGCATTTCCTTTAATCAGAGCCTTACATAGCTGACTTCTCCCAGTTTTCCTTTCTGAGATTTTACTTTGTCTTCATTTATGAATGATATTTTCACAGGGTATTGAATTCTAGGTCAGCGTTTCAAAGATGTCACTCCATTGTCTGCTGCTTCTTTTGTTTCTTTGGGGGAGTCTTTGAAGGCAATTGCCTTTTGACTGGCTTCTGTAATTTTATTTTCTGGCTGCCTTTATAATCTGTCTTTGTCTTTGTTTCTGGCAGTTTTACCATGATATTTTGGTTTCTGGTTTGTTTTGTTTTGTTTTGCTTTTATCTCCCTTTTGGCTTGCTTTTAATTATTTTCTTGTTGCATGCTTGAGTATTTTTGCCTAAGACCCAGAAATTAGGTCTAGAACATTGCATGACAATTTAAAACTCGAATTGTGCTTTCTTCCAAAAACATTTGCTGAGAGAATCAGTTAAACAGATGTAGATACCTGAATGGAGACGGACATGATCCAAGCCTGGCTTCAATTACTCTGAGTCCTGGTCTACGTGCTGTTCCTCCAGTCTAACATGAATCACTTTAGGGTCCCAGTGGAAATTTTGGTGTGTGATCCAGGACCCTTCTCTCAAGTTGCCCTCGAATTCCAGTTTATGTTCTATCATCAGTCCTGTGCAAATATCTAAAATGTGGTAAATTCCTCAGTCTGTCCACATCAGATGACTTGAGCTTCTCAGAACCCCGACCCCTTAGAATGAATCCTTGAATGGCAAAGGAGAGTCAGAAGGCAGCCTCACCATCTTGAGCCTCCCTTCCCTCCAGGAGAGTGGACCTGTAGGCCTTCAGGGACATGAACTTCAAAATGAGCCATATTGTCTTCAAAATGCTATTTTTCAGTGTAGAGGTCTGTCCCATGGCTCATTTCCTTTTAGCTTTGGCCATGCAAATCAACAAATGCAAAATGTATAAAATCAACATAGAGCTGAGATAATGATAGACACACACTTCTATATTTTAGTGAGCTATTTATTACGTAGGGCCATGGAAGAGATATTCTTTTCCATTATAAAACTAAATTCAGGGGTTGCCTGGGTGGCTCAGTGAGTAAAAGCCTCTGCCTTTGGCTCAGGTCATGATCCCAGGGTGCTGGGATTGAGCCACGCATCAGACTCTCTGCTCGGCAGGGAGCCTGCTTCCTCCTCTCTCTCTGTCTGCCTCTCTGCCTACTTGTGATCTCTGTCTGTCAAATAAATAAATAAAACTTGAAAAAAAAAAAAACTAAATTCAGAATAAAGTATAGGACTTACACGGAGTGTTTTTAATATAAGCTACATTTAAAATCCTGGAATATACAATAGAAATTAAATGAATGGTGGTGGGAATAATGCAATTTTAACTGAAACCATGCTAGATCCAGACCTGGACAAACTAATTTCACAATCGTTTATTTCCAGGCTATCTCTAACACCAAACATCTGTTTCACAAATTGCTTTGTGACAAATGTATAGGTTAAGTGTATACCTGGCACAGAGTAAAGGCTTAGTAGCTATTAATGTAATTAATTCATGTTTGTTGGCTAAATGCAACCTCTCCTATTGCAAGCATCTTGTGTCTTAGTCTCACGCCTTGTTCTCAATTTATAGATTTAAGCTTAATTTCCACTTTATAGTTTTTCCTATAAAAAGTGCTTATTTAGTAAGTGTTAATTAAGGGACTTTGAGGATAATTTAAGTGAAAATAATAAGATTGTGTTGTATGGTATGTTGTATTAGGATGCTTTGGATTTAAGTAATAGAAAACATGGCTTCCTAAAAATAAAATATTAGAATGATAGAAAATAAGAAAACCTTAAAAATATAAATTTTATTATACCTCCTTTCAGGAAGGACATATAAACTATGTGAGAAAGGGATTGGTTGCTTTTAGGTCCTGGGGTCAGAATGACTCATCTTCTACTGTCTCTCACTCATGTTGAGCTTCACGCAGGATTCCCAGGAGAGAGGGACAAAATCTGACCGAACCTAGTTGAGCCATGTGACCTGTCAATAATATCTACTGTCATATGTATTGTACTGAAACTCAGCAATAGGGAATTGCGTAAGTAGTACATCTGAATATATATAACCACTGTCTTGGTCAATTCTGGCTGTTATAACAAAGCGTCATAGACTAGGTGACTTACAAAGAACAAATTTATTTCTCACAATTCTAGAGGCTGGGAGTCCAAAATCAGGGTGCCAGCATTGTCACTTCCTGATGAGAGCGCTCTCTTGGGTTGCTGGCCGTCATTGTGTCTTCACACAAGGGAAAGGGCGAAGGAAGCTTTCTGGGGTCTCTTTTAAAAGGCACTGATTCCCTTCATGAGAGCTCCATCATCATGATCTAATTACCTCCCAAGGTGGGTATTCCCAAGGATTTCCCAAGGAATACCCCCCTTGGCAATTACCTTGGGAATATTCCTTGGGAATATTCCTTGGGAATTACCACCCAAGGGAGGTATGCTCATTCCATTAGGCATGTTCAGGGATACCATCTCCATAACTTTATTCTGTTTAAATTCAAACTATTGTTCTATAAGATAATGTGTTTTATTCCAAGATAAGAGTAGCATGAAGCCCTATATGAGGAAGTCACATGGAGTGTCTCTTTTAATATATGTGGCATGGAAACCTGTCTGGTAGTTAATAGAATTAATAAATAAAATCCAATCTTAATATTCTGGGGGATATCGAAAACATGGTGAATCTTCTAGAGGCAACAGAGTATCACTGGAATCCTGAAATCATAATTGGTCAGATATGTAACCACTGGAGTAGTACTTAATTTCCTTAGGAATTATTTTCCTCATTTATAAAATGCTGACAGTAATAAAACCTATACCAGAGAACTATACAAAGAATTGAGGGAGATAATATTTTGAAGTTGAATGTTTGGTATATAGTAAGGACATAGGAAGTTACTATATCTAAGTTACATACTTAACTAATATTTAATTATCATATAATTTAAATTAATTGTTTAATTTTTTATATACTTAAATTAGCATTTATTACTAGTATAGTTGACTTACTAGTACTGACAGTTGCTCTGGTCACTGAGTGAGGCCATTGAACTCTTTTCTACTGGGAGTTATAGAATAATACACTTTACATTATAAATATCCTGTTCACACATTAGCACTACGTAGTTTCAAGCAGAGATGAAATTCTGCAGCTTAGGTCCATCAAGCTGAAATGTTTGGTTCTCTAATAGAAGTGCACAGAGCTCACATGTGAGATCACATTTTCTAATTCTCTTACTGGACAAGGCTATCAGATGCATGTCATCATGGGACACCAACTTGATATTTGTGCTCCATGGGGTTTTTAATGGATGTACAGCCCTAATAAAGCAGTGTGGCCCATATTACAGGTGAAATAGGTAGAAACAAATTAACTATTAAGTATCAAGAGCAGTTGCTTCTGTAAGGCAATGAAAATGTAAAAAGATACCAGCTTTAGGTACAAGACCAGTATTTGAACCCACAATGAAGGTTCTAAACACCAGTAACTCATTGAATCCGGTGAACTATTTGATATCTGACAACTTTAAGGTAGTGTTAAACCACAGGAAATTGAAACATTAAACTTTCTGGTAGTTACAAGCCATGATGGCCCTAACAAATCAACACAGGATATTTCAAATAACATATAATAGCTCATAATTCGTATACCTGAAAGTCGAAGGAGCAGAGGCTTTTGTTGCTGCTTGTGTTTTAATGGTCTCCATGTTCTCTTATCCGTTCGCACTGTACATTGAAATGTGTGTAGCTACTGCATACTTAACCGCATGAGGAGGGAGATTTTGAGAAATTAATACATTAGAAGCCAAATTGTTTTATAATGTAGGTGATCTCAGGTGAAAGTTATGCTTAAAAAGATTTCTGTTTTTATTCTATTTTATTCTAAGATAAACTCGGTGTCTTCTGAAATCCACACAATAAAAAACAGATTGCATTTCCTAAAACTAGGTGCACAGATCTATAAATAAATGTCTCGGGAGACAATTTTTGTATAATAGAGTCATTTAAAAAAAGAAAAGGATGTTCTATGCATCATCTCCCTCTACCACAGAAATGTTCCTCCATCTGAATACTTTATTATTATTGTTTTAACATTAATAATAATATTATTATTATCAGCATCTTATGTAGTAAAGTTTTATAACTGATGGAACCTGAAATATTTTGATAGAAATTATCCAGTTTTGTTTTATGTTAATTACAGAAAAGCATGACTTATGTACTATATCTCATAATCTAATGTTATAAAATTTCAGTAACTATGATTAGATTCCTATGCGAACCATGCCTAAAACTTAAAGACACTTTTCTGCTCAAATTATATGTCACACCCTTGAAAACTCATTTAAAGTATTTTTCTTCTTCCGTTCTGTTGTCTCTTTCATACAAGGCCTTGGGGATAATAACTGAAGAGCGAGTTCTTTATTCATTTATTTATTTATTGCTACACTTTACATAAGAGGTTTAGGGTTTTAGAGCATAATAGTTTGGGGTTTTCTGGCACTCATTCTATTTTTTCTGACACTTAATCTGCTATTTAGCAAGAAAGAGATATAGAAACAAGCTTTCAGAAAATGCTTTAGGCAGGTAAAAAGGAAATAGCAGGGAATTTTTTTTCTATGATTGAAATTGGTAGAAGAATTCTCAAACAACAGTGTATACAGGGTGGTGAGAAAATATGTACTTAATTTTAAGACTATTATTTGCAACATATTCATTTCTTATAAATGAATATTTTAGAATATTTTTATTATTCACACATTTAAAACCAACTGTAGTATACATTTTTGTATGACAGAATGAAAAATATTGCCTCATGGTCTTCAATATGTCTTTGAATATTAATTTTAAGGGGGGATATTTTCAATAAATAAGACAAAAAGGAAAACATTCAGAAGTAATGAGTAATAATTTTTGTGTCAGAAAATACCACATTATTTTTAACTATACAGAGCCAAGTACCATTACTAAAAAAAATAAAACTTTAGAAAGCAGATTGCCCTTATGAATATTTATCAGCACATTTAATGAAATGTTTGTTTAATAAAAAATAAAATAGTTTATGTCAATGAATATTGAATCTTTCAACTTTGCAAATAATTACCTTTTAAAATATCTTAAAGCCAATCAAGGGACTTTCTGCAAAATTCCGTTGTCTATTTGCAGTCAGTAACAAATATTTTTTCAACCACTTTAAACATTAGCAATGCTTCTTGGATATAAATACTCACATTAAAATAAATAGAGTGATTGATTTTAGTGAAGGGGCCACATTTGAATAGCACAAAATTCAGCTCACGAGTGTAAGAGCTCTTTGGTCATAAGAAATGCACGTGAAGCACATAGCCCTGGGGCAAGCAGCTTTTTAGTGGCCCTGTTGAGAAAACAGAATTTAATCAGTTAAGGTAGCTGTGTGCACCTGGGCATTTTGGAAGACCTGTGGAAGAAGTCCCATCACTGGGGAAGAGCGTGTTAGGTAGAGACGTACGGCAGAGAATGGTTGAGAAAGGAAGCAAGATGGCCCCAAGCAAATAAAACAAATACAGTTTTTACCTAACATAACAATCACAAGATCGCCAAAGCTAGCAGGTTTACAAGAATTGTTTATCATGAAAATAAGAACTTCTAACATTATTAACGTATCTGTATCAGGGATCACCTATTTTTAGACATTGGTATTAAAAAAGTCAGCATAGAGTTGGTTTATAAAGTCTAACTTAGATTGGAGGGGTCAAGCTGCACTGATTGAAAGACCTATGTAATTAGACAGGGTGACCTTGTGTTCTCTGGTTTCGGGGTGCTCATTTGGGTTTGCTGACTGAGACACATGTGCACTTAATCTCCACACAGGCAGCAAAGGAGTTTTCTGTTTTGTTTCTCCTCAGTCTCCTTGGCCTCGGGCTCTCTGGAGCCTTCACTTCACACGACCATTAGCTCCTTGAGCCACAGTAGTTCTTCAGTTTCTGTGACAACATCCCCTTCAATTTGCCTCTTACCTTTCTAGTCACTTCTCTCCTATCTTTCTTGTTTTCTTGTCTCTCCTTGACCCCTGAGACCTTTTAGCTTCTGTTTTGTTCTGTTCCTATTTTTGTTTTGCAGTTTATAAATTTTTGTTTGTTTTCAGGCCTCAGTTCTCATATAATGGGCAAACATTGCACCAGACATGGGCAATGTTCTTTACATAAATGAAATCATACTTATTTTCTCTTTTGTGTCTGGTTCATTTTGTTCAATATCATATTTGGGATATCTGCTTCTATTATTGCTAATATGCAGTTGTAGATCATTTGTTTTGATTAATATATGGTATTCCGTTCTGGGAAAAATAGTCCATATTATTGTTGGGCATTTGGAGAATTTGCAATTTTATGGCTACTCTGAATATTACTGCTATGGACAGTCATACATATGCTTTATGGTAAACACATGTTTTTACATGTAGTTCTATATCTCCTTGTGGGATTTCTCATTCACATATTCTGCTTTAGTAGAGACAGCCAGAGAGCCTTCCAATGTGGTTACACATCTGCCCACCACCAAAAGAAGAGAATTTCGGCTTTTCCACCTCCTCCCCAAACTTGGCATTGACTTTCTTTTTCATTTTGCCACTCTGATGAATGGTTGGTGGTACCTAATTGTATTTTCGATTTCCCTTTACCTCATAACTATATTAACCCTCTTGTCTTTTGTCTGTGTCCATATTTGGGTTTTTTATCTTTTTCTCATTCATTTGTTGAAATTCTTTGTATAGTCTGGATATACTCAGCTGGAAACAAAGCAGCATCATTGTCTTTAAGTTATACCTTACTTTTTACTCTTCCAGTTGAGTCTTTTGATAAGAGAAGTTGTTAACCTTAATGCAGTGCAATTTATCAATTGTTTTTCTTTTCAGTTTAGCACTTTATTTTCTGCTTAAGAACACTTTGCCTATTCCAAGACCATAAAAATATTGTATTTTCCTCTAAGTCATAATTATTTACTTATTACACCCAGGTCTAATTCCATCTTGAATTATTTTTTTGTGTATGATAGGAAGTAGTGGCCAAGATTTTTTTTTTAGCCAGTATGGATATCTGATTGGTTTTTTTGCCCTATTTATTGAGAAAACCATCATTCCCTTATAGCACTGAATTGTCAACTTCATCATTAATCAGGACTGACATATAAAGTCCTCTTCCTTAGAACTGGAGAGTGTTAGTTTAAGAACTCACATTTAATTATGTCACAAAGTATAGTCTGAAGGGTAGATCTAATTGAGAAAACACACAAGTAAGGGACATAACCCACAGAACACATAGCATGATGGTAATTGGAGTGGGGCAGAGTGGAAAGATGGATGTTATGTATTTAAACCACAATTCCAATCTGATTTAAGAACTAGGCAAATACAGGACATGAGCAAGGAGTTCAATAAAAAAATTCAGCAGTAAGTAATTTCAAGATTAGCATAGCAAATGAGAAAAGTTGATTTTAAAATATTAAATGAGCATGAAAAGTTTTATATATATTGTGTGTAAGTTTCTGGTAAATAGGATAAGGGGGTTGTCCAGGCACAATTTGAAAATGCAATGCCCTGAACTCAAATTAGAAATCATTTGCATAGAGATGATTATTGAATTCTTGAGAGTGGAGGAAATTCTGAAATTAGGGAATAAATACAGTAAAACAAGAATATCAATATAACCATTCTTGTATTCATTCATTCTTCACAAAGAATAATTAATACAGTCAAGTTTTACTGCCATGAGGATGGTTATATGTTACCTATTAATCAAAAATCAATTAAGGATTATTTTATTTTCCATTTCATATTTGCCACATAAACCATTATGCATATATCAGTATGCATGATTATAAAAAAAAGGGAAAGAGTCTAGAAAACTAGCATATCATTTACATTTCAAATCTAATTCTATTTATTACAACCTTGCCAGTGAAAAACAACACCACCAATAATGACAAAAAGTATTTTGCTTGCTATCCTTCTTAGAAGAAATTGAACTGAAAATATTTCCATTCCTTGAGTAACTTGTAGCTTATGGGATTGATGTTCGCATTATTAGGGCAGGCAGCTGCTCTATTAATGTGATTTAAGGAAATCTAAGGAAGTCTCCCTTGAATAAATTAACTCCCAGTTGGATCTTTTTAAGTTTCCAGCATTAGTGGTTTTCCCTGTGGTCTTTTTATAGGAGATGTACACAGAGAGTTAGGCATTACATTTCCTTGGAGATGTAACACATTATCTAGCTAATGAATTAATAGAGAACAATTGGTTGCATTTACTACCACTATCCACATTTGTACATTAGATAGATGGATTCTGCAGGGAGCACTAAAGTAGAAAACTGGGAAACATAAGCAACAAGAAAAAGTAAGAAAGTCAGAGAATTAAAAGGCAATATTTTTCATCTGGATTTTGAACTTGTGGCATGAAAGGTCATGTAAAGAGAAATGAAACTGTGCCTTCATGTATGTGTATGTACAAACACATGTACACATGTATAGATTTGTTTATGATCCTTTCTTTGTACTAGGTGTACTGAAATAAAATGTTATTTATTTTCTCAACATATTATAAAATTTATGATATTTTAATTCACCCAAAACTTTGCAGTTTCTAGGTATGTATAAATAAGGTACAATTTGCATGGATTTATAAGTTGTACACTAAGTTGTAATCTAAAACATAAATCCAGCAAGCAATTATATAAATCTTTCCTTATACAATTTTTCTTGATTAACTCTATTGTTTTTTTAATCTTTTTTTTTTTTCCCTTTAGATTTAGTGAAGATTTTCAGCTCTGGTCAAATGTACCTCCTTATATTAATTTCATAGTTCTTCTTAAAATAATACTCTGTTCAAAGAAAATGGATAACAGGGGTGCCTGGGTGGCTCAGTGGTTTAAAGCCTCTGCCTTCAGCTTAGGTCAGCATCCCAGGGTCCTGAGACCGAGTCCCACATCATCCCTTCTGCTCTGCAGGGGGCCTGCTTCCCCCCCGCCCCCCACACCCTTTCTCTCTGCCAACATCACTGCCTACTTGTTGTCTCTCTCTCTCAAATAAATAAAATCTTAAAAAAAAAAAAAAAAAGGAAATGGATAACAATAAATCATTTAATGGTTTGGCACTTTTACTTAGAGGAATATTATGACAAACTTTAATTTTTTTAAAAAGATGTTATTTACTTATTTGCCACAGAGAGAAGGAGAGAGAAAGAGAGAAAGAACACAAGCATGGGGAGCAGCAAAGGCAGACTCCCTGCTGAGCAGGGAGCATGATGTGGGACTCGGACCCAGGACCCTGGCATCATGACGTGAGCCAGTTAGACTCTTAACTGACTGAGCCATCCAGACACACTGAGAAATTCTAAAATTTTACACCTAACATAAAATGTCTCATTTTGCTGAATGTAAAAGAGATTTTTCTCCTCTTCATACATTTCTATACAGTATTCTGAGAAAACAAAACAAAATACTTGTCTACACCATATTTTCCTATTGTTTCAATGTTCATTTATTATAATGTCGTTTGGGGCTTTTTTGTTTGTTTGTTTTGTTTTATTTTGTTTTTTCTTATTTCTTCTTTCTCTACTAGAACTTATAATTTTGAAGGACCAGATTGTGGGTTTGGTTTACTACCTCTCTTCATCTATACTTTCTTCCTATAAGGACCCATAAAGGCAAATGGTCTTAAAAGATCTCTGTTGATCACAACCCCCAAATGTATATGCAGACTTTTGAACTCCCTCTTGATCTATAAATATTTATCTCTGCCTGTTTGTAATATCTACTCAGATGTCAAAATTGAAGACTCCTTAGAGCTCTCTACATTTTCCACACCTTCAACTGCCACCTTCCTCTCGATCTTCCTTCCCCATTATAGTACTCCAAGCCATCACCCTGCAAGATACCAACCCCCCATACCCTGCCAAATTTCCCTTTTAATGTGCCTTATCCCTTTTTCCTACAATCCAATTAGCAGTTCCTGTTGGAAACCTCTCACATAACAATGTCTCATCATTCCCTCTGCTTTTTCTTTTACCCAAAACTTCATTGCCTCCAATGTACACTGTTGTGGTGTCCTGTTACCTGTTGTGTTTGTTTCACCCTTTTTTTATGTAGCAGCATGATGCCAGAAAAGCAAATAACTAACTAACTAAATAACTAAATAAATACATAAATAAATGTTAGGTAGCAAAGATAATAATGTTTGATGGTAGAAGAATTAATTTTGTGCCATGATGAAATATTTGGATATATTCCTGCCTGTGTTAAATTGACAAGCAAATAATAAATCTTAAATTAAGAAGAACTTGCAACTTTGAGGGTAATATGTGGAAGACAGAATTTTAGCACCATTGGAAACTTCAGTCAATTTATACTACAAGGTACAATGAGAAAGGGAGACTCTGAGAAAGAAGGAAGGAAGGAAGGGAGGGAGGGAGAAAGGGAGGAAGCAAGAAAGAAGAGAAGAGGGAAGGGGAAGGGAGGGAGGGAGGGGAGAGGGAAGAAGGAAGGAAGGAAAGGAAAGAATGGAAGAAAAAAAAGAAAGAAGGAAGGAGGGAAGAAAGGAGAGAGGGAGGAAGGGAGGTCCAGTTTGGAAATAGATATGATGGAAAGGAAGTAGAGTCAGTCTAGATATGCAGGATTGTAAAAAGATAAATTCTTATCTTCATTCAGTAAAAAATTAAACTGAGAATGTGTTTGAGCCTTGTGACTAAGCCTTATGACAGGATCCAAAAATCATATGGCCATTATACCCACTGATAAAACTTCTGAAGGGATTGATTGTTTTCAGTAATTTTTTTCCCTCTTTTTCTCTCTCTTTAATATAGCTGATTAAAGATAGCATCCTATATCTTTGTGTCAGGTGTAATATGAAAGAAATAATCTGAAACAATGGACATTTGGGACTATGGAACAGACTCTCAATATTCTACCCATATCCCACTTGTCATTAGTATTTTACACCCTGGCTCATCTCTCAATTGTCAGCACCTCACTGGAGGCCCTGGAATCCCCTCATATCCCTGTGTGAGTCAGGCCAGACGTGGGAGAATTAGCAGCCTATATACAACAACATACAATGACTTGTGCACCACTGTTCCGACTTGTTGCTTCTCAGCATGAATGACTCTTGAAGAGCAAGTTGGATACCATTTCTCAGGTTTCTTCAAGAGGATGAAGCTGCAGTTGTAAATTTCCCCATTAGATAAACTCGTACTTGCTTCTGTCCTTATATATCTCACTTACTGCCCTGTTGTTATTTCCGGGGACACCAACCTAATAAACTACAATCTTTTCATTAAGGTTTGCTTCTGGGAAATTTCAAACTATGGCAATTGGTATAGGAAATACTCTAAGAGATCTGAATGTCATGATAAAATTATGGAATTTAGTCTCTTGACAGCCAGATAACAACAAAAGACATATGACTGGTAGTAAGTGAGATGGCAAATTCTATAACATTACAATTATTAAAACTCTCCCATGTGGCGAGTTGAGGACGAACTTGTGACAAATTGGGTTCTGATACACCCAGGTCAGTATGTACTGGATTGTGTGCCATGTCCAACCTTTGAGAAAAAAGGGAGCAATGTGAATAATATGAACCTATTGATTTTTTTCCCAAAGATTTATTTATTTATTTATTTATTTATGAGACAGAGTGTGCAAGCAGGGGAAGGAGCAGAGGGAGAGGGACAAGCAGACTCTGTGTTGAGCTCAGAGACAGATGCGGGCAGGATCCCACAACCTGAGATCATGACCTGAACCATAATCAAGAGTCTGGTGCTTACCCAATTGAGCAGCCAGGCGCCCTGAATCTAATTGATTTTAAGTCAAATGCTGAAATTAAGTATGGAAAAAGAGCAATATTGAGGCTCTGATGTGTTGGTGATCTCCTCCACAAAATTTTTGTGTTTGTCCTTGATTTTACCTGGCGGTTTGGGAGAAAAGCCAGGAAGTTAGGCTACAAGTATACCAGATTCATGCAATCAACAAGAGATACAGTTTTGGATTTGGATTTCAGTCTTCATGAGAGTTTGTGCAACTTCTCAACCACACAGTACATCTTGTAAATCAGCAAAGTTCTCCAGAGGATACAGTGGTTGAACTTACCTTTAACATTTCTTCTTTTCAGACTCTTCCTTTTGGAACTCTTCATTTTCTTGGAAGCACCCTGATGAATTCAAAGATATATTCTGTATATTCTACATAATATATAATTATTAGTGTATAAATAAACTATAAATATAAGACTTTTCATAGTTACACCATTTTTAAATATAATTTTTATTTGATAGATATGAATATTTCATCTATTCCTTTTTTGCAAGATCAAGCAATTAATACCCAATATTAATAAATATTTCTTTCTTAGCTAAGACATTTCAGGTATTTTAAAAACAAAATTATGAGTTATATTTTGACTAATACATATAAATTTTTTAAAAAACTTTATTGAAGCATAAGATTAATGAATGGGTATAATATTTGCCAAACACGACCTTTTCCTTTAAAGTGTCCCACCTGGTGTTAATACCAATCAAGCTACTGTAACAAAGGTAAATCTGAAAAACAAGGTATGTCTGGTATTATTTGTCCTGCAGTTATAGTGTTAAAGTTTATACTTATGTGCCGCTTTGGTTTTGAGTGCATCACTCCCCCATACAGCTGAAATATTTTCCTTATAAGAAGAAAACTATTTTAAACGAGCACATATTTCTTGGAAATTACCACAGACTATACTGATAATTTTTTTACTTGAAAAATGCATGTTTATATTTTTTGGCATGGCTCACAATGTAATTAAAAAAGTGACTTGGGGTTCATAAATGACAGACCATCCCAAATGATCTAATTCTGCAGTTGGTTATGGTGAATTTTCCTCTTCCCTTGCAAAAGTAAAGAAAAAGAAGTAGGATAATTCTGAGGTTGTTCTGACCGTTTGTGCTGTCATATGGACAAAATCCCAATTCTTTTGAATTTGGGCTCCAATTTTTCACCCCAAATTCTTTCATATTCTTAAAAGAGTTTGAGACTAGATATTTTAGGTGAATTGGTTAGGTGTCATTAAAAATTAAATTTTCATAAAAAACCAAAATATTTCTATGCTATTCCCTGTTGTGTGAATGCAACTGTATTGATTACCTCTTAAATTAGAATATTATGGGTGCTTGGGTGACTCAGTCTGTTAAGCATCTGCCTTCAGCTCAGGTCATAATCCCAGAGTCCTGGGATCACGCCCCATATTGGGCTCCCTGCTTCTTGGGAAGCCTCCTTCTCTCTCTCACTCTCCCATTGCTTGTGTTCCCTCTCTCACTGTGTCTCTCTGTGTCAAATAAACAAAATCTTAAAAAAAAAATTAGATCATTAAAAAATTTTATCTTTTAGCTACTTACATTTATTATTTTATTTTGCCTTGAAGAACTAGTATGAAAAGATGGAGATAGTATTTGTTAGAAATAAGATTTTTGGGGACGCCTGGGTGTCTCAGTTGGTTACTCGGATGCCTTCCGCTCAGGTCATGATTCCAGTGTCGTGGGATCGAGTCCCACATTGGGCTCCTTGCTCGGCTTCCTGCTTCTCCCTCTGCCTCTGCCTGCCTCTCTGTCTGCCTGTGGTCACGCGCTCTCTCTCTAACAAATAAATAAATAAAATCTTAAAAAAAAGAAAAAAGAAAAAACAAAGAAAGAAGATTTGGGGGGCACCTGGGTGTCTCAGTGTGTTGAGTGTCCAACTCTTGGTTTCAGTTCAAATCATGATCTTGGGGGCCTGAGATGGAGTCCCGCCATTAGGCTCTGCACTTATTGCAGAGCCTGCTTGATATTCTCTCTCTCCCCCTCTCCCTCTGCCCTTACTCCCACTTTCTCTCTTTCTCTCAAATCAGTAAATAAATCTTTAAAAAAAAGAAGTAATATTTTCATAAATTGCTTTTTTTTACTATTATTGATTGATATTTAGAATAGATATTTGAATTTTAAGTTGGAAATCTTTTTTTTTTTTTAATTTTTTAATTTTTTATAAACATATATTTTTATCCCCAGGGGTACAGGTCTGTGAATCGCCAGGTTTACACACTTCACAACACTCACCAAAGCACATACCCTCCCCAATGTCCATAACCCCACCCCCCTTCTCTCAACTCCCCTCCCCCCAGCAACCCTCAGTTTGTTTTGTGAGGTTAAGAGTCACTTATGGTTTGTCTCCCTCCCAGTCCCATCTTGTTTCTTTTATTCTTCTCCTACCCACTTACGCCCCCATGTTGCATCACCACTTCCTCATATCAGGGAGATCATATGATAGTTGTCTTTCTCCGCTTGACTTATTTCGCTGAGCATGATACACTCTAGTTCCATCCATGTTGTCGCAAAAGGCAAGATTTCATTTCTTTTGATGGCTGCATAGTATTCCATTGTGTATATATACCACATCTTCTTGATCCATTCATCTGTTGATGGACATCTAGGTTCTTTCCATACTTTGGCTATTGTGGACATTGCTGCTATAAACATTCGGGTACACGTGCCCCTTTGGATCACTATGTTTGAATCTTTAGGGTAAATACCCAGTAGTGCAATTGCTGGGTCATAGGGCAGTTCTATTTTCAACATTTTGAGGAACCTCCATGCTGTTTTCCAGAGTTGTTGCACCAGCTTGCATTCCCACCAACAGTGTAGGAGGGTTCCCCTTTCTCCGCATCCTCGCCAGCATCTGTCATTTCCTGACTTGTTGATTTTAGCCATTCTGACTGGTGTGAGGTGATATCTCATTGTGGTTTTGATTTGTATTTCCCTGATGCCGAGTGATACGGAGCACTTTTTCATTCGACCTCAGCCGCAGCAACATCTTCCTAGGAACATCGCCAAAGGCAAGGGAACAAGGGCAAAAATGAACTATTGGGATTTCATCAAGATCAAACGCTTTTGCACAGCAAAGGAAACAGTTAACAAAATCAAAAGACGACTGACAGAATGGGAGAAGATAATCGCAAACGACATATCAGATAAAGGACTAGTGTCCAAAATCTATAAAGATCTTGGCAAACTCAACACCCAAAGAACAAATAATCCAATCAAGAAATGGGCAGAGGACATGAACAGACATTTCTGCAAAGAAGACATCCAGATGGCCAACAGACACATGATTAAGTTGGAAATCTTATTGTAAATTATTCAAATGGACTTGATAAAAATACAATTGTATTACATCTAGTCATACAATCCTTTTTCTTATGGAAATCTCAGAGGTCAATATTAAAGGGAAGTTTTGAGGTACACATTTAAATTTCATTGTCTGTACATATTTATGAGATTTATCAAAGATACATATATTTTACTGTTACTTTCTGTTTACACTAATGAAGATAAACATTAGTGGGAATCATATGTACTGAGGGGTGAGCTTTCACTGATTCTTAGCTGACATTCTAAGATATAGGAATAGGGAAATTTTCTTAAATAGAAGATCCTGATAGAAGTATGAAAAATAAATTATATAATGATAACTTTCATTTATAAAATCACCCCTTTCATATTTCTAATTTTTGCCTTTTGGAGTACCACCACTTCGTCCTTTACAAAGATTTGTCATAAATAACTACTACTTGGAGTATAAATTTTCTAATTTCCTGAGGAGCAATTTGGGAATCGCTATTATTATTAAAAAGCATTCAAATTCAACATTTAGATATTTAATTTATAGGCATCATCAAAAATACTCATAAAGTTTTCTTGTGTAACAACATTGTAGGGTTAATAGATAACATCTTGAAAATAAAACAGGGTATAGCAAATACTGATATATCCATACGATACGTATGAGTTTCCTGGGGCTGCTGTAACAAACTCACAAACCACATGGCTTAAAACAGCAGAGATTTATTCTCTCGCATTTCTGGAGCCCAGAATTCCAAAATCAATACATTGGCACAAAGTGGTCCTCCCAGTGGCTCTGAGAGAGAACCTATTCCAGGCTCCCCTCCTACCTTCTGGGGGAAGCTGCAATCCTTAAGCCCCCTTGATTTGTGCATGGAGGACTCCACCAATCTCAGCTGCAGTGTTCACAACACATCCTCTTTTGTGAGTCTCCTTGTCTTCTTCTTCCTCCTAGGACATGTATCTCTGGATTTAGATCCCACTCAGTAAATCTCTCCTCTCAAGATCCTTAACTAAATGATGTCTATAAAACTCCTTTAACAAATAATATCATATTCACCAGACATATATGAGGGGGATGCTATTGTTCAATTTTTACAGATAAGACGTAATACAGCTTTTAAAGTTTTTGAGTAATACTAACAATATGGCAAAGTGTGTACTGTAGAATATTCCACTAAAAATGGATATACATTGTGGAGTTATTTCAAATACCAATGTGTGTGTATAATATATTATGCAGTATTTTACATATAAATTATTGAAAAACAATAAAAGAAATGATAGTAATGAAAACTGATCTCAGGACAGTGGGGATTACAGTTGTATTTTTATTTTCCTTGGTGTTTTCCTGTTTTCCAAGTTCTACAGATGATCATGACTTACTTTTATAATGATATGTTATAAATCAATGAACTGCTATATATTTTAGCATTATTCGCTATACTTATTTTATTAATTTTCTTAATTTGAAAAATAAAGCAAACATTTATATAGCATAATATGCTTAATTGTGATCACAACCAGAATTGTTACAAGAAAAGACTAGAAACAGAAATTTTCATGTGTCTTGGGAGCACTTTGAGCTATATTAGTCCCTACAACTTAATTCTCTTTAAATGGACCCTATTTTTTTAGGTCCTGTTTGAAAATTAGAAGCCTTGTTATAGCTATTTGCAATTAATTTTTTGGTTCAACAAAAATACTGTATTTTTGGTTGTGAATGTATGGTGTATGGTGTACATACCATACACACATTACACTGTACGGTGAAAGTTGAATATTTCTTTCCATTTCGACCAAACATAAAACTACTTTTTGGATTTTGGATGATTCTAGTAAATCTGGCTTTTCTCAGGAAGAAGCATTTATGTAATATGAAGTTCATCTTCACTTTGGTAATTTGTATAGAGTTATTTCTTTACAAACCTTCCTGAATACCAACCAAAAGTTGAAAAACTAAGGTCAAGTCCAGTTTTTGTAGATTATAGGATACTTGACCTTGGGTCACTCTTCTCTTGATTAACAAAACAGCAATAATGTTTGCTACAATTTTCAGGGCTGGATATGTAACATTATCCTCCAGTTTGAATTCAACACAGAAGTATGAGATGGGGACAAAGGTTGAAGAAATTGTAATTTATGATAATGATAAAACTAATTGGATAAAAGAGGTTTAGAAATTCTGTCAAATGAATGTGCTAACAATTTCTCCTGAGTTAAAGTCAACTGTATCCCATCTTACAGGTCTCCCCAAGGCAAAGCCTGATCCAGCACATTTACATGTTAGAAGAAGAGTAGAACACACTCTGTTAGAAAGTTGGCAGAGAACAAAGAGAGAAGTTGGAAACCAACTGCTAGAGAATGGAGTTTCCTCTCAGTCAGGCTCCCATACCAGAGAAGCCATCTCTTGCTCTGGAAGGTCAATGGTGGAGTATAGAAGAGCAGAAGTACAACTCCCACCCTTGCCTTTCTTTCTCTTTCCTTTTATTTCCTTCCCATGGAAATATAAAATGTGAGCCATAAACATTCTTCTTCCTGTAGGATTGGCTACTCATGCCCCTGAGGTGAATGTGAGGATCTGGTAAAAGCTTAGTTTGGCTTCCCGCCATTCATTACCAACCACATAAAATGATGACCGTAATCCACCAAATACACATTTCTAAAATAAACATTGCCTGTCAATAATTTTATGTTTTCTCCATATTATTCTCTCATTATTCCCATTTGATATTTTCCTTTTCTGTTACAGCTTTGTCCATTTTCTTCACATTATACAAGCAAATTTAATTCTTGTCTTTTATTTCCAGATAATTCTCTTTCCATCTTTGTAGTAAAATGCAACCGGCTAATATTTGAATTCTGAGTGGTTATGGCCAGTACCCACTGGTTGTTAAATACTTTAACTATCTCCCCTACTTATTTATTATGTTAAATACATTAACTATCTCCCCTACTTATTTCATTACACATTGTGATATTTTAATAATTAAGTTAATTAAAAGTACCTTAAGCCTGGGCTTTGACTTATATCTATGATGTATCTGTGTGTGTGTGTGTGCTTATCACTATGCATAATATGCTTGTGTTATATAATACAAAATCCTTCATAAAATACAAAGTTATACATAATACTAAGGCATTTAGCATTTAAACCCACCTGAAATGGAACATCATTGATTATTTTTTTTTTAATTATTATTTTTTTAAAGATTTTTTACTTATTTATTTGACAGAGAGAGATCAAAGTAGGCAGAGAGGCAGGCAGAGAGAGAGAGAGGAGGAAGCAGGCTCCCCGCTGAGCAGAGAGCCCGATGCGGGACTCAATCCCAGGACCTTGAGATCATGACCTGAGCCTAAGGCAGCGGCTTAACCCACTGAGCCACCCAGGCGCCCCATCATTGATTATTTTAAAGAAAACAAACTCCAAATAATACAGAGTAGTTTAAAACATTCTCAGTCCAGGACTTAAGGGGGGAAAAGAATTGTACACATACACACACACACACACACACACACACACACACTATTTCTTATGTATTTTCCATAACTAGTTTTCAAACTCATAAAAAATATATTTAGGCTAATGACCTACAACAGAAGAACTGGAAAACAGATTACTAACCTCTCTCTCCTTCCTTTAGTTTACTTTTAACAAATACCAGTAGATCTATTACATTAGGTAAGCTGATAGCATTCTCTCTTTTTTGTTTCTCCATCTCAACTCACATATGCAAAGGTCTTTGCTAAATATGTTTAATATTTTCTGAACTTATTTTTTTTCATATTATGGATTCAAGATCTATTACGCCCCTCATCTCTTCTCCTCGGCCTCTGTCCACCATGTTCTAAATGAGACAAAACCTCTCCTTGGGGTACCTGGGTGGCTCAGTGGGTTAAAGCCTCTGCTTTCAGCTCAGGTCATGATCCCAGCATCTTGGGATGGAGCCCTGCAAACAGGATCTCTGCTCTGCAGGGAGCCTGCTTCCTCTTCTCTCTCTGCCTTCCTCTCTGCCTACTTGTGATCTCTGTCAAATAAATAAATAAAATCTTAAAAAAAAAAAATCTTCTCCTAAATACTATACATTGTTATCACTTTTATTACTCATGTCAATTAGCAGAAAGATTTATACAGAAAATCAGTCTTGCTTTCAGAAATCCTGAACAAGAAAAGTAGTTAGCAATGGGTACCAGGAGTGATAGACAGAATCTGGGGGTACTTTTAAAGACAAGATTTGATACAAACCAAATGTTTTAATTTAAAAAGACATATCACAAAACATTCCCCAAGATGTGACCCACTGGCTCCCCACATCATAATTACCAGCAAAACAATTGTTAAATATGCAGATTAGTGGGCCTCTCTGGAAAACTGAGTTTAGGGGATTGGATCCTAAGGATCTGCATTTTTCAGACTGATCTGGTTAATGTTTGTACTTAAGTAAGTCTGAAAACCACCATTTGGTGGGCACTTTGGCCACATATTTCTCAGTTTCTCAAGGTTTCCTCTATCAGGCTGTCTTAAAATCAACTCTCCATTGTTTGTGAACGGGATGAATTCTACATTCTGTTGACGACTCCAGCTTTCCATTTAATTTTAGTACAACTTGTTTCTGACAGTGATGAAACTGTTAAAGTCTAAAAATGATTAATAAGACATTTTCAGAAAGTAGGGGCTTAAAATTCTTGACTCAGACCTCATTCTGTAATCCATTAGCTCTGTCTGGAACTTGACACTTGCTGAGCTTCCTGAGGGATTTCCACCCCTGGGTCTATCAGCACATTGTTATAAATGCCTTGTGCTTAGGAAGGAGATTTCTGAGAAAGCTTTCAACCTTATTATGCTAATGTAAATCTTGGCCTACACATAGGGATTCTATCATTCTGTCCTTAGTTGTCTTCTTTAGACTTTTCAAATAATAACATTTACAATTGCTAGAACAAATGGCACTCTGTGATTCAGGAGTCCTCTGCCTATCTTTCAACATGGTTACAAGTGTTATTTGGCAACCTAATTTGTCTTTAATCCAGTTTTAATATTATCCCTCATAATGAAGTCTCAACACAGACAATAGTTTTAGCTCTGTAACTCCAGTATAACAAAGTTTCTATAAGGTATAGAACAGTTTCTATTAAGTACAACTGTGTTAAAATATGTGTGTGTGTGTGTGTGTGTGTGTGTGTGTATATGTCAGCCCAAGAAACTGCCCATACAGTAGTCCTCCCTTATCCACAGTTTCAGTTATCTATGGTCAACCACTGTCCAAAAGCAGATGATCCTCCCTCTGACTTACTGTCATAAAGTCAATACAGCCTGATGCTACGTCACAATGCCTAGCTCATCATTAACCTCACTTCTTCTCATCACATAGGCATTTTATCATCTCACATTATCAAAAGAAGAGTACAGTCCAAGAAGATATTTTGAGAGAGAGAGGCCACATTCACATAATTTTTGTAATAATATATTGTTATAATTATTCTATTTTATCAGTGGTTATTGCTGTTAATCTCTTACTGTGCCTCATTTAGAAATTAAACTTTATTGTAAATATGTATGTATAAATAGGAGAAACATAGTATATGGGGTTTAGGTATACATGGTTTTAGGCATATGGGGGTTTTGGAAAGTATCCTTTCCCATAGATCAAGAGGTGAGTACTGTACAACTATAATAAATAATTTAAGGTTGCATTCATTTTAAAATTATTCACATACATGTTTCCAGGTAAAAAATTATAATCTAAAGTATGTGTAACTTTTTAAATGAATGGCTTAAGGTCCTACATATCCATGTAGGGTTATGAGGTAAAAATAAGCATACTAAAATAGACACTTCAGTTAAACCAACATGGTGTTAAAATGGTTAAAGCCTTAAAATTAAATTACACTAGAGATTAATTACTATACTAAAACAACACAAAAAGTCATTGATAAATATTATGTTCCTTTTCTCAGGGCTTATTCAGGAAAACATTGCATAATGAAATCATAAATTACTATTTTTTAAAAAGTTGCCATTTTTCTTTCCCAGGGGTTCTTTTTTTAATACTGTTTTTCTTTGTGAGACCATTGTGGCCAATCGTGTTTGCTAGCATTTGGACGGTGCTTTGCACAAAAGTCCTGGAAGGAAATAGCTGTAATGCATTATTGGTCCTTGTGTTGCTGTGGTAACTGCTCTTGAATTAAACCTCATTCCAGGTGCAAATGTTCATCACTCTAAAGATGTTTTCATTTCATTGGGATGAAATAACACTAGACACAATAAATTATGTCCTTTGGGTGCTTAATCTACAGAGTATGATTCATGGAAATGATATTTTCATTTTATTCTTTATGAGCAGTAAGTTTTGACTCATTAAGTTTTTAAAAGAATACATTGTCACCATGTTACTCCCCTTTATCTGTAGAATATCAGCTTTCAAGATAAATTGACTATATCATATGTACAAATTTGATTGACATTTAGATTAAGTGATACACTGTTTTCTTTTTTCCTTAAAACAGATTTTCAAATTTTCCTGTATTTTCAGCTATGATGACAGTGAATTCTTACACTGAAAGTGTGCTAAAAAATGAAATATTTTTCATTAAAAAAGCTCTTAATTGTCTAATAAATATAGTTGTATTATATGTATGCCTCATACATTATTAACTTGGAATTTTAAATAAAAAGATCATATATATAATTATAATATAAATATTACTGAAAAGAATATTTATGAGTAGAGGAAACTCAAGCTGTCTTCAGGAATTACTGGTGTTATAGAAAACCCATTAGTATTATAACAATAAAAATATTTATTTATAATATATCTGAACCCATTTCCATAAATGTTATGCAATAGAGCATAGAGATAAAATAGATGAAATAGATGTCCATATGATAAGAAGCATTTTGGTATAAAAAGAGATTGTTGGATTAATGAAAGACTATTTTTTTATTTGAATCACATTATGTGATGGATATATATACATATATACATATATATCCATCATATATATATATACATATATATATGTATATACATATATATATGTATATATATCAAATATATATACATATATATACAAACAATATATTTGATATATATATATATATGTATATAAAATCTCCATTTTAATCGCTCCACAAGAATTTCCAGGCAATAGTTGATCAGTTTTTGTGCTGGGTTACAGATGACCTTGAGTAATTCATTGGCTATCTGTATTTCTCTCTATAAAACTACTTGAAGTCTGCTTATTTTTAACAAATGGGATTTTGCCTTTTTTGAATCCCAAGCTTTTTAATGACTTCTGGGTACCCTGTGTTACCACAAATCCAAGTGACAGAAAATTAACTGACTTACAGTGTATGAAAATAATTAGCCTTACTTCATTTTAAATGATTCAGATTTAGAAAGATGCCATAGAATAAGTTTGCTCTAGCAGTGAAATCAAAGGGTCGACTAATATAAGATTACTATTACATGGAAGCCATGGTTAATGAAGAAGTTACCTAAAAATATAGTAGTGGTGCTCCTCCAGGATTTGGGAGGTAATACCCTCCAAGTACTTTCAGGGGAGATGATTCAGTCACAAGATCTTTCCCAAGCTAAACCTTCACCTCCCGAGTAGACCATGACACTGGCCAGTCAGGCTACATCAAGATGCATCAAGATGAGGACAAGTTACTTGAGAAAAATGAACCCAATAACCCAGCTGTAACTTCAGGACAGAGCCTCAGATGTCTTCTCTGCCCACAGTGTTTGCAGCTGAGAAGCAGGCAGCTTATGACCCACATGATAGCTTTTCATATGAGAAATGGAAGCAGTGAATGTGGCAGCCAAACCAGAAAAAAAAAAAAAAAAAAAAAAAAAAAAAAGACTTGTCCTCGGCAACTCTTGCCTTACCTGTAAAATGGCAACCTGCAAGCCTTAAGATCTTAAGTTTATTGATAAAAGTTTATGGATGCATCCAAATCATAAATATAAAAAATATACTAAATCTGACTTTCCCTACATCAAAAAGAATCTCAGTATTGTCTTTTCAAAAAACATTAACTATATTGCAGTATAGAAGCAAATCAACACGTTAGACTCAGCTTACACTGTGTTATATGTCCATTATATCTCAGTAAAGCAGGAACAAAAGCAGCTATGACATCAACTTCACATTCTAATAGCTATCTTTGACATTTTTTATTGGCTAATAATGAAATGTTTTTATTATCTAAAACACTGAGATTTAACTGTCAGTTTACAAAACCTTTCAGGCTTACCATCCAGCAATTACTACACCACCAACATGCCTCAATATGGATTCAGTCTCAAACCTGTACAAAACCAATGCCTACCAGAATCTCTTGAATTTTTTGAAAAAGTTTTTATCTACAGATAAAAAGTACAGATATCTACAGATAAAAACTACCCTAGGGATCTTGTCTAATCTTTGAAAGTTGGGATATGTCATTTTATTACAAAGATTTTCTCTGTAATGTGTTTAATTTTTTTTAAATGTGTATATTTATTAAGCAGTCTTATATGGGTTATTGTTCTGTTACTATGATAAAAAGTCTGTATAAAGAGCAACTAAATTTTATTGTCATTCAAGGCAAAAATGAAAAAAAAAACAAAACAAAAAAACGCACACACATGAACAAGACATAATATTTTAGCCCTAAATTTTAACAATATTTGCATAGCTGTAATTGTCAGCACAATGTTTTTCAACCCTTCTCATAGATTTATGTGCAAATCCAGGAGCCTTATTTAGAATGACACAGAGAAACTCCAGTTCCCTGTAGATTCATTAGAAGTAAACCTCAGCATGTAGCATACCTACTAGTGGTCCAAGCATCAGAAAATACTATTTGATTACACTATAGCCTCTCTTGAACCCTGCTATCACTATGATGCTGATGATTCTTCTCACTATTCTTGATCTTTGGTTAGATCAGTTGGTTTCTGGGAGAAAATGTGGGGAGCTTTGAATCCTCTTACTTTCCCAAGAATAAAATTACCTATATTTCAATAATTAAAGACTTTTGGAGAGAATGCAGATAAAGCCCAACTTTTAATTGATTCTTCTTATGCAATTAATAGTGTTTATCAATAACCAAGGGCATAAAGAATGAAAAATAAAATCAAAGGTAGGTTCTTCATAAAAGTAGTTCACCTTTTGACTGGGCTGAAAGACAAATGAGCTTGTATAAATATTTTAAAACTTGAAGTAATAATTGACAAAAGTAAAAACATGGGATCAAAAATAACCCCTCTAAGGTTTCAGGAAATGTATGTAGGTTGGATTAGTACTGGAAGAAACTGAGTCTTGAGGAAATATTACTTCCTTTGGATATTGTGAAAAGGAAAACAAAAAAAATTATGATCTGTTCTATTACAACCAAAGAAATAAAAAGAACTTAAACCATAAAATGATCCAATAAGACCATTTTACACAACATGTTAAGATTTAAAACTTTTTAAAAATAATTTGAAAGCTCATAAAAGTGTCTCTAAAATAACAAGGATTACAAACAGTAGGATCACACTATTGGCTGCCAATTACCTGGTAGTAGTAGCAGCTTGTCTTGATGTGACACAGCATGAATTTTTTTCCAGCGGATAATAAAGGTTTGCTGTGTGGTTTTTTTTTTTTCCCCTGTTTTTTGTTGGTGGTTATATATAGTATTAACTCAGAATCTGTGTTGTGGAACTGAAAGATATTTTGTTTTCAGCCTCAATTTCTCTATGAGCTATTCCCATTCCCATTTTGTTTCCAAGATACTTAAACTCATAAACTGAAAATCCAAATTGGTTTCCTCTAATTACTGTTACTCTTTTTTTTGTAAGTCAAGGTAATATTGATAGTAATTGAAACTGTTTCTTCACCTGAATATAATTGCATTTATTTTTATGAGCCATCATAAAAAAACTTAGTTGCTGGAATTAGCTAATTATAAAATGATAGAAAAAAACAAGTATTACACAATTATTTGGAATGTATTTGAGGAAACTCAAGTAACGTCCTCAATTATACTCAAATATAATGATCCTGATATTGCTTTTTTTCAGGAAAATAAAATTCCATGTTGGACATAAATCAGTAGTAGTAGACTTTTAGATTAACAATCTAAAATGAGAATTTAATAATTTGGACTAATGTTATTTCTATCATAATAAGGAAAAATGGGTTCGTTTTGGAATAATGAGAAACAATGAGGAAATTTTTGTTTTATCTATGTCAGTAGTCTCAAATGTTAGCATTGTATCAGAATCACCTGGAGGGCTTGTTTAAAAAAAAAAAAATTGTTAGGACCCATCCTCAAAGGGACTGATTCAGTATATCTAGGGTGGTGCCCAAGAATTTGCAATTCTGAAATGTTTCCAGGTGATGCAGATACCACCCACACTTGGAGAATGACTGGCAGAAGTACTACATAAAAGATTAGTTGGAAACGGTAAACAAAGCAACAATGATAAAAGGTTAAAATGGTTCCTTATTTTATATTTTCACCTATGCAATGGCAATTCTAAACAATGCCAATGTTAGTTTAACTCTTCCCATGGAATTTTCATAGGCAACACTTCTCCCCCTATCCCCACCCCACCTTTTTGAAAGAGAGAGAGAAAGAAAAGGAAAGGAGTGGGGAGAACAGGACATGGAGAGAGACTGACAAATGCGAAGATAAATAACAGGAACTTAGGCTTGCCTGGTGTACACCCTACTGTTTCCAACACTTTCCTGTTTTCTGGGAGGGGGGGAGTATATATGTATATCTCTATATATCAAACATGACATATACCATACATATGGGTTAGGACAAAATCCCAAATGTAGAATCTACTGTTTTTACAACCCAATGTATGCCTCAGAGCATTGTGACTCCTTTTATATGGTGGAAGTGTGAGATACAATGATTCTTTCTTTACATTGGACTGTATGGTTCAGACCATTGACTTTCTAAGCATTTCACTGATATGATGACTCCAAAACTTGATAGAGTTTGTAGCATATTTATCTCTCAATGCACTTGTCATTTCCTCTTCATCCCACCTTATTGCAAAATGTCATCAATATAGCAGATCATTTTGATATCCTTTGAGATGTCTAGACAGAACAATTATCTTTAACAAACCAGGAGAGGTAGCACAGCTCTAGTGCAAAGATTGGATATATACACACCATTTTCCTACCTGCATAAATTTGAGCCTTTTTCGATCCTCCCTTTTTGATAGAGATGACAAAGAATATAATGAGTAAATGTTCACATACCATGTATCTGAGGTCAGGATAATATTCTGTAGTGAAGATGCCACATATTGAGCATAACAACTGCAATTAGGGATCCTAATTAGTGGAATCTTTGGTAGTATACAGTCATTCTCTTATATCTGTCTGGCTTTTGAAGAGGCATGTCTGGTAAATTCAGTCAGGTTTATGTTAAGGAGCATTACCTTTGCATCTTTTCCAAATTCTTTCTTTTTTTTTTTTTAAGATATTATTTATTTGACACAGAGAGATCACAGGTAGGCAGAGAGGCAGGCAGAGAGAGAGAGATAGAAAAGCAGGCTCCCTGCTGAGCAGAGAGCCCGATGTGGGACTCGATCCCAGGACCCTGAGATCATGACCTGAGCCGAAGGCAGCGGCCCAACCCACTGAGCCACCCAGGTGCCCCTCCTTTCCAAATTCTTAAGAGTAACACTATTGTCTTTTATTTATGTATAGGAAAACATTATTTTTAATTTACAATCATGGCAGGGCATTTCAGACTGCCACTTCGATCTTGCCCAGACTTACCCACAATTTAAGAAACCAGTATACATTTTGTGCTACCTACTAACCTTGTCCTTTAGGTACTGAGGGACAAAAAATCAACAGATGGGTCTATTGACCCAGTGAGCCAAGGAAGAAGTAGAACTAGGCAGACCGTAGTTTCCATTTATTGCCCTTTCTAACAAAGGGCCTTAAGGATGCTCCATTTTCCCTACCATCAGTATCAGTTAAAACTGTATAATAGTACCCCGATATATCAGGTATTTTCCCTTTCTGATGGACTCCTGCCAGACAAAATGGCCCTAGTTCCCACTGGGGAAGAGCTGAGGAAATCATTACTTTATACACTGGCCATAAAGTTTCAGGACTATTCTGGTTTTTCTTGTTTTGTTTTGTTTTTGTTTTAATTTTTATTTATTTTTTAAATTTCTTTTCAGTGTTCCAGCATTCATTGTTTATGCACCATACCCAGTGCTCGATGCAATATGTGCCCTCCATAATACTCACCACCAGGCTCACCCAACCTCCCACCACAGTCCCCTCCAAAACCTTCAGTTAGTTCATCAGAGTCCATAGTCTCTCATGGTTTGTCTCCCCCTCCAATTTCCCCCAACTCCCTTCTCCTCTCCATCTCCCAATGTCCTCCTCCATGTTATTCCTTATGCTCCACTAGTAAGCGAAACCATATGATGATTGACTCTCTTCTTTTGACTTATTTCAAACTTATTTGACTCTTCCAGTCCCATCCACATTGATATAAAAGTTGGGTATTCATCCTTTCTGATGGAGGCATAATACTCCATAGTGTATATGGACCACATCTTCCTTATCCATTTGTCCGTTGAAGGGCATCTTGGTTCTTTCCACAGTTTGGAGACTGTGGCCATTGCTGCTATGAACATTGGGGTACAGATAGCCCTTCTTTTCACTACCTCTGTATCTTTGGGGTAAATACCCAGCAGTGCAATTTCAGGGTCTTAGGGAAGCTCTATTTTTAATTCTTAAGGAATCTCCACACTGTTTTTCAAAGTGGCTCCACCAACTTGCATTCCCACATGCAAGAGGGTTTCCCTTTCTCCACATCCTCTCCAACACATGTTGTTTACTGTTTTGTTAATTTTGGCCACTCTAACTGGTGTAAGGTGATATCTCAATGTGGTTTTGATTTGAATCTCCCTGATGGCTAATGCTGACGAATGTTTTTTCATGTGTCTATTAGTTGTTTGTATGTCTTCATTGGAGAAGTGTCCGTTCATGTCCTCTGCCCACTTTTTGACATGATTATCTATTTTGTGTGTGATGAGATTTAGGAGTTCTTTATAGGTCTTGGATATCAGCCCTTTATCTGTAGTGTCACTTGTGAATGTCTTCTCCCATTCCTTGGGTTGCCTCTTTGTTTTCTTGACTGTTTCCTTTGCTGTGCAGAAGCTTTTGATTTTGATGAAGTCCCAAAAGTTCATTTTCACTTTTGTTTCCTTTGCCTTTGGAGACATATCTTGAAAGAAGATGGCATGGCCAATGTTGAAGAGGTTACTGCCTATGTTCTCCTCTAGGATTCTGATGGATTCCTGCTTCATGTTGAGGTCTTTTACCCATTTTGAGTTTATCTTTGTGTATGGTGTAAGAGAATGGTCGAGTTTCATTCTTCTACACATAGCTGACCAATTTTCCCAGCACCATTTATTGAAGAGACTGTCTTTTTTTTTTTTTTTTTCCTTTTGAAGGAAGTGGATTGTTCTTTAGACAAAGGATTATGGGCCTAAAAATGTCTCTGATCTATAACTGAGCAATAGAATGTGACTTTTTATTAGCATGGTGCAGTGCAAACTCCCAAACAGCTTTTGTATAGACTGACCAGTTAGTTTCCTTGTTGGCTTCCTATCTATCTTTCCTCTAGGGATGCTGTTTTTTGATTAACTACCTCTTCTGGTTCTTGGGGGGCGGAGGGATGGTGTCAGATGCCCTTGGCTGCCACTCCAATCTTGTCACTAGTAATAACTGTGCCCTCCTTGATTCTGTCAGTTAAGAACTACCACTTGGCTTTTATAATTGTATCTTTCTTACTGCTATCAGTAAGCCAAGTTTTGAAATGGCATCTCCTACTTTGTCTCTTAAGGAACTCAGGATCTAACAAATATATGCTGCCAGGATTCAGGGGAGCAAAGGGAGGCCTGATCAAGGGCAAATAGAACATAAAGTTGATCAAGGGAGATACAGATATAGGTACAGATATAGATATATAAATAGAGAATTTATAGAATATACCACCCAGCCAAGGGATCCAGTTGCAGACTGATCACTAAACTCAGTGACACCAGGACCCTCTCACCAGGGCATTCCTTATTAATCTGGCCACTAAAATATGTCCTGGGCCCCTCCTTGAAGACATACTCATCTGGTGGACAGTCCAGTGTTTCACAGTGTAATCATTCTGTGTCCTCTCTCTGAACATTTTGTTCTATACTCCCAATTTTTGCAGTGCAGTATCTCCTACATCTATTTCATTTAGTGTGAGCCTTTGCCAGCCTGGGTTTTGAGGACATTTTTGGCAGCACATTTGTACTGTGTCTAGGGTTCTCTTTTGGTGGTGTATTTTGTTAATTATGTATCTATAGATCTATATCCATATTTCCTTAAGAGTCCCTTGTGCCCTTAATAGACTCAGCACTTCACCAGACAGGTTATGTTTTGGCTTAACCCAATTATGGAACATATGATGAGGAAGGCCGCAGGTCGGGGGGCTGACCCGCAGATCTTGAGGAGACTGTTTTGACTCTCAGGGCAGAGGCATCTCGGTTTTCTTCCAGCAAGGAAAGACTATTATGCACTAAAAGGAAGGAATGAGCCCTTTCTTGAGATTCAGAAGACTCAAGCTCTTGTGGAGTCAAGAATATTGAATGCATTTTCACAGATGTCTCCATTCATTATCACAGAATCCCATTTTCCCCATTCAAGGCTGGACCTTACCATAACATATATATTTAGGATGAAATTTAAACTTCCCTAAAACTCAGCTCTTTCTATGATTAATTTGTGATCCTAGTCCTGAACTTTGTTTGCTCTCTAGCTGAAGGAGATGAATGTCTCCTAATAAGTTGCCAAATTTATCATTGGCAATTACATAAAGACTTCAAGTGATGATTAATCATCCTCAGCCTTTTTTTGTCTTTCTCCTCATTAGCCATCCACTTCTATTGTCCTTATAATTACTATCTCTGCTATATTTCTCAAATGATAGAATACAACTGCTACTGTATGTCCTTCCAATGGCATGCGACACTGGTCAAAATTTTAACAAATACACTGCTAATGCATGCCAGGAACAAGCACTGTCCATCTTTGGCCCTCTAGTGATGTCCTTATTACCAGCCCGCAATTACTGGTCCAGTTCCAACATCCTATCTTAGTGTCTGTTTTCTCAGCCCACTTCTGGAAACATCCCTGACTATCAGTTTCTGTAGAAAGAATACTTAAATGAAAATGAGCAGGCAATACATTTCTTAACCAGTGCTCTAAAGATCAACATGTATGAGGGCGGGGAGGAGAAAGAAGACATGATTAAACAGAGGGAGAAACTGGATTTCAGTGCAGTATAAATACATATTTCAGCTGACCCTGTAGGGATATTGAAAATGGATGGCCCTTCAGGGATGTGCTGTGTGAGACAAGAGACTAGCTCTTGTACTTGCATAAGGATCAGTCACCGGATGCAGAAATGAAGAGACAGTTGAGGAACATAAATTTCTTAAGCAAAGGGCATTTCAAAAAGAGGGCTGAAAGCCAGACATGTTATCCAGCTTTGCTCCCAGAAGCTGGGAGAAAAATCCTTCCATGATGAAGGAGTTTTTAAATGATGCATTATAATGTCCACTATTTTTTTTTTTTAAGATTTTATTTATTTGAGAGAGAGCAGCTATGAGTCAGGGGGAGAGGTAGAGGGAGAGGAAGAAGCAGACTCCCCACTGAGCAGAGAGTTTGATGAGGGACTCAATGCCAGAACCCTGAGTTTGTGACCTGAGCCTAAGGCCCATGCTTAACCTACCAAGCCACCCAGGTGTCCCTAGTGTTCAATTATTTTTGCACACTGGGCTATTTCTCTTCTCGTGCTGTGGAGAAAATAATCAAGGTCCCCAAAATCTCTGCTTCAAACGCACAGAATGTTTTTTAGGATTCTTGCTATGGCTCCAATGTTCCAATTAGATAGTTGATTTAGTTTCTCCAGGTTGCTATAAATAAGTCTTTGAAGCTATTCTAAGGAGTTATCTCTAACTTTACACTGCCTTTTTCCATTCCAGATCTCAAGTAGACAAAATCATGCTCCTCACTTTGTCTTCCTTTACTTTTTTAATAATTGCAATTTCATTCTTCTGTCTACTTACAGAAAATATTTCCACCTGAGCAATGGATTGATTCTTTTCTCAGGAAACTTATTCTAGGAGTTAACCATATTCATATTGGATCCTTCAGAGTTTTCCATTTCAGCATAACAAATTATTAAAAATTTCAGAGCTTACAAAAATACAAATTTGAAAAAGAAAAACCAACAAAATGTGTTACTTTTCAATGTCTATGTTTTGGGAATCCAAATGGTGGTTATCTGGGTTGAGATCTCACATGAGGCTTGGGGTGTTCTTCCAAACTCATGAGATTGTTGGCAGATTTCAGTGTCTGTGGTTGCATGACCGAAGTCCCTATTTTCTTCTTAGCTGTTCTCAGCTCCTAAAGACTGCAGTGAATTTTTGCCATGTGTCCTTCTCCACAGAACCATTCACAGTCTGATAGTTTACCTTTTCAAGACTGTCAGTATTGTAATTCTCTCTCATCTGTGACAAAACAGTCTTAGAAAATGTAATGTAATGATGGAAGCAAATAGCCTATCAAGTTTTATAACATAACCTAATTATGGGAATGGCTACCCCATTATATTTGCAGACCTCATTCACACTGAAAAGTAGATGATTATATAGAAAATGTACATCACAGCACCAAAATTTAAGGGGTCATCTTAGAATTCTACCTACAATATTGCATGAAATTTGTCACTATTTTTCTTAATCATCTTTTTTTGTGTGATTTTTCTTGTATCTATCTTTGCCTTAGAGAGTTTTAGCTAAGACTACCACTCACATCTATATTGTTAAATCTAATTGCAGTTACAAATAATTGTAATTAGATACAAACAACTGTAAACTATCATCTTTCTTGACCTCTTATCAAGATGCAACCTCTTGATCATTCCTGAAACACAAAACTCCTCTAATTCAATAAAAAGGATATGTATCATTATACATTGTAGGGCTAATGGTAGGACAATACCTAATAATTCTTTGCTCTTCCCAAGCAATGGGTTACAAGTATTCTCAGTAGTAGGCAAAAATTCTTAACTAACCATTTATTTGGTATTTTCACACTACTCATTATTTAGGAAATATATGAAATTATCCTTGTTCTTTCACAAATGTTAGAGTTATGCCAAATCTTTTAACTTATATAGCTGTCCTGGGGTAGATATACATCCTTAAAACTGGGTTTTCTTGGATCTTGATAAACAAGGCTGGTACTGGTGATAATAAATATACTATTAAAGTACAACATGAAAAGTTAAACCTATTTTTAAAAAAGCTTAGCTTCAGAAACATAGACTCATAAATTTAAAGAGATTGATTAAATAGAAAAATAGATATGAAAGATCAGTGTAAAAGTTTTGTATAAAACATGCTTACCAGTGCTGTCTGAACAGATTCATAATTCTTGCAGTTACCTGTTGAGCATTAGAAAACAATCTCAAGATATTTATGTATCAAATTTTTATTGAAGTATATCAGACACAGATCTAAAATATTTATTATATATTTCTGGTTACCATTAAAATGAATAAATGTAATTATGTTGCATACTAATATTACAAGTATTTGATTTCATATTTGTAAGTGTTTGATGGCATGTAAAAGACTTATTAAAACTCTGAATTTCTGTAGCAAAAAATACTATTAGTATACAATTAAGTATATTTCCTTGTTGGGTTCTCATTTCTATTACTCTTTTCAATAACTCATTAGGTAACTCTGCCTTCTATCCATTAAAATATTTGTATTTATGCACTGCATAAATTACAATTACTGGACATAGTACAACTAATATATATGGTATATGTCCTCATTTAGGTGACCAAGGGAAATATTAGTTGAATTACCAAGTGTGCTAATTATACCTTTATCACATTAAGCACATATAATTATGAAACCAGGCTAACCAGTAGTATTCCTTAGAGACAATCCTTCATGTACAATCCTGACAAGTATTTACAATTTAATTGCTAATATGCAAATGATAAACCATATTTGCTTTTATAAGTACATACATGCAGGCAAATTTTAACATAACACAGAAGCTGCATGAATTTATATCCAGAATATTTTATTGTAATCATTTATAGTCTTATTTATATAAAATCTGAGTGTATCTATTGTTTATAAATGTGGATTAATAACTACAAATCAAATTGAACAATGGTTAGCCAGTATGATTCTATATCAAAAATGTAAAAATATAATGTATTATATTTAATTATTCTATAGCAATTTAATTTTTTGGACACAATAGATACATATTATTTCTGCTTCATTCTTGGTTAAATTTATGTTCTTCAGTGATGTGTCTATCCTCTGGGGTTATACAGAGCATCAGAAATTCAGGGGAGGGGTTGAGGTGACATCTAAGACTTTAGTCAGAGCTTCTAAGGTTCCAGGATTTCTTTTTTTTAGTCCCCATGGGTTCTTGGTCAAAGCACTTGTAAGAGTGAAGACTTAGACCCAGGAGGAGTGATGGGCAGCAAAGCAAAGTTTGCTAAGTGACCGTACAAAGGCTCCTGAAGAGGGAGGGATCTGACAGGGTTGCCATTGGAGTTTCTAAATCCATGAGATCTTTGGGGGGTTATTATAGTCTGATTAGCCCTCCATGCACTTCTCACCCAGTCAGGTTTTGTTCACCTACATATCAGGTAGTTGTTTCTGTGGGAAAGACGCAGGACTCCTTTCAGAGTGGTGTAGAATAACAGGATGGGCCCTTTTTCTTTTTAAGGGTAGTTTCCTCATAGGACAGAGCCCCTTGCCCTGCCTGCCTTTCTTCAGGACTATCCTCCATTACTAATCTGTCATTCATTACTGGGGTGTTCATTTCTCCTTTCAGGTCCACTATTTTCTCCCGAGTACTGAGCCTTTCATGTGGGCACAACATTCTCAGGAATTTGGGAGGTTAAGCTTTTTATTTATGGTTTTCTTTTTGATCCTTAAACATTTAAAATAATTTTTTTGAGATGTAAAACTTCTCTTTAAAGAAATACACAATGTTACAAAGTCTATAAACAAGTGTAAAATTCAATGCTGATAAGCATTAACAGTTGGAACCTACATTTTCAGATCTTTTGTCTGTGAATTAATAAATCAAATTATGGGCGTTCTATATAGACACTTTCATCACTTTTGTTCAATAATTCTACCTCTATTTTTCTTCAATGGTTTTTCAATTTGAATCCATTGTTAGAATAATTGCACAACATTTAAAAAATTGTAAAGTAAAATATCCTATATCCTGTTCATTGCCACTATAACATAATTCTTTGACGAAAAGTTTTGTTTTATTGGGCTTTGTGTGTATAATTTTCCCAGTAAAATAAAAAGTAAAAACAATTTAAAATGATCTATTATAAACATGCATAAATAATGATTTTTACTCCATTAATTTAGTGATTTTAATATTATTCATATTCTTTAAAAATTTCTTCCCAAGAGTGAATAATAGTAAAAAGTATATATTTCTTTATATATTCAAAAAGCATTTATGCTATTCATTTAGTTATTTTCATTATCACATAGTATTTTTATTAGAGGAATGTATTCTCTAATTTTATTAGAGAATAAAAAAAATAAAAATAAATTACTTCTTGGCTTCAAACTATAAGCATCCTCTACTCACTGTTCTTTTTTTCTCATTTGAAATTCATTCTCTCCACAATCATTTTTAAATCATAACTTCCTTTTCCTGCTGTTGGCTTCCATACTTCTAAACTTACTACCTTTTCTTGCTCTTCATCACACGTTTACATATTCTGTATTGATATTAATATGAAACGAGGCTTAGGAGGTCTTAAATTCTCTATTGCCTACATGCATGTATTTATTCAGTTTTTCTAATTCTCCCAATAAAATTATACCACTTTTATGATATCAGTGTTCACTTTTTTTTTTTTAATTTGAGAGAGAGAGACAGTGAGAGAGAGCATGAGCGAGGAGAAGGTCAGAGAGCGAAGCAGACTCCCCATGGAGCTGGGAGCCCGATGTGGGACTCGATCCCGGGACTCCAGGATCACGCCCTGAGCCGAAGGCAGTCGTCCAACCAACTGCGCCACCCAGGCGTCCCCAGCGTTCACTTTTTATATTATCTTGTCTGAGAAAATATTCAAACCTAAGACACAGTATGATTACACTGCCCCTATTGATTTTTATTTTCTTCATTAGAGTTTATAATTGCTTCATTTCTTTCATCTGCTAATTTTAAGTACTTACTACGAATCCATTTTCAAACATGGATCGATAAGAAAAATCTCATTACTTTCAAAGACAACAGTGCTTTAAGGCTTTCCTCCTTCCTTCCCTCCTTATTTTCTTCCCTCTTCTTTCTTTTTTATTTCCCCCTGGGGCTATACCTCCTGGAGTTTGCTTCTGTCATCCTACACAGCTTTCTTCAGCATTATCATTGTCCATCCCTCTGACAGTACATTTCCTTTGATCTCTTGCTGGGTCCCCTGTTTGCAAAGACAAGATTCCTTACCTTCCTCTTTCTTAGTTTACTCCCTCAGTTGGATCAAACACCTTCTCCCCCAGCTTCCTGAGAACACTCACACTGGAGTTAACTAATACTTTGCCATAACGAATGGATTTACCACCCAATCTGGGTTGTAAAGAATATTCTCTCAGAATTGTAAAGGCTTCTTTTCTTTGACATTCTACTTTTCAGTTCTGCTTTTGATGTAGTCTTGGAATGTTGGTGAGGTCCAGAGCCCACGGCCAAGATAGAATTCTTGAGATGTCTTTGATGCAAAAAAGGTGATTTTACCAAAGCTTGGGGACAGGACCCTGGGCAGAAAGAGCTGCTGCACTCAGGTTGTGAGGAATGGCTGATTATATTCTTGGGAGTAGGGGGAGGTCAGGAAAAAAGAGAGGTATCTGAAAGGACTTTGATGTGCTAAAGAAGACTCTCGGGATCCTGAAGGCCTTGCTATATTTTCAACCTCAACTTGTTTTTCCCTCTAGCAAAGCATTAACATTAAAACAATTGGGATCTTTCTGGAGGATTGTTATACTCTTCCTGTCACTAGAGCTTGTCCATAGAATGCAGGTCGCAAAGAAATTTAAGTTTATTTACATTCCCTTTGGCCTGTGTTTCCCACAGCACTCAGGGGAGGGTGATGTTAAGACTCCAAGAAATTGAGTTATGGGCCTCTGGAAGTTAGGCTATTGATAAGAATGCTTTTTCCTTGTAAGTCACTAAGACCTTGGTAAACTGATAGAGACTCCTTTTTACAGGACTGTGATCTCTATTAGTTAGCCATTTGTTTTTCCTTTCCCTGAGGGGGGAAAAAATGCTCTGAGGAATATCACACAGATCCCATGGAGAGGAAGGGGGAGGGCCTCAGCTTGTACTTTGTCCTTGGCTTGCCTTTTGCTCCCTCATCACTTTTAAGAAGTTTGAAGCCAATCAATCACATCTCCCTGCCTTGATAGTTTCAAATTTCACAATGATGTGCTTTGATAGGAAGTCATAAATTCATTTTTTTCCCTTTTAGTGGGCTGTTTATTTCTGAATTCTCATTTTATTTCACTATGGAATAGTTGTATCCTTTAAGACATTTTTCTTATTTAACTTATTTTATTTTTATTTTCTCTTTCTTTTGTATTCTGCAACTCATGAAGATGTTGTAGAATGTTGACATTGTAAGTTTACTCTTACATTAAAAAAAAATCTTTATTTTTTCCAGCCCATTGAGAAATTCCTCAATGTATGTTTTATCATATTTAGCATGTCTCCTTTCTTACTTTTAATTTTCAGAGAGACATTCATTGTTATCTGAATATTCTCTATTTCACTGCCCAAAGTGTATTTTGTATTTTTCTATGACTCTAGGGAGAGATTTTTTTATTTTTTAATTTTTTTTTCTCAAAGTATATGTGGTTTTTTCCCTCTAAATTATTTATTTCCCTTTTATTTGCTTTGTTATATGTCTTTCATTAAAGGATTTCCTCCAGTGTCTTGGGAATTTGCACTGTTATGTCAGTAAGGATAACTACATTATACTGAAATAAAATGTCTCCACAATCTTAGCAATAAAGTAAAGTTTAATTTATGTCTCTTACTATCTGTTCATCAAAGTTGGCTTTGGGGATCTGCTCTATGTCATCATTATGTTCTACCGGTGACCCTGGCTGACGGAGTGGCAGTTATGGATCATAGCTGATGACTGTGGCAGAAATAAGTTCTTAATGTTTCTGTCCTGAAAGAAAAAAAATTCACTCTACTCATGGTCTATTGACCAAAGCAGTCCCAGGCCATTCGATCGGTAGGAAAATACAATCTCACCACACACCAAAAAATAAAAACATTGTACAGTTGTGCTTCATAGTTAATAATGAGACACTAAAATGTTAATCAGGCACTTTGAGAGCCCAGTGGAATTTACTTTTTTAATAGCAGGGCTCAAATATATTCTGGAGTTCTTTCCCATTGGCAAATAAGCTTTTACAGAAAGAAAAATTCCAAACCTTCCAAACTCTTGTGCTAGAAAATGTAGCTAGGGCATAAATCTATTTGCAGACATCTTGGGAACTAGGCTGGGGCAAATGCAAAGCTTTCATTTCTCCGTGTAGACCCTGTTTTCAAGAAGGCACCACACCATCCCTTTCAGTGTTTCAGATGAATCCAGAACATGTCTGAATCAACAACTCCATACAGTTAGAGTTTTGAAGGCATTGAGTCTATGACCAAAACGATCTATAACTTCATCTGCTTGGCACTTTGTTGTTGAGGCAGGAAAGAGCAGCTGCTTTTTAAAATTCCTCCTTTAAAAACCTCTCAGAGGGGCGCCTGGGTGGCTCAGTGGGTTAAAGCCTCTGCCTTCGGGTTAGGTCATGATCCCAGGGTCCTGGGATCGAGCCCCGCTTCGGGCTTTCTGCTCAGGCGGGAGCCTGCTTCCTTCTCTCTCTCTCTGCCTGCCTCTCTGCCTGCTTGTGATCTCTCTCTGCCAAATAAATAAATAAAATCTTTAAAAAAAAAAAAAAAAAACCTCTCAGAAATCTTATTTTTTCAGTCTCTAGATTACCCAGTAAGTACCCTGTCTATGGAACCTACTACCATTTCTGTTTTCAGCCTTTTTCTTGTTCTTCTTAGTTACATATGATTACATGTTTTGATGTTTAGTTTCTGTGTTAGTTTGCTCAGGCTACCATAACAAAGTACCATGGACCAGGTGGCGTAAGCAACAGAAATGTATTTCTCACAGTCTGGCAGCTGGGAAGTCCAATGTCAAAGAGCTGGCTGACTTCATTTCTATTGGAGATGACTGCCTTTTTGTTGTGTCCTCTCTTGAAGGAGAGAGTAAACTCTTTGGTGTCTCTTCCTATGAGGGTACTGATCCTATCATGGTCACCACTCTCATGATCTCATCTAACTTAACTCCCCAAAGCCCCACCACAAAATGTGGTGACCTTGGACTTCAGCTTACCAATTTTTAAAGGACACATTCAGTCCATATCATGTGTCAACTTGATTAGGTCACAGGATGCCCAGATAGTTGGTAAACACCCTCTCTATGCAAAATTAGCACTAGAGTTAATAGACTGAGTAAAGAAAATTGCCCTCCGAAATGTGGGTATCCCTCATCCAAACAGTTGAAGGCCTGGATAGAATATAAAGGATGACTCTCTAATAAGAGGAAATTCCTCCTGTCTGACTGCATGACCTGGACATTGATCTTTTCTGGTCTTTGGACTTGAACTGAAGCATAAGCTCTTCTTAGGTCTGGAGCCTGCAGGGTTTCAGACCAGCACTTAAATCACTAACTCTCCTGGGTCTCCAGCTTACAGGCTGCAGATCCTGGGACTGCTCAGCCTCTGTACCTGTATAAACCAATTTCTTATAATAAATCTCTTTCTATAGCCTATCCATGCTGTTGCTTTGGAGATTTCTACGTAATATACAGATAAAATTATCTAGTTCTTACCTGGGCTTATCCACTTAGATTTGGGGAGAAATCCAACGTTTGGAAGTGTTTATTTTGTACTATTCATAGAAGATAGAATAAAATGATATTATGTCAGTTTGTTGGAGGATGATTGAATGACCTTGTGACAGCAGGAATGCCAAATGAAGCCATTTAATGCTCTCATTAAAACATTAATATAATTTTATTGCCTTGAATGATCTAATACTGCATTCTTAAAATATATATTCCCTATGGTCATGTACTACTGATAGGCTTAAAAATGCTGAATATACAGTTCTGTAAAATGTTAGAATTTGCTGAGAGTAGTTTAGATGGTAAGTCTGGAATTCTCCAGTAAGGATTGGGCATTAATTAGTGAGATATGTATGTTGGGGTAAATTTAAAAACCTGATTTCAGGGGCGCCTGGGTGGCTCAGTGGGTTAAAGCCTCTGCCTTCGGCTCAGGTCATGGTCTCAGGGTCCTGGGATAGAGCTCCACATCGGGCTCTCTGCTCAGCGGGGAGCCTGCTTCCTCCTCTCTCTCTCTCTGCCTGACTCTCTGACTACTTCTGATCTGTCTAATAAATAAACAAAAATCTTTAAAAAAAAATTAAAAAAAAGAAAAAGAAAAACCTGATTCCAATTGTAAATGTAACACACAATTCCATGAGTCAAACATGGAATCAAGATAATCGTGGCACACATAAAGCTAAATAGGGTAGAGAGTTAGTTTAGGGAGTGATTGAGTTTGACGAATACCCACTAAATAGCATGAAAGATATATGATACATTCAAGTCAATTTGTCAATCAGCCGCTTAACACGGAAAATGCAACTTTTATAAATCATTTTTTAAACTTTGAAATTTTTAATAAATATATAAGTTTAATCAAAATACTGTATTTGGCATTGTCTTCCCTGTGTCTAAGCAAGAATAGCATTTCGAATATATGCGCAGTATGTAATTCAGCATGAATCTTCCTGATATGTTGAAAGCTTGATAAGTGTTCACGTTCTAACAACAACTTTCTCTAAGCTGCAAATCACATTTTTATTACTGTTTGGTGATGCTAGACCTGGGACTCTCCATCGCATTTCTCTTGTCAAGGGACTCAACCGAAGGTGCTTCCAATAGGAGGCGATAGTAGGAACAGAAGGCTCTTTCTTCCCTGTTTCTTTCAGCATTATCCAAACTACTGCTCTTTAACCAGACAATGACAGGTGTTTCCAGTAGTTGTCAATTCCAATTTCCTCTTTCTCCTGCCAGCTCACAGGACTGGTCTAATTTCCTTGTATTCAAAGATGCTAGAACAAGGCTGAGGGGGAGCTTCATGAGAGGTCTGAATCCCAGTTACCCTGCCCTTTTAATAATCACCAACTTCCCTTTTCCCCCTGCTGCAGACCTAAGAACCCTGGCTGCTTCCGGCAGTTATTAAATCTACGGTAATGCTTGGTTCCTTTTTTTTTTTTTTTTTGCCTTTTTATTCTTCCCATGCGTGATTAAATACTTCTTTATAGAAAATCCTCTCCATCTAAATAACTGGAATTATTTCTGTTTTCAGGAGGTTAATTTGGATTTAAGCAGTCAGATGAGGCTTAATAAAGACATTAAAAATTCAGTGTCCTTTGAAAGGTGATTAAGATTTGGGTGTCAGAGAAGAGAAGGGGGTGACATGAGCCCAGAAACAATGGGAAAAACAGATTAGTTAGAACAGAAGATATATATTAGAAATTAAATTGTACAGGCGTGCCAATTGAAAAGTTTGGTGATAATTCCTTTTATGGGACATATATGGCTTTACGATAAAACAAATAAACGAAGGGACATGGATTACACAGATATAGAAGGCCTTGAAAGCTAATGAGATGCCTTTAAATGCCATAATATAGTCTTATTACAAGTTGATAGACCAACAGAAAGAAACTTTATTTTGGAATTTCTTTGTAGCTACGGCTGTGGTTAGTTTAAGAAAGTATGAGTATAGATATTTGACACTGAAAGAAAAAGATATTGGAGATATATTATCTATTGAGATTGTAAGAAACCTGACTGTCAGAAGTGACTTTACTACTTCAGCCCGATATTGGAAATGCAATTCTCCTCTCAGAAATGAGATATTAGGTTGAAAAGTGATTCCAGGGAGACAGGAGATGGGAGGAACGAGGAGGTTAGGATTTGAATTTTGATTGTGTTACGTTAGCTGGCTCTTTAAAAGGAATGTCACAGAGGTGGGTAGAAATACATTCCTCCTTTATTATAAGAGAGAGAAACAGATGTGTAAGGATACTAAAATGGAAGGTGTTTGTATAACACTAATGCAGTAATATGGACAGCACTTTGAAATGAACCATCTTCCAGGGAATTCTAAGAATACAGATATTTTCCCTAGAATTGGAAGTTTAGAAAAATCAAATTTATTACTGTGAAGAAACTATGAGACAATACAGGGAAACAACACTTTTGTGTGATATTATTTATACATAAATGTAAATAACTCTTTTTTATTAAGGTTTCTCAACTTCTATGAGCACATATTGGTTTTATCTTTTTGAGGTTCCTAATTTTAACTGTTTCTCATTTCTTGTTTTTTGTTTTTGGCTTGTTTGTTTGTCAGTCATAGTCTCGGCAGTTTCCATAGCATGCTGGCCACTTCTCTTTATGAAATGCAGTCTCTGCACAGACTTGATTTGTGGACAAGATACCTAAAGGGCAGAGAAGAGTTTGGTCTGAGCTATGGTGAGTGCCGTTCACACTCCAAGACCTTGGCACACTGGAGAGTGTGTCTTTCTTAGGGGAATTTTCTCTCCCAGTGTTCACTGGACCAAACACTTCCAGTATTTTTGAGGCAGAAGGGTGGGATAATGGAGACAGAGATTTTCTTATATAAGTAGCCACTGCCAGGGGAGGGGAGTCTCTGGCTTCAGAATTTATTCTGCCCACTGTGGACAACTCAGCCTGTTGAGGTGGGGTTTTCTGTGTCTTTGTCAGGCGTTACTCAAGCAGCCCAAGCTTCTTGCCACTTAATCTAGCTCCCTGGCTCCTTCCTATGAGGACATGGGAAAAGCTGAGGTCTTGTTTGTGCCTTCAATGAATGGCAAAGAATGGCTGAGAGGTTTGGGCATGGGGGTGGCTTTAGTCACACATTTCCTCTCAGGTCCTCATGCACCGTGATAACATGTCTCTCCTTTTTCAACCTGCAGACAAGGAATTAGGCACTAGTTTCTTTAGTATGTGTCCACAACTCCAGGGATTGCATATGAAGCTTCCCCTAGAAGTGTCATATTATTATTGTTTTTCCTTGCTCAGTTGCCTTGCTGGGGAGGGCGTGGAGATTCTGGAACCCCAGTGGGCTTGGACCGGGGAGCAACGTACCAGACTCTGCTTCACACAAGGATGGCTGCCCACATCTGCCAATGATGCTTCTAAACAGTTTGTCCTTATTCTTTAATGTGCAATTGTACACACTGGATGCCTTGTATCATATGTCTAACTAGTTACAAGTTTTAAATTAAGAAAAATGGCCATAAAATATATTGCATTCTCTTCTCCTACTGTGATAAATATGCTTTCATAAAGATAAAATAAAACTTCATGTGTAAAGCAACAGACTATACCACATGTTCGCTTAGCCTTTTTTCCAATCACTTGGGAACATCTTTGGGATAAACACTTATTGTCTTTCATTCTAGGGGGCCCTCTTTCCATTTCTTCCTGAGGCCTTGTTTTCCTACTTATGATTCTTCTTCCCACTCCCCACCCCAGGGACATCCATAAAAAGCCCAAAGACAGCACTTTCAAAGTTTCATTTCACCTCAAGTCACAAACCAGGCAATATCTGACCAACAGGCACTGCCCAGGAACCTAGGACCGTAAGGCCAAGCTCAAACTTAGAATTTTTCTGCTCCTAGGAGTTGAAACATGGCAGGAAGGAGAGAGCCCCATCTGTATCTTTTCCTGTCCTATACCCAGGCTACTTCCAGCACTTGGAGGGCTCTCTTGAGTCTAAGAAAACAGCTGTGTGTTCACAATCCCTTCCAAATAGATAAGCTTTGGACACCCAACATACTTTGGATCATGCACCTGCCTCTATGATATGCCCTTGGGAAATCTGGCCCTGGCAAATACACTGTTCATACTATCATACAGGTTTGGAGACGTTGTGCTGAAGATTACATGGTTCCAGCTTCTTCAAATATGGTCAAGAAGGAGTCAGGTGGGTGTTCTGAAAATATCTTTACAAACAAACACTCTTCCCAACCCATAAAATATCTCACAAAGGTAGAAGAGAATAAACACAGTTTACTGAATAAACATGAAACAGAATGCAATAAGCATCCCAAATAATCTGCTAAGAGATTGCGAAGACAAATTCTGAAGGTCAACCATAACTAGTTCTCAAATAAAAGAACTTGAAAACACCACTTGTTATTTACAGTTTATCCTAAACTCAGTAGTTGTGACCTTCTGTGTTAGGTGATTGACTTTTGTTGAAGGAGAAACAAACTTCTTGACAAGGGGTAGTTTCTCAATTTAGAACAAGGTGACCACAGAAGTTGTGCTCCCACCTTCCCACGGAAACCAGAAGATAGGGGTGCTATATTTCTTGATGGCTGCATTTCAGACAGAGGGTCCAAGGTCCTTGAGAAAGATATTCTTGGATTCTAGATCTAGAAAGAGGCTTATCTAGCTTTTAAAAAGATGGACACATATTTCAAAGAGATAGACTAAGAACTTAGAAGTTTTCTAAAGTAAATGCTCCAAGAAAAGCGATGGGTATTTCATCCTCCCTTATTTTTAACAAAGAGGATTTCTTTTTTTTTTCTTTTTTTTTTTTTTTTCTTTTTTCAGTTTGTATTTACTTTCCTATGGGCCTAAAGGCTTAAATGGAAATATTCCCTAGGGACAGACTCCAGGATCAGGGTGTGTCTGTGTGCCTGTGTCTGTCTGTGTGTAGCTATTTTGGGCACAGAGGAGGGCCAGAGTAGACTCTAAAAATTGCATGGCTTTCTGGGCAGGCAATACAGTTGTAGTTTAGGGATAATCCTGCCTTTGGGACTTCCTCCTTTACCTGCTCAACCTCCATCCCTTCTGGGGAGCTCTGGGGAGTGGAAGGAGTAGTCAGCAATTCTCTTTTGAGAATGTGTGGTGCCTAGACCCTTTATTCTCATTTTGGTTTGGCTGTGGGCCACAATGCAAGAAGGAAGGTCTCACCTCAAGTTCAATCACATGTCCACAGAAGATAAACAGGTGGATTATCTTTACCTAGACATTAACCATGTCTATTTCTGAATGGTTGGTATTTATGTGATCAGTTCCCCTTCTAGCTATTGTTATGTCTTAAGAATTGACCAATATCTTTTGTCTTTATAATAAGTAAAGAGTGAAAAGACCTAGAATGACTAATTTTTTTATTGAATTAAGGACAGTTGGGAGTTGTGACTGATAAATTGATGTGTGTGTGTGTGTGTGTGTGTGTGTGTATTTACTTATTTAAGCGAATGACAATCTATAATTGTGATAAGCAGTCCTTGATGAACTGGACTAAAGAGGGTTACATTAAGCATAGAGAAGAAAACCAGAACAATTCAGTGTATGATAGTTTGGACTGTTAAGTCAGTGCAAGGGAGGACATGAGGGGACAGATGAATAGGTAAGAGAGAAAGAATTTGTTTGTTAAGGGTCTAGGGAGAAGTTTCTGGGAGTAGATGTGGTTCCCCAAGACATATTTTACTGGTGTTTCTTCTTTGACAGTTATCCCTCATTGCTCAAGAAATACTCTTGAAATGAACAAATCTGACCTTGCCCTTTTCCCAGCTGCAGGTACTTTAAAGATAATCTCTGGTCCTCTACTTGATTTCAGAAATGTTCCTTTAGGATTTGTTTTTACATTAATCCCAGAATTCATTCATGAAGAGTCAAGTTTTATCTTTCCTGCTGTTATTTCTTTTAAACTGGTCTCTTCTTTAAGGGAAGAGCTTAAAATTCATAGCATTGATTTATGTTATAGAAGAAAATACATGTAAAAATGGAAGTCACAGGTAAGTTTTATAAATTGTTACTCTTTCTAAAGTAATAAAGTATTTAATAAGTATTTTATTACTAAATTACCAGTTAGAAAAAGATTTGTTTTAATATATTTCATGTATATACATATACATTTCAGTCTTCATTCTTGGTGTATTTCAGACTGTTTTATTTTATAGCAAATCCAATATTTTATTTCACATTCTGAAATCAATATCTTTAATTAAGTTGTATTGGTCAAAACATCTCCAGGATTCAATATTAATTTTTTCCCCCTCAGGAATTGTTTTTACATATGTAAATTAAGTGAATAATTATCCTTCCTTTTATATTGCCTCCATCCTTACCAACCTATGACTCTTTGGGTACAAACGCCCTTTGAGCCAGCATCAAATCGATTAAGGAAAGATGCTGACTAACATCTATAGGATGAATCCTCCTTCTCCTCCAGAACTCTTGACTATCAATTTGTCAATGATGTTCTTTCAAATTCCTTACCAAATGGTCACCTTTGTAGCTATTGGTAGTAGATCAGGATAGAGCAATACATTAGGCCGTCTTTCCTAATTAAGTGGACACTTTGCCGTGTCATCTGAGGTTGTGAACATGGAAGACTCCTTCCTTCAGCACACTCTTTCTGGGTCGCCCCTTGGTTAGGGTGAAGAACAGGGGTAGCCTATTTCCAGGTAGTGATTACTTACCATGCGGGGACATGGGGGAAGACAGGCAGAGGGACACAAAGATGATTGCTTGTCTCCTCACTTAACAAGTAATAGGAAACTCCCCCATGAGGTCCTGGTTGCAAGACATGGGGAGGTGAAGCAGTAGGAAAGAGTACGAAGGGCAAGTTAGCTGCCCCCTCAAGCAAATGCACTTTTAGCTTCCGGACCTGCTCATATCGGTGCTGGCCAGCTGGACTGTATTCTACGTTAAAATAGGTCCATTTTGTTGTGAGTGTTGTTGTAGGGTGTGTTTCTCTGTCCTGTAGCCTGGCCTTCCTAAATCTCACCTGGATACCTGTGGTACTAGGTTGATTCCCTTCCCATGGTCAGACTGGAAATCCAGCAGCCTCAGTTCTGCTCCACCATCATTTTCACCATTTGGCTCTCAAGGTCATAGGTGATCTCTGCTGGGCTTCACAGTCTTATGTTGTGCCTGCTGATCCTGTTCCCCAACCAGGCAGCTGAGTTGAATCTTCACGCAGACTTCTAAAACAACCTCCTTTCTCCCTCTCAGCTTCCTGGGCAATTCCATCTTTCAGTTACTCTCTCCTGCAAATTATACCTTCTTTAGTAGTCAGTAACTGCGATCTGTACCTCCTCAACTGAATGAGACTAGAGCATTGCCTGGGCTCCTTCCAATATCAGCTAATCATAGAGCTTTCCCTTTCTGTGTCGTGTGCTGTTGAACACCAGTGACCAAGAGGGCCTCAAAATCCCCCTCAGCTGACCAAACTTTAGGTAGGATTCTTCTTGACTCCGGGCTCCTATCCTTTGCTATGGAAATACCTTTTAAAAGCCTCTGGCCAGTTTCATAGCCCAGGACTCTCTTTCTCAAGGAGCTAGGAATCATCTCTTTGAAATGTTATCGGCAAAGAAGATAGATCCTTTATTTTGCTGTCTCAGTAGGAGGGTAGGAGGTAGGAACCTAACTTCTGTGTGGAAATTGGGGCACCTGGCTCCAAGTTGTAAAACTACCTCCTGTCAGAGATAGAAAAAGTTTATCTTTCCTTTGGGTAAAGCCAATTAGGGAGTACAGATGGCCTAAATCTCCCCCGCACCCCCAACATAGCGCTTAAAAACCTATGGCCTTTTGTCGGTAGAGTTGAGTTCAGATTCTTTCCTAATATTTCTCTCTTATTGCAGTAGCTTTGAATAATAAAGTCTTCCTTGCTTGCTTTTGTCCAGTGTAATCTTTGCTTTGACATTTGAAAAAAAACGTGTGCATATATTTCTTGTGTTTATATTGTTTCCTTTGGGAGGGATTATTCTATGATGCTTGAAGTGAAAATGTAGAAACTCTGGAGTTTTGCTGTACAGGAGGACATATAATTTTGATTGATAGCTAAAGGATGTAGATTCCAGGAAGGTGCTTATATTTTAAGCTGGATATATAGATATTACCATATCTTTGAATGATTATGGGCATGATACATGAAAGAAAAAGATGATCGCTCAAGAGAAAGATAATGGCAGGCTCGAAATTTTGAGTAAAAAAGAAGGGTTGAGTTCTATACAAAATTAGAAGTCTGGGTTTTCGAGACCAGAACTTAAGTTTACACGTAAGCACGGCATATTGGAACAGGTGCACATGTGCCCATAGATTCAGTGGTGGAAAGCTGATGAGGTTCCCTACACATATATATTTATTCCCTCAGTAAATAGAAAGAAAAATCTCTCTCTTTCTGGGAGTAAGAATGAAGGTGTTGGCATCAGAGAGCTGAAGAGATCGCAGATGGGAGCTGCATTGAGAATTGGGCTTAATCGGTTTAGACTTTGACTAGGTAAGAATAATTTAAAAACAAAAAACAAAACAAAACAAAAACAAAAAGGGGCACCTGAGTGGCTCAAATGGTTAAGCGTCTGCCTTCAGCTCAGGTCATGATCCCAGGGTCCTGGGATCGAGCCCCGCATCAGGGTACCAGCTCAGCGGGGAGTCTGCTTCTAACTCCTTTTCTCCCCACTGTTCCTCCTGTTTGTGTTCTCTCACTCTATCTACCAAATAAATAAATAAAGTCTTAAAAAAAAAACAGTACAAAGAAATATGATAAAGATATGTTCAGGGAAGAGACAAGGAGGTCAGATGATGTCAAAAAACAAAAGAGGTAAATGTGCTATGGTCCAATTGTGTGTTAAATCATAAGAGGAATAAGGGATGAATCATTTCGAGAGATAAGGAGAGAGAAATAATATTCTGCTGGTGGAGAACAGCAGGCGGCATAACTAGTCTACCTAGAGAGCCAACATTTTGTGCAGCACAGAAGGAACTATGAGAAAAAGTACAGCAAACCAGTAAGAGTACAGGATCATGGGGTCAGTGCCCGGGTTTGTAGCTAGGCTTTCCCCCGCTGTGTGGCACTGTGGATGTTACATGAACATGAACTTGCTGTGCCTCAGATTTCTCATACGTAAATTGGAGACAATAGTAATACTTGTCTCTTAAGGTTTTTGTGAAGAATGAGTTACCTCATAATACACAGGAAGTACTTAGAATCCTGCGTGGTGTTTACTTTGCGTTCATTAATATTTGGGAAAACTCATTATCTCTACAAGAGATAAAGGGACATTCAGAGACAAGTTTAATGCTATAGATGACTGTTCTAAATGGTTAGTAAGGGGATCCAGAAAATATCTTGAAAGATTTATAGAGAAGAAACTGGGGAGGAATTAAGTCTTACCCAGAGAAATACAGGAGTATGAGTTGGACTGATGGTGCATGACTAGAGAAGCTGGAACATGGTCACAGATGATGGTCTGATTAGAACTCTGTGTCAGCGGTTGGTAAACTTTTTCTGTAAAGAGACAGAGAATAAATATTCTGGAGTCACATGGTCTCAGTTTACCACGTCCCAACTCTCCCCCTTAGTGTGTAAATGTTCGTAGACAATATATAAACCAATTTTTAGTTTACAGAAACCAGAAATTGGTTTGAAAGTGGTTGTGTTTCAATCAATCTTTATTTATAAATGCAGGCAAGGGGGTCAGATTTGGCCTGTGGGCCATAAGTTGCTGTATCGGTTTGTATTAGGACTGTTGTTAACAACGTGGCACAACATAGGGGACTTAAACCACAGACTCTATTCTCTCACAGTGGCGGGGACTGGAATTCTGAGGTCAAGATCTTGGTGGGTTCAGTGTCTTCTGAGGACTCAGAGAGAAGCAGCTTGTCTGTTCAGGCCTCTCCTCCTGGCTTGGAGATGCAGTCTTCTCCTTGTGTCTCTTTACACAGCATTCTCATGGATGCATTTCTATCCTCCAAACTCCCCTTTATATAAAAACGCCAGTCATATCAGACACCCTATACCAATGGCCTCATTTTAACTTGATTAATAAATAATCAATAATTCTGTAAAAACCCATCTCCAAATAAATCCACATTCCGGAGTATTTGGGGATAAACATTTCTACATATGAATTTAGGAGGGGGGCACAATTCAATCCATAATAGCTGTTGACTCTTCCTCAAAGATAAAGATCCATAGTCAGTTCTAATAATCACCTTCTCTTTGTTTTTGGTTTCTTAGGTTACATAGGGAATGGTGATGCTATTGCTTTGTAAAGTCTTTTTTTTTTTTTTTTTTTTTTAAAGACTTGAGGTGAGAATAGGAAGTTGATCTCTGTCAGCGGTAGCACTAACATGCTGACATCTCCGCGTTGATGTTGTTGCTTCACCGGCATATAAATGAAGCTCTGCCTTATACTTTCATTCTGACAAAGGACACCATGCCTCAACTCCAAGAAGTGGCTAGATACAGAAATCCGAGTCACTGGTTGGCCAGGTCAGGAGATTCAGGACTGCAAATGGCCTCAAGGACCACATACTTCATCACTTTGATAACTGCTGTCTGAGGAAGACCTGCAGAATGCCACCAGCTGCAGCCCTGAAAATACTCTGGTGCTCTTCTGAAGACAGCCACTTGCCTACCAGCACCATCCCTGCGGAGGGACACAAGGGCAACCTGATGTAAAGGCTGAGCTCCCTGTGTTCCCCCTACCACCTCTCCACTTCCTCCCTCCTCCCGGGGTGCAACCCCACCCATCTCCCCACTACAAGATCATCCGCAGGAAGGACAAGTTCTATTTTTCCAGAGACGTGAACATTAAAAATGAGTGTGTAGAGAATGAGGACAGGAGGGCCTGTGTGTGTGTGTGTGTGTATGTGTGTGTGTAGCACAGTGCATATTAGCTGTTTCATGATTGCAGGTGTGCATATGATATTGACAAGGGTGAGGTCACTTAGGGGAGGTGGGGAAGCCACAAGAAGGGGAAGATCAAACTCAAGACTAAAAGAGATACATTTGACTGCAGTGAAAGCATCTATATTTTTGTCATATTTATGCATGTGTTTAAAATTATGCAATTGTGTAGATATATATGTATATATATACACACACATATTCATATATATACACATATACATATATATACACGTATATGCATATATTTAAAAAGCTTTAAAAGGTGGTGAGGGGAATGTGAAGGTCTGGAAACGAAAGGAGCAGTTTTGCCTACTTCACAGTTTGCATCAGGCTATGTTAAGCATGCCGTTGCTTCGGAGAGTTCCAGGAAGCTTGTAAGAAGCAAAAATAGTTTTTCCACTTAACATTTTACTTGTAGTCAAATTTCTTCACAGTGTATTATAAATGATTTAGAGACGTTATGATAATTTTCTTATGTAAGTAAAAAATTGCTATATCCTGGTGCCCCCAGTTGGAAGTATAAGAATATAAAAGTAAATGTTGGTGAGTTTACAACAATCACGGATGATAAGACCCAGAGGTTTATTTAGCTCTTACTATATTCCAGTGCTTTTGAAGTCATTTTAATATGTATTTACACCTTTAATCCTCTCCCGGAACCTATGAGGCAAATACTGTTTTTAACCACATTTTCAGGACACTGGAAAATTACATTTGTTTTCTAGGCTGCGCAACAAACTACCACAAACTTAACAGCTTGAAATAACACGGATGCATAGTGACTTAGTCCCTGAAGTCAGCACCTGAGCGCCACTTGACTGGATCCATTGCTCAGAGACTCACGTGGCTAAAATCATGATGTCACCATGCTGCGGTTCCCCCCTGGAGCTCAGAGTCCTCCCTGAAGCTCACTCAGTTGTGAACGGAATTCTGGTCCTTATGGCCTGAGAGGCTAATCCTCTCCAGTGGGTCATTTGCAGCATGTCCGTTGACTTCTCTTCTACCAGGCCAAAAGGAAAATTTCTGTTGCTTCTCTGAATCAACATCTGAATATCTTTTTTTCACAGAGTGAAAGAGAGAGAGAGAGAGAGAGAGAAATGTAGAGCCCAAACAAGGGGAGCAGCAAAGGGAGAGGGAGAAACGGACTCCCTTCTAGCCATTACATCTAATGTCAAAAGCTGTGAAGGACATGAGATCTGATCCTACTGGTACAGTAACTAGTTAGCTTTTCATAGTTTCCTAACAACTGGGAGACACAAGACTCTTGAGTCAAAGACAAAGAATAATTATTACTCACAGAAATAACAGTAGCCAGACTATCAGCTTTTGCACTGGTTTCCTGAGCCTCAGTTCCTGTACATCTAATGCAGATGCATTAGATACCGGTTATAGGAGGAGAAACTCTCATTTAGGGAACCACATCTCTCGTACTGGACAGAAGCCTGCCTGATGTTTACCTCAAAGGGAGATAATGTCTTTGTTATACCAGACAGTAAGCAAACCTGCCCTTTTCTCCATTGGGACATAGTACCTCTCTTTTCCAGGCCAGTGCTCTATGCAGCCATCCTTCAAAAGATAGTCGTCAACACATCCAGTCACGGTTTTGTTTGGCAAGGTTTTCAGAAATGTGAGAAATCTGAATTGTTACCTATCGCTATGTATCTGTTGTATTTGTACTACCTTGGTTTCTAGTGATTTTTCCCACAATTACCTTAGTTTCTGATCAATCTTACTGATAGAGACTGGGGCAAAATCCACTCAATTTTTTCCATAAATTCGTTAGTAGATTAACTACCAGTAACACAGCAAATCTGCAGTAGGGGGTTCACTCATGTCCCACAAGACTGTAATTCTAACCAACTGAACAAATTTCACAGATCATGAGGATCTGTCTTAATAAACCAGGTGGCGTCCTCAAGTTTTTTTGTTGACCTGCCCGTTTGTTTTTCTGTTGACCTTCTCACTTCCCTATTAATCAAGGAAAAGCAGGGTGAGCTAGTGATTGTTCAGACTCCAACTTACTTAGCAAGAAGAAAGTCTAAAAAATTTCTGTGGCCTATTACAACACTGGTCATTGAGTTGAGAGTGATCCAAACACCCTCTAAGACTGAAGTATTATCTTTGATCACTTGGGCTAAAATCAAGAACAAATTCCATACAATATTTTCTAATTGATTGACTCCCCCTAATGGAAAATTACTATAGCATGCCCATAAATAATGAACTCTTGTCCTCTGGAAGTTTCCCTGACTAAGTAAAGGTAGTTTGATTTTGGAGAAATGTATGCACATTTTTTTGAAGGCTACAGGATTTACTGGTGGTGTTTAATTAAATAATTGCAGGTAATTTGTGATTACTATTAAGGTGCAAGTTACTCTCTCTTCAGAAGGGAGGCAAGTTAATGCCTGCCTATTACACAAGAAGTCAAGTCCCAGGGATGCACATAGTGACCTTGTAAAAAAAAAAACGGGGGGGGGAGGAAAGCAGCAAAAAAAAACCCCAATATTCTTTAAAGGTATTAAAAGTTATCCACACACTTCCTTTTACTTCTTCTTAATTTTTTTTTTCTTTTTAAGAAGTCCACTTTAATCCAGGACATCTGTTGCCCTATTTTCATAATAAGATCTTTTCTTTGTTTCAATTTAAGTACTAGTATATACTTCCAAAGCCATAGGGCTGGTACTAAGAACTTAGGTAGAATCCTTTGGACTAGTTGGTCATTTTCTAGTGGGTCATTGGGGCACACAGAGTTTGAACACAAATCAATTCCTACTCTATTGTTTCCTATAGGACTTTTTCTGTCTTAAAGAAATCTCTCCTGGAGGACCAAATATTCCTTAAAGCAGGGGAAGTCCACTGCAGGGTGGGGGGGGGTTAGAAAGAAGGACGTTTTAGTGTCATATTTGAAAGGATCTAGAGTGGTGTGATAGACTGCAGGAGGGGTTGAGCTTTAAAACAATGACACCTATTTTTATTCCTCCTCAATAGTATTACAAACCCCATCACTCATCTTTCAATTAAACCAGCCAGTTATAGTAAGTTGTGTGGCTTATGTCCACAAAAGTCACACGTTTCCCTTCTTTCAATACTCAAGATGGGTTCAGGTCCCTGAGGCTGACCACCAGATTGGCCAGATTCTCCCATCTGAAGGAACATTTGCAACAACTAGGGCCCAACGGTTGTCTTTAAACCTATAAGTTCATCCTGCTTATGATCTGCAAGATCCTACCCAGTTCCTCCTCACTAACAGGCAAGACCGAAAAACCATTCATTGTACTATATTGACTATAAAATTCAGCTGCCATATTTCCTACATACTCCTATGGACTTCCCCCAAATCCTGATAACAGGCTTCCAGATCCTCATCTCTTCTCTTTCAGAAACCCATGTTTTTACGGATGATTCTGTGAAAACTGTCAAGAACTGTGGAGGATTAGATATTTCATCTACTTGAACTCTGAACAAAGTTTACCTGTGAAAACTGTCAAGAACTATGGAGGATTGAATACTTCATCTACTTGAACTCTGAACAAAGTTTGCCTGTTGCATTTTCATGGATTCTGTCAGAAAGCCTGAAATTTCCAAGTCAGAGACAAAAGACAGTTTATTACATACATAACTAGCAGTAGCAAAGAATTAACACTTGTGCCAATTCCAAGTTTTAAAGTAACGGGTTGCATTACCAGCAAAGGGAACCCAAAATAGAAAGATTCAATTTTTTTTAATTAACATGTAATGTATTATTTACTTCAGGGGTACAGGTCTGTGAATCATCAGTCTTACACAATTCATAGCACTCACCATAACACATACCCCCCCAATGTCCATAACCCAACCACCCTAACCCTCCTTCCCCACCCCTCAGCAACCCTCAGTTTGTTTCCTGCAATTAAGAGTCTCTTATGGTTTGTCTCTCTCTCAATCCCATCTTGTTTCACTTTTTTCCCTCCCTTCCCCCTACAACCCCAACCCCACCTCTCAAATTCCTCATATCTGAGAGATCATATGATAATTGTCTTTCTCTGACTGACTTATTTCACTTAGCATAATACCCTCTAGTTCCGTCCCAAATAGCAAGATTTGGGGGTTATTTTATGGCTGCATAGTATTCCATTGTATATATATATATATATACCACATCTTCTTTATCCATTCATGTGTTGATGTACATCCAGATTATTTCCATAGTTGGGCTATTGTGGACATTGCTGCTATAAACTTTGGGGTGCATGTGCCCCTTTGGATCACTACATTTGTATCTTTAGGGTAAATAGCCAGTAGTGCGATTGCTGAGTGTTAGGGTAGCTCTATTTTCAACTTTTTGAGGAACTTCCATACTGTTTTCCAGAGGGGCTGCACCAGTGAACAAACATTTCTGCAAAGAAGATACCCAAATGGCCAACAGACACATGAAAAAGTGCTCAGCATCACTCGGCATCAGGGAGATACTAATCTAAACCACAGTGAGATACTACCTCACAACAGTCAGAATGGCTAAAATTAACAAGTCAGGAAACAACAGATGTTGGTGAGGATGCAAAGAAAGAGGAACACACCTACACTGTTGGTGAAAATGAAAAAATTCAATTTCTTTTTTTTTTATAACGGTTCATGAACCTCTCTGACTTCTGTTGCAGAGGGAATGGTTACATTTACTATACTAGTGAACAAACCTGCTTTTTGCTCTAGAAAGGAATTCTATCTATCTTTCAAAGCTATTGACTACATAAAATCCCTGAAGGAAAGCCCAGAATAAAAACAGCCTATGACTTTGCTCCCAAAACAAGCAGAAAGAGGGGACTCGTGGAAATTTATCTCCAACATCATTTACCTTTTTAAAATCACTTCCTTCTTTCAAATAGAAATGCACATTTAAAAAAAAAAGAAATATACTAACTTTCCTTAAGAGAATGTAAGTTTATAGATAATGATATATTTTGTAATCACAGAAGTGACACATCACTCTTTATTAGGCAGCACTAATTTATGTATTTTTACTTATGCTAGCTAATTTAATCTTTGCTACATTCCTATGAGTTAAGCATTGTTATTTTAAGAACTATAGTATCCCACATGATTGCAAGTTTATTTTTATGATCAGAAGCAGTTATTATTGTATGAAATAATTTCAATATAGAGAATAAAATATGTATAAAGGCACTGGTGATTTAAAATATGTTGCAATAAATTGATGACTAAAAGAAAATAAAATTAGAAAAAGGAACACAATAAAATTTTGTGATATGAACAAAAGTAACCAATGGGTTTTCTGCACCCATTTTTGGGGAATTTTATTTCCTTTTAATTAGAGGCCAAGGGAAGTGATTATGTAAGGAATGAGCAAGATGCTGTATGAAAATCGTTTATTTCAGCACCTATTAAGAATAAAATAATAAATGGTAGCAAATATTTAGTGTGGTTCAAAAAAATTATTGGAATTCTATAATAGATTGACTATTGCATTTGATGTTAGAAATATACCGATGAATAAAACACAGTTTCTGGGCCATCTCGCTGGCTCAGTTGGTAGAGCATGAGACTCTTAACCTTGGGGTCATGAGTTCAAGGCCCCATTGTGCATAGAAATGACTTAATTTTTTTTTTCAAAAATACATTTTCTGATTTGTATTTCCCTGATGTCAAGTGATGTCGAGCATTTTTTCATGTGTCTGTTGGCCATCTGGATGTCTTCTTTGCAGAAATGTTTGTTCATGTCCTCTGCCCATTTCTTGATTGGATTATTTGTTCTTTGGGTGTTGAGTTTGCTAAGCTCTTTATAGATTTTGGATACAAGCCCTTTATCTGATATGTCATTTGCAAATATCTTCTCCCATTCTGTCAGTTGTCTTTTGGTTTTGTTGACTGTTTCCTTTGCTGTGCAAAGGATCTTGATGAAGTCCCAAAAGTTCATTTTTGCCCTTACTTCCCTTGCCTTTGGCGATGTTTCTAGAAAGAAGTTGCTGTGGCTGAAGTCGAAGAGGTTGCTGCCTGCGTTCTTCTCAATGATTTTGATGGATTCCTCTCTCACACTGAGGTCTTTCATCCATTTTGAGTCTATTTTTGTGTGTGGCATAAGGATATGGTTTAGTTTCATTTTCCTGCATGTTGCTGTCCAATTTTTCCAACACCATTTGTTGAAAAGGCTGTCCTTTTTCCATTGTGCATTCTTTCCTGCTTTGTCAAAGATTGGTTGACCATAGATTTGAGGGTCCTTTTCTGGGCTCTGTTCTGTTCCATTGATCTATATGTCAGTTTTTGTGTCGGTACCATACTTGTGTCTTGATAATGACAGCTTTGTATTAGAGCTTAAAGTCTGAAATTGTGATGCTGCCAACTTTGGTTTTCTTTTTCAATGTTCTGGCTATCCAGGGTCTTTTCTAATCCCATATAAATTTTAAGATTATTTGTTCCATTTTTTGGAAAAAACAGTTGATGGTATTTTGATAGGGATAGAATTAAACTTGTAGATTGCTTTAGGTAGCATAGACATTTTCACAATATTTGTTCTTCCAATCCATGAGCATGGAATGTTTTTCCATTTCTCTGTGTCTTTCTCAATTTCTCACATGAGAACTTTATAGCTTTCTGAGTATAGATTCTTTGCCTCTTTGGTCAGGTTTATTCCTAGGTATCTTACAGTTTTGGGTGCAATTGAAAATGGGATCAATACCTTAATTTCTCTTTCTTCTGTCTTGCTGTTGGTGTTTAGAAATGCAACTGATTTCCATGCATTGATTTTCTATCCTGACACTTTACTAAATTCCTGTACGAGTTCTAGCAATTTTGGAGTGGAGTCTTTTGGGTTTTCCACATAAAGTATCATATCATCTACAAAGAGTGAGAGTTTGACTTCTTCTTCGCTGATTCAGATGTGTTTTATTTCTTTTTGTTGTCTGATTGCTGAGGCTAGGACTTCTAGTACAGTGGTGAATAACAGTTTTGATAGTGGACATCCCTGCAGTGTTCCTGACCTTAGGGGAAAAGCTCTCAGTTTTTCCCCATTGAGAATGACATTTATTCACTGTGGGTTTTTCACAGGTGGATATTGAGGTATATACCCTCTATCCCTACACTGCGAAGAGTTTTGATCAAGGAAGGATGCTGTACTTTGTCAAATGCTTTTTCAGCATCTATTGAGAGTATCCTTTGTTTCTTTTTCTTTCTTTTATCAATGTATTTTGTCGCATTGATTGATTTGAGGATCTTGGACCAACCTTGCAGCATAGGAATAAATCCCACTTGGTCATGGTGAATAATCCTTTTAATGTACTGTTGGGTCCTATTGGCTCATATTTTCTTGAGAATTTTTGCATCTGTGTTCATCAAGGATATTGGTCTGTAATTGTCCTTTTTTGATGGGGTCTTTGTCTGGTTTTGGGATCAAGGTAATGCTATCCTCATATAATGATTTCAGAGGTTTTCCTTTCATTTCTATTTTTTTGAACAGTTTCAGGAGAATAGATACTAATTCTTCTTAAATGTTTGGTAGGATCACCCTGGGAAGCCATCTGGCCTTGGGCTCTTGTTTATTGGGAGATTTTTGATGACTGCTTCAATATTCTTACTAAAGACTATTGAAGGCTATGGGTCTGTTCAGGTTTTCTATTTCTTTCTGGTTCAGTTTTGGTGGCTTATATGTCTCTAGGAATGCATCCATTTCTTCCAGATTGTCAAATTTGCTGGTGTATGGTTGCTCAAGAGATACCACCTCACACCAGTAAGAATGGCTAAAATTAACAAGTCAAGAAATGACAGATGTTGGTGAGGATGTGGAAAAAGGGGAACCCTCTTACTCTGCTGGTTGGAATGCAAGTTGGTGCAGCCACTCTTGTTCCTCTAAAAGTTGAAAATAGAACTACCGTACGACCCAGCAATCACATTACTGGGTATTTACCTTACAGATACAAATGTAGTGATTTGATGGGGACGTGCACCTGAATGTTTATAAAAGCAATGTCTACAATAGCCAAACTATGGGAAGAACCTAGATGTCCATCAATAGATGAATGGATAAAGAAGATATGATATCTATATATAGAGAGATAGATAGATCTATTTATCTGTCTATCTATATTTGGCAGGCAGCCATCAAAAATCAAAAAACAAAATCTTGCCATTTGCAATGACACAGATGGAACTAGAGGATACTGTGCTAAGTAAAGTAAGTCAATCAGAGAAAGACAATTATATGATCTTTCTAATATGTGGAATTTGAGAGGAAGGATGAGGAGTTGTGGAGGGTAGAGAGGGAAAAATGAAACAAGATGGGATCAGGAGGGAGACAAACCATAAGAGACTCAATCTCAGGAAACAAACTGAGGGTTGCTGAGGGCGGGGTAGGGTGTTTGTTTATGGACACTGGGGAGGGTATGTGCTATGGTGAGTGCTGTGAATTGTGTAAGAGTCATGATCCACAGACCTATACCCCTGAAGCAAATAATACACTATATGTTAATTAAAAAATAATCATATACAAACAAGCACAGTTTCTAAGATAGAGGGACACATAGTCCACTTGGAAAAGCCACAAGTATCAAAAGATGACTCTTTTTTTAAAATTTCATTTATTTATTTGACAGACAGAGATCACAAGTAGGCAGAGAGGCTGGCAGAGAGAGGAAGAAGCAGACTCCCCACAGAGCAGAAAGCCTGATGCAGGGCTTGATCCCAGGACCCTGGGATCATAACCTGAGCTGAAGGCAGAGGCTTTAATCCACTGAGCCACCCAGGTGCCCCTCAAAAGATGATTCTTAGTAAGTACAGAAGCATAGCAAAAGGAATAGATTGACTTGTCAGGTGGTTCATCCTGGAGAGTGGAATCTATTCTAAAATTTATACTGTGACTATAACTGTACTACAAACAAGTGGGTTCTATGATGGATAGTGTGTAGGTAAGCATATACAATACTTTTGTGAAAACAATGTATTGTATAGAGCATTCATCCTGGCCTTTCTATATGTGGTGTCTCTTTAATGTGAAAACAAATTTGAAAATGTGGGGGAAATTTACTTACATTTATCCTCAATTTTAAAAATAATTTTCTGATATTTTAAACAGAAGGAAAGCATGGACAGTGAATGTGAAAATGCATGGTACGTATGGAGTATTACAAACAGCTGTGTAGAATGACACATGATAAATGAGTGCTAGGTGAGAAAACAGTGGGCATCCAATATCATTCAAAGGAACTCAGATTTTATTCGGTAGATTAGCGTTTGTCAAAGATTGGTCCAAAAGCCACATAAGTTCCACTCTGCCAATAGAATCAAAACCCTTGGGAGCATGAACTAAAAATCTGCTCCTGTAATTAAATCCCCAGTGTAAACCCCCAATTAAACAGATAGAATGGCAATTTCTGCTCTAGGGAAGCTGAAGCCATTGACTGGATAATTAATGCATTTTTTAAAGGGTTTTTTTTTTTTTTTTTAAGATTTTATTTATTTATTTGACAGAGAGAGATCACAAGCAGGCAGAGAGAGAGGAGGAAGCAGGCTCCCTGCTGAGCAGAGAGCCCGATGCGGGCCTCGATCCCAGGACCCTGAGATCATGACCTGAGCCAAAGGCAGCAGCTTAACCCACTGAGCCACCCAGGCGCCCTTTTTTTTAAGTTTTTATTTTAACTCCAGTAAGTTAATAAAACAGTATTATATTAGTTTCAGGTGTATAATATAGTGATTTTGGGTAGATGACTTTAGTGGCTACAAAATAAACAATTTGAGAAGGACGAGTTAAAAAGCAGGTAGATAAATTGGGAGGTCATTTACTCATTTATACAAAAAAAAAGAAAAGAAGAAGAAAAAACCTGCTAAATGAGGGGTATACATAGTAAAAAAAAAAGCAGGTATAGTTCCTTGAACTCTAAATTATTCCATACAATCAAAAGGTAACAAATAAGTCCATGTGTATTTTTTTTTTAAATAAGTTCAAGGTACTATAATGGCAAATACTCACTAACCTAAGAGAAACTGGTGAACCAGGGAAAGCTTGAAGGGAATGATATTTGTATTTAGAACACGTAAATAGAAATTATGCGGGTGAAGCCTAAAAGCAGAATAAAGCAGAGATTTCAAGGTGGAGGAAACATCAGCACCACAAGCCCTAGGGCAAAAACAACATGATCTTTTGTAAAACTTCAGTATTTTATAAAAATCTTTTGCTGGAGGACTTCTTGATTAGTACAATAGAATTATAGAAATCCTTTTAAGAATTTAAGAATTCTTGTCATTTTATGTGGTACATTATAAATTATAGGGAAAATTTTTTTAATTAAAGTTCACATTGTGAATGTGTTTTAATAAAATAATTTCCAGCCATATAAATATAGTGTATTAATACATATTTTAAATAGGTAACTTCAAGCCATTTAACAACAAGAAAGCATATTGCTTACTTTAAATAATTAAGAAAATATGAGAATAATATGGTAATAAACAATATACCGTGAATAGATTATTGGGTGTAGGACTAGTTATATAATAAAATGTAGACTGAAATATAATTATCCTTTATGGTGTCTAACATAGATAAAATGCTTTCATAAGCTGTTGTTTTTGCTTCTTGCATTTTTATTCTTTTTTGACTAAAATAAATGAGTGTTTCATCTTAATGTTTATATTTGGTTTCTAAACAATGAGATAGTGGAGGGGCTGTTAGATTCCTATTTAAAAGTACAGATAGCAAATCAACACCTCATGGTGCAGATATTTTATTCCTAAGAAATATATAAAAATAAATAAATATAATCACTTGTTTTCCTCTTATTAATACTGGCAGTGGTTTTAAAAGTTAAGATATCTTAGGGTGCCTGGGTGGCTCAGTGGGTTAAGCCTCTGCCTTCAGCTCAGGTCATGGTTTTAGGGGTCTGGGCTTGAGCCCTGCATGGGGCTCTCTGCTTAGCAGGGAACCTGCTTCCCCCCATCTCTCTGCCTGCCTACCTGCCTACTTGTGATCTCTCTCTCTGTCAAATAAATAAAAAACAATAACAACAACAACAACAAAAAAACTTAGGATCTCTTGATGTGATGTACATGACTTAAAAAAAATGCAACATATGGATATAACAATCATCCTGTTGTTGGATTCCAGAATTACTATTATTTTATTATTATTCAAAATGATCATTGTTTACACTATCTTCAACCCAGAGTTCAATATGGAAATAAATTAAAACATATTTTAAAAATATGGTTTTTTTGTTATCTGTTTTATATCTTTTGTTATTTTAAGATATGAATTTGGATTAATTAATTAATATCTTAAAAATTAATATCTTAAAAAAAGACACAGATAACAAAATAGTTCAGATGAATTACTGGCTGAGTCACTAACAAGTTTATCTGAAGTCAACGACCCCTTATATAAGTTTCCTAATATTCACACTCATTGCATACTGCTATATTTTTAAGTGGGAATATGTGCAATATTATTTTATTATTGAGTAAAATAAATTAAAATAAAAGTAATTATCACCCTTAGAAACATGGACCCAGTGAAACAAGTTTGCAAATATCTGGGTGTGGGGGAAAATCATAGACTCAAAAATCATAGGCTCAAAACTCAAAACTCAAATTGAATGGAATCCCATGAAGTAGAAAAAGAGGGAGGTGACAGAAAATGGGAGAGAGGGGAGAGAATTTTAAAGCTTTCAGTAGAATTTTTTAAAAGGATTCTAGTCTTTTTTCCTGTAACCGTCATGAAATGATATAAGGCATTAATCTGAAACTGGCATAATTAGCTAAGAATGAACAGAAGAAGCTTTGAAAAATTTCAGATAAAATTTGATGGAAGATTTACTTTTACATTGGTGTGGGATGAAAATAATTAAACAGATTTAAGAAAAGTTTAGAATAAAGCTTCTTTGTGATTTTTCAGATGTGAGAGAAAGGAAGCCCAGATTTCTGGGTTGATCAAGAAGTTGGATATTGAGGATATTTTTTGGAAAAGGAAAAGTTTTTTGGAAAAGGAAAGCATTTCCAAAATTTTTGGTGGCAAATATGAGATTAGAATGTACAAGCTGGACAGGATTCCTGTTATGTAGATGGTCATGATTATTGCTATTTTCTATAATAGAATACACTTAAAATATATAAATGCTGGTGAGAAGGGATGGATATGGAGGAAGACATTGAAATGGTTAAGATAAGGAAATAAACATTATTATAAAATAGAAATCAATGAAATAGAAACCAAAAAAACAATAGAGCAAATCAACGAAACTAGGAGCTGGTTCTTTGAAAGAATTAATAAAATTGATAAACCCCTGGCCAGACTTATCAAAAAGAAAAGAGAAAGGACCCAAATAAATAAAATCATGAATGAAAGAGGAGAGATCACAACTAACACCAAAGAAATACAAACTATTATAAAAACATACTATGAGCAACTCTACGCCAACAAATTTGACAATCTGGAAGAAATGGATCCATTCCTAGAAACATATAAACTACCACAACCGAACCAGGAAGAAATAGAAAGCCTGAACAGTCCCATAACCAGTAAGGAGATTGAAACAGTCATTAAAAATCTCCAAACAAACAAAAGCCCAGGGCCAGACGGCATCCCGGGGGAATTCTACCAAACATTTAAAGAAGAACTAATTCCTATTCTCCTGAAACTGTTCCAAAAAATAGAAATGGAAAGAAAACTTCCAAACTCATTTTATGAGGTCAGCATCACCTTGATCCCCAAACCAGACAAGGATCCCATCAAAAAAAAAAAAAAAAAAGAGCTATAGACCAATATCCTTGATGAACACAGATGCGAAAATTCTCACCAAAATACTAGCCAATAGGATTCAACAGTACATTAAAAGGATTATTCATCACGACCAAGTGGGATTTATTCCAGGGCTGCAAGGTTGGTTCAACATCCGCAAATCAGTCAATGTGATACAACACATCATAAAAGAAAGAACAAGAACCATATAATACTCTCAATAGATGCTGAAAAAGCATTTGACAAAGTACAGCATCCCTTCCTGATCAAAACTCTTCAAAGTGTAGGGATAGAGGGCGCATACCTCAATATCATCAAAGCCTTCTATGAAAAACCCACCGCAAATATCATTCTCAATGGAGAAAAACTGAAAGCTTTTCCACTAAGGTCAGGAACACGGCAGGGATGTCCATTATCATCACTGCTATTCAACATAGTACTAGAAGTCCTAGCCTCAGCAATCAGACAACAAAAGGAAATTAAAGGCATCCAAATCGGCAAAGAAGAAGTCAAATTATCACTCTTCGCAGATGATATGATACTATATGTGGAAAACCCAAAAGACTCCACTCCAAAACTGCTTGAACTTGTACAGGAATTCAGTAAAGTGTCAGGATATAAAATCAATGCACAGAAATCAGTTGCATTTCTCTACACCAACAACAAGACAGAAGAAAGAGAAATTAAGGAGTCAATCCCATTTACAATTGCACCCCAAACCATAAGATACCTAGGAATAAACCTAACCAAAGAGGCTAAGAATCTATACTCAGAAAACTATAAAGTACACATGAAAGAAATTGAGGAAGACACAAAGAAATGGAAAAATGTTCCATGCTCCTGGATTGGAAGAATAAATATTGTGAAAATGTCTATGCTACCTAAAGCAATCTACACATTTAATGCAATTCCTATGAAAGTACCATCCACCTTTTTAAAGAAATGGAACAAATAATTCTAAAATTTATATGGAACCAGAAAAGACCTCGAATAGCCAAAGGAATATTGAAAAAGAAAGCCAAAGTTGGTGGCATCACAATTCCGAACTTCAAGCTCTATTACAAAGCTGTCATCATCAAGACAGCATGGTACTGGCACAAAAGCAGACACATAGATCAATGGAACAGAATAGAGAGCCCAGAAATTGACCCTCAACTCTATGGTCAACTAATCTTTGACAAAGCAGGAAAGAATGTCCAATGGAAAAAAGACAGCCTCTTTAATAAATGGTGTTGGGAAAATTGGACAGCCACATGCAGAAAAATAAAATTGGACCATTTCCTTATACCACACACAAAAATAGACTCAAAATGGATGAAGGACCTCAATGTGAGAAAGGAATCCATCAAAATCCTTGAGGAGAACACAGGCAGCAACCTCTTCTACCTCAGCCGCAGCAACATCTTCCTAGGAACATCGTCAAAGGCAAGGGAACAAGGGCAAAAATGAACTATTGGGATTTCATCAAGATCAAAAGTTTTTGCACAGCAAAAGAAACAGTTAACAAAATCAAAAGACAACTGACAGAATGGGAGAAGATATTTGCAAACGACATATCAGATAAAGGACTAGTGTCCAAAATCTATAAAGAACTTAGCAAACTCAACACCCAAAGAACAAATAATCCAATCAAGAAATGGGCAGAGGACATGAATAGACATTTCTGCAAAGAAGATATCCAGATGGCCAACAGACACATGAAAAAGTGCTCCATATCACTCGGCATCAGGGAAATACAAATGAAAACCACAATGAGATATCACCTCACACCAGTCAGAATGGCTAAAATCAACAAGTCAGGAAATGAGAGATGCTGGCGAGGATATGGAGAAAGGGGAACCCTCCTACACTGTTGATGGGAATGCAAGCTGGTGCAACCACTCTGGAAAACAGCATGGAGGTTCCTCAAAATGTTGAAAATAGAACTGCCCTATGACCCAGCAATTGCATACTGGGTATTTACCCTAAAGATACAAACGTAGTGATCCAAAGGGGCACGTGTACCCGAATGTTTATAGCAGCGATGTCCACAATAGCCAAACTATGGAAAGAACCTAGATGTCCATCAACAGATGAATGGATCAAGAAGATGTGGTATATATACACAATGGAATACTATGCAGCCATCAAAAGAAATGAAATCTTGCCTTTTGCGACAACATGGATGGAACTAGAGCGTATCATGCTTAGCGAAGTAAGTCAAGCAGAGAAAGACAACTACCATATGATCTCCCTGATATGAGGAAGTGGTGATGCAACATGGGGGCTTAAGTGGGTAGGAGAAGAATAAAAGAAACAAGATGGACTGGGAGGGAGACAAACCATAAGTGACTCTTAACCTCACAAAACAAACTGAGGGTTGCTGGGGGGAGGGGGATTGGGAGGGGGGGGTGGGGTTATGGACATTGGGGAGGGTATGTGCTTTGGTGAGTGCTGTGAAGTGTGTAAACGTGGCGATTCACAGACCTGTACCCCTGGGGATAAAAATATATGTTTATAAAAAATTAAAAAAAAAACATTATTATAAAATAGAAATTCATTTTGTATAAGAATACAACAGTGAAATACTTCATCTACAATATCAATGAAGTTAGAAAATAATGGGATGGGGCATATAGAAAAAAACCAACGTAGAACAATGATTTTATGCAGATAGTAATACATTGATACACTCTCCAAATAGCTTTTATTTTACATGTGTGATAGAAGGGAAAGGCCAAGAAGAATGTGTTAGAGATCTGAGAAGTGCACAGAACATTTCCAAAATTTTTGGTGGCAAATATGAGATTAGAATTGCTTTGTCGAGTGCTTCCTTGAGGTTGCAAGACTGAGAATCCATTTTTGTACCACGCTGCCTAATCGTGTGATTTTTCTCAGGCAGCACTCAAAAGTTAAGATGTAGTTATGAAGAAGGTGGGGTCCTTGAGTGCCAACAGTATTAATTTTGCTAAAACGGTTTGACCACAGAACAAACAGGCAAGATATTGGCAAAAGAGATTCCATTGGGAGAAAATAAAAGGCAATTGTTGTTGAAAGAAATGATGAAGATCTGTAGTTTCTGCCGCATGTATCAGATTTGAGAATTATCCTGAAATCGTTATCCTGAAATGACAAAACCCAAGGATTGAGGGGACGAGTGTGTGTGTGTGTGTGTGTGTGTGTGTGTATGTGGGTGTGCGTGCGTACATGCATATACCTGAATGCTATGTGAGAATATGGCTTAATTAGGAGGAAGCAACAGAAGTTCAAGTCCACTCAAAGCACATTTCTTGGATGAGTAGCCATAGAGGAAAGAGAAACTCCAACTTGCTAGGGGTTAGATTATTAATTTAGTTTTGAACTTGTGAAGAAGCCTGAGGTATCTGTGAATGCATCATTCAGGGTCCTACTACAAGGCAGAAACTGCACTGTAATTTGAAAAGGGAATGTTTAATACAAATACAATGTTTTTAATACCAGGGATTTAAAGTTCAGAGGGGATTTACTAATATGAAGAGAGAGAAATCTGAAGAGTACAGGACTAGGAGGTTCAGGGCTCAGTGATGAAGTCATTACACCCAGACCGAGACAGAGCACCCATGAAGAGCGTCTCTGCTACAATCCCCAGACCTGAGATCCAGATCTCAATGGAAAGAGCAAGGCTCTGGACTCCCGGGGTCAAATGCCAGAGGAATCTGAGGAACTCTCCCGGCAGAAATTGCTGGAAATCGGCCCTCTCTGGTTCAGGAGCAAGCTGGCCACCAGGAGGTGCCTTATGTTGGAACCCAGCAAAGTCATATGAGATTTGCTGAGTTCAACTTCTGGTGCCTCACACGCGCAGCAACTGGTGCTGCGAAATCCATTCAGTAAGGGAGCTGAACGCCAGAGAAACTTCAGGGCAGGAACCCGTCCAGGGAAAGTCCCTGGAAGTTAAATACCTATTTTTCCTTTGCTGTTCCACTAGTAACCTGTGACCAAGTTCCAAATCACACCCGCCAACAAAGTACAAATATTTGAAGAGCCCAGCTCTGTTTTCAGAGGAGGAAAAAAGGGTACATTTGGAATTGAGATAATAATTAGACACAAGGCAACTGCACAGGGTAATCTGTTGTAGAATCAAGCCCCATGACTTAGCACTGAAGAAAATATAAAGGGAGCATGGTTAAGCAAAGGAGCTGACATAAGGCATAAAACCGGGCCAAAAAAAAAAAAAAGGAACTGAGATATCTAGAATACAGAAGCACAGTTAGGAGAATTTGTTGTTTTGAAAGTCAAGGGTATTTTGAAATAAAAGAGTGGTCAGCCTGAAATGATTCTGAGAAATCCAGTTAAACGGAGAATGGAAAAAATAGTCCCATTTCAATCAGAAGACACCATGCTAATGGACATAATGAGAGGGAGCTCCATTTTACAGAAGATGCGCAAGGTTTGCAATAAGTGAACTTATGTTGAAATTCCCATCCTGCCATTTATCAATCATGTGTTTTCAAGAGGGTTTAGAAAATCTTTCTGAACCTCAGTTTTACCTGAATAAGAGAAATGCTAAAATAGGTATCTCAAAGATTGTCATTAAGGATCAAATAATCTTGAATTAGTGTTAAACGAATTTGAAATTTCCTTTTTGTAGTGATTGGTTTTGTTTGTGATGGTACTGAAGACTAAAAGCAAGAGTTAGAGCACATGGAGGCTATAAATGTAGAAGCATATTTCAGGAAGTTTGACATTTATAGGGAGGAAAAAAATCTATTTAAGTTAAGTGGGGCAGGTTGGAGGTTGGGGTTCCAGTAGCTTTAAGTTACTGAGCAAGGCAAGTATTTAAAGCAATAGGAAACTTCTTAGCATAAATCACCAAGACCAAGAAGTACTGCATGCCATTTACATTTGTTAATCAGCAGATACTCAGAGTTTAAACTGCCATAGATAATACAGCATGCAAAACAGTTAACATACCCCTACCTAAATCCACTACTCTGAGCTTAATCATGCTATTTAATTGCCAAGCTTAATTTGAAAATAATTGTTCACAGCAATTAAGTAAATGCCCCAATTTCATTAACAGACTTTCTAATTAGAACCTACAACATAAAAGTGCTAATGTTGCTTCATTAGCTTTGATTTACTGTTTCTGATACTACCTTTTTTATTATTCTCTTCTTCAAATCTGAAACTGTGTTTTAGGGTTAATTATGTTTGGTTCTTGCAAATATCAAGGGATAATTATTCCAGGATTAAAGTATAGAAATATATTAAAATTTCATTTTAACTTTTCACATTAAACACACATTGGGATCAACATTTTAAAACCTCCTTATTGTAGAATAGTTTAAAGCAATTAGTGAGAATTGCATTTGGCTTGAATTGTAAGCAAACAGGTTTTTCAAAATTGAATATGCTCCTACACATATGGTATCTGATTGTAAAAGAGAACAGTTAAAAAAAAGTTGGATTGTTACATAGCCCACTATTGTAACTTTCTTAAATTGACAATTGGTGAAACTGAAAGGTGGCTTAGGTTAGTAATAATATTTTAATCTAAGATAGTGCCATTTCAAATCTTCCAGTATATTCTATTGTCCTCCTTCAATATATACTATTGTTTTCTAATGAAAAACCTAAGGGATTGGTTAAATTTCCTCTTCTGGTTTCTGTCTTTGCCAAATGAAAAGAATTTGGCTGTGTTTCAAACCATAGCTATTAACGGCATGATTACATCAAAGCATGGAAAAATATACTGATTCCTTAACTTAGCACTAAGATCTCAAGGCAAGCATATAAAACAATAAGAAACTTCAATTATCACTGATAATAGGGGAATCTAGAATACTGTTAGTAGGGCTATAGTTGTAGAGTGAGGGAAGCAGAGCCTAGAGATGCTAGTCCAACTCCACTGTGTGAGCGTGTGTGTGTGTGTGTGTGTGTGTGTGTGTATTTTATATATCCCTCACTACATGATGGTCTACAAGACGTGGGACACTATATTAAATTACTAAGTCCTGGGATGCTGCAACAAATTATCTTATGTGGTTGTCACACTGTTGTGCAGATTGACAGGAAATGAGAACAGATATAATAACAGACATTCTGAGGCTTTTTTCATTTCTTCATACTGTGTTGTCTTTCGTATATATTGTAATTTTTTGTTGTTGAAAGGCAGATATGATATTCTGGGTAAAAGGAACTACTACAAATAGGTTTTCAGTAATGTAGTGGTAAAGTATAAGGGGAGAAGAAGCATCCTGTAGTCCTATGACTGGATACCAGTCTTTTGGGGAGCCCAACCTCTGGACTGTGAACTTCATCAATGCTTTTCAGTTGGATCCTTCTCCTTAGAAGGGAAAGACAGGATGACTAGAAGGAGCTAGAGTAGGTTATTTCTATTTCCCCAGTTAGTTTAATTTTGTTAAAACCCCAGCAGATTAGACTCTGGTAAAATACTTTCTCCTGGGGGAAGACCTTTTTAAGAAGTTCAGAATGCTTCAGAGTATTTCAGAATGGTTCCTTTTCCCCTTGCACTGCCATAAGCATGAGATTTTTCTCTGAGTCACATCGAGGATTTTGTAGAGCTCCAGGAGGTAAAACTAGCAAGAGTATGGCATCCCTTGACAACTGAGCGTCCCTGGGTGTTTAATGGTCAGACTTGTGTACCCTGGGCCTCCAGTAATTGATCAATTATGTAGTTCAGAGTTTCCTATCCCAGCATGGGTTCCTGTGGAGACTTCAGTTGCTCAGGTAAATTTTTATTTTTATTTATTTTTTTGACAGAGAGAGAAAGAGAGAGAGAGACCACAAGCAGGCAGAGAGGCAGGCAGAGAAGTAGGCTCCCCACTGAGCAGAGAACCCCATGCAGGGCTTGATCCTAGGACCTTGAGATCATGACCCTAGCCAAAGGCAGAGGCTTTAACCACTGAGCCACCCAGGTGCCCCAAATTTTGATTTTCTAGATCAGTCTATCCGTCTGTCCAGTTTTGGGGGGGCAGCAATCCACCCTATGACCTCACTTGTCTGCTGGACCCAAGAATTATCAATATTCTTCAGTTTGTCAAGTTTTCACCTGTTGTTGGGATGGAGTGCTGATTTTTAAGCTCTTTACAGGAGGCCATATTGGAAAGTAGAGTTCCATCTACTAAATTTTAAAATTCAGCATAAACTCTTAAGAGAGCGCAAGGAGAATGTCAGGGAGGGATTATAATTTGTGTTACTTGCTAAGAATGCCTGCAGTGACTCAAAAAATTGATCTTGCCCATCTCTTCCAAACTCTAAGTTCAGGGACATCATTTGAGTTGCTTGAAATTGATCAGGTTTTAAATAGTAACTATTTACAGAAAGTTGTTTATGCTACAAATCAACCTCAGCCCCCCACAAACACACATATACTTGATGTAATGGAATGCTTGAGGCTTTCTAGTGACCAACATGCAGAGAGACAAACTGATCTATTAACATCTGCAATGTAATCTTTCCATTTCAAGTGACATAGAATTCAGTGTAATCAGGTTTAAGCAGAAAAAATATTATTGGTTTAGAAATTGAAAAATCTGTATTTAGTCCTAATTTCAGATGCTATTATATTCAGGAGTCAAATTTGTCATCAAGTCACAGTTTCCGTGATTCTCTAAAGTCTGATTTCTATGATGTATTCTTTCTATGGTGGCTGACCAGATCAATGTTAGTAACCTCCTGGGTTCAGAGTCAGCATGCAAAGAAAGCTTCTTTTTCTGATAAATAATAGTCCTAGCTATCCTTCTAATTGGACCAACTTGGGACCATATTACTTCCCTGAACCAGAACCAATCGTGTGTATGTGTGTGTGTGTGTGTGTGTGTGTGTGTGTGTTTCCAGAGATTGAAATGTACTGGATGATTGAATGGTGCCTTCAGCTCAGGTCATGATCTCAGGGTCCTGGGAGGCTCTCTGCTCAGCAGGGAGCCTGCTTCCCCCTCTCTCTCTGCCTGCCTCTCTGCCTACTTGTGATCTCTCTCTCTCCGTGTCAAATAAATAAATAAAATCTTAAAAAAAAAAAAAAAGAAATCAGTTCAGAGAGGGACACAGGGAAGAGGAGAGCACTCTCTCAGCCTCACTCCTGCTTCCTACTTCCCTTCAGGCTGCCAGAGTGGTGGAAGATAAAAGGGTAAAATCCAGGCTAGAAATTGGGGCTCCAGTCCAGAAAAAGATAGAAAAGCAAATAATTTACTAAATCGGAGTTCCATTTTCAATTTTACAGTCAAGGATAAACATATGAAAAATTAAGTAAGTTCCATGTCCTTTAATGTGTAGGTACTATATTTAATTGTTTATCATGTGAAATAAATGTGCTTTGTAGAGTTAACTGTGTTAAATATAATTTTTGAGAAATTGTATTAGAAATGAATTGGATGCATGCCACTTGATTGACATCCCTATATATAGTTTTTCTTTCTTTCTTTTTTTTCTTAACCACTCTCTGTTTCCTTCCTTTTGCTGTCTTAATGCAATTAAACAGACTCTTTCATTTTATATACTCAATGATTTCTACACAGTAGACATTCCATAAATGCTTGGGAATAAAATTTAAAACTGGTCTCACTAAGAATTTTTAATACAATCGTTAGAAGTTGATTTCACAATGTACAATTTTTTATCTAATAATTTCAAAAGTATGCTTCCTGATAATCAAACATTCTATAATCACTTTTTAACTAAAACTCCCTAAGATATGCTACTGTGTTCTACCATGTCCAAGCTGAAATGATCACTGCCTAATGTATGTCCTATTAATGTTTCAATTACAATCATATACATACCCCTAGAATAGAATTCAAACTAAAGCTACTTTCATTATGATAAATATATAATAAGTACTTATCAGATTAAGAATTATTAACTTTGCTTGTGAATTTTTATTATGGAAATACATATTAAGTTAGAAAGAATTTCAATTTAAATGTATCAGTTATATGACTATGGGATGACTATAGAATGGTTATGAAAAAGACAATGACTACAGAAAATTATACACAAAATCTTAGCTCCAATACGAACTCTTATTAGATAAAAATGTGAATTAAATCTACCTGGGAGAAAAATTTTAAAAATAACCTTTCTAAAGAATTCCTGATAAATAAGTTATTCAGCACAATTACAAAATAATTTAATTTGTTTCTGAACATGGCTGTAATGGGTTTCCTTATATGGAGTGGAAATCTATCACATATACTTGGTTTCCTGGGCATTGAGGGGCATGGAATTGGTTATGTGATTGTAGCTTCTATTCCCAGGTGATATAAGGGGTAAAATGAACCTTTTCTAATAATGAAAGTTTTAGTTAAGGAAAAGAGAATATTGCTTGGAGCACTGAGTATTATATGTAAACTATGAATCTTGAAACACTACATCAAAAACGAATGATGTACTGTATGGTGACGAGCATAACATAACAAAAAAAAAAAAAAAAAAAGAAAAGGAAAAGAAAATCCCACAAATATATGTCATAAGTCTGCAAAGTTTTTCTATAAAGGGCCAATTAGTGAATATTTTAGGCTCAGTGGGCTAAATCATCTCTGTCAAAACTATTCACCTCTGCCACCATAAGCCAAAATGGTCAAAGACAATATATACATAAATGGGCATACTTTTAAAAATAAAATATTATTTGCAAAAAGGGGTAGCAGATATGCCTACAATCCTCAGTGTGCCAACCTTTGTATCTATATCAGTCTATATACTTTCTTGGGAAAAGACTAAATATTGAAAATCCTGCTGAAGAATGAGTATTGGTTACTTTGTTCCACTAACCCTGAATCACATTATCATTATTTCATCTTTTAAAATTATTTTGATTATTCTTTTCTGAGAATAAAATTGGCATTCTTTTCTTATGTAATTTTAATTACACTTACTGTACTGCAGTAAATTTATATTCAGAATGTGGTAATACATTTTGTAAGGGTAAGACCAACTAAAACATAATAGAAGGTGACAATAAAAAAAATCTGGACAATTTTTCATGAAAAAAATTGATTGAAAATACTGTAACTTATTAACTTAAAAAAAAGAATCAAAATATATCATCTCATCTTCCTTTGAAGTGTTTAGGGACATAAGATAAAGAGGCAATGCAATTGAGTTCTTCATCAATAAAAAGACTAGCCTCACTAGTCTATGGTCCATTCACTTGTAGATGTGTTCTCTACATCTTTCCAGCCCAGCTCTCTGTCGTGAAATGGGAAACCCTTAGGGCTGTACTTTTCAAGCTCTCAAGTCAGCTGATTGTTGTTGGGTTTAGACAGGGAAGGTTAAGACTACGTGGTGCATGCTTCTGCCACGATTTATCTCTGCCCATTTGTCCTCTAGTTCAAGAGTAGTTGTTTCTGATCTTTGTGTTACCTCATTGCCCTCTGTTCATCTTGGATTATGCATGACCAAGGTAAAAAATCCCCTGCATTAAACTCCAACTGTTTCAAATATTTTCTCTATTGGGCTTTCCTAGGAGGCCTCTGATTTATATATACAATAAAAGTGGTTTAAAACTGTAGTTAGGCTTAACTAGTTTTATCTTTATATCGACTTGCATATATTGCAACTCAATATAGGGAAAAACTATCCTTTCATTGGAGCCATGTGAACTATTTAAATTAGGTTATCTTGCAATTGTGCTAAATAACTTAATTATCTGAAATTCTTTAAAAAAATGTATTTATTTTTTACCTGGTAGGTTTAGTTACTGCTGACCTTTATTAGAAGCATAGATGTTTATATAAAATGTTATTAGGCATTGTAAGAGTACCTTAATAATAAAAACATTTACTTTAAGTTTATAAAATCGTCCCTATATTCTTACCACTTCTAGTTTAATTTTTAAAAATCTCAATTTATTAAAGCATGAACTAATGCTTTAGTGAACAGAATGTAGTTTAGATGTAATACACTCTTTTTTTTTAAGATTTTATTTATTTTATTTGACAGAGAGAGAGATCACAAATAGGCAGAGAGGCAGGCAGAGACAGAGGGGGAAGCCTTCATGATCATATTTTGACTTGGGTAGCTAGCTGTGTTAAAAAAAAAAAGTAGTATGATCAACAACATCATAAAATATATGCATGAGAATATCACACAACTAACGTCTAGTGTTGTGTTTCAGGAACAATTAATCCAACTTGATGTTATGAAGCAGAGTAAACTCTTTCAGAGCCAGGTTGTCCTAGATTGCATAGCTTAATCAATTTCTCTGCTCAGTCATTTATATCTTACATAATATAGATAAGAAATGGGTTCATTATGAGAATTAAATGAGATAATACATATTTCACACAGTATAAAACTGAGCACTCAATAGACCTTAGTCTTCTTCTTCTAAAAGAGATTATCTTGGTGATGGTAATTCCTAACTGGAAATAATGAAATTCTAAGTGTTGAATTTTTTATCCAACTAGAACTAACACCAAGTTGGTGTTTGTTTTACTCGAAGCAGAGTTCTTAGGCAAATCGCATAAATCATTCTCAGATCAGAATGTACCATCATTTCTGAAATGCGGAAATAGTCACTTTTTGTGTCTTTATTTAAATGTCTAATGAATGCAAAGAAAGCCTATAATCTCTGAAAATATTTTCAAAATATTTTTTCTATGATTTTATTCAAATTCTTAGTCCTTATAAGGTTATTTTAAATCAGGTAGCTTAAACATATATATATATATATATATATATATATATATATATATTTTAAATATATACTGATACTATATATATATATACTGATATATATATATATATATATATATATATATATATACTGATACTATATATATATTTTAAATATATATATATATATATATATATATATATATATATAACATGTTTTAACAGAGAAAACTCCTCTGGACTTATTAACCTCTAAAATGAGTGCTTTGGACTGCATAACAGCCTGCTGATGAAAATTTTTTTTATCTAATATTGAATAAGTTTATTAAATGAAAGTTCTTTAATGCCTACTCTCACTTTGGTTCTGTTCTACATAATCAACTCTAGTAATTGTATTCCAAATTAGACATTTTGAAATGAATGGCCATGGCAGATGTTTTCAATAGCCACATGATCTATATGAAAATCCTATTCTTGTGCATACCCCTGAAACTAGCAATGAGCTTAAAACAAATATATTTAATCAATAGGCATTTGTCACTAAGGGAGGTGGCACAGTTAGAGTGAGCTTCTAATTCTCTATCTCCTCCAAAATATTCCTGAATTTTTTTTTCTGAAATATTTTTAAAAGAAACAAAAATAAAAATGATATCTTCATCAACACTGAAACTAGGTAACAATGACAACCACATACTATGATATATAACATTTTGTAGACTTTACTTTAAAACAAAAGATACCCACAGCCAATCCATGGCACCCATTCACAAGAAAATGGGTCATGTTATAAGAATTAATAATCAGCCATTTGAAAAAATTTAGATTTCCAATATTCCTCTAAATGTGACTAAAGGCAATTGTGAATTAAGAAATCAGCCTCCCAGTTTTAAAACAGTAGGGACAGAGAGAAGACAGCAGAAATGTCATACCATTTCTGACCTGGCCTCCTCATTGGAGGAATAATTCACTCTAAATTAGAGTTCTAGTCCTGAAGATGAATAGAGGAACACAATCAAGACTGTAAACTAAGTAGGTTTTGCAAAAACAGGCTAATTTATCCTTTAAATTTCACATTTCCACAGTCTTTCTCACCTCGGTAATTGTCCCCATCATTTTCCCAATTGCTCAAATGAAAAAAAAATATGTTGTTAACTTTGATTCTTTCCATTAGCTCATTCTATAGAACTTAACTATGATCAGATCCTATTGGTTCCAATTCCAAAATATGCCTCGTGGCCATTAATATTGCTCCATCCCCCCTCGTTTCTACATCATCATCCCCACACCAGTCAGGGGAAAAGCCTTCAATCTGGACTTGCTGTTTAAATATGTGCTTCCTCTAACTAATTACTTGCACAACAGCTTATGCCAATTTCATATAAATAAATAAATAAATAAATAAACCATAGATAAATAAAGTCATACTTCTGCTTAAAACCCCTCAAAATAGATCCAAAGGACACACCTCTAATTCATTCTGTAAAGCCAAGTTTATCCTGATACTGAAACCGGACAAAAACATTATAAGAAAGCCACAAAAATTTCTGATGAAGATAGAGGCAAAATGCTCAACAAAATTTTAGCAAGTTGAATCCAGCAATGTGAAAAATAATTATATACCCTGACCATGTGGATTTATCCCAGGTATGTGAGGCTGGCTCAATTTTTGAAAATCAAATAATGTAATCCATCACATTGACAGGATAAAGAAAACTAGTCATATGATCATATCAATAAATGGAAAACTACAAAAAGCCAAAAGCTACAAAAACAAACAAAAAAATACAGAATAAAACAACTCAAGGTGGGGCACCTGGGTGGCTCAGTGGGTTAAAGTCTCTGCCTTCAGCTCAGGTCATGATCCCAGAGTCCTGGGATGGAGCCCCGCATCGGGTTCTCTGCTCAGCGGGGAGCCTGCTTCCCCCTTTCTCTCTGCCTGCCTCTCTGCCTACTTGTGATCTCTGTCTGTCAAATAAAGAAAAAAATTAAACAAACAAACAAAAGAACAACTCAAGGAAATTGTTGGATGTGATGGACATATTTATTACCTTGATTGTGGTGAGGGTTTCACAAGTATATCTATATGTCCAAACTCATCTATACATTATAGACATTAGTGTGTAGGGTTGTTTTTTTTTTTAAACATCAATTATACCTCAATAAGGTTTTTTTCTTTTTCTTTAAAGGCACTCCAAGTGACTGTCTTTTTACTTATTATTGCCTCTATTATAAGACCCCAAAAAAAAAAGCATTTGTCAAAATTCATGATAAATTCATGATAGGGATAGATTGTAGCTCCTTCACCTAAAGTGCTTCTACAAAACACATTTCCAGAATATAATTCCCTCCTCCCTACCTCTACACTGCTATTTTACCTAAATTCTGGCACATTGACTGCTGTGTTATAGAATTTCATCAATATTTATTGAATCAATAATGAATAAAAGATTGAATATTCACAGAACTATTTTTGAAATTGGTTGTGACAATTTTATAGCCAGCCATGTTATTATAAAATGATGAAATTTGCAATATCTTCTAAAATAGGAAAGAGGCTGCGTGTCTAACAACATTCATAACAAAGTCTATTTGATTCTGTGTTCTATTGGTTAACTGAACAATTTGATCATGATAAGAATCCACAACAGGAAAGTTTTATTCAAATGGGTTTGAAAATGAGCATGGGAATCATTTAAATACAAAAAAAAACTATACTATAGAGGTAGCTATTAAATATGGCTACAGAACAATGCTAAATTATGAATTGATGAATAGATAAGACAATCTAAATAATAATTATAGATATTTTATGTTATTATTTTTATTTTACCTTTTGAGCTGTGAACAAAAATTCAAGATCATGCTAACAAAAGATGGGCCTTATGGACAGGTGTTGGAAGTGTAAGTATCCAAAATATTTTATTTCATAAGGAGACATTAGGACTTTTATTTTTTAAATTATTGACATTAATACATTAACTTTATATTAAAGTATAAAAAGAAGTACTGTGAAATAATGACAAAGTTATGTTTTTTAAATCACTAAGTTGTGCAGAGTATATGGTAGTTATTAAAAATCATGGTAGATTCCATCAACAATAGAAAGTAAAAATGTACAAAGAAAACACTTAAATGTATAAATCAAGGTGACAGCTATGATGCTATAGGCACTATTTGTATGAATTAAATTAAATTTATCAGCAAGAAGAATCACTTTATAATGAAGTTAACATTCTGAAATCATAAACAGATTTTACAGAGAGAAGGACATTTGTGATTAAAATCAATGAGGAAAAAACCCCCACACTTTCTTCTTCACATACAGGCAATTTTGTTTAAGAGTGAAACTTATGTCCTTAATTTGGGAGGATGTATGAGTTCAATATTAAGTATAGCATGTATTTGGAAATGATATTTAGAAGGAAATACATAATAAACTATTTTGTTTTATATGTGTATTTAACAGAAATATAAACTATTAGCACAATGTAAAACATTATACACATGCTGGAGAAAGTATCTTAATACCACAGTATAGACCATTGTATCAGTAAAGTATATTAAATTGACATAAAATGCATCAAGTTGGTGGTTTTCAATAAAACCCATGCCAGCCAGGAAGTTACTGGGAGCAGTCAAGAGGCTGCAGCAATATCCCAATCTCACTACCTTGCAGCTGAGGTGAGCCTGGACAGAGCTGTGTTTCAATCTCCTGGAGCACACGCTAGTGAGATCCCCTTTGGATACTGATCCCTACTGTATAGTGATCCCGTGTGAAGGTAGGGTGACCCGTAGTCTAGAGAGCTCTGAGTCAAGGCCAAATCTGGGAAAGGAATTTGCAAGTATGTAGACCCCGGGCAGAAGAATGACTGGAGGGATTTGGGCTGTGAATACAAAGGTCAGATCAGGACCCTACTGCTTACAGTTTATTGCAGAGTTACCATTTGGCGTGTGAAGAGGGTCCTAACCAGGACAAGGGAACTGAATGTTGGTGAATCTCTTTTCCCTACTCGTTGTCACTGCAAGCATCACCACTCAGAACAGTTTTCAGTGGGGATAGCAGCCCTTCTCTTGGGGTATTTATAACATGCCTTTGGAATGTAGGCTTCCCAGACTTGCCTGTTCTCCTTGCCACTCCTGCTAAGTAGACCTCCTGAGTCTGTCTCCAGAAGACACAATGGAGAGTTAACAGGAACCACAGTTTGTGCTCTAGTTTCAAGATCAGATATTACTCTTACTATCAGAAGCCAGTGAAGCCTGATGTGCTGATGAAGTGGGAGATGTGTTGGTTTGTGTCTAAGCAGCAACATATAACTAGAGATTTTATCATAACTTTTAGTTTGCTTGCTCAGAGTACACCTCTGACCTAATCACATGTGAATCTAATATCTGTCTTTCTATATTCAGTTTATGCACAGATCTTCAGGAAAGGTAGGTAAAAATTAATGGACTGCTTATAATCATTTATATTCTCCAGATAATATCTGCTGATCAGCAAATTACTGAGTATATTTCTAACATTCCATTAACACTTCTGTCTAGGGATAAATCTCACAAAAAAATGATTGATCTTATCCTTGGCACCAAGTATCAAGCTTTTGCATGCCATCACACTTAATGTTTATTTAATTCTTTGCTCATCATCTCTAAACATTAGGGAGTTATATTTCATTTCTGTATTTATTTTGGCTGAAAAGACTTAACAACCTCACTCTACATATCTTCTGATGGATTTGAGCACCTCATATGTAAAATATTATGGAAAATTTAAAAAAAACCAACAGAGAAATCTCAAAAATTCTTTGACTAAATAGAAATCAGATTTATCTGTACATGGTACTTTTAAATTTCAAAGTGGTGCACACTACCATAGCTGTGTGCCTGGGTTTTTTTCCGTTCTGCTGTTTTATGTTTAAGATGTTTTATGAAGTGTTTTTGTTTGTTTATTTTTGTCTTTTTGGGTATTTTAAGTAAACAGAAATGTCAAAGCATGAAAAGTTAAAATTAAACCTAAACTTTGGAGAAGTAGCAAGGTTGTGTCTCTCAAAGAGATACTATTCTTTTTCATTTTTGTAATACTTCCAACCAAAGTAAACTTTCATTTGTACTCATTCTCAGCTCACTTCTCATTTACTTCTCCCCCTTATTCTGTTCGGTGGCTGACTCTATCCATAAGTCATCGTAAAAGCTTGTTTGATGCGGAGGAAACATGTTGGCTTTCTATGTTATAAGAATAGAAGGGATATCTCTGAAAACCGGGAGTGGTACCTGCCTGTGTCTGATTAAAATTATACTTAATTGCTTTCTTGCTCTAGACCAGACATTATGTCAAACACTCCATATATTACATGATTGAATTTTATCAATAGCTTGATGACTTCAATTATCATTCCCATTTTATCATTAAGGAAACTGAAGTGTATAAAGTTAAATAATTGTGACAAAGTTTATGATGGGATGTAAATTCCCAATGCAATACTTGAAGCAGCATAGTCAGAAACAGGGGAATCAGGGCTGGGAACACTGGAGCTCTAGCTGAGGGGTGCTTTGAGTGGGCCCCTCATATAGTCATTTTCTACAATGAGTACATAGGAGATTTTATCCCACTCGTGAATCTCATACAGGCCCTGGTCTGAATTTGTAATATAAATTTTCTTAAGTTCATTTATTAAAACATGGAAGCTAAACCTGGTATATTGCGAATTCCATGGTGTTCTTGTTCAGTTCTTCTCTGTAGTTGAATATAGGAGGGATCATAACCAAATCAAAGCTAAGGATACAGAAGAGATTATAAAATCAATTGGATAAATATATTTATGAAGTATAGGTGCATTCTTAAAAATAATCCTACTGCTAATCCACTCATCATAATGTCTAGTTCTGAATATTTTGTCGTTGTCACAACCGCATTAAAAAAAACTCAGTAAAATGCTTAGTGTGTAGATGGCCTTCTTTATACTTAGTAAGCAGTATTGATAAAGATTTTGATTTCAATTTCAACTTTCAGAACACCTATTGTTATTATGTTATAATTAGTTTAACAGTCATTTCAGGTCATTTCTTATGTTCATAATATATTATTAGTTTTGTTTAAAAAATGCTTTTGACTTTTAGAAAGTGTTTTTGTTTACTGCATCTGCCTTTATCTACCTGGTCAGGTTTCAAGCCAGAAGATAGTAATTGGTACAACTCAGCTGTATTAAAACATCTAGCTTTCAATCAAAGTACACTTTGACATGGCTTTTGTGAGTTCCAATATATGAATAGTTGGAGTGAGTCTCTGTTACTACACTTTTGTCATCTAAACTCTGAGTTCGGCATTGTTCCGAGGTGAGAACATTGAAGTAAAGAACCTGGAGCCTAGAGTGCAGTGCTGGTAGCTGTAGATCTAGTATCTGAATCCAGAAAGCCAAAGTAGTGCCATGGGGAAGACTTATGAACAGCAGTGATGAAAACAATTAAGGCAACAAGATAAAGCTGAATTACATGGAAAGTTCCTTTATTGAAGTGAGAATCCAGCTTGGGTGGCCTATAATAAAATAAGGCTGGACAAGCTGCCTTTGGCTCATTTCCCTTATGTCTAAATTCAAATATCCCTCACCTGCTGTGAGGGCAGGCAGGTGTGGCCAAACTGTCTACCAACAGGCAAGGTAGAAAGGAAATGTACCAGCACCTTGAACTTACATTCTTTCCTATTTCAGTTCATCCTCTGTGAGGATGGCCTAGGGAGGAGAATGAGCAGGGGTGGGAAAGATAAAGAGTAAAAAAAGAAGGAAACTTTTCTAAACTTATCTTTTTTTACTTAAAATTAAACTTTAAATCCACTGGAAAAAGGCAGGAAGAGAGGGATGGCGTGGTGATTCAGGCAAGAGAGGTATCTATCGGAAAGAATATGGAGGAGGAGAGACAACAGAACCAGGCGGGGGGAGGGGTGAGTAGAGACCAGAATGGGGACAAGATTCACCTTGTCACGAGAGAATGCAAGGAATGGTTAGGGGTTAGGACTGAAGTCAGGAAGTTAGAAGTTGAAATAATGCTTGCCTGTCTGTCTGCCTTCCTTCCTTCCTTTTTTACGATTTTATTTACTTATCTATTTGAAAGAGAGAGAGAGAGAGCAATCAAGAGAGATAGTGGGGCGCCTGGGTGGCTCAGTGGGTTAAGCCGCTGCCTTCGGCTCAGGTCATGATCCCAGGTTCCTGGGATCGAGTCCCACATGGGGCTCTCTGCTGAGCGGAGAGCCTGCTTTCCTCTCTCTCTCTGTCTCTGCCTGCCTCTCTGCCTACTTGTGATCTCTCTCTGTCAAATAAATAAATAAAATCTTAAAAAAAAAAAAGAGATAGTATGAGCAGGAGGGAGAGGGGGAGAAAGAGAGAGAAGACTCTCCATTGAGCAGGGAGCCAGACATAGGGTCTCCATCCCAGGGCCCTGGGATCCTGACCTGAGCCAAGGCAGACACTTAACCTACTGAGCCACCCGGATGCCCAAAAAATGTTTTTGTTACTGGCTTCCTCTCAAGTAAGTACCAGCTTCTGGAACTGCCAGAGAGGCACTGCACACTGCAGTCTTGCAGACGGCCTTTGGGGCACATCCAATTGGGTTCAAATCCTACTTCAGTAACTTATTAGCTTTACCTCCTTCATAATTTGACTTGTTCTCTCTACCGCAACGTCCACATATTAGAAATGATAACAGATAAAATTAAAGTGGAGGCTACTGGATGCTGTGCTCACTGGATGTTAAATGGAGTAGAAGATCTCCTGTCACCAAAGTGCCCAATAAATACTATTTGTAATATATTACTGCCCTTGCCGTCCTAAATTCTTCCTTTTTATAAGAGTGAGGTATCTAAATCACACCCAAACCTCTTTCTCCTCCACTCCATCTACACTCCATTACAAAAAGAATGATTCAAAACCAACACACAACCTCTCCCGGGTTTTGGCTGCTTCCTTATTTTCCATCCGAAAAATTCTTAGAGCACTTGCTCAGCCACAAAAACCACTTACAATCCCCTACAAGACTATTGCTGCTTCCCGTCTCCTTGCCTTATTAACTGAATACTGCTTGGAGCTTTATTCTTTTTTTTTTTTTTTTTTTTTTTTAAGATTTTATTTATTCATTTGACAGACAGAGATCACAAGTAGGCAGAGAGGCAGGCAGAAAGAGAGAGGAGGAAGCAGGCTCCCCACTGAGCAGAGAGCCCGATGCGGGCCTCGATCCCAGGGCCCTGGAACCATGACCTGAGCCAAAGGCAGAGGATTTAACCCACTGAGCCACCCAGGTGCCCCTGGAGCTTTCTTCTTCATGGCACCTTTACTCCCATCAATGCATTCATTCAACATCTCGATCACTACTATTAATATATAAAAACCTGTATTTTTTAATCTACTAATGTATAACAAACTACCGAAAGTATAGCAACTTAAAAACGCACACACACATTTAATATCTCACAGTTTCTGCGGACTCACCTTAGGGAAGTTCACTAGCTCAGGGTCTCTCCTAAGCTTGAAATCCAGATGTCGGCTGGGTCTGCATTCAGCCGAAGGCTCACCTGGGTAAAGATCAGATTTTTCAAATTCACGTGTTTCTTAGTACAACTGAGTTTCTTTTTGGGTTTTGAGCTGGATGCCTCAGTTTCTAGCCGGATCATGGCAAGAGGCCACTCTTCATTCCTTGTTTTATGGACTCCACAGCACTGCAGCTTGCTTCCTTAAAGGCAAGAGTGAGGGATGCCTGCGTGGCTCAGTTGGATAAGCGTCTGCCCTTGGCTCAGGTCGTGATCCCAGTGTTCTGGGCTTGAGTCCTGCATTGGGCTCCTTGCTCAGTGGGAGCTGCTTCTCCCTCTGCCGGCCTCTCCCCCTGCTGTGCTCACTCTCTCTCACTTCCTCTCTCTGACAAGTAAGTAAATAAAGTCTCAAAAACAAACAAACAAACAAACAAACAAAGGCAACAGTGAGTCTACTAGCAAGGTGGAGGTTATAATCTTGAGTCCTCTCTTTCTGGAAGATCCCTGACTTATCTAATGCAGACAAAAGCAACTGGAATTATTATGTTATTTTATAGCTATTTGATTTGCATGTCTTGCCCCAGGGCTTGCAAGACATCAGAGTCTGTGTCTTTCTCTCTTTATGTTTGCACCGCAGTGATGGCCAAGCGTAATCACTAAAAACACCTGTTTAATCTATCCAGGAATTAAATCTATAGATGCATAGTCACTCAGTTTTTGATGAATGAAAAATATTTTTCTCTCACATGAAATGATTTCCCTTCAAGCACATAGAAAGAGTGGTTTCAGTCTGTGCAGATGGTAGATGTATCTGGTCTGAGACAACAATAGAAGAGAACAATCATGGCTTTCATTACAAAGAATGGCTTTCAGGTTCCAGCTGAGAAACCTTGAATTATAATTTCAAGGGTACCTTAAACAAATGTGCTGTGGTAGAAAGGATAATGTCAGCAGATAGCATCATTCAGGAATCCACTACTGTTTGGTGTCTACACAGAACTAATACAGTTAAGGTCTTAGTATTTATGAGAACTGCTCTGGCACACAAAACTTGCCTACTGCACTCTTAAAAAAATATCTTGTGAAATATTACTACTGAATAGATATTGAGAACAAGGAGTCAAAATGGAAAACCACATTAGGAGCATATACAGAGAAAAAAGACTGTGACTTTTTCCCCTCTCTCCTGTATTTCTGAGAAAGTGTCAACAGTTATAAATTGTCTTACAATGGAATTGTTAAGTTGGATTACTTTATATAATTTGTCATTGAAATTCTTCAGAGCAATTACCAGCTCCTGTAGGAAAATAAGAGAAGTGATCACAATGTATTGGATTTAACAATCAGTATTTATAACATAGAACTTTAGAGTTCAAGCTGAATGTCACAATTAGAGTTTAAAATTATTCATATCTGAATAAGGTATGAGTTTTGTGCTGTACAAAGGTAATTATCTAGTTGGTTCAAAGACAGTTTCAAATTCTTACATAATTAAATAAGAAAGGCTGTATTTTCCTGAACCATCTTAAATAGTTTCCATGTTCTCATAACATTTTTCCTGACCCCCCCACGTAAAAAAAATTTCACTTGGCCCTGAGTTAGACCTGAATTACCAGCATATATCAACTGGGACCTTTTCCAAGTAACACCATAGGTGCCGTATTGTCTGACTCGCACCATGTGTGACCTTTCTTGAAAACACACATGCTAGTACTCTTGAAACTTTGCTTGTGTTTCCCTCAATTGTTTCTCCTCAGAGTAGCTTCATATTCTTGAAGTCTTATAATTATCCATCCACACTTATATTCTTTGAAGCAGTTTCTGCAGAAACTGCCTTCCTGTTGTATTTCGGACAAAAAAGGGAGGTTTTCTTTAGTCTTCCTAAGGTTATTTTTATTTGAAAAAAAAAATTTGTTTGAGATTAAAATATAAAATTCAAGGATTTTTTTTTTTTTTTTTTTTTTGGTTATCCTAAAATAATTCATAGAAGAAATGGGCTTGGGGTGCCTTGGTGGCTCAGTCAGTTAAATGTCTGACTCTTGGTTTCTTCTTAGGTCATGATCTCAAGGGCCTGGGATCGAGACCAAAGTCTGGCTCTACACTCAACACGGAGTCTGCTTGTCCCTCTCCCTCTTTTCCTACCCCTTCTTGTTCTCTCTCTCTTTCTCTCAAATAAATAAATAAATAAATCTTAAAAGAAGAAGAGAAGGGCTACTTGCCTTCTTTTTGGAAGTTAATTTTTAAATACTAATTAGTGAAAAGAAAAAAAAAATCACATTCTGTTACTAATCTGTTTATGAATGAATTTTATAATACCATGCAATTAGAAAATGTGAATTATTTTCAAATGTGTTTTTAAAGCCTGAATTCTCCAGTGATGTTTCCACAATGGCACATTTTCCAGTGTTCTGCAGTATTGTGTTTTAATTTATTTTCGATCACGTGTTAAAGAAGTGAAATACATTTTCTCATTTTGCACTGGTTTCATATAAGGAATAATGCAGCCTTCATTGTTACAATGAAATATAGTAATGCAGTCTATAGCTTCTCTAGAAAACTTGTGTCAGTCAACCAAACACAAGGAATGTGAACTGCTTCTTTACTAAATGAATCAGAGTTACAGCTGAGTTTCAATAATCTCGTAGGAATTAAATAAACTACAGATATTGACAGCATTCTAAATATTCCTGCTTATTTCTCAGCTGTACAATCTAGGTAGATATCATTTTGGTGAAATAGTCAAACATCTAGATTTCAGCATTTTAAAAAGTATATATTTAAAAATTTTATTTATTTGAGAGCAAGGAAGAGGGAGAGTAAGAGGGAGAAAGCAGGAGAGCAGGGTGAGGAGGTGGGGGAGAAGCAGCTTCCCCACTGAGCAGGGAGTCCAATGTGGGGCTCAATCCCAGGACCCTGGGATCATGACCTGAGCTGAAGGCAGACTCTTAACCAACTGAGCTATCCAGGTGCCCAAAAGGAATACTTTTTAAAGGAAGGAAGAACTGGTACATTGGTTAGTTGAAGGGAGAAAGAAGAGTAACAATAAAGTTTGTTTTCATTAAGGAGCTAAATAAAAACTTTTGAATTTTTGATTCAAATGATATGTAAAAATCTGTATTTGATTCAATTTTGCTACAGAAATGTAGAGTTAAATAGTAAAATTTATTTAAACTGTATTTTGGGGGAAGACTAATTTTATACCATAGTTAAGTCTAAGAAATAGAAGATTAATTTTTAGTAAATAAATCATTAAACAGAAATTACTATTAAATGTAGTAAAACAGCTTATTTCTTATTATATTATTATATTATATTTCTTAATATATTATATTACTTAATATATTATATTATATGTAGTATTAATCACATTTTAGCTATTCCCAACCTGGGTTGCCTCTCTCTCTCTCTCTCTCTCTCACACACACACACACACACACACACTCCAAGAAGTTGTTTTTGTGTCTTTTTAGTGGATTTTTGAGGTGTTTTCTTTAATGTTTTTTTTAGTTTAGGTGCTCCTGGATTTACATAAATTTTAGAGTATTTATTCTACACAGTTTGCATGTTTATAATGTGGTTTTATTAATTGTACTGGTTTCCCAAAAGATGCACTTTTTAAAATCCAAATTTATTTTGCCTTTCCTTAAAGTAGTTACAACTAATAAAACAAAGAATTTCATGTTATTAGGTCTACTTAAGTGCTAACTGATCAATTTTGAAAAGCATCACAAAGTAAAAAACAACATACTAAAACATTCAGATGCTTAGCTTTTTATTTTGTATAACTATTTTTTAAATTAGAAGTTTAACAATTAAAAAAACAAAAATTCTTAGAAAATGTAAACTATTTCATGGTATTTAAAAATAAAGAGGTTTAAATAAAACTGAGACTATAATAAATGTTTTAGTTCTGGTTTCAGTGCATTAATTTTAAATTCTAGAGTTCGTAAGAATTTTCTGATTAACATTTTCATGATGTGTTATTTTTCAGTTGTCTGGTTTCAATTTCCACCTGAAATATGATACTGTTCAACAATGTCATTTTAAAGAAGATTAAGTATCCTAGTGTGTGACAAAGCGAACTCAATTTTTAAATTATGAACATTGAAATAACGAAAACAAAATAAAATGGGAACTCTGTTTGTCAGAGACTCACTACCTCATATGTAAATCATTCACAACACTGGTCTCCCTTTCCCACTACTCATTTTTTTGCACTCACTTGAGTATTTTATTACATTTAGCCATTTCTTAATTTCTCTCTTTAGATGCTTACTGAAGAAGCACAGCACATCTACTAAATACTACATGGAATTCGAGCTAAATTTTATTTATATCCCTAGTTGGTTCACTTGTCTGAGATACAAAAAACAAACAAACAAACAAACAAACATGTGTCAGGTGGCAAGACTATCAAAATTTATTTAACTCTCTTTGGTACTTTATTTGAATCTATTTTGTGGCCCTAAACATAAGTCATGTGTAGCTTTCCTAAGAATGTCCCAAAGAAAGAATCATTTTGTTATGGGCGGTGGTAGTTAACAGCCAGGTTTTATAACCAAAAAAATAAAAAATAAATAAATAAAAGCAATACCTTTATTAGTGATGGAGTTATGATACATAAGCCTTTGTCTGGGATAGTTCTTATTATGCCTCATAACCTAGGACATGTGTAAGTAGTGCTACCTTCACTCTCAAAAGTGTTCTGTCCTGGTTCATCAGTTTTGTGCACCCCTTATTGTACTATTAAGCAAAGTCTCACATTTTCATTTCTAAGATACCTCTCCCAGGAACACTTCTGTTCATAACAAAAGGTCTTTAGAGTGACTACTGTAATTCTAAATGATCCTTGGTGAAATTGTAACCTTTAGAAAGATATCCCTACCACTTAGAATTATGGTGCAAGGGGTAGGTGTCTGGCACAGAGGGAGCTCCAGGTTAGATTTGTACCAGTATATCACTACATATACGTTAGAACTCCCAAGTGGTGCTTGTTCAACATCATGTCTCTGGACTCTCATCCAGAAACTAGCCCACACCAATCAAAATCCCAACAAAATTCTTAACTCCACACAGACACTGAGCAAGCAGTTCTCAGGGACACAAAGGCAAGAGTGATGAAAGTATGTCCAGGTGATGTATGATTAGACCTTCTTCTTCTTCTTCTTCTTCTTTTTTTTTTTTTTTAAGATTTTATTTATTTATTTGACACAGAGAGAGAGAGATCACAAGTAGGCAGAGGGGCAGGCTGGGGGTGGGGGTGAAGTAGGCTCCCACCAAGCAGAGAGCCCAATGCGAGGCTTGATCCCAGAACCCTGATCATGACCTGAGCCGAAGGCAGAGGCTCAACCCACTGAGCCACTCGCATACCCCAGATTAGACCTTCTTCGTTAATTTAAAAGACAGACTTCTTGGTCCTTTGCTTATCTTCATGTAGACAGACTCACAGATCTGGAACACAAAGTAACAAGAAAATATGGGAATAAGACATGTTTTCACCAAAGATTAAGTTTTCAAATGCAATCAAATGACAACAGGAGAATTAGAAACAATCCTATTTTGTAGGAGGCAGACTTAATTTAGCATTTGGAATCTTGATGAAAATAATGAAGAATTCAGAACCAATGTGAACATTATCCCACCATCATCATTAGAGAGTTCCATGAGGTCAAGTTGAGTTTGTAGTTTCAAAATTGAAGATTTTGAGCTATGATAGCAAGTGGGTCTCATTAATTTTGGTAAAAACTATGAACTCCCTAAAATACTACTGGACAACCTATTAATGAAACAAAACTAAATTTAATCAAATATATTCTACTGAATGAGAGAACATTGCTGTGGTCCTAGTCAGAACCTCTTAAGTCTCAGCATATGCTGAGAATTAGAACATTTATAGGTTTTCATGGGAGGGATCAAATAGCTTAAGGGAGTCCTTTCAAGTTAAAGAGCTGATTTGGATCCAGACAGGGTTCAAGGCATAACTTGGGATGTATACATTCAGAAAAGGTTCTTCAAGTAGAACCCAAGAAGTGAACTAATGTTGGTTGTGCCAGTCTGATAGGGGTGATACCAAAAAAATAAAATAAAATAAAATAAAATAAAATCACAGACTGGATATCTTAAACCACAGAAATTATTTTCTCACCATTCTGAAAGCTAGAAGCCTTACATCAATGTGTTGGTGGGATTCTTCAGAGGCCTCTCTCTTTGCTTTGCAAATGGCCATCTTCTCATGGTGCCTTCATATGATTGGTCTTTATTCTGGGTATGTCTGTGTCCTAATTTCTTCTTCTTATAAAGATACCAGTCCAATCAGATTAGGGCCCTTTGTTGTAAACTCATTTATCTTTAAATAATTAATTTATCCTTAATTAGTTCCTCTTTAAGTACACTATCTACAGTCACATTCTGAGATACTAGGTTTCAGGACTTCAACCCATAAATTATGGGGAATCACAAGTCAGCCTACAATATAGATAAAGAAGCTGTGAAGTAAGCAGATTGTTATTTTAGATAAATTGATTTGCTGGAATTTTCTGAAGTAAATAGTTGTGTTTTACAGTCTTATATTTCCTATGAAATGTGTTCCTGTGACACAGGTGGTCATCTTTCTAATAATTTATGCAATGCCCTTATGTTGGTGAAGTGACTTTCGTGTTACTAGTCCAAGCATTTATTTTCGAAGTCGCATGATGTGAATTTGGAGAAGTGATTTAGCCCTTATGAAGCTCTGCTTTGAAGATATTAACAATATCTGTTTCATGGGATTCTTGTGAGATGCAGATAAGAAAATTCCTGCAAGCTCCTAGCAGAGTACCTCATGTTAGATGTAAGCCAGATGCTGCTGCTGACTTTGATGACGGTGCTACCATTACTGCAAAATTGTACATGTCAGAGTCAACTTAAAAAAGAAAATAACATTGAAGTCTTTAGGATTAGGGCTTCCTCTCTTGGTAAGAGTTTGGTAATACCAAACTGAGGCTTTCTTTCTCATAATTTGATTTTGTGAAATCTGATATGAGACCTGTTAAATGAGCAAACATTATATAGAGTCTAATCATTTTATTTCTTAAATATGTCAGTAAAATTGCTCATTTCTGTTTGACTATGAGAAAAAGGAAGCTCAGAGATGTAGTTTAGTCTGTTCAAGCTTATTCAAGTAGGGAATCAAAGAATTGGGAATTGAACCCAGACATGTCTGATTCAAAAGTCCATGTTTTTAGGTGGTGTTTTATTAAACCATCTATTTGACAATACTGAAATAGAAGATATAACAATAAACTAGTTGCATCCCCTGAGCTTGTATTTTCTTTTTCATTAAAAGATATTTAGACTTATTTTAACTAGATAAGGAGCCACAAGAGAATCACCCAGATAAAAGTTGGACTGCCTGAATATGCATAGGCTCACTATGCCATAACACTGAGAATTTGGTCACCATTTCAAAGATGCCGTCTGACATGGCATAGCAGCTGAGGGACTAAAAAATCCTTAACACTGTGGAATAAACTCCCATCTTTTCTTAGGAGCCTGGGGGAGATGCATCTATAATAGATTACTCAAGTTCCAGCTGTTCTCAGAACTGTGTCATTGAAGTCATGAATTATTTGCTGAATCTAATATGTGGATAACAGTTAAATCAGCAGAGTGAGTGTATTTGTCTGTTACATAATCTCTTTGATAAACATGCTTGTCCAAACAGGAGATCTAGATTTATCAAAGAAATTAGTCTAAAATTATTGAAAAAAATGTGAGTAGCACAGAGCAAATATGTACATATGTACACACGGGATAGCATTACTGGTTGGATGTGAGGAAGGCTTCGCAGAATTTTCAGAGACGTTTGTTTGGAGGATACTTGTAAACATCTTTGAGATGACTTTCTTAAATTGGTTCGCTTATTTCCTTAGGTGTTATTATTCTGAATCCATTTCCCTGAAGTACAAATTAACTCCGAAAAAGTGAATGAGAATTTGTATGCTCCACTGACTCGAGTGGTTTCTGCCAACTTTCCCTGATAAGAATTTTCTGCAGCCCTCCTTATATAGGTCCTTTTAGAACAGCACTTCTCACCTTTAATGTGCATATGAATCACCTAAGGATCTTTTTAAAATTTAGTAGGTTTGGGATCAGGCCTGAGATTCCATAGTTCTCTCGGACTCCCAGCTGATGCTGATTCTGTTGGTCTAAGACCCATTTTTGCAGAAGCAGTGGGCCCTCCCTGTCCAGTAAGGTAGCCACGAGTCATATATGGCTGTCAAGCTCTTGAAATGTAGCTAGAACAGAGCTCTACTGTAATCTAAAATAAACAGATTTTGGAAGTGTAGTATGAAAAAAGAATGTGAAATATGTCGATAAAAAGATATTTTTAAAATCATGATTACATGCTGAATAGGCAATGTATGTTGGGTTAAATAAACTATATTATTAAAATTAATATCATTTGTGGTTTTTTACTTGTCTGTATGGCTAATAATTTTTTAAATGAATATTTGCCTTGCATTAGGTTTCATTTGCATTGCACTGGTCTAAATAGAGGGTTAAGACTAAATTGTGATTCAGTGTGACTAAGATAGGGTGGTGGTATTGTCTCATTTTATTACTCATGTATTTAATGATACCAATGTATCAATCTTTCCCACACGATTGTGAATTTCCTAAACACAGTTACTCTTCACTCTTGTATCACAAGCAATTAATAGGGTTCCTGACAAAGAGATTCCCATGTTGGGGTTAGAATTTAAAACATATCATTTCAAAGTATGGCCAGGCTGTGATCATTGCAGTAAGTGACTCGATGGAGGAAAAAAACATTTCTGGAACACTAGACTTCCTAAATTTAATATTAGGTGAACTTAAGCTAACTTTGTAAAACCTCATAATGCTTCTTTTATTCTTGTGTTATTATGGGAATGTGTGAAGTCATGTCATAACCCCTGCTCAAATATATGATTATCTTACCTGAAACCCAGGGAATGATAAAATGCAGTTCATGGGAGTTTTACACAGGGAATCTTGAGATGATAAAATGTCTTGTAATTCTCAGTTATGAATGACTACACTGAAATGGAAAAGTTTACTTTCAACAAAGTAATACTGTTCAAACATACAAGAACTTCTTTTGCTACTGTAATCTATCACAAAATATACTGTATTATCAGGATCTATGCAGCATACAATGGAGTGTGCCTTTATATGTGCACTGGTACAGAACACATTTTAGACTGCCCTGAAATAAAATTATTGCTCCTTTATCAGATCTTAAGGGGACTCAAAACTTAAGTTACAACCATTAGAAATAAGGCACTATGGTTTTTCTTGTATGCAAGGCTATAGAACGAGCAAGAGCAAGATCAAGGCCAAAATGCCTTATGCAATTTGCCATTTTCTGCTTATCAGTTTATCAGTTTTCCCATCTCTAAAATGGGGCTAATAATAGTATTTATCTCATAGTGTTGTTGTGAAGATGAAGTCAGTTAAAAACTCTAGACTATATACTACAGGTTGGTATAGAATAAATGTTGTCATCTGATGCTGAAACGTTCCTAATTATGTTAACTAGTAACTGACATAAAAGATTAAATGGCCCAAAACAAAATCTACATTTTAAGTACAAGAAATGTGTGTTCTTGGGTGCCTGGGTGGCTCAGTGGGTTAAGCTTCTGCCTTCGGCTCAGTTCATGATCTCAGGATCGTGGGATCGAGTCCTGCATTGGGCTCTCTGCTCAGCGGGGAGCCTGCTTCCTCCTCTCTCTGCCTGCCTCTCTGCCTACTTGTGATCGCTGTCTGTTAAATAAATAGATAAAAACTTAAAAAAAAAAAAGAAATGTGTATTCTTTAGTTTTGTTACATTTCCACTGATAAAGAAACTTGAGGACAACGGATATAGTTCATTGTCTTTAAGCAAATAGCACCACAATATTCTCAAAATTGATTTGGAAACACTTCTTTTGAATGAAAACAATTTTAACATTTACCATAGTTCAAGGTAAAACATAGAACACTTTTTTCCTCTGATAAAATGGAAAACAGTATTTTGTGTGTAAAACTACTTCACCCAAATTTAGAAATAAATTATCTTTGGATTTTTCAAAGTATATCGTATTCTGTTTCAGTTTTAGTCTTGAGATTTTTCAATATATAGGATTTTCAATGTAATCTTAAAGATATGGGTCATACATTATTTATGTGTCCCAATGTGTTAACACTTTGATAATCCATATTCCACCTGTGTAACATGCTTTTTTGTTTCAATATTTTAGCAGTCCACTGTGCAATGCATTCTATTATATTCCATATTTTAAAATTATGAAAATGTATTTTGGAAGGAGACACAATAGCTAAATGTAATGTGGTATCTTGGGTGGGATCTAGGATTAGAAAATGACATTAAATAAAATCTAAGGAAATATTAATAACATACGAACTTTGATTAATAATACTGAATTTTTTTTAACTTTAAAAAAGGAGAAAATAATACTGAATTAATACTGGTGAATTAATACAATTAACTGCAACAATAATATACTAATATGACATGTTAATGATAGATAAAATCTTAGGCATGGTATTCTTTAAAACATTATTGCAACTTTTCTGTTAGTTTAAAAGTAACCTGAACAAAGTTTATTAACTCTCTAAAAATACATTTCAAACTTCATTTAATTCCTAATCCTAAAATTCTTCTCTCTCCGTTCTCCAGCTCCCTCACCCTCTACCCCGCCCTTTACTGTCCTTCACTGTCTCTATTATTATTCACCGCAGTGTTCTTCCAAAGGAATTAAAATTATGAAATCTTAAAAATAAACTCTTCTTATTTACACTTATACCCAAATACAGATGATACTTGTGAAGAAAACAAAATTTTATCGTCTAACTCTGTACATATCGACATATTTCTAAATGTATGTGAATGACAGAATGGCTAATGAAGATTGCTCCTGGAATAGAAAAATAATGGATCGTCGCCATTCTCATCTACCTTCCTGCCTTTCTAAGAAAGATGTTTGATTAAATACAAATTATAAATAGAGAATTCTTATTCTGAGTCTTACAAATGCCGCTTCATAAAATTTAAATAATTATCTCATAAATTCAGTTACTCAGTTTAGCCATTTTCTTTTCTTTATTTATTAAACAACACTGCTTTGAGGTTTTATAGTTTTTGTTGATACAGGAGCAAATTTTGATTACTATAAGTCAAACAAACGCCATTTTTGCAAATGTTTTACTGAGAATACCTGTAGTATCGGTCTCTTTGTGCCAATACTCTAATATTCAAACCATTTCCAAAGTGACTCTAAGGAGAGGGGACAGGGTGTGAATTAGCATATTTTAAGGAAATTACAGTACATCTGTATTACTATAATGCCTGAGTTCTGTAGAGAAATTTATCGACTTAATTTTGTACCTTTTCAAAAACACTCAACCCATATAGAAGGTTCTAGCATTTACTCACATTTAACAGCATTCCAGTGTTCCATCTAATTTTACATATAAGTACATATATATACACACACACATATAAATGTAATTGCAAACTTTTATGTCTGCTAATTTTCATGTTTCATTATGCAGTTACAAGACCAAATGATATGTATCTTTAAAAACTGTATGTGGTTTTAATTTTTTGACCATCATCCATTACAAAAGATTCCCTAATGAAATCAGCAAAGGTTAGCTAATTTTCAGACTCCTACAAAATGATGGGCTGCAGATCTAAATCAAGGATGTTAGCAGTTGACTTATGGAAGTCAAAATTAGATCCTGTGTAGAAGGGGTCAGATGAGTAGCCAACGAGTAAGCTGGGGACAGGAAGGAGCAAACTGGTCAGGACTAGTAGCTATGAGGAAAAGGAGTAAGGATACAATGGAAAGGCACTGCATTCCAAGTTGTCTTTGAGCGGACACTTTTAGAGTAATTACATGCATTAGCCTTCAAGCGCCAGGGAGGAAGGCTCCCAGGAAGTTAGATTACCGCATCAGGTCCTACTCATGGGTCCAGTTCTCTGTACTGACTCTGTCTGATTTTCCCATTGCTTAATTCTAAAGCAATCTTGCTTCTTTCTTATTGAACTTCTATAGGGGGATGACCTCTTGTAGTCACTCCCCTCCCCAGAAAGTCAGGAAGGATTTCTGTCATTGGAGAGATTATCCTTACGGTGACACCAGGGCCATAAAGTTCTATTTGAGGCAAATCTCTGAAATGAGACTGTGGATATAATTTTTACCACATTTTTAAACTCTCTCTTTTGGTAAGTCCTGTGTATGTTTACTGTGAAACAAAATTAGTTATTGACTTGTTCCCTTTTTTTCTTGAGATACGTGCACAAAATAATGCTTTCATGCATCATATACATTAAAAGGTCATAGATGAGACTAGCTCCCTATAAAAGCCTCAGACTTGAAGACATTTCCGAGTTTTCTGGGGGAGGAACATTCCACACAGAGCTTTGTAGCTCACGGCCAGAAACCAAGTGCTCCTGTGAGGCCACAGATAAGGAAGTTCTCAGAAGCCTCTGCTGACCTCTATGGACTCCTTTTGGACTCACATTGTTTTTATACTGCTTTAGCTCTCTAGCCTTCCCTCTAATAAATCTTAGCAGTGAGTTTTACCTTCTACCCCTAAAAATCACAATTGAAATGAAAACTTTTCAATTCTTTCCAAAAAATTTGGACCAGACGTATTAATTGCTTTGCTACAATTTGAGACAGATAGATGCTGTAAGTTTAAAAAAAGAAAAAGTGAAGGAAGACATTATCAAGAATTAATTTTTACTTTTCCCCCATAGATTGAACTAAGTTATTTTTACCTGCCAGTTTAAACACAGTATTCATGTTGGATAATTACCGTGTACTACACCATAAAAAAGAAACAAATCATGTAATGTCATTCACATACAAACCCTAAATATGTCCTCATCTCTTTGGCATGAGTGTTAGGGACACTCCTGGATAGAAGTAACCAAATGCAAACCTGGTGTTTGTCTCTTATGCTCTCACATAGAGAAAAGGACAAAACAAGGTATCTCAGGAAAATTCAGGAACATAAGTGTCTTCAAGGGCAAATATGGACTGTCACAAACCTAACTCTGAGAAATACAAACGTTTTTTAGTTTTTTTTAAGACAAGATATTAAATGTTGAAATAATTAGTGCATTATCTACTTTGTGTTTGAAGCATTTAGACAACTCAAATAATTTGTCTTTGATTTTTGCAGCATATCAGCAATGTACAAATCAAAGAGTGAAATACAATAAAGGAGAAGACAAAGAGCTTCTTCACAGGAATTTTAAGTGTTTGGAAATGTTGACTGTTGATTCTCCACAAAGACTAAGGGATCATTATGTTGATCAAAGCAAAGCTTTGATAATTTAACCTACTGCCATAAAAAAGAATATCATTTTGACATTTTCTCAAAAGAAAGAAATTGGAAAAGTTCAGTATTAGAATTTGTGGTCTGATCTGCAGTGTTCTGAGGTGAATCTTTCAAAGGGACTAGAAACTAGCTAGGATTAGGCTAGTTTTAGGAAGTCCGTGACACAACAGTTTAACAATCAGGAGACACAATGAGGCCAGGGTCCTGAAACCAAACTCACAAGGTAAATGGTTGCCAGATAAGCAAGCAGTTTTCCCAGAGACATTTTGTATGGATATTTCCTGAAGTAAAGGGCAGTTGCTTATTGGGTAATCATCCTATCTTTCTGAACAAGAATTTTCTGGAACAAACACTTAAGTCATGTTGTCATAGGAAGTGTATGTTCTCAGTAGAAATAGAGAATTCAAAGAGTAAAGATAATCTCTTACAGTAGGAAGTACTGGAAGACTTCAACTCAAATTCAAGCATCCATACATATTAACAATCTCATTCATGACACAGGCTGAATTAGGTGCTGTCTTCTGTGTGTTCAAAGTAGAGAAATAGTCCCTCACTTCACACACCTTATGGTCTGGTAGATGATGCAGGCAAATAAAAAGGCAATTTGGTGTAGGGTGACAAGCGTTTGACAGTATTATGTACAGGAATACAATGGTAACACATTGGAAGAACACATAACTCAAATTTAGAATGTTCTCAGAAGGCTTCTTGAGGAAAGTAATGGCTTGGATAAAATTTTGCAACAGAAGCTAAGGGACTTGATGTAAGGAATGAAAATATAAGAAATACAAGGACAGAGCTTTGGAGCAGAGCAACTTTGTGAAGTAATAGGACTTAACCACAGTTAGAACATTGATTGCTTTAAGGTACAAAGAAAACTAAAGCTCCCCATCCATAAAGTTTATATAATTACATACATGTTAAATTAGAAGTTTATGGGGTGCCTGGCTGACTCAGTTATTGGAGCATGTGACTCTGGCTCATAGGGATGTGAGCTTGAGCCCCACATTAGGTGTAGAGATTGCTTAAAAATAAAATTTTTGGAAAAAAAGATTAGAAATTTATTTCTGTTACTCCAACATGTTATAATGTAATATTTATAATGTACATTTTTCCATCCTACTAAGATCAAATTTATAAGCTACAGCTATCAAAATAGTGCACATAAAAATTTAATTCTCCTTGTATTTAACTTTGAAGGGAAGGCTACTGTTGTTTATTTAGTTTTAATCTGAAGTTGGTCTTTCTGAAAGTTCATGGATATGGCAATGTGTGTATTATCTTTTGAACCAATCAATTTATCTTTTATAACTTGATAACACTAAAAATATATAAAATTCAAGAGATTCCCCTGCAATCCAGTGGACCAGATTTAAATTCCGGAATATCAAGATTCTCTAAAACAGTTTGAGTTAAACAGAAGTTGCATCTCTTTCTTTGTCTTCAATTCATTCTGACTGTGCTTAAAATGGGCGGCATTTTTTTATGCCTTTGTGTCAACATCCAAACGATTAAGAATATGCTTCTTTATTGTTAATTTTTTCAGGAACTATCAGAAAAGTGTCTTAATTTTTCTTAGTGATTCTAGATGTATTTTTGTGAAAAACAGACAAAGCTTTATTATTCTTAAGCCAATTATGCAGGGTTACTTTCTCTAGCAATAGAATATTCATATATTCATACATATCCATCTTTTTCCTTGTAGTTTGGTAACATAGTGACAAACTCTAATTTTAAGAAAATATTCCATGTTAATAAGTCCAAGGCCCTTGAACAAAAAGTTACCTTATCCTAGTATCCAAAATACCAATACCCTTCCCAAGGTTGCCAAGAAATAAACTTCTTTCTTGACCAAAGATATTGAATTTGAGTTTTAATTTTCTCTTGCTCAAACACACAATTCAAAAAATTCATAATTAATAATCTCATCTCAAGTTCAAACACTGAAAGATTTATCTCTCTATAATCCCCTCTTGTATAGAGCATGAATTCTAATTCATTGTTTTAAAAACCTTTCTAAAAATATTATTTTTCTGTTCTGGATGGTAATTTTCATAAAAGAAGATGAGGTTCTCTGTGGATTGTTGATGATTTCTTAGATGTGGGATGAATGAACTGTGTTTGGAGCTTCTACCTTCACCAAAAGAGAAAAACTATCATCCAGAGAGTTCTGTGAGGAGAATACCAAGATTTTCTTTATTATTTTTAACGCAGTCTTTTTTTTTTTCTTCTTCTTCTTCTTTTTTTCTTGGCAGAGAAATGTGCCACCATATCAAGAGACATCTATGGCCTTTCAAGTGTTTAAAAAGAACTCAGAATTTGAAATGTTTCTTTGATGCTGTCAGCATGTTCACAGTAGATGACAAGCAACTGGCTGCGCGGAGAAATATCCATAAGCTTCCACCCAAACGCATGCCGGAAATGGCAGCAGTGGTAATTGCTAATTCTTAAGCACCTGTTTCAAAATATGAGGAGAAACATTAACGTTTCTGGAGCGGGACCCATCATCTAATGATGGGAATGGTTCCATTCTGTTTTATTTTGTTTTTCCCCCTCTTTTTTTTTATGCCCAAACAACCAAGACCCCTAATTCAATCACATCCCTTCAAATTGGGGTTATTTATTTTGTTTTCACTAATATCAAGTAACTGTCCATCTGCTTTATGAAGAAGAGTTTAGCTAGTATTGAAATGAAACTTTGCTTCGTAGTCAATGTATATACTGCATAATATTGGGCATAGATAGAACATGAGGTCAAAGACAGAGGAAAGAAACCATCAGACCATGGTTGTAAAATAAATAAATAAATAAATAAATAAATAAATAAATAAATAAACGAAGCATTGCCATAGGGACTACACAGCTATTAAAAGATTCCACTGACCTTATGAACATGGTGGGCATGAGATCTTTTTTTTTTTTCAAGTTTTTGTTTAAATTCCAATTAGTTAACATGTCATGTAATATTAGTTTTAGTTGAGATCCTCTTATAACCAATTCTTACAATCTGAAGATGGTTAAGTGAAAGTTCTGTGGACGGAAGGTGAAAAGCAGAAGCCATGGAATGGAAAAAACCTTCAGGAAGCCAGCAGAGAGATAAAAGGAGCTTTATTTGCTGGAAAGAGGGTGACAGAAAACATAAACTTTTAAGATGAGAGAGAGTCCAGCAAGTTTACCATAAGGAAGAAGCCAGTGAACAGGGAGATAACTAGAAAGATTAATTGTTGGGGATTTAAGATCCCTGTGATGAGATTATAAATTTGTGGAGTGGAGATGGTTTGAAATAGCTGATAGAGCTTGAGAGGAAAAACTAACCCCACAAATATTCAGAGATGGCCATAAAGTGTTGAAGATTCCATTGAGAAAAAAGAACATATATTTATCCTGGCACCAACTTTTTTTTAATTAATTAATTTTTTTAATTTTATTTTTTATTAACATAAACATATATTTTTATCCCAGGGGTACAGGTCTGTGAATCGCCAGGTTTACACACTTCACACTGGCACCAACTTTTGAGGCCATGTGTTTCTCTAATGATTTTTCTTTCATCACATTTGACAATGCAGATATTGGTAGAGAATATATAGACATTTACCAATTAGTATATTTGATTTCTAAGACAATAAAATGCACTGTATGGAGTAGAAAACAAAATAGAACCAAAAAAATGCACTTGCCTTCACAGAATTGTAAGTTGGTTGAGCATAATTAGCTGAAATGTGTTTTAAAAACATGCAGTTCAAAAAGGCAATGAATATTGATCTCCATATCCCATAACTAGATAAAAAACAATTCTGTGATTTAGTTTAGTTTTTGGACAACCTCTGTCTCTCCCCACTAATTTTTCATAGATAACTGCCCACCCCTAATAATGTAGTACACAAAAGTACCTTCAAGTATTTCAAAAGAAAAAAATGAATTCTTCGCGTAAGCAGAAGTATTTATTGAAAATGCTGTTTTGCAAGAGGTTTGTCTATCCTACTTTGATTGTGAGTCTGTGCTTCTTTTCTGGCTAAGATCTAAGTAGAACCAGAGAAATCTTTTTTTTTTTTTTTTAAAGTGAGAGCGGGCATGTGTATGCTGGTGGAAGGAAGAGTGAAGGGAGAGGGAGAGAGAATCTTAAGCAGACTCTATGCCCTGCTCCCAAGCTCAAAGCTACCTGGGAAAATTTTTGTTAGCAAAGGGCTCTGAGTTGTAGTTCTAGGTTATTACCATAAGATGGCGGTAGTATTAAGTGCAGACCATTCAACCTCTCAAATGAAATTCAACCTGGTATAACCAAACTGATTTTTGCAGTAACTCTTAAAGTAATTAAAATAGAGTCTACATACATGACTGTTATAGTAAGTTACCTAGCACCCTAAGGTTTTTTTTTTTAATTGAAATACAATTAACAAAATAATATATTAGTTTCAGGTGTACAGAGGGATTTTCAAGGTTAATATGTTGATTATAAATGTACTATAATGAATAGAATGTGTTTTTATCTGATTCTTGAGATAAAATTTCCTTGGGGAAGTCTAATTAGGAAAAGATTAATTTGTTCAGATACATAAGAACACCAAGGTTCAGCAATACGAATTGTTTCTAGGGAGAAGACTGCCAGGGACTTAGATTCTTGGACATTCTAGTACATCCAAAGAAATGAGAACATCAATATACCTAAGGTTAGCATATTATGCATTATTATAAAATCATATGAAGCTCTATTTAGCAGTTTCTATGCCAGGAGTCTAGATAAACTCTTGATAAGCCCTTCATTTCTAATTCTAGGAACACAAAAGTGTACAATTTCGGCATTTTGCAGATACAAATGTTCTTCTGGATGAGGCTTTATTTATTTATTTTAATGACGCTTTGTGGGTGAACAGCATGGCTTCATTTATTGTCATGATTTTTTCTTCTTTGGAAATAGCATATGCTCTAATACCTAGCCAATCTAATACCTAGCTTGCTGGGCTAGCTAGCTAGCTAGATTTATTGATGAATGTAGGTAGGTACTGGTGATAGGGATATAGGTATCTGTCTCTGGCTCTAGGCCAGTGGGAAGCCTGACACAGGGCTCTGGACCCTGAGGTCACAACCTCAGCGAAAACCAAGAGTTGGACACTCAATTGATTGCACCACCCAGGATCCCCAACCACTAGCTATTTCTAACTCAAACTTTTCTTTCATTCCTGTGTTCATTTCATATTTCTGGGGTAATAAATTAACATAAACTTGGGGTTTAAACACAGCACAAATTTATTGCCTGTAAGTTGGGAGATGAGGAGTCCAAAACGGGTCACAGCAGGGCCAGGTTCCCTTCTGGAGGAAAGAATCTGTGTGACTTGCCTTTTTCTACTTCTAGAGACTGCTTGCATTTCTGGGCCTGTGGCCCTCCTTCTCCAATATATTTTTTTTAAGCTTTTATTTATTTATTTATTTATTTGAAAGAGAGAGAGAGTGAAAGCATGAGTGGGACCGGGGAAGGGGGAAGGAGAGGAAGAGGGAGAAGCGGACCCCTCAATGAGCAGGGAGCCTTACGCTGTGCTCAATCCCAGGATCTCAAGACAGGAGATCGAAGGCCATTCTTTAACCAACTGAGTCCCTCAGGCAACCCCCTCCTTCTTATTTAAAGCCAGCAGGTGATGGGTCGAGTTCTCACACCAGCGTGTTTCAGGTTCTCTTTCTTAAGCTTCCCTTTCCTACTTTTAAGGGATCTTTTCATTATATTGGGACCACCCAGGTAATCCAGAGCAATCACTCTATTTTAAAGAGAACTGATTGACCATCCTAATTCCATCTGCAACCTTAATTTTTCCTTTGGCATGTAATAAAACATACTGACCAATTCCAGGAATAGGGACATGGACATCTTTTTTTATTCTTCGGAGGCAAGGGATGTACTATCTTGTTCACCACACTCCGCAACCAGTAGGTGACAGTCCTGGAGACTTTCTGTGTTTCACATGATTTTTCATTCATCTTCCTCTCTCCTCCCTTCTAACTTTTACACACCTTTTAAAGGATTTATCTATTTATTTGAGAGAGAGAGAGAAAGAGGGAAAGAGGGTGAGTAAGGGGAGGAGCAGAGAGAGAGGAAGAGAGAGAATCTTAAGCAGATTCCATACTCACCTCCGAATCTGATGAGGGGCTCGATCACACAACCCTGAGATCATGACCCGAGCCAAAACCAAGAGTTGGATGCTTAACTAACTGAGCCACCCAGGTGCCCCTCTTTTACACGTTTTATATTCGGTTTCCACATCACCTAATTTCATTTCCTCAATCAGAAATTAAGAGACATGTTTCTAGTAGTCTTGTACCATTAATTAACTCTATGTCTTACAGCTGTCTTATTGGTTTTCTTATAGGTAAATAAACATTGGACTAGGTCATTTGTAGGACTCCTTCTATTTCTTAAACTCTGATATACATATATGTGCAATTTATAATATAAGCAATATAATTACAGTCAGTTTTGATTATCCACTCTTAAATAATGCATATTAATGGTCGTGTTTAAAAGTATTATGCATATTAAAATTCAATTTGAATAAAATGTATTTTCTTCAGTTATATAAGAAATTCAAGTCCCTTCCAGGAATGTTTCTCTTGAGCCAAAGTGATGAGGTAAGATGATATTATTTTTACTGTGTTAAAAATAATCCTTGAGTCTTCTGCTCATAGGAGAGGAAAGATTTAGATTCACTTTCCAAACTTTTTCTAGGGCATTCTTTATTAAAATACCACTATTATATTTGGCAATACTAACCAATATAAGAGACTAGACTAATACATATAGTATTTCTCTGTAGGTTATGTTTAGAGTGATAATTTGGTTACTACAATAAAAAATATTCAATTATTTCAGAATGTTGTGACTGCCTAGGAAGCAATAATATGATAGAGATTTAAATTCCATTTAGCAAATTTTTGACATTTTGCATTTTTTTTAATACTTTCAAGAATCTCCTATGACACAATCTCTAAACTAGATTCTGCATTAAAACTTTCCATGGCTTTTATGAATAGCTATAGCTAATTAACATGCATACATAAAATAATTATTTAGCCCTATTTAATGTGAGTTTATTTCTAAATAGTTATAACACACATTTGCCTTGCATAAATTTTTTTTTTTAGTGAAAACTTCTCAAGCTGCCACATAAATATTACATTCTGGCCAAATAGCTCAGAAAAACAAAAGGAATCATGGAATATGTGATTGGAATCAAAATTGTAATCATCCATTCATCTGTCATGGTTAGACATTTGTATGATTCTTCTGTGTACTGTTGGTTATGGATTAACAAAAACAGAGTTGATTTTTTTTTAAGTAACAAATAGACATCTTGGAATGCAGACATAATGGTGTCCCAGAGATTTTCATAATCTTATATTAAAAGTAATACACAAAGTCCATGAAGAGCCAAACACTAACGTGAATGACATCTTTTAAGTCATAAAAATGAAAGCACTGACATGAGGAAAAAAATCAGGCAGCAGTAAGATATAACCAAGGACAGGGAACACACAGATAAACAGAAAGAAAGCCTAGTAAAGTGAACAGCAAAATTATAGTTCTCAGAAAATAGAGATGCAATGTAAAATGCATGTGAACTGTAATTATGATCTAACCAAAATAGAAATACTCTCAAAATATAAAAATGAGAGACATTTATGTCATAGTTTGTCACTTCAAATCAGCAGTTCAAAAAAAAGCACAAGGATATTTAAAAACTATTTTTTTTTCAATTCCTTGGTTATAAATATAATTTAGTACATTTAAAACAAGTATTTTAAAACCAGGAGAGCAATTACACATTAAAAAAATGAGTCATATTAAAATGATTTGTAATGAAATAATACCACACCCACTGTGGAAGAAGTGTGTTGCTATTTCAGAGTCCTCAGGCAGGAGTGTTGCTATTTTAGGCTCCCCAAAAGGCAAAAGTAAGGTCATAGCACAGAAAGAATTAAAGGACAAACTGTATGATACCTGCATTTTCATAGCTATGCGGTGGCAGGGTAGATGGCCTGCAGCTAAGTCAGGGGAACTAATCAAACATGTACATCTGATTAATTTTGATGTGTTAGAGGGCATTTGACCTCCTGAAGAGAGAAGCCATGAATTCCATAATGATACCCAAAATGGAACAAATATAGCCACAACCCTGAGAAGAGTTTGCTCTGAAAATACTTTTCTTACAGAAAAGTACTATTTCTCTTACCTTTTGGCATTTGCTTCAAATCATAGATTTGATAGACCCCACTCTGTAAAAGATCTCTCTCATGTAATTTAAAGAAATAAAAGGAAGTTTTTTCACCAAAAATGAAATATCAATTGAAAGACTAATATATTACTTGCCCACTATAATTTACCCCATAAGATTGTTAATATACCATCTCTTCATGTCTAGGACAGTAATAGCCCTTGGTGAATTGTCTGCTTAGAAATTCTTAGCCAAATAGCCATATTCTCTAGGTTTTCTCTTTCTTAATTTTAGTTACTGAGAACAACAACAAAAAGTTCAAATTGGTTATAGTGAGAATTGTTAATCTATATAAAAATAAGCATGTAATTGATAAAATTCCAGGATAGTTTTCATACATTATTAAGCAAACCTGAGATGTTTTAAATAAGTGTTATATTTACTATAGAAATTTACTTAATATATGTCTGGAATAAATGATGACCTCAACTGAAAATAGTTGATTTTTCCATTTTCTTGATGGGATAATATTTTAAATTTTGAGATATATTAACTATTTAAACTTCTAGAAAAACAGATTAATAGGACAAATGTATCTGATAATTTTTTATTTAGGTAGTCTTATCTGTATAAATTCTGTATATAAAACCATAAATACATAAATTGAGCAATATTATTTTTATATATTCTTGAGTTTCATAAACATTTTACACAAACTACATGAATCTTTGATACCGCCTTCTGTTTTTATAGCCATTTTATATCAAGAAAAAATTTTTTCCAAAACTTATAATCTTTACCGTCATCTAAATTTCTTAAGAAAATATGTAAGATATTTCTGGAAATGTTATCCATAATATCATTTACAGGTCATTAGTTTTTGTTTTTATTTATCTTTTCATTTTTTTTTTTTTTTTTTTTAGAGAGTTGGGGGAAGAGCAGAGGGAGAAGGAGAGAGAGAAAGAATCTCAAGCAGGCTCCACACCCAACATGGAGTCCAGTGTGGGGCTCAATTTCACAACCCTGATATCACAACCTGAGCTGAAACCAAGAGTCAGATCCTTAACTGACTGAGTCACCCAGGCATCCCAAGATGTAAAATTTTTAGATTTTACCTTAGGTTACATATTCATGATTGCTTAACTTAATCCATTGCAATTATAACATATAAATTTAACCTTGGTTAAATGTTTTTTTCTGTTTTATGATGGTTTTCTGGGTTATATCTAAAGTACTAATTTTTCAAGATTTTCAGCCAATACAGCTTGTTGAAAATAAGACACTGAGAAAACCTCATGTAAAACGAGAAACTTAACAAAATTAGAGTACAAGAAGATGTCCTTGGTTATAGAAGCTCCCATCTTGTATGAAGATAAATGGCCCATGGAGGAAGGAGTATATTGTTAGAGATAGGAGAAAAGGGGGTGGTATTTTTTGTTTTATTTTTAAGGTGATTCATTTCTGTCAGACAAAAAGTACATTAAAACTCTACATTTTAATTTTGTTTAATTTTAAGCTTTCACAAGAAGTATTTTATTTTTATATACCCATATATTAGATTTAATAGGATACTTTTCCTAAGAATCAATAATTTGAATCTGGGTCCTTTGGGGGGGAAAAAAAAATCATCCAGGGTAAATTTTTTTTCATGATGAATGTTTGAATCAATAGCTGTAGGATGAAAACTATAAAATGTCACAGAGGTAAATTTTAACAGTCTTAAATGAATGGATCATTCATGTTCACAAATCAGAAGATCTTAATAATATCAGGACTTCCAAGTCTTCTTATATTGAACTTTAAATTCAACACAACCCTATTTATAATCATACCTGATTGATCTATTGGAATTGACAAGCTAACTAAAATTTACATGAAAATGCAAAGTTATTAGAATATCCAAAAGAAATCTGGAAAAGAGCAACGATTCTACCAGGTTTCATGCTTGCTCTAAACGCTTTAATAATCAAAATAATATAATTTTGATAAAAGATGGAGCACTGGGTGTGGTGAAAAAATAATGAATACTGTTTTTCTGAAAATAAATAAATTGGGAAAAAAAAATTGGAAGGGGAGGTGAACCATGAGAGACTATGGACTCTGAAAAACAATCTGAGGGGTTTGAAGTGGCGGGGGGGTGGGAGGTTGGGGTACCAGGTGGTGGGTATTATAGAGGGCACGGCTTGCATGGAGCACTGGGTGTGGTGAAAAAATAATGAATAATGTTTTTCTGAAAATAAATAAATTGAGAAAAAAAAAGATGAATATATGGATAAATGAAATGGAATATAAACACCAGAAATGGACTAGCATGTGTATATTCAATTGATTTTCAACACATGTGTCAAAGCACTTCAACAGAGACATAAAGTATTCTCAAAGATGGTACAGAGACAATTGGATATCCATAAAAAAAAGGGACTTCAAACTCTCCTATATCATCTACAGGTGTTAATCTGAAAATAGATATTTGACAAAACACAAAAATTAAAATCATAAAACTTTTGAGGAAAACAAAATACAGGAGGAAAAAACCTTCCAATACATGAGATAAGCCAAGATCTCTTAAACTGAACATAAAATCAAGACAAATAAAGTAAAACAGAAATGTTATATTTAAATCTATCAAAAATATTTTGCTCTTTGATCACTTTAAAATGAAAAAACTAGTATCTTTAAATACCAAATATTGACTTTGGGATAATTTTAAAAATTTAATACCAACTATTGGCTTTAGGAGGCTTCTAGAATTCTCATTCTTTGCTCCTGGGTGTGCAGAAATGAAAAAGCCACATTATGAAATACTTGGAGAGTTGCTCATATAGTTAAAACCCACACTTATATTACATAATAGCAATTCTACTTCTAGTTATTTATTCAAGAGGATTTAAAATATATGTCTTTGTCATGCACTTATTTGGAAAATATGATAGTACATAAACAATACCTTAATAAATTTCACCTTAAAAAATCTGGAGAAACAATGAGAAAAAAAATTCTTGAGAATAAATTTTAAAATGGAATGTAATGTTAAAATAGTAATGCTACATGTATTCAATGAAATAAAACTCTGGATAGAGATTTTTATAGAAACTGGAAGTTATGAGAAGTTATAATAGAGAGATTTTAGTACATTAGAAAAGAGTAAATAAAAAACATGATAAAAGAACATGATGTACAATACAGGAACATGTGTAAATGGAGTAGAAGCTATAATTAAGAGATAATTTTGGAGAATTTCCCATTACCAATGAAAGATATCAAGCCATAGATTTATAAGATCCCATAAATCCCATAAAGTTATTTATCTACTTATTCTCTATCTTATTATAGTATGATGTTGTAAAGCCATATGAAAAAAAATCTTAACTTCAGTCAGAGAAAAAATCAGTTTATTTACCTGACAGCTGATCCTCAAGAGAAATAATGGAATAGAAGACAATAGAATGCTATCTTTAAAATACTAAGAGAAAGTAATTACTAATATAAGATTACCATATTCTGTGTAAATATCCTTCAAGAATGAATGAGAAATGAAGAGATTTTCTGAGAAGAAAATAGAAATATTTTGTTAGCATCATACTTACTGATGTATTTCAATAGGAAAGAAAAACACTTCTGATAGAAACTCATCAATTTAGGGGCACCCAGGTGGCTCAGTGGGTTAAAGCCTCTGCCTTTGGCTCAGGTCATGATCCCAGGGTGCTGGGATCGAGCCCCGCATCAGCCTCTCTGTTCAGCAGGGAGCCTGCTTCCTCCTCTCTCTCTGCCTGCCTCTCTTGTGATCTCTCTCTGTCAAATAAATAAATAAAATCTTAAAAATAAAAAAGAAACTCATCAATTTATAATAATCTTTTATAAATCAAAAGACTATATAGAGTCTGAGGGTTTCACTAAAAGACTGGTTTTGAAAAGTGTAAATTAAGTACCAACTTTTGGTTATAAAATAAATAAAAGGGATGGAAAAGTGCAGCATAGGGAGTACAGTCAATAATAATGTAATAACATTGTAGGGTGACAGATGGTCACTCCACTTTTCAGGTCAGGTCTATAATGTACAGAGTTGTTGAATCACTATGTTGTACATCTGAAACTAATATAACATTGTTGACTATATTTAATTTTAAAAAAGTACTTGGTTGAACACCTGGGTGGCTCAGTTGGTTAGGCGACTGCCTTTGGCTCAGGTCATGATCCTGGATTCCCGGGACTGTGTCCTGCACTGGGCTCCCTGCTCTGCAGGGAATCTGCTTCTCCCACTGATGTCTCTCCTCTCATGCTCACTCTCTCTCATTCTCTTTCTCTCTCTCAAATAAATAAGTTAAAAATCTTTAAAAAATAAAATAAAATAAAATAAACATTTTTTTTTTTTAAAGTACTTGGTTGTCTGGGTAAAAAAGTGTAAATGATCAAGCTAGTAGTAAAACAAAATAGTAAAATATAACCTACAAGAAAGGCAAAATGTTAGCATATTAAAAACATTTTAGTAAAAGGAAGCAATTAGGAAGCATATGTGACAAGGTATTTTCAAAGCAAATTAATCATTAATTTCATTAAAAGAAATAGGTTAACTGTGCCAAAGAAAAGGAAAAAGAAAAGTTTTCGGATTGGGCATAAAACATGAACCTACCAATATTTTCCTTATAGATGAAACATAAAATAGTAGAGTACAAGTTTGAAAGTAAAAGTGTGGAAAGAGACATACCATGTTAACATTAATTAAGCACAACTGGTGCAGCCAGATGAAAAGATACTGAAGTTTCTGTTAGGAAAATCACATCATACTGCTATAACAAAGAACTTTAAAGCCAGTGGTTCCCAAAAGTTTATTTCTTGTGTTTGCTGCCTTGACCTCACAGGTCCATGACAAATGAGAGCCCTGATACATCTTATGATGTTAATTTAAAGACTCAGCTCAGAAATGATCTGATTATAGCTTATTGTCCAGAGTTATCCCGATCGCATTACATGGAAATTGTGAAGGGGGTATCCCAAATAGCTGGGTCACTATTAACTAATACATAAAGATAAAAAAGACATATATATTATATAACTTCCATAAATCTCTTCATAAAGAGTTAAAAAGAAGCGAAGTAAAATATATAGTTAGAAAATCAGTATAATGGGTACATTGTGTAGAAGAAAGAGGTACATGGATGTTCACATCATGGTAAGTTATTGAGTTATAACTTTATATTTTGTTCTTTTTATATACTATTATATTTCAATAAATATATTGCAAAAGTAAAGAAACAGGAAACAAGCAAAGAAAAACACCAATGAATCAGACTCACTGGGAAGATAGAATGAAAAAAGTAGTTTCAGCAAAGGTGAAAGATGTAATTTTGAAGAGGAGAGATTTTCTTCTCAACCATTTAATAGGTTTTTCTTTGGAATGTAAATATCTATTTTTAGCAGGAATCTTTTTAGTTTCATGTATGGAATGCAACCTCAGCGAGCTGAATCCCAGAGTGAATATTTTCGTTCGCTAATCGAAATCTAGAGATTTTTCTGCATTTGGGCTCTGCTAGATGTCAGGCACTCCAACTCTGCCATTAGCAATTTATTGTTCATTTCTGTCCTTCAACCTTCATTATGTATGTGTTTCTTTAAATCAGCAGGATCTCCCCTATGGTATGAAAGATGAATTTCAGAAGATTCAGAGATTCATGGTTCTTATACTAGCCAAACACAAGAAAAATCAATCTATCCATGAGCCTATAAGAATTACCTTTAAAAGGATATTTTAATTGACTTGTGTGGGGTACAGTGTCCCCCATATGACCAATGTACCTGAGCCACACAGCTTAGAGGAAGATGTGGCTCCATAATTGAAGGGACAGAAGCAGACAAGTACATCCCATTACAATTCCCATATAGAGACCACTTCAACTGATTTCTATTTGATCAACCAAGCTTCTTAAAGATTTCATGGTTCTTGCTGTAAATATATCCTTATCTTTCTGTTTCCTCATCCCAGGTAATCTGGCTTGTGCTCTCATCATGTTCTCATAGACATTTCATTGCCAAAGCAATCGGTGGCTCCAGTTAAGTGAATTCAGAGACACTTTATTGTTTATTTGTTTGAGTACTCTACATTTCCCTTGTTTTTCTAAAGATTTATTTATTTATTTATTTATTTGACACACAGAGAGAAAGAGATCACAAGTAGAGCAGCAGGCGAGAGAGAGGGGGAAGCAGGCTCCCCACTGAACAGAGAGACCAATGTGGGGCTCAATCCCAGGACCTTGTGATCATGACCTTAGCCAAAGGCAAAAGCTTAACCCACAGAGCCATCCAGGTGCCCCTTCCCTTGTTTTTTTAAGGAAGAATTTCTCTTTTGGTTTCTTGGAGAATATTTGTTCCTATTTATCCTCATGCAATTATAGCCACCTCACTGTTCTTAAATATCCTGCCTTTAGTTAAAAGCAGATGTTCACAGTCCTCAGGAATCTGTCATACTTGCTATCTCTGAAACTTAATCAGACTGAACCTTCTGTCTGGAATTGCTTGCCACTTGATATTAATCAGTATAACTCAAGTTTGCATTAAAATCTAAATCAGGTGTGTTCCTGTGAATCAAAGTTAGCAAAAAGCTACTGGTGCATCTTGGTATACCCCTAACATGACATACATGTCATTTTCTGTAATTACTTTTTTGTCTATCTGAGTTGTTCATAAATTATTTTAGGCTGGGGTCTGTAAATGTTTGTGCCAAGACCCTTGAGAACAGTAGGTACTCACTAGCCAAAGCAAGAAGGAAAGGTGGGAAATTAAGAGTGTGTTTCTGCTTGACAGGAGCAGAAATAGGAAGTTAAATAGGAAGTTCAGTCGATTGATAGAAAAACCTGTAGAGCTAGCGTAGAGTGGACAAGATTCAGGATTTTTGAAGAGTTGATAAGGAACAAAATCTATTCCAAAGAGATGCAGTTGGCTCCTCTAAATTTTCTCATTCCTGCATCGGAATCAATCACAGGATGTTATGACCTCCTTCACTGGTTCTCCATGCTCCAGATGGAGAGGAGGAGACAGATAGTTGGGTTGATCAGAGTGTTGAGTGGAAGGGCTGATCTAGGATAAATAAGAACATAGCGATGATGCTTTCAGGAGAGTCATTTAAAAGTAACAATGTAGAGCTGGCTTGCTTAGAAAATCGGAAGAGGGTAGAGATGGGAGGTTAAGGGAAAGACTGGACATATTAATGAAGTCAAACCTTGGGTAACAGATGTAAGGAAAGAAAGAGACTAGTTTTTGCTTTTGTTTTTTCCCCCTTTCATTTACTGTTACATTTTTGAAAAATACATACATACTTGCTTCACCATGTACCATTCTCCATCTAAATTTATCAGCTCTATTATTGAGTCTTCCTCTTGCTACTAAATGGAGTCTTTCCAGAAGATTACCTATAACTTCAAGTTATAGGTATAGTAAATACAAATGTCATTCAAATTTCTTCATTATTCTTGCTGCAGAAAAGATCAGTATCACTTTTCCTTTGAAATTTTTCTCTATCTATTCTTCCATGCCTGGTTTGTTTTTCAGAACTGGTTCCAATCCAGTTACAAGAAAGGATCACATGACCCTTGATAGCCAATCAACATGATTCTATCTTCTAGGCTGTAAAAGTTACTCCAGGGAAGAGTATTTTTATCAAGTTAATGCAAGCCTAGGCAATGCCCAGGAGTTATTTAAAAGAATTCCTCTTTCTAATGTGTATGGAATAGATAAGAATTATGTTAGCCTGGAGCTACTGGTGGGGGGTGACTAATTATAATCTGAAAATAAGCCAACCTTATTAAAAATGCAGCAGAAAGTAGGGTTAGAAACATCATAATGATGTTGTTTGAACTCTAGCACCAAACGCTGCTTGAATTTGGCAGTAACTGTGTACCATGTAGTTAATGTGAGCCAACAAATCTCATTTGTAATTTAAATAAGTTTATGTGGGGTTTTTGTTACTTGCAGCAGAGAGTAGTAAACATAAGTCCAACACATTCAGGGTCTTAAACAGGTCTTTTACCTTTTTCAAGTTTTCTATGCTTTTCTTATATGATGGTGTTTTATATTTTCCTGACACTGTTCATACCAATCCTTCCTGCCCACCATTGTTTGGTTAAAATGTCCGAAACCACACATTAATTTTTAACATTAATCCACAGAAATCCTCATTGACTTCCAGTGGTTTGTTTTTTTTTTTTTTTTTTTTTTTTTTTTTTTTTAGGATTTATTCAATTATTTTGAGAGATATAGAGCAAGTGAGCAGGAGCAGAGGTCAGGGGGAGGAGGGAGGTAGAAGGAGAGAGAGAGAATCTTAAGCAGACCCAGTGTGGAGCCTGAGTCAGGCTCCAACTCAAGACCTGAGATCCTGACCTCAGCCAAAATGAAGAGTTCCACACTTAACTGAGCTACCCAGGTGTCCCTGTCTTCCAGTTTTATACAGAATGAATAATACAGTTTAATTTGGAAACCAAGCTCATCTATCTTCCTTCCTTTCTTTTTCCTTCTTTCTTACCTTCCTTAGTCCCTCCTCTTTTCATTTTTCTTTTCTTTTCTTCCTTTCCTTCTTTCTCAAAAATGTTCATCTTATCCTTTATAAAAATCCTAAAGGAATGTTAATAGAGTAAGTTCCCTGTTTTTCCATACAGTTCACCCTCTGTCTTGGTGTTAATGGTATTCCCTGGGACATAAATGTCCTTTCTAGTTGTGCCCTCACTTATTCATTTATTCAGTAAATATTTGAATCCTTTTAGGACCATCATATTTTCTTTCAACAACATTCTCCTCAATCTTTAAATCCTTATCAAATACTACTTTCTTCATAGCAGTTTTCTAAGAAGTTAAAATATGAGTAATTTTGATGTTAATTGAAAATTCACTGGAACTCATATATTTTTTGAAAATTTTTTGTTTTATATCATTATGTTTTATATCATAATGTTTTTCTGTCCTCATTTCCTGGAATATGGTTATATCTCAAGTACAGTGTTCTTTTTTTTAATGATCATCTTGTTTGTATTCTTTATAGTTTGTAAAACATTGCATTGTATACTGTAAGTTCTTAATAGTTAATCTGAATTTTGCTTTTAACATATTTGGAGGGATTTGCTCAGTGTCTTAAAAAATTAGGATGGTTTTATTAGACCACTTTTTTTTCTTATAAATGTATTTTTCTATTATATATTATATTAAGAATTGGCCTATAGATATATTTTCATTTTTTAAGAGCTTTTGGGAATTTTTTTAAATTACTTTATTTAATTACTTTATTTAAATAAAATAATATTTTATTTTACTTCATAAAATAAGAAACAAATTATTAGAAAAGTTGTAACTTAAATTGCAAAATTAGGATCATTTGTGTTTTTATTGGTATATTTATAAAACTATTTTCATAAATTTTAAGAATATAAATATTTTAACTTCAATTTTTGATAACTTGATCTAAATTTTATATTAATTTTTTAATTCTAATTTTGTATTATGAGATTTTAACAATGATGATCTGACCAAATTTGATGTCAATTATAAGAAGCAGTTTTATTTGTCCTTGATGATAATTGTACTTCATTAGGAGTAGAGAAACAATATTTTACTACTGCTCAAGTCTTTAAAAAGCTATTAAAGCTGTAACATTTTACTTAAACTATGTTAGAAAATATTGATTTTATTTCAAAATTCCCTATGCAATTTATGTCTCATTTCATTTATCTTTTCATTGAGTATTCAAAAATGAATAAGGAAAAGCATCATTGAATGAAAGAAATCAGTCTATTTGCCTGAGGCAGCCAAGCATATAGGTAGCTCCTCAGACAGTAATATATTCCCTTGTTTGGGCCCCTCACATATATAATTAGCTTAGGGTCTGTTTGATAATATAAAGATATGTCATGATTTACAGAATTATCACAGAATGTTTATCAAGATGATTCAAAAGTTCACCAGAACTATTATTTTATTTTACTTTTCTGAACATAGTTAAAATCTTAGCCATTAGGCCTTACTTTCATCCTTCTTAAATCTAATGATTATGACATTCAGTTTCTCCTTGTAGGAAGTCCTGTAAGTCCTGCCCAAGAATAATTTAAGTCTAGGGTTTTTAAATATGTTTTCATCTCAAACCATCTATCTTAAATAGCTTGATACAACTAAAACAAAATTACTTGGCCTCAATCTTATCTTAACCCCAAACCAAATCAAACATACAAATAAGATTGCTAAAATTGCATGCTAGCAACAAATTATTATATTTAATCAGATGTTCAGGGGCATACTATTATTATTCTTAATATTATCAAAGAAATTCAGAACTTTAAAACATTTAAAATATTCTTCTATGGGGTTACCAACCTTAGTTTGAAAAAGAAATCGGCTTAATATTGTCTCATAATTTTAACTTGAAGGTGTTATGAACCAATTTAATAAGATAGATTTTTATCTTTATGTAATACGCCTGCTGTGTCTTTTTAAAGTTTTTAGTGAATTTTTGGAAAGTTTGTGATTTCAAGCAAGTTTTTGAAAAGCAAGTTTGCGTTTTCTACATTTATATGGTTGTTGCTTGGAAATGGCAAAACTGTGTAACAGGTTGTCATAGATTCCAACTAACAGAAAACTACCAAGCAGATGATATAGCAAGAAAAACATTATTATCTCACTTAAAAATAAGTGTTTCTTTTCATCTTGTTGCTCTTTCATACCATGTGCTAGCTTATTCTCAGGGCTGCTTGCTTCACAATTTAAAGATGACTTCCACTATAACCACCCCAAGTAGACAAAGCAATCTTCAGCAAAATATTCTTTCTGGAATATCTTTTATAAATTTTAATTTCTCAATAATATTCTTATGAACTTACACTGCATATATGTTCAACTTACCACTCCTTTTTCAGACCATGTATTTAGGCATTCTCCTCATATTCAGAAATAATAATTAAATAAATGTTTAAGTAATTTTGTGATATATCAAACAGCAGACATAGACATACAGGGGAAAAAAGTAATTATCCTTGATTATGGGAGTTCTGAGAATTCTTTCACTTCTTTGAATCTTTAGGCAAATGGTAAATCAGACCTTATGGGTCTAGGTTCATTGACTGTAAGGGAGAAGTGTGGGAATCAGACCATTGAGTCCAGTTCTCTGCAAGTAGAGAAAAACGATTTCTAATAAGCCCTTCAGTGTAATGTCTTCATTATTTGCCTCTTGAGAGGAAGTTTCTTCTTTTTCCATGAGGAATCCAGACTCCTTATTCAGTAGTTCTCACCAACATAGTGTTGGCCTTAATTGCATTTCTCCTGAATTTCTTCCCATTATTCCTAATTGCTCTTCCTTGATGAATACTGAATAAGGGCTTGCTTTTTTCAGCTTTTCTTATAAAATTTTTCATCCTTTTATTTGAACAAGCAATAAAATAACATAATAATTCTGCATTTAAACCTTTTAATAAATCTTGAATTCCCTTTATTTAGATTGCAACTTTCAACTTTCAAATATAAATATTTTAAACTAATCAAATACCTATAAAAACAAACTTTTTTATAAATACAATGTCACTTGTTTCACTTATATTTCTTTAAAACATTGTTTCTGTTCTATAATTAGCCCTATTTTCTTCTATTTTTCTTCTTTCATCAAACTAAAGATAATTGATGCCTGCACTTTATGTCAAGAAATCCAAACTGAATTTTCTACTTAAGAAATTAATGTATTTGGGTTTCTCCCATTTCTTACACATTAGGATTTTTTTCTTCCCATCATTTGTATAACACCTTCCCCTCAAACATGATTTAGAAATTGTATTATAAATCTAGAAATTTTTACTTTTAGATTATTAGAAAACACAAAAGAAAAATCTAGAATATTATTCTGATCCCACCACTGTAGCTAGAAAAGTCATATTATTCCTCGTCCTGTACATGTATAAATATAACCAGATCCAAGTTCAATGTGTTTAAACTTTCACTCTCAATTTTATTTGACTTCATTTCGGTGTCCAATTAATAAATTAGTTTTGTGGAAGGGTATATAGTCATTTTATTAGATTATATTCATGGATAAGTTTTAATTCCACTTTTTCAATATGTGTGATTTTTTAAATAATGTTATCCAGTAATTCTGACTATGAATTTCTGGATGCGATACTTGAAATTGGATCTCAGATACTATTCCTTTGAATTCTGTCCCATATATGAGGTAATCCTCACCCCACCCCATGCTTGCAACTGTCTATGTGTACTATGTCTTTAAGATATTTTTTTCATTTCGACTATTGTATATTGAGACAGGTTATGTTATATACAAAATTCCTTTCAAGAGAGTAAAATTGTCTTTTTTTAGCCAAAAGAAAACTTTGGATCTATGGCATTATTGGGCATGCTAATCATCATTGGACCTGGTTGCTAAATGAAGCAGTACCAATTTTTAAAAAGAGTTCAGAACTTTAATTGCTTACAGCTACTATAGATCAGAATGGTGTCTATAATCTCTAGGACATCTATCCCAAGGTTGTCACCTTAGAGGTTGGGTAAATCTAAGTTTAAATCTTTTATTTTATTTCTGCTTCAAATGCATATTTCCAGGAGAGCAGTCCTAACTGTGACTCTCAGTACTTACAGTTTTAATTTACCCAGATTTTAGCTATAGAATAAATGTAATCGTGTGCCAAAAATTTCCCTTTACAATCTGCTCCCAATTTCTCTTTCCAGATGCCTGACTACTTCCTACACACACCCAATATTTCAATGACACTGGATTAGTTGACAGTCTTCAAATAGCTAAGCAATTTCAAACTCTACAATTCTGCTGTTTCTTTCTCTTCGAATGTCTTTCACCACTTTTTTCAACTGAAGAGAAACTCTTTTTTAGACAGTTTTTAATATGTCTGGCTTATAAATGAAAATGCAAGTTCCTCTGTGGTTTGCAAAATATAAACACAAGAAAAATACTCCCCAAATGTGGAGATTTGGAATTGCTTACAGAAAATATGTACCTTAAAAGACCGCAAAAATCGCTCTTCTCCGAGCTTTCCAAATTCTCAGGGGTTATTATTTACTAAAAAAATTTTTTTAAATTAAGTCTTTGTTTATAAAGTTAAAAAATCTTTTTGAGTCTGCTATAGATACAAAATTTTTAAAAAAATGCTGCAAACTTTGAGAAGCCAACGTGTAGGTGACACCGTATTAAAGGAGATAGCAGGAGAGTTAGAGACACAGGCGCATACTTTATTCCCATCTGCCATAATGAAATCTGAGGCTTTCTATGGACCATTCTGTCCCACGACGATACACTTTTCCTCACATATAGAATTACTTTCTTCAACTTTCATTCCAGAAATAAAAAGTATATATTCTGTAAAGTGCATCTTAATGTCACCTCTTCTGGGGAAGCTTTCCTTGGGTCATTTTCTTGGCCAATTTAATCAATCCTCTTTTCTGTCCTTTGCTATACCTCTTTAAGGGTTTCATCTGGTTTTGTAGAAAAAAAAGCATTATTGTCTTTTTCATCCTACATTTTGAATTCTTTAGGAAAGTACTTTTAATTCAGTTGAACGTTAGTAATTTAACAAGTGAACACTTGTTTCATGGTGGATGAACAAGGACAACAAATTCTACAACAGCTCAAATTTTCCTAGAATGTGAACCTCACATGGGCAGGCTTTGTGTGTATTTTGCCAGCTATGTTTCACACACACACACACCACACACACATTGCTTGGCATTTACTAATAGCTGTGGATGAATAATATTTTGAAGGGTTGAGTAGTATGATTTTGTTCTCAAGATTTCTTACTGTTATATATCCGTTCTCCTATGCAGTCAGGAGGCATTGTGCATGATTATGTCAAGCAAGACACTGCACAGAAAAAACATTGAGAAAGAAAAATATATGAATTGAATAATTCTTTCTGAAACTTTCATATTTTTACATTATTAACCCCAAGAGAAACCAAAAGAATCATACGACATTTTTTTTAAATTGGTTATAGAATTGGTTTTCACATGTTATTAAGAAAATAACTTCTAAACCATATTACCAAGATGAGAAATGAGTCCTATGATGAGAGAAGAAAAAGAATATACATGGATGGAAGAGGTCTTAATTAGGTAGATATTGGGAAGAAGATCTAGGTCTTGGAGAAAGCATGTGGTGAAATTCTGCTTTCACTTCAGCATCACTAAGCAGAGTGTAGCCAGGATCCAGGAGCCATCAGACTTTCCATTTGAATACTTGAGTAGGCCTGTCTCGAGGAATTGTCCCTGACAGCATATTACATGTTGACTTTCTTCCATAATTAATACCCACTTGTTCCCTGAGACATTAATATATCCTCATCCTACTAATTCCACATGAATAAATTCCCTTTCAAAAATAGAAGTTATATATCCTCAAATTTAGGGCTACAGAATTAATTTAGAAGAATATTTATGATATTAAAAAAATCATCAAATTACAAATTTACTTCGAGGAAACCAATGAAATCAATGTAATATCTTCTCCAGAACTAGAAAGAAAGTAAAGCATAGCCAAATCTACAGTGAAATAGACCAGTCAACATGTCAACAAATGATTGCCTATATGGCTTTTGGTGCTTGAAGGAAGTGAAAAAGAAAAATGGAAGAATCTAATCAAAAAGGCAAAGACAGAAAGAATCAACCAGTCAGAGCTAATTTTGAATTTGAATGCACATTAATGTAGGATGTAACCTAAAATGAACAGAAAAGTAGGGAGTAGGTTAACCAACATTCTAAAAATGTGTTCTAGATAGAGGTAGTAATGTGTCATATTAAGTTCCCCAAAAGTAATCCATGCAAAAACACACGGAGTTTGCTGCACTGAAAGAAGACTGCAGCTTAAAATATCACCCAGAAATCTTAATAGAAGGATTAAAAACAGATTATCTTAATGAAGGTAAATTAAACTGCAAAGTATACCTAGAGTTCATTTCTGTGTGTTTCTGTGTTTCTTGTGTTCCAAGTTATAAACTAACTTAAGAGTGCAAACATATGATGCAATACGCAATCATCAATTAGATTAAATAATTAAGCATTAAAGAAAACATGTATGTACTGAGAATTGTAAGTGATCTTTAAACATAGTGGTAGAGCACCTGGGTGGTTCAGTTGGTTAAGCATCCAACTCTTGATTTCAGTTATAAATAATAAATTGATTTGTTATAAATAAATAAATAAAATCTTTAAAACAAAACAAAAAACCCACAAAAAGTGAATATAGCAGTAATAAGTTCCTTTTTAGAATACTAAAAGCAAAATATTGACTTGACTGTCAAAAAATTGCAATTTTTGTCATCTAAATTCATCATAAAATTTAGAATTTTACTACAATGATAAATTATTTGCTTCATATATACAGAGTGTACATTATCAATTCATAAAATAATTTTATAAATTAATAAGGAAACAGTAATCCTCATAGAAAAACTCAACAAAGACTATAAAACTCAGCTCACTAAAAAAGGCATAGTGATAATGGACAAACAAATAAAACAAAACAGACAAAAACCATATTTACTCTACTAGCAGTTGAATAACTAAAATTAACAGGTAGTATTTTTTTATCTCTCAAATTGTCAAAAAATTAAGAGGGGACACTCCATGTTATTGATGCTTCTTAGAAATACCTATTAAAAATCTTAAAAATGGGGGTGCCTGAGTGACTCAGTAGGTTAAGCGTCTACCTTCAGCTCAAGTCGTGATCCCCCTGTGGGTCGTTCAGTAGGGAGTCTGCTTTTCTTTATGCCCCTCCCCCAGCTCACACTCTTTCTCTCTCTCTCTAAAATAAATAAAATCGTTTTTAAAATATCTTAAAAACAGGCATTGAAATAGCAATGAGTAAATCTTAAAAATGTATTAAAAGTATTTAATCATGGATACAAACTAAAAAATTAATTGCAAGGAGATCCTCAAAGTGTTTTTCATAATTGCAAAAAATGTAGAAACTGAAGTGAGGCATTAGGGTAAAAGGTAAATATAAAAAATGTAAAGTGCAATTTTTATGTGATGAATTATATCACTTAGTCATTCATCATCAATTTGTTTGCTATTAGGTGATAACTATATGTCAAGCTCTGTGCCAGGCATTAGAGATACATCACTGAACAAGAGAGTTACTGCTCACACACAGCTGAGAAAACATTAGCAAACAACAACAACAAAAAAGAAGAATAAAATAAGCTGATGTTGACTGGTGATATAAAGTAAAGCTGTTAAGGGCTAAAGTATTAGGAAGGATATAAATAAATGTTTTCTACAAGGACAAGAGAAAGATGGCTTCTCAGGGCTAAGATCATCAAAGGGAAACGATCTTGACAACTTTTAAGCTGCTTGAATCTTTCTGTGACCTTGTTCCTATTTGAAATCAGGAGCCCACAAGAGATTTGGCATATATCCAGCAGGTGAACTATTACTCTCTATGTAGTCATTAAAATGATGATAAAGTTCACAAAAGATTAATGCATTTAAAATTTAATGCAAACCATAACGTAAGGTATGGTTCTGTTCTAGAATAGAATCTTTCTATTTAGTTTATGTGCCATTATCTAAAGTGAGGTACATAACCTCTATGCTGACTTGCAAAATACATGACCAAAACTTTTTTTTTTTTTTAAATCTCTATCGGATCATCCAACCCCAGTCTAATACTGAGTTTTGGGGACATTATAGGGTGCTTTGAGTAGGGGTGTTAAGGAGAAAGGTCTTTAATCAGACCACTGAGGGAAATAATATATATATTTCTTCTAGAGATTGAGAGGCACAGTGGATAGTGTCTGACTGACACCTGAGCAATTCAGAGGTGCTTCTAGTTGTACTGACACCACACCATCAGGGAGGTGGCTGACTGAGGGTGGAACCGACTCATGGGAATTTGGGCATGAGTAATTGGATTAGAGCCTCCCATGGATCAAGCATGGGCCATAACCAGAAGGGAAAAGCAGCTTGGGGTTGTTTCAGCATCTGTTCAAGAAGCCTACCTGAATTATATCAACAGATAGAAACTGCAGGTACATTCAAATGAGTAAGGTTAGGAATTTAGACATGTTTAAGTTTAAGACACTAAATTTCACTGAGACATATTCAATAATAGGGACAAATTCCCAAAAATACAATGAAAATATCTAATCAGTATGCCAGCCTCCTCCATTGCAGTGGTCCTGCAAAATTTTGTGGGTACATATTCAGTGAGAAATTTCATTCGTGCTCAGAATCTCTTCTTTCTTTGGCTTGCCTTGAGGTAGAAGAAATACATTCTCTTGCTAGGAGGTGAGGGGAATGCCTAGTAATCCTTATTGCATAAGCATAGCTTTAGTATCTATGTCTTTTTTTATCAATAAAATGTTCGTTTTCCTTCACATAATCTTTAAGGCAAATAGTGACCTATGGTTAAAAAAATTATTGTCTCTTAGCTTCCCTGTTAGATATTTAGTTTATGTGCCATTATGTGCCAATATGTACCTATTATCCTCAGCTAATTAAGCTTCTATAAAAAAAATCTTGAACAGGAAAACTGTTACCTATGTTTATACACCCGTGCTAGCACACACATGCTTCCTTATTAAATATAAGCCCATGAGACAGGTATTTTTGGTCTGCTTCCTCATATCACCAGTGTCCAGCACATGGTATATTCAATAAATATTTGTTAAATGAGATTAACCAAGGTTTGTTCTTAAAACCTCCTCAACTAAATTAGAAACAATACAAGAAAACCCACAACTTTTATTAATATTATTTCTAATTCTGCTATGAAATTATTACAAGAGAAAGGCAGAACACATCTCTACTTCTAACTTTCTTTTTATGTTTTTAAGACAAAGTGTCACACATACTAGATTTTACCAATTATATGTTTACATAATTAGAAAATTCTAAGGAATCAAATGAAGTATGAGAACCAATAAGAACACTCATCAAGGTAATGGATTAAAAAAACATAAATAATTTTTTTAAAAAACCCTGTTAGTGGGGGTATCTCGGTGGCTCAGTCGGTTAAGAACCCGACTTTTGCTCAGGTCATGATTTTGGAATGCTAAGATTTAGCCCCATGAGTGAGAAAATTCATCCAGAGCTTCCAAGAATTCTGACTGAGGCACACAGGATATGTCAGTGTCCACACTGTAGGATCATCAGTTCCATACACTGGCTAGGAACATTCATGGTTTGAACGGCCTCCGAGCCTACAATTGAAATTTTAAACATGTAAGCCAATTTTCATGTGAAATATTTGTATTAAAATGAAAATTATACAAAGATTTACTGTAAAAAAGTAAACTAAAAGGAAAACGAGGTTTGTACCTGGATATTTTTATTTCTGCTCTGCCCAAGAACTGAGTATCTTTGTCTTTCATAGTAAGTTTATAATTCAGTTTTTCCATTTCATAGTATTTTATGGTTGGATTAATTAAAATAAAATTAAAAGCTCATGCTGTATGTCCAAATTATATGTAACGTGGATGGTACGAAATAACATGTCTTTTAATGGCAACCTGGGGGGTTATATGCAAACAATGAATCATGGAACACCACATCAAAAACTAATGATATACTATATGGTGACTAACATAAAGCAATAAAATAAATAAATAAACAAATAAATAAAAAATGCAACTTTTACGTTTATAATAACAATCTAGTTTAGAAATTGCCAACAATAAAAAAACAAGATTTCTTCAACAGCTTTTTTTAAGACCAATTTTTAAAAACTTGCACAATTTTTCCTAAGCGATTTCAAATGTGTTATATTTACTTCACAGGAAAGCTGCATTTATCAGAATAAAAGTTGACTGGTATTAATCATTAGGGATCATTCAATCACTTTAATAATTCTCATTGTGCCTTGCTAGAAATTTCCCAACTTAAAAATAATTTATTTTACAGACAGTTCCTGGAGAACTGACATTTTCTGCATTTTAATTCGTTATGGTACATCACTTTTATTGACTGTCTTTATATGGATTACAGGTGAAACATAACATGGAATTATATTTTACTTATTTTTGAATGAGAAAAAAGTATTCTTTGTGATTAAAGGGGAAAAATGACTATTTTGTTAGAATTAAAAGAAAATCTCAGCCTTTCCTTTTTCATCTTCTAACAGCAAGCAGACTTGGATAAATTGACTCAAGGTACAAAAGAATGAATAATGTGTGGCTGGAATAATCCTCTGTAAGATGAATGAAAGCTGACAACTTCAATTACAATTTGAACTGTCTCTTTGTGTATGAATGTGATTTAATGGAAATCTGATATTCAATAAACCTGACTTTCTTTATGATTTATAATAGCTAGCCTTAGGTTACCCAGATGTATTTTATAGTGTAAAATGGCACTATGCCCTCTCCCAGTGATATGCAAAATTTTCCATCAACCAAGAATCAAAGTATATTTTTTCTGATCAAAAAGAAGCATGTGTGACTCTACTGAACTGAAATTTTACTACACACCCTGACCCCCACCCCCAAACCATTTTTTTTATTTCTTGAAGCAACACAAAGCATCTGCTGACACCTTGTCCAATTTTTCATCCACATCCCATTTAATTTCTTTCACCTCAAATGGGTGTAAGGCCAAATGAAGAGAAAGTTATCCCAGGAGACATTTTCCTGCAGCCTGATATCTGTGTATACGACCCAACCTGAAGTCATAAGTACTTGTCTGTCCTACTTAAGGAAGCTTATTACAGATTAAGTCTTCCTCAAGAGCACAATTAAACTGTAATGCAGGTAAGGATTTATTGGAACTATAACTCTAAATGTACTTATGTTCATATTTTTCTCTGAAAAAATAAACTTACTAGAAAATATCACAACGTTATGACTTTATCTAGCTCTCAGATAACTACCATTTTCTGATTCTATATCAAAAAATGCCTGTTCATATCATTTAAAAAATATATCAAATACCAGGTGAATGATAAGTGTTTCAAGAAGGATATACAGAGATTAACATGATTTGTCTCACTGACTTTTAACAGCAATGATATTGGGACTTATTATTAGCACCATTTCAAAATGAAGATCTTTAGATTTACAGAGGGTAAATAACTTCCCCAATTTACATAATTAGTGAGTGGTAGAATCAGGTTGTAAACTAACATCTCCATAATATAAGATGCCTATATACATATTATAATTGGGGAAGATTTTATAAGTTTGTATAAGATCTTGATTTAATTCAACCTGGTTACTGTGTATTTGCTGCATAAGTGTCTAGCTGTCTGTCTCTATATTTACCTATCTATGATTAGAGTTTGTTTTCTGGAAGCTGACTCTGACGTTTAGATAAGCATGCAGAATGTTTATCAGGGTGGTGCTTTAAGGTTCAAAACCAATGCAAAGAAAGGGAAGGAATGAGAACGAGTCAGAGGGAAAATTTGAAGGTGATTCAATTCCTATGGAGAACTAGCTGCGCCTACAAACAGATCGGAAGCTTCAGTGGCCCTTCTTGGATATGTCCTCCATAACCAGTCACTGGATGCAGGCGTCCTGAGAAAAGTATGTGATTTTTCTTTAACCAAGTTAATTCAGAAGGGTGATAACAACTGAGGGCTTTCTGTCAACCGTATTCCCACCAACCATTGGAAACAGACCTGAAGGAGCAGCGGAGTTGTTCTTCATAACATCCACCATATTTGCATGCATAGAGATAACGCTGTATGATTACGTAGAGCTACGCACACATAACACAAATTGTATTTTAGATGTAGCTAAGTCAACAGCTAGCTTGGACCACATATTGTTATTAAGCAAAGAAGCCTAAAGCTTTGCACTTTATTCAGATATAGAAGACACATTTTCTTAAAAATTAGTAGTATGGAAAATAAAATATAAATTAATTTCATATCTTAAAAGGCAATAAAGTGTGAATTTATTAAGACATTTAAAGCAGTGGTAAGGAATTTAGACCTGTCCACTAGGCTGAACAATTTCTGTGGAACAAATAAAAACAGCAGATTCAGTCTCAGGGCCTAAGAGGAGAAGTTCATCTTACTAAATAAAACCATATCTTCAAACTTCACAAACACCTATAGGTATGATTTTCTTAAATGTTTTGTTCAGTGAAGGAGGCTCAAGATAGAAGATACAAAGGAGTCCTTCTTAAATGCCTAAGAAGGAAGTGGTTAAAATTAAGAGTTAGTTTCAGATTAGACACCTTATGATGACAAAGAACCCCAGGAGTTAGACTGAGAAGAGTAACACTATTCTCTTATCTACGGTGTGGGAGGATCATATCTCCGGTGTGAATAAGGAGAAAATAATTCAGCAGTGGTGGTTGAGACAGAGATAGAAATAGAGAGAGAGAACCATCAATGTTTGGCACTGTGTGGACCTTGCGACCATTCGTCTGAATGTTGTGGCAATGACAAGCCTCCTTTCATATCACTATTCATGATGGACTACAACTTACAGAAGGCATGGAAGTCAGAAACAGCGGAGACATTCATTGGATGCTATAGAAGGAAGGACAAATGTATACAAACAGCTTATGCAATAACTACACTGCTTACACAAGAATTCTCAGAAATTACAATACACACAGGCAGCCTAAAATATACTTCCAGGTTGATAAAAGCCCCTCCATACATCTCCCCCCCCTCCACAAAGCCATATAAAAAGAAATCCTGGATAAGTCTAACCTTTCTTGCCCGTTCTCCCCATTTGCCTCTGTTTGAGTCATCACCATCACTTCCCATTCAGTGGTGTAATTTTTTCTTCCATTAACTTTAATAGGTTTTATACCAATGTTAAGCAATGGGATCATTTTACACTGACTGGGTTGATGAGAAATACCTCCACTCAATTAGTTTCTCAATACTGGAATATTCTGAAATGAAGAAGAAATAGGCAATCTGAAAACCCTAAGCTGAAAATGAGGTAAAAGTTTTTCTATCCTTACATTCCATGATGTTTGAAAAACTTGATATATTTCTATGGTAACAATGGGGAAAATGTATTCAGCAAACTCCCAAGAATAGTAGATCATGAACTGTCTTTCACACATGGAATATTTGTGAAAATATACAAGCGTTGTAAAAAATGTTTCACTTTGCCTGGGACAAAGTTCCATATATTTGGTATTTTGTATTTTGTCATAATGGTTTCTCTTAACTCAGGGAAAATATTTTATGTAATGTAAAATTGAGATCAGAATATTATTTAGATATATTAGTTGATAGGAATTGTGTTCATTCTTGCTCAAATTTAACCCCCAAATATTTTTTACTCATAATATAATAAAATACCGTTTGAACATCAGATTTTTTTTTTAATGTTTCTGAACATTGATTACACTGGAAACAGTTGGATGTAAAACAACAACTATTTTTAGCCATGGTAGTCAAAATCAATATATTAATGTTGAACTTCTCAAGTAGGTAGAGGATTATAATATTGCAAGAAATAGGAATATGCAATAAATTTTACTGAAGAGGTGGAAATGTTCATTTTACATAAAGTATATTATGTATCTCACCAATTAAAAATACAAATTTGTGTCTGATAGCCATTTGTATGTCTTGATTGAAGAAGTGTCTGTTCATATCTTCTGCCCATTTTTTGATGTGTTTGCCTGTTTCATGTGTGTTGAGTTTGAGGAGTTCATTATAGATCCTGGATATCAACCTTTTGTCTGTACTGTCATTTGCAAATATCTTCTCCCATTCCGTGGGTTGCCTCTTTGTTTTTTTGACTGTTTTCTTTGCTGTGCAGAAGCTTTTGATTTTGATGAAGTCCCAGAAGTTTATTTTCGCTTTTGTTTCCTTTGCCTTTGGAGACATATCTTGAAAGAAGTTGCTGTGGCTGATATCAAAGAGGTTACTGCCTATGTTCTCCTCTAGGATTCTGATGGATTCCTGTCTCACGTTGAGGTCTTTTATCCATTTTGAGTTTATCTTTGTGTACAGTGTAAGAGAATGGTCGAGTTTCATTCTTCTACATATAGCTGTCCAGTTTTCCCAGCACCATTTATTGAAGAGACTGTCTTTTTTCCACTGTATATTTTTTTTCCTGTTTTGTCAAAAATTAATTGACCATAGAGCTGAGGGTCCATATCTGGGCTCTCTACTCTGTTCCACTGGTCTATGTGTCTGTTTTTATGCCAGTACCATGCTGTCTTGGTGATCACAGCTTTGTAATAAAGCTTGAAATCAGGTAACGTGATGCCGCCAGCTTTATTTTTGTTTTTCAACATTTCCTTAGCGATCCGGGGTCTCTTCTGATTCCATACAAATTTTAGGATTATTTGCTCCAGCTCTTTGAAGAATATCGGTGGAATTTCGATCGGAATGGCATTTAAAGTATAGATTGTTCTAGGCAGTATAGACATTTTAACAATGTTTATTCTTCCAATCCAAGAGCATGGAAAGGTCTTCCATCTATTTGTGTCTTCTTCAATTTCTTTCATGAGTGTTCTGTAGTTCCTCAAGTACAGATCCTTTACCTCTTTGGTTAGGTTTATTCCCAGGTATCTTATGGTTCTTGGTGCTATAGTAAATGGAATCGATTCTCTAATTTCCCTTTCTATATTTTCATTGTTAGTGTATAAGAAAGCCACTGATTTCTGCACATTGACTTTGTATCCTGCCACGTTGCTGAATTGCTGTATGAGTTCTAGTAGTTTGGGGGTGGAGTCTTTTGGGTTTTCCATATAAAGAATCATGTCATCTGCGAAGAGAGAGAGTTTGACTTCTTCATTACCAATTTCGATACCATCATTAGCCCTCAGGGAGATTCAAATTAAAACCACATTGAGATATCACCTTACACCAGTTAGAATGGCCAAAATTAACAAAACAGGAAACAACATGTGTTGGAGAAGATGTGGAGAAAGGGGAACCCTCTTCCACTGTTGGTGGGAATGCAAGTTGGTGCAGCCTCTTTGGAGAACAGTGTGGAGATTCCTCAAGAAATTAAAAATAGAGCTTCCCTATGACCCTGCAATTGCACTCCTGGGTATTTACCCCAAAGATACAGATGTTGTGAAAATAAGGGCCATCTGTACCCCAATGTTTATAGCAGCAATGGCCACAGTCACCAAACTATGGAAAGAACCAAGATGCCCTTCAACGGAAGAATGGATAAGGAAGATGTGGTCCATATACACTATGGAGTATTATGCCTCCATCAGAAAGGATGAATACCCAACTTTTGTAGCAACATGGACGGGACTGGAAGAGATTATGCTGAGTGAAATAAGTCAAGCAGAGAGAGTCAATTATCATATGGTTTCACTTATTTGTGGAGCATAACAAATAGCATGGAGGACAAGGGGCGTTAGAGAGGAGTAGGGAATTTGGGTAAATTGGAAGGGGAGGTGAACCATGAGAGACTATGGACTCTGAAAAACAATCTGAGGGGTTTGAAATGGCAGGGGGGTGGGAGGTTGGGGTACCAGGTGGTGGGTATTATAGAGGGCACGGCTTGCATGGAGCACTGGGTGTGGTGAAAAAATAATGAATAATGATTTTCTGAAAATAAATAAATTGAGAAAAAAAATACAAATTTGTGTTATTCCTATCTATGTACAATGCATACTTATGCTCACAAACTCTCTTACACATAACCACAATTACAGTGTGGGATGTAGTCAATAAATTTGCCCAAGTTTGAATGAATCACTCTGAGTATCTGTATGCTCCCATTTGATTCAAGTGAATCAAAATGCCGAAGAATTCTTCTTGAATGCCTGGAGATAAGGGAAATTAATCCATGCTATATTTACTTCCTGTGAATAGGATGAGAGTGTATCTGCCCACATAGGTTTTCTGTAAGTAATAGAAATGCTGTGTTTTTGTAAATTCCACTTCATATGGTATTTTCATCCTTCTGTATATAATAGATAAATGGTAGAAAATGGGGTAGAAAATATTAATGTCTTGGTTGCTCAGAAATTATAAAACGTATTTTTTATTGTTGTGCATTACTTCACATGTTTTAGAGAAGTGATGCCAGATCTACAGGGTAATGGATATGACAACTGAAAGTAGGCTTCCTATCAATTAATCAAAAAAGAAGAAGAAATCCCAAAAGAAAGGTAGAAGAACAACAAAAGTTTAAGCAAAAAACTTGCAAAAGGGGATGATGAGTTTCTAAAGGAGGAGATCATTAGATGCTATTGTCTTGTATGAGAATCATTTCATATAACCTCATGGCCCTTCATGTTCTCCTTTACCACAGAGGGGTTAGACTACATGATCTCTACAGTCATTTCTATATCTGGCACCCCTTACTCTGTCTAATTAATGGAGTATCTATAAATCCATATTATTTTCCTACATTAGTAAAAGATACTTGTTGAATAAAAATCATGACTCTTCTCTACCAAGAGGTTAGATTCAAATCCAAAGAGACTTTCCATATTTATGTTCATAGACTGTCTAGCTCATATCTGTGTGCCTTAGAAAGTGAAGAGAGGTGAGTCTGTGATGATGATATATGATCACAAGGTAACACCCCCTGGAAGCGCTGACCCCTGACACCACACGTCAGCAGGTGCATTATATTGTAAGATTCATAGTTTACTTCTAAAGATACTTTCCCAGGGCTGTAGCACATGTGTATTGTTTCAAGCGCTATGCTCACATAGCCTGTGAGGACATAAAACAGAGAGCAGTCATTTGCTGGGGACAGTATAGGACACTGTACCTACTACATATGCTTTGAAGACCATAGTCGCATTTCTTCCCAAATAAGCTGGTGTAGCTTTTCCTAGAAGAATTTAAATGGAACCAGAGAGCTGTCTGATATGATAATCCCTTCAGAATATGTCAGTCTCTCCGGATATGACAATCTCTTCAGAATCTTTTCATGATGAAGAAGGAAACTTCTGATGGGAGACTTGATAACCTCTCTGCAACAAACTGATGGTCAAAGCACAAATTTCTCTCAGTGGTTTGGTTGAGTGATTTCCCAGGTTTGAATAGCAGTCATTACTGGAAAAGCTAAGCTGAATAAATATTTTAATATATACTATGGTCATCAAATTTATGGTTCACATTTTATAGCCTTTTTGGAATTAAATTTAGCTCTTAGAAATATTGTATGCCGTTTTAAAAATGACAAAGAAGATAAAAAACCAGGGAAGGTGTTGCTCAAAGTACAATATCAATGAGAAGAAGTGTAGGAAAAAGTTTCTAAAATAAGTAAATACATCCTAACAGATACAACAATATATTATCTTCAGTTTTTCAAGTATATACTTAGTAACATCAAATGCTTTATTGACCACTAATTCACAAACTAAATTAATTCAGGATTAGAGAGATATGGGGTAGGATTAGATTAATGGACTCTCTAATTCATTGGAAAGGTGTATGTAATTTGTCATAAACTTTCTATAAGGCAATTTGGAAAATGTAATGCAAAAGTCTAGAAAAAGGTTTACGTCTAATAATTCCAGTTCTAAGAGTGCAAGAATAAGGTGTGATTTAATAACATTTTATAAGTACTAATTGTTTTAGTTTACTATTTTTAGTAAAGTAAAGGCTAGAACTAAAAAACTTAATTAAAATTGGAAAAAAAAACACTTAAATATCTTGCAAGATGTAACAAATCTACTCAACAACTGAACTCAAAGCATTTGAATAGTATAGAATTATGGAACAGTATTCATTGAATATATAGCTAAATTACAATCAACAGAATGGCATGCAAATCTCTCTCTCACACACACAGCGAGAGAGAATTTTATTGTGTTTACATTTGTATTTGCATACATGTCTATAAAATCATTGGTAACATAAACACAATTACAAATAAAATTGTATTCAACATACAGATTAAAATTAAGCTACATGTTACAAGATCTTCTGCTTCATTTTCCATTCCCTCATTGCCACAAATATTCTTTAATACTTTCAGCCTTTGTCCTTGTGACCCTTCCCCCGTAGATTATGTCTGTGTTTCATATTGCAGTGGGTCTGGATGGATTTTATAGGAACTGCTCTATTCTCTAATCAGCACTGCAGGGGGAGATTTTTCTGGATTTCCCTGATCTTCCTGTGAAAGCCTGGGTATTTCTGAGGAAAAAGCATGGAGATGAATGGTATGGAGCTACATACTCTCATACAAACTCATATTTAGCCTCCAACAATTCATCACAGTCTCTAGTTTAATGTCCTCACAGATTTTGTGATCAAGGTAAGCAAATATATGTCCTTTGACTTCCATTCTCTTGAGTTCTTGCAAAGTTATTAATTTGCTACTTGAACAATGTTTTTCTTGCAGTTAAGTATAGTTGCTTCTTGTTCACTTCTTTAGATGTTCAAGATAGAATCAGAAGTGGTTAATATACTACGGAATAAGCAAACCACACAATAGTAAGATGCTTGATCTTGTTCTAGGGAAAGACATCTTTCATGTAACCAAGTTAATTTGAGAAAATTGAAAGTACTAATTTCCAAAGCTAAACATGATAATGAACTGTTTTTAAATAATAATTACTTATTATTTAAATACATGGGTGCACAGCTTCTAGTTAATTGACTATGCTTTATCTCTTTTATCCTTTTGACCCCATGGAATAATTAAAGAAAATGAGGCACATGCAAAGGAAACTATAATCTAAGGCTGGAATGTATTGTTTCAAACGTGAGTGTACTTTTTGAAATTTAAAAAAAAAAAAAAAGAAAAGGAATAGAATCAACTAGGAATGGGGGATTTTTTCCTCCTCAGAAAAAGTATTTGCTTTCTGTGTTTAAGAAAATTTCTTGCATGAATTTATTTGTTAAGTCTGGTTAAAAGTATAAAATTGGAAGTGAGGATAACATTGCCAATAATGTTGAAGATGAAGGTAATGATAATTATGATAATTCTAGTGATAATGATGACTTAGGTTCCAGTCCTCTAAGAGGAAAAGATTCCATGAGGTTTACTTACTTTGAGTTATTTCAATTTATACATTTCTCAAATGAAATTCATTATCATCACCATCATCATCACAGAAGCTTATTATACCATTTTACTAGAAAATTTACATGCATTCACTTATTTAATGTTCTCCAAACCCCTGCAAAATCTCCATAATTATTCCCCACTTGGAGATATATTTTTTTTTCTTTTTAAGATTTTATTTATTTATTTGACAGAGAGAAATCACAAGTAGATGGAGAGGCAAGCAGAGAGAGAGAGGGAAGCAGGCTCCCCGCTGAGCAGAGAGCCCGATGTGGGACTCGATCCCAGGACCCTGAGATCATGACCTGAGCTGAAGGCAGCGGCCCAACCCACTGAGCCACCCAGGCGCCCCCCCCACTTGGAGATATTGAACAAGGATTTATAGATACTAGCTTATTTCCTTCAAGTTAGAAGTCTAAGAAGCAGATCAAACTTTGGCCTAAAAACTCCAAAATTCTATTATTTCACCCTGTTTGCCTCCTGAAAATCTGCCATAATAGAAGTAATATTCTATTCTTAATATGTGCCCGACACTGTCTGAAACCCTTGAAATAGTTAATTGACATAAAATAAGTGTGTATTAAATACTATTATTACCACCTCCATCTTATAAATGAGAAAACAAAACAGGGTAGTTACAGCTAGTACAGTAGAATTCAAACACAGGGTATATGACTTCATAGGATATGCTGCCTCAGGAACCAATATCTGATTGGGTGACATATCTAAATTTAGATATAGATAGCTATATCTGTCTATTATCTATATATCATCTATATATCCATTATCTTTTCTATGGAGAAACTTCTTAGATCTTTGCAAAAGTTTCAAATGTTCACAGAGAATGAGATAAAATAATTAGTTCAGTATTGAAAATCTCACCTTTGGTCTTTTTTGAAAGATTTTATTTATTTATTTGATGGACGGGGAACACAAGCAGGGGGAGTGGGTAAGGGAGAAGCAGACTTCCTGCCAAGTAGGGATGCAGGGCTTAATTCCAGGACCCTGGGATCATGAGCTGAGCCAAATACTTAATGACCGAGCCACCCAGTCGCCCCTCACCTTTGACATTTTAAAGACAACACAGTAAATATTTTCATGGCATTTTTTTTTCTCAGCATATAACCTCATGCATTAAGTTATCTTATAATATCCATTATGTTTATTATATTTTAACTCATAAATGGTAGAGACCATGTTATCCGATTTTACTGATTACAGGTTTTTTCTTAAAAAGAAGCCCCAAAAGCATGAAAAGAACATGCTGACAAATTTTACTACTTACAGGTTTTTTCTTAAAAAGAAGCCCACAATGCATGAAAAGCCCACAAGGCATGAAAAGAACAAATCTAGTGTAAGTCCACTGTATCTGGTATGATAGGGCTGAAACCAGACAGACAAGGTGATGGTGCCTCAGATACCCCTTTGAGAAAGATCGCAGATGAGTAGGGTTAGCTCGCAGCTCTGGGCGTTAACTCCTTCAGGTGCGCCTCATTTTATGAGTGAAGATCATGCTCTTCTTGAGGTGTCCCACACGATGGCACACTAAGCATCTGGGGCCCTAGCGCCTTTTCCTCATGTGGAGACTCCTCTAATGAACAATTTTTAAGTCTGTAACTCCCTGCTGGCGGATAAAGTCATTTTCATTCCTGTCTCATGTTTTGACGGTTTCCATGATTCATCCTGCCTTCTCCATTTTCATTTTCCAAGTGTTAACTCTCACAATATTGCCAATCCCTAACTTGGTGTCAGATCCTATTTCCCAAAGAAGCTAACTGACCTCATGGTCATGGAGTGATGCCTACTTAAGTGGGGGTAAGAAGGGGTTTTGAAACCACTTCCCTCAGGACACAGATAGTTCTCTGACACAAGATGGGTGCCCAATTGCTACTTTTTTCATTGGTACTGACTTGGGAAAATGTTCTGGTAAGGAGAACATCCTAACCAGTGTAACAATTCAGGCATTTGAAAAACACAGGGAACAAAGCATGCCGGGAAACGGAACTGACTAGTTACTATAAAGTTGCATTGCTACTCTTCTGAGGGATAGTGAAAGCCTAAGGGCCTAAGAAACTTAGTGCAAAGGCCAGAGGACCTCTGTAGTAACTCACAAAGAGGTCCTTATCTCTAACGTAAGGAGAGGAGAAAACGGAAAAGTGATTGAATACTCAGTTGAGGAAAGCTTATTATTCTGAAGTTAGAACACTGGGAAAACCTGAGATCCTGGTATATCTTGGGACATTTCACTCCCCAAACACCTGCGAACCCTCAGAGACTACAGAGGTGGCTCATTCCTGCTTATTAAGATCTGACACTATCTGCCATGAAGGGAGACCTTTATAAGAAAGAAGTTGCCCCTAAACATTTGGGTCTGCATTATAATTAAGGTCAAGGGGGCCAGAATATAAGATTGACGATGGGTAAGTTGGTTGATTTGGGAGTGTGCAAAAAAGGACTTCCTATATCCAAAAAGAGGTCTGGCCTTTGCCCTTGGCTATGGTTAGGTAGTCTGTATGCCCCTGGAACTTCCTGCTTGAGAGGAGGGTCTGTTTTCCTGGGAGCTTTGGCCAAGAACAATCAAACAATGGCCTTGAACCATGCCTTATGAGTTCAGACCTCCGGAGAAAGTGGTGGCTTACATCTCAGGGAGGGGAAAAGAGGGGTTAAGTTGGAGACTAAAAGTCAGAGAGATAATCTGTAATTGACCCCTAGCTGGTGATATTCTTTGAGTGTTACTGCATTTTAATGCTGAAAGGGTAACATGTGTCTGAGCATGCTCACAGCTTCAAGTTTGGGTCCTCACAGATTCTACCCTACCTCTCTCTTCATTTGGCTAGTTCTACGGTGTGTCTTTTGTCTGTTATAAACATGAGGCTATGAGAATAATAGCTCTCAGAGAGTTCCGTGAATCATTACAGGGAACTATTGAATCTGGTGGGAGTCTGTGGAGACCCACACATTTATGACCAGCTAGTCAGAAGTGAGAGTGGCTGTAGGGACCCCCAAATTACGGTAGCATCTGAAGTGAGAGTGGTGTTGTGGGGACTCTTCCCTCATGCTGTGCAGTTTGCTCAACTCATTTGTAAGGGAATCTTCTTAGCACATAGAAAGGCACAATAGCAAAGATTCCAGTGATGGGTCCAGACTCCCCATCAGATTGGCACCTAGAGGCTTCGAGAAAACAAAGGCCCAGGCTGCGTGAAGCTAAAAAGCTTTAATGGCTATAGCAGATGATAGAGATAGCAAAAAACAAATCAGAGTAATATACATATTGTGTGTGTGTGTGTGTGTGTGTGTGCGTGTGTGTGTATACACACAAAATATATAATATAATATATTACATGAGCCACAAAGACCACAGATAATTTTGTTTCATGAGAAGACCCAGAGGACACAGCATCTACCAAGGCCATTAGGGATAAACTGGTGAAAGGGACATCAGCATCATTAACAAGTTCAGCGACAACTCTTGGCGGGCTAAAGCTGAGGGTGAAGAAGGTCATAGAGGTTGTCTAATTAAAAGCAAAATGGAGGATAGTTTTTTTAAGGATACTAGAAGCCTCAGGGGGATGCAATTTTGTAAAGACTGGCAAGATCAAAGTGACAACCAAGGGGAGTTTAAGCTTCAGGATGTTATGGAAACAGATAATGAAACACGGATTCTCCAGGAGAAAAAGCTATGTGTTACTGTGTAATGCCATCCTAATGTAATATCTGATTAAATAAAGCAGTAACATGAAAATAGGAAGCTAAATAATACAGGAATTGGCACAATAAAATTTCCATTGTTTTTATCTTGGGAACATATGCATGAAAAGAGCTTCAGGTCCACGGAAAGAAGGGCCCGACAACATCATGGCAAGAATATGCTTTAAATGATTGTACCAGTTCTTTTCCAAGCCACTCATAACTGTTTGCTTGGATGACAATACAATGCTCAAAGAAAATTACATCATATTTCAAAAGTTATTGAACACAGGGTCTGAGTTGACATGGATTCTCAGATACATGAAATGTTATGCCCCTGCCTCCCCATAATTCTTTTGGTCCAGGTAAAAAGATGGAAACCATGACAATGCCCAACATATAGTGTGGGTCCACTAGATTAGAGAATCTACCGAGTGATCATATCATCAATCTCTCTATCTATGGCTGAGACTGACATACTGTATAGTTAGCATCATATTGGAACTTGGCTTAGGGAGTAAGTATTTCCAATAGTAAAGAAGGGAAAATGGGGGGCTCCTGGGTGGCTCAGTCAGGTAAAGCCTCTGCCTTCAGTTCAGTTCATGGTCCTAGGGTCGTGGGATCAAGCCCCACATCGGGCTCTCTGCTCAGCGGGGAGCCTGCTTCTTCTTCTCTCTCTGCCTGCCTCTCTGCCTACTTGTGATCTCTGTCTGTCAAATAAATAAATAAATAATCTTAATTTTAAAAAAAAAAAAAAAGAAAGAAAGAAAATTGGAACTTTCTAAAACTTTCCTCAGCCAAGAGAGTAAATATAAACATAGTGTAGCAAGACGGTAGATTAGTGTAACACTGAAGACCTAAAGAATGCACGGGATAAGAATGTCCTTATGTTATCTCCACTCGATTCAGGATTCTGACCCCTGAAGACAGCAGATTGATTCTGTGGACTACCACAAGATCACAAGCAGTGGCTCCAATGGCTTATGCTCTGTCAGATACAGAATCATATCTATGTAGAATATGACATTGATCAAATATATTGATGTTATCATGATGAATGGACAGCATGATGAACAGATGGTTAGCATGATGAAAATCTTGACAAAATATATGAATCCCAGAGTGTGGGAAATAAATCCTGTAGCTATCAATGACCTCCCATTTCAGCAAAATCTTTAGGAGTCCAAACGGTTAGGAGATATCCTAACCTTGACAACAAAAGGCAAATTGTTGCATCTCGTATTCCCTCTCACTAGAAAGCATGCATAACACCTAGTAGACGTGGGCTTCTGGAGGCAACACATTCTACATATTGCAGAACACTTAAGTATTCTTTTTTTTTTTTTAATATTTTGTTTATTTATTTGACAGAGAGGGATCACAAGTAGACAGAGAGGCAGGCAGAGAGAGAGAGAAGCAGGCTCCCTGCTGAGCAGAGAGCCCGATGCGGGACTCGATCCCAGGATCCTGAGATCATGACCTGAGCCGAAGGCAGCGGCTTAACCCACTGAGCCACCCAGGCGCCCCACACTTAAGTATTCTTAATACTGGACTATAGAGCAGTTGATATGGAAGGCTTCTTGCTTTGAGTGAGGCCAAGAGCAAGGAAGGACTCTGAAGCAGGTCCAGGCAGGGGAACCAGCAGCACTTCTGGCAATATCTAAGGTGTTGAGAGGATCAGTGGTAGCAAAGATGCACTGTGAAATTTATGGCAAGCCCTGTGGTAGGATCAAAACATAAGCCCATAGGTTTCTAGATGAAGACCATATTTTCTGGAACAGAAAGTTTCCTGTCTTAAAATGACAACTACAAAAACAAAAACAACAAAAACCCCAGGTATTAGATATATGCCTGCTCCTTGGTAAAGTCAGAATGCTCTACAGTGGGACAAAAGCGAACTTGTGTCTGGGACTACACATCAGGAGGAGAGTCCTGTCGGATAGCCCAAGTCCAGGAGATCTAATAGAAAATTTATTGAAAGATGAAAAATAAGAAATTTAGGACTGAGCCTAAGCAGGACTAAAGACATAAACCGGCAAGTGGACACAGGCAAGTAGCAGGACTCCCCTGTCCCATAGAGTAATGGCCCCAGTGTTCCTCCCTCACATCATACCAGTGACCAGGTGGGATGTCCCATACCACCACCTGAAGATGGCTAAAAAGCACAAGCTGCTTTATCTGTAGATTACACAAACAGGTTGATTCACGTAGAAATTGATGAGTGGCTGTGTTGCAGTCTTATTCATTGGCAGGTTTGGAAGAGAGAAGGGAAAATTTTTCCAGTGGATGAGGTTTGAGTGAGGACCCTGATTATCCACATTGTTTAAAAAAGTAGCTAAGGTTAAAAGTAGTGGCTAATGAGCTGGATAGCTGCTCAAGAGACCAGAAAAACAAAAGAGAGATTGGAAAATCAGAGACAAGGAGGTCTGGGATAGAGACCTCCTGATGAATAGATGGGAATGAGGACAGAGTGTGAAGACATTTGTAAAACATCTTAATGTGCAACAGAAAATGTCTACCACGGAAGAACCACTGCACAACCAAATAGATATTAATGACTCAGCGACTTGACACTAACCAGATTTAATCAGCCGCCACTTAGTGCTGGCAAAATTAGCGTTCAAATTATGTGCGCATGGTAGCAGAGATGAAGGATATGCATGTACTCCCTCTTATCATGGTTGATCTAGCTACCGCCACCTCTAAACGTACAACAGAGAACAACACAGAGTGCCTGATACAACTCTATGCTTCAAGGAGATCAAATGGCTCTTAATGTCTTGTAAAAGCTATTGATTTGTTCTTATTGGAACAGATGTTTATTTCAAGTATGGATTTGCTCAGTCTACTTGTTAAGTCCAACCAACACCATTATTCAGAAGCCAATGGAGCATGCGCCCATAGCCATGAAATACCATACAACTGAACAGTAAAACGAAGAACCCTATTCATAATAAAGAAAATGGGGGATTGGACCTATGTTGCTTACTACACCATTCAAAAACAGTTGGACTAATAAAGATTTCAATGGCCTCCTAATGATGCATCTGAAACGACAGTTTGGAGGTGATACTCCAAATAGAATAGGATTTCATCCACGCTGAAGCAGAGAAGTCTGTATGTTACTGCATCCTCAATAGGAAAATTATATGAATCAGGAAACTGAGGTGGAGGCATCACTCCCAAAGTTCCATTTGGTTAGTTATGTTTCCCATTTCTAGAACTCTGAGTTCTGCTGGGATAAGGTCTTGATCCTTGGAGAATATACCCTGTTTTAGACAGATAGGCAGGAAGGGGAACCCTTGGTCATCAAGAAATGATAGGGTTATGGATATGATATCAGGGCAGTGAATAACACATGCAAAATGCAGGTGATGCACTTGGCTGTCCATTAGCTCCCCTATGTCATTGTGATTGTGAGTAGAGAGAGGTCAACTGCAGCTGCCTGAGAAGGGCATGATTATTGAGGGATCTGACCCCTAAAATGAAGACTTGCCAGCCCTACGTTAGTCAAAAGAACAGCAGAGATGTTAGCTGAGTGTACGTGGAACTTAGAATACATAGTAGAGGGGGAATACGATGAGTTCCAGTCTCAAAACCACCTAAAGGAATGAGAGCTGTGATTCGTCTCATCTCTGTCTTCTCAATTTACACCCAGGAGGGAACAAGTACTGGAATGCTGCAGAGCTGCCGTCCGATCATGAGTGGAGAGGGGACTCCATGGGGGAAATGGAGGACTACAGAGCACCCAGTGCTTCCTTCAAGAAAGAACACACTGCCAGTGAGGTTAGCTGACAGCCCATGGCTGTTAATTCCTCAGCATTTGAGCTGAGGTCATACTTCTCAAGATGGTTCTCAGCAATAACAATATAAAACTGCACTAAAAAGGGCCTTATAATCTCCACCCAGTATGTGACTCTACTAGTGGGCAGTCTTTGCTCTAGAGCTCTTGGTTAAGCTGGCAGAGACTATTAGATCTGCATCAGGGGATGTTGGCTCTCCCTGCACATCCCTACACCTTTTCTTTTCACAGGTGCTGCTGTGAAATATTAGTACATTTTTCTGGAAGATCTAACTGATGCTTATGAATTAACCATTTTTTCTTTGATGGTAGCTCAAATGGGTCCTATTCTAAATGAGTAGGGTTTTCTTCTATGGGACAAAAAGTTGATCCAAGACTCAAACAAAGAAAATGATCAAAAAAGCACGGAGTGCAGTTCTCAATCTCCGAATGCCACACTTTGGGAATCTGGCAGTGTTCATACTGAAGCCCCAGCCTACTGGGACAGCACCTGGCCATCGACTGAGAGAAGCCCTGGACCTATGTTGCATACTACACCATTCAAAAACAGTTGGACTAATAAGAAGACAGAGCCCTGCCCTGTCTTCTTAAATGTCACTTCTCTACTAATTCTTCTAACAGACTCTTCTGGGCTCTTGCTGAGCATGGCTGAGATCTAACACCTACACTGCAGTGGGAGGCTTCTCTTACTCAATTTATCTTTTCTCTCACAGGAGTCAGACCTGCATGATGATTTGATGATTCTTCTATGGATCCCCAGTTTTCACTCCCCATTATCTTACACAGGCAGTTCCCCCATTAAATCTCTTGCATTCTTTTTTTTTTTTTTCCCCAATTTATTTATTTTCAGAAAAACAGTATTCATTATTTTTTCACCACACCCAGTGCTCCATGCAAGCTGTGCCCTCTATAATACCCACCACCTGGTACCCCAACCTCCCACCCCCCCCGCCACTTCAAACCCCTCAGACTGTTTTTCAGAGTCCATAGTCTCTCATGGTTCACCTCCCCTTCCAATTTACCCAAATTCCCTACTACTCTCTAACGCCCCTTGTCCTCCATGCTATTGGTTATGCTCCACAAATCTCTTGCATTCTAATTACAACTTTGTGTGTGCTTTCCAAGAGCCCAAACTGACAGAACCCATTCTATATCATCCTGAAAAATTTCTATATTTATGTGAAAACTCTACCCATATTTTCTCTTTATGTGTCTATTTTTTTTGAAGTTGTGTGATATACATGCAATATTTGTCATTCTAGAGTAAGAAATTTTAAATACTTATAAAAATTCCCCTTTTTTATTTTATTTATTCATACATTTATGTATTTATTATAATAAAGTATTCTCTGAAACTGGCCATTTTCTTCTGAATGTATTCTATTTTAGATGACATTTCTTTAAAAATCTAGCATGGAAATTGTAATTTTTAAGCCTAACTATATTTTGAGCCTGAGGTTACAAAGGGACCATCAAATTCCCTAATCTCTATTCTGTATTTATGTTAATAAGGTCTAAGATCAAATTTGCATTTTTCACACCAAACAATAGAATTATATAAAAGCTGCAGTCACCTAGAACTCATACATCTTTTCCCCTTATGCTAGTGTAAAGACTTATTTTCTTCATTCTCTGTTTCTGCAATTGAAACTAAGCATGATACTTTACATTTATTCTCATTATATTTCATTTAATTTGCTTTGGTCCATCTAACTCATCAATACTCTTTCATATCCTGTGTCTGTCATCTAATATACTTACTAATACATCCTAAATTAGTTTCACCTTCAAATCCAGTCATCATGCCATTTCTGTTTTAAGAACTGGTATAAAATGTGGAACAGGATAGACTCTGTAACTCAGTGTTTAAACACTTTCCTGCAAATAGGTATCAATTTATTTATTAACAGTTTTGGATTTGGTCATTCAACCAGGTATGGGTCCATGGAAATATACATTTATTATCATTAAACCCATAGTCCACTCTGTTTTCTTTAAGATTTGCATTAGCTATATTATCAAATATATCTGTTTCCTACTATATTAAATATATGTTTGATCAAGATTCATCAGAACAAATTCTTTAACTATTTGATAACTGTTGAGAAAAAGAGGGTATAGGAAATATGGTGTTGTAAAATATTAACTTTCTTTGAATTTTGTTCTTAATTTCCTATCACTTCAAAAGTTCCTGAGGGAAATATAGGCACAACAAATAATAGAATATACAACTAATATGGCTTAAGTTCAAACAAAAAAAAAAAGTGGGCCTTTTCCCCAAAACCCAACATACTGGTGAACTAGGTCAAAAAATCCCTTTTCCTTGGCCAGAAGTAAGCCTAAAAGTAGAACAGATGCACTATAACTTAATTTGTCTGCCCTTTTCTCACCAAGCTCTGCACTTAGTCCCTACCTTTCCACAGTATTCTCCACTTACGAAAAACAAGTTCTTTTTTTTTCTTTTAATTTTTCTTTTTTATTTTTTATAAACATATAATATATTTTTATCCCCAGGGGTACAGGTCTGTGAATCGTCCGGTTTACACACTTCACAGCACTCACCAAAGCACATACCCTCTCCAATGTCCATAATCCCACTCCCCTTCTCCCAACCCCCCTCCCCCAAGCAACCCTCAGTTTGTTTTGTGAGATTAAGAGTCACTTATGGTTTGTCTCCCTCCTAATCCCATCTTGTTTCATTTATTCTTCTCCTACCCCCTTAAGCCCCCATGTTGAATCACCACTTCCTCCTATCAGGGAGATCATATGATAGTTGTCTTTCTCCACTTGACTTATTTCGCTAAGCATGATACGCTCTAGTTCCATCCACGTTGTCGCAAATGGCAAGATTTCATTTCTTTTGATGGCTGCATAGTATTCCATTGTGCATATATACCACATCTTCTTTATCCATTCCAGAAAAACAAGTTCTTAACAAGGACAAGAATTAACGCAGACCATGTTTGACTGTCAACCCAGACCTTCTTGAAATGAGAAAAGATAAGAAACTTGACATTTCTTCCCTCGACAATCTATAGCAAGACATGCATCTAAATTCCAGACTTATTTCTCTTCTCATAGGTCTTCCTACCCTCATACCATACTTCCTCTGTGTTCCTGTACATGATCCTTCATATTGATTCTAATCCATTGAAAGGGGTAGAGACATAAAATAAGCCATGCATTCTCCCTATAAGCCAACACTGCTCTTCCTTTCATATCCACTTACTTTATATTTTAACTCATCCATTCCCTGAGATATTTCTCTTCTCAGGCCTTCTCTGTGCACTTGACTATGATTCTGTCCCATTTTTAAGAGCCAATATTTGGTCTAATAGTTAAAATCCTTTTGAGTTTAAATAATGGAATATCTAACTCACAGTTTTGTTTGTTTGTTTGTTTTTTAAATGGCAGTGCAGTGCAATCACACATTTTAATTATTTAATTATTTTTCTTAGGTAAAACTTAGGAATTATGGTTCCAATTCAACGAGACAACTGTTATTTGTCCAAACTATTATAGTTGAGATCGGTTATTATTGATCAGCACTCACCTCGAAATTTCTGCTCATATCTGTTAACATCACTTAATAGGGTGCCTAAGTATCTCAGCTGGTTAAGCCTCTGACTCTTGATTTTGGTTTGGGTCATCATCTCAAGGTCATGAGATAGAGCCCTGCATTGGGTCTCCATGGTGGGCATGGAGCCTGCTTAAGACTCTTTTCTCCCTCTATCCCTACTCCCCCACTATTTTTTTTTTTTTTTAATAATACCAATTAGTATGGGTACCTTTACAAGATAAATGGACAGGGCATTTCTGTAATTTTTAAAATTTTTATCTTATTTCTTTTTTGCCAGAGTTCCTCAAATGAAAATACAGCAATTTACCAGAATCTGTTGTAAATGTTTATATGACCAGAACTAACTTTTACATATTTATCAACATTTCTCTGTATCTAGGGGGGGAAAGTATGCTTTTCTAGAGTTAACTCAGTGATTTTAAATTTTCTGCTTTATAAAAATAATTGGAAATATATTTGTTCCTTATCCATTTCTCAGTTGTAAAGAAAGAAATTTGTTTAATTAATATGTTAAGGAAAAGTTCACAATGTTCAAGAAGAATGTAATATTTTCTTTAATTAATTAAAATTTAATTTTATCAGATTAAATCTGGACATATTAATACAATTTGTAAATATGACATTTCTTCTCAAGTAAAGAATAGAGAAGGAATTAATTCAAGAGAGGGTCTAGGTAAGAACTGATTAAAAATATGAAAAATTAATCAAATTGAAATTTAAGCATCCTGAAGCTTAAATGGAAAACAGATGTCACAAATCAGTGGCAATTTTCCTTGTCACTTTCAAATTAAGTAAAAAATCTCTATTTCCATGTGTTTTACAAGCTTACCAACTTTCTATCTTACTTTTGAGCCCAGATATTACCCAAAACTTCTCCACCTCATCATGTTTACTATCCTAATGGGATGATTTATTGTTTTGTTCCATTTTTAATTTTAATATTTGGTTTACTTGATTACACAGTATTAAAATACTATAAATTAGTCTGAATGTAGTATTTATCATACAAGCATTAATAATATATATTACTAGTACTTCAAAAATGGAAACAACACACTGGAAAATAAAACTTAAATGTTAAGACGGTAGGAATAAAAAAGAAGAGTAAAGTAAATGATGCAATGCAATATTTATTCTAGTATTTTTTTTTAATTAATGAGAAATTTGAACTTCAAAAAATAATGGTATGCATTTTCCAACAGTCTATATATTACCTAAGCCAAATTGTAATTTGGTACAGAAATGATGCTTCTTAATATTACAGAATGTCTTCAGAATAGTGTGAAAGCAGTAGGCTTAAAAGATTAAAAAACAAAAGCAAAACAAAACAAAAGCTAAAAACAAACAAACAAATAACAACAACAAAAGAAAACCCCAAAACTGTCTTACCAATAGCAGGACTATTAGCAAGTTTCATTTACTAATTCTATTAACTTCGCATTTACAATTAAATTTTTACTGTTTTAATCAAAAAGACCATCTGAAACAAAACATCTAAGACATTCTCAATTTTAGCACTGTTGCTATTTTGGACTGGATAATTCATATGGTGGGGACTACCCTGCACATTGTAGGATGCTCAGCTGTGTCCCTTGCATTAGAAGGGTAGGTTCCATAAGTACTACCCCATTTGTGGTCATTTGAAACATCTCCAGTACTGCCGAACGTCTTTTGGCGTGTTTGTGTGTGGCTATGTGTAAGTGTGTGAATGTGTATACGCACATGTGGGCGTTGCCTTGGGTTGAGAAGCACTGATCTAAAGTTTTACACTTAAAATAAATTTTAAGTTACATTTAAAATAAATTTTAAGGTTAGATACTAATATAAAAAACAACCGGGTTTTATGATTTTATATGATTTCATGTGATTCCAAATATTCAGCAAATTTTTATGCTGGATACTCAATGCAAAGAAATCTACATTCACAATTAAATCAATTTTACTATATTTTATGAAAGGAATAGTAGCTTGTAGTGCATGTCATGTGTACTAAGGATCAGGTTTCAGAACATGGAAGTAGAAACCATAAATATGTTGGGTGCGAGAAAATGGTAGTATTATCTCAAATGTAGCTGAAACTCTCTCTTATAGCATGGCTTAGCAACCATAATTATACTTCATCACTTCAAATTAAAATTTAAGATTTTCTTATAGTTTGTTTCCCTGCTCAGTCACCAACCTGCTTGAGAACGACATATGGCAGAACCCCCCACACTCAAAAAAAAAAAAAAAATGTCAACAGAGTGGGTGAAAAACAGAGAACAGTTTTCCCTAACAACAGGAATGTATGATTCCTGATATCACCTGGTACACACTGAAATTTTCTTTTGAAAAGATGTATTTTTCTCCAAAAGAAAAAACAGGCTTACTCTTATCTATATAAATTATATATAGGTTATTCATTATCAGTTTTTCACCTTTCATCTGCCTTTCTTACTGCCTGACACATAGAAAAGTCTCAGTAACTATTACTGACCTACATTCTCTCCCTACTCTTTGACCCAACACCTTTATCAACTTGTTTATTTTTATCTCTATTTAGTGGTTTAGGATGCTAAATAGAATTAATTAGTTATCTAGCTAATTAATTTATTCTATTCTTTCTAGATTCTATGTCTACATTTCAGGAGACTTCTGGCATTGATGCCAAGACCCTGGCACCATGTGCTAAGCATTTTCTTGTTATAGCATATGCTTGTAGTACTCAGCAGTAATTCCCTCCTCAAGGTTGGCACATTGGAAGATTACTGACATAATTTCTCAGAAAGAGAGAAGTACATGGAGTGGAAATGTAATATAAAGATCTTTGTATCCTATTTGATGTTATTAAGGAATATCCACAACCAAGCAATCAGGTAGATACAATGACCGAACCTCTTGACTACAGTCACTGCCATTACTGGCTATCCCAGTGATGAGACAATGGGCACAGGAATGGAGAAGATTTGGTGGTCGAGATAGATACAATGCAAAGGCATAGTGTATGGGTGGCCAGCTGTCTGATCTAGCTTCTTCCCACATATGTAACTTGTTAGTAACAAGCACCAACATCAAGCTTCCAGTATATCTCTAGTACATTTCCATCCTCAAGGAAAATGTCCAGTCATTTAAGTGAACTTGACTTCTCCTCTAAAAGTAGCACCAATGCACTTTGCCTGGAATTGACATATATTCCCTGATGGGTGTTCTTTCTTTCCCATAAGGCCATGGCCAGAAAAACTGTAAGGATACTTAAATTCTTGAATCCACTGACACAAAATTTTTTATTAACATTGCCTAGAAACAAGAGATCCGGTTTATATTAAAGGAGCAATGGGAGCCGGCTGTGAACATGGGATCCACAAGTTTCACACTGTTGATCCACCCAGAAATGGCCAACCTGATAGAACAGAGGAAACCACTTCTAAAAGAAACAATTGAAGAATGAGATAGAAACTGATCACTGGTATTGTGGGTACCATCCTTCAGGATGTAGAATATACCCCAAATCAACAAATAGTATATATCTCGGTATCTGCAAGAGGTGTGATATAGAGGCATGGGAACCAAAGCATGTAAGTAATGGAGGCCACGCTTACCACAACTCCCAGTCATCCATCCGAGTTATTTGTGTTTTTCACTCCTTACTTTTGGGCTCTATGAAACAAAGGGTCTTGGTTCACAAAAAGTTAATGCTTTACCCAGGATATACAGTGGAACTCTATATGGAACTCCATATACTAATATACATGAACTGTATATATGGAACTCCATAGAGTTTTAGGTTGTATCTTCTGCTCTGTTATTGCAGACTCTTTGCTCCAAAAGACCAGCAGATAAATACAAAGTTACCTTACTGATGAGGGTAATTTATCCTGGTCATAAGGAGAAGGTAACACTGATATTATATTATGGGAGCAAAGAAGAATAGGTTTTGGGTTCAGGTAATGTTCTAAACCAATGAATCTCTTGGTGATCCCAATTTGAAAGATAAATGGATATGACAGGAGACACTATTTGAGAAAGGCATGACATCAGGTGATTTGGGACTCTTAGAAGTAAATATTGGGTGTTCTCTACCAGGAAAACTGCCTAACCAAGCAAAAGTGCTAGCAAAATTTGAGGAGCCTTGAGAAAGGGAGTGAGAAGGAGTGGTCTATCTCAGTAATGTTTCTGAGTTCAACTCTAGAAGTAGAGGCTGGAGTTCTACCCTATTATCCCGTCTCTTATTAGTATTCCAGGAAACAAGAATAACCCCAATTCTGGAGATACTTTTCCCAGATGGAACACAACTGATTAAAAAAAACAAAACAAAACACAAACAAACAAAAAATCATGCAGATTTCAGTGGTACGGGTATTCACACAACTAGACACAATGGTTTTCCCTCTATATCCCCTCTTTGAATATAACAAACACATGTCCATGAACTTGGAGACATAGGCTGCAAATGGTTCCAGTTGCCTGTTCACTGGGAATTATGCCTTGCTCCCAAGGAATTGCCTTGTAAAAGTTCAAGCTCTCTTCTGTGGCATGTTGGGGGTCCTCGGGACCACCCCCAAGTTGGATGATTCATTAAGAAGACTCACAGGACTCAGCATGGAGTCGTACTCACAGCTATAACTTACTAAAAATAAATAAATAAATAAATAGAAAAGAAAGAAAGAAAGAAAAAAAAAAATAAGGAAAAAGAATGCCCAAGCAAAATCAGCAAAGGGAAAAGGCACATGGGGCAATGTCCAGAGGAAACCAGACACTTTTGAAATTCCTTTGTCAGGGGTCACACAGAAGGTGCTCACTTAATTCCCCCAGCAATGAATTATGATGACATGTATAAATTGTTGTCTACCAGGAAGGTTTACTAGAAATCAAGGGATCAGGTTTTTATTGGGAATTGATTATGCAGGCACCCTCTGCTTGGCACATACTAAAATTCTAGCCTCCCAGAAGAAAGGCTGGTATTCAGCATAAACCATATTGTGCACATAATTTAAGCTCAGGGAGCCACATGTATCAGTTAGGGTGGTGGAAAGGGCCCTGAAATCCAGGTTCCTAGATGTCAGTCAAAAGCTAACCTGGTTCCCCTTTCTCCACATCCTCTCCAACACATGTTGTTTCCTGTTTTGTTAATTTTGGCCATTCTAACTGGCGTAAGGTGATATCTCAATGTGGTTTTAATTTGAATCTCCCTGAGGGCTAATGATGATGAGCATTTTTTCATGTGTCTGATAGCCATTTGTATGTCTTGATTGGAGAAGTGTCTGTTCATATCTTCTGCCCATTTTTTGATGTGTTTGTCTGTTTCGTGTGGGTTGAGTTTGAGGAGTTCATTATAGATCCTGGATATCAACCTTTTGTCTGTACTGTCATTTGCAAATATCTTCTCCCATTCCGTGGGTTGCCTCTTTGTTTTTTTGACTAACCTGGTAAGCAGGCCCTCGGGAAAACAATCAAGCTTGTTATGCTAATGCTTTTCTCCAGGTGGGGAAAGATTGCTGCCAGTGATTAGCAGGTGCCAGGAGACAAAGGTCTTGCCTCCTTGACTCAATTTAGGGCATCTTAGAAAAGTCCTCTCAGCATCGGATCCTCCTGTGGACTTCACAGGTGAGCCACCGGCTCTGTCAGCCGCATTTCATGGCTTCTCCATTTCTGCACAGAGGTACTTGGAGCTTTCGCCAAGAAAACTGTTCACGTAATTCTTCTATGTCAGAGTCAGTTTTGAGCCATCCTAATCTAAAGTAACACCCTAGTAATTATGACCCAGGATAGTAGTATCTGGATAGTAGATGAGGTCTAGAGGCTCTCATATATTAAAATAGTGATAATAATATTTTGGGGGGCTCTTGGGGGCTCAGTCAGTTAGATGTCTGACTCTTGGTTTTGGCTCATTGTGCTCTCAGGGTCATGGGATCGAGCCCCGTGATGGGCTCCACACTCAGCGTGGGGTCTGTTTCTAGTTTTCTCCCTCTCTCCCTCTCTCAAATAAAAACAAAATGAGCATTTGGGATATTGTTAATTTTCAAAAATGTGTAGAGATTCAGGTGAAAATTGAAGAAGTACAAAATTTTAAGAATAATAGGACTTATGATGCAGTAAATTATGCCTTTTACTAAAAAAAAAAAAAAACAGAAACTCCAATTTTAAGCACAAATTTATACTTGAAACATAAAATGAAAATAGCTACAACCTCAACAGTTCTTAAATAAGTGAATAAGAAAGTTTATTCTAGACTCAGGAGTCATAATAGCAGAGAAGTAGAGGGAGGACTTGGCAGACTGTTACTAATGTAAACACAAGTACATACACGTATGTATTCACACACACATGCAATTACACACAGGCACATACTCATTCCTGTTATATTCTATGTATTATCCTTGAAGTTGAAGGAATGAAATGGACATGCATAGCTGTCTTCAGCACTCTGGAGCATCACAGCTGCTGTATAAAATTCTAGATGATTCTGGTTCTAAATGACAGTCTCTACTTTGTACAGAGCACTAAGAATAATACATCTCTGTGTGAATATGAAATATTTAGTCTATCTCCCTAGGTAGGGACAGTGAAAGGATATGAGTTCTTAAATTCTCCAGTAAAGGAATAATCAGCATAATTGTTTTAAATGTTCATAATTTTCTTATCCTGAAACTGCCTGTCATTGAATTCAAATAGAGCCTGTACCTGCGTTTCCAAGTCCTGCAGGTACAAAGCAGACAGTTCATTACTGAGCTGAATACAATGGAACTAAGTTTTATTTGGCAAAACCTGTCTCCTCCTTTGAATAATATGTGCGATATTACTCATTTGATGGTAGGTTACATAAGGCCACTTGCTTGCTCTCCTGGAGCCCTGCATGGCATTTACCATATGGTTCATAAGACTGTTTCATAATGTACGTTCTTGGGGCGCCTGGGTGGCTCAGTCATTAGGCGTCTGCCTTCAGCTCAGGTCATGATCCCAGGGTCCTGGGATCAAGCCCACATCGGATTCCCTGCTCAGCAGGAAGCCTGCTTCTCTCTCTTCCACTTTCTCTGCTTATGTTCCCTCTCTTGTTGTCTCTCTCTGTCTCAAATAAATAAATAAAATCTTAAAAAAAAAAAAAAAAAAAAGAAAAGAACATACATTCTTTTCCCTACCTCTACTGTCTACCCGGAGGTCTGAAATCCATGTGTTCTCAATGCTGGCCTTGTGCCCTGCCATATTAAGGGTTTTGTTTTGAACTCATGAAATAACTGTTAGTTCCTCAAATATCAATTAAATGGGTAATTCAGGTAAGTTGGGAAAAATTTAAGGTTGCATTCCATTGTTCTGAAGGCTCAGGAAACTTCGATGAGCCTTCCTCTCCACTTCTCTTAGAACAGTACTTACTGAATATCCCTTAACAACTCTACATTTTCTACCTTCATTCCCTTATCGTAGTGGAGAAGCTGGAATCTAAATGTCTCAGAATGCCTAACTTGCAACGTTCCAGTCTTGATTCTTCTATTGAGAAAGTGTCGTGTAAGATTTGAAAGTTGGAAGAGAATCCTAAGCAATCATTCAACAGCAGAAGCTGAGAACAGGCCCATGGAGGTTGTTGACAGCCAACTTGGGGCTTTACCAAAATTCCCTGCTGTCCTCAGCAAAAACCCTCATTTCAACGTGTCAGGAAGCTGAAATGTCTTAAAGACAGGATGTCTGTACCTCTTGTCCTTCTGTATTTGCTTAGCGCTTCCCTGACCTTTAGTACTTCAGGTCTTCTAATGATTGTATAAACCACGAGTTACCATACCTCCGACTTGTGTAAGACTAGTGAACGAGAAAGGAGCCACTCATTACAATTATGGTTTGTGAAAAACAATGTTTCATTTCACAGAGATGCACTGACTCTTAGAGAAGAAAAATATATTGAAGTTTCTAAAGTGAAATTGAAATACATTTGTTGCATTTTATAGGTTAAAATATAAAAGTTAGACTATAGAATAAAGTGAAACAAAAAAATCAAGAATTTATTTTCAAAACTTAGAATTTCAGATCAGACACTAAAAGTTACCAAGTTATTGTACACTAAATATATATTACATATACATATATGCCAGTCCAAGTCTAGGAACACTGGCATTTTGTAATTCTCATTTCATCAATAACGACCAAAGATTCAAAAACTTTGAAATTATATATACTGATTTTTATTTAAAAATTTTATAGTGTCTTGGCAGCGCTTCACCTTGAAGTAGAAACCATCTGCAGAAAGAATGAGTCATTTTATACATTTTGTTTGAAATTTTTAAATTTTTTTCTATAATTAATATTTATGTATGAATCCTAAATTGTAAGGTGTTATGTTATTTCTGATCATATCTGTATAATCACTATGTTGACGGTAGTGAAATACCTCTTCCAAAAATATATCTATTTTCAGCCACTTTATCATAAGGATAAAACTAGCTATGGCTGATTGTTAAGACTATTTAAAGCCTGAAGTGTGAATGGCTATTCTTGTAAAAATTTTAAATGTTTCTCTTGTCTCCCTGCCTCACACTAAAGGTTAAGTAGGCCAATGAACTTTTATATTTATTCACTTCTGATCTCTAGTCCAGTTTTGAAGGTGGATGGTAGTGGTGAGTATACAACAGTAAATGTACTTAATACCACAGAACTTTCACTTAAAATGGTTAAGAGTACATTTTATGTTACGTATATTCTGCCACAATAACAACAAAAAAAGGAAAAATATTCCAGCCTATGTTGTTAACCAAGATTTGGCCCCCATCTTTCTTGTCCTTCTCTTCAGCAGTACTTTAAATTAAATTTGTTCTCAGATAGGCAGGGTTGAAGCACAAAAGTAAGTGTATTTTTTTAGTAGGTAACACTGAAACTTATAGAGGAATTACTATAAATATTTTATGTAGAACAAAAGTCAACTGATTCATGATACGCCACTTTATATTTTAATTTAGACAACGAATGAGCTGAATCTGGACATACGGTGTAAGAAAAATGGACTGACTTCATCATTTAAATAGGAAGAAAGGGAATTATAAGAATTTATAACGTGGGATCAGTCCTAGCCAGAAAAGTAGATGGGAAAAATAGGACAGCAGCTCAGTAGTGACAATCTTGTCTACTGCCAGAGAAATTTTTTTCTTGGTTTAATGGTTTTGGGGCATCCAAGCCAGATATGTCTATTGCCAATCTATGGGTCATTTAAAAAAAAACAAAAAACAAAAAACATTTCTATGTACTTCACCCCTCAGTTTTCACAGAGGTTCCAGTTGGGCTTCTGATAGAGATAAGGGAAGCCATGTGAAACAATCCCATATACACAAATGCCAACAGCTGCTGACCCCAAGATCGCATAAGCTCCCCCATGAAACTGGTGCTGCACCACATACCCCACCAACTGGGACTTGTTATCTTAATATATTTTCTAAAGAGTGAATTTTCTTGTCCAGGAAGCCAACATATATATAAAAAGCATTTCTTTCTGTAGGCATTGACTCCATCCCACCTGATTTCCAAGAAAGTGGTAGGCTTGTTTCTGAGAACAGCTAAAATCAATGGCTATACCTTCTAAACTAATCTAAAAACTCTTTCCGTTTTGGTGTGGGTTTGTTTTTGTTAATTTGGAAATATATGTTTGGACTCTGGGGTCTCTGAAATTCGTAGGTTGTTACAACTGTAATTGTGAAAGGAACTTGCGTGCAGCTTTCACAGTCAGAAACTCTTTTCAAATAAAATGCCTATTGTCCTAAAAAAGAAAGAGGGAAATCTGACTGGGTGGCTCAGTCAGTTAAGAATCTGCCTTCAGGGGGCACCTGGGTGGCTCAGTGGGTTAAAGAATCTGCCTTTGGCTCAGGTCATGATGTCAGAGTCTTGGGATCAAGCCCCTCTTCAGGCTCTTTACTCAGTGGGGAAACTACTACTCCCCACTGCTTGTGCTCTCTCTTTCTATCAGACAAATCAATTTTAAAAAATCTTTTAAAGAAGAGAGAAAGAAAGAAAACATGGCAATTACCCACAATCCACCCAGCCCTTTACTAAAATTAGTAAACATTTGAAGAAGGTCAAGAAATAGAAAGAAAGTTTATGTTGACTTCTTAAAAAGGAAGATTGGTGAAAAAGACAGAGGAAGCTTCTTTTGTTTTTCCTTTCTGTTTGGAAACATTTAAATTAACACTAGAAATATTTATATCTTGAAGGTTTGATAGAAGCACTTGTGAAAAATCAGTCTTGTTTTATTTTGGAAAGGAACTGTTTGACAGCTTTCTCAAATCCTACCATGATAATTGGTTTGTTTACATTTTATGTTCTCCTGGTAATTTATATATCCTGAGAATTTGAAGTCAATTTTCAAATTTATTTGAATAGAGTTGAGTAAAATATCGTCCTATAATTAGTTCCCTCATATGGTTATGTGATTATTCCCTTGTTTGATTAGATTAGCTAGTGGTTTGTCTATTTAATTGGTTTCTTTCAAAGTACCAGCTATTGGATTTATTTATCAATGCTAGTATTTTTATATTCCAGTTTTTCAGACACATTTATGTTTATTAATTATATATTAATATCCTTTTGTCTTATTTTGCTTTTTTCCCAAATTCTTAAGTTTGGTACCTCATTTTTTCATTTAAACTCTTTGTTCCTTTTTTACATGAGTACTGCAGAGTAAAACCTAAATTTTCAGTTATGAATACATCTCCAAGGACTTTTTATATTTTTAGTCAAATGTATTGAGGACCAATTTACATACAATAAACTGCAAATATTTAAAGCATGCCATTCAACAAAGGATACCAAAGTTTGAGTTGGCAATGCAAATAATAGACTCATTCACTCAAGGTTATTAGGGTTGTTTTGCATTTGGGCTTTTACAAATAAGGCTGCTATAACATCCTTGCTCCTGTCCTCTTAATGGATAGATGTGCTTATTTGTCTTAGGTGAACACTGAGATGTGAAATGACTCGGTACTGTGGTAGGTATGCTTAACTCTTTAGAAACTGCCAACTGTTTTTCCAAGTGGTTGTATCTTTTTACATTCCCACCAGCAGTTTGTGAGATAGGAAGTTCAGTGAGATGTTCTAACCAAATTTGGCATGCTAAGTTTATAAATTTATCTGTTTTTATGGATACATCATACTGTTCATATATGGTTTTAACTTACATTTTCCTAATGACTATCTCGAATGTCCTTCCAGGTGATTATTTGCCATCTGTACATCTTTTATGTTGAAGTATATTTTCAAATCTCTTGTGTTTTGTTTTTAATGTGAGCTTACTGTTATCTTACTGAGTTATGACAACTCTTTACACATTCCAAAACAAAAGTCCTTTGTCCAATATGCATATTATAACCATTTCTTCCATTTTTGTTTATATTTTAAGTTTACTCATAGCCTTGAAGAACCAAAGTTTTGAATTTTGATAAATTTTATCATTTTTTGTCTTTTGATCCATAATTTTTGCATACTTTTGCATCCTGTCTATGAAATGTTCACTTACATCAAGATCCTAAATATTGTTCCAGATGCTCTTCTCTAGCAATTTTGTAATTTTAGCATTTATACTTGGGTTTATGACCCAATTTGAGTTAATTTTTGTCAATGATGTGAAGTAAGAAACATTTTTACCTTTTTCCATAAAGATATTCAGTTGATCCTGAAAAATATGTTTAAATTTTTTTCCCTTTGAATTGTCCTGGCACATTTGTCATAAATCAATTCATCATAAATATAAAAGTTTATTTCTGGGTTCTCCATTGTGCCACTTTGACCTATTTATCCATCCATACGGCAGTTGTGCCCTTATGCTTACTTTTCATTTGTCTTTCTTCATCCTTGAATATTTTTGCTGTATATAGTATTCTCAGATGATTTTCTTTTCTTACAGCTCTTTACATTTTTTCTTCTTCCCTCTGTAAACTCCAATGAGAAATCGATGGTCATTCAAATTGTCACTCATCTTTCTACTTTCCTTGACTGCTCTCAATATTTTCTCTTCTTTCTTTTTCAGCCATTTGAATTTGATGTGCTTAAAATTTTTCTTTTTTTGTACTTAATATTTTTTTAAAGTTTCTTAAACTTGTAAATATATGTGTTACTTAATTTGAGATGATCTTAGCCGTTCTATTTTCGTATTTATCTCCTCCTTTTTTCTTTACTTCTGAGATTTTAATTTCCAGTATGTTTGATATATTGTACAATATTGCCTCATATGTCTCTGAGGTTCTTTTTTTTTTTCTGAAGTTTTCATTATCTTCCTCATATTATATAATCTATCTTCGAGTTCTTGACTCATTCTTCTTTCACCTTCATTTTGCTTTTATATCATCCAGAGATTATTATTATGATAGCATTTTTTCCCAACAACTTTAGAACTATTTGATTTCCCCTATAATTTATCCATTGGAAATATCTTATATTTTTTTCTTCTATCACAAATATGTTTTCCTTGAATTCATTGAGAATAGTTAAATTTGCCACTTTAAAATCCTTGTTTTGCAGTTTTTACATCAGAATAATTTTGCAGTAGTCAGTTGTAGAGTGTTCCATTAGGAATGACTTATATTGTCTTGGGTTTCTTGTGGCAAGAAATTTTGGTTTGTGTCTTGGACATTGTTAGTATCTATGAAAATACTAGATTCTGTTATTTCTTTTCAAATTATTGATATTTTTTTACTGTAGGATCCATTAACCTGCTTATATTTAATATTCCAAACACTAGCATAGCTATGTTAGGCTGAAGCTTACATCTTAGGTGAGACAATATTTAGTCTGCTTTAGTCATGTGTGATCAATGGATCTGATTAACTTGAGCATAGTTTTTAAACAACCTTTGTGTTCTCATTGTCTATTTCCTATCTGGTTTAATCCCTTTCTCTTCAGTGGTTCTTGAAATTTATTCTCTTCATGCTTTCAACACACAAAATGGAGCCTTTTTAACACGATTCTAGGAGCATTATAGTACCATGACAACTGTGGCTTTCCCTAGGGCATACCTCCAAAAAACCAAGAAAATAACTTTCTGCTTGTCACCTCCACAACATTTCAAAACTTATTCAAAATCCTCCTGCATTTCTACAGCTCTCAAGTAGTCATTTCTTGTATCCTCATCAGAGTTCTTTAGTGTTTGTGAGACAGGTAGGAATTTGCTCCTTTATACAAGTAGTGAAACTTTTATATAAACAAAGTTTTGACTGTTTTCTTCAAAATTGTTGGCTGAGTATGTTGTAATTTCTGTTTTTCTTTTCTTTTCTGATATTGGGAGTGAAAGCACAAAGTATCAGACTAATGAGAAACATAAGAATCAGAGTTTGGTCTCAATATCAGATTTTTTATTTATATATATTCTTTATTTCCTGAGAGTGTCCACACAGGCAAGAGGGAATTTAAGACCCATTGTGTTTCCAAATTAGGTTTCCACTAAGCATTGAAAAGTTGGTTGAGGAAATTCCAAAATCAAAGAGGGTGTCCAATTCCATTATCCATTTATGATATTTGGAGAATACCACTAATAGTAATAATACTAATAATTTTCAAGATACCAGTGAAGCAAAGTAGACCAGGACCACTAATGCAGTTTCCAAGGTCTTTTCTTACAACATCCAAATATACTAAAGCCCAGATTAACAATGAGGTTTCCATAGGATGAATGAGTTCATAACACTTACAAAGTAGAGGTCATCATAGTCATGGAACATTCTTATTGTGTAACCAGATACTTACATATCATATGGGGCATTCTTCAAGAACTCAGATATATCTGACTACTGTAAGCAATTGTGGATAGTCTAGATACATCCTACTGAAAGCAATCTGTAAATATTCTCCAAAATACTATTAGTTGGCCTGCTAGGGTTTATTTCATTAGCATGCTGTTTTATAAGATTTAAAGATTCTTTTGATGGTGAGACACAACACACTGATAGCTGCATAGATATTACTTACAGTTCCAAAGGAAATAAGGCTGCCTGGTAGAGACATCCATTGGGTTGTACCCAGGGAAAAGGGTAACAGCAAATTGAAGCAATAGTGGACAGCATATTGGAGTGGAGTTAACTACATTTTATGGGGTTCCCAATAGATTGGCTAATTTGAATAATGTCCTTGGCTCTGGTGTGTAGGGGCTGTCCAGACTTGTCTAGTACCTGACCCTGGGGAAATTAAGGCAGGAAAATAATGGCCCTTGATTATGAGAACCCTGTAAGAGTAATGGCTCAGTGTGGGCTTAATAGCTTCTTAGAAGGGTACTGACCAGCTCCTAGCCAGAGCTTCAAAATTAGGTCAAGAAGGCATTTTTTAAAGAACTTTATTACACAGGCCTGGAAGGAAATTTTACCTGGGTCATCGTTATTTCCTGAGAGTGTCCATGCAGGCAAGAGGGGATTACAGACCCATTGTGTTTCCAAATTAGGTTTCCACTAAGCATTGAAAAGTTGGTTGAGGAAATTCCAAAATCAAAGAGGTTTCCCATTCCATTATCCATTTATGATATTTGGAGAATACCATCCAGGGTCTCCTCAACCAATATGAAGATGCTATGGAAGGTTGTATTCATTCTTAGCTGGAGAGAGTAGACCAGAGATCACTCTCTGCAACTCTATTTTCCTTTGCCTATTCCTGGCATGGAGAAGATCCTGAATCTTTAGAATGCCCCCAATGAAAGTGAAATTCAGAGAGTTGAGAACAGTTTGAACATCTTGTTGAATGCCATAGCCATTCAATCCTGAAACTGCATGCACAATGGACCATTTATATCAATGACTAGAAAATAATACAACATGTGGTTAAAACTCACAAAAACAGTGCCATTAGGAGCCTAGGGAGATTGAGGCAGTTGGATCTATTGACATTCAACCCTGACTGGGTCAGGAGACAAATTACAAGTTAGGCCATGTAAATCTGGATACTGGGTCTCACATCACTGCAATGGGAGTTTTTGCCTCTTCCTTTAGGAATCCCCATTTGTTTCCTGATACTGACTCTATCAACTCAAAGTGTTCAGCTGTAAGCACAGACAAACTTAATGCTGAATGAGAATTAGCATTAAGTGTTTCTTCTATTTTATTTTTTATTTTAAAAGATTTTATTTATTTATTTGACAGAGAGAATAGGCAGAGAGAGGTGGGGGGGAAGCAGGCTCCCTGCTGAGCAGAGAGCCTGATGTGGGGCTCAATCCCAGGACCCTGAGATCATGACCTGAGCCAAAGGCAGAGGCTTAATCCACTGAGCCACCCAGGTGCCCCAGCATTAGGTGTTTCTTAACATTTGGTGAAGACCTGGTGTAGAGAAGGGGAAGTGCTTAATGCCAATTTTTCCTTTAAATAAAGCAGTAAATGAAGACCTGCATTTTAACCCCAATCTCTCTGTGACCTTGTGGTAACCAGGATTCTCTGGAAAAACAGAACCAATAAGGCATAAGACACATATAATTAGATATCTATATCTATAGCTATCTATATCTATCTGTGCACACATGGAGAGAAAAGGAGATTGATTTTAAGGAATTGACTCATGCAGTTGTGGAGACTGGCAAGTCTTAAATACGCAGAGCAGGCTACATATCAGGGAAGAGTTGATATTTCTATTTCAGGTCCAAAGGCAGGCTGGAAAAAGATTCTACTTTTACATCTTTTACATCTTTGAACTGATTGAATGAGGCCTACCCACATATGCAGGTAATCTGTTTTATTCGAAGTGTGATGATTTAAATGTTAATCATTTCTAGACAATACCTCCCCAATATCGAGACTGGTATTTGACCAACATCTAGGTACCACAGCCTAGCCAAGAGAACACACAAAATTAAGCATCATAAAGCCCTTCTCTAACCCAGTTATTTTTTAGTCTTTGGCTACTCACCACCTCAAAGGAGAAATGTGAGTCAACTAAGCCTAATGCACAAGAAATGTTTCATGATCAGCATTGCCTTAGCAGGGCTTCTTTTTCAAGATCACATTCTTTTTCCAAACGGTCTCTCTGTTTCTGAGCCCAGTCTTTGCCTTAATGGCTTGGGGTCTAACTGCTGGAATTAGCCTTCATTTTCAAAGAAGCTTTACTTTGAAATTTGAAAGGCTTTTCAGAAGTCCAATTATTATTTATCCAAACATTATAAATAGTATTTTACTATTAAAGGCCAGATGATGTTTAGATTCTGATTTGCTTTTGTGTATGGGTTGTGGATGTTGCTTGTTGGTGATAAGGATGATGACTTAGGAGCATGTTCAGGTTGTAAAAGATTTATTTTGTATCTGCACATCAAAATTTTGACATTGTAAGACTGTAGCAGTTTGAGGTCTAGCTCCATGAAGGAAACTCTACAGAAGAAAACTGAACTATCTATACACTGCCAGTGACAGTTTACATATTATTCCACTTGTTGGGGAAACCCATATTAAAAAAAAAAAAAAGAGCTAAGATAACTTGTTTTATTCCTTAAAAGCTGTCCATGTTATTAAAGCTTTAAAAGATTCCATTTATGTATTTATTTATTTGAGAGACAGAGTGTGCATGCACCTGTGCAAGGGGGATTTTTATCTAGATTATCAACAGTATCTGTTAAAGAGATACCTGTGCAAGTGGGGCAGGGAGGGACAGAGAGGAAGGGAAAGGGAAAGAGAATCTCCAGCAGACTCTGTGCTGAGTGCGAGCCCCATGTGGGGCTCAATCTTGTAACCCTGAGATAATGACTTCAGCTGAAACCAAGAGTCAGAGGTTTCACCAACTGAACCACCCAGGTGACCCTGTGTTATTAAATATTTTTGAACACATAATATAATCTAGTTTTTTAATGAATATACATATGCATAGTAGTGGTTAATAAATGATTGCCACTTTAATTTGCCTACAAGGGCATAATAGCTTTCCTCCCTGCTAGAAAGACATATGTCTTGTATGAAAGGTTTTTGCTATGCCTTGAGTACAATTTGAGGCTTTGAAGTCAATTATTGACCCATTTAGGAATAATTCATAAATATCAATTTTGCATGGTGGGGGATTTTATCTAAATTATCAACAGTATCTGTTAAAGAGATACTTTCATTCTCTGGGTCATTTTTCTCTTCTATGAGACCATTCCATAGTATTTATACTATTAAATTTTATCTCTTTCTAGGTTAAAAAAAAAAAAAAAACAACCAAAACTATCTTGCTGCTGTACATATACAGATTCTTTAATGCCACAGACAGTATAGAAATCTTAATAAAAATCTACAAGAGGAGTCATGTCCTCCCTAAATTTATGCATATCTGTCAAAAACAAAGGACTATAGGGCTCGAAGAGGACAAGTAAGTTATTTGGACCAGGATTAGCAAAGTGTTCTCTAAAGCCTCGAATAGTGAATGTAGTAGGTTTTGTGGGCTACATGTTGTCTCTACTACATATTCTTCATTTTATTTTCAAGCAACCCTTTAAAAATGTTGAAACAAAGCATAAGGCAACTCTTAGTTTAAAGGTCATTAAAATTTTTTTAAAAAAAAGGGCAGCAATTTGTCCACCCCTGAATCTTCATTATGTATATGAATAAACTGAGGCTTAGAAACTATTTTCCTCTAGAAAACATGCAACTCTTTGGTCCGGACTAGAAGCTGAGTTGCTGCAATTCCCGGAGGAGCTGGCCCTGCGTGTTTCCTCTGGAAAGGTCACCCCTTGTTTCCTTGTTTCCCAGTGAGGGGGGTGCTCCCAAGTGAGAGAACCCACCGGGCTGGACTGGATCTGAGCAGCAGCTCAGTCTTAATTCTGTTTATTTTTTCCCCAGAACATCCCAACAGACAACTTGTTTCACCTATTATAACCAGGGGATTTTTGTTTTTTGTTTTTTGGGGGTTTTTATGTTTGTTTTTTAGTTTTGTTTGTTTTGTTTTGTTTCTTGCTTTGTTTTTGTTATCCCTCACATGTGTTGTTTAGCCTGTGAGACACTTACCAGTGTGAGCTCTCACTACATACTCACGGAGGTCCTACCTCTTGTCCCCGTTCTAGCTGGAGACACCACAGTACTGGGAGGAGAATTTTAAAACAGACAAAATTCTCTGGTGTTGCAGGCGTAGATTCTAGAGGACCCAAGGGGGTTTGTAATTAAACCAACAAACACAATGAAAAGTACATTTCATAGTATGTTAAAATATGAAAAATGCTACAGTGAAAAACAAAAACAAAAACAAAAACAAACAAACAAAAAACAATGTAAGGGGAAGCAGAAATTCCTAAGTGGTGTTAAAGACAAAATAAACTGATGCATATTAACATGTTTAAGAAGTTATATGAGCAAAACCTAAACCTAATTTTTCCAGGGCAGGACTAAACCTAAAGTGGATTAAAGGTGCTCCACCTGCAGGAGCTCTAAGGAGAGATTTTTGCAAAGAGACAGAAGCAAAGTGAGGACATCATTGCTTGCCAACAGCTTAGAGCCTAACCGACTCTCATTGGTTATCCTCAGACCTCCATTTAGACCTTGATTTGCTTAGGCAGTCTACCTCAGCATTGCACCGTCTCAGTCTGATGGACTCCTTGTTTAATTAAGCAGCACACATGTGCATTTTCTTCCAGGGCATCTTAAGTATCTATATTGGATATTTTTAAGAAAAAATTATAAATGTTCTGCATCACAGAGTAATATCTATCAATATGCTAACTTATTTGTATATTAATTCAATTTTCCCCAATTATTATTATATTAATCTAAATGCCTGTTTTCATGTGCAGAGGCACAATCATTGTAAATATTGGTGACATTTAAATTAAGAAATATAGTTGTTACTCATTAAACTTGGTTCTGAGTTGTATAATTTTTTTCTACTTAAGAAGATAGTAACAAACACGCTTAGCACACCTCAGAGTTTTACTCAACAACTAAAATGTTTTGCACTCTAAGATTAAAAAAAAAAAAAAGGAATAGACATCTGCACATTTTATAATGGTTCTAAACCTAAGTGTTTTCTTTGATTCTCTTCTTAAATTTTGGTCATAGACAATAAAGTAAATGGAAGTTTCTACATATTAAATACTTGCTAATTTTAAAGACAATATAAGAGGAAAATAACAAATCATTTCTCTAAAAGGCCTATGTCTTAGTTGTCGTAGGCTGCTCCAACAAAATTACATAGACTGAGTGACACTTAACAGGTTTTATTTCTGACAATTCTGGAAACTGAGAAGTCCAAGATCAAGGTATGGCCTGCTTCCTGGTATGTAGACAACGTTCTCTCATTGTGTGACCACATGGACTTTCCTCTGTATGTGCATAGAAACAGCTCCTGTCTCTTCCTCCTCCAATATGGGCATTGATCATATTATACAACTCCACTCTTATGCCCTCATCTAACCTTTACTACCTACCAAAGGCCCTATTTCCAAATGGCGTCATATTGGCCACTGAGGTTTCAATATATAATTTTGGGAGGAGGGACAGAATTATTCTATAACAGTCTGTCATCATTTTTAATATGACAAGTTCCTCCGTTCTAAATTTACACTTATTTCACTTTTATGTATGGATGATTCTAAATTTACACTTATTTCACTTTTATGTATGGATGATTTTAAACTGGTGAACCTGGGCCTCACTTAGCTTTCGTGGATCTGCTTAGAAGCTTTTAGGACATGTTTGTTGTTTTTGTTATTGTTGTTTGTTTTTGGGGTTTTTTGTTTTGTTTTGTTTCTAATGAGACAAGTTGCCTTTGGTTCACTCATAATAAAGGTCAAATATTTGTCTGTGAGAAATAAAAAATAAAAATTTGCATTAAATACTAAATATGACATTTCTTAATTTTATGTGAATAGAATAAATATAATATCTTAAGGAACTAAAAACTCAAATAAATAAACTCTACATCGATTTTCTTTCCATAGGTAATCTAATAACCTTCTTAAAATTGCTGTCATTTCATAGCGCTGTGTGTTGTAGCTTACAGAAGGGAAAACTAAAACTGATGGAGGTTAAGTTCTTGCCTAAAGACACATAGTCAGGGTGGATGTGTGGGACAAGAAATACAATTAAATTTCCCATTGGCTGAATCTAGCAAATTTAATTTTCACTTGTGTAAAACATCTGTAGATCTGGAGGGTATCCCTTGATGATTCTTATCTATTTTGTATTTGTTTATCTTGTGTTTAGGCTTCTTCTACCATCTTGGCAACAGAGACAAAGAGATAGTAGACTCCACAAGCAATTAAGTCACTTAATCCGAAAGTGATATGCCTTGTTTTCCTAGTTCATCCTCACATGACCCTACTCAAAAGCAAGGAACCTGGGAAATTGAATCTACCATGTGCTTGGAAGAAGGAAGAGATGATAAGGATGTGAGCAAGTACTTGGTTTACAAGTATGGGTTTACATACACAGATGTATGAGAGAAAAGGCAATTTGAACCCAAGCCTGTGAATTGCAATACCATCCCTCGGAATAAAAGAAATGTTAGACGCCTAATTTCTCACTCACACTCACTTCAATTTGTTAAAACGGAGCAAATATTCATCTTTAAGGTACAAAGATGTTTATACTGAGATCTAAGCTTGGAACTCATAATCATTCAGAAATTATTTGTTTTATTCTACATAAATACTAGTCATATGCCTATTAATTGGGACTATTCCCACAATTTCTACTTTTTGTTGTTGTTTTGTTTTGTTTTGTTTTGGTTTTCTGCACAGGTTCTTACTCTTGATATGTTCTTGACATTTAATGAATAACTTCCAAAAAAGTGTCCCATATTTTGTTTTTTTGGAAGAATTTTAGCTGACAATATATTGGTTGCATATTCATATTAAGATGTGGGATTTCATTTTTCCCTAAAACCAAGGATAGTAAAGTGAAAGAGAATCTTCTCATGACATTATTTCAAGAGAAAAATATTCACTGTCATAGTCAAAATTTTTATTATGGCAATTATCTTCCTGACAACAACAATAATGATGTCAATTGACAGTAATCTACATACCTAGGGAATGAAATTCTTGTGCTGTATGTAAGGGTTAGACTCTTAGCTATTGATAAAATGCAAATTATGTCATGTTTCGTTATTTAGATTTTCTTACAATAGAAACTCAAATATTGACTTGGAAGTTATTTTTTAAAATTCATCATATTATCACATTTATTTTATTATCACAAATTTATTCCTAGATATGTCAAATCATTTTTACGTCAAAAATTTTGGGGGTTTTAGGGCGCCTGGGTGGCTCAGTGGGTTGGGCCGCTGCCTTCGGCTCAGGTCATGATCTCAGGGTCCTGGGATCGAGTCCTGCATCGGGCTCTCTGTTCAGCAGTAAGCCTGCTTCCCTTCCTCTCTCGCTGCCTGCCTCTCTGCCTACTTGTGATCTCTGTCTGTCAAATAAATAAATAAAATCTTAAAAAAAAATTTGGGGGGGTTTTAAATGGGTTAAGAGAGTTTAATTAACTCGACTACTAAATTTTTTAAAATAATGGGGGCACCTGTATGGCTCTGTCGGTTAAGTGTCCAACTCTTGATATCAGTTCAGGTCACCATATCAGAGTTGTGAGATCGAACCCCAGTTGTACTCTGCACTCAGTGGGGAGTCTGCTTGAGAGTCTCTCTCTCCCTCTCCCTTTTCCACTCCCCCTGCTCACTCTCTCTATCTTGCTTTCTCTCTCAAATACATAAATAAATCTTAGATCAAAATTTTTCTCCCTTTTCATATTCTGTCAAAACCAAACATCCAATGCATTTATTTTTCAAGTAAAGAATAGAGTGTATAATCTCCCTGTAAACCCACACTATTTACTTGTGCCTTATATCTGACACTGATAGTTTCAAATGATCATGCAGTTACACTTAACTTTTCATTAGCAAAAGCCATCAGTAATATGGTGCATAAGACTCTCTTTCATTGTCTAAATTCTGTTACTCTCCACTACCAGGTCTCTTCTTTCCTGGATTACTGTGTCTGTTGCTATCACAGTTAGAATATTTATTTGACAGGACATTTTAGAGCCTCAGTGAAAATGAGAATATCATTCCTTTGTCAGCAGCCAGTTCTGTTCCTGAGGCTTCAGAATCAAACAGACTACTGACTCATCCTTCAGCAGATGGGCAGTCTTTCACAGACCCAAGACAGAGAGGCTGGGTTGAAACAAATTACATTGTTTGCTCTCCAAAACTTGGGGATTTTATAAAATTATGATAGGATTCATAGATTTATTGTATTTAGTCTCAGTTTATTTCAATCTCTCATCATCTATCCATCCTCTCTCTATCCTCTCTTACTACCAGTTTCCGAATATTTTTATTTTAGTTCAAAATCCACTTTATTATATTTTAAAATTCTATTTCTCTCTTCTATGGGCAAACTGAAAAAGGACAACTTCAAAAACCAAGATGAAACTCTGGCATAGACAGACTAGCCTCTCAAATTCTCACTATTTAGCTTTCTTATCTTTATTAATTCTTTGACAGAAGATGGAAGCATAATCCCTTGATCCTGTGACATCTCTATGGTGCTTCACCCATGTCATATCCTCACTTCTGTCCATTCCAAGCTTAACTCTCATGATCAACAATTAGAATCTCCCCCTTGCTCTCAACTTTTGCCCTTTAATTGCTGCCTTGTGCACTTTTGTTGAAATATCAGCCCTGAGTAAATTCTACCTCCAAAAGCCTGCCCTCCACAGATAAACCTAGCCTACACACCATCTTTCTGACGTGCGAACTTCTCTCCCTGCCACTCTTCTCAGGGTCCTTATGCTGCTCAGCAGTTGTGCTGTTTCCCTCGCCCATCGGCTCTTCCACTCTTCTAGACCAGTATCTCATGCTCTCCTGTCCTCAAACTTCGTCCATGCTCTTTACTCTCAGCGTTGATCTTGCTGCTTGTTGCTTTGAAAAAAATCAAAGCAAATGGATAAAACCTTTCACAATATTTCCTTATCATGTGGAACTTACTAGCTGGGATTCCTGCATCTCAATCTATACATTCTACCTTTTTTTTTCCAGGTACTTTACATGAATCAGGCACACTTAGACTAAAAATGAAATACAAATTAGCAAGGTAATCAAACAAAGTTAATTGTATATAGAATAATCTGAATAATACTAAATAGGTAGATTCATATCCAAATGTGTATTTCATCCATCTCATCCTGATACTCAGAAGTTTTCCCTGGCTCTTTTCGTCATTGATATCTTCCCTTCTTCAGCCTTTCCTTTGACGTAATATTTTACTCATCTAAGCAAAACAAAACAAAGCAACTTTCATAATGCCTCTTCACCTTCCTTTAAGCACCCCCTTCCGTCCCCTTAAGTCTATAGTTTTGCTTAATGAAAGAATTACAGTCTTTTTAATAACATAACTAAACATTATTTAAGTTTTTTAATCACATAACACTTAGATTCTTTTAAGTCAACCTCATGTTGCATCTAGAATTTATTAGTAATTTTTACACAGAATTTTAATATTCTAACAATGCAGGCAATATAATAAAAATTACATTCATCATATATGCATATATTTGAATCACTGTATGTATAGAGTGTGCTCATTCAACTTTTTATGAAATAAGAAAAATAATGCTTATAGTATTTGGCAAATTTGGTAGTATAATACTCTCAATGTATTTTACCTGATTTTATTTTATTTGGATTTATTGATTAAATATAAGTGAACTAAAATTGAAACGATAACCTGTTTATCATAATAAGACTATATTAGCCTTAGTGTTGATAAAGAATGCATAAGGATCTAATTAAGTCCTGTGCACCACGGCAATAACTTTTTCTTCATACTATGTATGTGTCTTTATAGTATATTTAAACAATAGAGGTGGTTATAAATTATTTTTAAAGTCTTGCATATGGGGGCACCTGGGTGGCTCAGTGGGTTAAGCCACTGCCTTCGGCTCGGGTCACGATCTCAGGGTCCTGGGATCGAGCTCCATATCGGGCTCTCTGCTCAGCAGGGAGCCTGCTTCCCCCTGCCTCTCTCAAATAAATAAATAAAATCTTTTTTAAAAATTAAAAAAAATAAAGTCTTACATATGGATCCAAATTCAGTATCAATTTCTCATCACAGAAATGGGAAACATTGAATATCAGTAGGCAGCCATAAAGTTCTCAATAAGAAATATGAAAAACACACTTTTTTGAACAAATTCTAGGTTAAAAAAAAAAACTCATCAAAAAATACCCCAACAGAAAGCCAATAAAAAATTAAATAAAATTTTTATTCTTGTCACCTTGCTCTTTGCTTTGATTTTTTAATTTTAAATGTATTTATTTAAAAAATTGTTTCTGATGATTTTGTTTATTTATTTGAGAGAAAGAGCAAGAGAGAGAGTGTGCACAAGCAGTGAGGAGGGGCAGGCAGAGGAAAGGGAGAAACATACTCCCTGCTGAGCCAGAAGCCCAATGCTGGGCTGAATTCCAGGACCCTGAGATCAAGACCTGAGCCAAAGGTAGCTGCTTAACCAACTGTGCCACTCAGAAGCTCCTCTTTAAAAACTTTTGAATAGTTAGGGGCACGTGGGTGGCAGGGGCAGAGGGTGCAAGGGCACGCCTCTGCATTAGGCTCACCCTGGGATCAGGCTCCCCATAAGGAGCCTGCTTTTCCCTCTCCTTCTACCTGCTGCTCTATCTGTCCTTGTGTTCTCCCACTGTGTGTCAAATAAATTAATAAAATCTTTAAAAAATTAAAATAAAGAAATAAAAATTTTGAATCATTAAAATAGTTTGCAGAAAAATATAAAATGCTATGTATTCTTTAATAATTATCTCATTTTGATTAATTATATGTGAAATATAGGACATTTTAAAATTGCTATAATACAAATTTAGAAGTATGAGACATATAATATTGCTTGGAAATATTGTTTGTTTTCATTAAACTAAAAAGGCAAACATGAATATATCACAGGTTAATGAAGAGAATTGTCAAGATACGTCTTTTGAGAAGTGATTCCTTTAGTAAACACCAAAACCATCTTGAAACAATTATCAATATCCTAAAACTATATAGAATCATTTACCAACTATATATTTTCTCCGTTATTACAGTACAATGAACTTGTAAAAAGTGAATTGTTTTGTGACTTAAGACTTCAACTTATAGGTCAAGTTAAAATAATCCATACCCAAAGTTAGTCAACAAGTATACTTACCTTAAAAAAATTTCATTCTAGCTAGTGACATGTTAAAAATGTTTTAAATAATAAATGATTTAAATTTAGTTTCATGCTTATAAAATCAACACCTGAATTTCCAAGATACATGATAGAATAAGTTAGTCAAAAATATTGGATTCTTAATTAGGACTGAGGAATTCTGGGTTCAAATATATTTGATACCAGTTAGATTTGTAATAGTCAACAAATTTATAATCTGTATTACTATTATTGTGGGGTAATTATCTGAAATTTTTTTTTGAAGTCTCAGTTCCTTCACCTGTTAAACAGATAAATAAGATGAGATCTGTGATTTATAAACTAGAACCCACTGGGCAAATAAAGCCCTCTTAAAAAAAGAAAAAGTTATTGAAACCAGCTACACTCATTCTTTTTTTTTTTTTTTTTTCAGCTACACTCATTCTTGTATGCATTGTTTATGGTTGTGTTCATACTACAACTGAATACTTGCAATACAAATTATATAATATAAACTTAAATATTTAGTTTCTGGCCCTTTATGGAAAATAGCTTGCTGATCACTTGACTAAATGATTTTGTAGCTTCCTTTTAGCTGTTATTTTCCATAATAAATGCTATATATATTTTATATAAATAAAATCTGACTAGGTACACAAGTTGGAAAAGGAAAATTCTTTTGTTTCCTAAGAATTCATTGCTTCATTTTGCTAATCACAGATCATAGTAGTATATTTTTTTCAAATACTGAAAATAAGTACTTAAAATGTTTAATTGTGTATGTCAGTACACATAATATTTTCCAATTTTATTTAATAACTAAAGAATATTTGAAGTAACCAAATAAATTCAAAATAATTAGAGAGGCTGATTCATAACACGGTTGCCACATTAGAGCTTGATAACAGAAGGAAGAGAGGACAGTTCCTGGGAAAGCATTGGTGTGGTTTAATGAGATTGTGCATGATAATCTTGTTTGTATTCATTCATCTGGATCTCAATCAAGATTAGGTGTTAACACATGAAACTATACACAAGAAGAGGAACTTGTCCCTGATAATACTGCATATTAGCCAATGAAAATTATTTACAAGTTCAACAATGTTTATTGCAATATGGAAAACTTAATCTTGGGCAGTTATAGAAAAGACATGTGTTTTGGAAAAACAGTACTTGTAATAAAATTGAAGTTATGGACAACAATGTCTATAGTTGGCACTTTCCTTTCAAAAATAATAAAATGTCATAAGATGAAGAGGAAGAACAGGTCTGATCTTATACATGTACATGACAATAAAACTACTTCTGTCTTGAGCTGATTCAGAAAATGTTAGCTAAGTATGTAATATGTTCCTGTGTCATTATTTACAAGGCAGTGCATCAGGTTTAACTATCTGGCCTTGATTGATTACATTAGTGCTCAGCATATAATACTCTGCCCATCACCACTCCTGCTTCACTGTTGCTGGATTCAATCTGGTGACATGCTTTCACTAATAGAATATAAAGAAATGTCATGCGACCTCTATCTGAGCAGTGGCTCTAAACGTGCCTGAATGTTTGACTTAACCTCTTACATTCCTCTCTTCCAAGAGAGAAGAACGATACCCTTATACTCACTGTTTATTTACCCGTGTTCTGGAACGAAAGAATGTGGAGCATACCTGAATCTAGCCATCAGATTACAGTGGAGCCACCGTAGGGAGCTCTTGGACTTGTCAGCAAAGGCAAAAGTTGTCTATTTAGCTCACCGAGATTTAAGAGTTCCTTATGACACAGCACATTAACAGAAAAGCTGGTGAATACCACAGCTGTGGAAAAACTCACACTATTCCTTCTGTCTCTATTGGAAAATTTCTAGTGTCACTTACAGGGTTTGGAATATTTTCATAATATGCAGAAATGATAATGTGACCACCATAATATGGAGCTATACTTTATTATATTCCTGGAAACTTAGACTGTTCATTGACTCACAGTGATTTCAAAGTATAAAGGAAACATCATTCAATTTTTATACTACCAGCTTTATTTATTTATTTATTTTTAGTATTCAGTGATTCATTAGTTGTGCATAACACCCGGCGATCATCACAACATGTGCCCTCCTTAATACCCCCTACCCAGTTACCTCATCTCCCCCCACCACTCCTTTCTGAAACCCTCTTTGTTTCCCAGAAACCAGCGTCTGTCATGGTTTCTCTCCCTCTCTGATTTCCTCCCGTTCAGTTTTCTCTCCCATCCCCTCTGGTTGTCTGCACTATTCCTTATATTCTATATTTGAATGAAACTGTATCATGTTTTTATTTTTATCAGAATTTATTTATTTATTTATGAAAGGGCATGTGAACATGCACGGGGGGGCGGGGGCTGGGTGGTGAGGAGGGGCAGAGGAAAAGCAAGAGACAAATCTTAAGCAAGCTCCATGCTGATCATGGAGCGCAATGCAGGACTCAGTCTCACAAGCCCAAGATCATGACCTGAGCCAAAATCAAGAGTCAGATGCTTGATTGACTGAAACACCAAAGCACCCTTATTTTAATTTTTTATTTAAGTATTGATAACATATAATGCTATTAATTTGGCACACAACATAGTGATATAACAACTCCATACATTAAGTTATGCTAACCCAATAAGTGTAGTCACTGTAAACTATATTTAACCTCCATTCTTGGACATCCTCTTTTTTCCAAAGCAAATATGTAGGTACAATTTTCAGTTCTAGTTCAGACTGTAAGTTCTACAGCTCTGCTTACGAACCAGAAATTTATATACCCTGTTTTTCATGCTTACCATGTCTTCACTGCAAAAACAACATGCCTGAAACCAAAATAGTAATATATTCCTCTGACTTGATATGCCTCATCACTATTTATAGAATTAGTATTTCCAAGTTAATACACTTAGACACATTTTACTAAATTATTTTTCACCTCTTATGCAATATGCTATATAATTTATACTACTTTGTTACAAAAGATTTTTTTTTTTTTTTAATATTCTTCTGTTATTCTCCAGACCCAGCAAGACTGCTCTGTTCCTACGTGGCTGATATATAAAGAAGGCCCAACTATATGCTGCCTACAAGAAACCCTCATTAGCTGTAAGGGCACACACAGTCTTAAGTGAATAGATGGAAAAAATATTCCACACAAATGGAAACTAAAGGGAATAGAAGTACCTACACTTTTATCTGACAGAATAGACGTTAAGTGGAAAACTGGAAAAAGACACAAATAAAGTCATTATTTAATGAGAAATGGGTCAATTTTTCAAGAAGCTACAACAACTATTAATACATATGCACCCAATTAAGAGACTTAAATATATTAAGCTAATACTAACAGATCTGAAGAGAAACATAGCAAGACACGTCAATGCCTCACTTTCAATGGGATAGATCATCCAAACAGAAATTAATAAAAAAGCACTAGAGGCTAGAACTGTATTTATTTTAAAAGACATATTCAAAAAATTCTATCAAATAAGAATACGTGTTATTATCAATTGCATATGGAACATCCTCTCAACAAGATGATATGTTATATGGTGAAAATAGTTATTTACTTTTAGTGTAATAGTTATACTAAAGTATATAGTAAAAATCTATGATTTATAATTATAGATTAGAAGTACCTACACTTCTTATAACACTTAAAATGTTATTAAAATATAATAATTATTTACAATATTTTTAAAATTAAATGTATAATTACTATAAATTTATAATAAATAATGTATATAATAAATAAAATACATAGTAAAGTTATAGCAAATTTTAAAATGTATAAATCACATAAAGTATTTTTCTGACCACATGGTATGAAACTAAAAATAAATAACCAGAGGAAAACTGGAAAATTCATTAATATGTGGAAATTAAAAAGTAACATTCCTAACAAATCAATGAGTTAAAGATAAAAATCAAAAATAAAATAAAAAAATATCTTGAACCAAGTGAAGATGGAAACACAACATATAAAAATGTATGGGATGATGCAAAAAAAAAAACAATTCTAGGAGGGATGTTTACAGAAATAAATATCTGCATTTAAAAGACAGAAAGATCACAAATAAATAACCTAACTTTGCACTTCAAGGGACTTAAAAAAAAAAAAGAACAAACAAAACAAGAATAGCTGAAGGAAGGCAATAAGAAGGTGTGAATGGAAATAAGTAAAATAAAGATTTAAAAGGCAAAAAAACAATAAGAAAAAATTAATAGAGCCAAGATCTGTTTTCATTGTGTTGTTGTTGTTGTTGGTGGTGGTGGTGGTAATATAAATAAAATGTACTGATTACTAGTAAGGAGATTGAATCAGTAATCAAAACCTCCTCAAAACAGAAAATCTCAGGATCAAATGGCTTCACAAGTGAATTCTACCAAACATTAAAGAATTAATTAATGTTGGGCACCTGGGTGGCTCAGTAGGTTAAAGCCTCTGCCTTCGGCTCAGGTCATGAACCCAAGGTCCTGGGATAGAGCCCCACATCAGGCTCTCTGCTTGGCGGAGAGCCTGCTTCCTCCTCTTTCTCTGCCTGCCTCTCTGCCTACTTGTGACCTCTGTTTGTCAAATAAATAAATAAAATCTTAAAAAAAAAAAAAAGAATTAATGTCTATCCTTCCCAAAATCTTTCCAAAAATTAAAAAGAAGGAAACAGTCCCAACAACATTTTATGAAGCCAGCATTTCCCCAATACCAAACCTAAATAAGGGCACTAGAAGAAAAGAAAAGCATAGGTCAGTATCCCTAATGAAGATATATGCAAGAATTATGAAAAAAAATAATAAACCAAATTCAGCAACACATTAAAAGGGATCATATAGGATGCCTGGGTGGCTCAGTGGGTTAAAACCTCTGCCTTCAGCTCAGGTCATGATTCCAGGGTCCTGGGATTGAGCCCTGCATCAGGCTCTCTGCTCAGCAGAGGGCCTGCCTCTCTGACTGCTTATAATCTCTGTTTGTCAAATAAATAAATAAAATCTTTAAAAATAAATAATAAAAGGGATCATACATCAAGATCAAATGGGATGTATCCCTGCAATGCAATGATATTCCATCATATGCAATTAATAGAGGTCATACACCATGTTAATATAATGAAGGACAAAAACCATATAATCATCTCAATAGATGTAGAAAGCACTTAGTGAAGTTAACATTCTTTCATGATAAAAACTTTCAACAAAGTGGGTTTAGGAGAAACACATGTCAACATAATGAAGGCCATATATGACAAGTCCATAGCTAACATCATACTCAATGGTGAAAGGGTGAAAGCTTTCCTATAAGACCAGGAATAAGACAAGGTTACTCTCTATCACCAGTCCTTTCAACATAGCACCAGAAGACTTTACCAGAGAAATTAGGTAATAAAAAAAAAAAGAAATAAATGGCATCTAACTCAGGAAGAAGTGAAACTGTTGCTGGAGATGACATAATTTTATATTCTAAATACTAAAAACTGAACTCAGCAAAGTTTCAGGATACAAAATCAACATACAAAGATCTGTTGTATTTCTATACACTAACAATGAACTATCTGAAAAAAAGTAGAGAAAACAAATCTCTTCTACTAAAGCATCAAAAATAATAAAACATTCAGCAATAAATTGAACCAAAGAGGTGAAAGATATGTACATTGAAAATTGTAAGATATTGATAAAAGGAATTGAAGAAGGCACATATATTCATGAATCAGGAGAGTTAATATTATTAAAATTTCTTTACTAACAAAGTCATCTACAGATTCAGTGCAATCCCTACCAAAATTTCAAAGAAATACATGAAAAAATCTTGTATTTCATTTGGGACCAAAAGAGACCCTGAATAGCCAAGAAATTTTGATAAAAAACAGAGATGAGGAGGTGAGAGGCAAGATGGCAGAGGAGTAGCAGACTGAAATGACATCAGATCCCAGGAGTTCAACTAGATAGGTATCCAACCACTCCAAACACCTACAAACACAACAGAAGATAGAAGAGAAGAAGAGCAGCAATTCTAGGAACAGAAAATTGACCACTTTCTGAAAGATAGGATGTGCAGAGAAATGAATCCAAAACGACGGGAAGACAGACTGCGGGAGGAGAAGTCAGCTTCCAGCAAGCAGTGGAGCAGTGGAGCACAAAATCGGAACTTTTAGAAGTATGCTCCACTGAGGGACATCACTCCAGAGACTAAGTGGGGGTGGAGTCCTCATGGGGAGTGTGGCCTCAGGTCCCATGGGGTCACAGAAAGATTGGGGGTGTTTGAGTGTGTGTGGTAAAACTGCCAAGTATTGGAGCAGGGAAGCTGAGAGAGAGACAGAGCCAAAGAGAGAGTTTTCCTATTGGGGTTACCTTAAACCATGATCCAAGGCACATCAGGCCACCGTTCTTTAAGCAGGGACCCCACAAGTGGCAGATCTGGGGTGACTCACCCTCCTCCTCGGGAAGAGCAATGCAGCAGGAATTTGCTGGGCTTGGAGATGCCAAATGAGGCTGTGCACCAGAGATAGAAACTCTTACTCACTAGCCAGGTGAGCTTGGAGTGTGGCCAGAGACCAGAGAGACAGGACTGATTGATTGCTTATCTCTGATGGCGCACTGAGGAGTGTGGCCCCAAGCTCTTGGCCCATCTGGGCCAGAGATTGGGAGGCTACCATTTTCATTCTTGTCCTTCAAAGCAGTATGGAAAGTGTTCAGGGAACAAAAGCTCCGAGAGTGAATCCAAGCAGATTACATAGCCTCATCCCTGGCAAGGGTGGTGCAATTCTGCCTCCGGCAAAGACATTTGAGAATCACTGCAGTAGACTCCTCCCGCAAAAGAGCAGCAAGAACACCCACCCAAAACTAAGCTCACCAATCAAGGAAAACAGTGAAACTCCAGAGCTAGGGGAAAGCAATGTATAGAATTCATGTTTTTAATTCCCCATGATCCTTTAGTCTTGCAAAGTTAAATTTTTTTAATTTTATTTTTTTTCTTTTATTTTCTTAACTTCTTCTCTTTCCTCTTTAAATTTTTTTAAATTAGTTTATCTTAACAATACATTTCTAAAAAAAAAGAATATTTTTAAACTCTCATTATTAAAGTCATATTCTATCCCTTCATTGTATTATTGTATTTAACGTTATTTTTTGTATACCTATAGGTCTTTTTTTTTTCCTAAAAAAATTTGAGATTCAATTTCATCTCATAGATCAGAATATACCCTAATCTAGCACATGGCTTTTTTCTAGTCTCCAGTCTGAGCACATTCCTTCCTTTTTTTTTTTTTTTTTAATTTTCCAACCAACTTATCAATTCTTTTTTCAGGTTTTTTTTAAAATTTTCATATTTATAGTCATATTTCTTTCCTTCATCATGTTTACCCATATTTTTGTATATACTTAAGTTTTTCTTTCTTTAACATTTTGGGAGGTAGTTTTTTTAAGAGACCTATATACACTAAAAATCAAGTGGGTGGCTCTGTTCTATTCACCAGTCTAACATATATATTTTTTAATTTTTATTTCCTTTTTCCCCCTTTCTTCTTCCTTCGGTTTTGGATCTCTTCTTATTTGGTTAGCATACATTTTTCTGGGGTCTTCACCACCCTTTTAGTATTTTATTATCTCATTCATATATTCTTATCTGGATAAAATAACAAGGTTCAACAACTCACCACGAAAGAAGAACAAGAGGCAGTACCAATGGCTAGGGACCTAATCAATATGGACATTGGTAATATGTCAGATTTAGAGTTCAGAATGATGATTCTCAAGGTTCTAGCCAGGCTAGGAAAAGGTATGGAAGATATTAGAGAAACTGTGTCTGGAGAAATAAAATCCCTTTCTGGAGAAATAAAAGAACTAAAATCTAATCAAGTTGAAATTGAAAAGCTATTAATGAGGTGCAATAAAAAAAAATGGAGACTCTTACTGCTAGGATAAATGAGGCAGAAGAGAGAATTAGTGATATAGAAGACCAAATGATGGAGAATAAAGAAGCTGAGCAAAAGAGAGAAAAACAACTACTGCACCACGAGGGGAGAATTTGAGGGATAAGTAATGCCATAAGACAAAACAATATTAGAATAATTGGAATTCCAGAAGAAGAAAAGAGAGAGGGGGGCAGAAGGTATATTGGAGTGAATTATAGTTGAGAATTTCCCTAATGTAGAAAAGGAGCAGCATCAAAATCCAGGAGACACAAAGAAACCCCTCCCCCCAAAAAATCAATAAAAATAGGTCCATACCCCGTTATCTAGTAGTAAAACTTACAAGTCTTAATGACAAAGAGAAAATCCTGAAAGCAGCTTAGGACAAGAAGTCTGTAACATATAATGGTAGAAACATTAGACTGGCAGCAGACTTATCCACAGAGACCTGGCAGACCAGAAAGAACTGGCATGATAGACTCAGAGCACTAAATGAGAAAAATATACAACCAAGAATACTATATCCAGCTAAGCTATCATTGAAAATAGAAAGAGATAAAAAGCTTCCAAGACAAACAAAAATTAAAAGAATTTGCAAACACCAAACAAGCCCTACAGGAAATATTGAAAGGGGTCCTCTAAGCAAAGAGAGAGCCTAAAAGTAGTAGACCAGAAAGGAACAGAGACAATACACAGTAACAGTCACCTTACAGGCAATACAATGGCACTAAATTTGTATCTTTCAATAGTTACCCTGAATGTAAATGGGCTAAATGCCCCAATCTTTTGATTGTGTAAAAGACACAGGGTATCAGAAACTCATTTTAGACCTAAAGACACCTCCAGATTAAAAGTGAGGGGGTGGAAAACAACTTACCATGCTAATGTAGATCAAAAGAAAGCTAGGTGGCAATCCTTATATCAGACAAATTAGACTTTTAAACCAAAGACTATAATAAGAGATGAGTAAGGACACTACATCATACTTAAAGGGTCTGTCCAACAAGAAGATCTAACAGTTTTAAATATTTATGTCCCTACCATGGGAGCAGCCAGTTATATAAACCAATTAATAACAAAATCAAAGAAACACATTGACAATAATACAATAATAGTAGGGGACTTTAACACCCCTCTCACTGTAATAGACAGACCATCCAAGCAAAAGATCAACAAGGAAATAGAGGCTTTAAATGACACACTGGACCAGATGGACATCACAGATATATTCAGAACATTCCACCCCAAAGCCACAGAATAAACATTCTTCTCCAGAATGTTTATGGAACATTCTCCAGAATTGCTCACATCCTTGGTTACAAAGCTGTCATAATCAAGATAGTATGGTACTGGCACAAAAAAAAGCATATAGATTAATGGAACAGAACATAGAACCCTCAACTCTATGGTCAACTGATCTTCGACAAAGCAGGAAAGAATGTCCAATGGAAAAAAGACAGTCTCTTCAACAAACGGTGTTGGGAAAATTGGACAGTCATATGCAAAAAAATGAAACTGTACCATTTTCTTATACCACACACAAAAATAGACTCAAAATGGATGAAAGAATTCAATGTGAGAGAGGAATCCATCAAAATTCTTGAGGAGAACACAGGTAGACACCTCTTCAACTTCAGCTGCAGCAACTTCTTCCTAGAAACATCGCAAAAGGCAAGGGAAGCCAGAGCGAAAATGAACTATTGGGAAGTCATCAAGATCAAAAGCTTCTGCACAGCAAAGGAAACAGTCAACAAAACCAAAAAACAACTGACAGAATGGGAGAAGATATTCCCAAATGACATATCAGATAAAGGGCTTGTATCCAAAATCTATAAAGAACTTATCAAACTCAACACTCAAAGAACAAATAATCCAATCAAGAAATGGGCAGAGGATATAAACAGAGTTTTTGCAAAGAAGACATCCAGATGGCACATGAAAAAGTGCTCAACATCACTTGGTGTCAGGGAAAGATAAATTGAAACCACAATGAAATGCCACCTCACACCAGTCAGAATGGCTAAAATTAACAAGTCAGAGAACGACATGTTGGTGAGGATGTGAAGAAAAGGAGCCCTCCTATGCTGTAGGTGGGAATGCAAGCTGGTGCAGCCACTCTGGAAAACAGCATGGAGGTTCCTCAAAAAGTTGAAAATAGAGTTACCCTACAACCCAGCAATCTCACTACTGGGTATTTACCCTACAGATACAAATGTAGTGATCTGAAGGGGCACGTGCACCCAAATGTTTATAGCAGCAATGTCCACAATAGCCAAAGTATGGAAAGAACCTAGATGTCCATCAACAGACGAGTGGGTACAAAAGATGTGGTACACACACACACACACACACACACACACATACACACACAGAGGAATACTATGCAGTCATCAAAATAAACCGAATCTTGTCATTTTCAATGACATGGATGTAACTAGATGGTATTATGCTGAGAAAAATAAGTCAGTCAGAGAAAGACAATTACATGATCTCTCTGATATGAGGAATTTGATAGGCAGAGTCAGGGGTTTGGTGTTAGGGAAGGAAAAAATGCAACAAGGTGGGATCAGGAGGGAGACAAACCATAAGAGACTCTTGATTTCACAAGAGTGAGGGTTGCTGGGGGATGGGGGGATGTGGAGAGGGTGGTTAGGTTATGGACATTGGGGAGGGTATGTGATATGGTGAGTGTTGTGAAGTTTGTAAGCCTTACCATCACTTACCTGTACCCCTGGGGCAAATAATAGAGTTATATGTTAATAAAAATTATTAATAAAAAAACAGAGATGAAGGCATCACACTTCCTAATTTTAAACTATATTACAAAACTGTTATAATCAAACTTTTTCAAAGGAAGACATACAAAAGGCCAGCAAATATATGAAAAGGTGTCCAGCATCATTAATCATCAGGATAACTGAAATCAAAACCACAATGACATATCACCATATACCTGTTAAATTAGCTATTATCACAAAGACAAGTAATAGTAAATACTGGAGAGCCTGTGCAGAAAGAAGGAACATTGTGCAGTTAGTGGCAATGTAAACTGGAAGTTACACTATGAAGAGAGTGTGGGGGTTCTTCAAAAACTAAAGATGGAACTATCATATGACTCAGTGATCCCACTTTTGTGTGTACATCCAAAGGAAATGAAATCACTATAAAGAAGAGATATCTGTGACCCCATGTTTACTGCAACATTTTTTTTTTACAATATCTAAGACGTGAAAACAACCTAGGCACTTGTCAAAAGATGATTGAATACAAAAAATGCCATGTATACATACAACAGAATATTTTTCAGCCCTACAAAGCGGGAGCGGGGAGGGAATTCTGTAAGATTCTATGATATGGGAAACTTTGAGGACATGCTAAGTGAAAGAAACCAGTCACAAAAAAATCCAAATACTATGTGATTCCATCCTATGAGGTACTTAGAGCAGTCAAAATCACGTAATCAGAAAGTATCGTGGTGGTGGACAGTGGCTGGTGAGGAGGAACATGGAGAATTACTGTCTGATAGTTATAGAGCTTCAGTTTTACAAGATGGAAGAGTCATGGGGATGGGTGGTGGTGACGATTGTACAATGATATGAAAGGACTTAATACCACTAAACTGTACACTTAAGATGGATAGGATGGAAAGTTTATGCTACATGTATTTTATCACAATAAAAAAGGAAACAAAAAGCGAATTAATTTCTTTGTGGTTTGTGAAACCATTAAAATGGTAAAAAACAAAACAAAACAAAAGATCAAACAAATAAAATTTTAAAAGCATGTTTAGGTTAAAATTTTGATTTGAGAATGAGAAGAATTTACATTTGCAAAATAAAAGTGCCAGACACGTAATGAATAATAAACTATGGTCATTACATTTATTGACAATTACATTTGTGATTGTCTTCACCTTACAATAGCGGAATAAGTTTTACCTTGAAGAACACTGAAAAAATGGTGACCCTTAGACTGATACTCTTTTTCTACGTGTCTAGGAACTGCACTACATCTCACATTTAGACATTAGCTCCTGACATGATTTCACATTTACTATCTGATTCTCACAAGTGGCTTAAGGCAAAGAAATGACGGTATTATCTATGTTTTAAAAATATAAAACCAGAGGTGCCTGGATGGTTCAGTGGGTTAAAGCCTCTGCCTTCGGTTCATCATGATCCCAGAGTCCTGGGATTGAGCCCCGAATAGGGCTCTCTGCTCAGCGGGGAGCCTACTTCCTTCTATTTCTCTCTGCCTGCCTCTCTGCCTACTTGTGATCTCTGCTGTCAAATAAATAAATAAAATCTTAAAATATATATATATTTTATATATATAAAACCGAACACAAGGTTATTAGCAAAAGCGAGAAGGATAGCACCCACTTTTAGATCCCCACTCTTATTTCATTGTTTCATGTAATCCTTATGACTATAATAAATTATAGATTTTACCATTACATTAAATTTTCTCCATTTAATGTATCAATGCAAAATTTGAGCTATGGGAACAATCATAGAAAAGTAAGCCTGCTATTATCATTTTCTTTTAAATTATACATTAGAAAAATGTAAAAGTGATGGTATTTAATGCTTAAAAGCTTTCAGAAAATATGTTGAAGTTTTACTTTTACTTAATTTTTATTTTATTTTGCATATTTCAGACTTCTAAATTGTTAATTTGTTTTTATCAAAACAAATGCCACTTAGCAGTTCTAACTATAAAAATTTCAAATGCAAATATAGTCTTTTTATGAGTTTTTTAAAAAAGCAAAGAGTGAAAAGTTTATTTTTTCTGAATCTCAAAGATCACTTAACTAAAGTTATTTTCTCAGCTGTGATGATACCTATGTACATGAACTGATCATGATTACTAAGTAGATCACTATAAATATGACATATTGCATTGAGTTCTAGCTTTAATGAAGTGAAGACAGAAGACATATAGCTTTGTATCTTGCTAATAGAGATACATCAGGAAATAGAAATTCAAGGAGCTGGTAATAACTCTAAATTATCTCATCAGATTTTCCTAAAGGTAGACTATGCAAAAAGAAAAGATCTCTCTTTCATTCTCTCTCTCACACACAACACTTAAGAATTTTAACCTAAGTCCTAGTAATTAAAGTTTTCAAAGAAGTTAACTGTATTTCATATGTTCATATTTAGTTTTTTTCTTTTTTATTTATAAAGCCTAACAATAGATAGATGGAGAAAGAGAGAGAGAGAGGGAGAAGGTTTATACAATTTAAATATGCAAAACATTTCAGTAATAGTTATGGTCGAAGTTGGAATAACATGGGTATGCTATATAAATAAATATTAGAGATTTTGGAAATACACAGCTTATATTTTGCTCATTATAACCCAATTTACAAGTTTATAACAATAAAAATATTTAAAAACTAAAACTGAGAATACATTAATGAAATATTAATCACAGTGCACAGAAAAAAATCTTTACAAATAATTATTTAATTGAGATCATACAACCTCCTTGGCTATGTATTTGTACTTTGCATTTAAGTACAAATATTTAAACTGTAGAATCTGAATATAACTGATATTAGAAACATTGTAAAAACAAAAGCAGTTGATTATATCAGCATATTTTAGGTTATTAAAACTAAATTTATTTCTACTCTCAGTGACAATAGTCAACTATTACCTTTGAGGCAATATGAATATGAGTATCATATTTATGGATATGAGAATAAATATTGCTAATGGGAGGTATTTTTGTTGAATTTTTTCCATACTCCTACCTGTTCCTGTTTAGAAATTATATTTCTATTACTCTATGAAGATTACATTTTAAAAATATACATCATTGTAGTCTGATAAGTTTTAACTAGATTAGCACTTAGAATCATATGGTTGGTCTCACATTTCAGTTGAATATGAAAAATAATCCTATGATATTTCTACACTGATGTGTGTTTATCAGATATAGTCATGCAAATAAGTGCAGTAAATACACTCTCACAGACTCATAACAGAATATATTTTCACTTAAGTATTTCTAATGAGGCAGATATTATATTATGCAAAAATTTTTAAGAGTCTCTCCATAATTTCCTTTTCCATTTACATGCAGAACGAGTTATTAAGATTTGGGGTATTGGAGATAAACTGACTGGCTCCAACTTCCCCATATACTATCTTACCTAATTGTGAGCATTTTATTGTCCCTTTGTGATGCAGTCTCCTTTTCATAAAATTGAATAATTACAGCTTTTACAGGGTAAACTAAGTCAATAGGTCCTATTGGCCATTTTTCTTAATTGGTATAAACGATTTTGCTTAGCTAGGTGAGCAGAAAATGATTAGCCTGTATAGATAGAGCATTGAGTCTGAGATTCCAGCAATGACATGCAGAATGAAAATGTGGGGAGATACACTGCTGAGAGCAATGAATATCTCTCCCTCAGCTGTTGCATGTATTTATAAGCTTTGGGAAAAAAAGTCGCCTAGATGTTACTGATTGAAGGTACCCAAATCAGGTCTGGGAAGTATTGGAATTGTGCTTAGTACATATTAACGCCACAATAAATGGTAGCTATTAAAACTTTTATTATCAAATAACTACATTCTTGTGTGCTTCAGCTGTAAACTTTTTAGCTTACATATTTCAAAACTGGCCTCTAAAATCTCCTCTTTCTATCTACCTTCTTTTTATTCAACATGAGATGCTGAGTTCTGTGTTTTTCTCTTTTTTGATATAGAAATTGATTTTTTAAAATTTATTGAGATAGGATTGAAGTAAAGTAAACTACAGATATTTAAACTACAACCTGATCAGTTTTGACATAGTTGTATACCTCGGAAGCTACCACCATATACAAGTTAAAGAACATTTCCATCACCCACAAAAACGATTCCTCATGCCTCCTGGAAATCTTCCTTCTCCCTTCCCCTTCCCTACTGGCTTGGATTCTATTGCTATGATTAAGTTTGTGTGATCTAGGTTTTACTGTAAAAGAAATCGTGCAGAATCTACTCTTTTGCCTATTTCACTCAGGATAATAAGTGGATCAATTTTACAATTGATCCATGTTGTGTATATTAATAGATCGTGTCTCTTTATTACTAGGAAGCATTCTGCTTTATGAATAACACCATAATTTGCTTATCCATTCATCTCTTGATGGACATTGGGTTCTTTATAGTTTTTGACTATCACAAAAAATGCTGATATGAACATTCACGTACAATTCTTTTTGTGAATATAAGTTTTAATTTCTTTCAGGGAAATAACTGAGAGTGAACTGAATGGATTTTATGACATATTTATCTTGAGACACAGCCAAAATGCTTTGCAAACTGGTTATGCCGTTTTACATTCCCACCAACAGTAAAGATGAATTCTAGTTTCTCCATAACCCTGCCAATACTTGCTATCATATCATCAGACTTTTCAATTTTAGTTAACCTAATGGGTGTACAGAGGTAGCACCTAATGGCATTAATTTTTATTTCAATGATGACTAATAATGTTTAATATTTTTTCATGTGTTTTTTCTGTTTTGTGAGTTGTCTTTCAAATCTTCTGCCTGTATATTATTCATTTGTCGTCTTATTCTCAAAATATGAGAGGTATTTATTGATCTTGGACAAAAGTGATATCTGGTGTCCAAGATCTATAAACATCTCCCAGCTTATCACTTGTATTTTGGATTTCTTAACAATGTCTTTGAAACTGAAAAGTCTTCAATTTTGATGAGTTCTAACTAATCATTTTCTATGTTGCATATATTTGTGATAAAAAAATAAACATTTTTCCCCAGATGGTAAATATTTTCTCAATTATCTCATTGCAGTTTCTTTTGCTTTCCATTTTATACTTACATCCATCATCCACTTTGAGTTAATTTTGTATTTGATGTGAAGTGAAATTTTGTTTTATGTTCTCCACACATGGATATATTCAATCCGGCCCAATCTGCTAAAATGATTTTCCTCCAACACAGAATTTCCTTAGCACTTTTATTAAAAATCAGCTGGCTATATATTTGAGCTATATATTGAGTGTCCATTCCACTGACCTACACATGAAGCTTTTTTGTAACCACATAAATGCCTTGATTAATAGTACTTAAAAAGAGACAAGTTAAATCCATCAACTTTCTTTTATAAAATTGGTTTGATCATTCTAGATCTTTTGCATTTCAATTTTTAGAATAGTCACCAAATTTTCAAAGAAACTTATCAATTAGCATAAAAATACCTCCTGGAATCTGGCTTGACATTATGATCACATTGAATATATAGGTAGATCAGTTTGGAAAGAACTGACATCTTGACATACTGAGTTCTACAATCTGTACATATGATATTCTTCTCTAAGTGTTCTTTAAATTTTCGCAGTCGTGTTATAGAATGATCAATATAGTTGTTGGCTGTCTTTAAATTTACTCTCAGGTATTTTGTGGGAGGGGGTCTGGCATAATCATAAATTGAGTTAATTTACTATCACTGACATATAGAAGCATCAGTTTTTCTTCCATGTCTAGAAGAATACAACTTTTCTATTATTTTATGTTTTTGCCTTGCAAAATTTTATATTCATTATGATAGTTTCTCCAGAGATTCACATTTTTAATAAATTATCATGTCTTCTGCAAATACCCTATTTTTAAATAAATTCGCATTCTGAGGTATTGGAGGTTAATACTTCAACATATGAATTTTGGAGAAACAGAATTCAACCCAAAATATAAATTTAATGTTACTTGACATCTGCTTATTCCAAAAAATTAATATCAATACTTTTTCAAATGAAATTTCCTATTATATAATATTCAATAAAACACACTCGTCTGAAAGAGCCATAATATTTAGATATCTTCACTTCTTTCTGAGTTTTCTTAAGTTCTTAACTTCTGGAAACTTAAATATTCTGGGCCAGTAAAAACTGGAATATGGTATATTTTTATAATTTAGTTTATATGGAATAATTTTATGCTCTGATAGGCTTAGGATTTGACTTTTTTTTTAAATTCAGAAACCCAATTTCAACCAATCAAAAATCTTAAGTAATAAAACTACAAAGCATTTCTTCTACTTTTCTGATCTAAATTGTCTCTCTGAGTTGCTGGATCTCTATTATCTGATAAAACCCATAAAATGCTGGAGAGCCTGAGGATAAAACAAATAAAAGCAATTGTTATTATTTGGGGCTGTGTGTTCTTAAGTATATCAAATTGCTTCTCTGTGGGAATTTAGTTGGCATTAATATATCATTAAGGTTTCAAATTTCATATTAGTAAATTTTGTGAATAGAATTCCCTTTCTTCTTGAATGTATTATTATTCAAGCACTATTAAGCACCATGGCTTTCATATCTAACCCTCTAATTTAGTCAAGATGGGGTTGTACAGAGGTAGGGTTAGTCCTTAATCCATTTTGACTGATGTCCTTATAACACGGAATTTGGAAAAACACAGACATCAGGAGAATGCCATGTGAGGACTGGAGAGTTGGGCCACAAATGAAGAACGGAGGAGAAAGGCTTGGAACAGACTCTCCCCTAGTAACTTCAGAGGGAATCAGTCCCTGTCAACACTGTGATTTAGGATTCCGGGCCCCCAAACTGTGAGAAAATAGAATTTTGTTGTTCAAGCCACCCACTTTTTGGTGCTTTGTTGCAGAAGCCCTAGCAAAACTGTAATGATGTCCAAACATTAATTTTTACTTAAAACATTGTGCAAGGGAACTAAAAATATGTGATTTTTTGTATCTAAAAACTCCTAATTTACTTTCACTTGATTGTTAAATTGGATAAATACGAATTAATTGTTAAGCCCATTTTTTTCCTCCTCCATCATCTCCTGAGACTTTAGCTCTGCAGCTCAGAAGTATAAGCCAATATAACCTGATTCCTTTATCATAACCTATTTTCCTCTTTTACAACTCCTCATTTTTATGATTGGCTCACGAGTTGAAAGCTCTCTTTATTTTTTTCAGAACTTTGATTTAGCCTAATGATGCATTGATGACTCTTGTCTTGCAATCTTCTCTATTGCTTCATTCTAGAATTATAATTTGATATATGTAACCCTTGCTGGACTCATTTTCTGAGGGTCTCTCAGAAAAAAGGTTTCATAACCTTTCCTGTCTCTTCCATAGTCTATGAAACTCCAACGCTTTGACTCCTACGTCACCAATTTGACCTGCAAGAGTCATTTGCGTTTCTTGATCCATTGCTGATTGCTTCAACAAATAAACCCTTGAACTTGTGCATGTGTGTGCACACACACATACTTTCAAGGAATCCATGCTCTTTTTTAGTGGCACCTTTTTAGTACATATATTTTTTCAAATATGTGTGAAAATAATAATGAGGATTTTTAATTTTTCTCTAATATTTCTTTTGGCCTATGATTGTTTGTTATCTCTGTGTAAATTAATCTGTCATTCATCTTGACCTTTTCTTTCTGTGTAGCTGATGATATTCAAGTGTTTTCTATTTAAATATAAAAAACTAAATAGAATGATTAACTTAAATATTTGGAGAGGCTTTTAAAATTCTTTTATTTTATTTTATTTTTTTTTATTTTTTATTTTTCCAATTTATTTATTTTCAGAAAAACAGTATTCATTATTTTTTCACCACACCCAGTGCTCCATGCAACCCGTGCCCTCTATAATACCCACCACCTGGTACTCCAACCTCCCACCCCCCCGCCACTTCAAAATTCTTTAAACCCAAACCTTCCCTTTTGAATGTGTAGCCTTGCAGAGTTCTCTGGTTGTCAGCTTATTTTTCTGGAAGGATTTGCTTTTGTGTTCATGGTTATAGGAAAAGGCAGGCAGCTGGACTCCAACCAAACTGGCTATAAAGTATTTACATTGTGTGTGAAGCATATGCCTCCTGGAGGTATTATTATTTGCTTTTTCTATTTTACAATTATGGGTCCAACATGGATGCTTAGAATCCTGTCCTCTCTTCTCTCTTGGGGTCCAACTGATCATGAATCTTATCCTTCTCAGATTAGCCAAACAATTTTTTTATAGAAATGATTAATAACCTTATTGTGACATAAATGTTACTGTAGGGAAACAGTTCTGAACAAGGTCAAGTCTAATTGATGAGTGAAAGATAAAGCATTCCAGGTGGGATAATTGTTGATGTGAAGATCTCATTTTCTCTCTCTCTCTCTTCTCCCCACACTCTACCCTCCCCCCGCCACCAAAACCACTGCTGTTTATTTGGAAAATAGTTCAGAAGACCCTGTGAATAAGGGGACTATCCAGAAATATAGCAGCAGGAGAAAATGCCCAGCTATGTGCGACCTCCTCAATTCCCTCGGGTTTCCTACCCACGGTAATACATGCAACCCCATTTCTCGGTCCACACACCATGGTTCTGCCCGATTTGAGAGAGAAGACACATTCTTGAGAAGTTAATGCTTTTCTATTCTTGAAATCCTCGTCTTTACTGTGGAAGAACCTAAAACATATGTGTTTCTAAATAGGAATAACATTTTAAGCCGTGGGAATTACAAGTCCTGAACTAAACTTGTCCTGGTAAAGTCACGTGCTAGCCATGACCCTCAGTTTGTAGTCACTCTTTGCAACATTCTCTACCTTTCAGCACTCAGAATTCAGGTGTTCTCTATACTGCTTCTCTGCCTAGAGCTTCCCGTGGTATTAGCTCTCCTGTAGGGGGTAATCAAATTTGCATATTAAGATCTCTAAATAACACTTAAATGACTAAAAGTAATGTTATTTGGGAAAGGGAAACTTGAACCAATGGGAAAAAGCAAGATTTAACATCAGTCTGCCACATAAACCAAGTTGCGTACTTAAGACTTATCTGTGCGGCCAAGACATCATTTTTATTTAACTTAATGCCATTTGATTTAGGTGTACAGAGCCACCCTAAACAGTTTGCTTCTATATTTTCTTTTGTACTTAAAAACAAACATGAAAGCAATTACATCTATGTTTTAAATATTTACTTCAACATCTTGTCATGTTTGCAATGCACATCCAACTTCTGAATTTACTTCTTCATTAAATTCATTTGTTCTCTCAGTGAGTGGAAAGTTTAAACTCAAAGATTTATGCAACCAGCATGTGTACAGATTATTTTAAAATTCTTACCTCCTAGTTTTTCCCCATGTGTCTATGTTTGTTGTTAGTTCCTGAAATATATATTTTTATCCATGAAGTACACTCCTGTTGGGGCACGTCAAATTTTCAAGTGTATTAATAGGAAAAAAATGCTATGATTTACTTGCACCAAGTTTACTTCTCTTAATACCAAGTAGCTATAACTTTTGGACAATATTCAATTACTAGAGATAATGTTTATTGACAAATAACTTTAAATACTTGAGAAAACAAAATAATTGAAGTTGTTGGGCTTCATGATTTTCTTGATTAATATGGTTTTAATTTCCTGGGGTATGGTTAATTTTCCTACACACATAATACATGTATTTCAATGCACAAAGATAAGCAGACAGCAAATCACTTTATAAAATTTGCCTTGTAGTTGAGCAATGAAGACAACAGTGTACCTCATGTTGATACAGTTAGTCATTTTGCCTTTCATGTGGCACCTGGATCTTCATCTGTTTTATTCCATTTTTATTTTAGGGAACAAACTAGAACCATGAGAACATTTTCAGTACTACTTGCCACAGAGTTGTAGAATTTTGAAGCTGGAAGAAGCCTAAGAGATTAGCTCATTTAGCACATTAGGAATTTCTAGCTGAGATCTGGCAGGCATGAAGAAAAAGTAGCTCCACAAAAGAAAAATACGTAATCTACAAAGATTTGTGGTTTGCCTTAAAATGTGTTAGAACCAAACCTACATCCTAAAATGTATACTCCTAACAAGAACATTTATAGGTCCTGAAGGCACCCGTTTTGCTCCTGAGGCTCCAACGACCACTCCTGATAGATCCACGTCCATTCCCATCACTGCTGTTCCTGATCCCTCTCCACACTCTTTTGAGAACAATCCAGTGAAACTTAATGTTGGGTCTCTTTCTGTGGGAGCATAAATTTAGGACGAGTGCTGTGTTGGCACAGAGGCACTCTCTTCAGGAGCAGCGGCGGCAACAGCCATGATTAAAAGGAAACTCACAAAATGCAGCTTGGCTATTCCATTTTGGAGGATATTTACAGAAATGGAATTTGGAATAATATATTTTTAAATGCTTTAGTCCTCGGAAACAGTATCAATCAAACCACTGCCGCTGTGCCACCACAGTGCTAAGTAGACATTATGATTTAACGGTTAGTTCTAAGACTTAATGGGGAGATCAGATACTCAGTTTATTAGGGGACTGAAAAGACTACACTCATTTTCCTTGGCTCTGATCTAATTGTGCCCTAGGCAGCTCAGGGCAATTTCTTAGCATCAAACCAACTGAATTTTAAAGCTAACATACTTTTTTTCAAAAGCGATCCTAGTGTCTAACTCAAAAATCAAACTGTAGGTGACACTTTTTGGAATGCTGGGTCATTTCCTGTATGAGATGATGTATTTCCCAATAATGACGTGTATTAATGAAGGAAGACATTAAAGAATTGAACTTTTAAAAGAAATAATAAAAGAGGTTAAACACGATAGAGCAAATCCTTGCTGAACCCTGCACACATGCATAATCTGTTCATTCCGTGACCCAGAGTTACCTGAACTTTTAAAAACTCCTAGAAATTACTGAGAACTACACCCAGGGTGCTACCCACATAAACGACGTCATGCAGTGATAACGACCAATCCCCAGGAAGAAAGGAAACTTCCAGAATTCTGTTAATCAGAGTATATTTCTCCTTCTGCCTTACATTTCGCCTTTAGATTACACATTCGGGAGGACTTAATCATCTCATTCCGAAGTGGCACATTCTCTTGCCTGGAAAGCTAAAATAATTCAGCCTCGAGATGGGATTCATTGTGTAGTCTTAGGTTATTCTTTAATAACATATACATTTTATATAATATCAGTAAAATCTGTTTGCTGGTATGATTAAGATAAATTGATAAATATCAGGTGGAGTTCACAAATTTCTGTAAATTCCACAGGCAGATGATATCTGTTGGCATAAACTTTAGGACAGTTTCAAATTGTAAGTGGAATCAAAAGGGTCATAGAGTAGATCGGTTATTTAGCATCAAATACTCTTATATTGATTCCAACTTTGACCATGATACTTCAGTTCCTCAATAAATAGATAGTCTTGATATTTCAGAGTGTTTTTCTAGCTCAGCCTAAGTACACTTCTAAACCAAAAAAGTAATAAAAAATGTAAGCCTTCCTTTAATTTTCATTTATTACATTTTGTTATGTATTTGTTTTATTTTGGTTACTCCTTGGTGATGCCTTTTGTTATTGTGATTCACTGAGTTTGGTCCTTCCATTAGTCTGGGTTGGGATCATTTGCTAGAGTCCATTTATGATTCAAAGTAAAGTTGAACTTCAGGAACAGGGATCATTTTCAAGAAGCCTCCCTATTTACTTTGATTATTGCTCTAAATCTTAGCTTCAGTCTAATGAATACTATGAGGCAAGATTCTTAATTTTGTAATTTGTTTTCCTCAAAAGAAGATATTCTAGCACTGGACTATCCAATACGGCAGGCACTAGTCATGTATGGCTACATAATTTATATTTAAACGAATTAAATTAAATAAAGCTTAAAATTCTGTTTCTCAGTGACACTAGAATTATGTCAAGTGCTTCATAGTTACATGTATCCTGGGACTACCTACTTAGCACAGAATATCTCCATCACTGCAGAAATTTCTCTTGTTAGAACTACTCTAATGGACATTTTCTACTAGGGCATATTAAAAATAAGGGATCAACAGCTGCACGTTGCCACTTATTTTGTATATTATTAATAAAAATAGAACCTAACTAAAATCTATTTCTATATGTATAAACCTAATTAAAATTTATTTCTGTATGTATGTATTTATCTTTAGCTCCCTGGTTATCCTGGTAATGTCTTTATTCTTACTGAAACCCCTTCTATGATTGCCTATGATGTTAACGACTGTATCAATGACAACATTCAATGCAAGTCTCTCTTATTATTTTTTAGGCTGTCAATTCTTAGCAAGAAATATAAAACCTAGAGTAATACTGAGTTTGATAAAACGAACTTTCTGTGAGTAAGGGGAGAGGATGATGTCTTTTAACAAATTACATGCTAAGAGCGTTATCACACGTTTTTCATCTCCACTTCCAAGCAAAGGCAAATCAAAATGATCCCTTATATTCAAATTGGGTATTTTCTGTTTCTTACTCTGATTTTCTTTTTATATCATTTTTATTCACTTGGCTTTTTTCATTTACTTGATTCAAAAATGATAGAGGTAAAACATGCGTTGCCAGTTTTGGTTTGGCATTGCAGGATATCTGAATTTGACTAACATTTTAAGATATTTAGAGATTATCAGTAGTGGTTAGTTTTATACACAAATCCTTTGTAAGTATGACAGTGAGCCAGTCACTGTTCTGAACAATTACAAAACAAATTGAAGAAGAGGGTACTGTAACTATCAGCAGAAGTATTCAAAGCAATGGAAAATCTTAGTCTCAACACCTTCAATAAGTGCAAGTCTAGTGATTTGGAAAAACAATAAAGTGAGGGTAACCAGAGCAGTGAGGAGGTAGATATAGAGTAGCAGATGAGTCGGAGATAATAGGGGCTTACTTCACATAGAAAACCAATGTGCAGAATGTTGTCACTAGAGTTTCCCAGTGGAGGATTGGTAAGAACTGGGTTATTTCATAAATGAGATTTCCAATACTTTGTTGGCAAAAGACAGAGCTTGAAAAGTTATGGAAGCAGGAAAAAGAATACCCCTATGGTTATTCAGAGAAGGTCTATAAAGAAGCTTGACTTGAAAACTCATGATAGAGACATTGAGAAGGAGACAGATTCCAGACACAGTCTGAAAATGGAATCATCAGAATTTTCCCATATGTAGGAAGTTCAAAGTGAGAGAAGACAAAGGGAAAAGGGTAACTCTAAGTATTGACTAGAACAACAATATTGATGAGTCAGACATTAAATAAAATGGTAAAGAAGAAGGAATGTAGCACTCTCCAAACCCTCCCCACCCCTTAACAAGAGACTGAATCAAAAATAGATAGAGCATCCATAAATAGAAGAATGGATAAGAAATATGGGGGGGGGCATGTGTCTGTGTGTATGAATACACATACAGACAATGAAATATTATACAGTCATAAAAAGGATAATATTGTGCCAGTTGCAATGACATGGATGGACCTAGAGTGTATTATGCTAAATGAAATAATCAGACTGAGAAAGGCAAATAACATGATTCCACTCATATGTGGAGTCTAAAAACAAAAACAAATGAATAAATAAACAAACAAAAAGCAGAGGCAGGGGTGCCTGGGTGGCTCAGTGGGTTAAAGCCTCTGCCTTCGGCTCAGGTCATGGGATCAAGCCCACATCGGGCTCTCTGCTCGGGGGTGGGGAGCCTGCTTCCCCCTATCTCTGTCTCTGCCTGCCTCTCTGCCTACTTGTGATTTCTGTCTGTGAAGTAAATTAAAACAAACAAAACCTTAAAAAAAAAAAAAAAGCAGAAGTAGACCTATAAATACAGAGAAAAAAACTGGCAATTGCCAGAAGGGTTGGGGTAGGGGGACAGTCAAAATAAGTGAAGGGGTATGGGAGATATAAGTTCCCAGTTATGGAATGAAAAATTCATAGAGATAAAAGGCCCAGCTTAGAAATATATTCAGTGATACCGTAATAGTGTCATATAATAACAAAAGGTAGCTACACATGTGGAGAACATAATGTAATATATAGAGAAGTTGAATGACTATGTTGTGTACTTGAAATAATGTAACATTATGTCAATTGTATCAAAAAAACATTTAATTAAAAACAAAAACAGGGGTATCTGGATTACTCAACCATTTAAGTATTTGACTCTTGATCCCAGCTCAGGTCTTGATTTCAGGGTAGTGAATTTAAGTCCTGTGCTGGGCTTCACGTTGGGCATGAAGCCTACTTACAAAACGAAAATAAAAATAGTATGCTAGTTTTTCAAAACAAAAAACAAAAGCAAAAAAAAAAAAAAAGATGGAGAAATAAATTTGTCAATTTGTCAGTTTTATCAGCTAGACAAGATTTAATACCATGAGACTAGGTGGAACCACCAAAAGAGAAAATATAAAGGGAAATTTCTCCCAAATGGAACTTGAGAACTTCCTGGATTATGAGTCCCTAGGTGTGAGGAAGAGCCAGTAAAGGAGACTGGGAAGACATGGAGGAAAGACAATGGAAACCTGGACTGGAGTCAGTATTTCAAGGAAGAGGGAATAATAAACTGAGCCAAAGACTTGCTGAATCATCCAATAAGATGATATTGGATTTCTCAGCGGGTATAGGAAGTGTTGATAACAGGATGGGAACAAAAGACTGATCAAAGAGCAAATGATATAAGGGAAGAGATAGATTGCTAAAAAGCAAATGGATTATTTTTCTTTTAATGGGAGAAATAATATCATATCAGTATATTTTAGGAATAAGAAGTGAGCCAGTAGAAAGAGAAGTGAGGATGGAGAAATCGATTTAAAAAAAAAAAGAAAAAGGGGGCGCCTGGGTGGCTCAGTGGGTTAAGCCGCTGCCTTCAGCTCGGGTCATGATCTCAGGGTCCTGGGATCGAGCCCCGCATCGGGCTCTCTGCTCAGCAGGGAGCCTGTTTCCTCCTCTCTCTCTGCCTGCCTCTCTGCCTGCTTGTGATCTCTCTCTGTCAAATAAATAAATAAAATCTTAAAAAAAAAAAAAAGAAAAGGAAAGAAAAGAAAGGATATGGCCTCAGAGGGAAGAAATAAAGAGAGAGAGAGAGAGAGAGAGTCAATCCAATCTAACAGAAAGACAAAAAGAACATACAGTGTACATGTCAGTAGATGTGGCAGAAATGTCTAGAAGCTCTCTTAGGACACTCCTCTTTTCTTAGTCACATAAAAAACTAAGCTATTGGCTGAGACTCAACAGATCTTATTGGAGATGAGGAGCAAGTAAAAACATATGATAAGGGGTGCCTGGTTGGCTCAGTGGGTTAAAGCCTCTGCCTTCAGTTCAGGTCATGATCCCAGGGTCCTGGGATCGAGCTCCACATCAGGCTCTCCACTCAGCAGGGAGCCTGCTTCCCCCTCTCTCTCTGCCTGACTCTCTGCCTACTTGTGATCTCTGCCTATCAGATAAATAAGTAAAATCTTTAAATAAATATATGATGATTATTTTCTAGAAAACAAGGAAATGAAATTAATAAACAGAATTAGGGGTCCATGTATGAACAATGGTCATGATGGTCATAAGACTGAAAAATACCAGTAAGAATATTTTTCCCTGCAACATTTCAGCTGTAGGAATATATTTTACATTAAGTAAAAAACTGGATTTAGGGGCACCTGGGTTTAAACAGTGGGTTAAAGCCTCTGCCTTCGGCTCAGGTCGTGATCCCAGGGTCCTGGGATCGAGCCCCACATCGGGCTCTCTGCTCAGCAGGGAGCCTGTTTCCTCCTCTCTCTCTGCCTGCCTCTCTGCCTACGTGTGATCTCCATTTGTCAAATAAATAAATACATAAAATCTTTTAAAAAAATTGGATTTAAATAAGGCTTGTGTGTTAAAACAACAACAAAAACAACAACAAAACCTCTTAAATGTCAGAGGGCAAAGAAGTTAGAGTGTATCTAGAAAGTGATTATAAAATTGAAGCCGAATAAGACAGGAAGTGAGGATGTGAGGGTTGTTGAACAAAGGATAAAATGGATCGTAAGCACTGAAGGAGTTTAAGGATTTATAAAAACAGAGTAAGAGGGAGCAGATGAGAAAGACAAGGTGGGAATTGGCACTAGCCTGAGGTGCTTGAGGCAGATTAGAAGGGGGACATCAATTTGGGGGTTCAAGGCTCTTTTGTAAGAATAAGTGGTTGGCACGCACAGAAAATGGCATTGGAGGAGCGAAGGGTAAGGAATTAACATCAGGCGTGTTAAGTTGTTTTTTTGTTTTGTTTCGTTTTGTTTTTTTAAAGATTTTATTTATTTGTTTAACAGAGATCACAAGTACGCAGGGGCGGGGTGGGGGGAAGCAGGCTCCTCACCGAGCAGAGAGCCTGATGCGGGGCTTGATCCCGGGACCCCGAGATCATGACCCGAGCTGAAGGCAGAGGCTCAACCCACTGAGCTACCGGAGCGCCCCTGGTAAGCTGGGTTTTGTGCATAATAAAATCAAACAGAACTGAGATGGAAGTAGGGCTGGTGGCAGTGATAATGAACCACAGTAAAAATCGACAAGACCTGAGGGCTCTGAGCAGCAGCCAGCAGATGTCTGCCACATGAAGGACTCACCAGCATAGATGGATGCCCTGAGATTCAGAAATGGTGGCTTTTTAAGTAGGAGGGGGGCATGGCGTGGAAGAAGAGATAGGCACCTATATTGTAAATATAAATGTGTGATCATGGGTGTGAAAATGCACATGAGGATATTTTAAAATCATAAAGCAAATGGTGTTTAGCAGAATTCAAGAATGTTTGCTTCCCCTTTCTTTCCTTTTCTAATCTTTTTGCCTTAACTGCTTTCCTTTCTTAGGCCTCGTTGCACCTGTAGTGTGAAATTGTTTGGGACTAGTATATGCTCTCCCATTGCATACTTGAGAGCTCGACCTTGATCTCAGGCTACTTTCCGAATAGCCTCTGTTGTTTCTCTGTGAGCCTTTTACCCCCCAAGCAGAAGTTAAAGGCAAATTTGATAGGTCTCAATATGTATGTCTTTTGTGCAGCTTCATGGTGGGAAAGTCCATTGCTCTTAATAGTTTTACTTCCCAGGGTAGTTCTACTTTTTCTCCCTCAAATACATTGACCCCTAATCTTTTGAGCATAAAGAGCAAAAGATAATATACTGGCTATAAATATATTCAGTCAAACCAGGCTGCTTATTTTCAGACTGAACATGCTGTTCTTTTCCTACTACTTCCAGTTGGGGGTTGGGGGAATGTGATGTAGGTCACTGTTCATTCACAACTAAATTGGAAGGATTATAAATTTTTCAAAGTAAACTTTAGGGGGTTATTTTAAAGACCCAAACTAAAAAAAAAGAAAAAAAATACTGTAATGAATTTGAGATCATTTAAATATTGGGGTTTGTTTATTAAAAATAAACTAAGTGATATAATTAATCTCAGCATAGGTCCACTGAGAAATAAACTTAATTTGATTAAACATCACCTACCATAGTAAGTATGGTCTGGGTTACTAGAATGGAAGAAGATACAACTTATTAAATGCCAGTGACTAACCTTAACTATTTTACACAATTCAATATCTCATTTTCTATAACAAAACTGTCACTGAGCCATTTCAGACACTTTCAGCTTCACCTGTCCCAGGTTTAGAGCAATCGATTTTGTGTGTGCTTTTCCCAGTCTTCTCCACAGTGACTAATTCCCTACTGGCACGAACCAACAACTTCTTGTGTCAAACTTGCACTACACTAGTGTTGCTCTATTGCTGCTCAAGCATGAGACACCAAGAAACACACTCATCACGCACACATATTCTACCCCAAAGTGTAGGGACTTAAGACCCATGGAGAGAATCATAGATGGGAGCTGGTTATTTTCTCCACTAGACATTGTTGTCCTAAGAGGCAACATTTGTTATGGCTCTTAGAAGACAGGCTTGGAAATCTGCCAATCAGCTCTCTTCCTGCAGGAAACATAACTGATACATGGACCCACCTGCTTGTTCCACATCTACCACTCAGGCCCCATCTTCCACAGGATGCTTTCAGCCAAAGGCAGAGAACAACAGGGTTACCAAGACTGACTCATTCCTGTAAGATGCAGGACTCCTCAGTTAGGTGACATTGACTGCAGGTCAAATCTTCCTTTGAAATGCTTCACAATCAGAGACTTTCCCAGAGTCTTTCCTTTCCTTCACAGGAGATAGGCATGCATCCTGGTCTAATGACCCTGCCCCTTAATCTGGCTCCCTCTCCTTTTCTTCCATAGTCTTTTCCCTTGGTAATTCTCCTATACCTCTAATTCCATGTTGGTGTCTGCCTGACGGAGGACCTGAACTAACCTAAATGGTACTTAGAGAAGTTCAAGAACACAGACAGTAAGAAGGAAACAGGACTGGCTCACTCCCCAGCCAGCAGGCCAAGACAATACTACCCTGAATGGAAGTCAGGGCACAGAAAACCCCTAGCACAAGATGGAACTGAAGAGCTACAGACTTCTCTACCAATGGCCTAGTGAAATGTCTACATGAAGAAGAATATCTCAGGCACAATGATCTGGGTATTTGAAATAAATGGAGGGATGATGCCTGCGAAGACGGGGGTGGGGGGAGTTAGCTGGTTGATAAAAAGTTGTTTTGACAACTTTCAGAGAAATAATGAGAGAATAAAAGTGAAGAAGCTGCTAATGGCTAAGTGTGACAGCTAGATGGTCTCTGGTAACTTCAAAAGAAGTACTCCTCTTCTATAACGGAAAAGTTGACACAGCTAAAAAGAGACGGAAACTGGATATTTAGAAGTACAGAGCCCCAGAGTTGTCACAATGCTCAGCCACAGCAGATCAGTTATGCTAAGGTCTAGGTCTGTTTGGGAAAACCCACATACCCTGAAACGTAAGGAAGGGCCACCTGGAGGGATGTTTTTAAGGATGATGATTCTTCAGGTACCCATTAAATGTCCAAGCCTGGAGAGCTGGTCCATCCTTCCCTATTAAGAGATACTGGATGATCTACCATGTTCAAAGACACTGCAGAAGTCTTTTCCCCACAAGGCAAAGGTAGATCCACAGAAGTTGTTCTAACTTCCTCATCTCTATGCCAGCCTAATAATTGGTGTTAGGTCACAGTATATGCCACCGGTTGACATACTGGGCCAGATATGTTTGGAAATAGGCCATACACTGAAGGAATTACAAGAATTAGCTTGTAGGTATTGGTAAGAGCCAAAAGATTATCTCTGAAATTGAGTCTCAAGGACATGTGACCAAGCAGACTACTGAATGTAAAACAAAATATGTAAGAATTTTCTTAAGACATGAGATTAATCACTCTAACCAAGACTTCAGGAGAGGCTAACTCACTGGTAAGTTGGCACTTAGAAGCCTGGAAAAAGTTGGAGTTCAGAAGAGTGTTCAGTAGAGTAGAAATACCCGAGTTTGTTCTGACAGATGGGAGAGAAAGGGATCAAGTGGCTAGGCAAGTGGTCAGGGTTAAAAAATCTTTTATGTAAGGCCAGAATACCCACCAGAGGTAATGCTCCATAGGACAGCCTACTGATGAGAGGGGCATCTACCTACATCACGATGTTCAGTGGTGGCTGTCCTCTGCAGGGCATGGCTGATGGTAGGAGAGACAATAACAAAAGTACAGATTTGGGGCTCATTAGTATCTATAGGAATGATGAACCTCCAAAGAACTAGAGGCCAGATGACATGCTTAACCAGAAGAAACCAGGAAGTTTCAATTAGCATAATATCTAGCAAGATTGAAGGGCAGGTGAGGAACTTTGATCCATATGAAATTGAGTGATAGTTAAAAGAGCATCATGTCCCTAAGCCTAAAATAGGCACCCAACAAGGTTGATGTTTGACATGTGTGTAGCCCAAAAATAGGTGAGTAAGAGGCAAAAGATAGTTGTTTTGGTAAAAAGTTGTGTTCCCTTATTATATCCCAGACCTAAGCCAATTTCTTAGTCCCAACACCTTTGCCTAGAGAACACTTTCTACCACAGTTCCTAAAAAGGACCCCAAAACATTGTGGTAAATATATACTGTAATTATTATCCCAGTCTTTCCCAAACCATTTGTTCAGGTGATTGTATGTGGGCTTTAAGTTGGTATTAATATTTGGAGACCAAACATCACCCTGGCCCCCTTATCAGAAAAGGAATTTTTATGGACCTGGTAATAGAGTTGTGGCTAAAGTACAGCTCACAGTGGGCCCATTGGATGAGAATTAGAACCCACAGGTCATTTCCCATGTCCCTGAATGTATATTTGAATTTATATTCTCAGGAGTTGGGGAAAAAACACCACACACACACATACACACACACATACACACACACATTGGGTCCTTGCCCTATTGGTACTGTTATAGTGAACAAGGTCAAATGAAAACCCTTGAAACAACCTCCCATTCAAGCTGAAATAATAAACCAAAACCAGAGAAATGAATCCCAGAGAAATGGCCAAGATCAGTACCAACATTAAATGCCTATAGGGAGCCCTGATGGTGATTCCTAACCTACCTCCGTCTAACTCACAAGACGGCCCACACAGAGAATGAATGAATGCTGACTTAACAAGTAGTATTTCTGATGGCAGCTGCTGTGCCAAGGGTGGCACTATTGTTCAAGTTTATTAATAAATTCTTGGGGACATAACATGTAATCATTCATGGAGTGAATGCATTATTTTCCATTCCTATCAAAAAAGTGGATCCGAAACAGATCACATTTACATAAGATGACAAGAATACTCATTTACAGTTTTGTCTCAGGGGTATGTAATATCTCTTGTGATCTGTCACAATATAATCCAATGATGTTTGGACTGTCTGCATATCTCCCAGAGTATCACACTCTTCCCTTACACGGATGACTTCATGCTATTGGAGAGAATGAACTAACGGTTGCAAGCGCATTAGGAGAGCTTGTCAAGACAGCTGGGTTTCTAGGGATGGAAAATAAATGCTATGAAAATTCAGAAACTACCTCTTCAGTGAAATATTTAAGGAGGCAGTGATGGAGTGCTTGCCAGAAGTTCTGTTAGATGACATCTTTGCATGGTTTCCTTCCTGCTTCTCCTTGCCTTGCATGCAGAGGCACCAGCAGCCTTTGTTCCTGCCTAATTTTTCCAGAATGTTTGTATAGGAAATAGCCTCAGAATATGAAGAAAGTATTTCCCTCCAGAAAAAAAAAAAAGGGCGGTTTGTTTACTTCTCAGTATAATAAAAATAATGCTTCCACCTGGGACAGGGTTCAGTCCTATTATAAAATAGTTGGGTCCCTAAGCTCAGGTTTCTTCAGATGTCATCAGATGTCAGATATCACTACCTGCACAGCATCCACCTGGGTTTTGTTGGATTGCCCTATGATACTTGGCTACATTCTGTGCCATTAAAAATAAAATCCTTTATGTATGACCTGGGAGTCTTGTGTCTTCTGATAGGATCCTTGCAATTGTGGCAAACTAGCCTTTTAGCTTGCAAGTAGGATAAAATCTCAGGTCTTTTACAGATCCTTCACAGTTTTTGGTTAGGAGAATGGAATGATGTCAGAAACAAGGTTTTGAAGGGAAAAAAATAAGGACTTTGTAGATCAAAATATGAAATATGATATCATGGAATATGAAGATTCCTTGAGATCTGGTGGCAAGCACTTTCACCTCAGTGGTAGGTAAGGGAGGGGAATAAGTGTCCCCCACTGTTTGACAATCAACGAATGCCACTAACAGGTTTGTAGCTAGAAGCAGGACTGGAAAAAAGCGTGCCTGGGCACCCTTCTAGTGATCTGGCTGTGGTTCACTGCCTTCTGGTTGGGAAGAAGGCATTCTCATGGCAATGGAATGGAGAGTCCTGTAGCCCCAGCTCAAGGCAATGTGGTTGCAGCTGATGACATCAGTGGTTTCGGCAGTAAGGTACTGAGCCATCTTCATTTCTATCTCCCATGGCTTCTGGAAGTTTTCTCAAGAATGAAGCCCTTAATTGTCTACTCAAACTTGGTTGTCTCATGACACATGTAACTGAGGCTCTAACAACTGGACTTCAATAGCAAGATGATCTCATTGTGGTATTGACCTCTGTCATGCTGTCTGTGATTACTAAATCCAACCACTGGAACCAACCTTGGAAACCCCGAGGGCTATTTTTCAATTACCTAGTGACTCTCTACTTAAGTATCTGTATTCACTCTTCCACTTGACTCAAGGCATTAATCCAGGCACAGCAGGCTATGTTAGTGATTTCACAGACTTCTTATTGACCTGCAAAAAAACAGTGATGAACAATTCTATTATCCATCACAAACCTGACCAGTGAGTTGAAAGCCTTCCATAACCTTGGTCATTGAAAACTTTAATTAAAATCAAGAACAATATTCATGCCACTTTTTTTTTTTTTCTAATCGGATAACACCCCAATGTAGAGAAAACTCCCCATTAATTATGAGTTATTTATCCCTCCAGGAATTTTCAATTCATTGCCAAAAGATAGCCTCATTCTGGAAAGACCTCCACAATCCACTCCATAAATATATATGCTTCCCGAGAAAAGGGATTTATGTCTGTTTCTCCACTGATGTAGTCAAGCATCCAGAAAATCAGCTCATAAATATCAGTCTGTAATATATATCTGCTGAATAGATTAATTGTAAAAATTGTTTACTATAAGTATCAGAAGGGTATTTTCTTATTTGAGAATGACAATAGATAGGGCTGGCCCCAAATTTCATTCAGTTGTATGGGAAAAATTAGACCCACAGGCCTTAATTAGTGATTAATGAACAGTAGAGAAAAAGAATAAAGTCCTTTGCTGATTAGGCTCCATGGATCTGCCTTAGACCACAGACAGGTTATGATGGTCATCATAAACCACAAACACCTAGTCAGTTCTAGAATGTTTAATTGCTTAATGATAACTGGGAGGCAAATATATGCCATAGCTGATAAGGACTGCAAAACCTCACTGAAGGAAGCTGGTACTAAGGGCTCAGCTGAGGGAGAAATCACTCAAAAAGAAGTATAATGAAAGTTGAGTGGAATATAATAGAAATTAAAAAAAAAAGTTTCAGGGCGCCTGGGTGGCTCAGTGGGTTAAAGCCTCTGCCTTCGGCTCAGGTCATGATCTCAGGGTCCTGGGATTGAGTCCCGCATCGGGCTCTCTGCTCAGCTGGGAGCCTGCTTCCTCCTCTCTCTCTGCCTGCCTCTCTGCCTACTTGTGATCTGTCTGTCAAATGAATAAATAAAAATCTTTAAAAAAAAAAAAAGTTTCACAAGAGATATCATATAAATGGGATGTTTTCACTTCCATAATGATAATATTAAGTAAATGTTTCCATGTTAAACTGAAAAAAAAATATATATATAATGACCTAATTCAAACTGAAAAAGGAGTTAAATGCAATTTTCCCTGAGCTATTAGTTTATTACAGTGCCTGGCCTCACTGAATTCAGCCCACATCAGTGGTCAGGAATAGCATATAATGTAGTGTTTCCCCACTCTTCACAAATGGATAGCCCCATGGTAAATATTTTTTTTAAGTATGGTGGATGGTTTATTAGGTCGCTAGGACTGCCATCACAAAGTACCACAATCTGGGAGAGACAACGGAAATGTATTTTCTCACATCTGGAGTCTGGAAGTCTGAAATCAAGGAGTTGATAGGCAGAGTCGCCTCCCTCTGAGGGTTGATGAGGGGAGAACCAAAACCAGGCCTCACCCCTCAGCCTGTCCATGACCACCACTGTCTCCCTGTGTCTTTCCCTTCACTCCCTCTCTATGCATCCCTATTTCTTTGTCCAAATTTCCCCTTTCTGTAGGGACACCAGTCAGATTGAACTAGGGCCTACCCTACTGACCTCATCTAAATAGTTCCATTAACAATGACCCTCTTCCAAAATAAAGTCACATTCTGAGGCACTGGACATTACAGCCTCAACTGTTGATATTTTTGAGGAACACAGTTCAATCCCCAACAGATTGAATATTGTGAAATTCAAAATCAAAGTCTAAATGGATACATTACAAGGTAGGATTTGGAAACAGAAATACCTACTAAATCTGAAATTAATATAACCTGGTCTTGAACTAAGTTGGCGAGATTCTTTTTTAATTGAAGTGTTGTTGGCACACAATGTTTCATTAGTTTCAGGTGTACAACATAGAGATTGGATAAGTTTATACATTATACTCTGCTCACCACAAGTGTCGTTACCATCTGTCACCACACAACACTATTAGAGTACCACTGACTATATTCCTTCATAAAATATTTCCAGACTGATATCACGATAATTACCCTAGTGGTTAAGAATATGAGTTTTCAGTCAAACAGACAAGATTTTAAATCCTCGTCCTGCTAATCAAATCCTATTTGACTTCAGAGAATTAATTTTACTTTTGAAGCATGTTTTCCTTATCTATAAATACAGTGGTAGTAACAGAGGCTGCAAATAAGGTTACGGTAAAAATTAAGGGACTTGATATTTGTAAAGCCATTACCGTGTTCATTATTTTTGGTGCAGCATTGAAGTTATTGCTAATTACTGCTCTGTTCCCAAAACCTGAAAATGTGGGTCACAAAGCACTTTTACAACCACTCATAATATTTATAAACAATCATGTACATAGCCACCCGGATGATGACTTTCATATTTATATGTTGCATTAGCTTCCTAGGGAGGCTGTTACAAACCACAATATGGGTGGCTAAGACAAGATAAATGTATTTCTTATGATTTGGAAAGCCAGAAGTCAAAAATCAATGGGCCACCTTCCATTGATCATTGATTCCCCTCTAGAGGGGAATCAATCTTTCCTTACCTCTTCCAGTGTCCGGGGTTTCTTGGCCTTCCTTGGTTTCTGGCACAATAACTCTGTCTTTGTCTTCACATGTTGCTCTCTCTGTGTCTCTCTGTATGTTTTCTTCCTTTCTTGTAAAGATACCAGTTTGGAATCAGGAGTCATCCTAATCCAATATGACTTCAACTAATTACATCACCAAAGAGTATTTCCAAATGAGGTTACATTTTGAGGTTCTAGATGGACATGAATTTTGAGGGAACACTCTATAACGTATTACATTCTGATACTCAGTCTCCCCGAATTCATAACAAAATATATTCACTCTATTCCCAAATCCCCAAAGTCTTAGCCCATGCCAGCATTAGCTCTAAATCCAAGATCTTATTTATGTGTTGTCAACTCAAAAAGTCCCCAATTTTATCACCTAAATCATCTAAATCAGCTACAGATTAGACTCAGTTCAGAAGCAAAATTCCATTCTGTCACTTACGAATAGAAAATAAGTGACCTGTCTCTCAACTATGATGGTAGAACAGGTATGAAGTAGACACATCTGTTGCAAAAGGGAGAAAATAGAGTAAGTAAAGGGTTTACTGGTCCAAAACAAATCCAAAACCCAGGAGGACAAGTTCCACGAGGTTTCAAGGCCTGAAAATAATCCCTTTTACTTGATGTTCTGCCCTCTGGGCTGTTAGGGGCAACCCCACCACTGGTCTGTGGATGCAGCCAATGCAACCCTTCTGACCCAGGGACAGCCCCCCAACCCCAGTCTCAGAGGGGAATGAATGAAGTCATTCATCCTTCTTCTTGAAGGACAACATGTTTGCAGCTGAATATCTCTCTCTTGGCTCATTTCTTGACTGTAGAATATTGGCAAAAAATATTTTAAAATGTGTGCTCTGTCCTCTAGATACACAAACATCTGGTGTCTTTACTTTATGTTAACAACTAGTGAGGTTCACTATCTCAATCTTTTAATTAATCACTCATTTCAAAATGGTGCCCTGATTCTGTCATGCTTTATTGGCTAGTATACTTGACATAGCAAACTCTCTTTACAGTCCCATCTGATTAAAAAATGAGGAAATAACTAATTTCTCTAAGAATAGGTTTACACATTCCTGGCTCTGATTGCATATGGGTAGGTCTCTTGTTGTTGTTTTTGTTGTTATTGTTTGTTTTCAGTTAGCTGCTACACAATGCCAACTAATTCATTTGAACAGACTGTCTCCATCTGTATAATTGCAAATGGTCCTACCAAAATATCAGAGGCATAGCTCAGGCATCCCTAGAAATACAAAATTTCAGATATCCAGTTGAAGAAACTGGGAAAGAAAATTCCAAATAAATTACTCAGGTCATTAACAATTTATAGGATTCTCACACCACATTTTTACCCTAAAAATACACTATACTCAGGGCACCTGGGTAGCTCAGTCCTTAAGCATCCACCTTCTGCTTACGTCATGATCCTGGGGTCCTGAGATTGAGCCCTGATTCAGACTCCCTGCTTAGCTGGGAGCCAGCTTGCCCCCTCTCTGTGCCTCCGCTTGTGCTCTTTCTCTCTCTCAAATAAATAAATCAAAAATCTTAAACACACACACACACACACACACACACACACACACACACACACTATACTTGTTTTACCCTTTGAGCAATATGTTAAGTACCTTCATTGTGAAATGCCTTCTCCACTACAAAATATATTGTTTTTATTCATGATGAAATGACTCAGAAAAAATGATATTAAAACATATAAAATTAGGGAAGGCAAGCCAACATCTTACAAATAATGGGAATGACAGAAACTAGTATAAAGCAAGGAAGTAAGCTGTTCTTATTTTGATCAGTATTGTTAACATAAGGGGGTCTTGTTAGTACTATTAGTCAAATCAGTTATATTCTGTACACAACAGAAAAAAACTCATGTGTCATGAATAAAATAAACCCATTTTTATCATATGTGTTTGGGATGCTTATAAAATTAAAAGATTATCGTAGAGTAGCATACATTCTCTTTTTTTCATCTGAAACACCAGGGAAAAGGGATAAATGCAAGAATACTTTATGGCTGGTATTTACCTTAGATTACCTCCAAGGAAAGAAAAATAAAATATGCTACTCTCTGCCTATCCCATGTGGGGTGTGAGATAGTTAGATACATAATTTTGTCCATTGGAATAGTTTGATGGCAAGAAAAACAAAGAAGATATGGCTGGGGAGGAAAGGAAGTGGTTCCACTGCATATACAAATTGTATCATCATGTCCATGTTTCTACTTAAGGGGGGACTTTTTTTCCAAACTAAGATGTTAATTTGGGAATACATTTTCCTAGAAACAAGAAAGAAAGCAGAGGGACAACAGAGCTATTAACACAGTACAGCCACGAACGTAAGGGCTATACAGAAAAAATAAATAAGCAAAAAATGATCAGATTATGGGAAAATGCTGTAGGGTGTTAGAGAAACAGAAATAAGAACAGGGAATATTCCTGTGTGAAGATAAATGGAGCAATAGGGAATTTCACTAGGAACATGTGGATTTTAAAACAAATTGGTTAACATCATTTTCAATATGGCTTATGTGTAAATTCATAAATGGGGAGGAAAATATAGAAAAAGACATACAAGAGAGAAATGTCTGAGTGAACTGTTATCACACAAAACAATGTGAGTCACACAGGAAAAGCGAAATCTAGATCGTATTACAAGAAAAATGATTTTTAATATATTCAGGGCAATTTTCCCTAGTTCCTTAGTGAGACTAACTAGGAAAGAGCTGAAGTCCTCTGCCCTTGTTCCTTGGGTAATTTATGATGTATTGTTTTATGTAAGTGGGTTTTGGTATAAGGGTTTCATTCCCTCATACGCATTTGTGATGTGGACAAGTTATTTTACGGTGTTTATAAAGAAATATGTTCAAGGAAACTTCCACATACCTCATTTAGGTCATGTTAGATGACTTTCTGGACTGAATAAATCCCATATAATTAAATGAACTCAAGATACTCATGATCAGAGCTGCTAAAACCAGGGAAGCTATACTTTTTAGAGAATACTGCCTCAACCATGCTGACTTCTGCTGGGAGCATTACAGGGAAGGGGTGTCAGCAGTGGCTGGGGAAGGAGAGGTTATATTTATAATAGTACACACCAGATACTTAGATCACCTTCACAAATGTTGTGTTAAAACCACAACACCTGTAAAGGAGAAAAAGAAACCAATAGTTTGTTAAATGTCATTTCAACCATCGTATCATGAATGCAATCATCAAGATACTCTTACGGGATAAATGTTGTCAGAGCCCATTTTAATGATGAGGAAACTGACAGAGAGTGTTTAGGGAACTTGGTCAATGTCATGAATGTAAGTGGAAGAGGTGGATTTAAATCAGTTAATCTGGCTCTAGTGCCTGTACTCTCCATCGCGCCTTATGACAGCATCTACAGCGGAATAGTTACCAACAATAGAATGTTTCTGAAAAAGCAAAACATAATTTCTACACTACCTTTGAAAATAAAAATTTTGAATGAAGCATACTCCACATATATGTGTGTGTGTGTATACATATATATAAATATATAAAAAATATATATATACTCTACATATCTCTATCTGTAATCTATCTATTCAAAATACATATACACATAATATTTTTCTTGTACCAATTCAGAATTAGGTGCTGTTGACAATAGGTTATGGATAACCAAACTCAAAGTTGAATATGTTATATACAGCCACAGCGTTGGGAAATCCTGACTACAGAACCCTACTATAAGGATTGGGCTTTCTGGGTCCATCCCTGGAAAGAAATGCTATTAAAAATAAAGTTCAGCACACCTGGGTCGTTTAGTTGGTTAAACGGCTGCTTTCAGCTCAGGTCATGATCCCAGGGTCCCGGGATCGAGTCCCACATTGGGCTCCCTGCCCAGCAGGGAGCCTGTTTCTCCCTCTCCATCTGCCTGTCACTCTGCAGACTTGTGCTCTCTCTCTCTGTCAAATAAGTTCAGGGGTGCCTGGGTGGCTCAGTCAGTTAAATGTCTTCCTTCAGCTCTTGTCATGATCCCAGGTTTCTGGGATCCAGCCCACATTGAGGAACAGTGGGGGGGGGTGTCTCTGCTCAGCAAGGAGGCTGGTTCTCCTCTCCCTCCCCCTCTGTCTGACACGCTAACAGTCTGCCTACTTATGCTCTCTCTCCCTCTCTCAAATAAATAAATAAAATCTTTAAAAAATTAGATTCAAATCTAAGGAGACACAATCACTAAACCTACTAAGAAAATGTTATTCATTCTTTCTACTGGTGTTATTGTAAGAAACTTACATCTACTAGATATATTTAGAAGTCTTTCATAGAATTGTAAAGACAAGTACCTGGGGTTATTAGGTAGTAATATCAAAATTTTAAAATACCATTCATTATCTTATCCTTTGTCAAATATCACCCGTTTTAACTTATTTTTTTTAATTATTAATTTATTTGACTGAGGAAGAGAGCACAAGCAGGGCAGAAGTGGTGGACAGAACGAGAGGGAGGGTAACAGGCTCCCCACTGAGCAGGAACCCTTATGTGGGGTCTTGATCCCAGGACCAGAGCCGAAGGCAGATGCTTAACTGCCTGAGCCACCCAGGCACCCCATAGATTCCCCCTTTTAATAGGAAAAAAAAAAGTTTTGGTAAGTGTTAGGAATTCATAAATGGAACAGGGAGGATTCTGTTTCCTAATGAAAGAGAAGGGAAGGATGCGAGTGGACTGAGTGAGTGTGCTCTGTGAGAAGGAGCTCGATGGAAACCAGCACTCGACAAGGCAGAAACCCTTGGTATACTGTGATAATCTGATAAAGATTTCGTATTTTTAGAAAAATAGTTTATGGAGGTGAAAATCGCAGAACATGAAATTAGCCATTAATTTTAAGGTAAATAGTGCAGTGGCATTTAGTACACCTTCAGTTGTGCAACCACAAACTCCACCTATTTTCAAAGAATTTCTATCACTACAAAAGTAAAATCCCTTCCACATTAAGCAATTCCTCTCCACTCCTTCCTCCTTACAACACCTGGAAGCCGGCAATCAGCATTCTGTCCTCATCGTGATGATTTTGCATTTTGACTCTGCAGATGTGTTATAATATTTAAGCATTTCCTGAGAGGATTTTATCAGACCATACAAAATATTTTAACACATCTATAAGACTGTCAGAATTGCCTGCTTTGTAGACCAATAAATAGATGCTTGAGTTAAAATACACTAGTGATTTTTTTTAAAAGATGGAACAGACTATAAATGGCCTATTTAATAAATTTGGGGTTTGACTAACCGTTTTCATTGCATTTACAATTTTATGAAATGTTCTTCCAATCGTGGAGTTATCATCTATAATTTTAAATTAAATCTGATGTTTATATTAGATACTATTAACTTGTGACTATCTTTATGTACTTGGAAAGAAAACAGCTAAACGATCTGTACTCCTTCCTACTCTTGAGGGAGCTAAAAATATCTAGTATAAATGGTGAGTCCTTTTTATCTAATGAGTCTTGGTATCTAATGAGTATCAGGCAATTGCCATCATACTCCTTCATCAAAGGATTCTAGCCTTAACTGGTGAACCCAAATACTAAAACCAAAATAGTTTCTTTTCATCTGATAATCATCTACCATGTTTCATAATCATGATGGGAAAGCCTTGTCTTTACTCAGTAGATGAGTGTCCTTAGGCCTACTGGAAATAAATTAAGTTCAACTCTACGAGGCATATATTATTTATTTTATTTCTTTTACTTTATGTGTATGAGTGTGTATGCAAGAGTGATTAGTTTTCTCTCACAATAATTTATAAAACTCCCTTTGTGTGTAAGCTGAGCATATCATCCTTCAAATTTTATTTATAGGTTTGTTTTTCCTTGATATTTCTGTCTTTAACCATCATTTTTTATAAAACATTTTTATGTGTCACTTGTCACAATAATCCAGCAATGAATCACAAATATTGCCCTGTCCAATATTTTTGATAAATAATCTAATACATAAATGAAGTCACATAAAAGGGAAAGATATGCTGACCAGAAACCTCATCGCTTCATAAGATAATCTTATAATAATTTAATTAGCAGCCACAATGGACAAAACAAAGTTTAATTCTCAGAAAGTTATTTTTCCCGAGATACATCTGCGTAGTTTATATGTATTGAACAGGTAGTTTGAATGTATGTTGTTTTGGTCAAAACTTTATGTTTCTGTTTTATTACTTTTGGGGACTTATAGCCTAACTCAGAATTGAAGACTGACTTCATTAATCCTTTGTTTTACTCGATAAATACTCTCACTATAAACTATTGTTGTTCTCTAGGCACAAAATTAATTACAGAAAACATTACAATAGGGGATATTTAATTAACTAACCAATTAACTAACCAACATTAAAAACATTGAAAACTGTTGAATAGGAAAGGATGAATGATTAGCATCCCAGTATCAAAAATGTGTCTCTTAGACCTTGGACAAGTGATACTAGGCATATACGATTGTTCAGGGTCAAGTCCTACTGGGAAATACCAATGAATCCTTGAGTTTTTTAGGCAGATTTTTAGGCTTATTAGAGAAAATTAATTTGTAATACATTTTAATATGGACACTTTATTTAGTGGACAGAAAAACTCAGCACTGAAAGAAAATTAGATACAGCAAGATGAGTGCCATTGGAAAGGTATAATTGAAGCAGGCATGGGTTAGTAAAGGGTCATGCTTTGAGGATAACAAGAACCCACATATGTTAGATTACCTGTTCACTGGAAACCTCTCAAGAAGTAAGACCCTTAAATGTAAGTTGGAATCAAGTTACTGATAAGATCAAGGTCTTCTTTCTTCCAAGCTACGAAATTAAATAAGCCTTAAACTTGATAATTGTACTGTGATATGAATGTGCTGAAATGAGGAAGTATGGTAATTAACCATCAAGGAAAATGGAAGGTGACAGTCATTATGGAAACTAGAAAAGAGAGCTAAGAGTGACATTATACATCCATGCCTCCAGCACACCTGTTAAAGGAAATAAGAGGAAATAAGACATTTTATATGGGTGGATAGAAGCATTCTAGTTGCTAAGGATACTGGCTAATCTATAAAGAAGAAAGGAGTTCACTAGAAGGAATTAATGGAATATTATTTAGACTTGTGAATATATTTATCTCCTTCATTCTTCTATTTACTAAATTTCCTTATAACCTCAGTGAAGTAGAAAAAAATTGGGAGAATATTCTCAATTTATTGGAGCACTCAATTGTGTACCTACAAAAGTTATTAATGACTTTATCTCCTGCTAGCAGTGCTATAAAATGTACTGCCTATGCATTTATATTATGCATAAAAATTGTAAGAAGGAATGTCATCTGCCAAAATATGAACATTGCACATAACATTAGACAGTCATATATAACATAAAATATTTTAATTTCTACATCTATGCATTCTTTTTTAAAAGTTGCCCAAACTCAAACTGATAACAGAGGAGTATTAGCAGTAAAGATTAAGCCCAAATGGAACACTGAAATATGGCTAAGAGTAAAATGTATCTGGAATGTAAACTCTCCTTCAAAGGCAGAAGTTCAGACTAGAAAAATATAGGAGAGGGGATGTTTAAACTGATAGAGAGGAATTTGCTTATACCGAGTTGAGGTAGGTCTAGTATCGACAAGAGTGAATCCAGTTTTGTGGGACTTCATTTTCTGTAGCCCTCTTCAAGGACATAATTAAAGAATTGAAAGGATAAAATTCAGATACAAAAGTAAATATTTAGAGTGAGAAAAAGAAATGGTAACAAATTATGAATTTTAAAAGTTAGCAAATATCTAAATACCAAAATCTAAAATAACGATCTGATGTTTTTATTATGCAACTATTTAATATATATCTATACTATAAGTTCCCTATATTTTTGGCTGCATGATTCTTATTTCTTCAAGGGAAAATACTTTGCAATATGATGTCCTATAATGAAAATAAAGATACATTATTTTTGCTTTTACTTTAATTATTTGATTACTCAGAAATTTATTGTGGCTTCCCAACTAGTTATTAATAATGTTGTGCTAAAAGGTACTCAATACCTTGACATGCTTTAAACTTTCCACTCATAAATAGATATGTTTGCTGGTTGGAAGATTGCTATACTCTGTGCCCTACAAACAGGAATTCTGATCAATCTATTTTTTGATGGCTGTCAATTTTTTAAAAAAGAAAAGAAAAGAAAGAGAGAGACAGAGAAAAACTAACAGGAAAGACTTTTTTTTTTTAGTGGAGCTCGGGAGAATATAATAATATGCTTACAATTCTATATAAGTAGTGACTGGAAGAATTTTCCACAGACTTGTTCCTGGTCAAGTACATTTAAAGTCACATTTTTTCTCTACTACCCAACTGATTTCAAAGAGTTTACATTAACACCAGTTTTGTGGTTTAGTATATGAAGTCAGGTGAGTTGGTACTATGCACTCGGAAATATTCCTAGGATGGAGTGGTTAATCATATGAAAACAATTGTGAGGGGCGCCTGCGCCAGGGTGGCTCAGTGGGTTAAACCTCGGCCTTTGGTTCAGGTCATGATCTCAGGGTCCTGGGATCAAGGCCTGCATCGGGCTCTCTGCTCCGCACGGAGCCTGCTTCCTCCTCTCTCTGCCTGCCTCTCTGCCTACTTGTGATCTCTGTCAAATAAATTAAAAAAAAAAATCTGAAAAAAAATAAAAGGAAAAGATTGTGAGTTACATAATTATATCCAACAAAGCTCAAACTAAATTAAAAAATAGTGTCCTAAACGCAACTTTTTCTTAATAGAATCCCCAAAAGGGGCATGACCACTCTGACATTAATCAAACTGAGGGAAAATGCAGTAGAGGAGAAGCCATGTGAAAGACCTGTGGTTACAAAGCTATTGTAGATGCTGTGTGTTACATCGACAGAAATGTGTTGGGGCGCCTGGGTGGCTCAGTGGGTTAAGCCTCTGCCTTTGGCTCGGGTCATGATCTCTGGGTCCTGGGATCAAGCCCTGCATCAGGGCTCTCTGCTCAGCAGGGAGCCTGCCCCACCCCCATCTCTCTGCCTGTCTCTCTGCCTATTTGTGATCTCTGTCAAACAAATAAAATCTTAAAAAAATAGAAAAAAGAAATGTGTTGCATTTTTAAGAAATTATGACTTTATGAGTACTTAACAAGGCCCATCCCAAGGCCATAGGGTCACAGTTAACAGCTACATGGACCATATCCACATAGTTCCATGAGAAATTCTAGTCTCCTCTGCTTAACTCAGGCTTGTCATAAAATATCTATGGACATCACAATAATTCCAGCTAAGTCCATTCTTTCCTTTCTCTCTAATTTCATCTCTCCCTCTCTCCCACCCTCTCTCTTTTATCTTCCACCAGATAAAAGTAGAAATGGGGTGACTAACAAAAACAATTTTAATGAAGAATAACCTCTATCTTTTTATTGTGTTTCCTAATCTACACTAATTTGTTACATGAAAAAAGGAAATGATTTATAGATTATTGGATTATCCAATCAAAAGCAGACATATACAGTATCTGCACATTCTTCGATTTCTTTAAATAAAACTAAACTCCTGGAAATGTATAATGTGAATGAATTTTCTAAAACCCAATAATAATTGGTGAAAAATGTTGGGTGATATATGTTAGAAACCTCATACTGAGAGCGTTACAGTATCAGATTTTGGAAATGATCCCACAGTAAAATTTGAAAACTTTTACCCAACGCCAGTATAAGAACAACTTTGAGTGAAGGTATTTCTGCAAATACATATAATTATGTTAAAATGCCTGCTTAAGGTCTTTCTATGAACCATTGCTCAAAAAAGATAAACTTGGATGACTCATTTCTTATTATTTTAAGAACCAGAGAATGAGAATGCATCTCTCTCTAAAATTTTCAGAAGAAAAAAACAAAAAACAGTTAAATCAGTACTTTTCAAAGACCCAGCCTGCCAAGGCCATGATTAGTACAGTAATAGGTGTACTTTCTATCCTACAAAATAATAAAATAAGGACTACTCTCTGACTAGTGCAGTAATTCATCTCCAACCTCTTGTTTCAGGTGTACTGAGGAGACTCAGTTCTACTTAAAATTTAAGGTATATGTTCAGTATGTACATGTGCATAACCACTGATACCCATAATATTTGCCATACCTGTTGTATAAGCATGAGCTACAGTAAGCAGAGCCAAGGGGCGCCTGGGTGGCTCAGTGGGTTAAAGCCTTCGGCCCAGGTCACGATTCCAGAACCTGGGATGGAGCCCAGAATCAGGCTCTCTGCTCAGCAGGGAGCTTGTTTCCTCCTCTCTCTGTCTCTGCCTGCTCCTCTGCCTACTTGTGATCTCTATCTGTCAAATAAATAAATAAAATCTTAAAAAAAAAATAAGCAGAGTCAATGTGTACACATCTATATTGATTAAAAGAGCCTTATACAGAAATGGTTTCATTGATTCATTTCCAAGTCAAACAATAACACACACACGATATGCTTTTTTTCACCTGAAAAGTATATAAAATGCAACATAAACCACTGTAACAGTCATCATTGCTTGATTTTTATCTCTTTATTCAGTAAAAGTCTGATAACATAAACAACTTTCCCAAAGCCACATATTAAGTAAAGAGCAGAGCTGAGATCCAAAATCAGACTTAAGTTTCTTAACTTATATTCCACAGCATAATGATCAACTTTCAATTTTTTTTTTCCCCAGAATCAGTATACACCAATCCATGAACCATCCTTCACCTGTCTTTTGTTTGAGTCTCGATATATCCTTCCCTCCAGAAGGACAAACATCCCAGGAACAGTGATTGGCGTCAGGCTTACATTGTGACTTATTCTGGCCAATTAAATGTAGGCAAAGTCACATGTCCCAATTCCTAGCAGAAGTTTTAAGCATCAGCGTTAGATTCTCTGGATACCGGGGTGCCTGGGGGGCTCAGTCGGTTAAGTGTCTGCCTTCTGCTTAGGTCCTAATCTCGAGGTCCCAGGATCTGAGCCCCACATCGGGCTCCCAGATCAGTGGGGAGTTTGCATCCCTCTCTCCCCCTGCTTATGTGCTCTCTCTCTCTCCCTCCGTGTCAAATAAATAAATAAAATCTTAAAAAAAAAAAAACATCCTCTGCGTATCTCTCTCTTTGCCAGGTGACTGTATTCCAAAAAGGACTCCTCTTCAGCCTGTATTCTAACGTGACGCTGGCATAGAGCAGAGCCACAGCTGGCCGGCCATGGACAGGTACCAATGAAGCTCTATTATTTTTTTTAAAGATTTTATTTATTTATTTATTTGACAGACAGAGATCACAAGCAGGCAGAGAGGCAGGAGAGAAGGGGAGAGGGGCAAGCAGGCTCACCGCCGAGTAGAGAGCCCAATGCAGGGCTTGATCCCAGGACCCTGGGATCATGACTTGAGCCGAAGGCAGAGGCTTTAACCCACTGAGCCACGCAGGTGCCCCTGAACCTCTATTATTTTAAGCCGATTTTTCGGCATCCTCTCTTACTATACCATAATGTGGCATCAACTTATGATATGGAATTTATAAATGTTTAAGAAAGATAATTATCTCTCTAGGAATAACTTTGGAGAGAAGAATGACTAAAGTTGATGAGGTATTTCTTTAGTATTATGGAATTTGAAGTTCACACTTCTCTTTGATTTAACTGTGCAACTATCTTAGAAACTGTCTACACATGTGTGCACGTTCACCATAATAAATCCTGCATGCTTTTCAAAGAATGAAACTGAAATAATCACTGTTTCATAGCCTAAGATGCCCTTGCCATATGGTAAGTGCAAATGTTTCCAAAGCAGCAAACGCTCTGTCAGAGAGTCTCACTGATGTTTTGATCAGATTGCTCTGTTATCTGAATACGTCTGCCAAAAGAAAACACCTGCACAGTGAAGAGTATACAGGAGCTGCCAGGCGGCAACAGTGGAAGGAAAGTCAAGTGTATGCTGACAAGTTACCTGTCATCCTCAGATCTAGCGAGTAGCTTATGATAGATGCCTTTGTGTACAGGATGTCTCACAATAACTTCTCTACATGAGTAAGAGCCTTATGTCCTTGGGAATCCAACAGAAAATTGGACTGCAGATAAAGAACAATGAACATCCAGGGTTTTTGCAACAAAGTCTCTTGTGAGGAGATACTAAAACGTAACTGGCAAAAAAAGAGCAATGAATGTTCTTTCTTTCACAGTTTCTCTGTTGCCTTCCAAGATTCTTCAAACAGATTATAGGATTTTTATGTAATTTATTCAAAAGAGTATCATTTTATGTTTTTCTAAATGCAACAGAAATAGGCACTAGAATTTGGAGGAAAGCATTTCACAAGATATGCTGGGTCAGTATTAGTAAGCTTTCTCCAGTGATCAAGGTTTTTCTGGACAGAACTATAGGAAAAATTATACTCAGACAAATCATGAGTAAAATGATTGTCATTATGAAGTCGGCTTACTTATGTTCTTACTCTAGTTCTTCCTCATCAAGAATGACAGTAGAAGTAATCCCCCCTGGGGATTTGAAGTACCTCCCTACACACACACAGTTAATTTTATTAATAAAATTGCTACATGTAGTTAATTTTTCACTTAAATTACTGTTCCCTGTCTCTACCCAGCAGGAGCAGAAGAATAAGGTTTACTTCTATTTTTTCATGAAAAATGTAAGTTCCTTTATTATTTAATATATAAATACAATAAGAAATTCAAATTCTACCATAACATCAGCTATGAACTTGTTCAAAGTCAGAAAGCTTGTTGATTGAAAAACAGCAAAGTAGCAGATTTATACACTATCTTTGTGTCTTCTTCTCAGAATTAAACTTAAAAAAAACCCCACTTTTTAAGTGATACCCTTGATTTTAAGTGTATGTAGAACCTACATATTATAAAAATAATTCCACAAATATTCTTATAGTTTTTCTATACTCTATAAAATAGCAAGAGGAAGATATTCTCTCTGATTTTCTAATTCAATTATATCATAAAAACTCATTGTGTACTTCAAAAATAAATTAACTCAAGATGTTACTCAACACCCCATCTGCTATATTGCCTTAAATGCATTCCATGGAACCTGGATAAGTTTAAGTCATTTTCCATCAAAAGCCAAGGGCTGTTTTTTAATGTTCGACTTTGTTTCAGAAACGACCTCATAAACTCTTTGATGATATTTTTTTCTTTCTTTCTCTCTTACTCCTCCTGTATGAAGGAAAAATATACCTCAAAATGTTCTTACCTGCTGTCTTTTATGTAAATGTCTTTTGACTGCAGTTTGGAACTTTTAAAGAAAATGAAACTCACACCACATTTTCACAATGCAGGAAGATACTTTCAGAAAAAAAAATAGGAAAAATGCCCCAAATCGATTTCCTCTATTATTGTCTTGGGCTTTTTATTAGTAGTAGGTATTCATCACTGTATATGAAAGGCATATTGTTCAAAAAAAGTTTTAAATGTATTGTTCAAAATGCTCTCCTCTAAATAAAGATCATGTGCTTATTCAAAAAGTTATGGGAACTTCCCCATCTGAGATGATTAGTTAACTGTAGTCAGTCCTATATCTAGCAGAATTTGGAATGCTCTATTATTGTATATAAAATAGTATAAATCTATCCCCCTGGATGACTCAGATTAAATCATGATCTGAATGTCCTTTTCACTGTAAACTAGAACACATCTTCCCTGTGCTAGTGGAAGCACAGTGCACGGCATATAGTACGGGCATGATATAGATTAAAACGAAAAGGTGAGAAGGAAGGAAAGGTCGCAAGAAGAAAAGCTAATGTATAAGAAAAATCAATTGAATATTTATATACTATCAACAGTTGGAAAATAAATCTCAAAAATTCAATTTATAAAAATAGTAAAACATAAAATATTTAGAAGTATATGTGACAAGAAACAATGCAAAATATTGTCCCTTTAAGCTCATTAACTGTGATATATTAAAGAAGACCTAAGTAAATGGAAAGATGTAATCTAAACTGTTGAACTGAAATATTCAATTTTGTTAAGATATCAATTATTTTTTAATCAAGATTTTATTTATTTATTTGTTGGAGAGAGAGAGAATGATCACAAGTCTGCAGAACAGCGGGCAGAGGAAGCAGCAGGCTCCCCACTGAACAAGGAACCTGATGTGGGATTCAGTCCCAGGATCCTAAGATCATGACCTGAGCCAAAGGCAGATGCTTAGTCAACAGAGCCACCCAGGTGCCCCTAAGATGTCAGTTCTTAATAAATTGCTTACACAGAAGTAAACTCCAAATCAAATTCCTGGAGTCTTCCTTCTTCCTTTTTTTTTTTTTTTTTTTTTCCTGAAATTGACTAAGTGGTTGAAATACATTTAAAAATTGAGAATAAATTTTGAGGACTTACAGTAATTGTTTTCAATACTAATTATGGAGCTGTAGGAATCAAGCCAGCGTCACTGGTGAAAGAATGGACATACAGATCAATGGAAGAAAACAGAATTCAGAAATAGACCCTCAACTCTATGGTACCTTGAATTTTGGCAGCAGGACCAAGAAAGTATGCTGATGAAAGAAACTGCATTTCAGTGTAAAGTACTGGAAAAACTTCACATACTTATTGAAGAAAATCAACAAGCTAAAAATTAGCTTAAAAACCTTATTGGTCATATACTAAGATCCTTACCTCACACCATACCTGAGAATTAACTCAAACTGGACTATAGACTTAAATATAAGTTTTAAATATATAAAACTAATGGAAGGGGAAGAAATAGGAGAAAATCTTAGCCAACTTAGTATGGAAGATGTCTTGGCTTAGGTCCATATCAAGCTGTGGTTATCTCAGCCAGAAATAGACTGTGTTTTTAAGTTGTTTAAAGGTGACCCAGATATTCAGAACTTGTCATGTAATCTACAGTCCATATAACTTATAGTCCCTATGGTCTCCTTATATCCAGCTGCCCAGGGAAAATCACATTCAAATCTGTCAAAAATATTCATATCATTCAAATAGAAAAATGAAAATTTAAATGCCAAGGCATAAAAAGCTTATCATCACTGGCCATTTACTTTTGATTTTCATCTCTGATAATTCCTCCTTTCCCCTAATAAAACCTTTCAAGAAGGAAATATCAGGAGCTCCTGAACACTTTCTCTCCTAATCAAGTCTTTCTTTGATACTCCTTCTCCATTTCATCCCCAATATGCTGAGTACTTCCTCAAAGTAAGTCAGGTGTATTCATCTGAAGTGTCTTCCTTAAAGTCCTTACAGATATGTGTGTTCTTTCCTATAGGCTCAGATTTTCTTGTATGAATGTGTGTCATTTAGTGATTGTCACCATTTATTTTCTTTCTTTCTTTCTTTCTTTCTTTCTTTCTTTCTTCCTTCCTTCCTTCCTTCTTTTTAGGTTCACTACAAAGTTCCACACACTCTCTCTCTTTTGATAGAGAGAGATAGAGAGAGCACAAGTGGTGTTGGCTGGGTAAGGGGGAGTGGTGGTGTGGAGAAGGGACAGAGGGAGGCAGAGAATCTTAAGATCCATGCTCAGCACGGAGCCTGTTGCAGGACTTGATCTCATCACCCTGAGATCATGACCTGAGTAAAAACCGAAAATCAGTCACTTAACCAACTTGGCCACCCAGGCACCCCTCCACGTTCTTCTGATGGTGAAGGACTAAAACTTCTCATCCCCGAATACCATCACCTATCATATTGAATTAAGAAATACCTATAGAAAAAATTACTAGTACATTATATTGATCGCATCAGCTATTTCATGTATATTTTAAAAATTTAAATGAAAAATTCGGAAAATAAACAGAATATGTGAACATTTAAACCACTGGTAACTGCACAAGTTAATAGAAAGTTCTGAATGCCATTCTCTCAATCTCTTTAGTAGCTGCTAAAGGAGTCCTTAGCACTTTTTTAAAGCGAAAAAGAAAAAAGTGAAAAAAATCTACTAGTTTCTCTCCTATTTGTAGGAATTAGAAAATTCTGGAAATGAAAGATTTCTTTCTAGGAAAAAAAATACTCCTTGCAGCACTGAGAAGAAAGATTCTATTTCCTTTATTTTTCCTTTTTTTTTCTTTTTTTAATTTTTTTTCTATTTCCCTTAAATAATAGTAATGATGATGATGATGATGAAATTTGCTTGGATCTATCAATATTCCATACCAGTTGACTAGCAGAAAAACCTAGGGAAAAAATAGTAATGAAAAAAAAAGTGCATAGAAAGGATAAACAGTGAAAGTAGAAACATGGGTGGAAAAAGAGAAGAGCAGAACTTAAAAAGCAAGAGACAGGCATACAGATGAGCAACTGACTCCCGAACCAGAATTGTTCCAGTGTGACTGTGGATACCATTGGGAATCTACAATTTGTTTACTGCCTCTTATTCTCTAACAATCTCTAGGACAATCTCTCTTGTCTACAACCATAATACCATCTTGCTCAGTGTCTCCTTATTTACTTGTTTGTTTGTTTATTTGTTTACTTATTTAGAAGAGAGTGAGCAAGAGACAAAGCATGAGCAGGGGTTGGGGGGAGCACAGGGAGAGGGAGAGGCAGACTCCCCACTGAGCAGGAAGCCCAAAGCAGGGTTAGATCCCCAGAGTCCAAGGTCAGAACCTGAGCCAAAAGCAATTAACCAGCTGAGCCACCCAGAAGCCCCTTGATCAGTGTCTCCTGTTCAACTCTTCCCACTACAACCTATTCTCCATACAGCAGCCAGAGCAATCCTTTAATGCTTGTTAGAATATTTTTTATTCAGATATAATTGTCAGGGGTCCCTGGGTGGCTCAGACATTAATTGTCTGCCTTCTACTCAAGTTATGATCCCAGGGTTTTGGGATCAAGCCTCATATAGGGCTCCCTGCTCAGCAGGCAGGGAGCCTGCTTCTTCCTCTCCCACTACCCCTGCTTGTGTTCCCTCTCTGGCTGTCTCTCTTTCTCTGTCTCAGTGTGTCAAATAAATAAAATCTTAAAAAAAAAAAAAAGATATAATTGTCATGTAACATTGTGTAAGTTTAAAATTTGATGTGATACATTTATATATTGCAAATATTACCACTGTTGCTTTAGCAAATGTCACAGACTTCTATTTTTGTGACGAGAACATTTAAGATCTAGTCACTTGGCAACTTTGAAGTTAATAATACAGTATTGTTGACTTGAATCATTACGCTGTAGATTAGATTGCCCAGATCTATTTACCTATCACTTGCCAGTTTGTACCCTTAACTGACATCTCCCCAATTACCCCACCCACCAGAACCTGGTAATCATCATTCTACTCTCCATTTCTAAGAGTTCAGCTTTTTAAGATTCCATGAGTGATACCCTATAGTATTTGTCTTTGTCTGACTTTTTCTATCTCAAGACATCCAATGGCTTCTCTCCACATTTATTAAAAAAAGAAATGCCCTGCAAGTCTCAAGTGATGAGACCTCAAATGAAGGTCTGGTCCCTCTCAAAGGCCACCAGCAACTTTCCTTCCTCTCCTTTTTCTGCTATAGGCATAAAGCTCTTTGTGCCACGCAGGGTTTTGCCTCAGGACCTCAGTGTTTGGGATCCCCTCTGCCTAAACTGCTTTTTTTCACACAGAAGTTCATACAGTTCTCTTCTGTAAGTCCCTGACTTTCTGGGGTTAAAATCCTTCCCCACCAGCTTGTCATTCTATATCTTTTATTCGGCTTCTCTTTATTTTATATCATTATTATTACCTGAAATTACAATAAATGTTTACTAGTTTATTATTATCATTTATGTATCAATCCCTTATGCTATGATCTTCATGAGGTCAGCAACTTTATATGCTTTGTTAAGCATATAAATGCATTAATGCATTTCTGCATTCCCAGTGTCAAAAAGTATTGGGACATAGGAGGGAGCCAAAAAAAAAAATAGTTGAAGAATGAATAAATAAAAGCATTTTATGAAGTAGATATTATAATAATAATTTTGGAATTGAATAGACTAAAATTCACAAAATTTAGCAATTTTTCCAAGATTATATAATCAACGTTTGATCTCAAATATGTATAATTTCCATGATGAAGTATGATCTTAACCACTATTCTTCTTGGCCTTATCTTTGAACATTGAGCTATATTCACTCATGGCATAAAGAGAGAAATTGTAGTGTTCTAAGATTGACACATAGTTCAGCATAAATTCTAAGCAGAAACATTTTAAGTGGAATTAAAAAAGAAAAAGAAGGACTTGCTGTAGAAACAGGCTGGGTTTGTGGTCAGACAAGACACACACGCTTTGCTTCTTTTCATCTGTGATCTGTGACAAGTAATTTTTTTTACTTTTGAATTCCCCAGTTTCGAAAAATAAATTCAAACCTATTTTACATGTGTTTGAGCAGAGTCAAGGTACTGTTTATAAAATACACCTTTCCTAGCACACACTCAGTGACGAAAATGTCCACTTGATTTAATTTATACAAAATGAAATTAAAATACAAATCAGAGCCATTGTTTGCTCCTGTATTTAAAAATAAATTCTAGCATATTTGAGGTGTGGCGTCTGAGTCCTGGTACCATATCTTTTTCATCTTCGTACCTCGAAATCTAACACAGTGTGTGGTAAACTCAGTAAGTGTTTAGGAAGAAATATGTGACTTGATTTTACTAATCAAGCTTAGTAATGAGAAATGATAGCTCTAAGGAACAAGTGTTTATCATGAGGGGCCTAGTCTTTGATGTAATACCCCAAATGTTTTGTGCCCACAGATCATATAAGTGAAGCTCCAGATCAGTGTTGGGAAAAGTAAGAGTAAAGTAAGGGGACAGATTTTCATGATTTCTTACCTCTGAGGACCATACGCTATTTTATAACAGGTTCCCCAGAAAATGGACCCTGAGATTATGGATCAGCTGTAATACTAAATAAATGAAGAAAAATCTAAATACAGTAGAAAAAAGGGAAAAGGACACATGATAGACAGGGACAATTTTTTGGCCCTTTCATCTGTTTTGCCGTGAGGATATCTGAGGATATTGCACCACAGGCTGTTTGGAGAAACCAAGTCTTACACAGATAAGGAAGAAAGAAGAGATTGTTCGTTGGTTTTTCCCCCCCATCTCCATGCCCATCATTCAGTGTCTCATGAAGGAGTTAATGGGCTACTTTTCTGGGATTGCACTGCCTGGCCCATCTGGCAGGAACCAGGAAGCCAAACCCCATGATCTGCAGCATTTCCTTTCAACTGAGTCAGAAAGTGAAATAAGGAATTAGGCTCCTCATGAGGGTTATGAAAATAGGCAAAATGAAAAAAATCTGAGGAACCCTGTGAAAGGTGTCCAGTGTATTTGCCAAGTGAAGACTCTAGCAGAGACAGAACAGCTCCACATTCCAATATTTAAAAGCCAATTTGTGGGGGCGCCTGGGTGGCTCAGTGGGTTAAGCAGCTGCCTTTGGCTCAGGTCATGATGCCACGGTTCTGGGATCAAGCCCCTCATCAGGCTCTCTGCTCAGCGGAGAGTCTGCTTCTCCCTCTCCCTCTGCCTGCTGGTCTGCCTATTTACTTGTGCTCTCTCTAACTCTCTGTCAAATAAATAAATAAAATCTTTAAAAAAATAAAAGCCAATTTGCCTGAAATATATAATTTAATGGAAACATTGTTTTCATAAAACTGGAGAGTGAACAATCATTTCCACGCCTCTAGTCAGCATATTCCTTCATTTCTCAACCTCCAACCTTCAAAAGAAAAAACGACAACATGTATCTGAATGAATGAGTCCCCAGCATATAATTTTGTCTTCTCATATGTAAATTCTCTCAGTACAGCCATGGCATTGGAAGTGTTGACTGTTTGAGGTGTATTTCTATTTTACCTGTCTCTATGCATTATTTCATACAAGTACTTCTCTATTTGTAGGTACTAGAAACAATTTATAACTGTTTTTTTTCTCTCTTTCAAGATGTAAATTCATGCTTTCAATATTGTTTAGCAGGAATTTAATTAGTTTATTATTTATTAAGGAATTTCCTTTTTTAAAAACTATGATGCCATTTAATCATGGTTGAAATTCTTTATTAAAGAAACAAATAGAGTGAAGTTCATTATGAAAAAGGAAGATTGAAGCATTTTATATAGAATTAAGTTGTAGTCACAGATGTATTAGTGTTCTCGGAGGAACAGAACCAAGAGGATACACGTACATTTTCCATATGGAGATTTGTTATGTGAATATGGAGGCTAAGAAATTCTATGATCTGATTTCTGCGAGCTGGAGACCCAGAAAAGGATTTGGTGCAAGTCCGTTCGAGTTAGGCGTAAGAACTAGGAGAGCTGATGTTGTAAATCCCAACCAAGGGCAGGAGAAGGTGAAGGGAGATACTCCAGCATACAGTGGGGCAGGAAAAAGGGGGGGATTCCTCCTTCATCTGTCTTTTGCTCTGTTCAGGTTCTTGATTGATTGGATGATACCCACCCACACCCTTACATGGGGAAAGGCCATAGGCTTCCCTGAGTACACTGATTCAAATGCAATCTCACCCAAAAAACTCCACCACAGACACATCCAGAATTAATGTTTAACCTGGGCAAGCTGACACACAAAGTTAACAACTGCACATATTAAAGGAATGTAGCACTTATTTTATCACCACAAACACACACACTATCATTGATATATACTATCCGCAAGTGTACAGACTATTTTGATGATAATTTATTACCAAATACTGGAATTACTCAGATTTTAATTGTGAATGAGCCAAATCCTTTATGTTAAAAATGAGTTTTGAGGGGCGCCTGGGTGGCTCAGTGGGTTGAGCCGCTGCCTTCGGCTCGGGTCATGGTCCCGGGGTCCTGGGATTGAGCCCCGCATTGGGCTCTCTGCTCAGCAGGGAGCCTGCTTCCTCCTCTCTCTCTGCCTGCCTCTCTGCCTGCTTGTGATCTCTCTCTGTCAAATAAATAAATAAAATATTTTTTAAAAAATGAGTTTTGAGATCTCTTCTTAAGACAGGTTAGAAGAGCTAGAAATACAATACTTTTTTTTTTCTTTTTCTTCTTTTTTCTAGCAGGAGTGTTAGATGCTCTTGCGTATATCAAGTGAACTACAGGAAATAATTTACCATTGTATACCTCAGTTCCCAGCTGATAAAAAAGAATATATTGCTTGCTACCAACTTAAATTCCATATATAACTGGAAGGTCTGTCCGTAAAATAAACCCAGGCCAAACGTCCATGTATAATAATGCCTCTGAAATGTCCACGGGCCCTAATTCTTTGAATCCAAATCATAGATAAAATGCACAGATGACTTTGATTTTCTTTAACTGTAGTTAATGAGTCATAATTTGCATTTTTCACCTAGTGAGTTAAAAAGAAAGTTTGGCTTTCTGCTCTCATTACATTTAAGTAGTTAAATTGAAATGCAGGTTGGTGTCTTGCAAACAAGCGCAGATCAAGGCTCCATTGGACAAGACCAAATGCAAAATTGATTATTATCTTTCCAAGACAAAATAAATCAGAACCCTATGATGTTGGGTTTTGTTTTATCAGGATGTGTCTTCTAAGATCTCTGATTAAATGGGGAATTAGGGACTCTTCTGCTGTACTGGTCATGCAAGAGTGAACGAACATGTGATGAGAGTGAAAACAAAAGAACGTATATTTCATATCTAGTTTCCTTAGGTTATTGAATTAAAACGCTCTGCAATACACACTTTACTATTTTATGAATAAATCTATTCCAGCTTCTGATTTTTTTTAAAAAATATGTCACAATCAAGTGTAATTATGCATTAAAAATGTTCAGGAATATAGTGTATTTTATGTAAGGGTGTCATTAGAGACATGATTCAAAGTAATTTGTCAAAGGTATAAAATTTAAACTTATACTCCTGGGTAACTTTTGTAAATGCAAATGAATAGAATTCTTCCTAAAGGCATATTCAATATCTTATCTCTAGTCTCTCCATATAGACTAAATGCCTTGGTCTAAATTAATTTTATTGAATGCAATTTGAACATGTGTCTTTCTAGCTCAGCAATGTTCAATCTTCCTTTCCTATATTTTTCATTAAATTTCAGACATTAGTAGTTTGTAGCAAGGCTATGCATGTATTATCATAGAGTTCTTTACTTCACAGTTTTGAGTCTTTGCTTTTCATCTACAATTTATAAATTTGATGCTATTGAGACAAAGTTTACTTCCTTAATAATCGACTTTATGTACTTTCCTTTTAGTGTTTCCATCCTTACACCTAAAGCATAGAAATATCTGTCTTGGTAAAGTGACCCTCAGGTAAACTATAAAAGATAAAAAAGCAGAATGACTCTAATATAATTATAAAAATGAACACCTATCAAAAGTTTTATTCAATTCATTTATTAATGAGAGAACAAGATGTTAAGACAAATACAAAGAGCCTTTAAAAACCTCTTTTTTTCCCATTAAGGAAGATGTTCTGTATGAAAAGATAGACAGTATTTATTATCATTCTGACTAAAAAGGCCAAAGCACAGATTAGGGAAAATTATCTGTGCAAATTCATATGTTAAATATTTGATATGCGGAATAATTTTTCAAACCATTTTTTGTTTATATGTGCCTTATTTTTTTTTTCCATTTTCTTCTCCTGACATATGTATTGACTCTCAGGGGAGAGAGTAATCTAATTCAAAGATACTATTACCCGATCTAGTAGTGATTATTGCCTATGATATGTCAGGCACTTTACTATATAATCAAGAAGGAACAATAAGCAAGAAAACAAAACAAAACAAACTTAGCTTGCTTTTACACCACGATATCAAAATAAATAGCAAGCCATTCAATTGAAACCCCTTTTAATATCTAGCTAGTTTGCTAGCTATAAATGCAGGACAGTGAGATCAGCACTTAGTGAAATTTTTAAAATTAAATTCTAGGAGTGACTGGGTGGCTCAGTCATTAAGCCTCTGCCTTTGGCTCGGGTCATCTTCCCAGGGTCCTGGGATCAAGCCCCCCATGAAGTTCCCTGCTCAGTGGAAATCCTGCTTCTCAGTCTCCCACTCCCCCTGCTTGTGTTCTCTCTCTGTCAAGTAAATAGATAAAATCTTTTAAAAAATTTTAAAAAATTTAAATTCTATTCTTTCCCACTAAACAAATCAAGGTCAAAATATCTCAACCAAAGAAATTGTTTTCATGGTGATAACTTTTAAAATGCCTTTGGGCATTCAGAGCTCTTAACAAATATATGTTTATTTGAAACTAGCAAAAAAAAAAAAAAAAAAAAGTCATGGGATGGGTTATATAAGCAAACCAAGACTGAAATCAATGTGCTAACTGTCATATTGCAAATACTTGAAAGATAACTCACAATATTTCAATGGTAAATGTGTTTTTCTTTCTTTCTTGATTCAGTGAAAAAGTTTGTTAGCTTGTTTTTCACAGTTTATTCTACCTTTTTAACCAGACTCTTTTTAACCATTCCTCTTCAGATACAAATAGAAATGTTTCAGAAGCCCAAGGTGTAAGATTCTGTGCTCTGTATGTTTGACAACTTTCACACCCACATACACACACAAACGAAAGAGAAGTCAAATTTTAAGATCAAACTAAACTAGTGTGGATACACTGATTGGAAAGGATTTCCTCTTGTGGCAGAATCTGTACACTCTCTATCAAAATCCATACGTAGGCTTTGAATTTAGAGCCAATTTTCTGACATTCACACAAAAATGTATCTAATGCATCATATCTCTTGACTGACTTCCAGTTTCGTCATTAATGTAATATAATCCATAATCTAAAGAATATGGATAAATTGGTGTTCATGATACAAGAATTTCATCTGGAATTTTGAGTTCCTGGTGAAATATATAGGATCAGACCCGTGGATTAAAAAAACAAAACAAAACAAAACAAAACAAAAAACCTATTACATGTCCTTGAACTTCAGAACCATGAGAAATATTGTTTTTATTGCAGCATTATCAAAGCAAGGCTATCAACATAGATTTAAACTAACACATATTTTTGGAGCTTACAATCACTCACTTCTGGTGGGTGATATAGATAAAGTAGGCCAAGAGATATAGTAGAATGTGATAATAAAATGGCATAAAGGGAAAGCTATGGGCCATTCTGTTTGAACACTCTAAATAAACAGCAAAAAAATCTTATTTTTTAAGAAAATTAATTTTGAACTTTTAAGCTTATTGAGCTCTTTTCTACCAAAACTTAATATGAGTTAGATAATGTATCCATGGAAACCTTAAATTTTGTTTCACATACTCACTTTTTGTTTGTATTCTGATTTCATTGAAACTTTTGTAGACTCGTATGAAAGTTTCATATAGTTTCATTCTGTATTCCAATCTCTGAAGGATAAGATAATAAAAACATAAGTAGAGCATGCAAAATCTTTTGGAGAAAGTAACTTGAACATTAGTTACAGTTTGAAATACTGGGTCCATGTTTCCCAAGGAATTCCTACTTATAAACTTCAACCAAAGAAAATATACTACTCATTTAAATGTAACAATTATATTTGCAAAGAAGGTAGAAAAAGTACATAGAAGCCAGATTTTACTATTGAAAATTGTATTATGTGAAAAATATTCTCATCTATTTTAATTAATATACATTTTCTTCTTTAAAATTGTTAGACATGTTTATAAGGGTATTGTTGAGTTGTTAAGTAACATTAGGGAATTTTTAGAAAAGGGGAGCGTCTTATTTTGTCACAGCATTTTCAAAGTAGAATGGATAACTGCAACAATGAAATTACTACAACTACTTAAAATATGGTATATAAAATACAAAAATAGCCTCTAACTCTCAATAGATTTTATGCTCAATTAATTCTTGAAATTTACTAATAAAATTGTTCTTTGTGAAACTGCTACAAATATGGGAAAATAAACTAATTAGATTGTGTTTACTAGACCAGTAAGACTTGAGGAAATAATAGTTGTGATCCTAAATTGAAGATATGTGTTATAGGTGGACTATTAATTACATTCTGGCTAGAGGGAAAAAAAAAATCCACACTTTTCACCATGGAAGTACATATCCTCTGGCTGGACAGAGGTTCTAATTTTTTTCTCTAATTGTATTGCATAAAAAGTGATATGAAAAATTCAATGGCCATGAGTTATCACCATTTGTTTGCATCTTGGCTGAGAAACAATTTTAACTGGTTTATCATTCTGAGGAACGGTGTGAGCTTTCCTAATATTCATAAAAGAGAGCCAACTCTCTTGGAAATCCCCCAAACCTCTTAATTATCTGGCCCAATTTATAAAAATAGCATGCTGGGATAGTATCAAAGACATTGAAGACATTCAACTTTAGAAAGAATCTTGAGGGGATCATAGATACATTAATGAGTCATGTAACTTTATTAAATGTACATAGAAAATAAATTGTGTGAAAAATAAATATATGGTATACACATTTGAGATTCCCTAGAAAAAGTAAAATTATTATTTCCTCAAATTCAACTCTTTATGAATGTTATGTGTAAAAAAATATCCAAAATGTTGATAGGAAGAAAGAAATTATCTTAATTTTCTAGACAACATCCATTCTCTTCATCTTCCTTATAAAGAAAAGTCTAATGTACTTGTGTTGGCTACAGCTTTATCTATTATTATCCATAGCTTTCCCTTTATGCCATTTTATTATCACATCTTCAGGTTCCCTTAGAGTTGAGGAGATAATGAAATGGGATTCAAGTCTTCAAAACAGGTTGAAAGTGTAAATCTAGGACATCTGCCCACCTCCACATTGTCTGAATTTCTGACACAATACACAGAGGTGGAACTGTGATCATGAGCTCAAAAGGACAGAGGTCCAAACCAAGGTTATTAGAACAGGAAGCTGGAAAAAAAAAAAAGTGTATGTGATTCTACTGAGTATTATTCAGCATTTGCAGTGCAATGCATATAAATAAATGCATCTAAGTTCACTCAGGTCCACCCCACCCTCAATAACTGAAGAATCCCTTCCCCCAACAGCTGGAAGTAATGGCACTGACACTCCTCATCTGGGTCCTGCTTGTGGATTTTCCCTCAACTAAAGTGAGCTACACTGTCCAAGGCTAGCACCCCAGGGTAGCTGGGATCCAATAAACTGACGATGTGGAGATAAAATATCAAGCCCTGCCCCATGCCCCAGGTTGAATGAAAAAACGTCTAAATGCTGTCCTAGCTCTACTGCTCCCACAGAAAACACTGAAACCTTGCAGACAATGGCATCATGGTATAATTTTTCTCCTTCTGCCCAATCCTGTTCCCTTCATGCCAGCTCCAGTGTCAGTCATGAAAGCATTCTGAAATAACGTGCCTGCATGCAAGTCTAGAAGTCTCAAAGTCTGAACTACCTAGGACTGAGGGTATGATTGTGATGCTGGAAGGAAAGCAAGCATTTAATAAGCATCTGTTACGTTTTCACCTTTTTAGCTTAAACAAAATAAATACTCATAATGCAATTTCTTTCAGTCACTGCTATGCATAAGCATTTTGATTGTTTTAACGTTCTTAAATGAATTATATTTAGTTGCAATTATTTAAAGGTTACAAATCATAAGATGTAATGTCATGTTTTGAAAATGAATTATATAATGCAAAGAATAATAAATGCAAAATTGTTTTGAAATATTTATTTGATACATTAAAAATAAGAGTAATTTTATTTAAAAATTTTATATAAAATCTACTATTTTATATCAGAAGTATTTTAGTGTAATAAAGTTTTTTCTTTTTAAAGATTTTATTTATTTATTTGACAGAGAGAGATCGCAAGTAGACAGAGAGGCAGGCAGAGAGAGAGAGAGAGAGAAAAGCAGACTCCCTGCTGAGCAGAGAGCCCGATGCGGGACTCAATCCCAGGACCCTGAGATCATGACCTGAGCCAAAGGCAGCGGCTTAACCCACTGAGCCACCCAGGCACCCATAGTGTAATAAAGTTTTGTTCAAACTTTTGTATATTGTCTAACAGTTCTCACAAATTCTACAAATCCCTGAAATCCATCATTTAGAGTGTTCCTGGTTTTCTCTTAAATGTAAAAAATTAAAATAATCTCTAAAATATTTTAAAATGCATTTTACAGAGCAAGCCACCTATAAATAATGAATGACATGTGCCAAAAAAGTAAGGGAATAGGAGGTAAGTGTAGATAGAAAAGAAAACCTACCTCAGCTTTGACATAAAATGTTTATGGTTTAGCCAAAATTAAAGAAGGTTATGAAGTAGATCAGAAGCATGCACAGTGTTTCTAACTCCTTCAAAGTAAGCAAAACTCCTTTTATTTTATTTTTTTTTAAGATTTTATTTATTTATTTGAGAGACAGAGATCACAAGTAGGCAGAGAAAGAGGGAAGCAGGCTCCCCGCAGAGCAGAGAGCCTGATGTGGGGCTCGATCCCAGAACCCTGGGATCATGACCTGAGCCGAAGGCAGAGGCTTAACCCACTGAGCCACCCAGGCGCCCCATAAAACTCCTTTTACTATAAAGTTATCTTGCATTTTATAGACAAACGTCTATACTGGATATTGTTCCAAAGATCCCCTGGTAAATTATTTTCTATTAACTTTATATGATTATAGAATTTAAATAGACTTTATGAGTTTTTTGTGTGACACAGAAAAACTCATCTTCAATAATATGTTTTTCCATTAAAGTTATCAGAATGAGTTCATCACTTGATACGTAATTCTTTTAAAAAAAAAAAAAACTTTGATAAGTAGACCCTCCTTCCTCTCACTCTAATAAAAGCATGAAGTTGTCTGCAAAGGATACCATGACTCCCAGTTTTAATGCAATAAATATCTAAATTGAAGTAGAGTTAGGAAGAACTATTTCTTTTATCGGATTTCCAGAAAAATGATTAACATTAGTGGTCCCTTTGTTTTCCTGTGCACCTCAAAAAGATTACTGAGCATTTACTGACTGTGAAAATAAATGGATGATAAAGCAGACAATCAGAGTTTCTAAAAAGCTGATGAATAGAAAAAGCACATTGTTAGGAAGAAAAACAACCTCTCTTCTTTTACCAAAAGGTTGTAAAGAATGGCACTGAAGCAAATACAGGCCTTATTGCAATAAACAATAAAGCAATAATGGTCAAGTAAATATTTGCATTGTAATTTATCATACCAATGGCTATTTATTAAATTACACCAAGGGACAATTTATCTCACAGTCAATTTTAATTAAAACATCTGTTCACACTCTGAGGTAGGCTATGAATGATTACTTGCTCACATGGCTCTTGTTTCTGTGTATTTTTATTCCAAATAAAATCAAAGATATTCATTAGATATGATGGCATCTGAATTTGTTGGAATTAATGGATCTGTATTACCAAATAATCAGAAGAAAGGCTAAATATCAACCATAATGCATAAAGAATAATAATTTTGGAATCCAGGAAGTCTCCTCCTTAGAGATAATCAGGGCAGCCTGCTCACCTTATGAACATCTCCCACTGCAGGACAAAAACCCTATGTATCCTTGTTTATTTCTCATAAGGGAGCATGGAGGTTTTATTCCAGCAGGATATGAATCAAGGCAAATAAAATTAAAATACCCTGACATGTAGTTTGGGAGACATAAATACATGGCTAAATGCAGGTACAATGGTCTTTTTATATCAAGTACTCTTAATTATTTCAATTTTTTTATACAGTTAAATTAGAATGTTTTGCAACTGGGTCATGTTAGGCTGAAGATTCTTTTTTTTTTTTTTTTAAGATTTATTTATTCATTTGACAGAGATCACAAGTAGGCAGAGAGGCAGGCAGAGAGAGGGAGAAGCAGGCTCCCTGCCAAGCAGAGAGGCCTATGTGGGGCTCAATCCCAGAACCCTGGGATCATGACCCGAGCTGAAGGCAGAAGCTTAACCCACTGAGCCTCAAGCGCCCCTGAAGATTTTTTTTTTTTAAAGATTTTATTCATTTATTCTACAGAGAGAGAGATTACAAGTAGACAGAGAGGCAGGTAGAGAGAGAAGGAGGAGGAAGCAGGCTCCCTGCTGAGCAGAGAGCCGGATGTGGGACTCGATCCCAGGACCCCGAGATCATGACCTGAGCCGAAGGCAGCGGCTTAACCCACTGAGCCACCCAGGCGCCCCGCCCCTGAAGATTCTTAACCAATTCTGAAAATAATGTAGTTGAAGTTATATTGACAACAAGTAATAATAATAATAACACTAATAATAATAATAATAAATACATACTTCATCTTTGGAAATAAACTAAGAATAATCAAGGAATTTATTGATTTATGATTTAAATATGCTTCTACAGGTTAAATTTCATATACGTTCCAATGTATCAGCAAATCAGGCTTGTTGAAATACACTTATTTTTGAGTAAATAGAAATCATAAAATAAGGTTTATTCTATGAACTAAAATTTGTGAATAAAATTATACAGGAAATGAGAAATAAAGAGATAAAGTTTCTTTTAACAAAGGCCTACATGTAAATCATATAACACAATGTGAAATCTTTGCCTACAATAATGCCCAATAATGTCTCAATCTCTTCAGGCATTTTTTAATCTAAGTTTCTTTCCTTCTTTGAACATCCCTATTTAATATTTGTTCCTTTGATTAGACATTATTTAAAATTAGTGTGATCAGATAAGTAGAAAACAAAAAATCAACTACCAGATGTAATTATTTTATTTCTACACTGTTTGAATAGCTTAAACAATCACTTAGACCTGACAAAACCGGTTGAATCTTGTCATCAAAATGTTAATGTAATTAAATTATTTTACTATACGTGATAATACTGGTTCAAATTTGCACAGCTATAATTTTAGCAATAACGCATAATAATTTCAACATGTTTTGATTTAGCAGCTTTTCCCCAGTTGCTGTTTGTGGTTTAACTTTTCCACAAAGTTAAATTCTGTTAATCATTTATAATTAGGGTTTTGACAGACCCTTGAAAAAATTGCAGCGATCTTCAGTAAGGGCCCATTGAGTTTGTGAATTTGGCTGTGCAAAGTTGACCTGACCAAATGCTTCCAAAATTAGAAGTGCATTAGGTGTTTCAAAACTTGAATTAGTTAGTACTAGTATAAAAACAATAATTGGCACATATTTCTCATTTGCTATTTACACTTTTCAAGTGGGGGCCAGATTATAAGATCTTGCCCCTCTATATGGTAACAGGAGAATTTGCCATCAGTTTATGATCTAATTAGCTCATTTATGTATGTATTACATGGTAACAGTTTGCCTAACAGCAGAGAGGTGAAAACAGTTGGCAAAGTAACTTCCAATTCCGTTTTTTTCTCTGCTTCAGACAACACAAAGCTGAGTAGTAAGGAGAAAGCACAAACTGATCCCTCAAGAGGAAAGAACCCCCATCTTAGACGTCCTATGAAATCCACAGTGTCGCTCTGTATTAATAACTTCCATTTTATTCTCTACTGGTTCAACAGAACCTGACTTTATTTTTCTTTATTCTGTGTTTCTGAATGGTTTCACTACCCTGATATTATTTAAATTATCAGATGATATTCCAACTTAAAAGTCTTTATGGATATAACACTTTTTACAAAAATAAGGAGATTTCAAATGGGGCAATGTTTAAACATATAGTTTAAATATTAACCTTTGACAGTGATAAGGGGGCCGTCCCCAGGTTGAGTGAGACCTATCTGAGGAAGATTTAAGAACATGTTAATGAGTTGGATTGTCATTGCTAAACTCAAGCAACTTTTACAGCCTGGAACAGATGGAAATGTTATTTAAGTATATGGCTGTAGCCCAGATATAAAATTAGTCCTAGGACTCAGCTTTGTTTTTATTGAGTGATTTTTAAGTTATGTGAGCACAAAGGGCTTCACGGCAGTAAGTTTTAATTTTTTTACTTGAAGTATCAGACTATATTGCATTTTTTACAAAATGAGATATTTCAATTCAATTAAATGAAAGTGAAAAGTCTTAACACTAGAAGGAACTCTAAGTTCCATGGCTAGGTATAATATAACATAAAGGGATGTGCAATTGTTTTGTTGTGTTGTTTTCCTTTCATTTGATGCTTCATAACTGTACATTTGGATGGTTTATCTGTGTTGGAGGGATCTTGTTTCCCCAAATACTCTTTCTTATGTAAGTTAGAATCCTCGGCTGTGAATTCAGCCATGACTATGACACATTTCACTTTTCAAATAAGCACTTAAATGAACTTTGAAGAGTTCCCTGGTGACTACCTGGTTCTGAAGATCTACATGCTAAACCCCAATTTAAAAAAAAAAAAAAATATGGACCTTGAAGAAAAATATGAAGTCTATGATTCTCTGGGGTTGCTTGCAGGATTTAAACAACCAAAATTAAGTCTTTTTAAAAATTTTTAAAACTTTCTTCACCTAGGAAAAAGAATTAAAGGGCATTTAAGGCAGGGTTTTCAACATTGGGCAATATTGAGAGATTTAATTTTTCCTGCTTCTATTTCAGAAGCAAAATTAATGTGTCAGGTGCTCCTTCTTGGACCACATATTGTGCAATTATGTTTGGTATTTAACAAATGCTTCTCTGTACCACCTCTTACATAAAACACAAGCTCTGACAAAGTTTCCGGCTCATTTTATTGACCTTTTTCATTAATATAGACATACTTTTGTATTCTGAGAAAAGAATCTATATGGTTTTCAGTTATCTAGGTAAGCTATACTGAAATATGGGGTTGCTAATATTACAGTTATTCTTGCAAAAACTGATGGCAGTTTTCAGTGGTAAAGAAAGAATATAATTCTAGACATGCTGTCATGCATACATGCATGTGTGTGTATTTGCATGTGTGTGTGTTCTATTAATTTATTTCTGTGCAGATTTCCAGCATCAGGATAGTATACACACTACAACATAGAGAGGAAATGAAACTGCAGAACTTTTACAAGTCTAATGTATGTTGAACCCAGTTTTATAGCACAATATAACATTATGTTCTCTGGTGCCCATTAAGGTATTTTAACACACAAATTGCTTCGATCCATGCCTTCAGAAAGTAACTAATAGCTGTGTTCTGAAGCATTTAGACCTTAATACATCAAATATTTTGAAGAAAATGCTATTTTTCTTTTTTAAGAAGTTGAATCCCACACTTCAAAGAGATAACTTCAAATTTTGGCTCAATACATGAATCTAACATAAAGATTTTCTGCAAGCAAGTTTATTCATCTCAGCAAAATTCACATAGGGCAATAATGAACATCTGAGAAAGTGCAGCACATCATTTAACACAATTCAGTGTTGCAGTCTAGCTTGAAATGGAAGATGAAAAATCTTTTATTTTTATAGCAGAATCCCAGTTAAGGTTTAATGTCAATAAAATATAGATATACACTGTGATTTATATATCCTTACTTAAAGTGTTATGGCTTACTTAAAGTGTTATTTAAAATATTTCAAAAAAATAAATTTTAAAAATAAAAATAACCATTCAAACACATGCCACTACATATATAGGGCTTTAGTTTGAGTGAAGACTTTGAAATAATGGATATCAGAGTTTAAGACAGTCACTTAAAATAAGATAGTTCAAGAGTAGGTAAGCCAGTAATGCTAGAAACTGCACCAAATCTGCTTCTTATCTTAAATCTTTAATGCATACATGAAAGAGGAATCTAATATTACTGTTTCCCCATTTCTGTTTCTTGAAAATCATCATAGAGATTCTACTCATAATATGTTGTCTGCGATTGCAAAAACTATGGGCGCTAGCTACAGATCTGGAGAGGAAAAAAAAAACCATATTATTGTCAGCATCTGATGTCAACTGGCACTTTTACAATTTTTATTGTCTTTTCTTCTGTTTTCCCCCATTTCTATGGCCTTGCCTTTGTGAGAAATTAATTAAACTTCTGCAATATGTTTAGTACTAACTGTATGCTTTAGTTTTCTAAAAAGCAGAAAAATCTTACCAATTTCATCTTAAAAATCTTATTTTAAAATAATTATATTGATCGGGGTGCCTGGGTGGCTCAGTGGGTTAAAGCCTCTGCCTTCAGCTCAGGTCATGATCCCAGGGTCCTGGGATCGAGCCCCGCATCGGGCTCTCTGCTCAGCAGGGAGCCTGCTTCCTCCTCTCTCTCTCTGCCTGCCTCTCTGCCTATTTGTAATCATTGTCTGTCAAATAAATAAATAAAATCTTAAAAAAAAATAAAAAATAAAAAAATAATTATATTGATCTAATAAACTATTCTATATATTATGAATATTAAGTTTAGTGACATAATCAAACACCATCCCCATATTAGGAAAAACTTCTACAAATTAAAACTGTTAAGTCCAAATCCTCCTAATTGGAAATATAAGACTAAAGGATAAGATTTTTACTGATTTTTCAAATTGCCCTAAAAATTGCAAGTATTAATTATATATGTAAATTGCACTTGACTTAATACAAAAATAATGACAATGTGTATTTAATGAACCTCATCATTTATATATTTATACATATTAACATGGTAGGTGTTAAAGATACTTAAGGAAAAAATATTGTTCTAAGCAATTCAGTTATTTTTGCAAGATGGTTAAGTTTGGTTTTATTAGGAATTGGAGATAAACTTCCCAGATGTCTAATAATTTTTACTGAAATGAAAACATAGATCTGCAGATATTCTAGAATGATTTCTCTCTCAGCATAAAGCACCATGCTTATCCACTTCTATAAATTTATGTCAATATTGACTCAAGACATCTGGTTCTGACAACAAAGCAATGCACATATCTTAGAAAACTTTATTTTTGAAAATGTGAAAGAATGCTTCTAAATAATATAAAACACATCTTTGGGGCATTGTTGAGTAAAGGGGAAAAAAATAAAGAAATCATTTTCAGAGGACAAAAAAAAAAAAGCTTATCTCCAGAGGTATAAGCTACTCCTTCAAATAGGAACAGCCCTGACGAGTCTAAAGATTTCTGTTAATTTAGAGAAATCTTTTGAATAGTTCTGTGGGGGCAACAAGCAATCTGGTTTCTGCACCAGAGAAGAAGCTGACCGGAAGTCCCACACTATTCTCTGTCACCACAGGACTATAAAAGTGTAAACTAGAAAGAGATGGAAATAACCCTCAGGAAACAGAGAAGGAAATTTATTTCAACCCCAGTCAGGATGGAAGGGAAAATGGTCTTTAAATACTTATATTGCAAGTTTGGGTATCATGTAGATTTAATTAAGACCTGAATTTATCCCAAATCTGTGATACCTTTGAGAGAGATAGAGACATACAGAGAGAGAGTTAAAGAGAGAAGATGAGAAAACAGGAAGAATAACTACAAACAAAACTCCTAAGAGTAATTATTTAATGTGAATGACAGCTGTAATTTTCTCTAGATCCTGACAAAAGCAAATTTGTTGAAGAACAAAATATGCAACAAAAGATTTTAAAGGTTCTGACACATGGAATTTATACAACTCTAATCTTGAAGTTCTCTCAATGGTTGATTTACCTATTTTATTTTTTAAAGATTGATTTATTTATTTGAAAGAGAGAGAAAGGGTTAGTGGGGCAAATGGCAGAGTAAGAAAAAGAGAGAGATAGAGAATCTCAAGGAAACTCCACACTAAGCATCGGGCTCGATGTGGGGCAGGGTCTCACTATCCTGAGATCATGACCTGAACTAAAATCAAGAGTCCCACACTTAATCCACTGAGCCACTGAGGCACCCCTGATTTATGTATTTTAAGTGAATAATATCAGGTGAGTATGGGTTTTGGGTTGTATGTACTTTGCATGTTATTACAGGATTTGTTGAAGCATTAATGTGATGAAGAAAAAACCATGACTCACCAATGCCCTTTCTCCCTAGAGGAACTTACTAGTTCTTTTTAAGGAACTTACAAGTTCCTTTAACATTTTGTTAAAAATGTAAAGGCCTGCATCATATAGCAAAGAAACAGTAAAAGAAATGTTCAGTTGTGAGTTCTCATCTTATAAGTGTTATAAAAAAAAAAAAAAAAAGAAAAAGAGTGATTAATTTTAGGCTAAAATTGTAGAAAATAGACTGACCCTCTCTGAAAATAGCAGGAGTACAGGAAAAGAAATGACAAAACAAAGATGAAGCAGATGGGAATATTACTCAAACCTAGTGCTTTCATAAGCAATGCAGAGATAAGGTTTGCAGAAAAACCAAAGAGCAGAATTGCAAATCGTCAATAGGCTCCCAGGGTACGAAGCGGCACCATCTCCAAAGCATCATCAAATCATGACATGCCCTGTCTCCCTCAAGCTTCAGGTCTTTTAAACACTATTTGGTCACACATTTGATTCATTTGATTTATTTTCTCTATTTCGAGCTTCCTAGATCACATCCCAAGTGCTGACATTTTAAGAGAACCACGAAACAGTCTACTCTTCCTCACCCAACTTTACAAATATTTAAGTTTGAAAAACTCAAGACCAAATTATCAGCTTTTATTATGACAAAAATTCATTGGTGAACATATTTTCTATCTGGAGGATTTAATCATTCTTTGTGAATAATATCAGCAGAGCTTTCGACTCAGTCCCAGGCATGGCTAGAAAACCACAGGCCATGCGTGAAGATTCAGGTCCATTTTACTACTCTCTAGGAAGTAGGTCCAAAAACCTGGTTTCTGCAGAAGGGCATATCCCAAAAAAGAGTCCAGCATGGCTAGTTTAGTCTTTGAAATGCTATAAACAGATCATTCATTCCTTCTTCCATGAAAAAAAATTGATTTGCGTTATTACATAAGTAAACTTCATTGCATTTCACTCTCAACTAAACCACTCAGGGAAAAATTCTTCCATGAAAGTCACCAGTATCAGTGTAGAAACATACCAAAACCAAGCAAAGAAAACCAGGACTTCCTGATGAACATGAATTCATGAAGTAGTACTGTCTGTTGAGAAACTAATGGTCTGGTAATAACTGAACCAGTCATGGACCAAGGGTAATAAAAGATAAGGCCACATCATGCAAGGGAAGCAGATTAGTAGTAATGGAGTTGGGGCAATGTACATCAGAAGGACAAGACCAGAGACACCTATTTAGGATTGAGCAAGCAGAGTTCAACTCCCATTTGTGTCAAAATTACTTAGGGGATTGGAATACTAAAGACAAAATGAGGTAGCTAAAAATACGGCTGATCATGAATAAGACAGCAATTTAGGAGCTATAGGATCTATTGTTGCAGAATAGAATAATATTTTTTTCTAAGAATTAAGGCAAATAGGTACCGAATTAAGTCATTGAGAAGCTGTGACTGCTTGATGATCCATAAGCTGGACCTCAGCAATCAGAAGCTACTCACCCCCCAATCTTGTCCTCAGGATGTGGTTTCTACTTGCTTTCCCACTCCCAGAAGTTGCCCCAAGGACATCGCTTTGTGATGTAGTGTTGAGACCATCAGGACAGGGTATGTGCCTCACACCAGTTAAGGTCTCTGTATGAAACTGTAAGATTTGGCAGGTGGGTACAAACATCGACATCTTGTAGCCACCAAAGTCAAGCTCATATGTAAGTATTCTTGCTTATTAAATCTCCCCTCTACTAACCTGGAGTGGCTAGACTTTTTCCTCAATCTTTCCTTGCCTTCTGTGTCCAGGAATTAGTTCAGACTATGCCCAGGAAGCTCCCAAGGAGCTTGTGAACCAGCAATAGGATTTCTGTTTTTCATATTGGCTGCTAAATAATGCAGAACAAACCTCCAATGAGGTTACAGTGATAACGTAATCAAGGTATTTTTCAACCCATTTGAAGTTATGCTAACAATGCAGCAAAGAACTATGGAGCTAAAAGAAAGAAGACATAACCTCAGGGAAATAAATCTTTCCTTTGGGCTTCTTTTTCCATGATTGATTCTGCCTGATAAGGATGATGATGGAAAACTGAAGTCCAAGGCCATCACTAGGGGCCTGATAAATACTCTTTGCTTTTGGGCGTGGGGGGAAGGAAGAAAGGAAAGAAGGAAGGAAGGAAGGGAGGATGGAAGGAAGATATTAATATTAATATAGAGATTATTTCTTGGAGTAGTGGATAACTCAAAGACTATTTATCCTATGGAAGAAAATAGCTGCAAAGTGAGAAAGGATAGAATTTGTCTGGAATCACAGAACAATAACCAGGGTTGAATATTGTGGCTTTTTGTAGTTCAGTTTGTCTATGCATAGTGTCTAGATTCAAATCTTATCTGTTACGAACTCAGTTGTGTCCCTCCACAAATTCATAGGTTAAAGCCCTCACGCCCAATGGGACTGACTCTATCAGGAGATAAGGCCTTCAAGGTTAAGTGAGGTCATAAGGATTGGGGCCCTAATCCGTAATACTGGAGTCCTTATAGGAAGAGAAAGACACATTAGGATCTTTCACTCACTGCACTCAAAAAAAAAAAGCCATATGAGAACAGAGAGAAAGCATCTTTTTCAGGAGATGTCTCATTGGAAACCTACTCTGACTACATCATCGTCTTGGATTTCTAGCCTTCAAAATATAAGAAAATAAATTTTTGTTGCTTAAGCCATCCAATCTGTGATATTTTGTTATAGCAGTTGTGATACTGTGATTATAATAAATGTGCATATATTTAAATATACATATATTAATATATATCTATATATGTAGATAATATATATATATATCATTATCCCCAGCTTCTGGCATAGAGCTCCTAAAACCATTGTGATAAGGATGGTAGGAGCATCTTTTATTACCATATATATATATATTTTTATCATTTCCCGGCCCAGAATTTCTAAAACCCTTGAGATTTCCTGAGTGAGTGATAGAGGTGATGAGTGTCTTCATATTTATGTTAATGAGGCAACTTCAGGGTGAGGGCCCTAGATGGTCTCAGATACATCATAAGTTTTTTTTTTAATCTTTTTTTAAAAGATTTTATTTATTTATTTGACAGAGAGAGCACAAGCAGAGGGAGAGGTAGGCAGAGGGAGAGGGAGAAGCATAGGGTGCCTGATGCAGGGCTCGATCCCATGACCCTGGGATTATGACCTGAGCCAAAGGCAGATGCTTAACCATCTGAGCCACACAGGTGCCCACATATTTAAGTTTTTAAAACTATTGTCATTTAAAACGTTCATACATGTCTTGAGCTCTCTTGCATAGTGAATATGCCACTTGACAACCTTGAAATTTGCATATAAAGCACACTGATTTAACTTTGACAAATGGCTTTGATACTTACTGTCCCATGGCTATTTTTCTCACCTGGTTTTCCTTAGGAACAAACCACTATCCTTAATTTCTTAGGCCATTCAAATTGTAATAAACATCAGAATTCCCAGGGATATACATCTTAAAACAAATCCAATTTCTGACCTCTTATCCTCCTCAGATATATTGAATCATTTTTTTGGGAAGACGGTACAATTTATCACATATTAAATAAGTATAGCCTTGTTCAATTAAATTTGAGAGATCTATGTGGATGTTTGCTTGGAGCTACAGGAACCATTTGCTTAATAGCGCAAAAGTGTCTTACTCTCTTCAGGCCACTGTAACAACAGAAATCTATTCCTCAGTGCTGGTAGCTGGAAGTTCAAGATCAATGTGTCCTCATGGCTGCATTCTGTGGAGGACCCTCTTCCTGGTTCAGAGCCAGCACATTCTTGCTGTGTCTTCACATGGTAAAAGGGGCAAGAGATCTCTCTGGAACTTCTTTTTGAGGGCACTAATTTAATTCATGAGCCATCTATGTTCATGACCTAGTCCCTCCCAAAGGCCTAACCAAAGCAGACCATCATTTTTGGGGTTTAAGATTTCAACATACACACTTTGGGAGGACAAAACCATTCAGTCCATAGTAAAATTAAACCTTTTAAATATAGTATTGAACCCATAACATTTGTCCTACTTCCCTGGAAAACTTAAAAACTGTATAATCACTGGCATTAAGGTTGCAACAAATGACACATTGTTAGACTTTTTTTTGTTTTTTTTAAATTTAGGAGACTTCAAATTCAGTAAGTTCAATTAGTAAAAACATTAAATTGAGAATAAACTTAATTGTGCTTTTTATATAATATTCATATGTCAATACCTGATTGACATTTCCACCAGATTTCACTGGTCACCAAGTACACCAACACTTTTAATTAAGGCTCAATTGTGCTTAGGAAATGTATATTGCTAAGATCGTGCTGCCTTACCCAAAGAAGACTTAATATTTTAAGCTAAAGAGTATCATGAGAGTTAAGGTCAGGAGCAGGAAGCACAGCAGCCAAGCACAACTCAGAACCTTAAGCAGTATTTTTCACAGCTCTGTATTGCTGGGGAACCAAACATAGGTTCCAATTCCATCAGAGAAAGGGCTCTGGTAAACAAGCTAAATAAACTTTGAAATAAATGATTCAAGTTTCATTATATATCCCAATAGGTAAACAAATAAATAATTAATAGCTAAATATTGATCCATACTTGCAGCAAGGGGGGGAGAAGACCAGGAAGATTTTAGACCTTAATGCAAGAGCTATGGCAATAAAGCTTCTATAATATAACAGAGACTACCTTTGCTTTAATTAATACGTTATGTATTATTTGCCCCAAGGATATAGGTCTGTGAATCATCAGTCCTACACATTTCACAGCATTCACCATAGTACATACCCTCCCCAATGTCCATAAATTAGCCACCCTATCCCTACCTCCCCAACACCCCAGCAACCCTCGGTTTGTTTCATGAGATTAAGAATCTCTTATGGTTTGTCTCCCTCCCGATCCATCTTGTTTAATTTTTTCCTTTCCTACCCTTCACAACCCCCCGCCCTGTTTCTCAAATTCCTCATATCAGAGAGGTCATATGATAATTATCTTTCTCTGATTGACTTATTTTCCCTTAACATAATACCTTCTAGTTCCATACACATTGTTGCAAATGACAAAATTCCATTTCTTTTGATGGCTGCATAGTACTCGTGTGTGTGTGTGTGTGTGTGTGTGTGTGTATGGCACCCTGGGATATATATCCCATCTTCTTTATCCATTCATCTGTTGATGGGCATCTAGGCTCTTTCCATAGTTTGGCTATTGTGGACATTGCTGCTATAAACATTTGGGTGCACGTGCCTCTTCGGATCACTACATTTGTATCATTAGAGTAAATACCCAGTATTATGATTGCTGGGTCATAGGGTAGCTCTATTTTCAAATTTTTGAGGAACTGTTTTCCAGAGTGGCTGCACCAGCTTGCGTTCCCACCAGCAGTGTAGGAAGGTTCCCCTTTCTCTGCATCTTTGCCAATATCTGTCGTTTCCTGACTTGTTAATTTTAGCCATTCTGACTGGTGTGAGGTGGTATCTCATTGTGGGTTTGATTTGTATTTCCCTGATGCCAAGTGATGCGGAGCAGATGTCTGTTGGCCATCTGTATGTCTTCTTTGCAGAAATGCCTGTTCATGTCTTCTGCCCATTTCTTGATTGGATTATTTGTTCTTTGGGTGTTGAGTTTGATAAATTCTTTATAGATTTTTCACAGCAAAGGAAACAGTCAACAAAACCAGAAGACAGCTGACAGAATGGGAGAAGACACTCTCGAATGACATATCAGATAAAGGCTAGTATCCAAAACCATAGACTGTCTTTATGAACTTGGAGTGGGGAGGATAGACAGATACTTATTTTAAAAGGGCACAAAATATACATAGAGGATAAAAGAAAGGACTAATAAATTAGACTCATTATATCCAAATATATACAGATCTCCTACAAATACATAAGAAAAAAATAGATGATACCATTAGAAATAAGCTGGAGAATTGAACAGACCCTTCATCAAATAAGAGATTCAGATAGTCAATGTGAATTATTCAAAATCATTAGATGTCAAGGGAATACAAATTCAAACTCACATGATATATGACTGCATAACCACTGGAATGATAAAAATTGGAAAAAAAATATTAGCAAGTAAGAGAAATACATTAGAAATACAGAGAGAAATCTGATCTCTCATACACCACTGGGGCGAGTAAATATTGGTACAATTTTATAACATGTTAGCAGTATTTTGTGCACTTCTTAATATAAATTTCATGTTTTGATGATAAACAATACTTTGAGAAAAGAAAAGAAGAAACATTTCTTAACTTTTAAAGCAATCTTGCCACAACTAACCACTTCATAAACCACTGAAGATTTTCATTTTCCTTCTAATGAGATTTGTCCCCAGATTTTCACATTGAAATTAACTGTGTGATATTATTCCCCCAATTCTGCTTGACTTTTCTGAAATCTTTTATTTCTGATCTTATCACAGATACCTAGTAAGTGTACCCCTGTGACTGGACCTTCTTAATCTTTGAATTCCATCTTATTACTTTATTGTATCAAGTCTACGATGATCTGGACTTTTCCACATTGTCTACATTCAAACTTCATGGCCAGTCAAAAACAATCTTCTCTATTTGTCGTGGTGAAGGGATTCTGACATCTTCCCATTTAAACTTCACCAAAGTGATAACATGGTATATTAGAAGAAATATGAATAGACCAGCATATAGTGGTATGAAGTTCCTCTCATACTAATAATAGGATACAGTCCCAAAGTCAAATGTTACTAGTCTAGTCAAGATGGTCAGGCAAAAATATCTCGTGTCAATGAACAAATTGTGAAGCATGTTGATCCAAAGATTCCTGAGACATGAGAAGGTGTGTTAACACTTAAAGCTTCAAGACAACCAGCTTAACCTCTTCTTCATCCAAATGGAAAGATAACTTGCTTTTTTTTTTTTTTTTTCTGCCTTGAGCACATTCATAGAAAGCATACTCTATTTCAGTCGCATTATTACCAAGAAAGTTTTTCTATTGGAAAACAGGGCTGTCATGATAGCAAGTGAGAAAATGAAGGGTCTTTGTCATAAAGAATGGGAAATTGTATGGATTAACATTGCTTAGGTTTGGTGAAGTTCTAAATAAATCTCAAACTCTAAAGATGGTTTGATTCTTCCCTTCCACATTTTTCTAATCTCAGTATACTAGTCCTTAATCTTGAGAATAATTTAGAAGCTTCATCTTAAAATTTTAAAAAGCTTTGGAAAAATCCAATGTTGTGAAATAATTTTTGATGTAGTATTAGAGCCATATATAGCTTTGATTATCTATGCATAATTGTAACACACTTCACTGGGTCTAATAGATCCCTTTGTAAAATGAAGTTTTTTTTCCAAAATGCTGCTTACTACATTAAGAATATACTGAATGATAGTAAAACAAGACGGCAAAATGCCCAAGAATTGTTAAGAAATAGATGCCATTAAAGAGTAGCTCTTTTTATACTTCTCTTAAACAGACCTGGGTATTTGACTAGAATGACCTACCAGCGCTTCTCCATTTGGCTTTTAACAAATGGAATTTTCAAAAGTAAAATCAGCAGACAATGAGCTAATATTTTCAAGAACATGAATCACCATTTAGTCACAACAACAACAACAAAACAAAACAACCCACAGACCTTATCAAGATGAATCAAGGCAAGTGGGAATCTATATTTGCAGTCAGTTTCACCAGATCAAACCAAACCAAACAATATAAGAACAGAAGAACTGATCTACAATTAGACTAAGGGAATAAATAAAGATACATAAAATTCTTTGGTCTCATAACATATCCTTCTATCTCTTACCAGCAGGCCATGGCATACATTCTGGAACAATGACTAATGTGCAATGATTCCCTCCTCTTCTTTTCCAAATGAGAAATGTGATCATTCCTGCAGTGCAGTACTATCAGTATGGTTTCCCTAATACCGCTTTTCCTTCTGTAGCAACAATAGGGGATTTATTTAGTCAGTCTTATTCAATTCCCAAAAATTCTCTTTCAGGCTTTTACTGCTATTTTTTAATAGAGGGCTTTTCATTTTCTGGTGGATACAATATTGTCTTGACTCTCTCTGCAGCTGCTAAGATTTTTCTTTTTTTTAAAATTTATCTTCTATTTCTTGAATTATCTTTGCATGATGCACATGAAGTCTTAGGAATTATTACAATGATTTTCTAACAAGTTTCTCTAATTTCACTTCCATCCCTATGGTTTATTGTTTATAAAGCAACTAAAGTGAACTATGAAAGAATACAGCATAGGTGATGTTGCTTCTTAGTTCAATTTCTGTAATGACTCCTCTATAATACATCAAATAAAATGCAAATTCTTGGGCTTAGCCTGTAAATAGCTTCTTCTTATTATTATTTTTTTAATTCAAAGGGACATATGCACTTTATGATTATAACAGCATTATTTACAATAGTCAAGATATGGAAGCAACCCAAGTGTCCATCAATTTATGAATAGATAAAAAAGAGATGTTTATGTGTGTATATATCCATATACACACACATATATATCCATATACACACATACACACATATAAATACATAATTATATACACATATATAAATATTATAAATATATAAATAAGTATATGTATTTGTGTATATATATTTAATGGAATATTATTTGGCCATAAAAAATAATGAAATCTTGGCATTTCCAACAACATGGATGGAGCTAGAGAGTATAATGCTAAAGGAAATAGGTCAGTCAGAGACAGACCAATGATTTAACTCATATTTAGAATTTAAGAAACAAAACAAATAAGCAAAGGGAAAAAAATAAAAAGAGTGAAAGAAAACAAGAAACAGACTCTTAACTATAGAGAACAAACTGATGGTTACCAGAAGGGAAAGTGGGGGGGGGAATGAGTGAAATAGGTAATGGGGATTAAGAAGTGCACTTGTCCTGATGAGCACAGGGAGATGTATGGAATTGTTGAATTACTATATAATATACCTGAAGCTCATATAACACTACATGTTGATTAACTGGAATTAAAATTAAAACAAAACAAAAAATTTCCTTCTTGATGTTACTCTTGGCTACAGCACCAATAGCATTACTGCTTCCAGTCACTATTTCAAACCCTATATCTCCATCCCTCCTTCTCCAAATACCAGGGTCATTCTTCCCCTGCCTTCATGCTTATAGCTTCTTCCTGTGGGATATTCTTTCCCTTGTATCTTCATCTCTCTTTTTTCAAACTTCCATTCAAATATCCCATCATAGAGGGTTTTAATGATGACCATACATAAAATGTTTGCCATCATATTTCCCTCATTCCAATTCCATGCTTTATTTTACTTCATCAACCTAATATTATTGTTACAGACAACCTGTGTTCCTCAAAATTTTTATGTTGAAGTCGTAATCCCCAATGTGACTATGTTTGGTAATAGAGTCTTTAAGGAGATAACAGAGGTTAAATGGGGATGTAAGGGTGCAGCTCCAGTCCAACAGAACTGGTATTCTGAAAAGAAGAAAGAGAGACACTAGGAGTGTGCGCACAAAGGAAAGGCCATGTGAGGATACAATGAGAAGTCGGTCATCTGCAAGCCAGGAAGTGAGCCCTTACCAAAAACCAACCCTGCCAGCACCTTGATCTTGGTATTCCAGCCTTCAAAACTCTGAGATCATAAATTTCCATTATTTAAGGTCTACTGTATTCTGTGATCACAGCTTTAGCAGACTAATATAATTACTTTTATTTACAGGCACTTTCTTATCAATATAGAATTTAATCTTTAATATGCAGTTAGTTTTCTTCTTTTGCTCACCATTTTACAGCCAATGTATGGCATTCAGTAATGACAGATTAACAAATGAATGAATAAGTGAATGGAATAAAGAAAAGTTTAGGATACTTTTGTAATTCTGAAATTTGACAGGTTTTCTCAAGATACAGTATTTTTTTTTCCCTTTCTCTATCTTTTTCTGATCTCTCCTGCTAGGCAGAAGGTGAGCTCTTGCAATTTCACATCCTGTGTCTCACCTCTGGGAAATTTGCTTTTATCATTTTGTTGATAAATTTCTCCTTTCCATTTTCTCCCTTCACCCGTTCTGCAATTCCTTTCAGATGAATATTAAACCTCCTAAATTAATGATTCATGTCTCTCAGTCTTTCCTCTGTATTACTTATATCTGTTTCTTTTATTTGTTCTACATTTGGGAGATTTCCTCAGTTTTTTTCTTCTGGCCTTACTATTAAATATTTTATTTAAGCAATCACATTTTCAATATATAAGAACTCATTCACATTCCCCCATTTCTCCTTTTTATAACAGCTTATTCCATTTTTATATATCCAATATCTTCCTGAATCTCTCTGAAGCTACTAATTAGAATTCCTTGAATTCTTTTCTATTTCCTGATTTGGCTCTGTCTGCATCGTGGAAGTTATTTTATATGTTTCATTTGAGTTGTTTCGTTTCTGAATTTGTGCTCTGATTTCCCTTAAATGTCTTGTAATTCTTGCTTGTCCATTCATATTTATGAATTAAAATTTAAAGTGTTTAACATTAAGAACCATGTAGCTTTCTTCAGCAGTTGTGTTGATACATTTACACAGCCAGGAAGTTTGACAAAGTTTTCTATGTTTGCTACCATGTGTGGAGATTGGCAGGTTTTATGTATGATAGAGGGACAAAGCAAAAAGGCTGGCCACTTCAGCTCAAACATTTTCTTTCCCTATTCCTGGGAAAGAAATTCCTGTATGTTTTACACAAACATCTCCTATGAATGTTCTGGGCTGAGACTTCTTTGACTGCCTCTCCTTTGAACGCCAATCACTTCAACTCCTCATCTTTCCAAAGAACATCAAAATATCCGGTCTGATAACATACTTCCATCCCACAATCATGTAATAAACTGATTAATGAAATTAGGGTGGGGGGTTATGCTCAATCTGCCTAGTTAAATCCCATTTTTAATATTAAACTTGTCTTCATAAAAGACTGTTTATTTGGATCATAACATGACCAACTGTATTCCTTTTCTAAATAAAAATTAATTTCTGAGGTAAAATTCATGTACAGATATGTTTTCCAAAAAATTATGCATGATGACTTTCTCTCTGACTCTGCCTGTCTTAACTAAGCAACTTCACTAAAATCAGAAATACAGATGGTCTTTGCCTCTGGGAACCCAAATACCTTTCCCTATTTCTCTCAGAAATAAAAGAGCATCAGTAAAGGGACAGAAATTAAGGAAGGCAAAAGAATGGAACCTCCTTTGTGATAAATGATCAGTTGTTTACCTCTCTCTTTCTTTCTCTAGCCTACATACTATTTGAGAGCAGTGTCTGAACAATTTGAAACTGACCAACAACACAGTCTTGTGTGAAAGAAAAACTTGTGTCCTTTCCTTGCTCTGCCATTTGTGGGTGAATCAACTTGGGTGACTATTCAACTCCTCTTGTAGAAAATAGAAGCATAATATCTACTTCAAAAGGATAATATGTTGATGAAATAAAGAGATGTTAGTAAAGTGCTTTACCTAGTGTCTTTAACAAATAAATGATAAATAAATATTATCTATTACTTTTGCTATGTCATCAGATACAACACTATTCTATAAACAGACTAATCACTTCATAAATATCTATTGAATAGGAAAAGAAACAACACCCTACTGTTACATTCTTCATTTCTAATTAGGCAGTGACTCAAAATCACTGATGAGTGAAGTATAGAACTGTAATGCCATGTTAAATTGATGGGAATGCCAATATGGCAGTTGTACTAAACAATTAAATCCTTAAGCTGTAACAGGTTCTGTAAGTCATTGAAAACTAAGGGATTGCATTGACTTCCAGTTCTGTACAGCCAATATCCACAAGGCTTTTATTTTGTCCTCCTTCTGAGATCTCATTTAAATGAAAGAAAAATAACACATAGGATTAGTATCATAAAAATGAAAGAGTATGAGATTAGACAAAAGATAACACCAAATTTATTAGAAAATAAACTTGAGGGGGATGATCATAATCACTGAGGTAGAATGAATGAATACAGACTCCAGAATCAATAAAACCGAGAGAAGAAACTAACTGGCTATGTATAACCCCAGGGAAACTTTGAGTATGAAGTGAGTAAGTAGTGAGGGCAGGAAGTAAAAAGAAGGCTCGAAGGAGGTTTGCTAAATGCCTAGCTGTGCAACAACTGTGCCAACGCTACCCTTAAACACCTATCTACTGCTTAATTTTATAAATGTAAGAAATATTTGGGCACTATTCTTATAAGATTGAGACAGGGATCACAGTAGCCGTAGGTAAACCTCACACATAATTTTCTCTTCCATTTACCAACCCGATAGTGCAATATGCTAATTGGCATTATCAACATACAACATTTTCCAAATATTTTATTTTCCTACTTTAGGGTAACAACTCACATATATATGCAAAGAAAACCAGGCTTGAGGGTAGAAACTAGCTACCCTTAACTAAGTGTGTGTGTATACACACACACACACACACACACACAAAACTCAATCTACTCAGGAAAAAGTTAGCAAGTCCTTCATTTTATTATTATTATTTTTAAAGATTTATTTATTTATTTGACAGACAGATCACAAGTAGGCAGAGAGGCAGGCAGAGAGAGAGAGGAGGAAGCAGGCTCCCTACTGAGTGGAGAGCCCAATGTGGGGCTGGATCCCAGGACCCTGGGATCATGATCTGAGCCGAAGGCAGAGGCTTCAACCCACTGAGCCACCCAGGTGCCCCAAGTTTTTCATTTTAAAGATGCATGAACATTCAAGGATCACAATACCTTAAAGAAAGAAAAGAAATACCTTAGTGTAAAATATCAAGAAGTATTTAACAAAATATTTAATGGGATAATTCAGAGCAAAACATAATAATGTCCTTAAAATACAGTGTCCTCAAATTCAATACTATTTTATCTATAAAACAAAACCAGATCCTAGGAAAAATAAACATTTGGAAAAATTGAACAATAGAAAAAAATTTTTTAAAAATTAGGAAAAATACAGTAATACAGCAGTTGTTAGAAAAATATCAATAATATTGCTCTGGGCATAGGCTAAAATGACAAATATATTAAAATATTGAGAAAAATGAATATAGAGGAAAAATTAAAGGGGTGCACATGAATAAAGAGAAGAATTTCAACATAATGCTATTGTTTTTGAAAAAGAAAAATATCATAAATATCAATGTAAGTGTTAAATGAATAACCAGCATTTCAAAAGACAAGATAAGAAAAAGGAAATCTGAATTTAGTGCTTCTTGGTATTTGAAAATTCCAAGTGTTCAAAATGGTCTAAGGACTTCAAGACAAACAACCAATTCATCTACACAAGATAAAGAATAATAGCATTAGACTTTTCATCAGGAACTTGGAAATTGAACAATTATAGCAAATCACTGTGAATTCAAAGGAAAAATATATTTACAAAGCAAAATCATACACAAAGCTAAATTATCCAACAAGAATGAAAATAAAATAAAGCTGCATTCATATTTTTAAAGACTACTCTTGGGTTGAATCTAAAAAATTATAGTGCAGGGGTGCCTGTGTGTCTCCATTGGTTAAACATCTGCCTTAGACTCTGGTCATGATTTCAGAGTCCTGGGATCTAGGCCTGCATCTGGCTCCCTGTTCAGTGAGGAGTCTGCTTCTCCCTCTCCTCCTGCTCCTTCCCCCACCAACCCCTACCCCACTCATGTACACTCTCCCTCTATCTCAAATAAATAAAATCTTTTTTAAAAATGAAAAAATAAAAACAAAAAATGACAGTGCAAAGCAAGAGAGACATATAGGCAGAACATAGGACAGTGTGAGACTGGTCCATGATTTCATTAATGACAGCACACCTAAAAAGTAATGAGTCCTAAAAACATGAACAATCAGTAGACTCTAAAGTGAGTGCTATCAAGAATAGGATGGATTATGTGATAGGTTACAATCATGGCTTCATTTCCTAACCCATTCCTGAATTCACTTTCTTTCCAATACACTATTGCTGTGCCCTTCCTCCACGGGAAAGTCATCCTGCCCACCACTGCACTGTGGACTCAGCCATGAACCTTGCTTTGACCAATGGGATCCAGGTAAATGTGACTCAAGCAGAGACTTGAAGAAATTTCACGTAGAAACTTAAACTCTCTAAGAATTACAGGTCAGTTTCAAAAACCTTTTACATGTAATTGGTGTCCCAGAAGGGGAAGAGAGAACAGAACAGAAAAAATTAGAAGAGATGTTGAAATAGTAATGGACAAAAACTTCTCAAAATTAATGATACTTCTCATCATAAATCTATACAAGATAGTGGAGTGAAATATTTAAAGTGCTGGGGGGGCATCTTAACATGCTGAAAAATTAGTCTTAAAAAGGCAAAATGATAAGTTTCTAAAGAAACATAATTTATTGCTTATAAAGCAGACCTGCCCTACAAGATACGTTAAAAAACAAAATAAAACAACAAGAAGCAAACACCTTTAGGAGAAGGAAAATGATGTAGATGATAAATTCAGGTCTATATAAAGAAATGTAGAGCATAAGAAAAGGAATGTGAAGGTGAAATAAAATCTTCTATTTTTCTTATTTTTAAGTGAGCTAAAAGATCACTTTTGCTTTAAATAAAAGTTATAATATATTGGCTGATTAAATCCCATGGATAAATGAAAAGAATGACAGCAATACACAAGGAATAGGAAAGAGGAATTGGTGTATTCCGCTGTAAGTACCGTACTACACATGAAGCACATAGTGTTATTTGGAGAGGGCTTAGATTAGTTAAAAATATCTATTGAGAACTGAATGGCAATCACTAAAAGAAATGAAAAAGAAGTATAATTGATAGGCTAAGACAAGGGATAAAATGGAATGAAATCATTGCATGAAAAAGTAAAAGCAACATTTCTTTGTTTTGATCATTGCTGTTTGCCTATAATCTATAAATCCTGTCTTATAGAATAGAGCAACACTTATATAGGAAATGAATATGTTTTTGAGTAACACACAGACTTATATATATTTTGGTCAGCTCAAAGTTGTGAATACATTTGTCAGATTTTTAGAAAGTTTAAAATGATTAAAAATTATTGAAAATAAATATTAGTGTTGAATGTTGAATAAATTAATTCAAATATCCTACATGTGTGCACAAACACAAAACCATCCAAAGAGATTTGCTTAAATCTGGAAAACCCAAGAATTTTTTCCAGCCATTTTTTCCTAAGAGATCAGTATTTGTAGGGAAAACAACTGTCTCTGTTTCATAAACATTCATCAAATTAAATTTCTTAAATCAACACTTAAGGTTGAGTAATAAAACTACAGTCACCATAATCGAAGGTCAATATTCACACCTTTATATATCTTGAATTTGTCAAAACACTTGATGAACGTAGGATACTGTTTTCCTTCCACAGCATCACTTAAATGCTTTCTTCATTTACAAGCCTACTATTGTTATTCCTGCAAAATAAAATTAGTTTTCAAAGCTAGAATTAAATAATTATAGTTTGTGCTGAAATCGTTTTGTAAAATGTAAGTCTCTAAAATAGTCCTGCAAATAATTTCAAAATAATAAGAGATTGGTCATTACAAATATTTTCTGTGACATGTTAAATAGTTTCACATTTATTTAATTTTAATATATATCATCCTTCAAACAATATAGTTATTATCCTGTGTGCAGAGTAAATTGTTATAATTATGGTTTCTTTTGTCATCTTGTTCCTTAAATCTTTTTTTTTTTTTTTAATCTATCCCACTGTCTATAAGAAGCACGTTACACATGCAATTTCCCAAGACAGAAACAAGGCTTATTTCCTCTCCTTAAACTCTATCCATCTTCTCTCAATAGGCAAAATCCATAAGCAAGTTACATGATTCTGGTACTGAGTTCTGGAAGATCCAGCTGCCTCATCATGTGGGCTCCCGTGATTTGATCTCTGCTTTCTCTCTAGATTGACTGCCTATTACCAACTCATGCCCTGCTTTCCAAACATATATGTGGCATTTGTCTTCTACCATTTGGTCTGTTCAGGCATCATTTGAAATAGCACCGTTTTATTTAGTTATTTTTTTCCTGAAAGTTCTCTCTTCCCATCCAGGTCTATGGTTCTATTACAGCTCCAAAACTATCTGCCCTGCCTCCTAACTTTTGGGATAAGTCAGATTCAAACTAGGTAGATTAAACTTCCCTTGGGGAAATACACACACACACACACACACACACATTAGAAAAAGAGATACACACACGTACAAATGCATTTTATATGCAGTTGTACGCACACACACATAGACATTAGAACAGAAGGGGAAAAAAAAGAAATGCCTCTTTAGTAGAGAGAGATGTATATAAACTTCTGAAGTTCAAAACATATTTGATAGTGAGACTTGAAATTAAAAAATGAGCACAATTTTAATGACAAGATTCTATAAGATTCCTATGTCCATGTGGAACACTGAAGGCTGAATTTCATAAGGTGGACTTCAGAGATTCTAAGTTGAATCATTCTGATTTTAAATTTTTTTTAAGTTTTATTTATTTAAATCATCTCTACATCCAACATGGGGCTTGAACTCTCCACCCTGACATTAAGAGTCAGTTGCTCTACTGACCAAGCCAGGCAGGTGCCCCTAGTCATTCCTATTTTAAAATTCCAAAAGTCCAGGATACTGCAACTGAAAATGGAAACTTAATGAAAGAATTGGCCTCAGTTTACAAAATCAATACCAAATTGTGAATGCCTCTCTATCATATATGTACAAAGTTAAATTTATATGTACAGATTGAATTTAATCAACTGACAGTAAGTGATGTTTGTGATTGTTGGATAGACTTAAACCAGTTTAAAATACATCCGATAGTGTTTGGTCACAAATTCTAACTTGTTTCATAGAAGTATTTTGTGCACAAATAATTAGAAGACATCCTTCACAATTAATAGCATTTAATATTAAATGTTAAGCATTTAATATTTATTAATGGTGCAGTTTAAGAACCAACTTAATTATCATCACATTCAGTTTTAATATTAACCCGTTTTATAGTTGACTTATTCAAGGTCAAGTCACTAATAATTTGGTGAAAATGTGCAGAAGATATGGTTTCTGACTCTTAGTATTCTTTTATTGTACTTCGCAGTGTATCTTAAGTGTATTTGTCAGCACCGAAATGCAATTGTTTTTAATACCCTTCTTAACATATCTAAGCTTATTAACATTTTAAAAATATATAACATCATATACAAGTTATATGTTTATTAAAGTATGCTTTTGAAAGATCAGTTCTGGAATAAAATGATTGCCGTGAACACAGGCTTATTACTCTAATTTTCATGTCCCTAAAATATCATCAGATTTATTGAGTGTAGCCCTTAAAACTCTCCCAAAACAAAAACAAAAACAAAAAAAGAAAAACTCAACAACCGCTATTTTGTAATGTACTGATAAAAGATATTTCTATATTTGAGCCATTTCACTTGATTGGTCTGATAGCCTTTTCTCAAGTCTTCCATGTTTTCAATATGTATCAGGCTTCCCAACTTCAAAATTTAAAAGAGCTGTTTTGTTTTTTGTTCTTGTTTTTTTTTTTTTAACTAGAAAATTCTTGTACTGGAAAGGTTATAAATGAATACTTCCACAAATACATTTAAGGAATGGATTTTTAAAAAGTTACTTGACATATTTTATGAGAAAACTGTAATTACCAAGCCTTTTATTATATGGTAATTTTGGTAATCAAGTCATATTTATTTAGGCATTCTTAGTCCCATAATATTTTTGCTAAAAATTAACTCATCTCATATTACTTTGCAAAACATATTGAGATATTCAGATCTTTGTTCTATATAGGGCAAAAAGGTGGCTAGAGGAGCTAGTAAGAAACAATGTATAATTTAAGCTAATTATATGTTTTAAAGACATGTTAGTGTTACCAAACTATGGTAAAGTATTGTATAGTGTTACCAAAAATGGTAAAAATACCACTTTAATACTGAAATAAATATATTACTATATTTTATTAATCATCAATTGCTTCTACCAAACAAAATAGTGTAAACCATTTCTACTTATGTACCAGTAAACAGCATTCTCAAGCTTTCTCAATTTTCTAAAAATTGACATTGTTTTTATTATATTTTATTATATTTATATTAAATATAATATAAATATATTCTCTAAAAGTTTATCAGAGGGGCGCCTGGGTGGCTCAGTGGGTTTAAGCCTTTGCTTTTTTTTTTTTTCCAATTTATTTATTTTCAGAAAAACATTATTCATTATTTTTTCACCACACCCAGTGCTCCATGCAAGCCATGCCCTCTATAATACCCACCACCTGGTACCCCAACCTCCCACCCCCCCGCCACTTCAAACCCCTCAGAAAACAAAAAGCCTTTGCTTTTGACTCAGATCATGATCCCAGGGTCCTGGAATCGAGCCCCACATCGGGCTCTCTGCTCAGCGGAGAGCCTGCTTCCTCCTCTCTCTCTGCCTGCCTCTCTGCCTACTTGTGATCTCTGTCTGTCTGTCAAATAAATAAATAAAATATTTCTTAAAAGAGTTTAAAAATAAAAAAAAGTTTATCAGAATATTTTCTAGGGGCGCCTGGGTGGCTCAGTGGGTTAAGCCGCTGCCTTCGGCTCAGGTCATGATCTCAGGGTCCTGGGATCGAGTCCCACATCGGGCTCTCTGCTCAGCAGGGAGCCTGCTTCCTCCTCTCTCTCTCTGTTTGCCTCTCTGCCTACTTGTGGTCTCTGTCTGTCAAATAAATAAATAAAAATCTTTAAAAAAAAAGAATATTTTCTATAAAAATGTATTATTGATTTTGGTATAATAATGTGTGCTAAAAATTTCTTGATTACTGATTTTTCAGTAAATTGCTATTATGAGGGCTTATTGGTAAATAGATTTTAAAGGTTATATATCACAATTCTAATGAGAATCTAACAAATATCTTCCTTTCAACAAAAAACAAGAAATAAATATCAAAATTCTTTTTATAAACCTGAGATCTTATTAACAGAAATAGAATCAGGGTTTCTTTTTAAAATTATGAAAACATACTAACAATCTGACACTGTGTTCACAGTTAAGTTTAAATAAAAAGATTGTTTTCTGAATTTAACATTTCAAAAAGCAAGTGGATCAAGAATATTATTTTTAACACATAATACATAAAATAAAATTCTGAAATTGCAATTGTACATGACAGTTTGATGATCCTTTTCCATTGTTGGCATATATGCCCTACTCTTATTCTTTGATTTCTTTAATTCAATTGTCTTCTGACTTTAAAGATTAATAATGAACTCATTGTTATCACCTACTTTTAGGCATGGAAGACCTTGATTTTCCAATTCACACAGTGAAGCAACTACTTCATGTGAAAACAGATAACTTTTTAAAAATGTAAAAATAAAGTCATGCTTCCCTAGAAATAGTTGTCAAATGTGCATGTGAGTAAACATCACTTAACAAGTATCTGTAATATGCACATTCTGAGGTTCCACTTAGAAATCCTATACCATTGTGTCTGAGTTAGGGTCCATAAATCTGCATTTTTAAATGCTATATATCACAATGACTCTTGTAATAAGAGAATTAAAATATGTTTTAGGTTATACTAAAGCAACTTTACTCTCATGATTTGAAATTTTTATATCTCATAAACCTGACATAGAATGAGGACAATTTTAGCTACAGTGGTTCATTCTTATTTTCCAAACAAAATCTGATATAAATTATAATTTGTTCATTGGTTTGGCCAATCAGGCATGATCATTCTCAACTCTTCATTAGATGCTGGCCATATTCTGATATTGGAGATGCAAAGAAGAAACTTCTTCATGAGGTTTGCAGTGTCGTGGAGAAAAATAACAGATATGAGATTTTAAAAAAAAAGTAAGTAACACACAGATGGGGTACTGGGTGGCTCAGTTGAATAGGTATCTTCTTTTAGCTCATGTCATGACCCCCAGGTCCTAGGACGGAGCCAGATGCAGGCTCCCTGCCAGTGAGGAGTCTGCTTCTCCCTTTTTCTCTGCCCCTCCCCCAATTGTGCTTTCTCTCTCTCTGTATCTCAAATAAATAAATAAAATCTTAAAAAAAAAAAAAAGGTAAGTGACACAGAAAAAGATAAATACTATATGAGCTCACTTATATGTGGAATTAAAAAAAAAGTTCATAAAAACGGAGGTCAGATTTGTGGTTTTCAGTGGTGAGGGCGGTGAATGAAGAAATTACATGAGGGCTGTCAAAAAGTGCAAACTTCGAGTTATAAGATAAATAAGTTTTGGGATTGTAATGTACAACATGATGACTACAGTTAACTATGCTGTGTGGTATATTCAAGATTTGCTAAGAGAAGAGATCTTGAATTTCTTATCACAAGAAACATAACCCTGAGAGGTAACAGATGTCAACTAATCTTATTGAGGTCATCTTTTTGCTGATACATATATCAAATATATATAAAATCATTATGTTGTACACCTTAAACGTATATAATGTTATATGTCCATTTTATCTCAACAAAAATGGGGGGAAATATTTAAAAAATCCAGTTGTAATACGTACTTTGAAATGTGAATCAATCAGGTATCAGGAACACAATCATAATGAGTATTATAGGGTATATTAGTATTCTACTAGTATAATAACCAATTACCACAGAATTATCAGCTTAAAACAACACAGATTCATTATCTCACAGTTTTTGTGAGTCAGGAGTCTGGACACAGTTTAGCTGGCTTCTCTGTTCAGGGTCTCACAAAGCTGTAGTCAAGGTGTCAGCCAGACTGTGTGCATTTCTAGAACGTGTGTTTTCTTCCAAGTGCATGTGGTTGTTGGCAAGATTCAGTCCCTTACAGCTGTAAAAATGAGTCCCTCAGCTCCTAGAGGCTGTCCAAAGTTTGCTTCCAAGTTGCTCCCTGCTTAGGCAACTCATGTCATAACATCCTGCCTCTTCAACACTAGAGGGAGAGGATCTCTCTACAAAGTCTGAGAGGCATATATAATGCAACACAACCAGGAGAGTGACATCACATCGACTTTGACATACTCTATGGATTAGAATCAGCTCACAGTTTCCATACACACTCAAGAGGTGTATGGAATGACGATCAGGGGGCAGATTATTGAGAGTCAATGTAGGGTATGCCACACAGGCTAAAGATTTCTTAGAAGAGTTACAGCTTGTACAATTTTGAGAGAAGCTTAGGAAATGAGAATCTGGAAGGAGGAGTAGAAGGTACAGAGAAAGCATTCCTAATAAATTCTTCAAAAGCACTGGGGCAAAGGAAGAAGTGGGACTTACAGAAAAATCTGACAAACTAAACACATCAATTGCTGTAGTGGAAATACCAAGTTTCTCTATGGACCAACTCTATCACTCAACCATCTGGGGAATATGTTTTGAAGACAATAGTACCCAAGATGATGGTAGCACATTTTGACATCCATAACACCTATTGTAACTACATATTTCAAAATACAGAAAATAGTAATTATCTGCTTCCACACAGCATGAGGCAACTATGCCTCATATCACAGAAAAATTAACTAGCCAATCTAAAAGATACCTAAACACTCGTTATCCATAATTAGGTAACATTTATTCTTTTTTTTTTTTTTTAATCTTCAGAGCACTTTAATTTGTAGTTTTGGACCTTGACTATGACAAACGCTTGTATAAGATGCATCCATAATTCTTTTTGTAATTTATGTTTACAAATTACACCATGATAAAACTTAATAAAAATTACTCATGTGGCGTATTTTCAACATTTTATAAGTTAGTCCAATGCACACAATAGATTTTTGCTGCTGTTTACATAGGAAGTTCTCATGATTTCAGTATTATACAAATTGAAGCTGAAGACTACACTCAAAAATGAGTTTAAAAAATGGCATTACAAAAAACTGGGAGTGAGTAGTAAAAAACCCACACGGGGCTGCGAGCAGAAGCAAACTGGATGCTCTTACTGCCATAAGGCTTCAGTGAGGCCAAACTTAAACACCAGTCCTCCAAAAAAGATAAAGGCATTTTGAAAAAATACAGCAATTCCAGAGTATACGATGGCCTTTTCTTTAGCAACATAGCCTCCAAAGAGAATCCACATAGATGCAATCAGAGACCCAAATGCCAGCATGAATCCAATGAACAGCCAAATGCAAGCCCCTGTTTGACCCAGGCAACCTTCACTGTAACTGTCACCTCGGACTTGTCCATTTGATACTGCATTAATCATCAGGAAGGTTATGGTTGCTATAACACCACAGGCATGGTATGAGTGGTTGAACTCTTCCATAGTTGGACAAATGATAGCTGCATCTATGATAATCCACCAGCCGGTAAAAAATAGAACACCAGCAGCAATGGAAGCAATAGTATTGCGCTTTTCCCCCCAGTCAATGCATTCTGAGCATCTCAAGCCTTCTAGAAATCCAGACATTTTTTTTCAGGTCAGTCCAGCCCCGTCCGTGCAGTCGGTCCCGAGCCCGGTGTCGCGCTGCGCGGGGCTGCCTCACTTTCTCCTAGTTTTCAGCCAAGAAAACAAAACAGCCACCGGCCACCGGTACCCGGATGAAACAGCACATTTATTCTTTTTCTAGCTAGGTATCATTACTCTTTTGATATCCTATGAGATCTAAATTTGACTGTGATCATTACGTCTTATGCTAGATGCTAGGACTATGACAGTGAGCAAGAAAAATAATTGCTCAATAAATATAAGAATACACTCACACTAAAGCAAGGAATAAATATCCCTACTTAATAAAAACCCCAATTCTACACAGGTCATAAGGTCATCACTGGTATTTATAACTTTTTTTCTATTCCCAATTCCATATTCCCTTTGACCTCAGAAACCACCTCAGCTGGTCATGGTTCTTAACTTCATGGAGTGACCTAAATCCACATCCCTATAGTGTCTGAGCAGCTCATAGTCATGTCTGCATGAAGTCATTAAAGTTTTCCTTTAGTTTTTATTTTAGGAAAAAGGATTTCTGAGAGGGGTCCTAGAGGATCTCATGAATGAGACATTCCCTCCACTTTTTCTACTACAGAATATTCCTCCAGAAAATTGGAATAAGCCACTCCAACAGGTATGCTAAAATTCTTTTCTTTGCCCATTAGTTAACGGTCATGAGAATCTCAATATGGTCAATGTAGTCTTAACCACCAGTTTAAGGAAGATTGTACTTTTCCATTACTCCTTCATCCATTAGGAGATACTCTCTTTAAAACAGCAGCCAGCATTTCATGATAGGAAGCAACCTTTTGCCGATGGATCACTAGGGGTAATAATAAGAGAATCACTCTCATTTCACTGCCTTGTCTTTCATATGCATGAATATAGATTATGAAAGAAATAAGATCATATCCGGGTCACTGACTCAAAGCATATCCTGCATCCTGGGAAACATGACCCCAACCTCACCATTGTTTCTTCAGGCCAAGGATACTTAAAAGGTGGTTAAGATCAAAGGTTAATACACAGAAAATTCCCAAGCACAAGCCAATTTCTGTCCTTCCTTTACTGCATAATAAATTCCCTAATCAGTAGTAATGTTGAATGGAATACCACGGTGCTAAATAAGGCATATTGTATATCCATAGATGATGGGTTTGACAGACTTCTTAGAGAATTTAGAAAAAAATGAATATTTGGGAAAATCATAAGCAAAATTGTCTTACAGGGAAATAATGATGCCCCTAGACTATAAGTATATTCACATCTTGGCAGCCTTACTTAGTTACAAAATGTGACCCATAAGGAGGTGGCATACACACTAAGCAAATTGCAACATTTACCAAATTACTTCAAAAGAAACTTGCCAGATAAGATCATTGGCACTTTCATTGTTCATAATTATCTGAATTTAGTCAGAGATAAAGAACCATGATGAGTACTGTGCAAGTCATAGATATTACAGGAATTAGGTCTTCCATAATTGAGGAGCTGAGAAGTTAAGATCGGTTGGATGAGCAGACACAAATATAGACTAACAAGCCTTCATGGAGTGTAACCCAGATGGGTAAATTGGAGCTTTTGCAGGGAGAGCTGAGATCTAAGCATGTCCCTGCCAGCTCCTGGAGAGGTCTGTGGAGGCTCTTGCCACAATCAGCCTCTGGAGCCACTACTGCTCACGCAAGATCAGCAGTCAAGATGCAGCTAGAGGCTGAACTGATGAAAGCAGAAAATTCACTGAAACCCAAGAACACTGTCTGTTACCATATCTGACCACAGAGATCTACAGGGTAATAGTGGCCACTTCATTTTCATCATTTAAATTATATTCAATGTCTAACTCTTTTGACCAACTCTATACACAGTGAAAGAGACTCTGGGAAACACAGTTCCAAGCTTAACCAAATTAGCAATGGCTATGGTTACTAGATATAATCAACAACAGTATAGGACTAATTCAAACTAAGTTTGAATTAGTTGAATTGAAAATTCAAACTAAGTTTGAATTTTTGTAAACAATTATTTATAGTATAACTCTATCTCAAGCACTGCATGGGATCAATATCTTAAGTCTATTCTACTTTATTCTACTCAGCTCTACTCTACTCTACTCAGCATTTTTAATATAAGCATGCCCCATATAATATTTGAGGCAAATTTATATAAAAGGAGTTTTGATCATTTATTTGAAATTCATATTTAACTGAATTTCCTATATTTTATCGGACAACTATAAAGATACAATCTAGAATGATTACCTTAAGGAAAATGTTAGATGTAACCACAGAGATAGACAAGTTGAGATCAGACTGTAAAGGGTCTCAAAAGCCAGTGTTCAAGATGTCTTCATTTATGTGCTTTCATTTGTCCTTCATAACAACCTCACTATCTTTTGGATAAATAATTAAAATATGTTTAGAGATAATGAAATAGATGATAAAGACTTTAGTTATGTTTACATAGAATCCTCATGCCAAATTATTTCCTTGGTGATAAACTATTTAATACCCCTTAGAAGAAGCAGTCACTTAAATCCTTTAATATTTTCATACTGTAAGTCCTGTATCTTCCACAGAAGTTCAAAAATAGGTATCAGTGTTTACATCAAAGACAAAATAAGTAGGTAACATATTTATTTAATTATCTCTTAACAAGATATATATTTGTCATATATATGTCATAAAAGCATAAATTTTTTAAAGATTTTATTTAAAAGACTTTATTTGAGAGAGAGAGAGAGAGTTAGAGAGCCCAAGTGGGGGAGAAGAAGCAGGCTCCCCCTCAGAGTAGGGAGGCTGACATGGGGCTCAATCCCAGGAACCTGGGATCATGACCTGAGCGGACGATGAGCCACCCAGTGCCCCAAAACACAAAAATTTAAAATTAAAAAAATTGATATATCCAAAGAAAACCACAACTATGGTCTGTAGTATTTCTTCCTTCATACTTGAGAAAGCACTGAATAGTACATTTTAATCCTTTTGTTTTAATTTTAGATTATAAAAAGTTTTATGGTATATATTTTATAATGTTTCTAAAACATTTAAAAAATTGTTCAACTCCTGAAAGTGTTGTCATTTTTCCTCATTGTCTTCCAAATTGCATAGCTAAAATTTGTCCCAAAAGAGCATGATTTATCACATTATTTGTAAGCTTAATAGTGATACTATATCTGCTTTTTCTATTATATAAATATGTTAGTTCAAAATTTATAGATTTTTATGCACTTATGAATCATACTTAAGCTTTATTTTATATGAAAAAATTATGGAAAGGCACAGAATAAAACAATACTTGTGTTTTTTGTTGATTTTTACAGCTTCTTTCTAAAAGTACAAACTATGTGCAGTTAAATTTATTTTTTAAAATAATACATCTTATTACTTTTAGAGTATTTCCTGTAAAAAGATCCTCACAGAGTGGCAGGTGCCATGTCTGGCCAGGAGAGTGACAAGAAGAAATCCCTGAGTCAGCCTAAGAAGAAGTCCAAGGAGATGGATGAAAGAGAGAAGACATTCAAGCAGAAACAGAAAAAGGGACAGAAGAAACTCAAGGAGCTAAAAGTAAAGGTCATGGCGAAGGGCTTCCCATAGTGTTATTAAGAAATGTGGCAAGAAAACAAGCTGTTTCTTGTGCTTGAGGCAATGATGATCCTTAATTCCATTCGTGTTTAAACATTTGGCTTTCCTGTCAGAGCATCTACTGCCATCTATAGCTAGAATGAAGGGTTGTCTTAGATCTTATTGCACAATTAAGAATAAAGTCTTTTAAGAAAATTAAAATATAAATAAATAAATAAAAATAATAGAATTTTATACTCTCTCTGTACGTAGTTCTACTATTCTCAAATTCTTGTAGAAAATCAGATTTGCATCCCAGAACCATTGGAGACAGCCTTTTGATTTGTGTGGCTGATGCCATGCAATTTAGCCATAGTAAAATGACTTTCTTCGACTCTCTAACTTCGGAAAATATTCCACTGACATCCTTTTGTTCTGTTAAAAAAGGATTGGCAATGCTTGTATTATTTGAAATTAATAGCTCAAACCTGCCATCATAGAAGAAAAAGTAGTAGATGCCCTTTGAATATTTGGCCCTAGATGTCCATCACAGGAGGCCATTAATTTAGTTGCATTGTTACTATACTCAATTCTTGGTCTTTCTGCGGAGGCAGCTCGACAAAGATTTTAATTAGTGCCAGTCAAAATGGTGATTTTGTGGTATGAGCATTTTGAGGACTAAAATGTATTTAAATATAAATTTATACTACATCAGTTTCAAAAATATCTAGCAGATGGCAACTTGAATTGAATATCCAATTGACCTAGACTTGGGCCGCATGCCAAAGACTTATATTTTTTCAAAATGTACTAACAATTTAGGCAAATTCAGCCTTTCCCTCCCCCAATATTTTTTTTTTGTCATGCTATATATTTCTAGGTTATATTGATGTATTTTGAAGAAGTTTGCTTTACAAACTTGTTATCTTCTCTTTTATAAATAATATTAGATTGTTCATTGAGACTTTGTTTCTGTGTAGGAATCACTGAAACTAACCAACATCACTTGAAATGTTGATGCTATATCCAGTGGAGTTTAACACACTAGTGTGTCTGAACTTACATGTATATACACAGAAACATGGACATACTGGTAAAATGTTTCCTTTTTTTAAAAAAAAATACCCATTGTTTATTTCCATTATTTTCACATCTCTATAAGGTTCATAATAATAGTTTGTACATCTTCAATACAAGTTTGTTTTCAATTTCACATAGCATGGTTGTTTCAAGGGGAAATCCATTTGTAAACTATTCAGCATAACCTTCAAGTAAGTGTGCACCATATGAATTTGATACTAAGTATTAGGAATAATTTTGAGACACCTTTGATCCAGGATCATCTTAGGCAGAGAAACTAAATTCCAAACAGAAATGACATTTGTATAGTTTCAGTAAGAATAGTGTCACATGCAAAAGAAAATGCTACCTAAATTAGAAAATAATTGTGAAAGTTTTGAGAAAGAGACAGAGGGAGAAAAGGAGAGATGGAGAAAAAAGAGGAGAGGGAGAAAAAAGAAGAGAGAGAGAGAGAAATATATATATATATATATATATATATATATATTTTTTTTTTTTTTGAAAGAGATGGAGGAGCAGGAAAATAGGGGAGGGCCAGAGTGAGAAGGAGAGGGGGAGAGACAATTTTAATCAGGCTTCATGCCCAGTGCATGGCCCTATAAAGACACAGGGCTCCATTTAAGGTCCCTGAGGTCATGACCTGAGCTGAAATCAAGAGTCAGACGCTTAACTAAATGAGCCACTCAAGTGTCCCTCTCCCCAAAAACAAGATTTTTAAAAGAGTTTAAAAAGTGTTTAAAGAGATGGCCTAGAATGAAGAGAACCTATGTTATAGTCCTACTTTTCTGACCTATAAGCCTGGGGCCTGTAGTAGAAAAATGCCTCCCCTAGGATGTTAATATGCTAATACCTGAGAAAGACTCTAGCCATTTCCTAGTTTTGAAAGAAACTAGTCCTGACCTATAAGGGTTCTCACACTCTCCTCAAAACAAAGAAAAAACTGAAGGAACTGTAAATCAACAGCTTTTGTCAGATCTATAAGAAAACTGAGGTCAAAGATAAGCCACTATTAACAAATTGCTGAAGGCTCAATGTAGACTACTTGAGATTTAAAAACACCAGGGGCACCTGTACTCGAGATGTCAGTAATACATTATATGTTAACAAAATTAAAAACAACAAACAAACAAACAAACAAAACACCTGGGGCCAAGTTTGAGAGACAGGGCATACATTCGTGAGTTACGTTTCTTCTGATCTTCTCAAGGTGAAGATCAGAAGAGAGGCAAAGTAATCATTTTGAAATACTCCAGACCATTTTCTTCTCGTTATAAAGGACTACCCTCAAGCTCAGTGGGTTGGGCCGCTGCCTTCGGCTCGGGTCATGATCTCAGGGTCCTGGGATCGAGTCCCGCATCGGGCTCTCTGCTCAGCAAGGAGCCTGCTTCCCTATCTCTCTCTCTCTGGCTGCCTCTCCGTCTACTTGTGATTTCTGTCAAATTAATAAATAAAAAATCTTAAAAAAAAAAAAAAAAAAAGAAACTATTTTCACCAGAGCTTAAAACTATGGGAAAGGGAAATTCCCCACCTGTGAAGGTCACAGCCCTGGAACACTGGTTCAGTAGAAGACAGAAAGCGAATCATAGGATTAAGGAATGCACCTTCTTCCCCACATCGGATCAATAGTCTAGAAATAGTGAGATAGCTGATAGGTGAAAAGAAACTTACCAGACTGAGAAACAAGAAAAAGAATGAAAATAACCACAAAATATTCAAGAACAATGGGACAATTATAAACAGTGTGATATGTGTGTAACGAGAAGAGAATAGCAGAAGAATAGAGGAAAGAACGGAAAGACTATCTGGATAATTAACAACTGAGAATTTTCCAAAATTAATGAAACAAAAATTCATAGATTCAGCAAGCTCAGAAGAGAGTACGCAGAATAAATAAGAACATATTCGTAGGAAGGCATATGAATTCAAACTGCAAAAAACAAATACAAGAAAAAGTCTTGGAAGAAGCTAGAAGGGGAAAACTCACGACTTACCTACAGATAAACAAGGAATAGAATTACATAGGACTTGTTTTCGGAAACCATGCAAACGAGATATCAAAATATTGAAAGAAAAAAAGCACACACACACACACACACCAATTTATATTTCTTTATTCAGCAAAATTATTATTCAGAGAAGAGAAGAAATGAAGATTTTCTCTGATTAATTGGATCTAGATAAAGAAAAAAACGGTAAAGAAAAATTTAAAAGTTAATCATAAGATATTGTTAATCTAACAGGTAAATTATTTGAAAAAAAAATCATAGAAATGTCTTTGGTTATTGGAGCACCTGGGTGGCTCTCTTGGTTTAGCGCCTACTCAATTTCAACTCGGGTCTTGATCTCAGGGTTATGAGATGGAGCTCCCTGTCTGGCTTGTGCAGGGAGTGGAGCCTGCTTGGGATTCTCTCTCCCTTGTCCCTCTCCCTCTGCCTCTTCCCTACTGCTCGTTCTCCTTCTCTCAAAAAATTTTTTTTAAAAAATGTATTTTGTTATTATAGATTAGATAGATAGATAGGTAAAGTAAAATGAACAATGATATTATAAGGGACTGAAGGAAGAAATTGGGACCACACCATGAAATGCTACAGTATTATTTTGTACTCCAATTATTTATAAATATATGTTGCAAACTCTATGCCAAACAATCACACACACACACACACACACACACACAAAGGTGGAAGGCATCCACAAACTTTGGACCTATAGAAGCTAGAAAGTTCAAAGAAATGGATTCTCCTCCAAAAACAAACTACCAAAACTTTGATTTTTAGCCCATGAGGACCCATGTTGGAATTCTGACCTAAAGAACTATGAGACAATAAATTTGTGTTGTTTTAAGCACTGAGTTTGAGGTAATTTGTTGCATAAGACACTAATATATGACCTTTGTCAAATTACTTAGCATCTTTAATACAATTCTCTTCTTTTGCAGAGTAGGTAGTTATACACATTCATATCAATTTCCTATAATTCTTGCAGATTATTGCTGTATACAAAAGACTCCCCTTGAAAAGAATTTTTTTTTGTTTTCCTCTCTTCATCTTTTACATTCTATTGTCCTTCACACATTTCCTTCTAAGACTTAAGCATTCCTATGTAAGATATTGTACTTGAGATTTAAAAACAACCATGCTTCAGAATATTAAGATATAATAAAAGTCAGACAAAAGCAACTATATATAACCTTATAGTTACATTATAAAAGTGCAGTCAAAAGATATGGTGGTAACAGAGGGGAAAAAATTTAAGTCAATATTGCAAAATTATATCATTTTCCCAAAAAAGCATTTTGAATTAAAAAAGAAAACATCGGGGTTAGAATAATATGAAAGATTAAATTGAATAGACCATCTTTCCAATCTTCTTTTAGCTTTAAATGAGTAAAATTGGGAATACAGATTTCTTTATTTTTCAACCTTAATGGCAAAGGGGGAAAAATTGACAGAAGAAGATATTTCACAATCACTACACAACTGAGAAGATGAGAAGAAAGAGACAAGACCACTCTGTAGAAGTTCTGCCCAATAGAACTTTCTGTAATAATGGTAATATCTTATGCTTGTGCTATTGAATACAGTTTCCACAGTCACTGAGGCTGTCAAGTTTTCAAAATGTGGCTTGGATAACTGAGGAACTAAATTCTTCAATTTATCTATCTTTATTTAAAACTTAAGTAGCTACCTATGACAAGTGACAACCATAACAGTTCAATTCAAAACTAATATAATGATTAATATAATGATTAACTTGATCATAATATAATATATAATATAATGAGTAACTTGATCGTAAAACTAAAATCTCAAACAATGACTCTTCAGATGATTATAATCTAGATGAATTTTCTAAAAATTGAAATATTGATTTAGCAATATATTTCTAAAGAAAAATGACATATGATAGTCTTCTTCAGTTAGTCACTCAACAGGAAGATCCAGACAACCAGGTTTTGCTAAAGAGATACCTGATGGTATTCTTTCATCTTCTGCGATGATTCAGAGCCAGGATTTATGTGATGCAAGGTTGTTTCCCCTATTTTCTTTTGAAAAATTTGAATCATTTTTCATTATGTTTGTCATTATTTTTTTACTGTTTCATTATATTTATCATTTCTTCTAAAAATCTATTTATAATATGACTTGGGTTTTTAAAAAATTGTAAGTGTCCATTGGCTCAAGGCAGAAAATGGTAATGACCACTTCCATGGGTATATTGTGGTTTAACACTCTGTTTTTTTTCAAGTATTTTGGTAGAGTACCTAATGATGAGTAGCAATTTACAATTTTATTGTAGTTTATAATTTTTATATAAGTATTAGATAATCATAAAAAGTATTAGATAATCACTAAAATATAAAATGACACATTATTCTCTACAATAAATATTTAAAATTCATGATATTGCTTTCATAAATGTCCTTTCTTATGTATCATCAGTTTCTCTCATTATAGATGAAAGGGATATTACTCTAGGCTATTGGCTATAAATAATTAGAAATAATGGCATGTAATTTATGCTAAGAGAAAAAAAACACACCAAATTTCCCCACAATTCTGTTAATTTATGATTGTCAATTAAGTGAGTGAAAATAATTTCAAATGATCAACTGAAGCCATTGAATGATGACATTGGAATCAATTATTGGAATTCTATGCCATCTTCTAGAGCCCCTATGCAATAGTGACAAAGGTAAAGATATTTAACCCCAAATTCCCAAGCTTTTGACCTTAAAGTTTATTCTACAAAAAAGGTGGTATTAGTGTTCAGTGAACTAAATTTTAGGAAGTTTGATTCTGGTTTCACTATGCTTGCAAGAAAGTAATATTTAAAGCAGCACTCAGTATGTATTTCCACCACGCTAAACCAATCAATCCGGTCAAAAGAGGTGACAGAGTAATTAGGTTCTCACAATTACCAATATATTCATTTTTATGTCTATTTATTGTGCACCCAGTATGTGCAAGTGTTAAGTAGAAGCACACAAATAATGTTGGGAGAATTCTCTTGATACATTTTGAGAAATAAAAATTACTTTTTAAAAAAATAACTAAAAATATTAATTATAAAATAAATTAAAAATTATTCCTTGGGGGGCCTCTGGGTGTCTCAGTCATAAGCGTCTGCCTTCGGCTCAGTTCATGATCCCAGGATCCTGGGATCAAGCCCCACATTGGGCTCCCTGCTCAGCCAGGAGTCTGCTTCTTCTTTTCCCACTCCCCCTGTTTGGGTTCCCTCTCTCACTGTGTCTCTCTCTTTCTGTCAAATAAATAAATAAATAAAATCTTTTAAAAAAATAAAATTTCCCTTGGCTCACTTTTGAAATGTTTGATTGTCATGTGCCTAGCATTCCTCTCATATGCAGACTTATAATATATGGAGAGATCAGAATATTCCTCCTTCCAAACATCATGATGGCCAGTGAATCCATTCCTGCTAGTCTATTATTCTATGCACTTCATAAGTGAGAATCCCTAAGCCCATGGGTGGGACATTTGGCTAAACATGACAGTATGAAGGTTGGTGTATAGGTAATCAGTGGATCATCCCTAATGATAGTTATCACTGTGTATGCCACTAAATTTATGAATTCTGTAGAGTTTTCTTTTAAGAGAATATTAAAATAGAGAAGAATAAAAATAAATCAATAAAAGTGGAGATAAACTTCCTTTAATTAAATCAGCAGAAGCCACACCTCCAAAATACTATCCATCTTCCAAATGCATCAACGCCATTAATGTCAGATGTGAGAGAGAAAAGTAGAAAAAATTGTTCCACCAGTAATAAGTTTCTCACACACAGGGGAGATAGCGCAAAGATGTCATTTTTACTGTCTATGATCCCAAATAAGAGAGACAGAAACAGAAAGAAAAAGAGAAAGAGTGTTGAGGGGAGAGGAAGAATGTCCCTTGGGATTAAGATCAAGGACAAGGACTGGGCATCTAGTTGGCCCAGTTAGTTAAACATCCAACTCTTCATATCCTCCGAGGTCATGAACTCAGGATGGTGGAGTCCAGCCCCGTGTCCGGCTTTGCCTTCAGTGCGGAGTCTCTCATTAAGACTCCCTCACCCTCTCTCTCTGCTCTTCCCAGTACTCTCTCATGCTCTCTCTCAAATAAATAAATAAATAAATAAATAAATAAATGTTATTTAAAAATCTCAAGGACAAGGACAAAAGAAGGAAAAGAAACAGAAATAGCATGCATCCCAGCAGCTGCACACAGAGGGAGCTGAGCAGACATAAATATATATTAAAGCCCTATAATAACTTTGAGAAAATAGGTTATTACTACAAGTTAGTCCGAGCTCCTGTCCCCAGAGGGCAAGAGAGAAAGGTTGCTGGATGTGTACCCAAGACACAAGCTTCAACATCTTTAGACACAAATTCATTCGCAGTTACTGTATTATCATTTAACTAATGCACAGTTATTGAGAAAACAGGTATATATTATTATATTCCTTCATTGTGACTATGAGCATTTTAAATTATATTTTTATTATGTCTTGATTCAGAATCAAAGTTTTCTTATTTCTCAATGTAGATACAGATATAGATATAAATATAGATTTTAATTTTATAATTTGGAAGCCTTAAACCAGTTTTTTATGCTTTCAAACTACATATTTAATATATGCTCACTCTGGATTCTGCATTAGATGATTATATAATCATATAATATATAGATATATAGACAAATCTATCTCTATCAAATGTAAAGATAAATCTATACATAATCATAGGTGCAAAATCTTGATCTATCTAATTGGATCATATAAATAAAGTAATAAATAAATAAATGTCAGAACTTAAATGATGAGGAATAGCAAAGTACATAAATTTAAAAAGAATGAGCTACTTTCTTTTAAAGATTTAATTTATTTATTTAACAGAGAGAGAGTTCACAAATAGGCAGAGAGGCAGGCAGAGAGAGAAGAAGGAAAGCAGGCTCCTTGCTGAGCAGAGAGCTTGATGCAGGCCTTGATTCCAGGACCCTGAGATCATGACCTGAGCCGAAGGCAGAGGCTTAACCCACTGAGCCACCCAGGCACCCAAGAGTGAGCTACTTTTGAAATGAATAGCTGATAAGGTCAATCCAAGTTTTAATGCAATAGAAATAATAATAGAAATGCAATAGAATAATGCAAAGAAATGGTATTACATTGAAGAGAAAATGCACAACGAAAATTTGCAGTGTATCACTCTGCTAATAATAATATATTGGTGGTATATAAAATCTATCAAACTATATAAAGTAAAATCTCATAAAATGTAATAAACTATCAAAATAAATACAATATACTAGTATCATAAGTGTATATATATTAACCCATGAAAGATTTTGTAAAAAAGAGAACCAGTTATATAAGATGATGACAGAAAGTTCAATATATACACAGAGATCTACATATGTACACACACTCATGCTCTCACATACTCAGTAGTCACGTGTTATTTTGAAGTAGAACACATCACTAAATGCCCCCAAATAAGAATAGAATAAACTGAATTCCTTGTTCACTAAGAAATAATAAAGGAAATATTAAAAACAAGATAGCATCATTTAAACCTTCTCATTCTAAAAGAATAAAGAAAGGATGAAAAAAAAAACAAAAGAAAGAAATGAACAGAAGAGGGAGAAAGAAAAGTGAGAGACAAGGAAGGAAGAAAGGGAAGAAGGAAGGAAAGGGAAAAGATGGAATGACATGATCAATGAGGAAATTTAAGAAAATAAACAGAATAACAAAGAAAATAAAGGTGTTAACTAAAAAAGGCGATTTTTAACTAAAATATTAGAAAACAATATTTAAAAATCATGATTTTCTGATAAATAGGAGCGATGATGAATAGATTCTTTGAAAAGAAAAAAAATACCAGAAGCCAATCTATTCAAGAAAAAGAGGACAAAATAAAAAACTAAATACACAAAATTATAAATGAGAAAACATTTCCAAATACAGAGAAAATTTAAATAATTATAAGTCACTACTGAACCACATGTCAACAATTTTGAAATAAGGATTCCACTACTGAAGCAAATTTTTAATTTCAAAAAAAAAAAAAAAAGACAAAAAACTACACTGAAGCCAAATTATTATGCCCTGGGTAAACATGAAGATAAGTTGTCAAAGAAGTTGAACTGCAGAAACATCAATACCTCAAGCACAAAACCAATTTTGAGGCCACTTAAACCCTGCGTACATGCTGCCGCCACAGTGGGGACGATGCCCCACCTTCCGTGGTCACCCTCGTAACTAGCAAACAGGAGCCAGACTAGCGCGCACAGCCCCCAACGCAACCCTGCCACGTTCAGAACTTCTCAACTTTCTGTGCTCGTTTCACAGATAATAAAACATGAGATCCAAATTATTACTTCTTCAAATGACTTCTCTCAAAAATGAAAAGCAGCTATTGTTTTCCCCATTTCACAGGAAGTAAAGTGAAATTGTAATTGTTACGAGATTGCTGACAATATAGTCCCTCACCGTGAAGGTTTCAGGGAAGGTTATGTCCTCTTCAGGCTGGGAATTTTGCCTCCACCTTCCAGCTGAAAGAAGCGGGATTCACACTGGGATCTCTCCAACCCCACAAAGCCTTTGTTCCATCTGCTTTAAAGAAAAGGGGTTTATTCATAAACAAGTTGTGGAACAATAGTTTCTTTTCTCCCTGCCCTCGCATTACCCCAACGTGATAAACTAGTTTGCTGGAAGAACTCTACAGGCTTGATTTGCTTTGTTTTGGGGTATTCATAAAAGTAAGTGTATGACATCTGGAGGGAAAAGAAGTAAGGTCTACTGAAACATCATCACTAATTTGTCCCAATAAAACAACAACAACAAAACCCCCAAAACATGATGGGGCACCCACATGGCTCCGTCAGTTAAGCAGCTGACTCTTGATTTCGGCTCAGGTCAGGATCTCAGGATCAAGCCCTGAATCTGGCTCCTCTCTGAGCGAGAAGTCTGCCTGAGATTCTCTCCTCCCTGATTTCTTCATGCAACTCTCTCTCCCTAAAGTAAATAAAATATTTTTTAAAAGGTTGGTTATTTTTTTCTGAAATACCTTAAGTATATACTTGTACAACAAAAGACAGTGGGGCAGAATATAGGGAGAAAAGCAGAGTCTTACCTTTCAAAAATGCATTTTTTAAATCTAAATTTTAACTACTGTTATAATGTTGAGAGTCTACGATTGTGGATGATGAATGACAAATGGTCTTTTTTTTTTTTTTTTTTAAGGAAAGGGTTGGAAAAGTATCTTTCTCGCTTAAACTTTAATATAAATGATTATAATGTTAACAATCTCACAACAATTACAATTATTTTCCTTTAGGCTGAAAACCCCTTAAAATGTCACACATCCACTCAATATTTATGTAGTAGAAAATCTAAATAGTGTTAGAACTTCACTTATCTATGTTTTTCTCTATTCACTGCGTATCCTCTTTATGTTCAACTTATTGACTATAGAGCATGAACGCTTTTTTCCACCAAAGTTATTGCTTTCATCTCAGGAATAAGTTGTTTCTTTCCTTGAATTAGACACAGAGTTCAATCTAGATATGCCACCAATTACGGTGCCCTAACTTCATATTTGCTGCAATGTTCAAGGTTGTTTTCTTCATTCTTCCACTGTTAGTGTTTACAGAGAGAGAGTTTGTTCCCAAAGTGAAGACATTCCTTGTATTTTAAATTTGTTACAATCCATGAAGCATTATCATCTAAATGCCATTTCCTTTCCTTGTTGATTATATTTTCTTTTAAATGACTGTTCTATGATGAGGTTCACATATGGAAGTGGTTTTGTTTTGTTTTGTTGATAATTTGCATGAAAAAGAATTCTGAAACATTGATGTTAATTGGTTAACTCTAGTGACTGTAACTAGCTCACGCCCATCCTGTAGCTTTATTATACAGCAAGTACTCTGTCCTTTTATGAAGGAGTATAGTGATATTTGTCTTAAAATGAAAAATGCAAACCCTTAACCAGGTTTATATCATCATGTGGTAATATTTAAATCAATGTTACATATTTGTTGATGTTTTATTTTCATGAACAATGAGCCTAGCCAGAGCTGATAATATCCATTTGGCAACTAAAAATGAGTAACTCTCCAGGTCCTCCTAAAACTGCCAACTTTAGGGGTGCCTGGGTGGCTCAGTGGGTTAAGCCTCTGCCTTTCGCTCAGGTCATGATCTCAGGGTCCTGGGATCTAGCCTTGCATCGGGCTCTCTGCTCTGTGGGGAGCCTGCTTTCCTGCCCCCTGCCCCCTGCCTGCCTCTCTACTTGTGATCGCTCTATCTGTCAAATAAATAAATACAATAAATTAAAAAAAAAAAACTGCCAAGTTTATCATTTTTTAACTTTATGACTCAGTTTACATACATCACTGAAATGTAACCTCAGGCCATGCAGTCAAGACTTTTTCTTTTGATCACTGTTAACATCGCAGCTGCCCAGTGGCTTTGGTCATGTTGGAGTTAATACGTGTTTAGTTCAGACTTGCTATATTGGTTAACTGTGTACAACATTAGTCAGTTTGGATTAAAATTCAATAAATTGTTTGTTTGACTATAGAGTAGAAACTTTGTAAGGACAAAGATATGAATTGACGTATATGGAACATTTCAAGTCATTCCATTAATTCTGTACAATTTGCTATGTCACATTTGTGGTTTCAACTTATTTCTTTTTTTTTTTTTTTTATAAAGATTTTATTTATTTATTTGACAGAGCGAGATCACAAGCAGGCAGAGAGGCAGGCAGAGAGAGAGGAGGAAGCAGGCTCCCTGCTGAGCAGAGAGCCCGATGTGGGCCTCGATCCCAGGACCCTGAGATCATGACCTGAGCCGAAGGCAGCGGCTTAACCCACTGAGCCACCCAGGCGCCCTCAACTTATTTCAAATAGTATTTTCTGTTCAGTACCATATGTTCTGAATTTCTAACATTAGCATATGAATTATATTTATTACTGTCCCTGAAATACAAGGTAATAAAAACTAAAAAAATCTCAAAAAATTTGAAAGTGTTTCTTGAAGGTTTACTTGAAATCGCCTGTAGCAACTCTCTAAAAACTTTCCTAGGGAAATAATGATAGTTATCTGTCACAGGTTTATAATCAAAGTGTTTCCAAATTAAGTGTAATCAATAATTTTTTAATTCTCCATGGAATGCATTGTTGAATACCCTCAGATTCCAGAAAGTCTCCTTCTATTATGTTTATAATACCATATTCTTGAATGATTGAATAATGTTACTTTACTTCAAATTTATGACTTGTTCCCTAACCATGTGTGATTACTATTAACGATAGTTGGTGTTGAATATTGAAAAGAGAATGACAATTGGGGTTAGATAAGCCTAGGATAAAATCCTTGCTCTACTAATATCTCATTGAGTGAACCTCTATCAAGTTCTGCAGTTTTTGAATTACCTAATGTGCATGGGTTATTCCCAGGATTAAATTATCGAGGTTTTTAAGGTTCATAAAACCAATGCAGTACATATTTAAGCTCAATATTTTTAAAATCCAATCATAGTTCTTCTTTTTTTTTTAAAGATTTTATTTATTTATTTGACAGACAGAGATCACAAGTAGGCAGAGAGGCAGGCAGAGAGAGAGGAGGAAGCAGGCTCCCTGCTGAGCAGAGAGCCCAATGTGGAACTCGATCCCAAGACCCTGAGATCATGACCTGAGCCAAAGGCAGCGGCTCAACCCACTGAGCCACGCAGGCGCCCCCAATCATAGTTCTTCTTATTCTCCTCTAATTGGTATTACTCTGCTTCGCCTATATTGTCCAGTTCTTGAATTACTTTCTTTCCAATGTCTACTCTTCCTAAGGCCTCGCTGCCTCTACTCTTACTGCCTGCGTCTTTGTAACTGACCTTTTACCAGGTGATTATCATAGATAAGCAAGTTGGCCTAAATACCTCAATACAAAAAGTAAATATTTTATCAAGTCCTCAAGTGAAAAAAAAAAGTGTTAAAATAAACACATACATTCCCTAGAGGTATGGATATGGATGGGAAAACACTCTAAGAAATCTCAAATACTGCCATTTCTCCAGAAAGACTATTTTATGTTCCAGAAAATAGCTGCCATATATTAACATCATCACTTCAACAATTATTGTCTTATTGGACTGTCATCCCTATTTCTGAAATTCTGGTCCTTGAGGGGAGGGGCTAACTGCAGGGCTCCGATACACTCACTAATTTGTCTGTTAAAAAGTTCACTTTCTCTTAGCATGCCTACACAGCCTCTCTATTTACTGTGTAAGGCATTTTCTATGTAAGTTCACATCCCACCAAAAAAAAAAAGGTCTTGGCTATATTTAAATATTAACTGTACTAACTGTGTTTATGACCACATTCATAAGTAAGTAAACCAAAATCTTGCACTCCATTCTTTAAATTAGTCTGAAGTGATAGGAATGCTCAATTCTGCAAGTTTGTTGAAGATCCATTTCGTAACAATCTTGTGAACTACACAGGGTGGGAATCGGGCTGTAAAAACTGCCATGTTTTTTTTTTTTCTTATGAATCCAAATTAGTTTCAGAGCAGGTGATGAACAGGCATAAAGAGGAAAGTCCTTCTCCATCAGCAAACGTCTCTAGATAGTCAAACATAATGAGAAATCATGTAAGTACAGCAATTAAGGCAAGTGAGTGGTTTTAATGCTTAATGACTGGTTTTATTTCTAATTGAAGCCAAGGCAGAGTTATTGCTGTCGTATATGCTCCTGGATGACTTTTGACAGAAAGATTATGCTATGCTCTTTTTCTGACAAAATCTGCAGAACATCTTAAGTAATTGTTAGATAGAAGGGTGAGAGAAACAGTTTGGTTGGTGATCTATATAAGAACAAAGCATTTACTTCCCATGACAACTCAATGAGGTCATACTCATAATTATCATCATCATCAACATCATCGTCATCGCTCCACTATTCCATTAAAAAGATTTGATCTGGGGCGCCTGGTGGCTCAGTCAGTTAAGTGTCTGTCTTCAACTCATGTCTTGATTCTAGTGTCCTGGATCAGCCTGTGCTGGGCTTTCTGCTTGCTGGAGAATCTGCTTCTTCCTCTCCTTCTCTCCCTCACACCTTGTGCTTTCTCACTAGCTCACTCTCAAATAAATAGGTGGAATCATTTAAAAATATTTTTTTTTCGATACAGAAAATTATATAGCTATGTAGGGTCAAATATTTTCACTTTCCTTTGATTATGGCAAATGTTCATGTCTGTCTATCTAAAATGCATGTTCAAAGGAAAGTTTTTGTTTCCTCATTGAGAATGGCAAAGGGGCCTAACATTAGACTGTTGGTCTTTGTGCTGTGCTAGAATTCTCCCTGGTTTCCTTATTAGTGTCCTTGTTTTGCCTGAAGCCATAGTTCATCTTGTTTACTTTATGACCTCTGTTAGAGGATATCCTTTATTCTTACAGTGGAAGTCATTTGGTGATACACATTGACTCTTAACATTCAGTTGCCATCTATGTTTGCTCTCTGAGAACAAGGATGTTTTGAATTTTACCACGCTGTATAGTTGTTGCTGGAGATATATTATCTCTGTATCTCCTGTTTCTTTAGTGTAGGCTATTCAGTCTTTCCAGAAATGTTTATGGAATGCTTTCTACCGGTTGGCATTTGTCATATACATTTGGCCAATATAAATGAATACTATGTCTTATCTTTCTCTGAAGCTCATGCCTCATGTTTGTTTGGGGTTGCACTGATTTTGGGGTCACTTGTATAAATTTTTTTAATTCTACAAATATTTGTGTGATTCTTTGATGCTGGAGATAGAGCAGTGAAATAACACAGACAGAGTTAACATTCCAGTTTTTTAATGGGGAATTGGTGGCAGACAATTGGCATAAAAATATAGTTAAATATGCAAAATATAGTAAAATATAGTAAAAAGAGATAATTTAAGCTAATTATAAATAATATGTTGAAGATAAAACAATGGGCAAATTATTGTAAAAACAGAGTATGACAGTGTAAGAAAAGTGTAATCGGCAAGACAGTTTAAGACCCTACCCAGGAAGTTAGCAAAAACCTTGTTCGTGAGAAAAAGATACCCATAAAATACCTTAGGCAGAAAATTAGAGCCCAAGGAATAGCCAGAGCCATAAGAAAAACTGCAACATATTTTAAAAAATACCTTTGGCTATGGTGTGAAGAATTGATTAGGAGAAGCCACGCATAAAGCAGGGAGGTTGGTTAAGAGGTTCTTCTACTGGTCCAGAAGACAGGGTGGTCACAGGGACAAGTGTGGTGAGAATGGGAATGAAGCAGAGAAGAGATCGTGATTTTTTTTTTTTAAGAGTACATTTATTATTTGAGAAAGAGAGAGAGAACATGAGGAGGGAGGAGGAACAGAAGCAGGCTCCCCAATGAGCAAGGAACCCAATGCAGCTAAATCCCAGGGTCCTGGGATCACCATCTGAGCTGAAGGCAGTTGCTTAAGCAACTGAGCCACCCAGGTGCCCCAAGATCATGATGATTTTTATGGTGAAATCAGGACCTTTTGGTAGATTAGAAGTTGTATAGGGTGTTGGAGGAAAAAAAGCAACTAAAGATAGTTCCTTTGAGTCTTAATTTGCGTGTGTGTGTGTGTGTGTGTGTGCCTCTGTGTGTGTGTGTGTGTGTGTGTGTGTGTGAGAGAGAGAGAGAGAGAGAGAGAGATGTTAGTAGTTTCTTGAAATGGGGAATATCAATGATAAAATATTTTAAGGATAAAGTTAATTATCTAGTTTTGAACATATTTATTTTGAGATTCTGCTTAGACTTTTGTGGGAAGATAAGTAGATGTGTAATGTACCTGTCTTTCAGGAAAAAAAATATTGCTATAGAAATGTAAATTTCACAGTTATCCACACATAGATGGTCGCTATGGGATCAGAAGTGATCATCACCTCAGGAGAGATTTAAGTGAGAGAAAGAAACAAAGAAATGTCTTCTTGAGAATTTGAGAAATCCAAAAGTGAGATATAAAGTAAAGAAGTGGATGTCTACCTATAATCTTCAAATGGCTTCTTCATTAACTACGTGGTGAATTTCAAATATGTAACTATAAAATACAATATCCATGACAACATGGTCTACTTGATTTTTGAAGTTTCCACACCATATTCCACCAACCTGGACAATGGCTTAGTTATGGTAATCTCTTTTACCCTGTCAAATCTTCTGTCCATGATACCACAGAACCTGGAATTTTCTCCTCAAAACCTTCACTTGGAACTGCCTTCTTATTTTTCAAGATCAAGTTCAAATGCAATGTTTCCATGAAATTTGCATGACCATCACCAGTTATTATAATTGCACAATTTTGTTTTAATATATGTAACAGAGAATTTATAAAGTGTAGTTATAATTAGTTATTTTTATTTATTTCCCTAATAAAATATGCTCTGCTAAAATGAAGTGACTCTGTCTTATTCCTCTTTGATCCACAGAATGCAGATTAGTACTGGTACACTGCAGGTACCTTGTGTGAGAAATTATGGAGCAGATAGCAGTAACATTTTAAGTGGTTCATGTTCTTTACGTTCATCTTTAGTATTGAATATATGTTCTCATTATTTACCAAATGATTTTATTGTGTGTCAACACCTGACTTATCCCAAAGCTATTACTATGTAGTGGCTCTTTTAAAATTCTAATATATTTCATTTCATATATCATAGGATTCAATTGAAATTATTAAGCTTCAATGATTAAAAAATTATAGAAGAACTCATTTTCATCATTGAACAGAATTAAATAAATTTAAATATAACTTGGATTGATAATGTGCTTTAAAGCAATGAGAATGCAAATGAAGGTCACCAAATGCTGAGCAGATGAAATATAATAATCCTGGAGAAGCCTGATCTGAGTTAATAAGCATTTCTAACTATATAATACTTTATATCCTGTAACTATTATCTTCTGGTATATAAATAGTTTTATGACTGTCAACTACTTGCAGATATTTGATGACTAGTAGATAAAAATGATCAGAACAACTGGTTTTATAAAAATATGGGTTCCCAACATGTTTTAGGGTTTGAAAACTACTTTGCCTAATTCTGTACTTTAAAAAATAACTTTTTGTAAAGATTTATTTGTTTATTTGAGAGGAGGGGGCAGAGAAAGAGGGAGAATCTCAAGCAGACTCCCTGCTGAGCATGGAGCCCAGTGCAGGGCTGGATGTCATGACCCTGAGATCATGACCTGAGCCCAGGCCAAGAGCTGGATGCTCAACCAACTCAGCGACCAGGCCCCCCAAAAATACTCTTGATGTAAACCATTTGATATGATTCATTATTCCAGTAAGCTTAAATGAAGAGAAGAAAAAGATCACAGTAACTCAGCAAGTCATTATAAAATCTACATTATGCAAATTCTGATTAATGTGATTCAAATCAGTGGCATCACAAACAACCACAAAGGAGCTATACAATTTTTACAATTGTCTTATTTTCTTGTTTTATATTCCAAAGTGTCAAATAAATATATCAGTTACAGATATCTCCACCTTAAATATTAATTAATATTTTCTTGTAATAATGTAGGAAACATGGAAATAAACACCCAAGTAATCCTGATGACAATGATGGTAATGTTGATGACGAATGACCATTACAATGAGGACGATGGCTACCATGATGTTAAGAAACAACTCTCTAGCTCTTACAAGAACTAAAGACAAGTAATTGGATGCAGGTAGATTATTTGAGAAAAAGTAAGAGTAAGGAAGCAGAGATGTTGTGGAAGGAGGGATGATAAGACAAAGAAGGAAGAAAGGTCATTGCAGGTGTATTACTAAACTATGGCCAGCAGAGGTTCAATCCTACTGTGGGCTTTGTGAGGAACTGGGTAGACTACACCAGATAATTGGACTTCCAGAGTCGGAAAGGTGAAGTTGCACCAGAGACTGACCTCTTTACCCCTAGATCACCCCAGCCCTATCACCTGAGTCTTCCTTGAGTGTAGCACATCTAAACCAGCTTCCTTTCCTAAGGAAAAGCACAGAGACAGGAAAAACTGAGAGTTTTAACAGGCCCATGATATGAGACACTAACAGAAAGACTGGGAACTCTCTACCATAAATGGAGCTGAAATATGTGATAGGTCCAAGGCACATGGAATAGGGCACACATATTATGTGTTATATTTAACTATTAAGGACGATGATGATGATGGTGAAGATGATGTAGATGATGCTATTGATAATGACATATACGATTTGTGGAAACTAAATTTATGGAAAGCTTAGTAACTTGGTTAAGTTTGTAGAACTAGAAAATTGTGGATCAGGGATTCAACCTCTCATAAATTTCAAAAGCCAGTGTCTCTAGCTATAACGCTATGCATGTTTTGTTTTGATTTGTTTTGTTTTGTTTTAATGTGTAATGAGGACAAAGAGAGATGAAAATGGCAATAGTTGAGCCAACATGGCACTAATTTCTACAGTCTTAAATCAATGTAATTAATCACTTAAAACTAACCAGGATATATGTCAATAATTATTCACTATGTTGGTGGCTCTGTATTTTCTGGATTCCAGTATTTCCCAAATACAGAAAATTAGTTCTGATCATCATTATTTCCCCCAGGAATGTCGCCTGCTGGGGATTTATTTAGTGTCCTAAATTGAAGCTCAGGACATACTGAGATAATTGATAAGATAGACTCCACATAGCAGAATATTATGATTTCTCCATTGCAATTCGTAACTCCAGTATGTGAGCTAATGAGCCATTCAGAGGTTAAGTACGTCTTGTTTAACTTGACAAAACTTTTCTAAATGCATATGTCTTGATACTGTATCATTAAATACTGAAATTCTAATTCTCCCCTATATTCTACTCTTTGTTTATATAAAGCTAGTTTCAATAAAATATGGTATTAATAATAGTACAAATCACTATAAAATTGAAATCAGATATAGAATTATATTGCAGTAGTGGAAAAGAAATATGTTTTGAGAAGCTTTATTTCAGCTATGCTGATTTATTAAACCTTTGAAATTAGGATGGTTAACCTAGAAGGAAATATAAAATTCCTCTTTTGCACCTTCAAGTTAAAGTTAATGCAAATCCCTTGACAACCTTTAACATTTGGCTCTTCTCTTTCTCTGGAGGCAAAAAGTTACTATAAGATTCTCTTTCTTTTCTTCCTTCCTTCCTTCCTCCCTTTCTTCCTTCCCTCTTTTTCTCTCTTTCTCTCTCTTTCTTTTCTTCATTCATTCCTGAATACATAATCAGGATTACAAGAGGGATACAGAAAGTCTGGCATGAAAAAAAAAGAAAATAAATAAAAAAGGATATATGCTTCAGCATCCCCGAAATGCTCATTGTTTAAAACAGAATCTAAAATAGAAACATGAACAGTTAATCCAGTTCCAAAAGCTCTGAACTTCTATTTTTTATGCTCTTTCCTCCTTGGGTATAGGATCATGATAGCTAAATTGAGAGTGTGGTAGAAGAGGAAAGGAGATGCGTCTTCGCTTTTTTCTCTGGCTAAATTCTAATTTTGTGTACTCCTAGTCCTTTACCACTTCCTATGAGGCTACAGGATTCATTGTTAAATTTTACATATTTGTTTAACAAATTGGTTCTTTCTTCATCTTTTCCCATTCTTATTGCCAAATCCAGACGAAGTTATTCACATGAATGAGTAGAAGCCCAACTTTTCTGCTGATACAGTTACTTCAGACAAACTGAATAGGAAATCTCAGAAATTGTGATTCGGGTGGCAGCTGCTAGACACCAAACAGGATACTACTTATCTTTTTTAAAAATTTAGAAAATAAGTTAATTTTAGATACTGTGATATATGGAAAGTGTAAGAATATGTCTGACACACACACACACACACACGCACACAATCTAACTTAGCTCCTAATAATTGTTTTGTGTGTGTGCTAGACCAGCAATAAGAATAAATAAATGAGCAGAAGAAAACATTTATTTGATCCTATTCATTAAAGATGCTCCATGGAGCTTCATCAAATGCAGCGAAGAGAATCCCTAAGAATGGAATTAAAGCAAAAGAATCAAATGTATCTTTTTTTGATCTTGCAGTGTCCAATAAGGGCAGTCAGAGTGCTTTGCTCATGGTGAGTGCCCAGTACCTACTGGCTTTTAATCTATTTGAATTATATCTGATTATATGATATTCGTTCACTGACTATTTGTCCTGCCCCTTTGCATGGCTCCAAGATACTTATAAAAAAGTAAGAATTGGGTGCCTCAGTGGGTTAAAAGCCTCTGCCTTTGGCTCAGGTCATAATCCCAGGGTCGTGGGATGGAGCCCCACATCAGGCTCTCTGCTCCGTAGGGAGCCTGCTTTCTCCTCTCTCTCTCTGCCTGCCTCTCTGCGTACTTGTGATCTCTGTCTGTCAAATAAATAAATAAAATCTTAAAAAAAAAAAAAGGTAAGAATTGAAGACTCTTTAGCAAATGAAGATAATAGACTTTCTTAGCTTAATAAGACAAATGGATAGAGTAAAGCATCTATTAAAAAAACCCAGTTGAACCAAAGGCCATAGGTGTGATCTAGATATAAAGACATCCTAGATGTAGAGACATAAAGATAGCTTAAGTTGTAAACTGATACACTGAGTTTGTGATTATTACCTCCAAGCATTTCTTTATACTTTAACTTATAGATTTAGATATGGATATGCTGCTATGGATTTAATTTTTGTGTTGCCTCAAGTTTCATATCAAATTTCATATGCTGAAGCCTTAATCCACGGTGTGATGGTGCTTAGAGGTAGGCCTTTTGGGAGGTAATTAAGTTTGGATGAGGTCATGAGGACCAGGCCTCTATGATGGGATTAATATCCTTACAGGAAGAGGAAAAAGGCCAGAGATTTCTCCCCCATGTACTCCCCAAGGAAAAGTCATATGAGGACAGGTGAAGACAGATGTCTACGAACAAGGAATCTACTTTGATCTTGGACTTTCCAGCCTCCAAAAACTGTGAGAAATGAACGTTTGTTGTTTAGGCCACACAGTCTATGGTATTTTGAAATAACAGCCAGAACTGACAAATATAGAAGTTGGCACTGAGAAGTAGAGTGCTAGTTAACAAATAGATAAAAACGTGGAAGTAGCTTTAGAACTGGGTAATGCGTAGAGGCTCAAAGAATTTCAAGGTGAATGTTAGAACTCAGATTGCAATTAATAATGATGCCAGTGAGAGCTCAGAAATCAGAGAAGAGAGCAGTAGAGAAAATGTCCATCTTCTGAGAGAACAGGTAAATAATCATGTACAGAATATAGGTAGAAACAGGGACCCTATGGATTATTCTGATTAGAGATCTCAGATGGAAATGAGGAAAAATTTATTGGACAATGGATGAAAGTCAATCCTCATCATAAAGTGGCAATTAATTTGGCTTAATTGTGTTTTAGTGTTGCAAAGAAGATACAATTTGCAAGAGATGAAATTGATTATTTTACTGAGAAGAATTCTAAGCAAAGTTTTGAAGGAGTGGCTTAGCCTCCTGACTGCTTAAATGCCAGAAACTGGAAATGAATTGAAGAAGGAATTTTTAAGTAAAAAGAACTTAAAGATTTGGAAATTCTCAGCCTGTCCTACTGAAGAAGAAAGAGGAGGAGGAGCTGGAGCGGGAGGGGGAGGGGGCAGAGGAGGGGAAAGAGGAAGAGGAGGAGAAGAAGGGGAAGAAGGGGAAGAGAAGGATGAAGAAGAAGAAAGAAAAAAAATGAGAGAGTGTGTTCTGAGGAGAACACTGAGGTGTGATCTAGTAACCACTGGATAAGGAGATGAGTCTGGTGTGCAGCGTGGACTGATTCAGCCCCTTGTGAGGGAGCATTGCCAATTTGAATTGAAGGGGGTGGAGATTCCCTGTAAGGAAGAAAGCTGTTGGACTTAGATTCTGCAGGACCCAAGGATAAACTATTTTTCTGCTGCAGGTTGTGCTGTTTTTCAAGAAAAGGAAGGAACGCATGCAAGGCAATTGGAGATGATCCACCATTTCTGTTAAAAGGCCAAATGGATTCCAAACAAATTTAGGGGCTGGGCTAACCTCACTGCAGATTACCCAGATCTTCAATTGAGTCTTTGGAATTGAGACTTTAGAGTTGATACTGGAACAAGTTAAGACTTGTACGGCTATTGGGATGAAATGAATGTATTTTGCAGGTAAAAAGAATGTGAGCTGTGGAGAGAGAGGCAGGGGTAGAATGCTGTGGTTTGAATGTATGCCCAAATATTTATATTCCAAAGCCCTAATCTCCATTGTGATGGTAACTTGGACAGGGAGTAGGGTAGGGTGGGGGGCTGGGACATAATTTGGTTTAGATGTGATCAGGAAATTGAGAATCTCTCATGAGATTAGTGTCCTTCTAAGGACACTCTTCTCTTCCACATAAGAATACAGCAAAAAGGCATCCATAACCTGGAAGAGGATTCTCATCAGAATCCACTGGTATCTTGATCTTGGGCTTCCAAGCCACCAGAAGTGAGAAATAAATCTCTATTGTTTAAGCTACGGAGTTTATAGTATTTTGCATAGCAGCCTAGCCTGTGCTATATGGTTTTCCTTACTTGTGGAACATAAGGAATAACATGGAGGACATTAGGAGAAGGAAAGGAAAAGTGAATTGGGGGAAATCAGAGGGGGAGACAAACCCTAGAAGACTGTGGACTCAAGAGATGAACTGAGGGTTTTAGAGGGGAGGTCTGGGGGGGATGGTTTAGCCTGATGATGGGTATTAAGGAGGGCATGTATTGCATGAGTACTGGGTGTTGTACCTAAACAATGAAGGTTGGAACACTGCATCAGAAACTAATGATGTATTTAATGGTGAGTAACATAACATTATAAAGAAAAAACGAGAGAGAAAAAGAAATATACCTAAAATATAGAGTTTGATTTGCATGTCTAAAATTTTATTTAAGTGGTAGAACACTCTATATCAATACTGTTCCATAGAAATTTTGTGATAATAAAAAAATTCTATATTTTCACTGTCTAGTATGGTAGTCACTGGTCACATGTGCCTATTGAGAATTTTGAAATGTAGCTCGTGAAATTGATGAGCTGAATTTCAGATTGTATTTCCTTCGGGTAAATTATATATGTTTAAATTATGTGACTAGTGGTCAACCACAGTGAACAACACAGTTTGCATACCCCTAAGCAGTTTTGTTTTTTTTTTAATTTTAAAGATTTTATTTATTTATTTGACAGACAGAGACCACAAGCATTCAGAGAGGCAAGCAGAGAGTGAGAGGCAGGGAAGCAGGCTCCCCACTAAGCAGAGAGCCTGATACAGGACTCCATCCCGGGACCCTGAGATCATGACCTGAGCCGAAGGCAGAGGTTTAACCAACTGAGCCACCCAGGGGCCCTCTTTTTTTTTTTTTTTTTTTTTTTTTTAGTTTTAATCTTGGGAGAAGAAATATGTCTTATTTGTCATAACTGCAATGTCTTCCAGCTTGTAATTGGTCCCACACAACAGATAACTTCAATTAATATCCCCCTTAGTAGTATGCTTATTTCATATTCTAATTTGGACCAAGTCTTTCATATTTGGGCCATACCTTTTTTTAATCTTCCTATGCCCTCGAGACAACTTATTATTCTTATATTCTATGCATACTAGTCCGTAGTCTGAAGTGAGCCAGACTCTCAGGAATGCTCTCTATTTTAGGAACTTCATTGATTTCTGGCAACCTGCTTACTGAAATATATATCCTCCTGTTCAAGGACTTCAGTGGAGTTGTTATTCTGGGCTTCTCTTTGACTGGTTTGCTGAGTTGTTTATACTGTTTCTGAATACTATGTCATCTTCTTGGTTTACTCTCTTATTTTTATTATTATTATTTCTTTTTTTATTTTTTTGCTACATATATCATCCTAGTTTATTCTCTTAGTTTGCTACATGTATCCTCAAATACTTTTCTAGGTAAACTGTGGGTAAATTTTCTGAACTATAAAGTGAAAAACTTGTCTTTTTTTTCCTTTCCCATATTTGGTTAACATTTTGACTCATTAGGAGTCTTGTCCCTTCCCACCTTGAAAGATGTTGCTTCATGGTCTTCAGCCATGAAAGCTGAGCATATTTAATCTCTCTGATCCCAGTCTGATACTTGTCCATTTGTTGGGAAACTCTTTACTTTCTAGAAGACTTTAGGATATTTCTTTATCTAATTTTCTGAAATTTCACCTGGAGTTTACCTATCTATACCTATCTACACCCATTTTATCTAACCTTACCATGTTCTTTCAATTTGAGGCCTTGAAATTTTCTTCAACTCAGGAAATTTTTCTGGTACTAGCATGTAACATTTTCTGCTTTTTATTTATTTATTTTTTTAAATTCATATGTACTCTCCTGCAAATTGCTTCAAGGCCACCTCTCTTTTCTTTATCTTAGTATTTTTTTAAAATTTTACATTTCAGAATTTCTCAAATATCAGGAAATTCTCATGAATCCATTTATTTTTAAGAACAAAGAGAGAAGAGAGATGACTATATTCTACATATGTCACCAGATCTTGTCAGCTTTCAGACTTCCTTTTAGGATAATAGTCAGAGACTGACCACTATGCTTGGACACAGAGTGACAAGCAGGTTGTTTATAGGTACACCCACATTAGTTTTTCCAGTCCCCTACAGAAAATTATTTTATGTTTTATTTATTTGGGGGGGGGATAAACAACTTGAATTTTCCTTTAGAATCAAGTGCTAATTGTCAGACTTGTCTATGTGGAGACTCTATCAAAGGTAGGCACAGCAGTTGTCACAACTCAGTAGGTAGTCTTTCTACTAAATTGTCCTGTGTTGCTCTTTCACTTTAGAGCAGTGCCAGAAGAATGAGAACAGGCATATGTTTTTAGGTTTCAGCAAAGGAATACAGATACATGACTCAATACGGAGAGATCCTTCTTTAATTCAAGAGGGTATCAACCTAGGCCAAGTTCAACATCCAGAGCAATGCAATTTATAGTAAACAAGAAAGTAGGTAAAAGCTACTCAGATTAACCCTTTTCCAGACTGGTGAAGATTATGGGAGTAAGTTTTCTGTTGTTGTTATTATTTGTAAGTAGGCTCCACATGGAGCCCAACGCAGTGTTTGAACTCACATTCCCAAGATGAAGACCCAAGTTGAGATCAAGAGTCGGAAGCTCAACCGACCGAGTCACCCAGACACCGCCGGTGAGTACTTTTGAACAGGGAGGAGTCATTTCTTATATACCATAATGGGGAGAAATCTCTCAGAGACAGAATAAAAGTAAAGTGAGGCATTGCAGAGTGCTGTGGGTGGAGTCCAGATGACCAAGAATTGAGTAGAGAATATTACTCTGAGAAAAACGGCACAACAACCACACACATTTTCTTTCCTCCCTTCCTGAAAAGCAAAAATTTACACAAGGCACTCACTGACTTTGGGAAGGAGTGGATATCAGCACACAAAGATTTAGACAGATTATTGATGGATGAATGGCAGATGTAATCATAGTGACAGATGCAGGAGCTCAGGGTTTAGAGAAGAGAATGTTGAAATGGCTATGTGAGCTGTTCATTCTTCATACTGAAGCCTTATATTCGTGTTCTATATCCCTCAATCCCTCCCTTCTGCATAGTGGCCTAGATAAAACAAGAGCAAGTGTGAGGAAAGTGTTACTAATTAGGTTCATAGACTACATGATTAATCTTGCCACAGTTGAGTAGACTGGTCAACTCTACCCAATTTTCCCATAATTCTATGTGCAGTAGGGGATTTGCTTCAAAATAAAAATTTTTAAAGTGTATATTTAATTTGTCCAGCCCTGAGCCCCCCAAAGGATAAGTGATATTCCTTGAATAAAACTGTTTTTATTTTGACAGGGAAAGGAGTGATTACTTATCTTACACATATTCCTCTAATATATCCTAAAGTGAATTCCCCTTGAAACATTCTCACCAGAAATTAGACAGCAGTAAAGTCAGAGAATACTTGAGAAAACAAACTATCTAATTAATATGACTTGTATATAGTTATAATCACAAAGTAAAATAAAGCAAAATATCAGAGTCTACAAATAGAATAAAAAACACAGAGGAAAAAATTATCCAAGACCTATACAAGAAAGTAGTAAATCAATGACTATCTTTAATCAGATCTTATTTGCTTTTATAATATAATACAGGCTAAGGAAAAAAATAGGACAAAAAACAGAAATTAAGTGATAATTGATAAAAGAAAGTACTCCATACAAACTCAACAAAAGATAAAGAAGACATTCCCAAAGGGAGAAAGGGGGAAAAAAAGGAAGAAAAAAAAATCTGAAAAATAAAACTAAATAGATATTGCAGATTAATGCAGCAGAGCCAAAACAAAGCAAAACAAAATCATATAATTTCCTAGTAGTAGAAAATACTTTATAATGGAGAGAAAAGCACATTATCAAAAACAAACAAACAAAGAACTGGGTAGCTCAATTGGTGAAGGGTCTTCCTTCAGCTCAGGTCATGAAACCAGGATCCTGGGATGGAGCCCTGCATCAGACCCCCTGCTCACTGGGGAGTCTGCTTCTCCCTCTCCCTCTGCCCTTCCCCCCTCCTTCTCTCTCACACAAGTGCTCTCTGTCTTTCTCAAATAGAGAAATAAAATCTTAAAACAAAACAAAACAAAAACTGAGGATAAAGAAAAATTAATGGAGTGAAAAAATTTACCCAAGACCAGCTTCAATGAATGAAGAAATCCTCATGGTATTCCCTGAGATTTACGATAAAGAGAGGATTGCAAAAGTCCCCAGAAATCATGAATTTAGTATATTAATTACTTGATTGTCAGAATAACTTGAACCTATTCACCAAAAAAAGAATATTAAACTTAAGTTTATAGAATCTTTTTAAATAATTATCAGAACATTATTTGAAATATAGAATAATATAATGATCCAATATAGCAATATAGTATAATGATAAAAAGAAGACTTTTTTATTATGGGAAAACTCAATGACTCTCACAATTTTGTGAAAAGTTGCCTGAGAATTTACTGAAAAAAATTAAAAAAAAAAAAAAAAAAAACAAATCATGGAGGAAGAAGCTTAGATTCCAAGAAGAACGGAACTAACCCTAATGTGCAATGAAAACTATGTTCTTTTGACCACAGAGAGTCCAGACCTAGGTTCAAAATTTGGGGGGATCTATGTCATCTCTTGACAAGAGTAATTAAAAAATTCACATAACATCATTGATACAGGTTGGGGTGAAGAATTGGGAAGATTTCTCATATGTACTGGGGAAAAGTTTAGAAAATCTAAAAATACATAAATATATCCATTGGGAGCAGTATGAAAACATTTATTTATAGATGCAGATATGTGCATATGGATATCCTATGTAATAAACTGTTCTGTAGATACTAAAAACTGGGGAAAAGTTATGGGTAGTGGAATTGTGCTGAATTTCCTTCCTTTCAAAATAAGTCAATATATTTCCTTCCTTTCAAAATAAGTCAAATAAGTAAAGTTTGCCATATTAAGAAATAGGATTATGAAGAGATTATTTAAACCTATCTAGATTAGATATCTAGACACATATACGATACATTTTAAAATGCAGAAAATTTCCTCTGAGGTGGACATGGAAGGAAGGGAAAATGGGAAGCTTAGATTTTATGTATGATACAGTACTGTATTATTTGAATAATTTGTCTTTGTGTATGGACAGGCACAATAATGACTTTTGCAAAATAAGCATTTTTTTTTTTTTTAAACAGAGACAGTGGGTGTATACAATGTGTTTGCAAATATGAGATTCTATCCTATATGGTAGGGAAGCAGTAGAACTGTGGCTTAAGGGGCAGCTGGGTCAAGGCAATCCTGTTTCCAGCTGAGAAATACTTTCTCCCTCCCCAAATGGCATATTCATGAGATTGCATATGTATTGTCTGTTCCTACTCATTATATTTCACTTACGTGTGCTACAAGATGCTGGGCGTTTTTATAGATATTCATAAGGGGCATGTTGTGTAATTTTCCTTCTCATTGCTTTTGGCACTCTATTCGTCTGTTCTGTTGTGGGACAAAAGGCGACGAATGCTCTGTTCCCCATTTTGGTGGATTCCCGTTGTATTCAAAGGAGAAATAAGCAGACAGCAACTGGGATAGACTGTATTAAATTCTGAAATATAAAACCTTTTACTGAATCTAACATTCTCAGGTTTTATCTTTTTGGAACACACACCCTTGCGACTTTCTTATCTGATGGAATTCCTGATATCAACGTAGCAGGCTTGATTTGATAATGCCCTCGAAGCATGTCTTTCTTACACTTTTTCAAGTAATTGTAGTTTCTTAGGTGTTTATATGTTTTGTTATTCTTTAAAAGCCTGGGGACATTAGAAGTATTGGATATTGTATACCTTTCTTATCAGATGTAAAATTACATTGTTTGGGAAAAGCTTTAAGAATTGAAAACATCACAAAATTAAGTCAAGGAGGTGGTATAAAAGATTCAAAAATGTCATGTGACACAAATCCCATTCTTTCTAATATACGTCACTGATTCATGACATCTAAAATAAAGATACTCTTTCTTCTCTATTGATTACTGTTAGGGTACTTTCCACTTTTTTTTTTTTTTTTTAACAGATTTCATTTATTTGACAGAGAGAGAGGGAATACAAGCAAGGGGAGTAGAAGAGGGAGAAGCAGTTTTCCCGCAGAGCAAGCTTGATCCCAGAACCCTGGGATCATGACCTGAGCCCAAGGCAGACATTTAAGGACTGAGGCACCTCCCCAAATTGTTATTTTAGCTTCTTTACTTCACTCTTCATAACCCTGGGGACTCTACCTCATGGCTAAAAGTGTACAATTTTTCTTTCTCTTTTTTTTTTTTTAAAGGTTTTATTTATTTATTTGACACACAGAGATCACAAGTAGGTAGAGAGGCAGGCAGAGAGAGAGAGAGGAGGAAGCAGGCTCCCTGCTGAGCAGAGAGCCTGATGCGGGGCTCAATCCCAGGACCCTGGGATCATGACCCGAGCCAAAGGCAGAGGCTTTAACCCACTGAGCCACCCAGGCGCCCCCAATTTTTCTGTTTATAAAAAAGCATTAAACATAATAATTAACCAGATTTCTCCTGCAGAAGCATGGTAGCTCACTGTTCCAGGCTGAACTGTGTCCCCTGCAAAATTCCTGTGTTGAAACCCTAACCCTCAGAGCCTGGGAATGTGAAATTAAAGAAATGATTAAGTTAAAGTGAAATCTTTAGGGTGGGCCCTAATCCAACTGACTAGTGTTCTTACAAGACAAAATGTGGATGCCCAGAGCCATGGGAGAGACGAGGACACAGAGGAAGGACCATCAGAGACACAGTGAGAACATGGGCATGTCCAAGTCAAGGCGAGAGACCTCAACAAGAAATCAAACTTATTGACACCTTCATCTCTAACTTCTAGTCTTCGGCATTGGAAGAAAAAAAATCTCCGCTGTTTAAAATACCCAGTCTGTGTTGTTTTGTTACAGCAGCTGTAGCAAGTAATACACTCACCAGTGGGAAATCCACCTGTGGTTTTTGTTATTGTTGTTGTTGTTTTAAAGATTTTATTTATTTATTTGACAGAAATCACAAGTGGGTGGAGAGAGAGTGGGAGGGAAGCAGGCTTCCCCAGTACACAGAGAGCCCGATGTGGGGCTCGATCCCAGGACCCTGAGATCATGACCTGAGCTGAAGGCAGAGGTTCAACCCACTGAACCACCCAGGTGCCCCAATCCACCTGTTTTTACTTTCTTAAGGCCCTGTGCAGAGGATACGTACAGCCCAATGTGGCCAGCATATAGTTGCCTGGCTGCTAGAGATTTGCTTGGCTAAAAAATGAGAAGGAACTTGGAAAGAAAAAATGCCAAAAACAATCCTTCTCATTTGTGTGGGAAATAGGTGTTAAGAAAACAAAAATAAGCTTACTTATCCTTTGTACCTTTACCTTGGTTTCTGGAATAGGAGGTTTTACTTGCATTTTTGTGCTGACTGTAAATAAATTCCCACATCTCATCAGGAGTTTTAGAACTTTGGGTAATGATCAAATATCTATTTTAAGCTACATTTCACATGAGAGGTTTATTTTTCTTTCTCCCAACATAGCTTTAGGCCTCGATTATAACATAAGCTGCTTTTGTTTTTATTTATTTATTTATTTATTTAAGATTTTATTTATTCAATTGACAGACAGAGATCACAAGTAGGCAGAGAAGCAGGCAGAGAGAGAGGGGGAAGCGGAGCAGAGAGCCCGATGTGGGGCTCGATCCCAGGGTCCTGGGATCATGACCTGAGCCCAAGGCAGAGGTTTAACCCACTGAGCCACCCAGGTGTCCCCCATTAACCCCTTTAAACTGTACAATTTATTCATATATTTACAGAATGACCATCATGACCATTGTTCATACATGAACCCCTAATTCTGTTTATTAATTTCATTTCCTTGTTTTCTAGAAAAATTCATCTCATATATATATATATTTTTTAAAGATTTTATTTATTTATTTGACAAGAGAAATCACAAGTAGACGGAGAGGCAGGCAGAGAGAGAGAGAGAGAGAGAGAGAGAAGCAGGCTCCCTGCTGAGCAGAGAGCCCGATGCGGGACTCGATCCCACGACCCTGAGATCATGACCTGAGCTGAAGGCAGCAGCTTAACCCACTGAGCCACCCAGGCTCCCTCATCATATATTTTTTAAAAGATTTTACTTATTTATTTGACAGACAGAGATCACAAGTAGGCAGAGAGGCAGGCAGAGAGAGAGGGGAAAGCAGAGCAGAGAACCAGATGCAGGGCTTGATCCCAGGACCCTGGGATCATGACCTGAGCTGAAGGCAGAGGCTTTAACCCACTGAGCCACCCAGGTGCCCCTGTTTTTATCTTTCAACTTTAAAAAATGAAGTAATGAAAAAAGGACAATATTCAGGGTCACTGAAAGATTTTCTTTTGCTAAAAATGTGCTGGTGATGCTCCAGATAAATACATGGTCCTGGGGGTGTGGAGGAGTCACCAAACGTCCAAGCTCCCAATCCTATTGCGATGGTAAGGGGGTACAATGGAAAATTTTCTTTGCATCCCGCAACAGCTCTCCAGGAGGCACAGCTAAATTATTTGTTGGTTTGTAAGAGCAGGAAAAAAAAAAATCTACTAATAATAATCAGTGGCTGTTAGCACACAAACACGCACATCATAAGCAGCACAAGGCAGCCAAATAACAATGAACAGGGAATAAGTCATAAACTATTCTGCTTTCAGATATTTGTTCTGTAATTCCTTGGATCCACTGTTTGGTTTTGAGCTAAAATCGCTCCTCTCCTGATAATCTTTCTGAAATTTCTCATTGTTTTTTAGAGTAAATTACTTTCTGTAGCCCGCAGCTGTTTTCCGTGCTGAAGAATTAATAATGGTATTGGCATAGGTGAGTCTGGATTTTACCAATTATATGACCCAAAATACTTTTGCTGTTCAGGTGTGCAGTGCTTGTAGGTCAGATTCTATTTCCTTATTTTTGTTAATAATATTGATATAATAAATTATATCTGTAAGAAGACAGAATAGATTATATATCAATTCAGTTTAAGGGACATTTATTGAGCACTGATTAAAAGCCTACGTGCTAAATATATATATATATATATATATATATATATATATATATATATGCTTCTGCTTTTAAAGATTCTCAACTGAAAGGTGTAACTAAAATCTATTAGGGCAATGACCAATTATCCAGTATTTGTAAAGTTTTGGAGAAGAGCTAAACTGGTTTTTATCTTTGCTTGCTGTATATTTCACCAGAAAAAAATATTAGTCTCATACAAATCTATTTGGGCATGTGAATTTTAAAAATATGTAAAGATAAACCACAATTTTCAAGCAGATATTTCAAGTTGGTTGCAGATATTTCTTTATACATAACCTATGAATCAAAGACATAGAGATAAACCTTAATAGTCTTCCATACACTCCCTGTACCTCTTAGAACAGTCTTCAGTGAATGATTGGATTAATTAGTTCCCTATGGCCATTTTCACGCCAAGTGTTAGCCTTCTTTGAGTCACTGTGAGTACTCAGGATAAACAGATTTGATTCTCCAAGACCATTAGATAAAACTCCAATCCACTCTGAGTCTCTTCTAAATTTCTTATCAAGTTGTCATCTAGGTGATGCTTGAGACTATCCCATATCAGGAACTCTTCAAGCAGATCATTAAATTAATGAACAACTCTAACATTGGGAAGTTTCTCCTTAACTGAGCTGAAAACTGCCTCCTCTTCATTTCCAACTCTGGTTCCCAGTTCTGCCGTATAAAGCAGTTGTTTCTTCTGAATGCTAGCCTTTCATATTGACAGCTATCAAGCCCTTATTTTGCCTCCTCTAATTCAGGTTCCTCATTCCATGTGTCTTTTTCTCGTTCTTCTTTAAATTATTCCACACTCCTTCCTAGTCTGGATACAGTCTGGCTTGTCCCTTATTGACATGCAAAAGGCGTGACCATGCACCAATACCAGTAAGGTTTGCTGTGAATATTTTAAAATCAGAGAAACATTGAAAAGCACACCATCGCTCAAGCTCTCAATTACCCACAAAAAGGAGAGCCTGGGTCAAGCTTCAGGAAAGCGTTCCAGCAGAGCACAATTTTATATGGAAGTTGAAATTATTTCAGAGACTCACCCATAAGTTCCGCAAAAAAAATGGTGTTTTCTGATCCAGGATATTCCTTTTTTGTTTGGAGCCTAGCTAAAGAGCATCACGTGTCAGTACTGTTGGAATCAATTGGGAGACTTTGCTCTCTTCTATGGGGCTAACTCAGTCTTCCACCAACTTTCTATTAAATGCCCTCTAGCCACCAGTGCCATTCAGGAGACCAATGGCTTGCTGTTCTTAGTTTCCCTAGGTTTGAACAGATATTCCAAATTAGGTCCAAATAAAGAGATCAATCCCTGTGATTTAGAAATCATTTTACCCACTAATTCTACATTAACTAATTTTTAGCCTCTATGTCCTTCTGCTGTTTCAAATTGAGATTTGCCTATTCTGAAGAGACCTTACATTTATTGGCACCTTCATTTTACATATATAATTTTAGGATAAGTGCAACTATCTAACGTAAAGGAAAATGTTTTTAAAATAACATAAGCTTGCTTTCAGAAATTTACAATTTAGTTGTTTCACCAACATAGTACATATTTGTGGGTTTTACTCTTTTTCTATATCTGTTCCATTCCTTCCATCAGATTTTATCAGGAACTTCTTATTTCTCTGGCATTGAGAAATAGTGTTGCCCTTGACTTACACTGGAGCATTTACCTATACCTACTATTATGAACTGAATTATGTGTCCCCCAGTACTCAAATGTTGAGGCTTAACCACCATGTGACTGTACTTAGAGATAAGGCCGCCTAGGAGGTGACTCTAGTTAAATGAGGTCATAAGAGTAGAGCCCTAACCCAATAGCACTGGTGTCCTTAAAAGAAGAGAAGAGGACACAAGATCTCCGTCTTCCCTCTCTCCCTCTCTGAGAGGGCACAGAAAAGAGGCCATGTGAAGACACTGTGGAAAGGAGACCACTGCAAACCGGAAAAAAGCCCACCTGGCTGGCACCTTAACCTCAGACTTTAAGGCTTCTGTACTGTGAGAAAATGAATTTCTGTCATTTAAATCACCCACCCACTCAGTACTATTCTCTTTTCTCAGCCCGAACAGACTAACATACCTATCAACACACACACACAGTATTTACTATGGAGATTCTTGGAGAGATAACCTTACAACGTGCTATAAAAATGAGATAAAGAAAGGAAAATACAGAGAAGATACTGCACACTCTAAAAAAGAGCACTTTTTCTCAAGTATCACAAATAATGCATCGAACTTAGGAAACTGATTGTATTTCGCTGGGATTCCAAGTACACATCTTAAAGAGAACTCGATAGTAGATAACACTCCTTGTGTTGCTTAGATATTATATTTGCCTCATTTGGAGGAGGATTACAAAATTTAAATAAAGTCAGAATTAGCAATACTAGGAAGTTGGGCATTATTCAAAGTTGGAAAAACAGTTAAATTATTTTTTTGATCTAAACTGAAAAGATATTCCAGGCCAAACCTTCTTTTTCTCTCCACATTCAACTAGAATCGGTGATGTTTTCTGTTTGAAAGTTTATCCACCCAGTTGCTCCTTAGGGACTGGCCTGGATTTACAGCATGCTTAATGTTTTAGACTAGATTAACTCCATTTACCAAAGACCAGAATTCAGTGTATCTGAGATCATGGAGTCTGGATGTATTTCTCTATGAATATATGTTCCAAGAATAAGGAAAGCAGAAAGAAAGAAGGGAAGGAGGGAAGGAAGGGAGGGAGGGAGAGAGGAAGGGAAGAAGGGAGGAAGGAAGGAAAGAAGGAAGGAAAGAGAAGAGACTGGAAGGGAAGGGAAAGAAGGAGAAAAAGAGAGAAAGGGAGAAAGAGAGAAGAAAGGGAGGGAGAAAAGGAAGGAGAGAGAGAGGGAAGAAAAGAGGAAGGGAGGGAGAGAGGAAGGAAGGAAGAGAGGGAAGGGAAGAGAAGAGAAGGGAAGGGAAAGAGAGAGAAAGGATGGAAAGAAGGAGAAAAAGAGAGACAGAGAGGGAAAAAGGGAAGAAAGAGAGAAAGAGAAAGAGAGAGAGGGAGAAGGAGGGAGAGAGGAAGGCAGGAAGGGAGGGAGGGAGGGAGGGAGGAAGGAAGGTAGGTCCATCTGCTTTCTATGCAGGCAAACAATCTGAATAGACATTTTTCCTAAGACTTACAGATGGCTAATAGATACATGAAGGATGCTCAAAATCATGAATCATCAGGGAAATATAAATGAAAATCACAATGAAATATCACCTTACACTTGTTAGAATGGTTAAAACCCAAAAGACAAGAAATATAAAGTTTTGGTGATTGGGTGCCTGTGTGGCTCAGTTGATTAGGCATCCAACTTTTGATTTCCACTTTGGTCATGATATCAGGGTTGTGAGATCAAGCCCTGTATTGGGCAGCGTGGAGACTGCTTAAGATTTTCTTTCCCTCTGACCTCTCCCTGCCCCCTTCGTGATGCTGTGGAGAAAAATGAACACTTGTACACTGCTAGAGGGAATGTAAATTGGTACAGCCACTGTGGAAAACAGTATGGAGGCTCCTTAAAAGCTTAAAAATGGAAATACCATATGATCCAATAATTTCATTACTCGGTATTTAAACAAAGAAAACAAGAACATTAGTTCAAAAAGATATATGCAGTCCTGTGTTTACTGTAGCACTTTGCAACAGCCAAGGTATGGAAGTGCTCTAGTGTCCGTCTATTGAGAAATGGATAAGGACACACACACACACACACACACACACACACGTAATACGCATTCTACACAGCCATAAAAAAGGATGAGATCATGGTATTTTCAAGAACATGGATGGACCTCGTGGGTGTTCTGTGAAATAAGTCAGACTGAAAAAGGCAAATACCATATGATTTCACTCACCTGTGGAATCTAAATAAAAATGACTAAAAAATAAACAAAAAGCAGAATCAGACCTATAAATAAAAGAACAAACTGCTAGTTGCCAGGGAAGTCAGGGGATGGGCAAATGGATAAAGAGGAGTGGGAGATACAGGCTCCCAGTTATCAAACAAGTCATAGGAGTGAAAGGCACAGCATAAGGAATGTAATCTATATTGTATGGTGACCGTTGGTAACTATACTTGTGATCATAGCATAATGTAAAAATTTGTCAAATCACTATGTTTTATACCTAAAACTAATACAATTTTGTCAGCCATATTCAAATAAAAAAAATAAAAAAAAAATGGATCTGCCCTCAAAGTGTAACGCAGCTTCCCTCCAACCACTCTTGTGCCTTCCTTCCCGCACACCAACAGTCAGGTTAATTTTAGGTGACCCTCGTTTAGAGTCACACCATAAGGAAATGGCTGTAACACACTAGGGAGTCCAGGAACCTGGGCTCAATACAGTGCACATGTAAAGTAAGAAGGCTGTGAATGTAGTAGTAATTGGTGGTCTAGAATGAACTTTTTCCAGATGATGGGTTACTGTAACCTAGTGCCCACCAGTGTTTACTATTTTGATACGAAGTATCCTGTGCTTGTAATGAAATTTTAAAGCAATAGCACACAGTATCTCTAGAGGTTATTGGTATTTCAGTACCCAAGCTCCAGAACCTCTAACATGATCCTTAATTCTTATGAATACACCTAACTGTTACACCAACAGATTTAAGGAAACCAATATTGAAACAGCCTTGTTACCTCATATAAAGTGATCCATTTCTTGCTAAAGGCTAATAGATTTCCTATCAGTTAAGAAAGTCTGCTCCTTTCTACTAAGTTTTGAAAGGTTAACTCCCTTTGGTTCCCTGTTGTATTCCACATGGAAATAGAAATCTTTTTTTTTTTTTTTTTTAAGATTTAATTTATTTATTTGACTCAGAGAGATCACAAGTAGGCAGAGAGGCAAGGAGGGGGAGGTGAGGGAGGGAGCAGAGAACCCAGCAGGGCTTGATCTCAGGACCCTAAGATAAGGACCCAAGTGAAGGCAGAGGCCTAACCCACTGAGCCACCCAGGCGCCCCTGGATATAGAAATCTTTGGCCATAGGTCCCTGTGTTATTCGGAATTACTGACTGAGCTTCCCATTCTAGTTAAATCAGGTGGTGGAAATCTCTAGTGATTTCACCCTTCAATTGTAAAATGTGTTTCATAGGCAAACAAAGTCTCCAGAAAAACCATTCAATTGACCTGCTTTTCTAGTCAGAAGAGTAACTATCATCTCCAATAATTGCATCATATTATCCTTCTCAGCAGACACAGATTAATAGCATCAGAAACCATGATTACATCCAAGAGTCACAGAACTTTCACCTGGAAAGTCTTTCAGAGCCCAATAATCTCTCTCTTCCTCTCATGGCACTCTTTTTCTGGAATTTAAGACAATTATTATTCTTCCTTCCATCCCTTCTTTGTTTAAAAGAGAAAATTTTTTGTTTTTATCTTTGTTCCATCAAATACAATAGTGTAATACAGTCTTCTTAAGCACTTATAAAAAAAGAACTCTCCAGAATAAGTAGTAGCACAAGCCTCAATGAATTCATGCGACGTATGTTCTGTAGAAGTTTAACAATGCACTCTTAAAAGTCCAGTGACTCAGCAAAGAAATCATAAGAAGAATTAGAAAATAATGTGAGATGGGTTAAAATGAAAACACAAAATATAAAAACTGAGAGGATGCAAGTAAAGCAGCATTTAAAGAGAAATTTAGGTAGTGACCATTTATATTAAAGTTTTTTATTTGTTTGCTTATTTAAGAGAAGGAGAGAGAGATGGGGAATGGAAGAGGGAGAGAGAGAATAAGAATCTTAAGCAGGCTCCATGACCAGAGCAGAGCCCAAAATGGGGCTTCATCTCACAACCCTGAGATAGGTATGTGAGCCAAATCAAGAGTGGGATGCTTGGGCGCCTGGGTGGCTCAGTGGGTTAAGACTCTGCCTTGGCTCAGGTCATGCACTCAGGGCCCTGGGATCTAGTCTTGCATCAGGCTCTCTCTCCAGCAGGGAGCCTGCTTCCTGCCTCTCTGCCTACTTGTGATCTCTCTCTCTCTCTCTCTCTGTGTCAAATAAGTAAATAAAATCTTATATATATTAAAAAAAAAAAAAGTTGGATGCTTAACCTACTGAGCCACCCAGGCACTCCTAAAGAAGAAAAACTTCATAAATCAATACCACAATCTTCCACTATATGCAACTAGGGGGAAAGAAAGCGAACTTTTAAAATTAGCATGCTACCTTAACACGCAACCCCATGCATGCAAAGCAACACAATTATTAAGATTAGATCAGAAATTAGTGAATTAGAGAATAGAAAACGGTCAATAAGACCAAACATTGGTTTTATGAAAGGGTCAACAAAGTTTATAAATCTTTAGATAGGATGAAATAAGGGACATCACCGTTGATGATATACAAGTAAAAATAATGACAGAATAAGACAGCTGTAGGCCAACCATAACCCAACAAATTAGATAACTGAGGTGGCATGAACTCATTTACAGAAATACACATGCTATTGAAACTGCCTCAAGGAGAATTAGAAAATCTGGGCAGAACATAGAAAATCTGAACAGGCCTCAAATAAGTAAACAGATTGAGTTAGTAATTATTTTTTTAAAAAATCCCTGCAAAAGACAGTCCAAGCCCAGATGGTTCCTTTGGTAAATTCTACCAAACCTTTGAACAAGAATTAATAACAGTATTTTTGCAAATCTTTCAAAAATATCAGAGGGGGTAACACTTTTTGACTCACTCTATATATCTAGTAGGACTCATACCAAAACCAGACATATGAACATGAAACAAAAGTAAAGGCCAATGGACACAGAAATGCTCAAATTCAGAAATCCAGAGCAACATATAAAAAGGATTATATACCAAATGGAATTTATCTGAAAAATGAAAGATTGTTTTAGCATGTGGAAATCCATAATGTAACATGCAACAGCAATAAAATAAAGGGGAAATAAGTGAAGGAAAAGCATTTCACCTAATATAATAGCTCTTTATGATTAAACGCAATTAGAAATAAGGGAAAAAATAAATAGAAGAAAATATCCTCAACTTAAGAAGGGACATTTATGAAAAACTTGCTAATACCACACTCAACGTGAAAGCCTAAATGCTTTCTCTCTGACTACCATAGTAAGGCAAAGATGGGTCCCCTGACAACTTCTAATCAACATTGTACTAGAGATCTTAGCTAGGACAGGCAGGTAAGACAAAGTACTTAAGTCATCCAGATTGGACAGGAAGATGCAAATCTATGTCTATTTTGAGATGACATGATCTTGCATATAGAAAATCCCAAGGAGGTGCGCCTGGGTGGCTCAGTGGGTTAAGCCGCTGCCTTCGGCTCAGGTCATGATCTCAGGGTCCTGGGATCGAGTCCCGCATCGGGCTCTCTGCTCAGCAGGGAGCCTGCTTCCTCCTCTCTCTCTGCCTGCCTCTCTGCCTACTTGTGATCTCTCTCTGTCAAATAAATAAATAAAATCTTTAAAAAAAAAAAAAAAAGAAAGAAAATCCCAAGGATATCCTATAAAAATCATTGCAACTAATAAACGAATTCAGTCAGATTTCAGGGTACACAACAGTTTGAACTGATCTGCAGATGAAATGTACAACCCATCAAAAGTACACTGGATTTTTTTTTCCAGAATTCAACAAGTAGATTCTAATAATGATAGGGACAAGCAGGGTGCCCTGAAGAGCCAAATTAACTCTGAAAAAGAACAAAGTTGAAAAACATGCACTTGCTGACTTCAAACTTTATGATAACACTGCAGTATTGACAGTTTGGTGCTGGTAGGAGGCTAGACATAGAGATCAAAAAGTAGAATTGAGAGTCAAGAAATAAGTCTTACATGTATTGTCAATTGATTTTTGACGAGGATGCTGCACAATTCAATGGGTAAGAATAATTTTTCAACCAATGATGTGGGACATCTGGATATCCACATGCAAAAGAATCCTGATAGGCATTCAAAAAATTCTTTCACAGCATACACAAAAACAAAGTCAAAATGGATATATACCTCAAAGTAAAGTGCAAAACAATAAACCTCTTAGAAGAAAATGCAGTAATAACTCTGTGATCTTGGGTTAGGCAATGAGACTTATTAGATATGACACTAAAATTAGCTGTAAAATAAAAAGGGGAGAGAAAGATAAACTGTCAAAATTAAAATTTTTGTACTTGAACGGACACTGTTAAGAAAGTAAAAGGACAGGGCACCTGTTAAGTGTTTGCCTTTAGCTCAGGTCCTGATCTCAGGGTCCTGGAATCGAGCCCCACATCAGGCTCCCTGCTCGGTGGGAAGCCTGCTTCTCCCTCTCCCACTTGCCCTGCTTGTATTCCCTGTCTCGCTGTCCCTCTCCCTGTGTCAAATAAATAAATATAATCTTTAAAAAAGGAAGGAAGTCAAAGGACAACTCATGGAATCAGAAAAAGCATGCCTCCACAGTTGGTATGTAAATAGCCAATAAATGTGAAACATAGTCCGATATCATTAGAGGTCAAGACAAGGCAAACCAGAGCCCAGTGAAATAGCATTTTATGCCCACCAGGATGGCTATAAACAAAAGAAGAAGTATGGGTGAGGATGCAGAGCAATTGCAAAGTTCGTACACAACTGGTGGGTATGTAAACTGGTTCAGCTCCTTTGTAACACAATTTGGCAGTTCCTCAGAATGTTGTTAATAAAGTTACCATATGACCCAGAAATACTCAAATATACATCATCACAAAATTGTGCCTAGAAATGTTCATAGTAGTATCGATGATACTCACCAAAAAGTAGAAATAACCCAGTTCCTATCAGTGTAGCATATTCTTACAGTGGACTATTACTTAGCATTACCAAAAATGGGGCACTTCTACATCTGAACTTTAATATCATTACGTTAAGGAAGAGAAACCAATTACAAAACAAACAAACAAACAAACAAAAAAAACCACTGCACTGTATGATTCAATTTACATGAAACATCCAGAATAGGTAAATCTACAAAGACAGAGAGTGGATTAGTGATCACTGGTTGCCTAGGCATTGGAACACTCAGGAAATAATGGGTAAAGGCTACAAATTGGCATGAGGATCTTTGGGGGTGATGAAATAATTTAAAATGGTTGTAATGTTTGCAGAACTCTATAAATATATGAATAAATTGTACAGTTTAAATGGGTTAATGGGGGATACCTGGGTGGCTCAGTGGGTTAAGCCTCTGCCTTCTGCTCAGGTCATAATCTCAGGGTCCTGGGATCGAGCCCTACTCAGCAGGGAGCCTGCTTCCCCCCCCCTCTCTCTCTGCCTACCTCTCTGACTACTTGTGATCTCTGTCAAATAAATAAATATAATCTTAAAAAAAACCCAAACAGACGTAAATTCCATTTATCCAGGGTGCCTGGGTGGCTCAGTGAATTAATTGTTTGCCTTTGGCTCAGGTCATGATCCCAGAGTTCTGAGGTCAGAGTCCCACATTGGGGTCCCTGCTAATTGAGGAGCCTGCTTCTTCCTCTCCCTCTGCCCCTTCCCCATGAGCACTGCTCATGCTCTCTCTCTCTCTCTCTCTCTCTCTCAAATAAATAAATAAACTGGTTTACCTAATAACAAATAATATTTATGAGTTTTATTGACTCAATGAAATGTGCGGTTATAAGACAAATAAGAAAGCATGAAGAGAATTACAAAAGAGTAATGAAAAGGAGTGTTATTTTGATTTCTTGCTATTAAAGATCATTATTTATGCTGTTTTAAGATAAGGACTTTCTAGGTATTTATGGTGAAGATTAAAACTTTCATGATATATTTTTACATGTTGGCTTTTTGATGTATTGCTGTGATCATAATTGTATATACGGTACTATTGGTAATTCAGTTTTTTTGGAGCGTAGTGTCCAAATATTCAAAATACACATGATTTATTACATGTATGGGAATGAATTGAAATTTCTTTTAAAAATTAATGCTTCAAAATAGGTTTTGTGGGGTGCCTAGGTGGCTCAGTGGGTTAAGCCTCTGCCTTCGGCTCAGGTCATGATCTCAGGGTCCTGGGATCAAGCCCCGCATCGGACACTTTGCTTACTGGGGAGCCTGCTTCCCCCTCTCTCTCTGCCTGCCTCTCTGCCTACTTGTGATCTCTCTCTGCATCAGGTAAATAAATAAATAAATAAATAAATAAATTCTTAAATTGGATTTTGTGAGGTACAGAAAAGATTTAACGTAGCTGACTTGATTGTTTTTTGATGGTCTTTCTTACAAGTTTGGTCCCTGGCTGGTTCCTGGGGGCTTGTACTTCTGAGGGTTCTAAATCATTCCCAGAACAGATAAGAAAGACTTAGTGTGACTACATGGTCTATCAAACACTACAAATGATACTGAACATTTGTTCTCCTGCTGGGAGTCTGGAAAGTAGGTACATCTATGGTACATGTGGTCAACCCCTGGTGAAAACCCTGGGAACTGAGCCTCAGTGTGCTTTCTGGGTGTACAAGGTTTCACACTGTTGCCTCTACTCCTCATTGCTCCTTGCAGTTGGGGAAATGAAGAGTGTGCTATGTGACTTCGCTGCAAAATGACCTTTGGAAGCTTATGACTGATTTCTTCTGGAGTGCACCCTATATGCCTTTCCCCTTTGCTCATTTTCCTTTGTTGTTGTTGTTTTTTAACTGTAGAAAACATAGCCATGAGTACAATAATATGTTGAGTACTAAGTCCTCTTATGAAATCATCAAAAGTAGGGATGGTCTTGATGACCCCTCATTATAACTATATAACTACATAACTTTGGTACCTTGACTTGTGCCAACTTTAAGTAATATTTTTGGGGTACTTGGGTGACTCAGTAAGTTACACATCTGCCTTTAACTCAGGTCATGATCCCAGGGTCCTGGAATTGAGCCCCACCTGAGCTCCTTGCTCAGCAGGGAGCCACATTCTCTTTCTTCCCCTCCCTCTGCTTGTGCTCTCTCTTGGTGTCCCTGTTTCTCTCAAATTAATAAATAAGTAAAAATCTTTAAAATAAATAAATAAAAATAAATTATATTTTTGTACATATTTGGTGCATGAAAATACAGTTTAATATATTTTCAATATATTTTCATTGGGGATAGTTCTTGAGCTACCAATATTGTACAATATGTACAATTCTTATATTTTTTCATACCACAAAATTGTGTGGGACTTACTAATACATGTGTTGTATTTGTCCCTGGCTGTATACTGATTTGATATTGATTTTTAGAGTTTATGTTTTTGCAGACAGTAGATTATGGCTGTATATTCAAAACTTCTAGAGCAGAGTCCGGTCTGTGATGCATTATATTTACATGAAAAAGTTTCCCTTGGAGGGAAAAAAAATGAATTGTTCATTTTTTTCCTCAAAAAATATCCTTGAAAAATAGAGAAATACCATAGTACACTTGTTTATCTTATTCACAAGATAATATGGCACAATACTCCTTCTTTTTCCTTTTGTATTTATATAGAAAAAAGCTTCTAGGTGATTATTAAAACTCGGAAGTAAGGATAGGGACACCTGGATAGCTCAGTCAGTTAAATGGCTGCTTTGACCCCAGGTCATGATCCCAGGGTCCTGGGATCGATTCCCACATTGGGCTCCTTGCTCATCAGGAAGCCTGTTTCTCCCTCTGCCTGCCGCTCCCCCTGCTCATGCTCTCTTTCACTCTGTCCTTCATGTTTCTCTCTCTCTCTGACAAATAAATAAATAAATCTTAAAAATAAAATGTGAAAAATAAAAATAACACTCAGAAGTAAGGAGATTCTAATGGTGTCTCCTCTGTTCTTTCTCATCTGAGGTCAGGATAAAACAAGCATCACATCTGGGTGGCTCAGTGGGTTAAAGCCTCTGCCTTCAGCTCAGGTCATGATCCCAGCCCCACGTTGGGCTCCCAGCTCAGCAGGGAGCCTTCTTCCTCCTCTCTCTCTGCCTGCCTCTCTGCCTACTTGTGATCTCTGTCAAATAAATTAAAAAACAAAACAAAAAAACCAAGTGTCACAGAGTCTTTGTTTTGTTTTTTGTTTATTCGAAAGTCACTCAATCTGTATATCCAATCTTACTTCCTTTTCAATTCCTATAATAAATATATTCCTGATACACTGTTATAACTTATTTTTGTTTTAAATAGAAATTATAATTTTGTATATCAATTTAATATTTGATAAAGGGAACTAGTAGCAAAACAATTATTTTCTATTTATATGTGCAATATTGTGATTTATAAAAAATATATACACATATATCTATACATTTGATCACTCCAATGACCAAATATATATTTTGCATATCCAAATATATACTTCACAAATATAGACCAAATATTTGGTCTTCTTCTATGGTTCCTGGCTCACAACTCTCAATTCCTTAGAAATTTCTTAAGGGAAAAGAGTGTTAAAAAGTGTCCTTTTGTTATATTAATGAGGTGACCTTTAGAAAAGCACCTAAGGGTTGTGGCTGATTACCAGTGGAGCCAACCCTGTGATGAGAGGGTTGGAACTTTAGTCCCGCCCTGTGATCTCTGGTGAAGGCTAGAAAGGCAATAGGTTGAATCAAAGTCCCATGGCCCAAGAATGAATCAGCTCTGCCGAAGTACTGAGGGCTTCACACAACCCAGAAGGACAGGGCTCATAGAGCCTTTGTGTTGAGCCTGTGGAAATCCAGGGGATGGTGGAACAGCTAGAACTGTCATGGAAGCATCCTACCCTTTTCCCATACTTGGCCTTATGCATTTCCTCCATCTGGCTGTTCCTGAGTTATATATGTTAGGTCCATCAATAATGGGTCCATGATTAAAGGATGAGACTGATACAAAGAGAAGGTCAAGCAAAACTTTATTTTGAGCCAAGCATTAAGAATCAAACTGAAAGTTTGGGGCCACGCCTCTTACAAGAGAGGGCGACCTCTCTCTGCTTCACAGACTAGCTTTTAAGGGCAAAGGCCATGCGGTTGGGCCTGGCCACGCACAGGTGGCCAATAAAATTGTAACATACAGAGAAAGCTGCACAGTCATGCTAGGTGACCAATTGAATTACAATTTACCCTAGTAGATATTTGAATTAGCCTATCACCTTGGTCAGAATTGGCACCCAAAAAGCTCCCAAAGGGTGGGGCCCATACTCCTTGGTAACTAGGGAGACAGTAGAGCGCCCCTCCCCATTGAATGTCTCCACCCGGCCTGACCCACCCTTGTATTTGGGCTTTGTTACCTGGGGCTGGTTTATGGGACTTTTTTTTTAAGTAAGTCCCCTGGGGGAAGGGGAGCAGGGACAGTTTAAGGGTTAAACAACAAGGTTATTGTTTAACCTGGATGGAAGTACTCTGGCTAAAATAGGTCCTTACATATATCCTATTATAGTAAATTGGTAGTCCAATAAACAAAATATTTCTTTGAGTTCTGTGAGCTGCTGTTGCAAATTAACAGAACCCCAGGAGGCGGTGGTGGGAGCTCTGATTTATAGCCTTTCAGTCAGAAGCTAGGGGAACAACCTGGGCTTTTGACTGGCAAAGGCCGGCAGGGGGCGGCAACTTGGAAGACAGAACCCTTGACCTGGGGAATCTAATGCTATTTTCAGGTATATAATGTAAGAATTGAGTTGAATTCTCAGATATGTTGCTGGTATCCAAGAATTGTTTGGTATTGCATGGGAAGCCCCCTGACACACACATTGAAATTGGGTCCAAGAACCCAAAAGAGTTTTTTTTTTAAGATTTTACTTATTCACTTAGAAAGAGAGAGCATCTGGGAGGGAAGAGGCTGAGGGAGACGGAGAGAAAGAATCCCCAGGAGAATCCCTGCTGAGCACAAAGCCTACCAGGGGCTCCATTCTACCACCTTGAGATCATGACCTGAGCCAACATCCAGAGTCAGACATTCATCCCACTGTGTCCCAGGGCACCCCAGGAGCCCAAAAGAGTATTATATAAGTTACCACGTTAAAGATCACCATTATCTTTCATCCTCAGATAAAATATATTTTTTTTCTAGGATATCCCCAACAGAATTTCCCTGATATCTCATTGATTCTATCTGTGTTACCCTCCTATCAACTATGGAACAATTGGGTAAAGTAAAGAACTGACAGGTGATTGACAGGTCAGTCATTATTGATGGAGACACAACATGATACCATACTCACTGTATATGACTTGGGCACACAGTCAACCCAGACAAAATAAGGGATCTTTGGGGCGCTTGGGTGGCTCAGTCATTAACTCTCTGCCTTCAGCTCAGGTCATGATCCCAAGGTCCTGGGATCGAGCACCATATTGGGCTCCCTGCTCAGGGAGAAGCCTGCTTCTCCCTCACTAGCTTCCTCCTGCTTGTGTTCCCTCTCTCGCTATCTCTCTCTGTCATGAATTAATAAAATCTTAAGAAAAAAAAATGAGGGATCTTTAAGCATGAACTTTGGTTAATAAATATCAGGTGACAATCATACTTCCAATATATGATATCCAAAGTTACAATCTTATTAAATCTCGGTCCACACTTTGACAGAGGCAAGGTGGCTATTGCACAGCACGTAACATGAACTGAATCAGTTTACTCTCTTTACTCAGAGAAAACCTTCCCTCCTATGCCTGATTGTTCATCTGACCCACTTTTTAAACTTTCTGGAAAAATTTGTGGGGGAAATTCATGATAAAAACACAACTGTTTGAGGCTCTCTATCATAACACAGGAGAGAAGAGAGTTCAGAAAACAAACACTACATTTTTAAAAAACATGGACTCTTTCCTAGGACTCTTAGAAAAAAGAATAAATCTCTTATTTTGAAGCATAGTGAGAGTATAATATTAATATGCCTAATTAGCAACTGGTGATAGTTTTCAACAATATTATAAAAGCATGTTGTTTTTCTTTTTAACGTAATAATCCCTTTTGGACCATTCCTGGCATGGGTATTAAGTAAGTCATTTGGTTATAATAAAATTTGTCCCTTTTAAGATCCACATTTTAATATTCACCTAATGCTGTTGGGGTTAATGTAAAGTATGAAGTCATCCATAACGCCTGGCTTGCTAAAATGAGGCCTCTGAAGGCAGGGAATGTTTCAGGAGAAGGGCTTAGGCCTTTGGAATGTGGAAGCCTGGGGGACTGCTCTGCCCTTGGAATGCCCTAGAGAGCTGCCTTCCCCTAGACTTTCTTAGCCCAAACAGCCACCCTGTGATCTAAGAGATGTAAGCATTGTCCCTTAGGCTATTTAGCAGAACAGGTAGACGGCACTGATTAGCATAGTGTATCTTTCCCATGAGCAGATTCTCCTAGTTCCAGTAAGATCCCTTGTCACGGATCACGCGCTTGAGAAACAGTGATAAGGATTTGTGCCTATCCTCAAGGACCAATAAAAGCAGGAGCAAAGAAGACAAAGGGGTCTTCATCTCTGAGCATTGACCTCCTTGCCTTCTCCTCTCTTCCACAGCAAATCTGGAGTAGTCTTTCATCCGTCGGTGCAGGGATTGCTGGCTGTTCCTGGCATAATGCAGTGCTTATGTTTCACTGGGAGAAAAATGGGTATCTTTGAGTCTTACAGATGATTTAAAAAGGCAGACCAGGGGGATGATAGAATTATTGCCTCTGGAGTTTGGAAAATCTGATTGATTTTAATTTATAAACAAGTAGAACTTTGATCATTCTTCAAGGGCAAAGAATGTATCTTGGAGGCAAAATTTCATTTACATCTTTGATGCCTGCTAAAATCCCAAAATATTTAAGTTGAAAGATTTGATAGTCCACAGAGAAAAGAGGATTGTATTGCTGCCATCCTTAATGAAATTTGGAATCTTAAGTTACCTTGAGCAATCAGTGTATACAAAGCATGATGATTTGCCATGCTCTAGGCAATATTTGTACAGATTTGAGGGAAAAAGACTTACTTTATGTGCACTATATTCTGTCCATATCTTCTCCACCTCCCCTCAAAAACTTTACGCTGTTTCTCCACAGTTGATCATAGGGAATGAGACTCTGTCAGATGAATAGAACAACTTAATCATTTTCAAGTGATATGTGACATTCTTAACCTTCTCTTTAAGGCACAGTAAACATCAGCAGTGGGACATTTAAAAGTCTGTGTGGGTCTCCATCAATCTTTAATGCATAGTTCTTGTATATACATCTCCCCTTGCCTGTGCTGGAGCTGATCATTTGTTTTATTTGTCTCGGGGATTTGCTTGATTTAGAAGTTGGAGATATACATCTGTACTATTGAAAAGAGCCTATTCATAAAACGTGGAGATTTTGCCATACATTCCAGTGGAAAGTCAATGTGGCAAAGCTAAGTGCAAAATTATTTCTGTCGTGGTGTTATTTTTGAGTCATATATCTCTGCCTTTTTATGAACAGCAGGCATATTTGGAAGAATTATGTCTGAGTCATAAATCCCGATTTGCCTGGGACATGACTAATAGGTGTCTTTAACGTAGTAAGGGGGTATTACTGTCTTATCTTGCAAAAAAATTTTTAAACTCTCAATCACAAAGAGGGCAGGTCAAGATTTAAATGACAAGTATTAATGCTTGCCTCATCAGGAAATAAGTTACCATTGCCTATCCTAGACCACTTTGTGTAAACACACACACACACACACACACACAATTTCATTTTGTTGTTATTTACTAAACAAAACTGTAAGTATATAGATCTTTTCAGAAGGCTATGTAAGGAATAAACTCAGCAGCTGAATTAAGAAACAAAGATGATTGGTTGATTCCTGTTTCAAACATGCAGAAATATAAATTCTACTTAATTGAATACTGGTGCAAAGTGGTTCTATTTCACCATAAATTTTCAATGACACAAACTATTTGTTTAAAATTCTTTCCCTCTATCAGCTGGTTTTCTGGAATAGGTTATAAATATAGAGGAGAAATCTGAAAATATTGAAAAGGCATGACATCATAGGGGAGGGTTTATGTTAATGAATGAAACAGACAATAGACTTTTGACTGCAATCTGTCGAATATGAAAACTAAACATTTAGTCGGATTTGCAATTTTGATTGTGGGGTTCCCCAGGACCTTGAAATTCAGTCATGTTGTAGAAAAATATTGGAGTCAGAGTGTGAATTCATGGCATATTCTGAGTGGAGTATCTTTGACTAGAGACCACTAAAGGAAAAGAGAGTAAAAAAAAAAAAAAAAAAAAAGTGCTGCAGAGATTTTTCTGGCTGAGTAAAAATCTACTGAAATGGAGCACAGAAGGAGAGAAAATTCTGAGACTTATTTTGGGATCCCATGCTTGAGGAACAGAATTTGGAGCTTTACTTTTAAATATACATTTTTCTATCAAAGAAAGTTACGAGGTAGTTTTTAATTTTGCTTTGTTTGTTTATTTGTTTTCTTATTGTTACCTTTGAGTCTATAAAAATATGTTTTCCAATGTGTGTCCTGTGATAGGTACCTTGTGTGAGTTTCAAGCTCTGGGAAAGAAGATTGTGTCAATATTGAAGTCACTAATAGAATAACTATGGAACAAAACTGAAGTGACAGATATATACAGATATAATATCTGATATTATGCTACTAGAATCTGAAAATCACTTGTTTTCTCCATTATCTTTAGAATTTTTTTCTACTTCTCCCTTTACCTCCAAACACAAACGTGCACACACACACACACACACAAATACACACACACACACCTCTTTTAGAAACAATAATAGGCACTGGGTTACTTCTTGAATAAGAACCATTAATTCAAATATGTTACACATCTGGCAAGCTGGAAGAATGTTTTTGTCAAGAAAAGCCTGCTAAGAATCAGGTCATTTCTTTAAATAATTGAAACACAAAGAATTCAGGAAATAGTTTTGGGGAAACTGGTCAGTCATAAACCAAGTGCTTTCTTGTGAAGTAAAGACATTTAGCAAAGATCACTTTTGACATAATCCAGTCAACTCTTTGTCACATGCTTCCCTATCAATTGGCCCTCATTTTCCATATAGTCCTCTGTCACTCCTGTCCTTTGAAATACTGTTAAGATCTTGTCTATTCTTTCATTTGCCAGTTTAGACATGAAGCCATGCTAAATCAAAGTAAAAGCTCCTTCGTGGGGAAAAAAAAGATGGTAAAATTGCACTTATTTTGCATTTCTTGGTTTTATTTCTCATGACTATGCAACTACAATCACTTACCAGCCATGTCACATCTTAACCTTACATTATCAATATAGGCGTCACTTTTCCTCCTCTTTGCCATGAAAATAGTTTTAAATGTATTGCCACTGTTTCTAACTGAATATATGCAAATAAGGAATAAACAAGATGTGACTCTAAATTACATTGAATTGATTTTAACCTGAAACTTCTCTTTGGAGATTCAATAGTAATCAGTCTTTATCTTTCCTTGGTACAGTTGATTTTTGAAATTGGACAAATAAATTCTAGCCAATTTTGGATAATGAGATGTGTCATTAAGCTGGGTAATAGTGTTTTCTGCCCCAAATGTAGCTTTACTACAAAGTAGTGAAATGGATTTTCTTGAGTGGTTCACAAATTGATTCTATTTTCAATTCCAGATTAGGAGTCCCAAATTTGTTCTGAGCTATGGCTATTGTGAAAATAGACTCACGTCCATATGTATACTACTCAAATGACTCGTGTCAAGAACATGGAAAATTTCTAATATCTAGTTGTCTTTGACATTCTTTATTTCATATTCTTGCTTTCCATAGTAATAAGTATCCTTTAATACAGGGGTAGTTAATTAACCATTTAATGCAAACCATGACTCATTGTTCCTGTATCTGTTTTTTTAAATAAAGTTTTATTGGAACACAATCATTTCCTTTCATTCACATATAGTGTATGGATGTTTTTATCCTTCAATAGCAGAGCTGAGTAGTTGAGACAGAGACAATCTGGAATAGAACCTAAAATACTTACTATTTTTAAACTTTTATATATAAAGTTTGCTCATCCTTGCTTTAAAAAATACTAAATAGGTAAGAATACCCTTTTAGAGGATACATAAACCAAATATTATCTTGTTATACAATAATGCTTTCCTGACGTAGGTTAAGAGTCATGGGCCCCACTGGTAAGCTGGATAGTTCTTATGAAAATTCTAGGGAAGTCTGCTCCATTGCATGTACTTAGTCACTAAGGTTAAAAAAAAAATAGTGTCCTAGATAGGGGAGAACAATCTCCCCTATTCACTATTCTTTCCCCTATTCTCCCATTCTTTCACTCATGTCCATGTATTATAAACCAATTGGTGATCTGATTAAAAGAAAATACATGCACTATTTTTTATCATTCAAGCCGTGGACTCTTTTGCAGATTGATCAGCACCAGAACACTGATTCACCTTCACCTCAAACTCATTAGACTCTTTCCTATGAACCTATTTGATTCATGCTTTTGAAAAATTGAGTTATTGTCAATATAGTATAAAAATTTTGGAGGAGAGAGGAAGATTTTATCTATGTATATATACATAGATAAAATCATGTAATATATAAATATATAATAAATATATAAAATAAACATATATAATTATGTAATATAATATATAAATATATATTAAATATATATATATTTAAAACCTTAAAATGAAAAAAAATTAAGAGTTTTACAACTCAGACCCTTCAATGCTTTTTTTTTAATGGCCTCATTCCAAGGAACATTAAAGAAAGCTTTTATAAAAACATATAGTAACATGTAACATATTAAAATTAAAATTCAAGTTAATGTGGAGACAACAGTAGAAGAATAAGAAAAGGCTTATGATAAAATTAGCACACGGAAATGTATTATTTAAAGTTGTAAGAACTAAGTGATGAATTTGGATATGGAGCTTCATTGCTACCAATATAAAGAAAAGCAATGATTGTTTATATGATTTACCTTGTCTTCATTGTGGTATGCCTGCCCATATCACTTTAGCAATTAGAAACAGTGTACTTTTGTTTGTTTGTTTTGGGGGGATTTTAAGAAACAATGTTTTTAATTAGAATTTGATATTGGGGGAGCCTGGGTGGCTCAGTGAGTTAAAGCCTCTGCCTTCAGCTCAGGTCGCCCCTGATCCCAGGGTCCTGGGATCGAGTCCTGCATTGGGCTCTCTGCTCAGCTGGGAGCCTGCTTCCCTTCCTCTCTCTGTCTGCCTCTCTGCCTACTTGTGATTTCTCTGTCTGTCAAATAAATAAATAAAATCTTAAAAAAAAAAAGAATTTGATATTGTGCCCATGAAGACTGTCCAAACAATCTGTGAGGTACAATGAAAATGAAAATTCAGGTCAAAATTATTGGTCAAATTTATTAATCTCAAGGCAGTGACAGCAGAGCATTATACCAATGATGACCATTCTAAGGGCAGGGCTCTGTATGATTCAACAAGTTGCACATCCACAAAGCAGATCCTGATGCCCACAACTTACTTTGAGGGAAGTCACCAGAACTTGTCATATTCATCTCAAAAAATACCATCATCATCATCATCGTCGTCATCATTGTCATCATGGCAGATATTTATTGAATGTCCATTTTGTGTAGTTACTACCGTACTCAACTCATATTAAATGATTTTATTCTACCTTCAAGCCAATAAGATAGGTAATATTAGTTCAATGTTATGAGGCAAGGAATCATTGCAGAACATGCCCATTTGATCATATAGAATTTTTTTTTAATAAATGAAAACCCTCAGAAAAAAAAAAAAAAAAAAGGATGTTTTAGAGAGCTAAACATGCCTGGGGCAAGAATTCAAACATATCCTAGATGCAAAATTTTATGTATGATCTTATCAACATTACTGATTATCTACAATGTGGTGATATGTTTTCTAGGAACGACACTGTAGATATTATGTTCTCAGTACTCCATTTGCTATTGGCTAACTGGTGATGAATAAGACAAAGCTCCTTAGAGCTTAGGGTCTAAAGGAGGCTGGGGTAGGTAGATTAGAACAAAATTAGCAAACAAATAACTAAGTTACAATTATGGTAACTGCTTTGAAGAAAATGAATAGAATGTGTGATTGTGGTTAATCTGAGGAATTTTAGATAGAGTGGTTAGGAAATGAATCTCTGAAGGACTACTTTTTTAAACTGAGTTCCAAAGGATGCTAAGAAGCCATCAATCCTAAACTCTAGGACAGGAGTTTTACAGTCGGTAGAAGAGCTTGTGCAAATACCCTGAAGTATTCCAGAAACCGAAAGACTCACAACATGGCTGGGCTAATCGTGAGCAGTCAAACTGGACAGAATCATGTTAGAATTGTGTGTGTGCGTGGGGGGGAAATCACATAGGACCACATAGGTCATAGCAGGAGAGTTTTGTTTCATTATAAATTCAGCCACAGAAATGTTTTATTTAGTTGGCTGACATAATGAGATATATATTTACTACATATGATTCAAGCTACTACATATTGATGAGTTGGGAGTAGAGAAAAGAGTACTGGAATGAGGTAGGTATATTAGTACATTAGGCAAGAGAGGACATGGGCACAGGGGAATAGAAGAGAGAAGAAGGAAAATGATCTGATTTGAGGAAAGTTTAGGATGTAAATCAAGGATTTTCTGATCAATCATTTCAGGAGGATAGAAGAGATGAAAGGTAGCAAATGGGGGTGCTCAGGTGGCTCAATGGGTTAAAGCCTCTGCCTTCGGCTCAGGTCATGATCCTAGGGTCCTGGGATGGAGCCCCACATGGGGCTTTCTGCCCAGCAGGGAGCCTGCTTCCTTTCCTCTCTCTCTGCCTGCCTCTCTGCCTACTTGTGATCTCTGTCTGTCAAAAAAATAAATAAAATCTTTAAAAAAAAAAAGAAAGAAAGAAAGAGAAAGAAAGAAAGAAATGGTAGCAAATTTTCCCTCCAAGAAGAGGAGACCAGAAAGATCATGGTTTTGAAATGGGGACGTGAAGAGACTGACTCAGGGATCAAATATTTTTTCCTTGGAACATATTCTTTTGGATATTGCTATGGTACTTCCAAGAATAGATATTAAGAAACCAGTATGTATGTTTCATGCTCACAGAAAAGATGTACCCCAGAAATACAAACTGAATGGGTAAAGGGGCTCGGTAGGGAATGGAATCTAGGTAGAAAAGAATCCAGCCCTGGATGAAGCCCTGGAAATCTTCACTTTTCAGAGTGTGATCCAGTGGGATATTCCAACAAACTAGATATGCTACGATAAACCAGCAAAATAGATAAAGAACAAATAACCAATAAAGTGGGAGGAAGTTTTAGTAGAGTATGGAGTCTTAGAATCCAGAAGGAAACAGGACACTTAACTGTGGCAACTGTATTAAAAAATAAAAAGAAGTCTGTATTCTCAGCAGCCTGGGTATTTGTTGCCAAATCTAGTGCTCCATTGTTACGGTGATTCAGCTGCCTTCTGATGTACCCTTCTCACCCTCTTAATAGGCTTCACTTATCTCATGATTTATCACTTTACTTATAATGTACTTATTGATTACCTACTTCCTAAGAACTTGCCATATTTTGTGTTTTTCCATCCTTGTAACGATACCTAATGCCGACTTTCTATGTATATATCTCACTCAGTTCAAATGATGAGACACGTAATGTGATACTTTCAGTTTACATTATTTAGTATAATCACAACCTTTCAAATTTCTCATACCAAGCCACCTTATTTGAAGAAAGAACGGTGGGATTCTAAGGTGAAAAGCTTTTTGATGCAAAAGGAAATACTTAGAAAACAAACCAACTAACAACAACAACCGAAAACCTCTTCTAAAAATGCTTCAGAAAATGCAATATGAATTATGGCTTTGGTTGTGTGAAATTTGGATAGAGGAAGCTAATGAAAGTGGCAAGAAGGATATTTTGAACAGAGTGATTAATGTGAATTGGAGAACAAAAGAAATGTTGAGGGGTTTGTGTTTATGACCTCTTTGAGGAGAGCCTTGAGTAAGAGGAAATTGAGTTTCATTTTGACAGTGAGTATATTATTACTGATACATTAGTAACAGACTGTGTCATGCAACAGTTTGAAGGTGTGAATGATTGGTCCTTTTGGTTTCTACTGGAGCAGTGAAGTCCTCATTGGATTCAGTTCTAAGTATGAGTGCCCTCTGGTGTTCATGTTCATTATCTCTTATAAAAAGTAAACATTTTAAAATTGGATCTTGATATCCTCTATGGGTTAACAGATCTCAACACAGAGTGCGGAAAACAAGTATTTCCATGGTAAATGCACACTGAGTTTGATTTAAATTCTAACTATGTTTTAACAGAATAATAGCTTCAATTTTTTAACTCAGTAAAAATGACAACAAAAATTTTAACATTACTTAGGAAATAGACCAATTGGCCATTGGTCGATTTCCATGCATTTTTTTTTTTAATCCCATCTGATCTCTATAGGGAATAGAATGGCAACATAACCATTCTTTCATCTACATACATTAATGTGGTAAATACAGAAATCGCCATTGAAATTTAGAAGTGTCACAATTTGGTCCTGGCCTAGTTCCAAGTGTTCAGGAGAGTTACCTAAGTGGTAGATTCATTTGATATTTTTGGTCATAAATATAATCATTGGTAAACTGGATTAGTCTAATAGGGTAACTTAATCAAACAAATATTTGTAGATTATATTAACTCATGAAGTATTCATTATAGAGGCCCTAGATTCCTAGCTTTGGAGAATTCATCCAACCCACCTTCTCTGACTGCATATTTGCAAAAGCTACAGTAGAACTCCCGACAAACATAAGATACAAAGAAACTATATTGATACCACCAACTCTATGTATATATGTATGTAGTATCCTCCTACTTGATTTTTGTCCTCACAAAAATCCTATGAAAAAAAATCTAATTATCCCTATTATATAGATGGAGAAATTAAGGCACAGAATGATTAAATAGTCTGTCTTTTCATATTACTAGTAAGTAAAAGTGCAGCGATTCCATTTTCTTTCCAGTAACTACAACACTGGAATTGCAAAACAACACAGCAATGATCTAGAACCAGGTCATGGTGCAGAATAAAGTCTTCACTGTTACAGAAGACAATTGTGCCTAATAACTAAAATGTGCAATATTAATGTTGTAGATAAATAATTGACTTGAAATAATCATTTTGAGAAAAACTAGAGAGCCTAAAGTAAACAAGAGAGGAGTAGAACAAAGAAAAGTTATCCACAGGTCACGTTAAATGATTTTGACATAGAAATCACAATGGTTCCTCAAAGAAGACGTACACTCGCTCGTATTCCCATCACTGTTCTCTCACTCACATACAGGGTTATATTTGGGAGGAGTCCTTAGTGTGGCTGGGATACTCACTACATGGCTCATAGGACAATTTAGAGTGATTGGACACTAATAGTATTTGACATATACCCTTTGAGAAACCTGAGTCGAGATACCTAAAGCAGGGTATCCTAGCCTCACACTGAAATAGAAAAGGGCAGTAGATTTCAGGATCCCTGAGATTAGCTCATCATGCTGAGGTGCCCAGTATCATGTTTCTCGATTCTATCCTTAAAGTACCTTCAGGGATATTAGGATTCCTCCAGAGTAAAGTATCTGGATTTTAAAAGACATTTAACAGCCATAGGAAGCATTTCAGATGGGTAGATGCTTGAGCTGCTTTAAACTGTATCATCTTGTGTCTTTATAAATATACACATTAGATGCTCCGTTAATGAAATGCAGCTTGATTTACACAGTTTTCTTGCAATGTCTCAATGTAAAGAACAATGTGCATTATTATTATCTTTAAAAACGTCCTCCTGATTTAGGAGCCCAGTGTAAGATACATTCAAGGATGTTTTAGAAACTCTGCTCTAGGTGTATAGTTTATGGTTCACATAAAAATTCTAGGGATCTCATTTCCTTAAACTGTTTCAAAAGTATCTTCATTTTAAAAAAGAGACTATCAACATATTTTCTGAATCCTAGTGAAGAAAAAAAATTCATAAACATGAGAAAATGGAAAATAAATAAATTGGTGAGTAGTGATTCTGAATATAAAGACAATATTCAATAGAGAAATAACTATGAGAAATGATGATTTGTTTTATTAATTCCTTTGACTATCTTGATTTTTTTTTTTTTTTTTAACCAGTGGCTGGTACTCACTTCAAAAGGGAGCACAGCTGTATTGTTCCTTCTGTAAACTGTAGTACATTTCAGGATTTATTTTAGATCGGGAGGTTTTTAACGCTAGAACTAAGGAGCCCAGAGCTTCAGCCTCCCTCTCACTCGGAGGAACACATGTTCTGTGGGTGGAAGGGAGAGTTGCCTCTGATTCCAGTTTTTCTAACGGAGAAATAAGAAACAGCACACTTCTCTGAAGAATCTGTGTCCTGCCAGCATGTTTCTCTCCCAATGTTGAAAAAGTGAAGGTCCAGAATCTACAAATTAATCTTTCTATACCAAATGTGCCCCAGGGTACAGGCTGCTCTTATCACCTCCTTCCTGATTTTCTACATCTCTGTTAAGGACCTTGGAGATACCAGAGGAGAGGCAATGCCTTGCTGCTCTAAGAGTGCTCGCAGACCAGCAGGACAGGCATCTCCTGAGAATATTCTAGGAATTCAGAATCTCAGGCCCAATTCATACCTAAAGAATCATAATCTGCATTTGAATGTGATTCCCAACTGATGGACAGTCAACTTAAAATGTGAGAAGCACTGTTAATATACCCATGGAACGAATACATTGAAATGTGAACTCTAATGCCGAAAGCTCACTGGAAGAATTCTTGTGTGCCCCTTTGTACCCTGATATTAATTAATTAGTTAATTAATTTATTTATTTATTTATTTATCAGAGAGAAAGCACAAGTTTAAGCAGGGGGAGCAGCAGGCATAGGGAGAAGGAGAAGCAGGCTCCCAGCCCACCAAGAAAGGAGCCCAATGTGGAACTTGATCTAAGGACCCTGGGATCATGACCTGAGCAGAGGGTTAACAGACTGAGCCAACCAGGCATGCCTGTACCCTAATCTCTTGCCCAACCTCTAATCTACCTTCAACCCTGTTCCCTCAAATTTATCTCTAGTCCAGGCTTCAAACCATTTCTTGATATACTGTTCCTTTTGGAAGATAAATCCCTTGAGCTGGATGCTAAAATTTGACTTTATTAGTTCTTACTTATTTTCCCACTTTTAATTCTCTCTTGCTGGGTTCAGCTTTGATCCCTGCCTCTCACCTCTTGATTATTTTTTTCCCTATGTTATTACCTCTTTTGTGTTTTAATTCTTTTTCCCAGCAATGATCCTATACAGGAATGATTCACTTTAGGAACAAAGCTGTCAAGCATCTGTCCTGACAATGTTTAGCCATTTATCAGCCACCAAAAGCTGACTCCAATCCAGAGTCTAACACATGAAGGCAGATGCTTTCAGCAGAAAGACCAGAGGGACAAAGGTATTCTGTTCTGATGTGCTAAATCCACTTTCATAACAGCTTTTAAAAATTTTGTGACAGTAACAGGAAAAAAAAGCATTAAGAATACATAGTCTTTATATTGAACTGGAACTTGAATTAATATGAGTATTTAGACACCAAACAAGGCATGAAGTATGAACTTATAGACTCACTAAAAACATTGACATAATTTGTCCATGCTCTAGGCTGATATTAAATTAAAAAAAAAAATCAAGCAAGCAATCTTCTATGGTTTGTATGGAATAATTGATGTAATGAAATAAGGTATCAAAATATGTTATATTTTTTAAAGAACCTGAGAATCAGGAAAAATCTATGAAATACATGCCTTAAAAAGGAAATAAAACTAGAATATATTTTAGGTGAAAATATAATGAGTTTCCACCACTTATCATCCAAAACAAAAAATTTTAAATGGTGCTCTGAGAAAGTATATTTCCAAATAAATTAATTAAAAAACAAGGATGAGCTATACTAATAATTTAAATTGGAAAAGGTCAACAATAAATTTGAAAACAGAAGCAAGAAAAAAATAAATGAAAGGATACAACAGAAATCAATACAATAAACAAACAAGCTAGCAAAGAACACTAAAGTTGTTGATTAGTACAATCAATTGTAGTTCTTTGAAGTATTAATGAATGACAACATATTAAAGAATGATCATGGAAAAAAGTCTGAGAAAGGACAAAAATAAACATATGAATAATATTAGCAGTGATAATAACAGTGCAAGGGCTTCGTAATGATGCTTAGGGGTTTAAAAAATAAAATTTGATTTATAATTTGATTTCAATAAATATATGTCAACTAAACAAGGAGGATAATGCCTAAAAATTGTAAAATTGAATAGGAGCAAATGTCCCAGCTTCCCAAAAGGAAGCAAGCACCAGAATTATAAGAACATTCTTTACAAGGTTGAAGGATACTTCTAACCCCTATTAGTCAGTTGGAACTGTCATAATGCAGTACAACAGACCGGGTAGCTTAAACAACAGAAATTTACCTCATAGTTCTGAAGACTGGAAAGTCTGAGATCAGGGTGTAGGATAGTCAGTTTCTGGTGAGAGCTCTCTTCCTATCTTGCAGATGGATACCTTCTTACTGTATCTTCACATGGCATTTCATGGGTACACGCACATGGAGAGAGAGCAAGACAGTTCTCTTGTGCCTCCTCTTATGAAACCAAGCTTATGGCCTCGTGTAACTTTTATTACCTCCTTAAAGGTCCTGTCTCCAAATACAGTCACACTGGGTGTTAAGGTTTCAATATATGAACTTAGGGGGACACTATCTGGTCCATGGCATTCATCCCTGCCCCCTAAATTCATACCCTCAAGTGCAAAAATTGATCCATTCCTCCCAACAGCTCCAAATATCTCAACCCATTCCAGCATCAACTCTACAGTCCGGAGTCAACATCCACCTAAACATCTTCTAAATCAGACCTGGGTGAGATTTGAGGTTTTATACCTTCTGAGGAAAAATCCCTTTCCAAATATGAACCCCTAAAACCAGACAAGTTATGTATTTACAAAATGTAATGATGAACAGACGTAGGATAGATATTTCCTTTCCAGAAAGGAGAAACTAAAAGGAAGAAAGTGGTAATGGGTCCTAAACAAGTCCAAAACCTGGCAAGGCAAATTCCATTACTTCTGAGGGTTGGAGAATAATCCTGTTTGGTGTAATGTTCTGCCTTCCAGATCCAATATGGTGGCCCTGGGTTACTGTTTCACCGCCCTGGGTTGTGCAGGGCGGCCATGCCTATGGGGCTCACTGCAAGGGTCCTGTCATTCACTGAAATCTAAGCCTAGACCCCTGGGCCTGTGGTGGGAGTGACAGCCTCGTTGGTCCCTAAATCACCTTTGGGGTCAACTTTCCCCTTTTCTGAAGGATGAGGCATGTTTGCAACCAAACAACTCTACCATTTTGTCCTGTTCCCTTTGATCCAAACTGGCAGAGTCTCTATTGCTGAGGTTCAGAGTGGTGGTATTTTGGTACAATCCCATCTTTATTCCTGGTTTCTGGTGACATAGCTGATGAAATTCATAGTTCACTCTCTCACTAACCTCTTTACCAAACGGTTGTCTAGTTACACCCGTAGTGCTGTCTTCAGCATAAGTTTTCCCAGTTTTTTTGCAACATGACTATGCTGAGAATTCTCTAGATCTTCAAGTTCTGGTTGCCTTCCATTTAATAACTTCTTTTCAATTTGTCTTTTTCCTCTCATATTTTGCTAATAGCAGTGAGGAAGACACAGGCTATACCTTTAAACTTTCACTTAGAAATCTTCTCAGCTAAGTATACCATTTCATTGTTCATAAGTTCTATCTTCCACAAAACATTAGAACACAAATAAACCAAGTTATTTGCCAAGTTCTTCTTTAAAACAGGGATCACCTTTACTCCATATTTCAATATCCTGTCCTTATTTTCATCTGAGACTTCACTATAATGAACTATAACTTCCATATTTCTACTAATATTACATTCATAATTATTTATAAATTATTTAAGAAATTGGGGACTTTCTCAATGCCTCAACCTCCCTCTCCCCAAGCCCTTTATTTTCTGAGCTCCCATTAGAACATGGATCTTTAACATCTGTATTCTACCTATAACCTCTTTGCGACAACCCAGATTTTGATTGGAGTGCACCACAAAACTCCTCCAGCCTCTACCTCTTCCTCAGCTACAAAATCACTTCCCCATTTTTAGGTATTTATTATAGTACCTCTACATTCCAAAATCTAGATTAGTCTCTTCAGGCAGCCATAACACAATTCCAAAGACTATGTGGCTTGAACAATAGAAATTAACTTTCTCACAGTTCTGAAAGCTGAAATTCTGAGATCAGGGTACCAGCTGGTTTCCAGTAAAAGCCCTTTTTCTGGTTTACAGATGTCCACCTTCTGATTCTGTGCTCATATGGCCCATCCTCAGTGTGTATACACACACACACACACACAAACACACACACACACACACCCCTATGCAAACACACAGCTTCCTCTGCCTCTCCTTGTAAGGAGATTAATTCTGTTGGATCAGGCCCCACCCTAGTAACCTCACTTAATTTTAATTACTTCCTTATAGGCCCAATCTCCAAATATAATCACACTGGGGGTTAGAGCTTCGATAACGAGGAGACACAATTCAGCCTATATTCCTATCTTATACAAACTTTTTTAAAGTATAGAAGAAAAGAGAATTACCCACCTCATTTTGTATGTATAGAATATCTATCATAACAAAACTGGAGAAGATGACTAGAGGTATGTATGCTTTATTTTTTAAAAGATTTTATTTATTTACATATTTGTGGGGGGAGGGAAAGAGAGAGAAGGAGAGAGAGAATGAGCTGGGGGAGGGGCAGAGGGAGAAGGAAAAGCAGACTTTCTGCTGAGTGCAAAGCCAGACACAGGGGTTTGATCCCAGGATCATAAGATCATAACCTGAACCTAAGTCAGAAGCTTAACCAACTGGGCCACCCAGGTGTCCCGAGGTATATATGTTTTTAAAAGATGGCAGAGTTTTTATAATTTTGGTAGCAGATAATGGGTATATAGTGGTTCTTTACTCCAGTTTATTTTGTATATGTTTCATATTTTCTATAATAAATCTATTAAATATGCAGGAAAGAAAACTAGAGCTGAACAACAAAGAAAATAAATATAGATCATTATTTTTGTTGTTAATTAGATTCCCCAGGAAATGACTCTGAAATGGTGTTTGGTTAGGAGGGAGTTTATTAGTGAATGATCTTGGGATCAGTGACTATGGGAGTGGAGAATTGGACAGAGAGGGAGGATGAGCTATGATGTACATGTGAACTAGAATCTTAGGTGAATTGATGGGGAGCTCTAGAACTAAAGATCTACCTCAGCTATCTTGTACTGTATTGGACTGAAATGCCTTGGTCTTTGGACACTGCCTCTAATAGTCACTGTGTTTGGATTGTCCAGGAAAGGCATGACCTGGGTGAAGTGGATTTGCGGTTGAGGAAATCCCTGAAGGTTTTGACAGCCAAAGGCTGTCTGTACTCCCAGCATCTGGGCAACATGTTTTTCCTTGAGAGAGTATTGGATGGCACATCTTCATTCCCATCATAGTCCTCCTATCTACGTAATTTTGAGGAGGAGCTCCTACACGACTCAAGTGGTCCTCCCTTTCCAAGATAAAGTTAGTAAATGGAAGATATTCCCACTGCTAGAGCTGATCTTGGCACTGCCACAGATGTTCACCATCTCCTTCCTCCACTACTAACCTAGATGGCCCATATCCTCAGATAATACATCTTCTGGTTTCTGTGTCCTACCTTCTAGACTGACCCAGAACTTCAGTTCCAAAGGATTGAGACTCATGCCATGACCTTGTTTTTCTGAGCATAAAGTAGCTACACAAGTCTGTTTACCATCACAATAAGAGAAGGAAGAGGAAAAAGTCCCCAAGTAGATTGTTTGTTTCAAATGTATTATCCTCATTTTTTTAATAGCAGTTCATTCTTTTTGTGATGATTAGGATCTATTCCAGATGTGAAGACAGTATTTTCTTATTTCCTACTTATCCTTAGACGTAAGGTGCCCAAAGCACCCTTGAGGCAGTTGTAGGTTAAATGGGTCTCTTTTGTCTCGTGGTAGAAGTATTTTTCCTTTTGTGGCCCATGACATCAAAACCTGTAAAGACCACAGTTGTGGGACAGAGAGGAAACATTCTCCAAGTGGATGATGGACAGGTACACTTAAGCAGGACACTCCTTCCATTTCTTGGTTCATGGAATTATATATTTTTCCTATGGAAGACATAAAATCTTACAAAGGTTTTTTATTCAATGTGTATACTGAATTCTGGAGGATGGCTCCTCATTGTTGTATCATTTCTGATACTTCTGAGCTGGTGGGTCAAATATGCTTTCAGTAAGATGTTCCAATCATCTATTAGACTGGCAGCTTCTTAGCAGTCGATATGCATTACAGCTAATGCATCCAATAGCATTGGACTAACTTCTATTCTTCCTTTTCTGAAAAGTGTGTTCTCTGATGTTAAGATGTGGTTCCAATGGAATTAACCCTTTGTAAACCCTCAAATAGTTGGATTTTGAAAAGAAATTCCATATTTGGAAAAGCTGTTAACTCTTTAGAGTAAACCCCTGGCCTTTCCAAGGAGAAAAGGATCCAATAGTCAACTTGCCCACCCTGTGGTCGATTACACCTCACAAAGGATGCTGTCATTTCAGGCTTCATTATTTGTCTCTGTTGCTGTAAATTGATCTGTCAGGGAGTTAACATTAATATCTGCATCCATGTATCGAGTCCCATTCTTATCCAACAGATTGTTGACTTTGGATAATCAACTTGCTTGGGGCTATAGTTTAACTCAAAAATAAGTCTTGAACCAAGTTCTCTATTTGCCTGCCTTCTCACTAGAGATTAGAGCCCATTTATACTGAAGAGACTTTTTGACTTTCATATTTGGTATGAAGTTGCTTGTTAATTACTCTGGCCTTTCATATTGTTTTCCTAGGATCAGTTCAATGTATTCAGGTCCATCCAATGCCATTATCTTTATTATTAACATATTCCCATATATGTTACATTCCTGTACGTCATTCTAGTTAAGGTATTTCCTCCCAAGCTATACTATCCAATTCTCCACTGGTAATGGGGTCTCCAGTTTCAGCTTGATATTGAGTGACCTAGGTCCCAGATCATATCTCATTACCTAATTTTGAGACAACTTCTGACATCAACTCCACAAATTGGATTTTCTGTAAAGCTGACCCTGAGTTGGAGATTACTCTGTGTGGAATGCTTACTAGCAGAGTAGCCTTGGAACCAATTCCAATGGAAAGAATGGGAAAGAAGTAGCAATGCAGAGGGAAAGGTTCAGCTATGAAGTATGTCTGAACAACAGTCTCAGACGAACCCAGTGGGGCAGTTTGGAATCCAAATGGTTTAGTTGAGTTTTTTCATATTGGTCTGAAATGGACTGGGTTTCTTACTCTTGCCACTGCCAGTCCCTGGAGGGTGTCAACCTTTAACACTGGAAGGATTCTATCCTTTTATGAGGTAACCACCGCTGAGGAACTCCACAAAGGGGCAGCTACTGACTGCTTTCATCACTCCCAGCATTAGGTCAAAGCAAAGGAGACTGAGTGTTATGTATTTGCATTCATGACAGTCATATATGCTTAGATACTGAATCCAGAAATTTCATATTACCAATAATAACTAATAAAACATAAGACAGATATCCTACAAATCTGTATTTCATATCTGGATTTTGAGGAAGTCAAGACAGCTCAATATTAGCAAACATATGATGTAATTTACCATTTTGATTAAAGGAGAAAACCAATGTGATCATCTCAATTGGTATCAAAAATAGTTTTTGACATACAGTATTTAGTCTGAATTCTAACAAGCAATCAAACAGATGACTATTAAAGACAAAAGTATAAGGATATTTATCAAAGTTGATAAACTATATATCCATGAGAAAAGTATGGCATGCATAATGTCTATTTGTGAAATAGCAAAAGCTTTTCCATTAAATTTTCAATGATATTCAATTTCTACTTGTGGCCTAGCCACTACAGTAAAGAATGAAAATAGTCAATAAGGTATTCACTATAGTGCCAAAATGGTAATATTACCATCTACCTAGAACTTGTAAGATTAAAAAGAACTAAAAAATGTATTAATTACTCCCAAAATATTCTATCAATTTCAGTGAAACCTATTGAATAGTTTCTATCATGAAATTATTCCAAAATCCATATGTAATAATAAATATAAAAGGACTGCTAGAAAATTATGGAAAATAAGGTCAGATAACATTATCTCCGTCAGAAATTAAAATATTAAAACAATATAATATTGTTACATCAATGTATTTATGTATCAGTAAAGACCAGAAGCCTAAGTATAGGGGCACCTGGGTGGCTCGGTGGGTTAAAGCCTCTGCCTTTGGCTCAGGTCATGATCTCAGGGTCCTGGTATTGAGCCCCACATCGGGCTCTCTGCTCAGTAGGGAACCTTCTTCCCCCACTCCCTGCCTGCCTCTCTGCCTACTTGTGATCTCTCTGTCTGTCAACCATAGCCTAAGTATAAGCAGAAATCAAGGAAATGATCAGAAACACATTTATCCTCACATACCCCTCATATACACATATTTACACATGGTCTACTGTAAGATGTGGGAACAAAATACTTAAGGAATAGTTGGATAAATGTTAAAACTTCAGAATTTAAAAGATTATATAAAGTTAAATATAAATGACAAACCAGAATAAGCTAAAGGTATTCTGTAAAGGTATCTAAAGATGGGTATCTAGAATATACAAAGATATGTATAAGTAATAATAAAAATAAACAAATACACCAAAGTAATTAAAAAGGACAATAATTATGAGCAAGCAAATCACAAAGAAGAAATAACTTGCAAACAAAGGAAATGTATTCGGTCTTATTAAAATAGGGAAATGCAAATTAAAACAATAGAAATAGTATTATTGCAATATCAGATAAAAATAATTAAGATGTTTGATAATATCAAATGTTAACAATGTGGTGGGAATTTGAGTATTCTCAAAAAGGAACTGGTGGCAGTGTATATATTTATAAGCCATACAGGAGGGTTACTAGGCTGCATTTATTCATATATAAATTGTACTTGATTAAAAGACCACTTCCTAGTTTATACCTTAGAGAAATATTTATACAGATAGTCTACTTGTACTGCCAAAACCTAAAATATATTGTAAGTGAGCAAGTACATTGCAGAATAATATGTATATCATGACACCATTTAAGGAAAACTAATGAAGAAGTCAGAAGTGTATTTTTTATAAGACCATATTGGAAAAAGATCAGCAATAAATGGGTCAGAAAATTGATAGTGTCTTAGGAATGGAGTGAATGAGATTTGCGAATTAGAGTAAATAGAATTGGTTGTAATTTTTTAAGACTATGGATGCATGTTTTATGTGTATAATTAAAAGAAATAAGACAACGTCTATAACAAGGAAGAAAGATACAAGGAAATAGACCTGGGATTTAAAAGAGCAGTAAATTTTAGGTCAATAATGAGAGCAATAAAATCTGGAGTAAGAAATAATTCCTTAAAAAGAATAAGAGAGGCCAAAGAAATTTATACTTAAAGAGAGGGAAGTAGAATTGCTAATAGGACACCAACTATGTTAAGACATGGGATATGGAAAGAATATTGGATTGTCAAGTGTCTAAATTTGGGGATATCTCCCAAAACATATCAAGGAGGAAAAAAAAAAAGCAAAAAGAAAAACTTCTAAAATACTCTGAGTCTTTTTGGTCTCATCTAACTAACCTGTAACTAAAAATGATTTTGATCTAAGTGTTGAAATCTCCTACATATATCTGAAACATTGAACATATTAGTGTCTGCCCTGGGTTGAAAGATGCCTGCTCTTCATTATTTGAAAGCTAAGCTGCACACTGTAAATGAGGGGCCTACCTTTCTCTAAATGCTACAGGAACCATTTAAGATAATACAAAGTTTAGTTCTACACTTCTGAGGTATGGAGAACAAATGACCTTTATGGTTTTGGCAATGTGGCAGAACTGAACAGAAAGAAACATGACTAAAGAATTTTAGTCATTAAATTGATATCCAACAATCACGTACAGCAAGTTATACCCTCATTTCTTTCTGGTGAATATGTATAGGTAACCTAAATTAATTTCCGTGTACATATAGATTTTGTGCTAAGTCATGACCGTAAAAAAAAAAAAAAAGAAGAAGAAGCCTCTTTTCCATCATCTATACTATAAGTAATGATATATTCAAAATATTAGCATCTATCAGTTGCTTTTCAGTTTCTCCCGTATCCCTTTTCTTATGGTGTGACACGAACTGCAATAGGAAAATAGTTAACAATTACTGATCTCACACATCACAGAAAAAATGAGAAACTCATTATTTTAGTTCTATTGAGCAGTATGTTATCTAACAAGTTTTTAGAAGAAAAGGTAATAACCTTGTTCTTCAAATATAGGAATTGAATTCATCTTTCTTTTTATCTGAGACTGCAAGGGGCAGGATTCTCAGCAAAGGGCACTTCATTAAGCAGAAATATCAATAGTGCTGTTTGGCTGTGATGTATTAAATTCCACGTGTGCTACCAACCCAGAGTGGAGGTAGAGGAACCTTCCAGCTAGCCAAGGGAGTACTCTTCAAACATTAGCCATTCTTATTTTATCTTCCTAAAATGAATGCAGAGGATTTTTGTCATTGTTATTTATTCTTTTATGCTCTCCCACGTGTATCTTTCCCTTCTCAGGACACAAAAGACATATATAGGTGTTCTGTTCCATTCCACACAATTTAACACGTATTACTCCTTAGCTGGTATACAGATTTTTGGTTTTGCCTAGCCATGCTCTCTTTAGGGTCAGAGATTGTAAATCTTTGATTTCACGTAGAACCTATGATTCTATGCTCAGTTCATGCTCAGAATAAATATGAAGAACAGCAGATTTTTTGGCCTGGGAAGGATTGTGAAATAAAGCCATCCAACTTCCCTCGTTTTCTCCAAGAAAAGACTGAGGGACCAAGTAAGTTTAAGGTATTTTCTCAAGATTAGTGAGTGTGTTTCCTGACTGATTATACTCTCCCCCAATAAAATTCAAATAAATTGTTCTTTCACTTAAGAACTTACCTACATACTTTAAAAAGAATTATTTCTAAAATGTCCAAAATTATGAAGCATCAATGAAACAAGGCATGAATGATACAGTGAAATATACATCATGTACCTCATGAAATATTTACTGAAACATCAGAATTTTCAAGAATTAAAGGTTTGAAACAAAATCCTCCAAGTAGCTCTCATTACATAGCTAATACTCAGAAACATTTTGACATTCATCTGTAATTATTATCATTATTATTAGTATAGTTGACATATCATGTTACATTAGTTTCAGGTGTACAACATTGTGATTCAACCTCTCTATACATTATGCTATGTTCACAACAAGTACAGCTATCATTTGTTACCATCCATCACTATTACTATTATAGCCATTGGCTATATTCCCTATGCTGTAACTTTCATCCCCATGACTTATTAATTTCATGACTGAATGCCTCTATCTCCCATTCCCCTTCACTCACTCTACCCATCCCCTCATTCCCCTCCCTTCTAGAAGGCAACTACCAATTTGTTCTCTGCATTTATGCATTTGCTTCTGCATTTTTGGTTTGTTCATTCGTTTCATTTTTTAGATTTCATAGATAAGTGAAATCATATAGTATTTGTCTTTGTCTATCTTATTTCACTTAGTATAATACCCTCTAGTTCTATTCATGTTGGCACCAATGGTAAAATCTCATCCTTTTTTAAGATTGTATTTATTTGACAGAGAGAGAGCACAGGCTGGGAGAGCAGCAGGCAGAAGGAGGAGCAGGTTCCCCACTGAGCAAGGAGTCTGATGTGGGACTAAATCCCAGGGCCCTGGGATCATGACCTGAGTGGAAGGCAGAGGCTTAACTGACTAAGTCACCCAGGCACCCCAGTTCTCATCCTTTTTTAAGACTGCATCATAAATATATATATATATGTGTGTGTGTGTATGTATATTTATATGTGTGTATATATTTATGCATATTTATGTGTTCATGTGTATATTTATGCATAAATATGCATAATATATATAATGCATTTATATATAATAAAATGATATATAATATAATAAATTATATATTACTATCTATAATAATATTATATATAAATGCAGGTATAATGGAATATAATGGAATATACACACATAGTACATGTATATAATACATACATATATAATGGAATTACTTAGCCATATATGTCTTAATGTAACAGTAATGACTACTTCTTGTAATATCACCTGGTAGAGAAATCCTCAATAAATTTTTTTTCAATTCCATTTGATCCTATCCTCATCAGTACATCTATGTCCCACCCACATTTATTTTTCCCTTTTCAGTACAAAAAAGACAAGTATAGATAGTCTGTTCCATAAATGTCTACGTCAGTGAGCTAAACAAAGCCCCCAAAACTCAATGGCATATAAATACACACACACACACACACACACACACACACACACATATTTTTTTTTTCCCCACACTCACAGATATCTGGGTAAGTTGGGGCATCTCGGCTTCAGGGGGTAAGTCTGCAAGTCAGTTGGGGATTCAGTTTCAAACTTGAGTCCTAATCTATATGTTACTTGTGATCAGTGAGCTACTACAAAAGAAAAATTACAAGATACTATTTAGCCAGACAAGGAAGACTTTCTTTAAGACCTCAACAATAGGAGAGAGAGAGAGTGAACTCAGCTACAGTGTAACAGGTACATCTGGGGATTTATAACCAACAGGCATGGTGAGAAGTCAATGGATGGAAACTTGCTAGTAAGAGAAACTTGGTTAAGTATCAAGGATGAGGGAGAGAGGGGTGCCTGGATGACTCAGTCATTAAGCATCTGCTTTTGGCTTGGGTCATGATCCGAGAGTCCTGGGATTGAGTCCTGCATTGGTCTCCCTCCTTGATGGGAGGCCGCCTTCTCCCTCTCCCACTCCCCCTGCTTGTATTCCCTCTATTGCTGTCTCTCTCTCTGTCAAATAAATACATAAAATCTTAAAAAAAAAAAATCAGGGAGAGAGAGAAACTTGATTGGATATCAAGGATGGGTGGGAGAATGGAAGAAGAGCTTAATTTGCTACCAAGGATGGAGGGATTCTTGGTCAGCTACCTTCTTGGGATTCTTTACTATAACTGGGATCCACAGGCCAGGGCCAGGGTTAAGGAGAAGGCCTAGTCAAAGGGAGGGCTGAGGAGAGGCTGGCTACAGTTTGGTCAAGGATGGAGTTTTCCTTAGGGCTCAAGAGGAGTCCTTGACTCAACTCAGAGTAGAAACAGTGGTAGAAACACAAGTGGACCAACTCATTACACAGACACATTGTAAGTCTTTGTTAAGTGGGGTTTACTAACACCTCAGTGTTCAAAGTCAGCCAAATGGCTAGTGTGGAAGGAAACAGAGGATGGAGAGAAATGAGTATTTACTAAACTCTAGTTCACACTATCAGTGGGTACACTTCTCCACTCTCTGCTCAGGGAAGCTTCCAAGTCTGAAGGCTTTTGATGATAGGGCAAATGAAGCATTCCATTCAGGAACAACTTGGCACTGATCCTTTCCATTTTCTCTCAGTTCTATCTCGCAAAAGACCCTCCTGATGCACCTTGTCATCTTCCAATCTGAGAATGGCCTACTCAGACGAAGTTTGACTTAGTATGCAGAATAGAAAAACTCACTTTTCAAATCCACTTCTTAATCACTCCATTCTGCTCTAAGTTGTTTTTTTAATTCTTCTTGTGTTTCAGTTTCTGCCATTGAAAGAAAAATCATCTCTAAGGCTTATTTTTGACAGCAAAGGAGAAGAAAAAATAGGAAGGAATATAGATTAATACACATCCGGATATAATGGGAAAATATATTTTAAAAATTTGGGGATCACAGCTTTGTAAGACAGCATGGTACTGGCATAAAAACAGACACATAGACCAGTGGAACAGAGTAGAGAGCCCTGATATGGACCCTCAACTCTATGGTCAATTAATCTTCGAAAAAACAGGAAAAAATATACAGTGGAAAAAAGACAGTCTCTTCAATAAATGGTGCTGGGAAAACTGGACAGCTATATGTAGAAGAATGAAACTCGACCATTCTCTTACACCGTACACAAAGATCAACTCAAAATGGATAAAAGACCTCAACGTGAGACAGGAATCTATCAGAATCTTAGAGGAGAACATAGGCAGTAATCTCTTCGATATCAGCCACAGCAACTTCTTTCAAGATACGTCTCCAAAGGCAAAGGAAACAAAAGCGAAAATAAACTTCTGGGACTTCATCAAAATCAAAAGCTTCTGCACAGCAAAGGAAACAGTCAAAAAAACAAAGAGGCAACCCACGGAATGGGAGAAGATATTTGCAAATGACAGTACAGACAAAAGGTTGACATCCAGGATCTATAATGAACTCCTCAAACTCAACCCACATGAAACAGACAAACACATCAAAAAATGGGCAGAAGATATGAACAGACACTTCTCCAATCAAGAAATACAAATGGCTATCAGACACATGAAAAAATGCTCATCATCATTAGCCCTCAGGGAGATTCAAATTAAAACCACATTGAGATATCACCTTACACCAGTTAGAATGGCCAAAATTAACAAAACAGGAAACAACATGTGTTGGAGAGGATGTGGAGAAAGGGGAACCCTCTTCCACTGTTGGTGGGAATGCAAGTTGGTGCAGCCTCTTTGGAGAACAGTGTGGAGATTCCTCAAGAAATTAAAAATAGAGCTTCCCTACGACCCTGCAATTGCACTCCTGGGTATTTACCCCAAAGATACAGATGTCGTGAAAAGAAGGGCCATCTGTACCCCAATGTTTATAGCAGCAATGGCCACAGTCGCCAAACTATGGAAAGAACCAAGATGCCCTTCAACGGATGAATGGATAAGGAAGATGTGGTCCATATACACTATGGAGTATTATGCCTCCATCAGAAAGGACGAATATCCAACTTTTGTAGCAACATGGACGGGACTGGAAGAGATTATGCTGAGTGAAATCAGTCAAGCAGAGAGAGTCAATTATCATATGGTTTCACTCATTTGTGGAGCATAACCAATAGCATGGAGGACAAGGGGCGTTAGAGAGTAGTAGCGAATTTGGGTAAATTGGAAGGGGAGGTGAACCATGAGAGACTATGGACTCTGAAAAACAGTCTGAGGGGTTTGAAGTGGCGGGGGGGTGGGAGGTTTGGGTACCAGGTGGTGGGTATTATAGAGGGCACAGCTTGCATGGAGCACTGGGTGTGGTGAAAAAATAATGAATACTGTTTTTCTGAAAATAAATAAATTGGGGGAAAAAAATTTGGGGTGTGTGTATAAGAAAAAGAATACACAATTATGAACATAAAACTAGAAAGGAAGGTCCCTGGGTGGCTCAGTTGGTTAAGCAACTGCCTTCAGCTCAGGTCATGATCCTGGAGTCCCAGGATCGAGTTCTGCATCAGGCTCCCTGCTCTGCAGGAAGTCTGCTTCTCCCTTTCACCTTCTCCCCTCTTGTGCTCTCTCTCTCTCTCTCAAATAAATAAATAAAATCTTAAAAAAAAAAACTAGGTAGGAAAGTGGATATTTATTTAATATACACAAAGGTATAGCAACATTTTTTAAATTAAAAACTCAAGAAAAATTACAAAATACTGGATTATTTGTGTGTCACATTCCTTTTTCATAAAATATTTTCCTAAATGTTCATCTGCATAATTTCTGATCACCTTTTCATACAGCATATTGCAATGTGATTATGTATAAAAATAATAGATCCCAAGAGTCTCATCACAAGAAGAAAATATTGTTTTGTCTTTTCTCTTATATCTGTATGAGATGATGGATGTTAATTAACTAAACTTACAATGGTAATCATTTCACAATATATGTAAGTTAAGTCATTAGGCTATATACCTTAGAGGTAAAAAGTCAATAAAACTGGAAAAATAATAGACATATTATACAATATTTCTTTTCCAAAAGTTTGTGGTTTAGAAAATCATCTTTTAGCTACATAACTCATTAATGGTAGCTTTATATAAGATTTTATAATTTGTATTAAAATTGGACAAATTGGAGTGCTTGGGTGGCTCAGTGGGTTAAGCCTCTGCCTTTGACTCAGGTCATGATCTCAGGGTCCTGGGATCGAGCCCTGAATTGGGCTCTCTGCTCGGCAGGGAGCCTGCTTCCCCTTCTCTCTCCCCCTGCCTCTCTGCCTACTCATGATCTCTCTTTCTCTGTCAAATAAATATATAAAATATTTTTAAAAAATTGGGCAAATTTGGGGGCACCTCTTGGCTTAGTTGGTTAAGCAACTGCCTTCAACTAAGGTCATGATCCCAGGGTCTTAGGATGGAGCCCCATGTCAGGTTTCCTGCTCAGTGGGGAGTTTGCTTCTCTCTCTCCTTCTGGCTCCCCCCACCCGCTTGTGCTCTCTCTCTGTCTCAAATAAATAAATAAAATATTTTTTTAAAATGGGCAAATTTTGGGACGCCTGGGTGGCTCAGTTGGTTGGACGACTGCCTTCGGCTCAGGGCGTGATCCTGGAGTCCCAGGATCGAGTCCCGCATCAGGCTCCCAGCTCCATGGGGAGTCTGCTTCGCTCTCTGACCTTCTCCTCGCTCGTGCTCTCTCTCACTGTCTCTCTCTCTCAAATAAATAAATAAAATCTTTAAAAAAAAAAATAAAAAATAAAATGGGCAAATTTTAAGAAATACCTTTCATTTATAAGCTATAAGATTTGGGACTTCATTATGTTTCTAACAGAAAAGATCGTCCATTTTCATCAGGCATCTATGAGAGCTATACCTTCATGTTGTAATTTTCTATGACTAATGACTGGACAGATGTTCCATAAACTAGCTTTTGGTTCCATACATATGAAATTTGACTCTGCTCTAGTATCGTGACACTAGCTGAGTCAGCAAAACAAATTTTGTAAAATATTTCTAAAGTCCACTCCTACCCTGGATTCTTAGCAAGAACTTCAACATACAAGGTGCCAAAGAAGAAAACATGTTCCCCATCCTCTTTCAAAAAATCTGGAAATAATGAATCATTGAACAGTACATCAAAAACTAGTGATGTACTATATGTTGGTTAATTGAATTTAAATTAAAAAAAGAAAGAAATGGGATCCCTCCTTCAAATGTATGGATCCTGAGTTTGGAGGCATAGCACTGATTCTAAGGAAGAAGATAAGAATGGAGACAGGAGCTGAGAAAATACCTCAGAAGATTAACTAAAATGCAATTGCCTTTGAACCTAAGAGTGTTCACACATTTATCCTTTCAGTGTTATGCAGAATGACTGAAAAAGGGTGACAGTTCTGGGCTGGATTTAGTCTACGCATGCACCTCAAGAACATGAGAAGGAAGATATAAAAGTCACTGACCTTCAGAAAACACATGGAAATTTCCACAAAGAGCAATAGGTACAGCCTTCAGCCTGTGAGTTACTGATTTAAAACACAGACACAGGATTCCCGAGAGTCAGCGCGGGAGCCACATTTTCCCTGAGGTGAAGTTGGCAAGTACCCAGAAACATGTGCAGCCAGCACTCAAGTCCCATATCACACCCACAAGTATACATTCTGGTCCTTTCCTCTAATCCTTCCTGTAGGTGAGAGACTACGTGCAGTTCAATCAGTGAGTTTTAATTTCACCTGTGACAATTTCAATTTCAATTTCTCATTTCTTTATAATTTCTGTAGACTTCTTCCCAGCTCTCCATCTTCCTTATACATAGTTTTAAAATTTCTGTCTCTTGATTGTCTTTCTGGATAAAATTGGCCAGAAAATGTCTCTTTCATAAACAATTTTTAAAGTATAATAAACCAGTTACAAAAAGACAAACATTGTAGTATGACATTTCTATGAGGACCTAGAGTAGTCAAATTCATTTAAGCAGAAAGTAGAAGAGTTTGCTGGAGGGCTTGGGGGCAAAAAAGAGGTGTTTAGTAGTATAAAGTCTCAGTTTTGCAAGACGAAAAAGTTTGGGAGATTGTTTGTATAATAATATGAACATAAGTAAGACTAGGTACATTTAGAAATGGTTAAAATGATGAACTTTATGTGTTTTTAATCATAAAAAGGAAAAAAAAAATTATCTGCCTCTCCAAACCTTTGACCACATGTGTGAAGTGGTCACCCTTCTTTTCAGTTTTACTATAAGATCCAGTATCTTATACCACTTCATAACAGATTTGCTGGATCCCTCAGCCATCCCATTAAGGAAGATCAAAGAATGTGTCCTGTCAATAAATACATTTTATAATCCCCAGAAGAAAGTACTTCCATGCTCTCCCAGGCTTTCTTGAGTTCTATAATCAACAGATATGGTAATTATAATTATAAATTGCTTGGAAGTGTAATATTATCTATTTGTTTTAATGGTAAATTGAAAGAAGAGGGACAATAATGCTTCAAGGTCCTAGTCTAGATAAGAACAGGTTTGAAGCAGTCCCTTGGTAAAAACATCTTCTTCTGGCTCGTTTTGCCAGAGAACTTTGAAATATATTAGCACGTAGTATTCTAGCATTATGAGAACAGACATGAAAATGCATTGATTCTCACTTGACATTTTTCTAATTTGAAATCTCTTTGTGTTTACTACTCAAGGTGTTTTTAGATTGATTAATAACTCATTACCAAATTCAGTGTTCCAAGGAAGAGTTGAATGATGTGGATAGTATTTGTCCATCAAGATCCATTCTCCCCCTTCTCCTGGACCCTGTCCTAACCTTCCTTGCAATTAGTCATGCCCATATAATGGAATTTTATCCAATGCATTCTAAGTAAAGGTTAATTGCAGCCCAGCTATAAGCCCAGTGCATAGAAAACTCCCAGCACTCTCTGCCACGCTCCCTCTCTGACCAGTATGGTCATGTCTGTAGAGTAATTGGAGGCCACATGTTGATGATTGCAAAGAAGATGCTAGCAGCATTACATGTTTGGGTCTCTGGTGTGCAATATGTTAACTTACCTTAAGTAATTCAAGGTTAAACTAAACAAGCAAACTGAAGAAATTTCATTTAAGACAGACATTTAAGTGTAACTCCCTCACGCCCAAATCCTACTTAGCAGAGATCATTGAAAAGAAGCCCATAGGAGCACCTGGGTGACTCCGTGGGTTAAAGCCTCTGTCTTGGACTCAGGTCATGATCCCAAGGTCCTGGGATCAAGGCCCACATTGGGTTCTCTGCTCAACGGGAGCGGGGGTGGAGGGGGTCTGCTTCCCCCTCTCTCTCTACCTGCCTCTCTGCCTACTTGTGGTCTCTGTCAAATAAACAAATAAAATCTTTTTAAAAAAAAAAGAAAGAAAAGAAGCCCATAAAACTGTGTTAAAGGCCCTGGTAGAATGTCTGGTGTGATCCTCAAAGATACAGGGTCATTGAACTGACAAGCGTTAAGAGTGGCACCCAGAAAAATTAGGAGGGAGAAGTAGGTCAATGTCTTCCACCTGCTGAAACCTGTCAACTCTACCGATTCTAGGAATGGCAACTGCATCACCCTTTCATCTCATAAATACATATCCTTGCCTGAAGTTTATTGAAAAGTACATCCATTAGCGAGCGAAGTAGGATTGGACAGAAGGAAAAGTTAATTTCCAATACAATTTCACCAAAGTCTGAACTGAGCACATAAGAAACTCTGGAGCTGGAACAATTCTTCAGAAATAAACCGATTGAGGCAAGTAGGTCAGGCTTTTTTACGCTTCCATCACCAGTCGTGGGATATGGGCTGCCAAGTGGGCTAAACCACTCACGTCTGCTCAGGGTGTCTCCTAAAGAAAATCCTCAGTTGAGATCTGTTGACTGACAATCCTTCCAGTCGCTGGAGGAACTGCTTCAATCCAAGGTGGTTGACGCTCCACAGTATCCATTAGAGGGAGGGTCCCTGACACAGCTAGGAAGTACGTCTAAGTGTTGCCCTAACTGCTAATAACCCACTTACTTATGTTTATTCCTGCCAAATATATGCCATAATCCTTATGAGTAGCTGTACTATTTAATGGTAATTTCAGTATTTAATTTAGAAAGGGCATCAGCCAGAAGAAAGAAATCATATCCACGAGCTGTATTAATGGGTTGTTCATGATTATTTCCTAGAACAGAATACAAATGGTAAACGTGAGTCCAAGAGAAATATGGCTAAGAATTTGAAACAGTCCTGTGAGACCCTTTCTATCTAAAGTATATCTATTGTTAATCACACCCTAAACAAGAAAAAACAATGGTACTGCAGATACTTACAACCACACTTTTAGAATTGATTACTCTAATTTTGGAATAGAAATGGACTGTATTAAAGGTATTAATTGACTGTAAACTTGGTTTAACACACAGCATTTGGCTTTCTACATTGTGGCTTATGCTTATTACATTGGTGTCTGTTCCAAAATGAAATCTGATGATTTGTTCATGGACACCTGGAAAAATTTAAAAAAATAGTTAAATAAATATACAGCCTCTGAAAAATAAAATAATGGTGCCAAGGAGGGGTAAATATGAGTTATTCGAATCAATATTCCCCAGTGATCTGCCTTATTGTTTCCTATCTATTTTGAAGGAAGTATCATAAAAATCATGTATACTGATTATATTTAGATAGTTGTCTCAGGCTCAGTACATCATTAGAAATTGTATTGGTAAATATGAACTGACACAATTGTACTTAATTAAACTTAGATTTAAATAATCATTTCAAATGGAGCACATTAATAAGTAAGTATAATCTGAGTATCAATATTTATCTTTTTTTAAAGAGTTTATTTATTTAGCTGACAGAGAGAGAGAGAGACAGCAAGAGAGGGAATATAAGCAGGGGAAGTGGGAGAGGGAGAAGCAGGCATCCTGTAGAATGGGGAGCCCGATGTGGGGCTCCATCTCGCGAGCCTGAGATCATGACCTCTGCAGATGCTTAATGACTGAGCCACCCATGCACCCTGAGTATCAATATTTAATCAATAAATATTTTCTAGGTGCCTTTGCTTGTGTTGGTACAGCTATGGAAAGTTTAATGATCCTGAGATACGTGGAGAGGACTCTCAACGAGTTGTTGTGAGTGAGGGGTAAGTGTAGCAGCTAATGAATATTCAAACTGCGTGGAGATTGAAATGATAGAACACATAGCAGAGAGCCCAAGACCACCTCTATTTACCACCTACATTTACTAATGTCCAACAAAGCACTAAGTGGACAATTAGTTAAGTTTGGCAGTAGTGTCTAGGCAGGTATTTTGGAGATTATTTCTATTACTCTGTAGAAAAGATATTCAGGAGTGGGGCAGGAATGGAGATGGGCCAAGACGACTTGGAACAGATTGGAGAAAAGAGGGTTCTGGGTTCTGAGTATGCCGTGCTTGCCCTTACCAGCCAAGGGTTAGATCACAGACTAACTCAGACAGAGATGCATTCCCACACACCTACCAAGACCAACACATCAGTAATGCTAGTGGGGATATCAATATCCAAAGACTGAGCATCCTCATGGAAGTCAGGGGTAGTGGTTTCTTTGTGTAGCTGGTTGAGTGAGGTTCAGTAAGGTGAAGTAAATTCCATACTTTTGTTTATATTGAAATGTATTGGGATGCGTGGGTGGCTCAGTAGGTTAAATGTCTGTTTTCAGGATACCAGGTTCCTGGGATGGAGTCTCGAGTCGAGTCGAGCTCTCTGCTCAGCAGGGAGTCTGCTTCTCCTACTCCCTCTGCCCCTGCCTCTGCTTTCTTTTTCTCTCAAATAAATGAACAAAATCTTTAAAAAGTATTATTTTTACATAAAATCCTAGTTGATACATCTTGACCCATAAAATCAATACCATTTAAAGTAGACAAAAGCAATTTTCTAGAAAATGCATGTTTTTTTAAAGATTTAAAAATTTTTTTTTTTATTTATTTGACAGACAAAGATCATAAGTAGGCAGAGAGGCAGGCAGAGAGAGAGAGAGAGAGAGAGAGAGGGGAGGAGGAAGCAGGCTCCCCACTGAGCAGAGAGCTGGATGCAGGGTTCAATCCCAGGATCCTGGGATCATGCATGACCTGAGCCAAAGGCAGAGGCTTTAACCCACTGAACCACCCAGGTACCCCTAGACAACACATTTTTAAGTACATCTCATCAGTTAGCTTTTGCTATACTGTGTTATGCATACAAACTGTCCCAACATTTCAGTGGCTTACATGTTAAGGGGCATTTTTGCCTTTAAAGCAGTTTTAAGTCTGTTCTGTGTCTACAAACAAGAAACCAGACTGAATGAACAGGTTCTATATGGATCATGTGATGTGATTCTTACAAGGAGGGAGGAAAATGAAGGACAAAAACGTGATGGTCATTAGAGTTCCTACTGTATGCATCACACATAATTTCCACTTGCATCCCATTGGCCAAAAAGCATCACATGACCAAGCTTGGTATTAATGGTATGGCAAGATAGATTCCTCCATGGGAAGCACTGCTTAACATATAGCAGTGGGCAGAGATGTAAAGTCTTCTGACATCTGAGGAAAGAACAATTTGGAACCGTTGTTTATAAATTTAAAAAAAAAGTACACTTTCATGAATTTCTATGAAAGCCAAATGAAAATGGCTCCATGATAAGATAACATGTATGAAATATTTTATAGTGGATGTTTGTTCTTCAAACCTAAAGAAACTATTAAGGTATTCATAAGAAACCAAAGGTCTTACAATTGACTTCATGGGGAAGCTTATTTTGAAAGCTTCTAGGTTTCTTTTAGTTCTTGAGGTCAAAAATTGAATGACCTGAGAGATATAGATTCCTTGTAGGGCTCTGGAACACTTGCTATATGGATTTTATAAACATCAAAGATGTTAGAGAAGTTCATTTTTCCTCTTTTCTATTAGATCAAAAACATAGAACTCCTATGATTTTTGTTCCATCAAAATCCTACTGAAAAAAACATAAGTTTGGCTTCTTTGCACAGAAAGCTATCCTTTGGATAGATAAGGAGAAAATCTGAACTATGAGAACTCAGACGTCTTTATAAAAAATAATATCAAAGATAGTGACACTGGTTGCTTTTTGGGAGAGCAATGTGAATATTAGAATTCAAAGCTGGAGGGGAATTCCTTTTCCTATATACGATTTTGTGCCTTTTCAGTAATGCCCTATACCCTGTATTACCTGTTCAAAATACACAAACAAAACCAAGTTAATACTTACATTGAATTACATACTTCCAGAAACTCTTTTTTTTTATATCGCCCATCTTTCTATCCATTTTATCCTTTTGTTTGGATAGCAGAGAAAGGGTATTTAGTTTGTAATCAGTTGTATTTCTTATTAAAATTCCACCAAAAATGTATTTTTATTTTTAGTTTCTGTTATTTTCTCTTTCCCTATGTCTCTTTTGCTATTTTTTTTCCAGAATTGTTCTGTCCCACAAGTATTTTCAAATAGCTAATAAGTGATTAGTACAATCTATCCTAAAATTCAAGAGATTGGAAATGGTTTTCAAGAAGGCACTTCTGAGTGAATGTAAATAGTGTGGGGAAATGAAAGAAAAAGGTACATTCTAAAAAAGGTGATTTATTGCCAAGGTGCAAATGTAAACAGAACGTGATCAGACTTGAGAAGAACATAGCTGTTATTTCATAATACACAAATAGATTATTTGTTTTGATGCCATTCTACACATCTAAAATAACTAGTGTACCAAATGCACACTCTCATTCTTTACCTTCCCTCTAACTTTGTAAATACAGTTTTTCCCCTTCCATATAATTCTAAGTAGCTATAAAAATTCAAGTAATAATTTCCTTTTCAAATATGTGCATTAGTATGTGATTAAATAAAAATGATAATGATTAATTTTTTTCCCCCAATTTATTTATTTTCAGAAAAACATTATTCATTATTTTTTCACCACACCCAGTGCTCCATGCAAGCTGTGCCCTCTATAATACCCACCACCTGGTACCCCAACCTCCCACCCCCCCCCCCGCCACTTCAAACCCCTCAGACTGTTTTTCAGAGTCCAGAGTCTCTCATGATAATGATTAATTTTCAGGCTGAATATAATTAAGTTGATATTTGAAACTTACAAAACGGAACAATGTAGTATGTAGTTATCACTGTTTTTGGTCATGTATTTAAAGCCTGCCAATGGGAATTTTTCTTCAAGCCAATTTTGCTTATGCATGAAATCTTATGATTGCTTAGTTATTATGATGAGATTATTGTTGATTTTTACTTATATAGGAGCTGGAGATGTTCTAAAATAAAAGTGCTATCTTTTGCTCTTCATATATTATAACTATGCAGTCAATATTAAAATCATCAATCAAGTTACCAACCATAGAGATAATATCAAAAATGATAATTTCTCAAAATAAATATGTAAGGTACTGAACATGTGCTTTAAAAATACCTATAATATCCTAACATATTTATCTAAAATAAGAATATCATGTTTGCATTTGCTTCATATCAAATCATAGTGGCTTAATTATTATAGCAGCTTAATGCAGCAACCATTGATCTAGGTCATAATTTCTGTAGGTCTGAAATTTGCTCCATGGTGAGTTAGGGGGTTCTTGGTTCTTCTAGTCTGGGCCAGACTCTGTTGATTGTGGTCAGGGCTGCTCATAAGTTTATGGTTTACTGGTCAATCAGTTGCATATGATTTAGCTGAGATGTCATATGTTTTCCTCATATGATCTCTATTCACCAGAAAAATATGTATTTTTCCCCCCATGTGGAAGAGTTGGCAGAGGCCTCAAGAACAAAAATGAGGGCGCCTGGGTGGCTCAGTGGTTAAAGCCGCTGCCTTCGGCTCAGGTCATGATCTCAGGGTCCTGGGATCGAGTCCCACATCGGGCTCTCTGCTCAGCAGAGAGCCTGCTTCTCTCTCTCTCTCTCTCTCTCTCTCCCTGCCTCTCCATCTACTTGTGATCTCTGTCAAATAAATAAATAAAATCTTTAAAAAAAAAAAAAGAACAAAAATGAACAAACTCCAATGTGCAAGTATTTTTCAAGCAATTACCTAGTCATATTTGCTACTGACTTTGGACCTATCTTGTTCCATGTTCAAGACAAGAATCAGAGTAGATGGAGACTACTGAAGGAATGGATACAGAAAGATGTGAGCAAAATGGAAATCAAGACTACCCCAGTCCTCCAATAGTTGTAAAATTCATACAATTACCAAACATTGTAGCTGTCTCCTTTCCTCTTTACTTCCTTTCTTTCCTTCCTCATTCCCTACTTATTTTCTTCCTTTAATTTTATGTTCTGGCTTCAGATAGCTTTCTTTGGCTTCTTTACTTAACCCTAGCATTTGATTTCACGTGTAAATTTTTTAAGGATTTATTTATTTATTTGAGGGAGAGTGTGTGTGCCTGAGTTGGGGTGGGGGGCAAGGCAGAGGGAGAAAGAGGAAGAATCTCAAGTAGACTCCCTGGGAGCACAGGGCCTGTCTCCAGACTCCATCCTATGACCCTGAGATCATGACCCGAGCAGAAATCAAGAGTGAGACACTTAGCCTACTGAGCCCTCCGAGCGCCCCTCCCATGTAACTTTTTATTTCCCTTATATTGAGAATACTAAGATTTCAGCCGATGAAACTTATTTTTTATTTCTCTCCTCAGTTGATTTTCATGTATAGCATTCAATCTCTTCTCCGTGCCACTGAATGACTTATTCTGAACAAGTTCTTTACACATGACATGGGTGCAAGCATGACTTTTCCCAAATCAGCGTGTGAGAAATAAATCCTGTAACTATCTCCCACTGGGAACCATTAAGCGGCTATAACAGTAGTTCAGAGTCAGCTTTCTCGCCCGTAATATTAAAGATCGCCCTCCATTCCCTGAGGAGTATCTTAAGTTGGGTACTATCTCTCACTTGGCAACCGTAAGCAGCAGCTCTTAGCAAAGAGATTTTAAAAGGCGCTCTCCAGTAGACCCTAGCCTCCTGTCACCACGCGGCCTCAAGCTCTTATCGCAAACTGTGTCAACGCATAATTAACCTACTGAATGGTAAGTGCAGGAAGGAAACACAGTGAAATATAGGAAAAACTCAGACATTTTAACAAAAGTATGCAGCATTTCTAAACACTGAAGTAGGAAAAAAAAAAAAAAAAGCAAGAGAAACCTCAAACTAGATTTATCCAAAAGGGATATTAAAAAGATCATGCCTTGGGGTGTCTGGCTGGCTCAGTCAGTAGAGCGTGTGAGTCTTGAGTCTTGATCTCAGTGTCTCACATGGGTTCAAACCCCGTGTGTGGCATAGAATTTACTTAAAAAACAAAACAAAACATGACTTTTTCTCAGAAAATAATTTTTCTGGTTTCAACATCAATTAATGCCAAATAACGAAGCACTAAATTTCAATTATTCTGGTGTTTATATAAATCCCAGGTTCCGTGCCATTAGAGGAACTGTGCAAATGGGAGAAATAATACTGCTGATTCATTAGTTTTCTTCATTTGTTCCTGTAAGATATACTTTGTATTTATGGGGGGGAAACAATGCTAAGATATTCATAGCGTGTACAATTTCTCATCTTTTACTTCAGTTGATTTTCCACAAAAGTGCCAAGCCAATTCAATGAGAAAAGGATAGTTTTTTTCAACAAATGGTGTTTAGGAGACTAGAGTAGCTCACATGAAAAGATTAACTTAGCCCTTACTTCATACGACATTTTTCTTAATAATTTTTTAATTTTTTAATTTCAAAATGGGTCATACTCCAAAGTGTAATATCTAGAACAATAAAACTATTAGAAGAAACTGTAGGAAAAATCTTTGCTACCTCTAGTTAGGTGAAAAGTTCTGAGATAATAGTATCAATAGCAGAATCCATATTTAAAAAAAGATAAATTGGAATTTTTCAAAATTAAAAAGAAAACAAATTTTGCACTTCAAAAGACATCATTAACATTAAAATACTGAGATAAAATATTTGCAAATTATATTTCTTTTAATTTTCTGAATATGTGGAGAAAGCTTACAATTATAAGAAGACAATTCCAAATAAGAATGAGGCAAAAATTGAAATTTACATTTTACCAAATACATATATATATATATATATATATATATATGTATGTATGTTTAGTAGTTACATGAAAGGAAACTCATGCTCAACATTATTAATCATTAGAGAAATGTAAATTGAAACCACAATAAGATACCACTAGATACCACTTCTTCCCACTAGAATAGTTACATTAACAATGACAGATGACATGAACAGTTGACAAGTATATATGGGAAACTGGAGACCTCTAACACTGTTGGCATTAATGTAAACTGGTAGAATCACTGAAAAACTGTGTGACAGTTTCTTTAAAAAATAATAAGTGTAACATGAAAAATTGCTTCAATTTATAGAACTATTTCTAAGGAAATGAAAACATATGTCCACATAAAGACTTGTAATTGACTCAGCAGCATTATTTATATAGCGAAAAAGTGGAAAAAATCCAATGTTTATCAACTGGTGAATGGATAAACAGAATATGAAACATGGAAAAAATAAAATACTATTTATCAACATGAGTGGAGGGGCGCCTGGGTGGCTCAGTGGGTTAAAGCTTCTGCCTTCGGCTCAGGTCATGATCCCAGGGTCCTGGGATCGAACCCCATATCGGGCTCTCTGCTCAGTGGGGAGCCTGCTTCCTTTCCTCTCTCTCTGCCTGCCTCTCTGCCTACTTGTGATCTCTGTCTGTAAATAAATAAATAAAATCTTTAAATAAAAACAAAACATGAGTGGAATGGGTTAATGATACTGCAACAATGATGTAGCTCAAAAATATTATGCTAATTACAAGAAAGCAGCTCAGAAGACCATATATTATAGAAGTCCACTTATACTAAATGTACAGAAAAGGCAAATCTATGGAGATAACTACATGATTCCTTGGGACTGGGTTGGGATTAAAGACTGACTGACTGCAAATTGGTTCCAGGAATCATATTGGGTGATTTGAATATTTTATTAAAGATTTTATTTTTAAATAATCTCTACACCCAATGTAGGGTTTGAATTTACAACCCCAGGATCAAGAGTTGCATGCTCTAATGACTGAGCCAGCCAGGTGCCCCTGATTTAAATAATTTAAAATTGGATTCTGGTGATGGTTCCATAACGGTACAAATTTATCACAACTCATTGAATTGTACATTTAAAGTGAATGAACTTTATGGTTTGTAAATTGTAATTCAATGAAGGTGCTAGAAATAAAGGACATAGGGAATTGTGAGGATTTTTTTCAAAATGGAGCTGTCAAGGAAACGAGAACTGGCATAGGCACATATGTTATTGATCTGATATTAATAGGAAAATAAATCTTTTCTCCTCTAAAACCAGCCATGGTTCATACCATGTATAATAGCAATAAGAAGAATAACTTTTTTTTTTCCTTTCATAATGTCATTTGGCATGAGTATTTTAACCTTCCTTATCAATCTACCACTCTGTAAGCATAAAAATGTTCAGCTTCTTACGTATTAATTAGGCACTTCTAGTATCAGGAAGCTTCTTGTATTTTCAGGCAGATAACTGTATCTTTCAACTATACCTGATATTAAAGGTTGACTTTGCACTGTAACTTCTGCCCTAGTTAACTGTTTGCAGACCCGGTTGGATGCTTATTCAACTAAAGACACAGAAGTTAACTGTGCTTATTGTCTTAAGGAAGCTTTCCCCAAGCTCTCATTATCATTTTGGAACTTTCTAAGCAAGCAGTATTCCTTTTATCTTTTTGAGTATTTTAAATATTCAATATTTCAAATATTTTTAAAATATTTTGTCTTTTTGAATATTTCTGTTCATTATACTTTGGGTTACTTTTGTTTCCTTTGGGCAGTCATATTTTACTTTAATTATATAATATTTATAGTGTAACAAAACTCTTGTTAGTACTCATGCATAAAGCTATTTGGACAGGTTTTTATCACCCAGGACTTCTAGATCTTAGTTAAGCAACAATTAAGGAATTTTGTATCCTAAGGGCACCTGGATAGCTCAGTGGGTTAATTTTCTGCCTTCGAGGTGAGGTCAAGATCTCAGGATTCTGGGATCTAGCCCTGCATTGGGCTCCCTGCTCAGTGGAGAGCCTACTTCTCCCTCTCCCTCTGCCTCTCCTTCTGCTTGTGCTCTCTCTCTCTTTCAAATGGATAAATAAAGTCTAAAAAAAAAAAAAATTGGTATCTGAATTTTTTTTTGTAATGTAATTATATTCAGTATCTCTTTAAACTTTGCTCTAATCATCTTTTTATTGTAAGTGGAATGAAATTTGTTTGGCTGTTTATCAGAAATTATGCTTATCTTTGGGTTCCCTTAATAATTATGCTAAGTTTTTTTTTTTTTTTTAAGATTTTATTTATTTATTTGACAGATAGAGATCACAAGTAGGCAGAGAGGCAGGCAGAGAGAGAGAGAGAAGAGGAAGCAGGCTCCCTGCGGAGCAGACAGCCCCATGTGGGACTCGATCCCAGAACCCTGGGATCGTGACCTGAGCCAAAGGCAGAGGCTTTAGCCCACTGAGCCACCCAGGCGCCCCGATAATTATGCTAAGTTTAAAAGGATTATTCATCATGTAGAGGCCCCAGATATCTCAAAGGAGTGCAGGTTTTGTATATTTTCTTGTTCTACTATAAATCTAGTATATCTACTCTAGAAGATAATAGAATGACGGATCTATATTTGTATTATATTGGTTTACTTTCATGTCTTTATTTTGTTGTTGTTTTATGATGAGGCAAAATTATGCATCTCTCCCTACTTCAATATTTTATTATTTTCAAGAGGGGTCTTGGGACTGTGGCTTAGCCCTCCTGACACAAGGCTGAGTGGATAATATTACTAAATAAGGAAAATGACCTTCACTTGCCCATTGCCTTCATATTCTTTTTATTTATAAACTTAACCTTACCCAAAATCTGTTGATTTGGGGTCACAACCTCAGGAGTTTCTCAGGTAAAATTTGAAACTGACCCCATAAACAGCGAGCAAGGAGAGGCCTAAGAATGAGGCTGGCCACTCCAGGTCGCTAGCTGGCAGGTTTTAAAAGCAAAGGAACTTACAGTATAGGCTATGAGAGTTGATCTGGGCACCGTCTGGCTCACCAGAATCTTAAAAGTTTATATAAGGCCTTATCTGGATTTAGTCACATACATACTCGATGGTGGCAATAATACCCGGATCTCTCAAGGTCATGTTGGCTCTCTCAAGGTCATGTTCTCGAAAACAGATGAACTTCATTCTTGAAAAATTGTGGGAACTGTGGGCATAAGGCACATTCCAAAGACAGAGGAGGTGAGGATTGCAGGTCTGGCTCCTAATAGAACCAGAAGTCTCCCTTCTCTCTGACCTCCTCCGACAGCTCTTTGTGGCTTTCCACAGACTGGTGTCACTTTGTAGTTGTTTAATTGTATCATTCAGGGTCAGCCTGAATCCAAGGAGCAAATTAGTAACATACATAGCTGAAGACCAAATTGATGTAGGTTTCCTGGTATGTTTGACCTCATACACAGATGCTCAGAAAGAAATCTGGAAATAAGAGAGAGGTTTAGAAATAGCACAACCTCTTTTCATTTATTTTTGCCTTTTTTTCTTTTCTCTTGACTTGTGTGTGGTTTTGAAAAATACGATTTCTTTTTTTCTGATTGTTCTATTTCAATGGCAGACATTTGACCATAAAACCTAATGTCACAACAAACGCTAAAATATGTTCTTTTTTTTTTTTTTTAAGATTTTATTTATTTATTTGTCAGAGAGAGAGGGAGAGAGAGCGAGCACAGGCAGACAGAGAGGCAGGCAGAGGCAGAGGGAGAAGCAGGCTCCCTGCCGAGCAAGGAGCCCGATGTGGGACTCGATCCCAGGATGCTGGGATCATGACCTGAGCCGAAGGCAGCTGCTTAACCAACTGAGCCACCCAGGCGTCCCAAAATATGTTCTTTTATTTAGATATTTTTTAAAAGAGGGTAGTGGTAAAGACAAATAATAATGTAGCCAACCCAATTAAAAAAAAATAAATGGATGATAAATATATATATATATATATACAAAAGAAGAGATTAAAACTATGAAAAATGAAAGACATTGATATAAAATACATTTTAGAATTATACATTAAATATGATTATATTAGTACACCCGGTTTTGAGTATTTATACTTCTAGAAGACCCGATATCAGAGATATATCGTAAAAGCCACTAATTAGGAAATAAGTAGATTTTGTTTTGAAATAAGTAGGTTTTTTTTTAATAATGTAATATCTATAAGGGAGCAATTCTCATTAAACGAAGCAGTTTTTCAGAACCAAGGATGTATTCATTCAAGAAAAATTAGTTGTATATACATTTTATAGAAAAAACATAAAACATATTTTAACTTTTAAAATCTCAAATGTTTATTGGGCTCCAAAATTTGAATATTTTAAATTTATGATAGATGTAACTTATAGGCAACCAGAAATAAAGTTTTTAAATACAGACAATTCTCAGATTTGGGGATTTATAATGTACTCCTAAGCTATTAACTTGTGCTTGAATTTTTAGAGTGCATACTCTCTGATAACAGTGAAATTCAATGCATATTTATGCTTATTTTATGGTTTGTTTGCAATTAATTTATTATTAATGTTACTATTTTTACCATGAAGTTGACACCCAGGTATATAATTATATCACAGAGTACCAAAATAATTTTTTTCCAAAATACTTTTGTCACTTTAATTTTCTTTATAAACATGAATATTAAATTGGACTCTTCTTCCAAATAGATTAAAAAATAAACAATTTTTTCTTAATATTTCATTTTTAAGTAATCTCTACATCCAACATTGGGCTCAAACTCATGGCTCCGAGATCAAGTCACATTTTCTACTGAGACAGCCAGGTGACCCCAAAATAAACAACTCTCAATTTTGTAGTTGCTCTAACATATGTTGTTGTAATATACTTACGAATTTTCCATAACACAAGTCCTAGACCCAGACCAGGCTAGGTTTACAGAAGCTTCAAGCCTGAATATATAAATCTTATTACTTATCCAAATTGTATTCATCTTTTAGTATCTCATTTAAAACAACCTATATTTTGTGGTCTTTCTAAACAACTTCAGGACATGTTACTATTACTTACAATTCTTGGGTTTCTCCCTTTCACATATTGAGTAATAACCATGGCTCTTCCTAAAAGTGTTTCCCATAATGGGGAGTAGAAGTTTGTAGGAAGGTGAGAGTTGGGATTCTACTGAATCCCACAGACTAAGGAGCAGCCTACAGGCTAAGGAGAAGTTATTGAAAGTACATAGATAGGGGCACCTGGGTGGCTCAGTAAGTTAAAGCCTCTGCCTTCAGAGGCTCAGGTCATGATCCCAGGGTCCTGGGATCCAGCCCCACATCTCTGCTCAGCGGGGAGCCTGCTTCCTCCTCTCTCTCTCTCTCTGCCTGCCTCTCTGCCTTCTTGTGATCTCTGTATGTCAAATAAATAAATAAAATCTTAAAAAAAAAGAAGAAAAAGTATATAGATAATTCAATTAGGCAGGTGTAATTTTGAGAAAAAAAAAAAAGAATGGCATTAGAGCGAGAATCACGAGTGTGCACCGTGGTCCTGAATCCTGATACTGATTGTCAATGTGACCTTGAGCAAAAGGTATTTCTTCTCCAAGCCTCAGTTATGTCATCTATAAAATGGCAATAAAAATACCTTCTGACATTATCGCTGTGACATTTCAATGAGATAATGGTTAATGCCAAACACACACATGGTCTTTAAAAATCAGTTCCTTCCATATAGGGTTGAGTCTTATGTGCCCTTCTAATCAAGACAGTGAGAACATTACTGGAGTGGGTATGATCTCTATCTGTTTGCAACTCTGCTGAATCTGAAATTCACTGTTGTGACAAAGCTTTCTGCCGCTTTTCCTTTTCAAATGTTACATTTATTTCTATTCCCAATGAAGATGCATTTATAATCTTGGGACAAAACAGTATTCCATTGTAAGAATACTTAGTTAATACGTAGTGCATGATAAAATAGGTAGTTGCTATAAATTCCTGAGGGCAGGAGACTTTTTCTTTTGTCTCCAGAGATTATAGTGTTTATTATTTTGCATTTACCATTCACCCCAACATAAAATGCTGCACATTGCAGAATTCAACAATTATTTTTGTTCAATAGATGATTAAGAAATCAGTCGGTTCATGAGTTAAAAATATTATTTCTTAATAATCAAGATTTTTCCCACCACTTATATCAAGAACTATAGAACTGCTATATTCAGATTCCGTATTCAAAAGGCAGTGAAGAAATATTAAAGGCAAGCTTTAGAGATCAGTGATTATTAAAATGATCTCTGGAGTTCAGACACCATAACTCAAATCCTGACTCCATTGATTACTATGTTTATGATCACTGTATGTTATATAAATTCTCTATGACTTTGTTTTCTCATTTCTAAATTGAAGAAAATAATATTGTCACCTCACACTATGAAAATACACGAGAAATATTTAGCCCCACATCTGCCATCTCGTAAGAGTTCGGTAACTATTAACCCATTTGTTAGTACTAATAGTTGTTGTAGTATTCATTATTGCTATTGGATAAGTAGCTGAATCTCTTACTTCATACTCTGCGGTAGTAGTTTCTGTCCAAGTTATTTCAAACGATCAGCTTACCCTAGTTTATCTGGGTATTCTGCCTTAAAATCGGAATCCCAAAATATTTGACATCATAGTTCTGTAAATTTGTCTTCTTCTACCCCTTGTTACTGACGTAACTGTTATCCTAGGACAGCAGAAGACAAGTTACATTTTCTTAGACCGTCTGATTTCGGTTGCAGCTGAGAAGACAGATTCACGTGGAGGTGATCCACTTTCTTGTTCAGGGCGCATCCCCTCTGGTGACCAGGCTTGTCTTTGCTTATAGCCCTCCATCTTCTTTTACGCTGAAAAGCACGGAAGGAGTCACTGTGCGTACATGTGTGTATATCTCAAAAGAGAGGTAGTCTAGAGAGACAGGAGTTCTGGCCTTTTGATTGGACGATTCCTGGAGGTATTCTGTTTACATGTCCAGAAATCCCAGTAGAATCAAGCCATGTTCCTCACAGTGTCCACTTTGATCAGGCCCTATATTTACACTGGTTCTGGTGATCAACAGGTGCATAAATTATGTATACATGGGCCTTTGATTGATCCTCTGCTTAAGGAAAATGCAAGTAAGAATGAATAATGTCCAAGATTTAAAACACGAACACTCTGATTTGTTTTCTTCTCTCTGCTCTCTACAACTATGGTCTAATAAAAACCTCTTAGCTATTCCACTATGATTCCTTATATTCTTTTTCTCTGCTTAAAATCATTTCAGTTTGACAATAAGTACTACATAAGGAATGAAAAAAGAAAGATAAAAGAAATATGATCTTTACCCTAGACGTGCAAAACCACTTGGTAGGCAACTTCATCTTTTTGTTGTTTTAGGGTCAGGGAAGAATGAGGTAGAGTGTATTATTCTTCAAAATAATTATTTTATTTATTTATGCTTCTTTTCCTCTAGGAAGAGTATGCATCTTTGTTACACTGACATCACACTTAGTAACATGTCTGTAATGTTCTTTGGTTGAAGAAATATAAGCAACAGTTATTTTTGTTTGAATGAGAATATCCTGGGTTCTCTCTCCTTTCCCTCTTCTCTGAGATTGGAAATGTCCCATCAGCCTGTTGGGTTCTAGATTAAAGAAGCTATGAGGCAAAGTTGACCAATTATTGTTGACCAATAACAGACATATCAAAGAGATAGAGATACTCGTTAAGAAACAAATACAAATGTCTGTGAAGGAAGGATAAAAGCCTGAACCAAAACGATTACAGTTGTGGATAAATATAAAATGACGATGATGATTTATAGTTGTATTTAAGAAATCAAGCTGACAGAACTTGCTAATTCCTTGAATATAGGTATAAGGATGACAATGCTCGAGTCTCTGGCCCGTATTAGATCACATTTCAATTTGTCACATCGTTGTGATGAATTTTCCTATGTCTTTCCGTTTCTTTCTTGCCAATAGAGTAATCTTCCAGTTGCACAGTTTTGATTACGTTATTCCTTTCCTAAACAGTCTCCAAGACTCCCCATTGCTAAAGAATTAAGTTCTATTTCCTTAGCCTTAATTGTCTGCCATGATTCTTTTTAATATTTATCTCCTGCTTTTCTGGCAATTCTTTCCTTTAAAAAACTCAACTAGTTTTACTGTTCTTTCCACAAAAGTGATTTTTGAGTTTCTAGTTAAATGCCTTGTTCCAGTCATTGTTTTCACGTCAGCACTAGCTTATCTCTAGTTACTTTAAATTTTACTTCCTTATTTTAGTCAGGACAGACTATGTGGTAACATAGGAGCTTAAATATCTCAATGGCTTACAAATAAAAGCTTTATTAACCTCTTGACTGCATGTTCATCCCAGGGTAGCTGAGACTCCAATGTTCTCTTATTTAATAGCCCGGGGTTATGGAAAAGCTTCTGTATGAAAAGGGTACAAACTTACATTTGTTCCTCAGTATTCTGCTTGAACACAATAATGTTCTTCTAGCCATATTCTGAAGCAAGTCACACAACCAAGTCTAGAAAGGAGAAGTACATCCTTCCTCTGAGGTGAAACAGCAAAAATCTACTTGAAAACATAGGAATATAAGTTACCAGATCATCCCTTTAAATTTATTCCAAATCCCATTGATTTCATTAATCTGATCTCGTCCATGCATCTTCAAATGTTACTTCTTTTTCAACTCTTGCCACCAATTACTGATTATATAGCTTGTCTTATCATGCCCTCAGCAGGGGTCAACAGAGTTTTCTTAGAGGGACACAGCAAAGTTTCAGCTTCACGTCATAGGTCCCTGTGGCAAGTATTCAGCTCTACCGTCGTGGTGCAAAAGTAATCATAGAAAATATGGGGAAAACGGGTGAAACTGTTCTCCAATAACAGTTTATTTTCAAAAGCAGGTGCTAGTCTGTCACAGTAGTTTGAAGTTGCCTTCCTTAGAGCAATGACTCTCAAACTTTGGGTGTGCCTAGGGATCATCTATCTGAAGGGATGTTAAAACACAGATTTTTGGATGCCACTTTTGGTGTTTCCAATTCAATAGGACTAGTGAAGGGTTTGAGAATTTGCCTTTTCAATAAGTTCCCACATAAAGCTCTTGCTAATGGTCTGGAAATCACATAATGTGACTACAGAACAAAGACAACGTTCTCTATTTCGGTGACTTATTATTTGTGATCCACAAATGAATTCAGATAATGAATACATGTGATTATAGAATTAAGAAATAAAAACTGTTTATAATTATCATTTTGTTAGCACAGTCCTTTCTTCACAAAAGCCAGGGGACCACAGTTAACCAGAGAATGTCCTGAATAAAATTTTACTGGCTACATGAGTGAGTTACAATAAAGTTAGCTTTCACCTTTTTATAACAACACAGCATACAGTGCTGTAAATATTACACTTTTCCATGGGTCCTTCACATGATGGACAGGTAACAAAATTGTTTTGTTTGTATAGTCTCCCCAAGCTATTTCAACTTGTCATGACACACAAAGCTTGGCTACACCAAATTCATCAACCCATTTGTATTACTTCAGTGGAACAAAACGATTTCAGAAAGACACATTAATTTTATTCTTATTCAACAGTGACATTGAAAAGACATTCTTATTTGTGCAGTTGTTTGAGCTACCCAGCCCGCTTGTAGTTATACATATTTTTAAAACTGCGGAGATTCTGTGCTCTTGAGATTTTTATATACTTAGATCAAATGATTATCCCCAATATTGCTGCATTCTTGACATATGAATGATAAAGTGACTTAGATTCTTGGAGCGAAAATAAATGATTTCCAGGAACTTGTGTAAGCAAATTTCAGTAACTCAGTACTTCAATAGTGAAATTGTTGGAGGAGGTCAATCAGAGGGTGTGACCTTGGGTTGACACGCAAGCCAGACCCAGGCAATCAGAGGCTCCTTACGGCCTCCCCTGTGGTTGGAATGTGCATTAGGTGCACTGTTCCTATATGAGGAGCCACTTCAAGGACTTGAGAGAGTCATGTGCTACTGACAGCATCTGCACTACTGCACTACATACATGACTGAACCCCACCAAGAGCTCCACGTAAGATTTTAAGATTCTAGAGGAACAGGTACCAAGATCTACTAGTCTTGTGGCGACCTAAGGCAAGCCTGGTATGTAAGTTCCCTTGCTTATTAAAATGCCACCTATCAATCTGGAGCAGCCCAACTCTTTCTTTGGTCTCTCCTTGCCCTCAGTGTGTACGGCCAGAAACGAATTTCACCCACAGGAACTCCTGAGGTTGTGAATCAACAGAAATTAACAAAGATCACCATGCTTTGGACAAAGCATGCATGTGGTTTTAGAATTTGGAAAGAGGTAATAGTACTGTTTCCATTATAAGATTTTTAAAATCATTGGAATATTCTCTACAGTTGCAAGCAATCACTAATAGAGTCCTTAAGAGAAATTATTGTTAATTACAAAAATCTTACAAATATATAAACAGGCAAAATGAAAGAAACTAGCCTACCCTATAGCCTGAACACATTTTAGTTCCTTATAAATCTGGACCATGTTCCGTGGGCAGGGAAACAGGTAAATGGATTCGTGGAAATTTCTTGGCTAAGGCCACCCACCAACTAGTGGCTGATTCTCGTTCAGACAGCGTTTAGAGAAAGACACAACAACATCCAGTTGAAATGGACTTTATTTTCCCGTTCTACAGGATACAAGAAACAAGCTGCTGAGTGGCGTGAGAACCGGGACCCAAGCTTTTGCCTCCCCGTTCTCTGCTTTTTCAAGTCCTCAAGCCTTGAAATAGCCAAGCTGCAGGTGCAAAGCAACCCAGGTGCTCTCGGTTTCCCGGTGCCCACGCTTCCCGCTCTACGCAGCTCCTTTAACGAGTGTCCTGAGAGCTATGGAGCCTTCGCGTTCATTCACAGCATTGGACGATGAACGCTAGGGGGGAAAAAGAACAAACAAGATACACTTCAAATACAGGATTCAATTACTTTTCACAACTCGGCGACGTGTCAAAGGCACGCTGTGTTTTGTTTTGAGGGCGGGGAGCTGACTGGGAGGGAATCCTGGGCCCCCATTGGCTGGCCGCTCGCCGCTGCGGTTGCGCTCCAGCCGCTCCGCGAGCATCATTGATCTGAAGGGTAAACGTGGAGGAGCCACAGAGAGGGGTCCAGGCGTTTCTGAGCAGAGACGCAGACCTCTTCCAGGAAGAAAGTGCTGTCGGCTGGCTGCCCGGCTTGGAGAATCTTCTGTGAACGAAAGGGGACAAAATGCAAGGCAGTTTGTTGCTACAGTGATTTAGAAGGAAAAAAGAGAGACAGAGAAAAGGAGAGAGGGAGAGAGACAAGGGTCTCACCTTCGGTTCAAGGCTAGGTTGATGCATCCCGCCGCTGCTGTTTCTGCTTCTGCTCCTGCAGCTGCCGGTTCTGCCATCAGGTAATGCTCCCCCCTCCACCACCACCTTTTTCTTCCTTCCCCTTTAATTGGGATTGCACCGTGTGTGATCGCTTCGGGATATACGCACAGAAATTCATACATGATTAATAAAGTGTTGCCTAGCGTAGTCAGAAGCTGAACGAGGCTGCACACAGATCTGGCATCTGAATTAGGAACTGGTGCGTGGTTTTGCTTTGGGAAACTTCAGTAAGTTCCAAACAAGTCTCTAGTCTTCAGATCCAAAGGTTACATTGAAAGGGGGAGTGAAAGGAATGTTTTAACCACTTACGTGCCTTACTTAGCATGGCTGAATTGTCAAACGAAAATAATTAGGTATGGTAGGTGTTCAACTGGCTATTTTAGAAATGGCTTTATTGATCTATTTTTATGACAAAATAATGCTTTATTTTCAAAAATCCTCTGTAAATACCCATCTCCACTGCTTTTTGTTAAAATACAGGAACATCCCTACATCCTTCTCCACTGGTATTTATTAAGGTGTGTGTATTTAAAAACTTCATTATTCACTAAAGAAAACTATAGAGCAATTTAAATGCTTTAATAGCTAGTCTCTCCTGTACAGCTGAGTTTCCTACCTCAAAAGTAATTTGAGACAAGTGGAAGAAATGCAGACTACCAGATCTACTGTGGGTTATATAATATGTATTTTTAAAATATCTTAAAGGTATTAATCACTTGGTGGTATGTTGAAAAAGTGAGACATATGTGTAATATAGGACATACCAGCGAATCTTTTTTTCAGAGACCTTTGGTATTTTATAAATATTTTCTCCCCTTTAAACATCATTCTTTCTACATGGAAATCACAGTGGCTTCAGAACCTCTGTGGTTCGGAGTGCTTGATGTCTCATACACATATTTCTCTGTACTCTCTGGAGTGAGAACTGACATACTTTTGGGTGATTCTGTGACCATTTCATGATTCCAGTTTCTCATCAGGTATTTTGAAACTCATTCACAGACTGCTCAGCTGGAAAATTGCCTTACAGAGTGGGGGGGGGGATTAAAACGAGAAGGTTCTGAAAATGTGTTTACAGCTTTCAATTACCCCGATACAGGACCAAAACATGAAAATCCAACCATGCCAAGCAGGTTATCAGTTAGTTTGGTCTTTTCAGCATTCTTGATTGGCTTTCAGGTTTATAAAATGCAGATGCACAGCTATCCAGAAATATTGAACCTCCTTATTCAGTGGCATCATTTACTCATTAAGTTATCCTAAGCAATTTGAAAATCACTTTAATTTATAGGTCTTCACTATTGTTTCTAGGAAAAAATGAACTGAATAGGTTTTTCTTATAAAGATTTGCATGATTCCAGCAGAAGGTCTCTTCCGAATTGAAAGGCATATGGTTACTCTTCCCAAGCCGTGAGCAGTTGATTGACAAATTGTTTCAGAATGCTCAAGAGCTCAGCCACACACAAAATAGAAGGTTCCAGTTAACTAATTTAACTAACCTGTACTTTACCTGGTTCAGTGATGAGATCTAGGGACAGTTCCTCTACCGGCTATAGAAACGACTGTAGCAAAATCAGGTTTCACATTAACTTGGAACTCCAATTCCAGAATATGTTTTCTCCTTTATTAATAACTCTCACTTCAAAGGCTAACTTACTAGTTTAACCCTGGAGTAGCTTAGCAACTTCCAATAAAAAAAAAAAAAATCACATTTTCTTTTCTGTTGTGTTCAGCAAATACCCTGTTCAGCAAATATCCAGTTTCTGGATTCTTAACTTCTACTGCTGTGTACCATTTTCAAGCAGTAGGGGGTAGTTTTCAAGCCAAGAATGCTTTTTTTTCCCCTACTGGACCTGATTCCTTCCAATGGTCTGCTTAGTGATGTGATCATTTTAGATAATTCTCACAAAAAGAGAGAGCTGAATTATAATGGGAAGGAACCGTCATTTGTTTTACATGTGGGATAATACATAGCAAGTTCTTATAACAGCAAAAACAGTGCTTAGCTTATAGAAAAAAAAATCCTGCTAATGCTTCACATGACACACTTATATCTCAGTATGACTGCATCCTTTAAGGATGGAGCAAAAACTCATCTCCTTAGGTAGATGATATTTTGGATCTGGTATTTTTACAGAACATATTTCATGTAATAGACTGTGATATTGATTGAAATCAATCTTTTCTCATTTTGTGGTTAATAAGAATATCTGTCACTCTTACCTCTTAGAATGTATTGTGATGAACATCAGATCACTCTTGCTGATGAAACAGTACTGCACATAGTCTGCTGAAACTGTTCTTACATGAAATGTGAAATATTACTGTGTTTTCACACCTATGCCATTTAGATGTCATATCATTAAATCTGCCTAACAGTTGTGATAGGAAGATGCATACAGTGATGGTTCTCTTCAGAAGTGAGCCATGTTTTCATGTAAAAATATCAAATCTAAGGTCTGTGTGATAAAATGACTTAAGTAGACTGTTAGTAATGTCTTCATACATCCAAAGGAAAAGTGTGATCACAGATGTCTAATTTAAGGTAAGAAATCATTTCTTTAGTCTCTTTTAAAATTATGTCCTGTATTACCATGTCAGTATTACCACATCAAAGCATAGTATTTTATGTCAATTCATGATTTCTATATTTATATAAATATATTTATAATATATTTTATATTAAGCTGTAGGTAGAAATTATTATATCTTGTTTAACAAATACTGTTTTATTTTTATGAATTGGTTCAATTTATATCAAGAAAAATCAAATAAATAAGGAATGGAGATTTATGATTTTACCAGGAACTTCCCTTTCACTTTACTAATACATGATAATTGAGCAATTCATACTCTTAGGGCTTTTAAAAGCATTTTAACTTTTGGCTTTAAGGTAATTGAATTTTTTTTCTGAATTATTATGCTAAAAGGGTGATATATCATTACAAAACGTTAAAAGGAGAGTGCGTATGGGCACACACACGTGTGCGTGTGTTTATTTGTGATTGTGAATAATTCCACCTGTGTTGAATATCAATAGTGGTTACTCAAAGTTATTTTTAAGCATCACATGCTGAGATGGCTAATAATATGCAGTCAAGTAACATTTTTAGAAAAGACTGAGAGAAAATTATGACTACTGTAAAACTGAATAACAGATGAACTTCACATAGTGTTATTCTGCTTTTTGTGTGATCCTGGTTAATGTTCTAAGAATTCACTTATTCAATTATTGATTATCACTTAATTTAATAAGCATTTGCTAAACTACTGGAAATAAGCCATATATTTACTATTTTTGTAAATTTAGCTTTATTCAGGTTTGTATCACTTTATTATATTATAGCTCATGTTTTTAAGGGATGAATTAAATCTTTAGTATGTTTCAGTTATTTTTTTCACTAAAAGGTTATGATTTTCTTACATAACCCTTGCTCTGTGAAAAGCATCTAAGTCACTACTCTTATAGGGATGTGCTATTTGAACAATAAAATTCTTCTTAAAATATGTATTCTTGTGCATATAGGTATGAAGATTCTGGTGAGAGAAGGTGAGGTACCAATTTGTGCACAGATACCCAATAAAAAAAGACAGGACTCACGTATCAAGTCCTAAATCTACATGTTCGGATAGATGAATGATGCGTACTTAGTTCCAAGAACCAAAGAAGTAAACATTAGGGCTTAGGACTTATCCACAAAGTAGGATGCTAGTTATAAGCATGTTTGATTATGCCAGAAATATACTAGGTACTTAGTAAGTTCTGTTACTTCTATTAGCTAGAAAATTATTATAATATGCAAAAAATGTTTTTCTCCATGCAAAGATGAGAGTCTTGATTCATTATCTGCATGATGATGGGGAAAATCAAAACTTGGAAGTCAGATAGTGGTATGAATCTAGATTTTAAGAATTATTCTGTGGGTACTTTGGGGTATGTTACTTAGCTTTTTGATCCTTGGTTTCTTCTCTTGATTTAGTATAATATTACCACATAGAAAAACACTCACTAATAGGTCTTTCTCTTCTGAAATTTACATGACTATAGCACTAGGTTTGTAGAGACTAACCACAACCAGAGATGCCTCCTCTTAGATGACATCATGGAGTGGTCAGTATTTGTTATACGTTGTAATTTACTTGTCATGTTGGGATGGAAGTGGTCCTCGGGTCACTTATTTGAAAATAATCCCACTTATTGGCAAGAATGCTTTTAATGAATAAGCATGGATGTTTCTAGTAGTTTAAATGTTCAGTGAAGTTTCAGTTGTGATGAAACTGTTACCACCATATTTCAAGAGGTTTAAAAGTCAAGCAAAGAGGAGAATAGGAGATCACTAAATAGAAAGAATGGAGTCAAGGGAAGTTTATGGGATTATAATTTTTTTATAGAGATTTGAGCATGTGAATAGATGAGATTGAAATCATTAGACAAAAGAAAATGAATGATGAATCAAGATCTTAGAGTGTTAGAGGAGGTCATCAGAAGGCTGTGACCTCCTGTTGATGCTTGAGCTGGACCCTGGCAATCAGAGGCTCCTTATCTTCTCCCCAGTCTTTGGAATGTGATTTCTGTCCACCATTCTCACACTCTGGGCTGTTTCAAGGGAATAAATTTGAGAAAGTAAGGTGTTACTTAAACCACTGGACTGAACATGTGACTGAATCCCATTAAGGCCAATGTATAAACTTTGAAGATTCTGGCAGGAAGATGTGGATATCAGCTCATCTTGTGGGCACCCACAACAAGTCTTGTACATAGGTTCCTTTACTTGTTAAATCTGCCACCTACCAATCTATCTGTCTTTGCCCGCCATGTTTAGGAATTTCAAACCTTACCTGGAAAGCTCCTGAGTTTTTGAAACAATTGAGAGAAGATTACAATTTAAAATATCCAGGACATAGGTGGAAGACACAATTAGAAGATATCATTAATTTTAATAATGCAAGTAAAATAGTATCCAAAAGCCAAATATCAAATAATTTCAGCTGGCATTTCAACATTTATTAAAATAATATCTTAAATGTTATAAAGAATTGTTAGGAAATAACCTAAATGTGGTATTAATTAATTTATCTAAAGTAATACTTTTAAATTGACTCAGAAGAGATCCAATCCAGATACTTGATAAATGTCGGGAAATAGAGGGAATTAACATTAAAAGACTGCTCACTGAAATAAATGGTATGGTGTATTTAAAAGTATTTCTGAGGAGACAAAATAGGAATACTTGAAGTAACAAGGAAATAACATTTTATCCAAAAGGAAATGTCCTCCTACAACTTTGTGAGTCAATATTTATTTCCATGAAGGGCAGCCATTACTCCAAGGGATGTGATTTCAGGCCAATTTAAAAGCAAGATTGTACTGAAACTCTACTCTTCTTTAATTACTAGCAGTAAGATTGTGAGTGAAAAGTAAAAAAAAAAATAAGCTCTTGGCAAGGTTTTATGTTATATTTTTACTTAGGCAAGAATGGGAAGCCAAGAATACTTTTCTGAAATTCAAATTTCTCACAGCAAGACAGCTCATTATCTGAATCAATATCTGGTATTTGTACTAAACTCCTACTAGAAGGTCACCACTATAAGATCCTTACATAGAAGGAAGTACAGTATTGGAACTGTAGCTGTTGCAACCAGAATTAGAGTGGTGTCGAGTACTTGAGTTTATAACATAATCTCATATATACTAAATATAAACAATATAAATTTTAATTGCAGTATTAAAAAGACAGTTATTCTATAATACATTTTAATCTCAGTATTTCACATGTTTATTTAACAAGGAATTGTATATACCTATCATTATCTCCTCTGATGAGGAGAATAGTGTTGTAAATGAAAATATATGACACATAATCTGTCCTAGCTCAGAAGCTTACACATACCTCCAAACAGTAATATTGTCATGTAGGTATTTCTTTTGAAAAACAAAAATGTCAGGTATATGCAACATATACAATCATACCACAGGACCATCAGCCCATCCCATAGATTTTGGGCTGTACTATAAACTGTGGAATCATTTTGGAGGGAAATCTGGCAGCATCCATCAAAACTCAATACCTAGCAGTTCTAATGGTTGCATTATTTTCTGCAGAAATATTTTCATGTGCTTGTCATTGTCTTCTGATTTTATTCTTTCCCACTGACTGCTTTTTCTCATTCTCTCTGGGTTCTCTTGTTTTCTGACCCATAAATAGAAACTATCAGGCTATCCCCAGAACCAGGCCTAGGCCCTGTTCACCTCTCTAGAACTTACTCTAGAAACCAGTAGTATAGGTTTTAATGCCATCTGAATGCCTCTTTCCAAATCTGTCATTGTCTCCAATCTTTGTGCTGAGCATCAGACCCTAATATCCAAATGCCTACTAAGTATTTATACTCGCTTGTCTGATTAGGTTGCCTGGGCTGTTGGAACTAAGTATCAGAGAGTGGGTAACTTAAGCAACAGAAACTTCTTTTCTTATGATTCAGGAGGCTGGAAGTCTGAGACTAAAGTGCTGACTGATTGGATTCTTGGTGAGTGCTTTCTTTGTGACTTGTAGATGGCTTTCTTTTACTGTGCCCTCATGTGACTTCTTGGTGCTCCTGCAGAGAGAGCTTGGGAGCAAGCTGTGGTGTTCTCTCTTCTTACTAGGGCACTGATCTTTACAAGGACTTCACCCTTATGACCTCATCTAACCCTACCTACTTCCCAATGGCCCCACCTCCAAATACCCTTATGTTGGAAGTTAGCAATTTAATGTATGTGACACCACCCCCCGCCCCCTAGGGAAATACATGCGGTCCATAGCAACATCTAACAATCATGTTAACAATAACTTGTTTAAAAGCAAGCTGTTAATTTCTGCCCCTTCTCACCACAACCTAAATATATTCATTTTCCTAATCTGCTGCATCTCAGTAAATTATGTAATGATTCATTTAATTTCTTAAGAATTTAGGATCAATTCTCTGGCCCTGGTTTTTCTCTCTTCTCCCCACAATCAGTGCCAAATAAAATCTACTGGGTTCCTGGTCTTACTGTCTTAGTACATCTTTAATCCAATCACTTCGACCTCTACCAGTTACCTGCAATCCTTCAATCCGACCACTATTGTCCCAATTTCCAAACAGGTATTTCAGCTTCTACTCTTTTTTTTTTTTTTTTTTTTTTTTAAAGATTTTTATTTATTTATCTGACGGAGATCACAAGTAGGCAGAGAGGCAGGCAGAGAGAGAGGGGAGGAAGCAGGCTCCCTGCTGAGCAGAGAGCCCAATGTGGGGCCTGATCCCAGGACCCTGAGACCATGACCTGAGCTGAAGGCAGAGGTTTTAACCCACTGAGCTACCCAGGTACCCCTCAGCTTCTACTTTTATCCCCTACCCCAATTCATTGCACAGTAGCCAGGTGTAAACCCTTCAAAATCACTATCAAAATACTTCTCATGGTTTAAAGACAGTATCTGGCTTATCCATTTCATTTTATTTCTCATTCTGCTGAGTTCATTGCTGCCACAGGGACTTTGCAGTCACCCAGTTTATGCTTTCCTTTACAAAGATCTTAGTTTAAATATCCATACTTCAGAACTACATTCCCTAATCACTGTCTGTAAATAGCATTTCCTTCCCCAGAAGAAATATTTTCACCTTTATCCACGTTTAATTTTCTTTAAATAGGACCTGCTTTAGCTTACATGATATTGCAGAATATTGCCTGTCTTCCCAAATAAAATGCAGACCACATGAGGGAAGTCATATAATAGTTCCTGGCACTTAGGAGCCTTCCATAAGTGTTTGGGTCAATGACTAAATTAATAAATGAGAGAATGGATATGGGCACATAAATTTACTCAAACATACACATGCAAAAAAATGGAGTTTGAATGATTTACATGATGATATGTTAAGTGTTAATCTTCAGGGAGGGGAGTGAGACATCTTTGTGAATTATGTGACTTTCTGTAATAATATATTCATGCATACAACTTGGCCTGCAAATATAATAATCACTAACTAGTCATGCCATTTGTGTTAGTATTAAATACTAAAAGAGTGTTCTGTAAAGATTATTAAGGGAATAAAGAATATAATTTGAGTGTCAACCTACCAAAAAAAAAAAAAAAGTGGTTTTAAAGTCAAGACAGGATAATTTGAACAAGTACTAGTTATCTTTTCAACTCAAGATTCAATACTATGTCACTACATATAATGTCCCTGATTCCCCATGGTGTCCACAATTAAAATAAAGCTCCCAGCATACACTAAAAAGGGGGAAAAAGGCCTTTAAAGATTTGTCTTAATTGGCTCTGAGATTCAGGTTTGTTATCTGGAGAGAACAGAGGAGAATCAGTATTAACACCTGGACTCGTGTCTATGCAAAGTCCAGAGCTCCTAAAGTAACAATTAAATGGCTTAATCTTAAAACCCTCCAAGGTTTAATTCAGTAGCTCTCTTCAGAAGGGCATTGCTAATTCTTCCTGAATTGCTGCTGCTTCTAACTGCACTGCCTTAATTTGAACAGTATTCAAAATTCCATTCTCCCTAATGGAGTTAATTGCATTATGAAAGTCAGTTTAGAGTGGAAACTTATTTCCTCTTGTGGAGTATCTCTTTACAGAGTCCTTTCTTTTCCTTTAAGCCTGACACATATCCACATTTATGCAGGATAATCTCACAAATGCAGTGGCCCTGTTCAAACCAAGTTTCAAAGAATATTCTTAAAATATTTATATACATACCAATGTGTGTTAGCTATCTGAAGTGCCTACAATTTTGTACATGCTCTGATCTAATAGACTCTAAGTCCTTGGAACATTAACAAATCTCTGAGCTTTTAAACAGGCTTTGACCTCTTCATTTAGAGGGCTACTTCAATAAACGGAGGCTCAGTTAGGTTAATGATGGATCATGGAGCTGTTTGATTTGCAGTGAGCTAAGTTGCCCATTATCCCCTAACATTCATGTGGGTCATGTCATCACAACCAAATAATGAGTCAGGCCCCTTCCCTTGTTTCTGTAGATTTCCAAGTCATTACAGAAAATCTTAGCGTGCAAGTCCATGAAGCTTTATGCCTTGTAACTACAGTTGAATTATTTTTGCCAAGAGTATGAAATTCCAGCTAAGGGTCAATTTCCTCATGAAAGTGTCAGCTGCATATTCAAGAGTTCATTTGGGTATCCTGAACAGAAAGGCAGACATTTTCTTTGTTTTTCCTTACCCTTCCTTAACCATCCACATTTACCATTTTTCTTTGCTTCTTTGTGCATATATGCACAGGCATGCAAAAAAGACATACATAGAGACAAGATTGGGACATTGAATTGGACTTTACCTTAACAAAAAAGTTACATCAATTATAAATGTCATATCAAGGAGCCAAAGATCTGTTTTATAATGCCACGCATGGTGATTGCTTTCTTTATATGTCTGTTTTCTGTTATTTCATCACAGTCTCTTTACAGGCACGTGTCCGTGCTAAGAAATCTTGAAAGTTAAGGAAAATTCACTGGAAATACATTTTAAGTGCTTTTCAAAGTATTTTTGTGATGGCCTCACATTGCATGTTTATCACACTATATGCATGTGTGCACACAGACACAAATGTTAAAAGCAACTTCTTCGGTAACATCTCTAAAGCTAGCTAAATGTTTCTGATAGAAGGCAATAAACCCTTTGGCATTAATCCTTCCTAAAAATGAAATACTTCTATGCTATAGAGAAAGCTATATGAAATATGAATGACAGGAGAAAAACAACTTCATTTATTCTTACTCTGTGATTTACAGCATAGAGATGACAACCATGGGGGAGGTGAAGAATGGCGAATTCTTCTGTGTTTGATGCTAATTTTACAGCACTACAGAGAAAGAGAGCATTGTGCCATACTCGGGATCTCTAAGTGAATTTATTTAAAGATGGTCCATTAGTTCATGTCACCATGGAGAACTAGTAAATTATGAGTGTTTTTACAAATAGACTTGGGAAATCTTCCCCAGTATTGTGGATTCACAGAGAACTACCCTGAAAAATTATGATATTCTGCTTCCCAGTCACAAAGCTATGACTAATAACTTTAACAGAGAGTCAAGATATTTTCATTAATGGTTACTTAACCAATTTTTGTAAATGCATTTACTCTTCCATTTTTTAATGCCAAGGAAAGTCTTAAACTCCATGAAAGTAAGAGGATAATTTGAGGCTGAAGAGGTAGAGCCAAAATTCTCTTTGTGAAAACAAACAACAACAAAAAAATCTACCTGACTTTCTCTGATAGAACTTAAAGAAATGTAAGAACGTTACAAAACGTATGAAGACATTTTTTTCTCTTACTTTGCCTTTGGTTTATTACTCTTTATTTAAAATGCATTTTTAGAAAACTGCATCAAAAGATTTTATCAGGACAGGAATCAGTTTGAGTATGTTTTATGACTAATTACAGAAATATCAAGACTTTTCATAGTCTTGCCCCATCATTTATTTCTTGAAATATTTTCAAACTTATCTTGTCCCATACTAAAAAATCTAGGTAGTTTAACACTTCCAATTTTATTTTGAGATTCCATTTATAGTCTGGAGATGACCACTCATCTTGTAACTTACCACTCTTAGGGATGTCTTATTTCTGACTTACCATGTACCTTCGGCCTGTGAAGGCAATGGATCATTGGTTAATACTTGATTCCAGGTTATACACTTGACCTGAGCTGGTCCCTAACTATTCTCAGCTTCCATAAAGGTCAATGGCATTGCAGGACTCCCTTATCTCCTGGGATGACGTGTCCTTTACGGGACAGCCTTGCATTGAATTCCATGGCCTTCCTCTTGAGCTCTACAATCCATCTTCTTTGACGTTCATAGAATTTGCAGGACATTTATTTCTCTGATGTTGCATACAGCTTTTTCTTAGCTATCTAAATATATATAATAATTTTAGCCATCTGCAATTTAATACTTTTGAGATGACTTATTTTAACGTCTATCTCAGGTGATACGTTTACATTTTAAAAGAAGCCATCTGAAGATAATGCCTAATCCAAGTAATGACTTACAAGAGTTTGGGATTCCATTAGAATTCTGTGGATGCTATTTTGAGGACTTGGGTATTTTTTCTTTCTTTTTAGTTTTCAGAAAAAACCTGTTTGATGATTTCATCAGTTGTCATCTAATATATTTTGTTTCCTAGATAGATTTTTATTTTTCTAGTGTAGGTATATTTTGATATATCATTATAAGTGTAATTCATGGGACCATGGGTGGCTCTGTTGATTAAACATCTGCCTTCAGCTCAGGTCATAATCCCAAGGTCCTGAGATTGAGCCCTGCATCAGGCTCCCCACTCAGTGGGGAGTCTGTTTTCTCCCTTTCCCTCTGTGTGTTCCCTAGCTCTCTCTCAAATAAGTAAATAAATAAGTATTAAAAAATAAGTAGTGCATATCCATGTGGAAGAGAAATCAGTTATTGCTGAGTGTGTTAAATTGAACTCTTCCTGCTCACTTGCTCTTTCACTTCCCAGAGATAACTGCTCACACCAGCATTTCCTATGTACTCTTCCAGAAACTTTCTGCCATGAATATAAAGAAGACTATTCTCTGTCTTTATTTAATGATTATTTGACCCAGTTAATTTCTCTATCCTTAACAGCATCTTAAACTAGACTTCTCAGATGCCCACACACTTTTAGTCTTGTCTTTTACCTCCTGAACCATCACTTCTTAGTTTTATTTGCTGGTTTCTTCTCTTCTTCCCTTAATACAGAGGCAACTTTCATTTTCTCCTGTCTATCTACACCCACACACACAGTGATCTAATCCAAGTTCATAGTTTTAAACACCATATGTTGACAACTCCCAGATATATAGCTACAGCTCAGATCTCCCAAAATCTAATCTCCTCTACCCAACTGCTATTTTGGCACATGATGTACTTGGATACCTAATAAACATCTCAAATTCACATGTCCAAAATGAACTCTTGGTCTTCACTCACAAATATATTCTATTCTAAGATTTTACCATATCTATTGATAAACTCCATGCTTTCATTCAAGCTAAAATTTCTCAAACTCTCTTATATCTATTTCTTTTGCATTGCTTATCTCATCTGCCAGGAAATCCTCTATACTTCTAAAACATATGGAGAATCTTACCAATTCTCAGCAGCTTCACTGTTGTCACCATGATTCCAGTAGGAAAAATTGCTTACCTGAATACTGCAAGAGCCTCCTAACTCATCTTGCTTCTAGCCCTCCAAAGATTAGCCTCAACAGCAAGACACATCCTTTGAAAATGAATTAGATTGTATTACCACGGTGCTCCAAGTCAACTGATGGCTCCCCATTTACCTCCAGAGGAAACGCCAAGGACTTTTGTGATCTGCTCTGCCTCATGTTATTTCTGATCCATTCTTCCTACATTCTTTCCCTCGCTCATTCAGCTCACACAACTCTTCTCTGGGCTTTTCCTGAAACTGAACAAGCTAGCTCCCACCTTTGTAACCATTTCCTCTAACTAGAATTTTGTTTAACAGATGCCTACTTGACTAGCTGCCTGAAAGTGTCTTCAAGTTACCCTTTCTGTATGGGGTCTTTTCCTACTACTCTGTTTAACAGGAGTGCAAATTGCACAAAACCCTCAAGCAATCCCACCTGCGTGAGCCTCTTACCTTATTTTTTGTGTGTGTCATGATGATTATTATTAGGTCTCAGCATCCTCGAGGATTCATTGTCTGGTAAAGGCCATACTTCCTGATTCATGGACAGTGGCCTCGCTGTCCTCACATGGTGGAAGGGAGAAAGCGCTCTCTGGGGTCTTCATTATAAGGGCGCTAATCCCATTCGTGATGCCTCCACCCTCATTTCCACCCTCCACTTCCCAAAGGCCCCACCTCCTAATGCTATCACATAGAGACTTAGGATTTCTGTATAGGAATATTGAAGGATCCCACATTTGTTCTATATAGCACTGTCTTTAATGAAGGTGTTGTTACTGTTCTTTCAACACTGATAAACTGTTGAATTGGTGTATTAATTAGGTTTCAGTCATGAAGGCAGAGCTGGCTCTAAACTTCATGAGAACAAGAGATTAATGTTTAGCATGAATTTACACATAGATGGTGTGATGGGGAACGGACAGTCTGGAAGGGGAGTACTGAGGCTCAGAGAGAAGTAGCCTCTATCCATTCTGACTGGAGCATGGGTAGAGGCAGATCAGTCACAACTGGCAAGGAAATCTGGGGATCCCAGCAGGGGGGCTCCTGAGGTGGTAGCTCCTGATGGGGTGCTCCTGTAGAGTTCTGTAAGAAGCTGTAATCTCAGTTGAACAACTGCCTGTGTGGGTCTGTGGTCATGTTATTTCTGAAAACAGGAGTCGGTTGTCCTGAAGTTGCTGTGCATCCTTGTGGCCAGGCATTAAGAGTAACAGCTAATGGAGGACTAACGCGTGACAAGGGCTGGCCAGACCCACTTGTTATCTCTGGGTTTGTTCCCCAAATATCTGCCCACAGTGGTCTTTGAGAATAAGAGATGATTCTTCACCTGTGTCTTCTAAATTGTGCTTCTAGTTGTTTCTCCTGAGAACCACCTGGAAGGGGACACTGTGAAACCTATTCCCAGCTCTACCAAACTGATAGAACCCAACATAGCAAGTAATTCCTTATCACACTGGCATCCAGACATACCTCCTTAAACTTTGTTTAGCTCCCACATACAGGAGTTAGGAAAATTGGGCTTCTACATGATCCTGATAATCCTGTGTTTCAACCTCTAAGTGCAGTTTCCATGAAAGTGATATTTTAATGTTTAGTAGCTTTTATTTCATTAGTCTGTTCCTCCTCTGGTATAGTACATATTAATAATGAAAAGCAATATGTAGTAAAATGTCCAACACTGTAATTTATCCAGAAGGTGCATGGAAAAAAAGTGATCTTTCATTTCTCTCTTCATAACGATAAACATATTTTAACATGACTAAAATGTCAGTGACCTACTGGTATTCTCATTTATACTTAGGGATATTGCATAATGTTTATCTGACATATGGCAGCAGGCTGAAAGGCTTAACAATATTCCTGAAATCTCAAAATTTTATCATCGTATGTTTGGGATTCTTTGATATTGAAGCTGATGTTCTGGAGCTTTGTTATTTTTTCATTTCAGTTTCTCATTTAATAAACACTTATTTCATGATCTAATATATGCCAGACCCTGTTCTAAGCAGTGTATCTATAGCTATGGAAACAACAAAATTCAGTTTACATAGGACTTTATACAATAGTCTTCTTTATTATTCTTTACAATATTTTTCCTTTACTCAATATTTTTCCTAACTCACATATTTCATTTAATGGTAACTCCATTGGAGCTAAAGAAGTTCAGATATGGAACTTAAAAAAATTAGCTGAATCAATTTTTCATGATTACTCAAGATCCTGAAGTTCCCACGAAAGCAGTGGGGACAGTGATAGTGACATTGTGGGCTAATTTCATCAGTTATTTGGCTACTTGTAGTTTCTAGAACTTCCTATAGTAGAATTGTGGCAGTTTTGTTGCAGAGAAACAAAATGCTTATTTACTGTGTTTGAATAATCACCGGGCCCTAAAATGAATTCCCATCATTCATTTTTGTTAGTTCACATTGCTTAACATCTTTTTAAATTGAAATATATTTGACATATGACCTTGTATTAGTTTTAGGAGTACACTATAGAAATTTGATATATGTATATTTTTAACTTAAAAAATAAAACTACAGGGTGCCTGGGTGGCTCAGTGGGTTAAGCCTCTGCCTTCGGCTCAGGTCATGATCTCAGGGTCCTGGGATCGAGTCCCGCATCGAGCTCTCTGCTCAGCAGGGAGCCTGCTTCCTCCCCTCTCTCTCTGCCTGCCTCTCTGACTACTTGTGATCTCTCCCTCTCTCTCTGTCAAATAAATTAAAAAAATCTTAAAAAAAAAATAAAAATAAAAAAATATATATATAAAAAAAAGAAAACATAGGATGTGTAGATCACAGTATCCCTGATTTAATTTATTCAAAACTTTTCAATATTTTAAATACTCTGCGATAATAATTTACTCTTTAAGGGACATTTAACTGCCAAGTATTTGGGATGTACAATGTTTCTATGGTCATTTGCTTAAATCAAGACACATTACAATGTACCCAAATTCCATTGTCACTTTTGCAAAATCACTTTTTCATTGATCAAGTAGTCAGTGCTGTAATACATGATTATTTTTATAAATTAGGTAAAGCCATTAAGAAATAAACTTGCACTAAATACAATTATTCCATATAAACCATGTAATCATCCTCTTATTTTTGTTTTGAACCAAAGGACATGACCCTCCATTAAGTCTGCACTCAACTGTTTCCCCACGAGATATGCTGGGCAGCATGACTATCAGGTGTTATAGTTAATAATCCTCGACCTTCCGCTACCTAACGCAAAATATTTTTGCAGTGTCGACTGCACTTTATAATTACAGAATTCTTCATTCATTAATGAATCCTCCTGTTTTGGGACAGAGTGGTCACCATCAATACGATTTCAGCTGTGCCAGCTAGGGAAGAGGCAAACACAGTTAAGTGTTTTTTTTTTTCTGGCTTTCTGGTTTGAAAGCCAGAGTGGTGACTTTCAGAGAGCACAATGGGGAAACAAAATAACTAATTTATAATAATTATAGAGAAGACAAGAAAGAATGACAAGCTACTTACTGAGAAAATTCAAGTACTTAATTAATTTGACCTCAACACTAACAAAAATGTTTCCAAGTACAGCTCTCCCAGGTATGCAGTAATTAAAGTATGTTAATTTTAATGAGCACATCCATTACAAAAATGATGTACTCTTTTACTATAATTTTAAAATAGGTGCCGTTTAAAAGCTTACTCCCTTTCAGCTCAAAGCCTAGAAAAAGTTCAACATGGCCCTGACTGAGGTTATATTCATTTTATAGAATTTACACACTCAGTAGATCAGATCTCCTAAAAGCCAATTAATTTGTTATTGATATTTTATGGACATGGTAAGAAATTACAATTATTTTCAACTATGTGTCATATCAGATTTTACTAGCAGGTGTCTTAAATGACCACATGTTTATGCGGTACTTCTACAAAGAATGAGCCATTGACCATATACTAGGGAAGGGAAGAAAAGGGAATTATGACAGGTGACATATGTTCATCTTATTCATCATTTATTTTCAGTATAGAATGAGTGACTGGAAAATAGTAAGTGCTCAATAAATAAAAAGGCCGATTATATAAGAAAAGGATTAAGACACAGGGCAAGAAGTTACTATGCGAGGGGCGCCTGGGTGGCTCAGTGGGTTAAGCCGCTGCCTTTGGCTCAGGTCATGGTCTCAGGGTCCTGGGATCGAGTTCCGCATCGGGCTCTCTGCTCAGCAGGGAGCCTGCTTCCCTCTCTCTCTCTCTGCCTGCCTCTCCAACTACTTGTGATTTCTCTCTGTCCAATAAATAAATAAATAAAATCTTTAAAAAAAAAAAAAAAAGAAGTTACTATGCGAGTAAAATTGCACAATAGATCCACAAAGGTGAGTAAGAAGTATGCTGAAAGAATGGAGATAAATGGGAACAAACACTTTAAGGGAAAATCTAAAAACTAGACAGGGTTTTAAATAAGAGATTAAGGCATCCAAATCCCTTAAATATAGTATTATTCACTGTATGGAGAGGTGTCTTCAGGAACCACGTTAAACAGGGATGACAATTTATGATAGGACAAATATTTGTTAGGGAAAAAAGTGAATCCTGACACTGGAGGGTTTCGAATACTTATTTCAAAAGAAAATCTGGAAGAAGGAAGGAAAGGAGGGAGGAAAGAAGAGCAGAAAGGAAAGTAGGAAGGAAGGAGGGAAGGAAAAGGGATGAAGGAAAGTCACTATGTAATAAAAGCTTAGTACTTCAACAAATGAAAAAGAACCGAATGTGCTCATAAAATAAAGCCGCATAATCTTGTAATAAAATTTGCATTTTTATTTAGCAAAATACCACAATGAGAAGGGATTTTGAAGATTTTTCCTGCAAGAATTTGTTAGTTCTGTGTTAAAATGCACAACTATTTTAGAGGAACACTCAATGTGTTTCTAATTATCATCTTATTACTATTCTTACCCATGCTCTATTCACACATATTTAATTTTTGCTTTTTCAGGACCAAAATTCTTAGGCCTGTTACATATTCTAGTTCTTGAATGGGGAAGATATTCTGGAAATGGAAAACAACCTAATCATTAATAGATTTATAAATTATTGAAAACTAGAATGTCCGAGAAGAACAAGAATTAGATCAAGAAGAATTATCTTACTAGTAAGGAAATGGGTTTATTCAGTGATCATTCTTCAGTTGTCATTATCTGTTTACAAATGCAAGAATTTTCAATGCCATTGTTTCACCGGTACCTATTTCTGTCAAAGGGACTGTATTTTCACTCACTATAGGATTTTCACTAACAAACCATTCATCTTACCTTCCTTAACTCTATTTCTCACTCATACAAAGTCAACTGTGGATGTGGGCAACGCTGCAGGGCAGCCTTCTCAATGCAATGTCTATCGGTTCATTTCTAAATAAGCTTATGCTTCCCTAATTGGTAGTTGAGATGACAGCTGAAGAAAAACTGGAGAGCAAAAACCAAGCAATTAACTTTTCCCATAAGCAAGTAATTGTCCCTGTGAGTCAAATTCCATTTGGTAAACTAAGTCAGAGGCCAGATAATGTCAGTGTTGTTGAAACTACAATCTTCCTTTGTTGCTAGGAAGTAGGGTGAGTGGGGAGCTAGGAAGCTAGGAAGTGGGGAGGAGTGAGTTATTTGTTAACTGTAGCAATGTTTGCAAAAGAAATTAGGTGATTCTTTCCTTCAGAAGAGGTTGTATACGTAGTTCTTTGTGTAACAGAAATTTCAAACATAACAAGAAGAATCAGACCAGGAAAAGATGCCTAATCTACACAGGAACCATTATATGAGGTAGACAGAGAAACGCCAGATCAGGGAAATACAAACCAAAACCACAATGAGATACCACACCTCACACCAGTCAGAATGGTTAGTATTAAAAACAAACAAACAAACAAACAAAAAACCAAAAACCAAAACAAAAACAAAAAACAAACAAACAAAAAAAAACAAGAAATAACTAGTGTTGGCAAGGATGCAGAGAAAAGGAAGCTCTTGTGTATTTTTGGCTGGAATACAAATTGGTACAGCCACTATGGAAAACAGTGTGGAAGTTCCTTGAAAAGTTAAACATGGAACTACCATATGATCCAGCAATTCCACTTCTAGGTATTTTTCTGAAGAAAGTGGAAACACAAACTCAAAAGGTATATGCACCCCATGTTCACTGTAACATTTTTTACAACAGCCAAAACATGGAAATAACCTGTGTCCACCTGCTCATGAACGGATAATCAAAATGTGCTATAAATACGCGTATGGAGTATTAGCCAGCTGTAAAAACAGAACGAAATCCTGCCATTTGTGGCAACATAGACAGACCTTGAGGGCATTATGCTAAGTGAAATAACTCAGACAGAAAAAGACAAATGGTGTTTAATGTGTCTTATATGTGGGGTCTTAAAACAATAAGCAAAAATGAACTCACAGATATAGATCAGTGGTTACCGGAGGCAAATGAGTGACCAGGTGGACAAAATGGGTGAAGGTGGTTAAAAGGTACAAACTTCCACTTATAAAATTAATAAGACCTGAGGATGTGACATACAGCATGGTGACTATAGTTAACAATACAGTATTGTATTATAACAGTTGCTGAGAGTAAATCTTAAAAGGTTCTCATCAAACACACAAAAAATTATAAGTATGTGTGGTGATATATGCTAACTAAACTTAATAGGGTGATCATTTTGCAATATATTGTGAAAATAAAGGTAAACCCCATTAAAGAGGTCTTAGGATGCTTGAATGGGAGGCTAAAGGGGGAGCTCTACCACTCAACGTCAATTACAAGAACGGTCAATGACAGAGCCAACAGAAGAATCCTCAACAGGAAAGACTCATCAATTATAAGCCCCACAGTGTGTATAAGTACACACAGGTGTACATATACACCCCGACAGTGTATATGTACACTGCATTTTCTATAGGAATTGAACCACCCCTCCAACTCAGCCAATGAGAAAATGTTATCACCCTGAACTCTTCTGATTCTCTCCAATGGACTTTTGTTCAAAACAACCCCTCCTAACTTCCTGCTCCTTCTCCATAAAAAAGTGTTACCCTCTTTTGTTTGTTGGACTTCCCTATGGTTTTGCCATAGACTGACTGCTCGTCCCAGATTACAATCTCTGCTATTCCCAAATAAGCCCATCTTTTGCCGGGAAAATAATTTGCAGTTTTATTTATTTATTTTTTTAAAGATTATTTATTTGTTTGTTTGTTTGTTTGTTTGTTTGACAGAGCGAGATCATAAGTAGGCAGAGAGGCAGGCAGAGAGAGAGAGGAGGAAGCAGGCTCCCTGGAAGTGGCTTTAACCCACTGAGCCACTCAGGTGCCCCTACACTTCCGATGTTTACTAAGCTAAGAATATTTTCACATTTGTACCAACTCTGACTTTGCAAGTTCTTGATGAGTAAGTAAAAATATTTTGTTATGCAATTAGTAGTGAGAATTTTGATGATCAGTCCTGTAACAATAAGAGCATGGTATATAATTGTTAGTTGTAATATGACTTCCTATCACCCATTTTGCATAGTTCTCATTTTATTTTATTTTTTTAAAGATTATTTATTTGGGGGTGGGAGGACGGAGGATGAGAGAGAATCTGAAGCAGGCCCCACACTCCGTGCAGAGCTGGACACGAGGCTTGACCTCGCAGCCCTGAGATCATGACCTGAGCTGAAACCATGGGTCGGCACTTAATCAGCTGAGTCGCCCAGACATCTGTCATAGTTTTCATTTTAAACCAGTGAGATAATTTCACAACATCTGTGGCATACAGGGCCTTTTCGCCGAGTCTCAACCATGTGGCAAGCACTGTGCTATGGTCTGAAGAGATCTCCGTGAAGGCACTGTGTTATTTGTTTCCTTTTCCCTGCTCTCCAGTCACTATCCTCCTGGCAAAGTTCATTATGACACTGTCGAGAACAGAGAGAATATTTTGAATTCTATTCCAGTGATTGTGCTGGCTACGGTGCTTTGTTTTGTGAGACATTCCGTCTAGATTCCTAAGTTAAAAACACAATACAAACTGCTGGATCTCTAGTGTGGGGAATCATTAAAAAGTAGTTCATCCAGACTAGGACAAAACATTAGTCACACACAACCTACAGGAATTACTGGGGATAGAGAGACTGAATGGGAGATATCTTTTCAGGAGTGAACTTTGAATTTTGCAAATACAGTATTTGCTAATTAAAAAGATGATGATCTTGAAAATTGAAAGCAGCCTGAAGGCTACTAAAGATGTTCATCGAATAGGAAAGGATAATTATTATAGATTTAATTAGGATATTATTGGCTCTGAAATCCCAGACCACAAGCCATATTTATATTAAAAAATGTTGGTTAGTAACTGAAACGTTTGCTCCTTTCCTCCTGTCCCTGGGTCTCTGGCAAAACCACATACTTGTCAAGTATTGAAATGAATTACAGAATAAAGGAAGGAAATTGTATTATTTAAAATTTTGTTCTTATAACAAATATATTTAGAATATTTTGTTGTGCTTACACTTTCCACTATTAATTTTTTTTACAATTCCTCACCTTTATGTACCCATTTTTTTGTGTTTTCCTTCACGGGTATTTTCCATTGAGACTTTGATAACACCCCAATTCCCACGCCTCTTTACTTGTCTTACCCTATAATTCTTTGTGAGAAAAATCACCAATCTGATCACCTTAATGACCATGTGTATGCTACAAAAGGACATCTAAATCCCTGTCCAATTCCTCAAACTTCAGACTTTGCTGAGCCCTAAGAATGAAACTGTGATTCCCATACTCCTGTATTTCCTAAAATATTGAGGAATATTTTTAAATTTTTATTTAATGTCAGGCACTATACTAAGGACCTTATATATATTATCACAGTTAATGCTTCAATAATCCCCTGAGCAATTACATTTTCCATTTTATATATGAAGATACCAAATTTCCGAGAGAGCTAAAGTTAATGGCAAGGTCGCAGAAGCTGAGGCTGGAGGCCGATTGTGTCTGATGCCCAAGTCCATCTTCTTAGGTATGATTTATACGTCCTCCACTTATTATCACAGGCGGTAATATCATCTTTCATCCAGTCATGCAAATCTGTAATCTGGGAGTCTCCCCGAATCTTTCTTCTGCAGTTCCCTATCTAATCAATCACCAAGACTAGATAAATTAAATTCTAGGTATCTTTCAAAGATATTCCTATTATTGTTTTCACATGAGTTCTAATTATTTTTCCTACAAAATTAATTTGTGTCCTAATTGGCCATCTTGTTTTCTTTTTTCCTAGCTCAATTTTGGAGATACAGCTAAAATAATCTGTCCAGGAGGATTTGACCGTGTCCCTTTCCCTTTGAGCTCCTTGGTTTACTTTGTATCAGCCTTATGGTGAAGGTCTGGGCCTAAACATGGTATCTAATATATTCTATCCCCTACTCTTCAGGCTCATTTGAAGCACCCACACATGCACACCTTTATTCCTTTTCTCCTCCTGTCTCAATTTTCAAGAGGACTCCCATTTTTCTTTGATAGTATTCATATTTGAATGCACAACTTAATTATTTTCTAAGAAGCCTCCATTGACTTATTCCCGCCTTCAAAGAGATCCCACCTGGCATCTCTTTGCTTATGGAAATCTGTTGTATTTCTTTATCTTATAACATTTGATTTATTGATTTGTCTCTCAACTTAGATTATAAGCACTTAAGGGACAGTAAGGACTGATTCATCTTTGAATCACAGAATGTGGTATGTAATAGGCATTCATTTATGCCTGAGCTAAAATATATGACACCAATTATATAAGATAGAAAATTCATGGAAAATTCTGTTAATATGGTTAATTAACAAAATGGAACTTATGTTGATTTCTTTTTGTTTTTAGTGTGTTTTGGTTATTAATATTTAATATTGATCATATATATTACATAGCAGTGGTACAGTAAAATAGTACATACTTAGAGAAGTGTGGAGAATAAGGTTTTTTAAAATTCTCTAAGAGAATCCATTAAAACTAAACTAATATAAAATGAGATAATAGGACTTGGATTTTAAAATCAAATTTAATCAGTGTGTTTCACATTCAATTCTAAGGACAATTTTGAAAATCATTCAAATTCTCTACTTTTTTTGGAATCATAACTAGAAAGATGAAACATAAGGGTATATATATAAACAGAATAAGTATATGAGAAGGAGGGGAGTAAACAGATTTGAACATGAAAGAAAACATTACAAATAGATACTACCTTTTCTTTTTTTTAAAGATTTTATTTATTTATTTGACACACACAGAGATCACAAGTAGGCAGAGAGGCAGGTGGGTGCGGGGCAAAGCAGGCTCCCCGCTGAGCAGAGATGTGTGGCTCGATCCCAGGACCCTGAGATCATGACCTGACTGAAGGCAGAGGCTTAGCCCACTTAACTACCCAGGGACCCTTATACTACATCTTTTTTAATGAAGATAGCATGTTTTCATTAAAAAAAAAAAAAATTAGAGGTAGGGAGGGGCAGAGGGAGGGGGAGAGAATCCCAAGCTGACCCTGTGCTGAGAGTGGAGCCCACCCAAGGCTTCATCCTCTGACCCTGAGATCGCCACCTGAGCTGAAACCAAGAGTAGGACGTTCAACCGACTGCACCACCCAAGCACCCTCTTTGTGTAAAATTTAAATTCTGGTCAGTTGACATATATCTCAATATTGGTTCAGGAGTAGAGTTCAGTGATTCATTATTTACATATAATACCCAGTGCTCATCATAACAAGTGCCCTTCTTAATACCTATCACCCATCTAGCCCATCCCCCACCACCTTCCATCAATCCGGTTTGTTCTCTATGGCTAAGAGTCTCTCGTGATTTGTTTCCCTCTCTCTTTCTCCCCCTCTCCCAAACGTTCAAATGTTTTGTTTCTTAAATTCCACACATGAGTGAAATTGTATATTTGTCTTTCTCTGATTGACTTATTTTGCTTGGCATAATGCGCTCTAGCTCCATCCATGTGGTAGCAGATGTCAAAATTTCATTCTTGTGGATAGCTGAGTAGTACTCCGCTGTGTGTGTGTGTATACATACATATACCATCTTTATCCATTTTTCCAAAAATACTCACTTGAAAGAGTAAATGCACCCTAATGTTTATAGCAGCATTATGAACAATAGCCAAAGTATGAAAAGAGCCCAGATGCCCACTGACTGATGAATGGATAAATAAGATGTGGTATAGCGGTGCCTGGGTGGCTTAGTCGGTTGAGCATCTGACTTTTAATTTCAGCTCAGGTCATGATCTCAGGGTCCTGGAATTGAGCCTCATGTTGGGTTCTGTGCCTAGTATCAAATCTGCTAGAGATTATTTTCCTCTCCCACTCATGTGTACTCTGTCTCTCTCTCTCAAATAAATAGATATGTACATATGCTCTATGCTAATGTAAATACCAAAAAAAAAAATCTAATATTGTGGGTTCTTTGGTTTTTCAGATTCATCTGTATTAGTCATCTGATGTCATAATATTGCTGTAAAAGAGACCATCCGTAAGAAGCATTTATTCTCATGCCCATGTGGCTAACATTTGATTTTGATGTGGTTGATCAAGACTGGCCTTGTCTAGGCAACTCTGTTTCAGGTTCTAGTCATCTGGGTTAGGTCATTGTAAATGTTTTCATCCTGGGGACTTGTAAATGACAATGACTATTTGAGTCAGAATCTTCATATGTAAAGAGAAACAGAAGAGGGCTAGATCAAACCAAAAAAGAACATTTAGCATTTCTGTTCTCTTTATGGTAACCAGTATCCAATTGACCAAGCAAGACACATGGCCAACCCTATGCGATGGTGTAGAGAACATTCCTCTTACCAGGCTTCCTACCAGGAGGCCAAGACAAAGCTGTGGCTGTATAATTTTATGACAAGAGAGTAAATAACTGAGACTCCTATTTCAATCTGGTAAATCATTTTAGTACTTTGTGTAGAAAATTTAAAATACAGCTGCTTCATTTTTCTCATATTTAAATGTTACATATCCTGAAGGGGATGTAAAAGCTTGTGAGGTATTATGAATTATGTGAAATAGTTTGGATAATGTATCAGACAGTTCTGAGTTTACTTGACCCTGAAAATATTAGTTAAGGTTATAGATGGTAAACTAACTTCTCTAAAGTCTTCCAGCTAGCAAAGGACAGAATTTAAAATCTTCTTATATTTTGTTAAAAAATCTGTGCTTTTCCTCCCTATAATATGTCTCCTTCATTTCCAATAACTCATCTATCATTAGAATTCCTTTTATAGCTAACACTTTATGAAACTGACCACACTTCCTTTGATTCCTTCAATAATGAGAATTCTTCTTGAGGCTGTATTTTGACCTTCAAAAAAGTTGAAAATGGTCTTCCTCTAGCCTCTTTTTTTTAGTGCTTGTTTGAGCCCTAGGAAAATATAAGGGGAAAAAAAACACACTTTTTTTTTCTTCTCATTGGAATATTTAGGTAATCAATAAAATAATTATTTAATGAATGAAAACATACATACACATATAGACATTTAACAAATTCATTGTTTCCAAATTTGGCTTTCTATCACAGAATACAGTGAGAATTATAATTGCCATCCACTCACGATATTAAAATCTAATGATATCTAATAACTTGTCTGCAGATCATATTAGTTTATCTGGTAACCATAAATATTTATTTCTTCAGCTACCATTCTTATTAATTTCTAAAGTCCTTAGGTCTTTTTACTACACATTGTTATTGTTAGTCATTGAAATCAACTTTTCAGTTTATTTCAGGTTACTAACTATTCCTTCCTACTTCATGTTAACCAGCAGCATATTTATAACTGCCAACACTGATGCATGTATTAGCACTTATTTATTTATTTTTAAGACTTTATTTATTTGATAGAGAACACACAAGCTGGGGGAGCGACAGGCAGATGGAGAGGGAGAAGTAGACTCCCTGCTGATCAGGGATCCCAATGGAGGGCTCTATCCAGGGACCCTGGGATCATGACCTGAGCCAAAGGCAGTCGCTTAACCTCTGCTTAACCTCCTGAGCCACCCAGGCACCTTTGGATTAGCATTTAAATAAAATAAGCATTTAAATAGCATTTAAATAAAATAAGCATTTAAGCATTTAAATAAAATAAGATTGATGACAGACCTCAGTGACATTTTAGTAAAACACCTAACAAGTTTTTCTTTCATTAAAGGTCTGTATCATTTTGATAATACTATTTATTGAGCTGAAAATTATCCAATTAAAAAATGTGTTTGCCCAATGTCTTTACATTTTTTTTCCAGTAGTCTCTATAGATATAATATTTACAGGTAATTATTTCTTTGCAGATCCTCTGGCCTCAAAGCCTCATGATATTTTTAGGGTAAAGGTTTACTCTCATTTATGTCTGCTGAAATGAAATTATTATATATGTCTAATCAAATTCTTTGCCCTTTTCATATGCTATAGCTTCTTTTATATATTTGACTCCTCCAAAGAACCATATAATTCAACCATGGTGAGTTCCTTCAGAATTTAGAATTTATGGGTTTTATGAATGTGGAACGGCAGTTCTCATACCCTTGCATTTTACTTTTCTTTTTTCTTTGTTTTTGTTTTTGAGAGAGAGCAAGCACCATAGGAGCAGGCGGAGGGGGAGATGGAGAGAGAGAGTCTTACTCAGGCTCCATACCCAGTGCAGAGCCCAGTGCGGGGCTAGGACACTGGGATCATGACCTGAGCCAAAATCGAGAGTCAGACACTCAACTGACTGAGCCATCCAGGCGCCCCCTCCCCTGCTTTCTTTATGGGTTTAACAAATATCTCAACCTTTAACCATATATTATTTTAGCTTTAAAGTTTTCTGGGTTTACAATAATGATAGATACTGTATATATCCTTCTGAGGTATGTGTGTACAGATCAAAAAGGCAGAACATTGTAAAGAACATTGAGTCAGTTAAAAAAAAAAAATGGCCATGTTGGAGTCCTGGCTTCTTTACTTATTAGTAAATTACTTAACATTTCTGCACTTTACTATTCTATTTTGTAAAATATGGAGAATTAATGAACTACCTCATAATGCTGAGAGGATCGAAGACGTTCTAATGCTGAGTAAATACAGAACAATGGCTAGTGGAGTGAACGTGATGTAAGAGGTTCCTACTAGTTTGATTTTTGAGATTAACTGTATGTTTTTTAATTTCGTCATGTTGATATATGTAACAGTAATATATGTGACAACATGAATCTTGATATCTGACCAGTGGTGTCCCAACTTTGTGTTACCTCGCTAGTAGCTAACAGCGATTCTTGATATTTGACCTTTCATAAATTTCAGTCTCTCAACTTGTCAAATTCCCAACCAAACACACACAGAAAAACAAAACAAAAAACAAAAACGGAAATGAAGTCTCAAGTCTGTTGATTTATAGATCCAGTTGAAGAACATGGATTTTTTTTTTTTTTTTTATCTGAGTCCCAGTCAAAAATAATTTGTACTTCTTGGAGTTCCTGGGTGGCTCAGTTGGTTAAGCAACTGGCTTCGGCTCCAGTCACGATCCCAGAACCCCAGAGTCCCCGAATTGAATCCTACATCAGGCTTCTTGCTCAGCAGGGAGTCTACTTCTCCCTCTGACCCTTTCCCCCTCTTGTGCACTCTCTCTCTCTCTCAAATAAATAAATAAAATCTTTACAAAATAGTAATTTGTCCTTTAGGATTTCATTAACTTATTATAATGAAGAATATAATTTGGTCATGTACATATTTTATTAAGTTTATTACTAAATATTTTTTTGTGTTATATTCTAAATGACATCAGAATTTCTACTGTATTTACTAACTATTGCTGGTCTGTATAAACACAATTGTTAAATGATAATTTAGTACCCAGCAAACTTATAAAATTCTCCAATCTCTATAATATATTTAGAATTATAAATATTTTCTGAAGTTGATTTGTATTTTCTGTGAATTGTGAGGTTTTTTCCTTCCATGCTTATTCATTTTATTTTCTGAGTTGACTAGGATTTCTAGTATGCAGATCAGTACAAATGGTGACTCTGAGTTTCTCTACCTCTTGCCAGAATTTACATGCTTACTGGTTATTTATTCCATCTAATTTATCAGTCAGTGAATGAGATATGTCCTATATATATCTATATCTATATCATCTATATCTATATCTATATCTATATCCAGACCAACCGATTGTTAGCATCTATAGATCAAGTCTGTCGGCAAAACCTTTTCTGGATTTTTGCAGAAAAATCTGCCCTTTGTTACCAATAATCTGTCTTCAACACAGCTCTACATTGATGCGTCATAATATGAGAGGTCACTTTCTTCTATCAGTCTGCTCAGAACTCTCTAGCATCTTCATGTCTTTCATAGTACAAGCCAGTTGTCAAAATGGACTTAACAGTGGTTCAAAAGATTCTACCTAAGGGGCACCTGACTGGTTCAGTCACTTAAGTGGCCACTCTGGATTTCAGCACAGGTCATGGTTTTAGGGTCCTGAGATTGAGCCCTGAATCTGACTCCATACTCAGGATGGAGTCTGCTTGAGATTCTCTCCCTTTCCGTCTGCCCTTCCGGCTCCTTCTCTCTCTCAGATTTCTTAAAAAAAAAAAAAGGACAGCTCTACATGATTGACCCCTCCCTACTTTCCTTTTTGCTCTAAACTCCAACTGATCTTACCCTTAATTATTCATTGACTCTCTGACTCTCCCATCTAACTCACTTCTAGCCATATTGCCTCTGCTATTTCTTAATAAAACCACACAGATTTCCAGCTCAGGGTATTTGTACTTGCTGTGCACTCTGCTGGGAATGTATTTTCATCAGATATTTGCTTGGCTTACCCTTTAACCTTCTTCAGATCTCTATTCAAATATTATCTTCTTGCTCAGGAAAACTTACCCTGATTACCCTATCTAAAAGTGCAACCCTAACCCAGTCACTAAATCTTTCTCAGATGTAGTTAATATATCAGGTATATTGTCTCCTCCTTCATATATATCATATATATCATATATATATATATATATATATATATATCTCCATGTTTGTGTACATGTACACACATATCATCAAGATTCTTTTTTCTAGGGGCGCCTGGGTGGCTCAGTGGGTTAATCCTCTGCCTTCGGCTCAGGTCATGATCTCAGGGTCCTGGGATCGAGCCCCACATCGGGCTCTCTGCTCGGCAGGGGGCCTGCTTCCTTCTCTCTGCCTCCTCTCTGCCTGTGTCTCTGCCTACTTCTGATCTCTCTCTGTCAAATAAATAAATAAAATCTTAAAAAAAAAGATTCTTTTTTCTATTTTATTGCTTCTTATGTCATTGATGCCTAGAACTGAATGAACATTTTTAAAAATATCTATCGAATGGAAGAATGTGTAATGGTAGATATATCTGTCTCTTTGTAGGTTTTTTTTTTTTTTTTTAAATGCATTGCTATGTATATGTTTAGAGTTCAGAACCTCCTACTAGGAGAAAAACTAACATTTTACTGTAACCCCTTTTATCTTTAGTAATGCCTGCTTCTTTTTTTTTTTTTTTTTAAAGATTTTATTTATTTATTTGGCAGACAGGGATAACAAATAAGCAAAGAGACAGGCAGAGAGAGAGGAGGAAGCAGTCTACTGAGCAGAGAGCCCAATGTGGGGCTTAATCCCAGGACCCTGGGATCATGAACTGAGCTGAAGGCAGAGGCTTTAACCCACTGAGCCACCCAGGTGTCCCAGTGATGCCTTTTTGACTTTTATTAATGTCATCACAAAATTTTTTGTGTTTTTCTATCTTTTAACATTCATTTGTTGTATATTTTACTTTGGATATGCATCTTATAAACATTATGGGCCAAAATTATTATGTTGCTATTTAATTTATGTTTTTGAATATTTTATTTATTTATTTTAGAGAGAAAGTGCCTGTGTGTGAGTGGAGAGAGGGACAGAAGGAGAGGGAGAAAGAGAATTTCCAGCAGATTCTCTGCTGAATGGAGCCCAACACCAGGCTTGATTACATGACCATGAAATCATATGATCATGACTCAAACTAAAATCAGAAGCTCAATCAGCTGTGCCACTTAGGCGCCCCTATGTTGCTCCCTTAAAGTCCAGTTCAAAAGCCTCGGATTTTAATTTCTGTCATAATTGCATTTAATTTTCTGTCTTATGCTGTGGTTTCTACTTATTCAACCTTTCTAAAGTTTATCTTTACTTCTTTGCCTTCGCACTGATTTCTTTTTAAAATTCACTTTCCTCTAGGGATGCCTGGGTGGCTCAGTCAGTTAAGCATTTGCCTCCGGCTCAGGTCATGATCCCAGGACTTGGGATCAAGCCCCACATCAGGCTTCTTGCTAAATGGGGAGCCTGCTTTTCCCTCTCCCTCTGTCTGCCACTACCACTGCTTATGCTCTGGCTTTCTCCCAGACAAATAAATAAAATCTTTAAAAAAAAAAAAAATTGTTTTCCTCTAGCACTTAGCATTTTTTTCTTTTTTCTTTTTTTTAATTATTTATTTATTTGACACACACACAGAGAGAGAGAGAGAGATCACAAGTAGGCAGAGAGGCAGCCAAAGAGAGAGGAGGAAGCAGGCTCCCAGCTGAGCAGAGAGCCCGATGCAGGGCTCGATCCCAGGACCCTGAGATCATGACCTGAGCTAAAGGCAGAGGCTCAACCACCTGAGCCACCCAGGCGCCCCTAGCACTTAGCAGTCTTTAAAACTTTTCTCTAGTTATTTAATAATTAATGGTAAGAATTTATCATGCATACCTAACTTAAAATGTGTTAAATTATTCTATATATTTATCTTCCTCCTGAAAAATACAGTTGTTTAGAACACTTTACTACTGATCATATTAATTTTTAACTTATATGTGTTGTTATTGCTTTATAAAAGAGATCTATTGTGATCTTTAACCTTATTAGAAATTATTATTATTGTGCTGCACAGTCAATTTTTGTTTAAATCAACCCCCATATTTTCAAACTTCTTAGCTTGTCATTCTTTCTTGTATGACAGATATTCCATCTGGACAATCCTCCTTCCATCTTAAATAGATCCTTGAGAGTTCCATTTGAAAGGAGTTGACAAGTTTCACAATCACTTCCTGTTTGCTTGAAAATGTCTTTAGTATCACTACTGAAAAAAATGTTTTTCTGAATATACAGTCATGAATTACCCATTCTATCTTAATGCTTTGAGGATCCAGTGTCTTATATTTTTTGTTGCTACTGTGATTAGTCAGCTCTCATTACGATCCCTTTGAAAAGGATTACTTTTTTTCCTCCTGAAGTTACTATAATTGTCTCTACCTTTTGTGTTCTGAAGCTATATCATTACATGAAATTATTTGTGTTAGTTTTAACTCATTTCACTTGGAATTTATTTCACTTTGGAACACTTGGATTGGTAACTTACCATTTCTGAGAAGAAAAAAAAAAGATACTACTTTTCAAATATCTCTGCTATCTGTGTTTTCTTTCTAGTATTTTTGAACCTTCAATTATCCACTTTAACCACTTTCTCCCATTTAAAAATATTTAGTTTTACTGTGTAACATTGCATATAACTTTAGCTAAATTTTCTTGTTTGTTAAACATCTGTTCAGTTTGTTAAATTTCTGTTTGTCAAACCTATTTGCTGTTGAGTTTCAAATACATATATCTTTTATATCTGAATATCTTATTTGCCCTTTGGTTTTTTGAGGGATTTTTTTTTGTCTGTTTTTCATTATTATTTCCTTCTTCCTTTTTATATTTTTAAAACATTGAACATATATTTTATATTATATTTGCTAATTGTACTTTTTAAATATTTGATTCTCTTATTTGTGCTGGCTTACACTTATGGTGGTTTGTTTCCTTGGAGAGAGAGAGAGAGAGAGAGTGTGTGTGCATTTTATTTGTGATATCATATATCTTTCAATATCACATGTAGGCATTTTCTAAGGTCTGTGTTGGGGTAACTTTGCTCCAGAGAGAATACACATTTCCTTCTTCCAGGTGCCCAGTTGTACTCTCAGCCTGGATTATGTCATAATAAATCCGCAATTACAAATGATTTTTTGAATCACGTCGTTTATTATGGGTACAAACATATATAAAAGATGCCTTTGAATACCTATTTTTTAAAAAAGATTTTATTTATTTATTTGACAGAAGAGATCACAAGTGGGCAGAGAGACAGGCAGAGAGAGAGGGGGAAGCAGGCTCCCTGCTGAACAGAGAGCCCAATGCGGGGCTGGATCCCAGGACCCTGAGATCATGACCTGAGCGGAAGGCAGAGGCTTAACCCACTGAGCCACCCAGGCACCCTGAATACCTATTTTTAAAAGTTTGTTGTTGTTGTTATTGTTGTTCCTTTTCCTTTCCTTTTCCAGTTGTACATAGCACCGGGTCTCAAGACAGGACTCACTGCTGAGCCTGAAGTGTTGGGTTGATTTCCAGTTCACTTAAGTTTCATTTCTGTCAGACTCGTCATGTTATTCAGGACCACTTCATCACTTGTACCTTTATCCCTATGAGCATGAAAAAGACTCACATCTACCTGGTGTCAGTACCACCAGGGTATAAGCCTGATTTGATTTCCTCTTACATACTACTTCATTCTTGGCTTTTGATTATTTCTTGTTTTTCTTTTTCTAACTCACTGATTCATTTTTTAGAGACTTTTAACCAAAACTTTAAACATTTTAATTAAGTGGACAATCATGGTTCTGTCATTCTTCTAGAAATGTATAATAAGTAGTTACCTTGAACTCAATCCTTTTTTTTCCCTAAACACATGTCATTTCCCTCCAGTTGACAAAGTATACAAATACGCTATTGAAAGCAAATTACTAGCAATATGTTAGCTCTTTACAGCAACCAATGGATTGTATTTTCTAGGTATATATTTTTTTTAATTTATTTTTTTAGTAATCTCTACACCCAGTATGGGGCTTGAACTCATGATCCCAAGATCAAGAGTTGCATGCTCTGCCAACTGAATCAGCCAGGTGCCCCAGACTTATTTCTGAAACCATGTTAGAATACTTTAAAACCTCATTTAGCTATTGTTTCTCAGATTTCTGATGATACAGGGAACTTATCCTTTATTTCAAAGGATCCTATTGCTTGCTCCTCTTTATGCCACCCTCTTAAGGAATAAGCATGATAGACTGCTAACACAGGCATCTACCTCTAGCTTGAGTGCCCCTCTACCCCCAACCCCCCCCCACACAAAGATACACATAGTCCTACACATTCATGCACTCACATGCATGCGCGCGCACACACACACACACACACACACACATACACACAGAGTCATATGAGACTTAAGGAAATGAAGCAGAGATGTTCAATAAAGAACATTTCTTGGAGGTAAGAGAAAAGGATAGAAGGACGATGAGCATGAATGTATGGCAGTGATGGTGGGTTGGTGGGAAACTTTGATGTGTCACAGACAGTGTGAAACAAATGGAACCGGTTGCTCATAAAACTATGATAGAAAAAAAAATAGTCTAATAGAGCTGGCTAGGACTATGAGAGAATGAAAAAAAAAAAAAAAAAGATACCGAGTATGGACTTTGCAGTGAGTTTGAATGGCTGCCCCTGCCGTGTGTCTTACAGCTTCCCCAGGACAGCAGTGTCTAATTGAAAACATGCCTTTGGAGGGGGATACTGCTCTTTCAGAAGGTCTTTGATTCTGATCTAGTTTCCTGTTATTTAAAAAGGCATTGTTGAAGATATCCCATGCTTTTCTGCAGTTTGATTTTTATGTTCTATTTTAAAGCACAACCCACATACTGCGCAATCCTTCCACTCTTCATTCTTCAATACCTTTCGCTTTCCATGGTCCACAAAATCCATTTCAGGGCTTACTTGGAACATAACAAGGAGTGTGCCTGCCATGAATTTAAGATGAACAGCCCTAAAATTCAAGAATACCAAATTTGTGCTTCACAATTCCTTTTGTACGTGAGTTATATTAGGCAATATAGCTTTAAATTTTTATAGGATAAATGCCTAATAAACTACACTTATAAGGAACTTACTCAGCATATTTTATGGCTATTTCTTCTTGATTGTAGGTTTATTAAGATCACATGACTTAAACATAAAGCATTACATGTAGTCTTGTGGTTTATATTATTAGAACTGAAATAGGATTTTACTACTTAAGAGAATGCAGCGACATCGAGAATTTTCTGAACCAATCTATAAATAACAATGTTAAAATTGATTTTACTTTATTAAACTATTTAATTAAAACCCATTAGATTAATTTGACATTTAGCATTTTTGGCTTTTAATACATTTTCAGAAACAATTATATAGGTACTCATTCAAGATAATGAAATCCTTGGGGAGCCTGGGTGGCTCAGTGGGTTAAAGCATCTGCCTTCGGCTCAGGTCATAATCCCAGGGTCCTGGGATGGAGTCCCTCATTGGGCTCTCTGCTCAGGGGGAGCCTGCTTCCTCCTCTCTCTCTGCCTGTCTCTCTGCCTACTTGTGATCTCTTCTGTCAAATAAATAATTAAATAAATAAAATCTTTAAAAAAATGGATGATGAAATAATTTGTTCAAATTCATATTTGTTTAAATATGGATATTTGTTAAATACATTTGTTAAAGCAAGCTTATAATTTTGTATTTGTTTCTGTGTATCATATGGTGTATTATTTTTATAATTTCAAAATATAACTGAGTTAAAGAGATAGAATGGTTATTACTTTGAATGAAGTTTTTTTTTCAGATTATTAACAGAGAAGCATCACAGAATAGACAGTGTTAAGTGAGATTTGTATTAATACAGATTTTTTATTGCTCTTTCATTCTTCTTCTTTTTTTTTTTTAAGATTTGTTTATTTTATAGAGAAAGAATATATGCCTGTGAGGGGCCAGTATAGGGGGAGGGAGAGGTAGAGAATCTCAAGTAGCTGCTCCACTGAGCCCAGACTAGGGCTCCATCTCAGGACCCTGAAATGATGAAATCATGAGTTGGATACTTAAGTGATTGAGCCAAACAGGTGCCCTGCTCTTTTACTTATTCTTTTTCTTCTTAGGGTTGGTGAATGGTAGCCCAGTCCTTGAAATTTTTCTGTCAGTGAATGGGCAAACTTTAAATGGTTTACATAAAATTCATGCTGCTACCCATGCCCTGAAACACAATGATCATTAACTTTAATTTAACACTTAGTAAGCTATAACCTATAGTCCTACCAATATTATAAATGGATCCAACATTAATACCACCAAATGTGTGCATGAATAAATTAACAGGATACATTTGAAGGAATATAAGAGAGTGCTTCAAAATATTTGCTGTTTGATGTGTTATTTTATTATTTTCACATATGGACTTTTTGGTTACTGTTTTATGACTGCAGATACTACTTCTGTGTAACAATGCCTTGGGGACTCTTAAAGATATCAAGCCCTTTAATTTTCACAGCCCATGTATATTAGTCAAATAATTACTGGCTTGAGTAGAACTAAGGGTTTATGTTTAAATCATGACACACAGTTTTTATACTTTTAACCAATAAAGGACTTTGAAAGCTGAGATTGTATATAGGTTTTTGACTAGAACCAAAGATGGATTAGCTAAATAATCAAGTCAATATATCTTATAGAAATTAAATGAATAGGCATAAAACTACAATTAAAATGTCAACTGATGAATATTTGTAATCTATATTTTTATAATTAACAGATGTTTTAATTAATTTTTCATGTAGTTGAGATATTGTCAAATTATTGAAATCTTTAGTTTGACAGTAAAGGTTTCTCTGATGAATTTAAAAGACATAATTATTTTTTCACAGGCAATCACATCATTTTATTTTCAAAGATTTTAAGTAGTAAAGAGGCTTATGTGACAGGTTTCTAAGGTGAATAAAATAAATTTGGACACTAGAGCAGAAATATGATTTGTAACATTGTCCTTTGTGTAGAGACCACCCGACGCAGAGGCTATTGGGAGTTACGAGGAAATTAATTTGGGTGTGAATTTGATAAGTTTAGTTGGAAAAGAGAAAAGTTTTTCCAAGTAGAAATGTTGCAGAAAGAAAAAAATGATTAGAATTTGTCATGAAAAGGTCCTCCTCAAAAGAATCACTAATCCTGTCTCTTTTCTTTTTATGTGGCAACTAGTTAGAGATATGCTTGCTTTTTATATTAGTTTGCTGTTACAAAAAAAAACACCTTTCACCCGAAGATCAGAGAATTGACATTGCATAAGTTTACCCCCATTGATTCCAAGTGTGGTCTGGAGGGGGACTGAGTGAGTCCATTCAGGGACTCAGGCTGAGGAAGGCTCTGCCGTAACTGTGGTAGGTAAAATTCAGTCAATTTCTTGTCTTGGGTGCATCTAATCAATGCTACAAGTGTTTGAAAAATTAGTATGTTAATTTATATGTTTTGCATGGCAGCAAGTAAATGGTCTTACTCAATAGTAGCTATATTGGATTAATCATCCAAGAAAAGTAGATGCTTTCCTCCATGGTTCATGTCAAACCTGACAAATTGATCTTTCCTGGACTGTTTGCTGAAATACTCTCATTTACTTTTTCAGCCTTACTAATTAGGCAAGCTCTCTGCACCTAAGAAGTGTAGCTATTAGTAAGCTGTGAGAAGGAATTTGGCACTCCAAGAAGAAAGAACCCTGTAATTTTATGGGCAAGCCCTTGGTTTGAATCCTGTCAGGATGACTTCCTCAGGAGAGTTGATTGACTTCCCTAATCCTCTTTTTTTTTTTTCTTCTGTTAATTTGGGATAATAACAGAACCAACATCCCAAAGCACTAAAATTCAGTGTCATTCAAGTTTCTCGACTTCAAACAAATTTTCGAATTAGAAACGAGCTTTCAAGTAATGGTAGCAAGGGGGGGGGAACATGGAATTTACTGGAGATGAAGCTCAATTTATGCCATAGGAAAGATTTCTTGCACCACTTACTAGTGTATTCTCTAACCATATAGGACTTCTTTGAAGTCCATTAACCCCTTTCATAACTTGCCTATCTTTTTTTCCAAGGCCTAAAACATGGTTTGTTTCTCTCCTAATATTATAAACAACTTTATTTCTATTCGTTCTTTCAGGTCATAGCTTAATTGGGTTTTCCCATTAGAGGTCTTCTCTCCAATAGGACATTTCAGTGTATTTTGTTTTTATAGATCTCCGTATTTTCCCTCTCATAGTCTTCATTGTTCATAATTATAATTACTCATTAAAATTTGTATCTCCTCTATTTTAAGTTACATAAAGGAAAAGATTCCATAAGCCATGTTCAGTTTAGCGAGTTTCTGTGCTGAAATGTCTCAGATAATGGGCACTGAAATAGAAGAGAGTAGCTAAAGGAGGCATAATCTATTTTCTATATTGCAGATTCTCAAAGTTTTCCATTGGTTAAGAGGTTGACCTCTTGCAACCAGCTTCACTTGTGATGTGTTGGTCCCTCCTAGCTGGAATAGAAGTTGAATGTGATCATCACCAACTTATTTCAGCACCTAATGCCAACTCATCTCTACTTGGCTTTCATTTTCTCCTCCTTAAATTAGAAGTCAAACCCTCTCCTCTATGCCAGAAACCCTACTTGGAGAGCTAATATTTTCTGACAGGCCTGAAACCTATAATACTTTATTTTGATACAGCTTTTTTCCCTCTCCTAAAAATCATCCAACAAAAGATCATGTAGAATTGGTAGGGTTTTTATGTTATTTATACTTAAACATTTTTCATTAATACTACTCTTATACATGAATTTTATTTTATTTGTATATTTAAATGATCCACTGATCATTTTGAACAGTACATTTAAAATTATCAAATTAAACACTCAAACTCTATACCAGGTAAAAACAAACTCTGAGAACAGCCAATGAAAACTGAAAACACAGTAATAATCATAATAAACTAAAAAAAAAAAGTAATAATTATGTTTAGCTATGATTAAAAGTAAATCAAATTTAGACTTTTTTTTTCCTTGCAATTTGTGTTTCCCTTACCTTGGGTTGTTTATTTAAGAATAAGTGGATTTAGCGGCATCTGGGTGGCCCAGTTGGTTAAGTGTCCGACTCTTGATTTCAGCTCAGATCATGATCTTGGGGTCGTGAGATGGAGCCCTGACTTAGGATCCATGTGGAGCCTGAATAAGATTCTCTCTGTCCCTCTTTCTCTGATTTTATATCTATTAAAATAAGAAACTTTGCAAAGCAAGAGTTCAGTTAATAAATGCACAGTGGTTTTTTGAATTATTTTGTAAATGTCAAAGCAGAGATATTCATAATCCTATGATTCTTTCTGTAATGTTCTTATCTGTATTCCTGTCATGATTGAAATAGCACATACCGAGTTTTTAGTAACTATTTGCCTATTTAATACATAGTTCTTATGAAAATTTCATTTTAGATTTAAATTATCTTGGTGAGATAAGTGAGGCATTTTAATGTGTGACTGAAACATATGGTTATATTTGACATTCTGAGTTGACTGATGGAGCAGTCTCTGAGTAGACTTACATCTGGCACTCTGTTGGCCAAACATTTATAATAGTTTATATACTTAGATTATATAAAGAAATAGTTTTTGTTTCCAGACATACTTTGGTTTTAATGGCCAAATCAACAACTATTCAGGCATTCTTTACAATCTCTGGAAAATGTTTAATGTGGAAAAATGGGCTTTTATTGAAAAAAAAAATATATATATATATAAATTTGGGAGAATGGGATTCTGACATATCTATTATCTCTTGCTCCTTGACAGTGTTACCTCAGATTTAGATATTTACCACACACTTTTTGTCTCAGTTTCTTTGGGTCAGGAGCTAGGGTGAGACTTAGCTGGATGCTCTGCTCTGGAGTCTAACAAAATTTCAATCTAGGTATTGGTTGGGGCTTCATTCTCATCTGAGGCTTGACTGGGGAAGATCCAATTCTAAACTCACATGGCTGTCCATAGCATTCAGTTCCTTGCAGCAGGGGACGGGGGGTGTCTGACTTACAGACTCTGTTTCTCACATTTGAGTAGTTGACCAGTTTCTGTTCTTAGCTTCTTGCCATGCAGTCTACTACAACATGGATTTTTGCTTCCTAAGGGCCAACAAGGAGAGAAAATTTTCTTAGAAGGATGAGGTCAATGTTATGTAACATTATGACAGAAATGATATCCTTTGTTTTATTCTTTTGGTTAGAATGAAGTCACAGGTTTTTGCCCTTACTAAAGAAAAGAGATCACCAAAGGCATGAAAGTCAGGATGCAGGGATTATGGTGACACCCTTAGTGTTTTTCCAGGAAAGAGATAAAGAAATAAATTTTGACAGTGGCATACATAATAAAGAACAACTTTTTATAGCATAGGTTCTAAAAAGTATAGGATGATTCAAGATAGAATCCTTAGTATTAAACTTCAATACTTTTGCAACTTTTTTCACAATACTTGAACTTCATCTCCTGGGCATAATTAAAATTTAGAATCCCTGTGATACAGGCTGATAATTTCTCCTGATCTCCCAAACCACAGAACCAAGAAGCTATGTTTGTATCCAAGCAGATCCATTGACTCATTTATAATGTTAGAGATAACTATTTTTCACTAGGGTATGGGTTCTTTCGCTCAATCTCAATATTCTTGCTCGTTTCATCCCTGAATCTATAAAGACATTTGGCACCTGAATCATCACCTTCCTCACTCAACCTAAACTAATTCCAGACTAGTGAGATCAGCAACCATGTGATGGTGACCCCTTCCTTACTTCTCCTCCATCCCAGCGATCACCTTGCTAGCCTCCCTCATGGTTCTTCAGTCCCCTCAGCCACAGATGTTCAGGCTCAATTGTCATTTTTGCTCTATTTCATTCAACAACCTTTAGTCACAGTTACTACTAACTCTTTGAAACAATGACATGTAAATTCTGTATTTGACTGTACATTTTATTCCAGCTTTTTTCTCCCCAAATCACTCTAATTCTGTTCCTCAACTTCATTAAGACCTCCAGTTCTTTGAAATCTGCACTTTTCCCAGACCCCCAACATGAGGCTTTAGTTGAACTACAGAAACTAATTTGTGGAACTCACTGCTTTCTTTGCCAAATTCAGACACTGTCACCTATTGGTTAGGTAAGGTTCAGGGTGTCCAGTCCATATAACCACATTGGGCTCCCTCTCAAAAGAAGTATCCTACACTTGGTTTAAGTCTTTGCTGTCCCATCTGGAAACTCTTAATCCTGTCTTCAAGCATGAGTTTCCTAAGTAAAATTAGGTTGGACAGTGGAGCAGGTGAATTTGGAAAGGAAGTATGTGTGGTGGTATTACACACACATAAGATCAGGCTCAATGACTAAGCATTCTATCTGCCCCGTCTCAAAAATTATGTAGCCATCCAATCCCTACACTACTTTCTAGCAGTGCCTGACACTATGCAATTTACAGAGGATGTCATACATGTTCATGCTTTCATAACGTTATATATCCTTTTGTACAAGGAGCTAAATCTTTCCTTATCCTGATGGAACCTGAGTTCACCTAAGAAATAATTCCTTTAAAGTCAGCCCAGCAAAACTGTGGATTGGGGTGAACTTCAATCATTTGCCCCTTAAGAGTCACTCTGATCTTTTTTCTATCATAGTTTCTATTCCAGAAGTTTACTCTTCATGGATTATGTCAAGTATCTTCTCTGACCTCTGTCTTCTCACTGAGTATGCCCAGGGAGAGCCCTTACAATAGACAGGGAGTTTTCTTTGCTGGGTTTTCTTCTGTGGAAGTCAGTCATCTTATAATTCCTATCTTCTGGGTCTTAATTTCTCCCACTTCTCATGACTTGTAGTTTGTGACAGTCCTGCTTCTGGGAGCCCCAGGATCCTACACTACCTAATGTGATGACCCAATCCCCATCCTGAGTAAAATAATTTCCCTGAAAATAAACATTTCTAACACTATTTATGTAAAAACAGTAAAAGCAGTTCCCTTTCATTTAAGCCATCCCTGACATCCTCCATCCCCATCAGGTAGGAGAATTTGAGTTCCTCTAGTTTCTGTTGAGTTCCTCACATAAGCTTCCATTTTATCACTGAGTGAATAGTTAACCACAAATCATGGTAAGGGCAGTGGTGTGTCTGGTCACCCCTTGCCCCCCATCCCGCTCTGAAACTCCTTCACTGAACCTGGTCTAATCTTGTCAGAATCTTGTGTTATTCCTTTGTATAGAAAATCCCATGTAGGGTGCCTGTGGCCAATGACATCAGTTTATGTGGGGATTTACAGGTGACCAAGAACAGGGACGGGTGGAGTCTTAAGATCTGAAGACTAAAAAAAAAAAAAAAAAAAAATCTGAAGTCTTAAGACCATTCCCTTTTGCTTCTCTATCCCCTATGTCTAAAAACTCTCTTGTGTTCTTTCAGTTTTTGTACTTCATAACTCTTCAAACTAATGTGCCTCTTCTTTTTCTAATAACTCTCATCTTCTCTCTCCCCTTGTCTAGGAGTTAGAAGGTAAAATACTGCTGAGTAAGAAAGATTCCATCTCTCAGTTGGGTTGAAGTGTTCTTTGAATTTTTGTTTCTGCTTTAATGCTCTCTGTGAGAATGAAAATGTCGCTTGGAATATAAGAGTTTCCTTAAGAAGTAGAAGACGGAGAAATAACAGCATTCATATTAATAATTGCCAATGCAAATGTCTACATTTTAGCTTTACCATTAGCCCTGAAACTGCTTGAGGCTTAGGACTGTGTTTTATTCATCTGTGCATACTGAGGAATTAACACAGTGTGTTGACCTTTGGGTATGCTAAATAAATCTTTGCTGAATAAAAGATACTAAAAAGATTATCAGAGATTTCTCATCACTGAAATCTGGAGCTTGTCCCAAAGGCAGTTCTTTCCTTTTGGGTTTCAATATTTTCTTTGTCTACCGCTGTTGAATAAATAAAAGCTAATGATTTGGGAGATACAAACCTCATTTCGTTCATCCTGTCTATGTTAAATTAACATATACAGGAGCATAATATAAAATGTTTTAAAATATCCATTATAAACATTACTAGTGCTAATTCAGTCGATCAATGTAAGTGAGTTTTACAGTACCAAATCACATATAACAGTATAAAGTTTAAGGTAAGAAATATATTCTGGATGTTCTTGAATTGACACGTTTACTTTGATCAGCTTCTCACAGAACATTTTAACTGTTTTAATGGTAAAGATATTTCATTGGCAATTTTATGTAAATATTTTCTACCCCTACTCTGTTAAAAGACATCAAATCATTAAAATCTTTGGAAGCTTTTTTTTTGGAATTTAAAAAACATATTTTCTCAGATATCATAATTCATCTTCCTCAGAGAACATGATTTGTGTTCTATAGTTCTTTTTTTTTTTTTAAAGATTTTATTTATTTATTTGACAGAAATCACAAGTAGGCGGAGAGGCAGGCAGAGAGAGAGAGAGAGAGAGCAGGAAGCAGGCTCCCCGCTGAGCGGAGAGCCCAATGCGGGGCTCAATCCCAGAACTCTGGGATCATGACCTGAGCCAAAGGCAGAGGCTTTAACCCGCTGAGCCACCCAGGCGCCCCTGTGTTCTATAGTTCTTAAGAAAGTGCTTCCCTATAGCTTTTTATCTTCAGCAAACTAGGGCCATACGTTCAATTTTGGTCTACTAAATAAATCGCTTTTTTTAAGCTTCTTTTTCTTTTTAATATTAGATATTTTTATCTGTATCAGTCTGCTTATATTCAGTTTTGTTTGAGGTTTTATTTAGGTGGAGCATGATATGCATGAATATGTAAGCTTCTAAAATTTATATACACACATATTTAAATTGTTTTATTCAAGGGATATGTCTTATTTATATACATATATTTATTAGAATAGATTCTTTATAAGATCTCCATATTTCACACTTTTACATGAGATTACATGGTAAGGTTTGACAGAGAAGAAAACATGGAATTATTCTATATCTGGAAGTCAAAATATACTTGTATCTGCTATTACATAACTGACTCCTGTAATAGAAAAAGGTAAACTTGTGATAACCTCAAAATAACAAGGGCAACAGATATGCCTTAATGAATAAAATATTAAAATATCTTCTTAAAAGTATTTATAAGACTGTGGTTCAAAAATCAAATGACATTGGTGTTGGATCCTCAGATTTTTTTTTTTTTTTTTTTTTTTTTTTTTACATAGTTTCTTTGCAATCAGATGGCTTTGAACAGTCTTACATAATTATTGGTTAGGCATCTATGGTCTTTTATGACCTATTTCCTAGTGCAGCTATACACTTTGAAAAAACTGGCAAAGCTAATATATTACATATGTGCCTCAACCTGGAGTTGAATATTATGAAAATTTGCCTGTTAGCATATCTATATAAGTTTATGATATTTATAACAAAGTAACTATATTGCAGGCTGTTTTCTTTATTCCTCATTCCATAACATGTAATAATAAATGCTAAAATAAGCCTTTCGCTTTTAAATTAAGTCCATTAAAATCTCATTTAACTCTGTTTTTTAATGTTCATCAACATGAGTCTTTTAAAACTTCTGAAAAAGGACCATAAGGATATCATTCACCTTTCTTATTCATCAAGCATGACTTGAATCCATTATAGTATATAATAAGGTAGTTTGTAAAGCAGAGTTTGGTCTACTTGAAATGACTTCATTGTATTTACTAGACCATTCAGTACTGAGTAGGTAAACTATGGAGTAGATAGCATGAATGTGATTAATTCTTTAAACATTGAAATGAATTCTTTGCGTAGCTAATATGAATCGCTCTAAACAATTGTGTGGGATCTTTTACTTACTTCAATGTCTTTGAAATTGTGTTATGTATACACACTGAGGCAGGATGTTTTCATCCATTATGGTTTGAAAGTTTGCACCAAAGAAGAAATCCCCTCCATTATGATTCCTTACATTTGAGATTTATTTAACTATATATGATATTTGAGTTAATAGCCTAAAAATAAACATTAATATGTGCATGTTTGCAATTTGAAGAATGAAATTTCAGAAAATAAAATAAATGCCACCTGTCATCACTTCCCCTAGTTAATCACTCTTAAAATTCTGATATAATGTCTCTGTATTATTCTCTCTGTGCTTACAATAATTAAATATTTAACAGATTTGGAATTAGACTGCTATATGCTCTCATGTTTCACTCTTTTCACTAAAGATTTACCTTAGTGTTTTACCTTAAACACATAAAGATATTTTAGTAAAATAAATGTAATTGCTAAGTTTTTGAAAATTTTTATTTTGAAATATATAAGCTATAACAAAAAGGATATAATAATATAAAATGAATATATAATGATCACAGATTAACCAACCATACACCCAGGACTCCTGTTAAAGATAGAAAATCAACAAATGCCTTATAAATTTTTGGCATGCCATTTCTCAGTTGCATTCTAGATCCTATCCTTTAGATGTAGTTACTATTTTGATTTTTAAGTAATTACTTGTGCTGTTTATTTCTTTCTTAAACTATATTATTGGGGTGCCTGAGTGGCTCAGTGGGTTAAAGCCTCTGCCTTTGGCTCAGGTCATGACCCCAGGGTCCTGGGATCAAGCCCTGCATCAGGCTCTGTGCTCAGCGGGGAGCCTGCTTCTTCCTCTCTCTCTCTGCCTGCCTCCCTCTCTGCCTACTTGTGATCTCTGTCAAATAAATAAAAAATTTTTTTTTAAATTAAAAAAAAAACTATATTATTTAACTTTGAAGACATTTTGCATAAATTTTACATTACATGTTATGAATAATCTGATTGTAAGGTCAACCACACTGACACACGCAGGTATAGCATATTCAATTTCATATTGTGTCATATATTATTATACAAATATATCTCAGTTTATCTGCTATTATGTCAATTTACATTTGATTCCTTTGTTCTATTAACATACTGCTCTGAAACTGAATATATGCAAAGATTCTCCAGGAGTGGAAATTGCTACATCATGAGTTTGCACATCTTAAAATGTGTCGGGTAACGTTAAATCGTTTCCCCAGGTTACTATAGCATTTTATATTCCTACTATCAGTGTATAGCATTCCTACCGCTTCATATTTTTGTCTGTACTTTATAGCTTTTATCACTTCTCAGTAACATTTTGAGAATCAGTGTCATCAAAAAATAAAAACAAAAACAAGAAAGAAAGAAACCCCCTTCACTTTGCCTATCTTTATTTAACAAGTTAAATTTTAGTGGCTTGTAAAATAGTATCTGTGCATTTACACAACTATGTAGCACTTAATCTTATTCCAATTGTGACAGTTTTATGTGTCAACTTCGCTAGCCTATAGCACCCAATTATTTAATCAGTCATTAATCTACTTGTTTCTCTGAAGGTGTTTTTTGTATGTAGTTACCATCTATAATCAGTTCAATTTAAGAAAATTTCCCTTGATAATTTTTGTGGCCCTCATCCAATCAGTTGAAGGTCTTAAGAGCAAAAACAGGTTTCACAGAGCAGAAATTCCATCTCAAGATTGCAGTATCAGTTATGTGAGTTTCCAGTCAGCCCGCCTGCCCTGCAGATTGGATTTCAGACTCAAGATTGCAACATTACTCCTTTAGTTTCCAACCTCCTAGCCTGCACTATAGATGTTGGATTTGCCAACCTGCAGATGCATGAGCCAAACCTTAAAATCTTTTTCTCTCCCTTTTTCCTTCTCTTTCTCTCCTCCTCTTCCCCCCACCCACTTCTTTTTCCTCCTCCCTTTCGTCCTCTTCTTCGCTTTCTTTTTCCTCTCTCTCTTTCACACACACAGTTTTAATTTTTTCCTATTCAACAATTACAAATGTAGACATTTTAACTCATTTCTCAGTTTTACCATAAAAACTTTGTTTCCCGTTTAGTGTCATTTGACTATCAGGAATAAATAAATCAATCAATAAATAGTCTTTTCAAAGCAGAATGAGTTTCAACCAGGTCACATAAACTTCAAAGTACAAAAATCAAAACATTTACCTTTCTATGCTTAAATAAATTTCATTGTTCAGTATATGAAAGCAATTTTTTTCATTTTTATTTAAAGTTTTAATAGCTCTGGATTTTTTTTTTCTGTTAAAATCATATAGACTGATAAGTGACTCTCAAAAGGTCATAGCAAGATTTGCATCTTACAGTGTTTTGCAAATACTCTGCTGTTGTATAGGTACCGCACGGAAATTTGGTTTGGATGTCAGGACTGATAACACTACACACATTCTTCAGAGGGGTTTGAGAAGTTGATCACTCACAGTATGAGGCTTTCTGGGGAAAGCAGGGAGGCTCCAAGCATATACAAAATAGCTTGAGAGAGCAGGAGAATTGAGATTCACGTGTGTGTGTGTGTGTGTGTGTGTGTGTGGTGGTTATGCAATGTGGTCAGAGTGTGGTTTACCTTGTGTAGTACAAACTTGCAATGAATGCTAAAGAAGGTAGCCCCAGATATCAATGCACTAAGCTCCACCGGAAATCAGGCACCCATAATTGTGCTTTTTTGGTTTCTCTCCTCAGTTCCAAGTATTGGGGTACCAAGGAAACTAACACTTTCCCAAATCATTGATCACCCAAGCCCACCCAGACTGTTGTGAGGGATGTTCGCTGGGCTCCAGCTGTGGGGCAGGCCTGGCAACGAGAGAGAGCTTCCCTGAGAGCATTTAGTTGGCTCAGCCCTCTGTTCTCTATACTCTAGTACTGACTGCTTTGACTTTTGTGGTTATGTTATCGTGATGTGTAGTCAAGGTACCAATATGTTCACAACCTAGGATCATGGTAAAATAGTGTGTTCTGGTTTTTTTTTTTTTTTAATTGTTCAGAAAAAAGTAACAAATTAAAAATACAAGATTAAAGAGTTAAAAAAAAAAAAAAAAGAAGAAGGTAGCCCCAGGGCTTTCGTTCTTTCATTTGCGGGACAGAAGGAGTAGAGTGAAGGATAAGGCTTAAGAGCTCTTAACAGTCAAACAGAAAAGAAATAGAGTCCTTCTCTTTATTACTTATGTATTATAGAACGAAGCATAGGTGCAGCCATTGTGATTTATTTTAGAGGAATTTTTCACTCTCAGTAATTCCCTGTAGCCTAGCTACTCTGGAATAATTTAGTACTAAAAAGAGAAGAAACTACTTGCTTATCAAATTTTTGGAAATTTTACTGAATGTGTAGTAAATGTGTTTATTTTTAGGATAGTCATATTCACAGGTACCACTTCAAAAGAGTAAAATTCTACAGGTTGACTCTTTAGATAAAATTGTAGCTTCTGTTCCTAGAAATCTGATAGATAAAATAATTTGAAATGATGCCTGAAGGAAACTTTTGTAAATACAGTTATTTAACACAAATAATATTATGAGTACAGGGAAGAATTTGAGTGGGGGAAAATCCTTGCCCATTTATAAAAAGCTATTTGGGGTGATAAGTGAGCCAGTTGATAATGGAGCTTCCTATAGTAAGGGGTTGGGGGGAGATGCCTATGTCTACTTAAGGCCAAGATCTATTTTTTTTTCTTTTTTTTGGTTTCCATTTCAAGTTATACATAATCTTGTAGCCTTGAAGCAGCTGACAAATTAAAAGCAACCATGACTAAAAATATTTTTTTAGCAGTACCCTCTAGTATAAAATTCCAAACTCTTTGTTCTCCATAAACTTAGCTTATGGAAAAAAATGTTTAAGAATTCAAACTTAGATTCATGTTTGTTGTGTGTTTGAGATTCTAATTTACACTACTTATTGGTCTGGTAGCTGACAAAATGAGAAATTAACACAAAATTAATCTAGAATTGCTTATATTCTTGAAATGCATGATATAAACAAAGGGAGAGACACTCTAAAAATATAAACCTCAATCTGTTATCTAGAGATTGCTCCCAGAATAAATCTGTCTAAATCTGTCACAATTCAAAATGACAAACACATGAGGATAGGAGAAAATATCTTATGGTAACTGAGGGTCCACGATACAATAAATAGAAATAATCCAGTTTATAATAATAAAACTATTTGAAACAAAAACAAACTCTTTAGAATTAGAGTTTGTTTGACTAGCGCAGTTAGACAAGGGTGAAGAGACTATCAGTGAATTAGAAAAGAAGAATTCTAAGAAGTAACTTACAGTGTTGTCTAGTAAGATTAAGATTTGGAAAATGTAAGGGAATTTAAGGATGGAATTTGATTGTGCACATATATTTAATAGAAATTTCGGATTGAACATTTCAAGGAAATGAGAGAGAGGTAGTATGGATCAAGTAAATACATAAGAGTTTCTTAGAAATTGGTTTAAAAAATGGTCCAAACAGAGTGAATTGAAATAAATCCACATCTAAGCATTAGATATGAGACTACAGAATGACAAAAAGAGAGAACATCAAAAACCAGTTAATAACTAATGATAAATACAGAGAATGACAATGAAAATGACATCAGTCTTCTAAATTGCAGCAGTTGAGGCAGAGGTAAATGAAAATTGTCTTCAGAATCTGAGATGTAATTGTCAAAAAGGTTCACATTCATAGATATATAATTATTACAAATAGAGAGTGAAATAAACTCTTTAATAATCAAATTCTGAATAAAGTTACAATTGACCTTCACTGAAAAAAAATGGTAAAAGATATGCCTGAGAATTGCAAACCTAAATGCTAAAGAAGGGATAAAGGATTCAAGATGTTTTGGTGAGCAGAACTGACAAAGACAAAGGTGATAAGTATTGGAAACAATAGAATTAATATATGTTTCTTACTTTATTATATCTTTCTCAACTACCCTGCCTTCAAAAACATCTTCATGTTAAAAAAAAAAAAAAAAAAGCCATAGAACATTAGTCTTTGAAACCTCTGTGTTTTAAAGGCAGGGATAACATCTGGAATCATAGGTCTTCTTTCCATTAAACAAAGTCAGTAGATAAGATAGATAGATCCATGTATATATAAACATTGTGGAAGGTGATTCTATTTATAAATGTTACTTAGAAAGCGAAACACTGCAAAGATAAAAGTAGAAACAGGATATCAACAGGATATTAAAAGACAATAAACTTGGCTACCGGAGGAAATCAAAGAGAACGAGAAAGCAGTCTAAAATGGACAAAAATATTTGCTGACTTAAAACAAAACCTCTTTTTAGAAGATGATGACCTGAAATCTTTTCAAAGGCTTCCAAGGCCCAGCCTATCGCTCGTTTGTTGAGGGCTGTGTTGCTAATTAATACCTTTGGTGGAAGAGGCCAAGTCCTCTGTTGTACCGAAGTCTTGCAACTAAAAGTCTGCGGACATCAAAAAGAAGAGAAACCTGACCTTGACCAGTTCTAAACAATAAGGAGAAGAACAATGTCCTTTAATCAGGAAATTTCAAGTTCGTGTGACTAGAAATATAGAGGTTGTTATTGTTCATGATGCTGCTATAGTTTTCCTGTATTAGTAACAGCGGAAAAAAACATACATGTCAAACTTGAAATTATGATTATAGTAATATTTATAGCAGACATTTTACAAAGTACAAATATAGCTTCTTCAACAAGCTCTGAATCCATGAGTCCTCACAGCTGAATTAACTACCGCCCTCTCAGGGATGACCAAACTGGTTCCCTAGACCTCTCTCCTAATACTACTGTTATTGTGCAATTACCAGTGTATGTGCTGTGTCTGACAAGAAAATTCATTCAAATATTATTCTAAATCAAAACTTAATTACATTAAAATTTACTAACAGTAAATATGTATTTATTATTAAGCAGTCTTTCAATTTGTATATTTTTATTAGGATTTCCAGATATAGAAATCTGAGAGCAGAAATTCTGCTTACTACTATGTTTGCACTGTGTTTTGTAAATAGCTGTATATTTTAGTACGTCGAAGTGTGTGTATATACACACTATATTTTCTAGCATAAAATAAGTGTTCAAAGTGTTCAATAAATATTCATTAAGTGAATATACAGGACTACTTTATGATTAATGGATAGAATTACCTGTTGGAGAGTTCATTAAGATAGTTGTTTGGAATTGCTATAAGTCACATAAAGAACAAAGTTTTTTTTTTTTTCCCCAAAGATTTTATTTATTTATGTGTGTGTGTGTGTGTGTGAGAGAGAGAGAGAGAGAGAGAGAGTGTGCACACACAAGCAGGGGATCCTACAGGCAGAGGGAGAAGCAGGATCTCCACTGAGCAAGGAGCCCAATGTGGAACTGCATCCCAGGACCCCAGGATATGACCTGAGCCAAAGGCAGATGTTTAACCAAATGAGCCACCCAGCTGTCCCAGAACAAAGATATTTTTGAAAAGTGTTTCATGTGAAAGTTTTCTAATTTTAATACCTCCTCATCCGCAGTTGAAGATAAAACTCTAACAGCTATTCCTCTCTCCCCACTTTAATGTATTAATTTCCAATTTATTAATTCTAATAAATTAATATAAACATATTTATATATTAAAATAAGATATTGAAAACACCCCATATTGTGAAGAGAGAAATAACAAATTATTTACAGTGCTTTTACATCACCAGCCTATGAACTGGCCTATTCATTTTAGGAAAGAACATATTTTATTACTGTATGATTTGTAATGCTCCTATATTTTTGTCTTCATGGTATATATTCTAAATGCTTTATTAAATGCTAAGAACTGTTCTCACTACAAATTAATCTTCCACAAAGAGAAGCAATGCTTAAGCTACTGATTCCATGAACCTAATATATGTAGACAGTTTATTTTTTGATATTGTTAGGAAATTTTTTTTTCCAATTTATTTATTTTCAGAAAAACAGTATTCATTATTTTTTCACCACACCCAGTGCTCCATGCAAGCTGTGCCCTCTATAATACCCACCACCTGGTACCCCAACCTCCCACCCCCCTGCCACTTCAAACCCCTCAGATTGTTTTTCAGAGTCCATAGTCTCTCATGGTTCACCTCCCCTTCCAATTTACCCAAAAGCACATACCCTCCCCAATGTCCATAACCCTACCCCCTCCCCCCAGCAACCCACAGTTTGTTTCGTGAGATTAAGAGTCCCTGATATGAGGAAGTGGTGATGCAACATGGGGGCATAAGTGGGTAGGAGAAGAATCCATGAAACAAGATGGGATAGGGAGGGAGACAAACCATTGTTAGGAAATTTTTAACTGAAAAATAAGACATTTAGAAAAAACGAATTACTTGACAAAGGTTTCCATAAATATTTATATAAAATATGTAAAAGTGTCAACATGTGCAATAGTTTAAAATTAACATTTAGGTGCATACTGTATTGGACAATCTTGTGAACACTTCTGAGAATATTTTGTTAGGATGGTCCTGGTACCAGATTTTATACCCCTATTATTATTCAGAAGTGTGTTTTATGGTAAAAATCAAGTTCAAAGTGTTTATGTGTATATGTGACAATGTGTGTGTATGTATAGATGTAGATAAATATTTTGATTTTAAACAGTCCACCAATACATTAATTTTTTAAACTATTATAATTTTTAAGTAGCACATATTTATCAGTGATATTTTCATCAAATTAATTATCAGAGGATAACGAATAGACCTCAGAGGAAATAAGAAGGTGAAGTAGCCAGATTTTGATTGAAATTGAGGAGTGGGAAGACTGGATGTAGGGGAATAATCAGAAAAAAACAGTACTAGATTAAACATTACAGAGTAAAACTGAGCATGACCTGTGGAATTTCTTTCTTTCTTTCTTTCTTTTTCTTTTTTGAAGGAATGGATAAGAAGAATATATAAGTGTAAAGTTAGAACCAAAATAGGAAAAAGTAGAAGGGTAGAAAAAAAATCTTTTTTTTTTTCCCCCCATAGCTTTGCCTAAGGCTTCCTGAGTAAAGCTGGTGAGAAAATGTTCAATATTTAACAAGGAATAAAACTGAAATAACAATGTGTCTAACACTGTATTGAGAGGATGTATTATGTTATTTATTCCTCAGAAGTAACTCTGTGATCCAAGACTATTATTCTTATTTTATATTTAAAAGAACAAAAACTCACATCTTCTAAAACTCACACAAATAGTAAGGAACTCAAAATTTCAAACCAGATATTTCCATTTCTAACTAGAGGTTATGTATCAGTGAGAGATGGTGAATTAAAATTTAAATGAGGTAAAATAATAAAGTCTTCTAATATTTAAACTAAAAGGAATTTTCTTGATTGTAAGTGTTGCTGAGAATCTTTTATTTCTATACAGATGATAATTCCTTCTCAAATTTTTCTCTGATGACTTCTAGACATCTGTTTTATTTACTTCTTGATTCTTCTTCTGCTTTGAGGAATATATTCCAAGTAAAAAATTATCTGATTTCTACACTTCATTCAGGCAATCTTTCATTATTAGACCCAAAAGCCCATTAAATGTAGACCAAAGGTTTCTTGCCTGGTGAAAATGGAACACAGTTCCTTGAGGATATCATCTACTAGTTAAGAGTTTTCCATGGCCCCGTTAGGCCACTGTGTCCTGTTTTCTGTGTCCGGCATAGATAACTCCATTTTCAGTTTGCACTGTCTTGTGTGATTAGACATAAGGTCAATTTTAAATAAATGATTTTGCTTTCTAAGACTTGTTTCTTCTTCTGAGATATGTGTCTTCACTGACTATGTTACATACACTTAATACGTAAGGAACAGCATAGGAATTAAAAGCAGAGACCACATAATTTAAAACAAAGAGTAAAAATAAATAAATACAAGTAAGTGTGTCCATGGAAATTTGTAAAAGCGTGTCAAATGTCGAATATAGAACAAATATATTTTCTCCGAATTAAATCCAAGTTTCATGTTGGTAAAGAAATGAAGATTGCTGCCGGTTGTTAAAAGGTGCTTAGAGGGGTGCCTGGGTGGCTCAGTGGGTTAAAGCCTCTGCCTTCTGCTCAGGTCATGATCGCAGGGTCCTGGGATCGAGCCCCCGCATCGGGCTCTCTGCTCAGCAGGGAGCCTCCCTCCCCCTCTCTTTCTGCCTGCCTCTCTGCCTACTTGGGATCTCTGTCAAATAAATAAATAAAATCTTTAAAAAAACAAAAAGGTGCTTAGAAAAATGTCCTTGCAAAACAAAACAAAATGAAACAAAACAAAAACATAGTAAATTGGCTTTCTTCTTCAGGAAAAAAAAAAAAAAAAAAAAAAAGAAAGAAAAGAAAAATAAAAAAAAAGAAGAAGAAAAATATCCTTGCAGATATCATATAATATAGTGTGCCTTAAATCTCTCAGTCTTTGATTTGACATGTCTTTTTTTCCCCCACCTTCCAGCTTCTGCTTTCTTTACCTGCTGGCCACACCATACTGTATTATTTTCTTTTGCAAGGTTGCTAGCCAGCCATTATCTTCCAGTGTGGGCAGACCAATTTTTTTATACCTATTGGGTTTTGAGATGAAGCTGGCATCTGATTTGGTGAATATGATTTAACCCCATATGGATATTAAATGTAACCATTTGTGTTAGTTCCCTACTGCTGCTATGACAAATTATCACAAACATGCTTAACACACATTTAACATCTAACTTCAAACAACATCTGACTTTCTGCAGGTCAGAAGCCCTAAAATAAAGATACTAGTATTCTGTCAGGTCAAAGTTCTGAAATCAAGGTTTCATTCTTTCTGGAGTCCAGTGGAGAAGCCATGTCCTTATCTTTTTCAGCTTCTAGAGGCATCTGCATCCCTTTGCTTGTGGCCCTTTCCTCCACCCTCAACGCTTTCACTTCCTTTACCCCTTCCTTCTATGTGGTCTTAACTTTGATTCTCTGGACTCCCTCATGTAGAAATTCTTGTGATTACTTGGAATCCACCAGGATCACCTGCCTATCTAAAGATGCTTACCTTAATCACATGTGCAGAGTCCCTTTTGCTATGTAAGGTAACATTCACAGGCCCAGGGCAGTAGGATATGGACATCTTTGTGTGTGTGTGTGTTTGTGTGTGTGTAGGTTTATTCTTTGTACTATACCTTTATCTGTGTTTTTCCACAGCTATTTTTTATACTCTAAAATTTTGTCCCTTTCTGTGAATCTTATGTTTAAAATCAAATTTAAAAATAGATTCTTTTTCTAAGTAGATAAGGATTGCCCTTATAGTTTTCACTGTCAGTCAGATTTCTCACACCAAGCCATCTTACAGAAGGCCTATCTGACTCGGAACCCAGGCCTGGTCCAGTGATACTGTAGTTAGAGTTGACAGGTCACAATGATAGGAAGCACATTAGCCTGTATTAGCCAAAATTAGGTTGGCTCCTATCTTCTGGTGGAGCTGTGGGTATGACAGACATTCAGAGTGTAGTGGATTCTTTTCTGGAACTTTAATTTTTGTTGTTGTTAACAAAATTGGCCAGTTGCCTGCTTATCTGTTTGTCCAGTCACTTCTGGAGATGAGGATTGATTTGATTGGGAAGCTTTTGGTCAGGGAAACAAGGAGGCACGACTGTGTGGAATTTTGAGGGACACATGAACTGTTTGGTACAATTGTCCTTTTGCGATGTAGGTGATCATGGCAAACCAGAAATGGAGAGTCTGAGAGGTACAGAAATTAGAACTAAGGAGACTGAGTATTCTAGTGACTCTCTGGAGATAGTATTTAAATCATGCACCATAAAAGATATTAAAGGCCAGCTAGAAAATGTGTCATAGTACTTAAAATTAATGCAAATTACCAAATCAGTGCTTTAATAGCAATAGGAAGTAAGTTGTAGCTAGTGTAACAAGTTGTTAAGAAGAGACATTGTCAGGCTATTGTTAGCACTTCTGACCTTTATGCATCTTTTTGGTAGTTTCGTAAAATGAGGATTGGAAATGTTCAAGAAAAGCAGTTAAAGGAGGAGGACACCTAATGAGTTTAGATTTTATATATTTCTTAGAATTCAGCAAGCATTTTTTTTAAAAACTGGGTCACAGCAGTTTACCCTCTTTTTCAACACAATGCTAGACAAATTGATCAAAGAAGTGCTGTTGATTGATTTTGATCAAAGCATTACTCTTAAGATTCTAGTGACTAGGACACAAAGATGTGAACTCGATGGCAAAAGATACAGATTTACAACTAGGTGGAAGACCGTATACAGTGGTGTCAGTTATCTGAGAGAGCATTCTAGCACATTGCTCAAGATCTCAAGTCAGTCCTGTCCATTTCAGTAGTTGTAACCAGTCAATTGTCACTTGAAAACTATAAAGTAGTTATAACCACCAGGTTTGAGTGTGACAAAAAGCAGGGAGGCTTGGTCTATACTTTATATTACAGAATAAAGAATCCACAATGTTTGGACAACAAAGAGCAAAAGACCAACACAATAAGCATTTTAGAGTGATAAATGTAAGGTATTGTTCCCAGATCCAAAGAGCCAACTGTACAAAGGATAGGATCACTGAGTAATAACACGTGCCGCAGAGGTTTCGGAATGTTCGTCATAGTGAAATCGGTGTCAATCAATAGTGTGATCAGTTCCTACAGGGCTATGGGATCTTCTGTTTCATAAACAGAAATAGAGTAACCAGATTGAAGAAGTGATAGCCAGGCCATGCAGGAGTCCTGTCAGTTCTGGCTACCATCCCATAGGTGCTTGGTGAAATTAGAATAAATTAAGAGAATGACAACCCATGAAATGCAAGTAATTGTTACTGAGGGCCCCTTAGATACCTAATACTTCATAACTGCTTTACAGAAGTCAAGTCCTTTAATCTCAAAAAAAAAAACAAAAAAACCCCAAAAAACAAAAAAACCCAAAGCCAAAGCAACAAACAAACAAACAAACGAGGTACGTAATGATGGAATGTCTGTGGGTGAAAGTAATCTGCTTGTAACACAAAGGGGCTCTTTGGTACAGTTGCACCGATGGTCCAACATCTAGTTCCTGACTGCACACTGGGCCAGAGATTGAATCTGATCACAACAACAATGGGTATGTCTTTCAGGTCTGATTCAATTTCACTAAATTCACAGAGACAGATTTTACCCAATTGGGCAGTTTAATGTTTTTTTTTTGGGGGGGGAGCACATTACTTTAATAGCAACTAAAACTGGTAAGGGACCAGGACAGCATATTTTGCCACTATGAATGAGCATCATATGCCACATTGCAATCAGAAGGTCACTTGATGCATCTTTTGCAGTAATGGGTCTAGATCTGACATAAAACTATATAAATAAAAGCCCTAGTTTATGATATCCTCACTTGTGAAAGGTGCTTCTATGGGCAATACCATTGTTTATATGATTAAAATTAAGGAATTGTCCCCAATGAACACTGATGTACCGTGGGTTAGAAGATGCACCTCAATTTTAGAAATGTTACAATGTGAACAAAATGGTATGTCTTAGAATTGATAAATACATTACACAGAGTCCTGCCAGTCTGAAGAAGTATTCCCATTAAGGAACATTTTTGTATCTCTGACCAAAAACATTAAATCTAGATTGAACTCTCTGGCAGTGTTGTTACTTGCCTATATCCTTGTTCTTTGGTGGCGGAAATGCCACAGCTGTGCCCTAAATAGTGCCTACTAGCGCTGCTGTTTCCATTCTATATGTGTGAAAGCTTGGACTCAGGTAATCTTCTCCTTGGTGGCAGGCTAATCATCTATTTTTCCTCTGGTGTGAGACCTCTGCTCCTGATTATCCTGTTGCTCTGTAGACTAGTGGGAAAGGGGGAGAGTCCATTGACGATTAGATTTCCAGGTCCACCATGTTTTTTGTTTTCGTTTTTGTTTTTTAATTTTTAATTTTTTTTATTTATTTGACAGAGAGAGAGAGAGAAGTCACAAGTAGGCAGAGCAGCAGGCAGAGAGAGAGGGGAAGCAGGCTCCCTGCTGAGCAGAGAGTCAGATTTGGGGCTCGATCCCAGGACCCTGAGATCATGACCTGAGCTGAAGGCAGAGGCTTAACCCATTGAGCCACCCAGGCGCCCCAAATTCCACCATGTTTTAAAGCAAATGTAATGGGATGCCTGGGTGGCTCAGTTGGTTAAGCAGCTGTCTTCCGCTCAGGTCATCATCCCAGGGTCCTGGAATCGAGTCCCACATCGTGCTCCTTGCTCGGCAGGAAGCCTGCTTCTCCCTCTGCCTCTCTCTGTCTGCCTGTGCTCGCTCACACTCTCTCCCTCTGTCTCTGACAAATAAATAAAAATCTTTAAAAAAATATTTAAAAAAATAAAGCAAATGTAATAGCTATGTCATTGGTGTATATTGTTTCTAAATAAAGTGGGCAAAGTGGCTTCCATTTCTTTGGTCCTTGACTAAAGTTAATTCAGATCTATAGCCGCCATCCCAGAGGACTGAAAGAAAACTAATGCTGGGCATAATTGAGGCTCTCTCCACAGGTCAGGTAAGCATCTGACACACTTACATGCTATCTGTTGAAGACTAGAAGATCCTGTACATTTAGTCTGTCATAGTTGCCATACATGTCCTCTCAGGAGAAGCTGGCAGGTGGTGTTCTCTTCTAGCCCCAGCAGAACACACTAGATCTGTGACTCTCTTCCTGTCCACTCCCAATAATCCTTGCCCCGGGGCAGTGGGTTGTGGTCTCTGACACTTCACACAATGGCTCAGTTAATTTAGGTGTTCCCAGGAGATGACTGACAATGTGTTCAGGTAAGTTTTATTTGGCCTTGCAAACTACTTTATCCACAAAAATCTGACAGCTATTATGAACCAGATTGTGGGGTGAAGGGAGTCAGAGGCATGGTGCAGAGAAATCATAAATTGATAGCTCTGCCACATTTTTGTGAGATAATTTTCTCAGCTACTTGAAAGATTACCAGGCAGAGGAGCAATTCACTTTTATTCCACATATTTTCCAAGAAGTAATATGAAACCATTGGATAGATTTTCTTTAAAGACCAAATCTTAGTTCTTACAACAAGGAATTTATGAGTTAAAATTCTCGGTAATGGGGTGGTCTGCCACCCCAGTAGTGAGTACTATCTTTGGATAATAATCTCAAGATCAGTTCTTTAAGGGGATTTTAAGTGTCTGATTCCTTCATTCAATAAATATGCCCTGAGAATATTTACACTCTTGCAGGTGTGGGGATTACAGCCATGGAAACGTTTTCATAGGATGGAAGTTACATGCGCCATTTTGCTAGGATATATTTCTAACTTGTAAGTTCTGCTTTTCTAGGTGGACAGATCTGTTTATGGACTGGCTATTTAGAATACCTTTGGAGAATTCTAAGACTGTTGGTTTGTAATGGTTTCCTTCTCAGCTGTTAAGAATATCGAATTCATCTTTACCTCATCATTGATTCTCTTATCTATTTTGTTAATTGCCGTCACTACCCTTCCACTTGAACCAGCTTCCCCCCAACCATGTACTTTCATTTTAATGGAAAACCTCTCCTCTCTTACATATCAACTGCCCAAGAGAAAGCATTTTGTTTCTTCTTTGCAATGAAATGAATAATCATTTTACAACAGCTTTATCATCATTTGTAATATTAATCCTTTTGGAAGATGTATCTCTCGTCTGGGCCACATAAGTGGAAACTTAAGAACAAGCTGTTGCCTTTTTTGTTTGCCTTGTATGCTATGTGTTTTTTAAGAGTTCAGGAACTGCTGTTGCCCCAACCAGCCAATATCTATTTCATGTCATTTTTGTATATGTATCTGATAGAAGAGGGTAAGGATTCCTAAATTATTGATTACTTTGCTGTCTGAGGTTTTAGTCTATTTCAAATAAGTCTACTAAGTGAAAAAAAAAAGTAAAATTGGAAACAACTATTTAATATTTAATTTGTATTTTATTCTGACGAATGAATATATATACCATTATAGTTATGTTATCACTGGTAAAATGAACTCACTTAAGGTTCATTTTTCATATTGAACCAACCAAACTTCCTTGTTATATTTAAAAAAGAAATCTTCTTTCAGTTTTAAAATTTCTGCAATTTGAGAGTTTATCATCCAACAAAACTAGCCTGTTGTAAATCAGAGATATAAAATCACAAAGCCTACGAAAAGTTGTGTCAAGCATGAAATTAATACTTCTGAGACACTTTTATGAGAAATATATTAAATCCAATAAGTGGCTTTGTTCCAGAACCCTGCAGACTTTAGTAAAAATAACTATAAATTTGTCTTTTTAACTAAAAAGAAATATTCATATTAATATTTGTATGCCAACAAGTTTTATTATATAGTACTATTACATTTTAAAAATCTAAATATGTTTAATTTTTGTTTACAAATCTTGTATTCCTGAACTATATATAGTTATATCATACCTTATATAAGCTTTTTGTTTTTTATCATATTACTTTAATTCTTGAACTTCAAGTTGTTTCATTGTTCCGTGATTTAACTGTATACAATATGTGAGATTTGATTAGCAGAAAACACATCCTGATTCTTTACCTGTAACGTCAAATTAAAACCAATATTCTTTAAAGTTTTATTTCTTCTCTCCTCTTTTTTCTTTCATTCCTTCTTCCTTTTCTCTTTTTCTTCCTCCAAAATCCCTTCCAAAGTTTTGTAATTTTTTTTTCTTTTGTCTTCTTCTTTTTTCTCTCTCATATACACACTAAATCCTTAAATTTTGACATTTTAAGAATTATTTTAGGCCAGTTTCTAGGAAACTCAAAATAAATTATGATATTTACTTATCCATCCAACAAATAATTTTTGCTTACCTGACATATGCACTGAAGACATAGACCCTTATTAGTCTTTTTAAAAAAATGTATATTAATTGAATTTTAGGGAATGTTGTATTCTTTAAGATTTTTTTTTTTAATTTATTTAACAGAGATCACAAGTAGGCAGGCAGCAGAGAGAGAGAGGAAGGGAAGCAGGCTCCCCACTGAGCAGAGAGCCCGATGCGGGGCTCAATCTCAGGACCCTGAGATCATAACCTGAGCCGAAGGCAGAGGCTTTAACCCACTGAGCCACCCAGATGCCCCAGGAATGCTGTGTTCTTGATTCAATGTTTGAGCCCATGTAGAAAGCATGATGAAGTTAGAAATGTAGTCTTCATAACCAGACTCTCTGGGCTGAAATTCTAGTTCTGACAGGATGAACTTAAACTTACTCATCTTCTGTTGCCTTATCGGTGGCATAAGAACAATGGTATTACCTTCCTCAAAAGAAAAATGTGCATATATATGGTTACATTTATATACTTTTTGTTATATGAAGCTTAATACTCATATAACTTTACATATACCTGTAGCTTAACCATGTGTCTGTGCTTGGAATAGTATATTGAGCATTCACTGCATTTTACAATAATGGCCTTTTTCTCTTCAACTTCACCACTTCCTTTCCTCTATCCCATTCGCCTTTGTGCTTGCTCCAGCTTTTCCTCTTTCTCTTATTCCTCCTCCTTCTCCCTCATTGTTCCAAGCACATTAATAAAGTTGTATCTCATCGCAATGTATATAAGTTTGCCTTTGTGATACAAAACAAGATAATTATAGCAAAATATATTCATGACTATGGCATATTAAAGTGGCTTTCAGAGCTAATAACTGCCTTCAGGAATAAGCTGGCAGGTACCCTGAGTCTTTTCCTTGGAGACTGCTGGAGGTGGGGCATGCTAACCATTTCATGAAAAAGGAAATAAGAAAGTATAGAGAAATTAGAGTAACACAGGGAAAAATACCATATGTCTTGGCAACGTAGCTGTTTTAGCTTCATCATGTTTTCTTTCTTTCTTCTGATTGTGGTGGGCAGATTCTCTTGGCCCTCAGAAATCCTCCTGCCATCCATTCCCTTGTGTAATCCCTATTACTTGAGTTATGGATGATGAATCTACTGACTTACCTTTAATGGATACAATACAGTGTGAGTGTTGATAGGTTGTTTACAAGGTTAGGGAACAAGAATGACTTTGGCTTCCGTCTTGCTTGCCCCCTTTTGCTCTCTTGCCTGCCCTGGGAGAAGTCAGCTGCCATGTTTTAAACTGGCTGATGGAGAAGTCCGACTGGCCAGGACTAGTGAGTGACCCTGGACAAAAGCCAGGGAAGATAAGCATGTAGCCATGTGACTCCAGTGGGAGCAGATTTTCCAGTTGGGCCTTGAAATTTCTGCAGGTAACATGTAACACCTTGGTTCCGGTCTAATGAGAGAGACCCTGAAGCCATAGAAACTATGAAATAATAAATCTTTGTTGTTTTAGACCATAGAGTTTTGGGATAATTTGGCTTATAGCAATGGAGAGCTAACACACTAATGCTATGTGTCTTTCTTGGCGTCGGTTAGCACTGAAGTCCTTAAAAAAGGAAGATTCTGTGTGTTTTTTGCTAATGATAGTGAAATATATAAGGTATATAGGTTATATATAAGAGGCTACCAAGAGCTGTGTTACATTAATGGGTCAGGAAATCATATGGGGGATACAAGTGGCTTTTAATCTACATATAATGGAGTTGACTGCATTAAAATTAGATGCATTAGAATAGAATGTCATAGAATAAAATGGAATGAAATGGGAGAAAATCAACAAAGGAGAAAACAAAAAAATCTGCTGTTTTAGAAGTAGTCAGGGTAAGTATTGGGTTTGTGCATGTGTGTGTTCGAAGCCCTAAGAAAGCGTACACATTCAGTGATTTGCTGGAAGGACTTTCAGTACTCAGAGGCAGTTGTACTCACAGCCATATTTTATGAAGACAGTCAACAAGAACAGATGGGTCAGGCTGAGTCTAGAGGAATCCAGGCACAGGCTTCCTATGTTCCCCTCGACCCCCACTCCCCCTCCACACTCACATAGGTGTTACACCCGGCGTACTCCTCAATCCAGCAGCAAAACAGAGCAACATGTGTGCAGCCCAGGAAAACCTGCTTGACCCTGAGAGTCCAAGTTACTGGGGACAGGTCACATAGGAGCAACAATCAGCCTCAACTACTGGCATTTCAAACTTCAAGAAAGGCAATCAGGCGCACAGCAGCCCAGGCTGTTAAAACAGCGAGGCTCCCAGCTGCTAACCAAGGACCAACCCACAGAGAGGCTCTGTCGAAGACATCAACTTCAGGCCTTCTGGGTTAATACTTTCCTACACAGGGTGTATATACGTTTGCATATTTTAATGAAAATGAAAATTTCATTTTAATGAAAATGAAAAAAGACTCTTAATAATACTCATTTTTGAAGAATCAATCCATGTATCATCTCTGAACATTTCTAAATGCCTGAACTTTCTACATGTTATTTGCACTTTGATAAGGGAGTGTGTTAGATTCCTACAGCTGTCATGGATTTCGTTCCTCTAGTCCTGATAAGGCTGTGCTCTGTGGCAATAGGCATTAGACTCCTATCTGCCCAACTGTCTGTTGGAACAGACAATATCATCATATATGCATTCCCTTTGGCAAACTGTGGCTTGTGGGTACATTTGGACTACTGACTGCTTTTGTAAATAAAGTTTTAATGGAACATGGCCATACCCATTTGTTGGTGGATTGGCCGTGGCCGTTCTTGCAATCAACCAGACTTGAGTACTTGCAATAGAGACTTCATGGCCTGCAAAGCCAAAGACAATACTAAACAAAATTGCCAACTCCTGCATTGAAAAAGCAGCGTGGCTTACACAAATATTGAATACATTATTCAATACCCTTAGCTAATGAAAGATTGATAAAAGAAATAGATCTGACAGTTGATAATAAAATTTTATTTCAGTACTATTATTTGTTTATCCTCTTGGACACTTGTCAAGCAGTTGTGCTATAATGACATTTGTTTCTCTCAAAGCTTCCCCAGCAATATTAATCACTATTTTGTCTAGTATTGACTTTAACCTCCTCTAAACCTGAAGTCTATTATCAGCAACCTTTAAGCTGGGATCATAAGAAACAGATATTAAGAGGAAAAAAGTAATGATCTGTTAAGAACTATTTTCTCAGAAATTCTGTTAATCCAAATGTCAGAAAAAATATTTGGCAGACATAATCAGAAGTAGTAGAAAATAACAGATTTCTTGGAATGAAATTTCAATAGCAGTGGGCTCACTGGGAATCTGAAAGGTTTTCACCTTGTCAGCATCATCTTACACTCAGTAAATAAAAGAAGATTTTAAAGTATGAAGTTAAAATTAGTGACAATAACATTGGTTAACTCTTGAGAATTAAAAATTTTCCACAGGTAAGAATAAACAAATAATCAAAAGCTGTCCTTCCTCATGAAAGTCCATGGCATTTATCTCTTACATGCCAGTATTTCACAAACTGCATACTATTCTGTGTACTTACCTTTTTAAAAGTATATTCAACTGATAAATTATTGAACACTACATCTGAAACTAATGATTTACTACACGTTGGCTAATTAAATTTAAATTAAAAATAAAATTAAAGTTTATTCATACTCATTTAAAGAAAAACTTAAAAAAAATGCCTTTAATAGGGGCACCTGGGTGGCTCAGTCAATTGAACATCTGGCGGATAATTTCAGTTCTGGTCATGATCTCAGGGTTGTGCAATCGAACCCATCATAGGGCTCCAAGCTCGGTGCAGAATCTGTTTCAGATTCTCTCTCTCTCTCTCTCTTCTGCTCCCTCTGCCCCTCCCCCTGCTCATGCTCTCTCTGTCTCTCTCTCTCTCCCTCCATAAATAGATAAAATCTTTTTAAAAAATGACTTTAACAGTACTGTGAATATCAACTTCTTACCACCACAGAAGTATGCCCCAAAATGAACACACTGAAGTAATAGTTAAAAATTTTAATTACGTATTGTTACCTGCAAGCACCTCAGAGACTGAAAACCTGCTTTTTGGTACAGCAGGAAAATACAGTAGAGTTCTGGTGCTATGTTTTAATGGGTCTAGGAGGGAGAACAGATGAACATGAAGAAGGATGGACTAGTAGATGGTGGGATTTATCCAGGAATAAGACATGATAATAATATTTTAAGAACGGTTTTAGTAACAATTTGATGACTACTTAGGAAGGAAAAAATTAGTAGCGCTTGGTGGTGACCAATTTAATTAGGGTGGGTTGGGGAGCAAGGGAAGAGAGTGGTTGGATGGGGGGAATCTGTCTGAAGCAGGAAATATATGAAGTTAAGTAAGTCAAAGGAAAAGAGAAAGATTATAAATATGAACTGGAAAGTGGCAACATGTAATGAAAAACTATAAAAGCAACTCTTAGAGTCAGGACAGAGGCTTGCAATATTAAGAAAAACATCAGACGCAGGTGTGTCGTAAATCATAGCCATAAATCTGCTACCATTTTAACACTATTTGTACAGGAAGATGGATAAAGAAAAGTATATTGGTCTTTATAAAAGAAATATTTACCAAAAAACCCAGATGTATTTGTGGGGAAAAAGGCACATTAAATACCAATAGATATAGTGACAATATATGAGGGATATGATAAAGAGATTTAATTCTTATTAAAAATATATAGTAAAAGGGGTGCCTGGGTGGCTCGGTCAGTTAAGTGTCTGCCTTCAGCTCAGGTCATGATCCCAGGGTTCTGGGATTGAGTCCCGCATCAGGCTCCCTGTTCAGCAGGGTCTGCCTCTCCCTCTCCTTCTGCCCTCCTCCTGCTCATGTGTTCTTTCTCTCCTAAATAAATAAATAAAATCTTTAACATCTTTCTATATATAAATAAATAATTCTATAAAAATAAATTACATATATGTATATATATATTTATACATATATATACGCACACATACACATATGAAAAAAGTTATCCCCAACATGCATAAAATGGGAGAAAATCTTGTAGTGAATGGCATATAAATACAAATTTGTGATTGGAAAAGCCTTTGGAGTGATTTATTAATAGAGGACTTGCTCTGTGTGAATGGACAAAGCAGGGAGGAGGAACTATTAAAGGACAAGATGATGTCACTTTGGTGTGGGCACATTCTTTGCTCATTTGGATGAGGCTTGGAGACTCATCTTGTCAACCTGAGGTTCTGAAGAAGTAATTTGCTTCACATTACTTTATAGGCACATGTATTGTTTGAAAATGATTCATTTGGACCAGGACTAGTCACCCTCCTTTTATTTTTTTCATATTGTATTTTTAGAAAATTGGGCATATTTGTATAAATTTATAATATTAAATAAACATTATTATTTTTTTAAAGATTTTATTTATTTATTTGACAGAGAGAGATCACAAGTAGGCAGAGAGGCAGGCAGAGAGAGAGGGGGAAGCAGGCTCCCTGCTGAGCAGAGAGCCCGATGCGGGACTCGATCCCAGGACCCTGAGATCATGACCTGAGCCGAAGGCAGCGGCTTAACCCACTGAGCCACCCAGGCACCCATAAATAAACATTATTTTCAATAGCAACAACAACATATATCATTTACAAATTGCACTTTCTATTTTCCCAGGTAATTTCTGGAATGACGCCATCTGCCTTTACCTTCTATAGAGTTAAATTGAACGGAACTGGCGGTTCTGTAGCTATAGAGCACTCATTAATATTATGATCTTTAATTCCTCTACCTGAGAAAACCCATTTTCAGTGAATCATCTGATTTTAATGAGGCCTGCCTAACCCAGTTTTCTACATGAGGAACAAAGCCAGAATGAGTCATAGAACTCTGCAAAGATCTGAGGGAATGGAGTTGAACACATTTCAATTTTTATTTTTTTTATTTTTTTTAAGTGAGGGACATGAGGGGAGATAGTCAGAAGGAGAGAAGAATGGAGAGGGAGATTCTTTTTTTTTTTTTTTAAGATTTTATTTATTTATTTGACAGGCAGAGATCACAAGTAGGCAGAGAGGCAGGCAGAGAGAAAGAGTGGGGAACCAGACTCCCCGCAGAGCAGAGCGCCTGATGCGGGGCTCGATCCCAGGACCCTGACATCATGACCTGAGCCGAAGGCAAAGGCTTTAACCCACTGAGCCACCCAGGCACCCTGGAGAGGGAGATTCTTAAGCAGAATCCATGCCCAGCAAGAGCCCCATGCCAGGCTGAATCTCACAACCTGAGTTCATAACCTGAGTTGAAATCAAGAGTTGGAGGCTTAACCAATGGAGCCACTCAGGCACCCCTGAGCTCATTTCTATTAATCTCTAGTTATTCACAGCTTTGTCTTCACTTCAGGATCAAATTCACTGGGATAGTATCTCTCATATATTTATAAACAGAAATGAACTTTTCCATGGTATTTTATGAACCTTACTCCTGATAATAACATTTAAAGCGGCAGATGTATATTTATGAATGTGTTTCAAATCTTTAAAAGGTTGAAAATGTGGGTTTAATTTGAAAATTTGCTGTTAAGTGAAAAATATGTACATTTTCACATGAAAATTTTCCCCAGATTTAATTTTTACTTTTTATTATGTATAGCCGAATGCTACTCATTATTAGTAGTATAATTATTATTATTTTAAAGATTTTATTTATTTATTTGACAGAGAGAGAGATCACAAGCAGGCAGAGAGGCAGGCAGAGAGAGAGGGGGGAAGCAGGCTCCCTGCTGAGCAGAGAGCCTGATGCGGGACTGGATCCCAGGACTCTGGGATCATGACCTGAGCCGAAGGCAGCGGCTTAACCCACTGAGCCACCCAGGCGCCCGCTACTCATTATTTTTTAAAGCATAGGAAATGGCATCTAAAACTACCTTAATTTAATTCTTTTTTTACTGGGTTGTTAGGTTCTTGTCCCAGATACAAGAGACCTGGGCCCAGGACGGGGAGATAGAGTTTTTGAGTGGATAAGTGTAGGATAATTTTTGGGAGCGCAGTGTGGGTCCCTCGATCCTAGGACCCTAAAATCATGACCTGAGCCAAAGGCAGATGTTTCAACGACTGAGCCATCCAGGTGCCCCCAGGTATAAGACACTTTTAAGTGTGAAAGCAGGCCACTGCTTGAGCAAGCATGGCAATAGACCTCAGTAGCTCTGGGTTCATTCTTTTAAGCCTGCTTTGTGTAGCTTTGACTTTGACTGATGTTTTTGATTGGCAGCTGGTGGTTATATAACATTTGGCCTCTGCACATGCACCTACCCATGATGGATTCTGTTACCATTATATTTATCTATGTATTGCATATTTATGAGTTTCTAACGAGCTGCTATGTGATCTTCTGTGTAGTTAAGGACAAGTCGCATCATTTGTGCACTTGCTCAGCTCTTAGAAGTCTCCTTGTGGCTTTTGGGCAGGGTCTGTGGCTAAACTTTTCCTGTTCTGTTAGCCCTTAGACACCTCTAAAGTTCTAAGAGTGTGCCTGTGAACCCTGGGGGTGTGACCAGCACCTGCTTTATCCCTCCTCGCTTATGCGGGGCTAACTGCCCAACATTTTCATCCTTAACAAATGAAAAGATCCGGATATAACACTTTTTTAATATAAGTGAATGTTACTGGAAGGATGTATACAAGAGAAGTAACTGAAATTTCCTATTTAATTAATGTAAATGAACACTCCATGATTGACTTGATATGTTTGTTTCATACTGAAGACTTAGAGTGTGTCCTGTAACACATGATCTGTACATGCTGCTCCACCAAATCCAATCCATAGTTTCCACATACACAGCCCAGTTAAGAATGGATAAAAAATAAGCAATCCTATGGAAATCCTAGAACTCTTTATTCCATAGAAGGATATCAACGAATAGCATTTGCATTTTGGACTCTCAGTGAATAGGTAACATAGATTATAGATGAAAATCTACAAGTTCAGAAAAAAACATTTCTTTCAACATATTTTTTTTTTCTCCTAATAAGCCATTTTCAACATTCTCCCCAATTCAGGTCCTGACATTCAAGAAAAGTTCTAGAACATGAAGCTCCCTCACCTCACCATTTGTTCCCTGCAAATGCATTATGGCGCAAGAAGCAGGGGGAAATTAATAGGTTCAATTACTCTGGACTAAATATTACAGAGTCCATTAGGGGACAATCGCAGTCACTTAGTTCCAAAGGAAAGCTGCCCGTTGCTGTTGAGAATAACAGCTAACAAAGCCTTCAGTTCTAGGTTGGAGTTAAAGTAGAGGAAAACAGGTCAGTATAAGGGAAGAAATGAGAAATGAAGAGGATTGCTTGGTGGGAAGAGATTTGAGGAATGTCACTTTAGTAACTGCAGAGCCAAAGAAAAGAAAGAGACCAGAAGGAGGAAGAAAGGATACATGTGCCAAAACCTCAGCATATCAATTATACTTACCCTGTGCTCCAAGCACTTTTCAGTTTCAATTCTTGTTGCTAAAGCAGAAGACGTGTATCAATTCCAGGCCATGCAAAAATATTTAATCTTTGGAATGATTAATGAGATTGAATGTGACCAAGCTTCTTGCCACAGTTGTGAGCAGCAAAGCTTTGCTTAGAAAAATCAAGCATCATTTTTTTTTTCTTTTTTGAGTGCAGTACTTTGCATACCATCATGCAAAATTGGAATGCACACTTTATATTTATAGAGGATTCAAAATATATTTAAAAATGGAACAACTTGAGTATTTGAAATAATCAGCTGACTGATCCTTGATCATCCACATTTCATCCAAACATTGACTCTTTTCATCAGTGTGTCACATTTATAGTGAAGAGAAGGGATTTATAGGAATGAGTAAAGTTACATAGTGTTTGCTTTGCCCAAAGAAGTCTTCTTGTGTCAGTAGTGATTGTGTTTAAGCTGACAGTGAGCTGTTTATATTACTGCTAAAATTACTGTTTACAAGCTATGAGAGCAAATATTTCTACTAAAATTTTATGGGAAAACCTTTTGGTTAAAGTTATAAATACACATTTGTCCATGGATCATATGTTTTAAAAGCCAAAAACCAGCATTATATTTTTTCTTTTTTTATCTTTTATGAGAAAATTTATAAATTATCTTGTAGTATGTTTTACTTTATAGAGAAGACAGATTTGATGAGATAAATGCAATAATTTAAAAAGTATTGATTGTGTTTTATATATCAGGATCCAATTTCTGGGTGAGACACTGGATTTATAAAGATATAAAAAAAAAACTTTTACCTGTCTGCAATAATAGGGTTAATTATCATCTGAAGTTTTGACAATGATTTTTTAATGTTTTAATGAAGTTCTCTGATCAAATGGGCGACTCAGCATAAAACAAGTAAGTTTATTTTGTTAGTTTATGAAATGAAGTACATATGACCTGAATCTCCAGCTAATCTGTTGTCAAACATAGGAGATATTCTTGTGAAATGTGTTTATAGTGAAAATATCATATTCCATATGTCTGAAACATATTTAAATATAAATAATTTGGAGACAGCCATTTCTACAGTTTTTGTTCATTGTTTCTCAACTAGAAGACTTTGATAAACATCAAAATCCTGCTGCTAAAATAAAGTAGAATCATTTAGATCCCAAGATAGAAAGTAATTTAGTTCCTCTAGGATTGAAGTATACACAAGTCCTTGGAAACTATAGCCATAACACAAAACTCCAAAATGCATAATAGTTTTTTTTTTAACTATCATAAATGAACTCTATTATTTTAATGAGAGGACATTCTGGACTAGCTGTCTATCTTTGGCTTTGAAGATACACTTCTTTTTTTTAATGTTTTGTTCTAAACATAGTAGTTTAGTGACCTTCAGTAGCTGAAAGACATGGTTAAGTAAGAAAATCAATGATAAGAACAGATTTAGGAATGTACTCTTAAATACTTTAGTTTTTGAACTTTTGATCCCTTTGGGAAAAATGACATTGTAACCAAATTATTTCAGTTCATCAAAGTCTGTTAAAATGAATGCTCTCGAGAGGATGTTTAAAAAATTTTCAATCTGTGAAAGTGATTTAGGAGTAGAGATTGGTTTTACATGTTGTTAAAAAAAGCCTACTTTCTTGAGTAAGAATATAAATTAAAGAAATTTAAAGGTGACAACTAATTTCACTTAGGTATACATTACACTTGAGTGATGCCAAACAGCATATAACTCCATACACTTGTAGTTTTTATTCACTTTCACTGTATGTTAATTTGTTGGGGAAGACTACCGAGCCCTTCTCCTTGGAGGCGGACTTCTCTAAGATAATACCCCTGATGTCTTGGCTACTCTGACTCCCCAGTAAAGGAGGAATAATGCAGGGGTGGACAAGAATGACCCAAAGATAAAAGAAGTGTAGACTATTCTGTCTCAGCCTCTCAGCCATTTCCTGACTTTCTTTCATGAATATATCTGCTGCTAACAAGTGTAAATTCTCTTTCTTGCTTGCCATCATGAGCCCGTCCCCAGGAGAAGGGCCTCCAGTTTGTGAAGTCTTTCAGGGACTCTGACTGTGTGAGTTGATTAATGGGAATATGGAGATGGTAGCAAAACTTCGAGGTTGGAAGACCAGAGTTACATGAATCCGTCATACCGCCAAACTGAATGAAAACGTGTATATATGTGTTTTTAAAATTTTGGAATTGTGAAAAATTTTCCAAACATGTAATTAGACTCATAAAGGAAAATATTTAATATCTTTATGGCAAAATAAACATCAATAAATTTAAGGAGAAAATAACCAGTTGAGAAAATATTTTTCAATTCATACAAGAATTAATGATTTCCTAGAAAATAATGAATAATGTTTTTCTGAAAATAAATAAATTGGAAAAAAAAAAGAAGATAAGAAGAATTAATGATTTCCTTATACCCAAGAATTTCTGCCAAATCATTCTTCCCTGAGTCTCTACCACCAGTAAAAAGGGTAAAAACATAAACTGATATTTTGTGCACACAGTCAATAAGCCAATGAAAGGTATTCATGCATAGACACTAGAAATTTAATTCAGTGATTCAAATAATTGAAATGAAGTCATGCTTAACTAGTATACATGTATATTCTTTAATAATAATAACTCACCTCATAAGTCCTGGCACTAAATGAGAAGCAGTTCCATAAAAGAATATGTCCGTAATTCCAATGTGAAAAATTGGATGTCTGTCCTAGCCAAAACACCAAAACAATCTCTGTAGAAAAATATCGAATAAGCAAGAAAAAAAAGTTTATATAAGTAATAGACAAATTAATATTGATGACACATTCAATGTAATGCATTGGAAATTTATGTTAATAACTAAAAAAAGAAAGAAAATACTTTACAGGTAGTAGTTGTGGTAAAAGGGGAAGAGAATCTTTCCTTAGAAGATTTTTTCTCTCTCTGTACTATTTATTCATCATTTTTTTTTCCTTTCCAGACAGTGGGGTAACTCATGGCTATCTAGCACTTAAACTACACCTAAAAATGAAGTTATCACACCAGACACCTTTAGGACAACACAAAAGCTAAAGACTAGAATACTTGGAAACGTGAAAGTCATGCACGTACACAAGAGACAAGGTGTGGTAGGAGAAGCCAAGTCTTTCCATTTGACATACCTATGCATGCTAAAGTCGTGTTTGGGTCTATGTGAACAGGGTGGTGCATAATTCAAATGTATTCCATGTGACATTTCTTACTTGGTGGTTGTGCCTTTGCCTGAATATATAGTGTCAAAATATCACTACTTTTTGCTCATTGATTTAGTATGTTTTGGATGAAAATGCTGGTATGACCTATTCTGGCATAAAGTTATGAACTGGACACCAAGGTGAATTTGTAACATATACTCCAAATTTAACACACCAGTTACAAATTACTATCTTGATTTTAAATACCCTTTGTTTCCCCCACAGCTCTAACGTATCTCCTGACCCCCATATCACCCTTTTTATTTCCTAGAAAAATCCAGTTGCTCTAACTAAATTTAGAATATACTTCTTCTGATTCCGGAGTGTAGTTAGAAATATGTCCTTAGATGCCCACAAAGCTCTGGGTAAGTAATTATCATAAGGATAACATACTGCACTGTGATCGCCTACCACTGGCGCTTCACGATTCCACACGCATGAACACAAACAACACACACGGGCAGAGCTGTGAGTTCTTTGTGGAATAGATGTGGATCATTTACTCCTGCGTTATTAGTATTTCTTAAGTAGATGCTAAATACTGATTTTGTTGAAACGTTTTACAATAAACAGGATCAAAGGATATAATAATGTAAAGTAGTAGAATACCAAGCTTTTTTTTATTATTACATTTATTTATTTGCGGTAGATTTGTTGGCTTACTATTTATTTTTAACTTGTCAGAACTTGGATAAATATTCTAGCTTTTCTGCTTACTTGCTGATTGTCCATGAACTTGCTAAGCCCATCAAGAGAGAATGAATTCTCAGGGTAATTATGAAGAGGTAACAGGGCCATATAATAAACAAGTTTGTACGTAGTTTATAGCACGTGTAGACTATGCTACCTACCTTTTGCTTTGCCTTTTTTTCCTTCCTACCCCTGCCCAGATCTCATGAAGCAGCATATACAATGTCCGCTTTTCCCAGTAAAAGGAAGAAAATGTAATATTTACCTCAGTGTTACTGTTATCCCCAGTTTCCTGTTGTCCAAATATATTGGTTGTAGTCCAAAATCACTATTTTAATTATTTTAATATTCTAATTCTCTAAATTAAATAAGAATGAATGTATGAGAATGATAGTTAAATTTTAAATTTGGTTAAAATACAATTTACAGTTTGGCTTATCGGCTTGGCAGACTCAAGCAATTGTCCCTCTTCCTAAAATGAGATTTTCGGGTATATTATTGTGAGCCACCATGACCCCAAGGTGATGCTATGAACTGTGATTTTGTGTCAATGATATATTGATTTCAGAAATGACACAAATCTGGTTTTGATTGTGGCATCCTTTAACCTGTAACTTTTTTGTAACAATGATAAATTTTAATGTTATAATGCCTTTTTTGTAACAATGATAAATTTTAATGTTATAATGCACCTTCCGCTCTCAAGGCTAATTCATCCAAGCACGACCAAGTAAGGATTTTACTTTACCGTGCTTTTTCAATTTAATTCATTAGAGTAATAATTACCCATGGGGCATGGGTATATATATATGTATCCATATATATTCATGTTCTCTCTATATATTTGAATAATATGTATAGTATCTATACATATATTAGTGCATATATGCAATATATAATTAATGAACAATGTAATTAATTTTTGATATTTTTACCTGCATACACAGTTTTGATTCTGAGTTTCCCTTTTCGTTCCACCATGTCACTAAAAATGAGCAACTTTTCATGTCATTAGGCTTTTTACTAAGTACTAGTATTTTTGTAAGTCATCATCAAACATCATAGTACTAATGAAGTATTTTAAGATTGAGCTGTGAAATATATCAGGACTAAATAAATTTTAAAAACTTTATTTAAGTGTTACTTAAATCTATTTAAAGATATAAATAACTTCAAATAAGCATTGTGCAGATATATTAGCCGTGGGTCCTAACTCTGTGTTCATAAAGTGTGATTTCTGTCCACCTTGCCTGGCATTTTGCTTTCACATGTGTTTCCCCCTTTCAGCTAAGTTTAAGTTCAGATTATCAGAGAAATATGTGCAGTGGGTTTATTAAAAGACCTAGGATTTGTGAGCTACACACAGAAATAGTCTTTATTTTTCCCTCCCGGTAGGACTTCTTCCATGCATTCTTAGGGTTGGTCCTTTTACTCTTGAATGGAATCAGGGGGAGAGTCCACAGCTTTTATTATGCATTGCTTCCCTTATTGGGTCATTTTCAAATGAACTCTCAGCTTTGTCTCCTGACCTCTGGCAGTCCACTACACTTTTGAAGAATCCTTATTCTGAGTGGTCTTTCGGAATGGCATGAATTTTAGAGATCCCAGCCTTTTTTCTAGCACTGTGAACTGGAGCACACTTCTGAGTCAACTTTCCTCGTGCACTGTTGCCAAAGACCACCCTGTTTATTTGGTGGAATGCATCGTTAATAACTCCCTATGCTGCCTTCCTCTCCAAATTTATTCCCTCCCATCTTCAAACAACATAATTTTGTCAAATCAGTGACTTTCTTGCTGTTCCTCAAGTAGACATAACTCAGGGCCTTTGTACTTCATACATAGTTCCCTATGCCAGAAGGATCCTTCTAAACTTCTCATGTAATTCTAGTTCTTGTTTCAGGTCCTTATTAAAATGTCACTTTTAAAAATTGGCTTACTGTAATTATCCTACCTAAACTAGTACCCTACCTAAACTAGTATCGTGCTTTTTCACACTTATCATTCCCTTATATCTATGTTCTTATCATGTCTTATCTATCACTATTTTTTAACCTATCACCGTTTAAAATTATGTTATATAGAGATGCATTTACCTGTTTCATGTGACTCTAGAACTAATCATTTGTTTCCCCTGTCTGATTCAAAGTTCTGAAAAAAACACACACCCACAATTTGTGTGTACATGTGCAATGCATATGAGAAAGAGTGAAAGAGGAAAAAGGAAGAAAGGGGGGAAGTTGGGTGAGAGGGAAAGGGAATGTAAGGAAGAAAGGAAGGAAGGAATTTAAGGAGTTGGCTCATGTGATTGTGGTGACCCGAACTCAAAATCTAGAAGGTAGACCAGTAGGTAGGATAACCAGGGACTTGTAGTTATAGCTTGAGTCCAAAGGCAATTCAAAGACTATACAAAAACTGTAGTTATAGCTTGAGTCCAAAGGCAATTCAAAGACTATACAAAAACTTCTGATAAGGCTGTTAGGTAGATATACTATGTAAGAGTCTATTTGGTTTGTAAACAAGAAATAAACATAATCGAAAGTCGGAAGATTTCTATACCAACTTAAATTCATTTTTACTATCATTAACTTGTAGTTCCTTTGGTTACAAATTGATGTTATTTCTTCTATGTTTATTGTGACCATAGCATTTTATAAATAGAAATTAAAAGAATAGGAGAAAATGTTTCTCCAGTTTGGATGGTCATCAAAAACTGAAGTTTGATCAAATCAATCATCTTCTCTTTTCATTTTTTGTGTCATCTATTCACTGAAAGAAAAAGCTAGATAATCTTTGTTTCTTAAAGATCAGATATAATAGGCTTTTATATAGTGTCTACTTTCAGCTTTGCTATCCTTTTACTATAAAATATGTATACTAATTATTGTCAGTGCCCATCAGCCTAAAGACCTTGAGGAATATGCTTGGCAAATTTGAGTGTATTACTTGCTGGTGCAAGAGAAACTACGCATGCAGAAAACACTGGGTTTCACAAAAAGTAAATGTTAATGTAGAATATTTATATGACTGAAGACTGGAATGAGTCTTAGAGTTTTCTTGCCAAGGATTTGACTGAAAAAAAAAATGGAGTTTTTGAAACCGTCCATAGTATTGCCATTATATTAAATGTGTTTTTTGGAGTTACTTTTAAATGCATTTCCCTAATACCTTTATGTTCTGGATCAGCTTGTGCTATCAGCTTGTATGTTGAGTTTGAGCTTAGATAATCTGTGATACACACTATAATTTAGAGTGGCATAGTGTCTCTGTTTTGCAGCTACAGTGAAGTCTAATTGCAAAAGTTTCCTCTTACAGCTGTACTAGTAGCAGAGACATTATTTACTTTATCATTTTGGTGCCCTAGGGTTGCAGGACATAAAGATAAAATATATAAAGCTTGACCTGTGGTAGGTACCCAACCAATATCTATATGAAATTTGGACATTACTCATCAGTTATCAAATACAATATAATATTAAGTAAACAAAATAGGATCTGGCAGTTAAACTGGATAATAAGACTACAAAATAGCATAGAGAATATAATCCAGAGATGATAACAAAGTGCTACGATAAAATTATTTGCCCTTGTATGGGTATGTTTTAGAAATTCTGCTCATTAAATGACACTTTGTAACTAAAGGAAACAAATTATTTTTAGTACTCTTATTTAATGATTTTTAAAAATTCTATTTATTTTAGGGAGAGAAAGAATGTGCATTTGCCTGAGTTGGGGGAGTGGCAAAGGGAGCGTGTTAAACAGGCTCGTGGCTGAGAGGCAGCCTGACTTGGGGCTTCTTTCCAGGAGCTCATGACCTGAGCCAAAGTCAGACACTTAACTGACTGAGCCACCCAGGTGTCTCTATTCTTATTTAACCTAAAGATAGATTAGTGTTAGCATGATATCAATATTATGTGCCGTATGGAAATACTATTCTATTTGTCTTTAATGGTTAGAATGGACAAAACCCCCAATTATAGCCAACTAGAACCTAAAATAAGTATATGTATTCTTAAACATGAGAAATTTGTAGGAGTTGCTGATATAACCAAAACTTGATTAAATAGAAAGTTAGAAATTTTGTACTATAGCCTTCTTTCCCTGTATGCTAACTCTGGTTTTGCTTTTCTTTACCTTGTTATGCTATTAGAGACCTCATGCACACATGTCTATGAGAAATGGAGGGGTTAGGCTTTCTTTCTCCCAATACTGTTTATCAGTCCCAGGGAGGTTCTTTTAAAGATCAGCTCTTAGACTGTATACAGTTGTGAAGAGCTTGGAATACTTTAACAGTCCATCCTTGGGGACATGTGAACACCTGTGAGACCATGGAGGAGTCACTTGTGTTGATTAGTTTATTAAGACAAATGTAAAAAACAGTGCAAATTGGTAAGTGTAGCATATATTATTTGCAATTATAAAAAGTTCACTGTGTGTATCTATCTCTGCCTGTTTAGGCAAAGAAGCTTCCAGAAGCCATGGCTTTCAGTTGGCTGAAATACAAGCCAAAGAGCTTGTAAATACACAAATTACTGGGACTTTCTACAATGAAAATTATTAGAGACCTGTGTCAGATTTCTATAAAATAGAATAAGAAAATACTAAAATCATTTTGATTATTCATTCTCTCTGTACCCACATCTGCTCATTTGACAAGCATGTTATCGAAGGAATTTGCTCATAATATTGCCTGTTTCATCCTTCATTTTCCTCCTCCAAAGAGAAATTAAGAAGAATAGCTTCATGCCTATGGAAATTAGTCAGTGGTGTAAAAACAAACAAACAAACAAATAAAAGCTTTTATTTAGAGAAAGCTTTAAGGTTTTGTTTTTGGTTTTGGTTTTGGTTTTTCCGGGAGGGGATGCTGCTGCAAAAAATGATACGGACTTCTGATGTTTAAACAGCCTAAGCAAAAAGAGTATATAGTTCTTTAATAAGTTATTTTTCAAATATTTCAGTTCTAATTCTTTCTATAACCTTTAATCTTACCACAAAGTAATGATACTGGGAAAAATCATACTTATTAGCTATATCGCATTGTTTAATTTTACACTGGAGATTAAATTTTCTCATAATTATGAGACAACAGGTTATCTCATTTATCTTATTCAGTATATGTGTAGACAGTTAAACAAAAATGAAGCCCTCATAATATAAGTGATTGTTCGTGACAAAACAGAATGTCAATGGCAGAGACTAGGGTAGAGCCCATGTGCCTTGCCTCCCAAAGTTGGGATCATCCCATCTCTGTTCCAAATACTTTCTCTATTTCCTTATAGGTGAAGTTAACTAAATGTAGTTTCTCTTAGTTTCTACTAAAATGTTTATGTTTTGAGTTCCAATCACCTTTAATTCTCAGGGAAAAAAAAACACATTATTTACTCTTCAACTATACTAATATAAATTGCAACCACATGGAAAATTCACACTCTACACTTCAAACACATTTAGATTGTAAATGCTTTAGAGTTGTTTCCATATCTTTTAAAAATTGTGTCCCTCTGTCTTGGCTCAGTTCCTGGAACATAATAAACACTCAATAACAATGTTTTTGAATGGAGTTTTTGAATGCAAAGTCAGTTCTATTCATTTCAGAATTCATTAGGATACATATTTAGTTTCCAGATGATAGAATTATCTAACTGCATTTTCCTAAGAATTGAATTAAGATTTTTTTCTTTTTTGATGTTATTCTCACTAAAGAATTATAGAAGCAAATAGATTATATGGATTCAATGGCTTATGTGAAACACAACCTGAGATTAAGTAGTCATAATATTGTTTTGAATTCAGTCATTCTGCTCTATCCTTGAAATAGTAAGTACAGATAGATTACAATTCCAAATACTGAGATCAAATTCTTATGGAATTTACTCACTAAATTTATAACTGCAGTACTTGATAATCACATTGAATTATATGATCAGCACATTCAGAACCCTTTCCTTTTTTAAATCCTAGACCATAGTTTAAATGGCTGTGCTCACATAGAAAATGTGAGGTCAAAGAGAAATACTGCCTTTAAAAATGGCGATATTCTAAAGCCCCAGGTATAATTTATTATTTTTATATAGAGCTTTGATATAAGAGGAAAATAATATTTTCCTTAACTATAGTAGATTGTCATTCCCCAGCCTCCAATCAATATATTTTTAAAGAAATTGTAGACATAATTTTTTTTAATGCTACTCATTGCAGGTGGCTGGGTATAATTAGTGTTATTAATTTTGGTTCACAGCCCCATGCAAAAAGCAGGTTAGGTACATTAAAAATCCATAAATAAATGTTCCATAGTGATTATGTGCTTCATATTTTAGGTGATTATTATATTATACAGGGTTCCTTTAAAATAAAAAAAAAAAACCTCTCTGATTTAAATGGGTAGCTGTTGGCATCATCTTTTTTTTACCACTCAGTGGACCTACCATTCTCTTGAGAAGCTGCACATTGATTTAATTCATTTGTTCCATGTTTAGTTAAAAATGCTAAGGGAACAGTTGTAGCAAGTTCAAAAAATAATGTTTTCATGTTGAATTGCTGTTGTGAAGGAGTCAGCTTAAAAGGACTGTTGATTGATAATCTAATGTTTATATCCAATTAAGTGATATTCAAAGTCCAAGCTAATTTTAGTCTTCGATGCATTCATAAACTTCAAGAAAGCAGAGTATTCATTTTGACTTTTTACCATGCAATAGCTTAGTATTCAAAAGGTTCTGTGTTTCTGTATAATTACATTAAATATAAAATCAATTCCTAGACAGAATGGACTATTTTAGAAACCACAAACCCTAGACTCATTATAGTCCATTTTTTCAACATTGCAATTGTAGTCAAATACATGCAATAAGTACAAAAGTATCTAAGTGTATTCTGAAACTTTTTGTGCATATAAAATTATAGAGACATTTAAAGAGTACTATGTACCTACCACCTATCTTAAGGAATAAAATAATACATATTAAGCTGAAGTCTCCAAATGCATGTTATATGTTCTGTCTCTCTCCCATTCCTTCAGAATACATTTCTAGAATACTGTTTTAATAAAATTTAAAAAGTGGACATAATTTTCCTATCCTCCTTCAACCTGGCTTTATATTTTAATATAATATTTTAGTAATGTATCCATATTTAGAGATGTAGCTCAATTTTATGCATTTTGACTGTTGGATAGTTCCATTGTATATATTGCTGTCATTAGCCATTCCCTTACTGATTTAGTATATTTCTAACTGCAAATGACACTGTTATTAATGTTCTTATGCATATCTTTCTATACCTGTACAAGCATTTTTCTAGGCTATCTAAGAGTAGAATTTTGTCTACATGGTATGCACATTTAAAAATGCATATCTATTGAAATTATCCTCTAAATTGGGTTTGGTAATTGACACACTCACTAGTATTCTTTAAGAGTTCCCATTGTGCGACATCCTTGCTAGTACTTAGAAACTAGGTGGCTTTTTTGTTTTATTTTGCTTTTGTTTTACAGGGTGATAGTTAAACTGCATCCTCTTGTGATTTTTACTTTCAGTTCCGGATTATAATGACAGTCAACGTTTTGTCTGAAGTTTATTGACCATTTGGTTTCCCTTTCTTAAATTGCCTTCTTATACTCTTTGTACATTTGTTTTCAACTTTACTGTCAATTATTTTATTTTAAATTTGTAGGAATTCTTTATATAGTCCATTTAATAATCCTTTATTTTAATGTTTAAACTTTAGCTGATCTAAAATTTAGTTGAGAAATTTTCTACACTTCATGATATGTGTATCTCATCTAAGAGTTATGCGTACTCTAAGGACATAATGGGATACATTATTTTGTTTCTGAAAGTTTTGAAAACTTACTTTTATGCACATAGGTCTTTATTTAAAGTGTGTGTAAGTACAAAACAGATTTTAAAAAGCTATTATGTGTAGAATCGTCTTGTAAAGGGTTTTAAAATGAAAATCTGGGGGTGCCTGGGTGGCTTAGTTGGTTAACTGTCTGCCTTTGGCCTGGGTCCTGATGTCAGGCCAGGTTGGTTGGGTTCCCTGTTCAATGGGCAGCCATCTTCTCCCTCTCCCACTGCTTGACCACCTCACCGTCTGTCTCTATCACTGTCTCTATCTTTCTCCATCTGTCTCTATCACTGTCTCTATCTTTCTCAAATAAAAAAATAAACTATTTAAAAAAAAATGAAAATCTGTGGTGCACAATGTGTTCACATCCTAGTGCATGCATCACCACATTTTAAAATGATGAAACATGTCAGGAAATATTTACTATTTAAACTAAAGTACATGCAATAAACTAGCTATGTGTATGCGTGGTATGATTTGGTGAGGATGAATCTATTGAATGTGTTGTACTAAAATATAACTTCTGTAGGATTTATGTGTCAGAAGTCTCAAACTTCAAAACCAGTCCTCTCTGACCTATAAATTTTACCTGGTCTGACCATAGAGAAAGGAAGTTATGCATCCTCACACCCGAAGTGAAAACCAAGCTATTTTCCAAAAGCAAAGTGTTTGAGTGACTGTGAAAAAGTAGTCGATATGACAGGTTTCCTGTACTGTAACTAGTAGTAATGATTTACCCTAGAAAATACTGGTAAAATTCACTATCTCATGTCAAATGGTCTCTCATAGTCTTCCATAACCCCATGGATTAGGCAGGCTCAAAACAGCGAACCTCCATATTTAACCAGATGATTGACTCATTCCACTAGATCTATAACAAGGAAGACTTTCTTACATAATTAATTACTGTGGTAGACTCCACATATCATTCTTCTCTACAACAGTCATACCCACTGGGAATCATACTTAAATTCTGTATTTAGTATTTATTTCAAAATTAACTCCTTAATTTATCATTAGTGTCATTTAGCTATTTCAGTTGCTAAGGGTGTGCACTTTCTGTGTAGTCATCCTTCAATTATGCTGAACGTGAAGCAGTCTAAGACTCACTAATTAGGTGAGCAGAGATGGACCTAGACTTGAACATTGTTATTAATCATAAGAATACTTCAAGTTTAATTGCCATGGATATTAGAATGTAATATTTTTATTAATAGTGCTTTCTTTTATTTGGTTGAGGCAAAAAGAGAAACAGAATTACCATAGTGTTAATTTTTATGGTATGCATACAAAATGCATGTTGATCCCTCTTTCCAGGATTCATGCATTTTGTTGTCATATATTTTTAATGTCCTTTAGTCTGTACCAATTTCTCAGACTTACTTTGTCTTTTATGGTCTTGTTACTTGTGAAAATACAGGTAAGGTATTTGGTAGAATTAACCACAGTTCGAGTTTTCTAGATACTTCCTCATTGTTTCAGGTTAAGCATTTTAAGCAGGAATATCATGGAGGTGATGTTGTACCCTACTCAGGGCAGCATATCGGGAGGAATGTGGCGACAATTGGTCCCATTAGTGGTAGTGTTCTCTTTGATCCTTAGTTAAGATTATTAAAGTAATGCCTGATTAATTTTTCCAATGTGGAGAATTTCCTTAGTATTTAAAAAGTAATTCATGGGAGATTACTTGAGATTTTATAATATCATGTTCTTCCTTACATCTTTCTCTTGTAGATTCATTGTACATTTTAGTAGTTCATTCTACATTTGTTAGGATTCTACTAAGGAAAGCTTTTCTTATTTCCATATATATGTGGAAGTTCTATATCTTAGTTATTATCCCCTCCAAAATACTTATTGTTCTCTCTGGTTCTTAGATATCATATTGTATAAGTAGAATTTACTGAATTTTACTTGATAAGTAAATGTAATAAAAATTTAGAAATGAAATGATCACTGAGTGATCAGAAAGAAAATAACAATATTTTACCTAAATTTGGAACATTCCATGCCATTCTTTTGGCATGATTAAATTATGAGTCTATGAAAATCATTTTGTTTCACATTATTTCACAAATTACTATTATGATCCAAATAGGAAGATATAAAAGCGAATTGTGCTTCCCTTTATATTTTGATACCAATAGCTTCTGATTAATTGTGTTATTTGTAGTAAAGGAAACTATGTCATTAAAAATATGTTGGGAAAAAATGTTATTTTGAATTGTGATGCCTGGAACGATGGCAGAGTAGGAGGATCCTAAACTCACCCTGTTTCACGTTTACAACTAGCTATCACCCACTCTGTAAACAGACAGAGACTGACAGAACAAACTCCATAACTAAATATAGAGAAGTTGCATCTGATTGATTAGTAAGGGCAGAAGTGGTGGTCAGAACTGTCTGTCTGTAGGAGGGGAAGAGCTTCCAGACATGGAGAGGGGGAAAAAAATCGTCCAGTGCATCAGGGAACCCATGTAGCAAAGACAAATCCCCAAAACGACTGGCTTTGAAAACCTGAGGGGCTGAATTCCCTGAGTTTGTATAACCAGTGGGACTTGGAACCTGGAGCTTTAAAAGTCAGCTGGCTCATCAGTGGGCTAGAGGGGAGTCAGTGATAGCTGGGTCCCTGCTCTTAAAGAAATAGCAACCTGTAGAGAGGCAACACTGAAGCTACAGTTAACCCAGTGATGGGGTAAACAGGAGAAAGATCTGCTTATGCTGATTTTGGAGCCTGTTGGGGGACTTCTCAAGAGACAAAGCTTTTCCTCCCTGCCCCCTGGCAGAAACACAGTGCCCCCTGCAGAAGGAAACCATGCACAGACACCTACTTAATCTCCCCAGCCAAACATCCCACCCAGGTGTTCTAAGGACTTGCCCACTTCAAGTCCGCTGACCTCAGCCCTGGGTTCAGAACACATTTTTCTAACACTGTGCATACCCTGCTCAGCCACTTCACACAGACACAGTGTGTACCAGGTACCAAACCAAAGTTAAAAAAATTCATGACCACTAAACCAGCCCTAGGAGAAATGTTAAGGGAGCCTCTGGGAGTAGAAAGAAAAACCAAAGGAAGAGTAAGGAAAATAGGAAGAACAAAAAAAAAAAAAAAAAAAAAAAAGAATAGAAAAGTACACCTGTAAAAATCAGTCAAGAGAAGCACATTATAAAAGAATATAAAATATAATACCAACTATCTCAAAGGTGAGGGGGAGAACACTAAAGAATGGGTTCAAAGTTAGCAACCATCAGCTTAATGTAGATTGCTGTATGCAGGAGATGTTATATATAAGTTGCTTGGTAACCACAAATCAAAAAAACATAATAGATATGTAAAAAACAAAAAATAAGGAATCTAAATATGTCACTAAAGAAAACAACCAACAAACCGTGGAAGAGAGAAAGAGAAGGAAGGGTCAGTGAAAAACTGCAAAAACCAACCATAAAACAAGTAACAAAATGGCAATAAATACATATCCCTCAATGATTACTTTGAATGTAAATGGATTAAATACCCCAATCTAGAGACATAGAATGACAGAGTAGATTAAAAAAACAAGACCAATCTATATGCTTCTAAGAAGAGACTCATTTCAGACCTAAAGGCACATGCAGATTGAAATGAGGTGATAGAGAAACATTTATCATGCAAAATGATGCCAAAAGAAAGAGTAGCAATACTTAGACAAACTGGACTTTAAAACAAAGTCATAAAGAGAGACAAAGACATGATGTAATAACCAATCCAACAAGAAGATATAACAATTGTAAATATTTATGCACCCACCGTGGGAGCACCCCCAATACTTAAAACAGCCAGTAACAAACATAAACTAATCAATAGTAATACAATAATATTAGGGGACTCTCACACCCCACTTTCATCAATGGACAGAGTATCCAAACAGGAAATCAACAAGGAAAGAGTGGCTTTGAATAATACACTGGACCAGATGGATTTAACAGATATATTCAGAACATTTCATCCTAAAACAGCAGAATACACATTCCTTTCAAGTGCACATGGAACATTCTTCAGAAGAGATCACATATTAGGTCACAAAAGAAGTCTCAACAAATTCAGAAAGACTGAAATTATACCATGAATTTTTGCTGACCACAACATTATGGAACTAGAAATCAACCATAGAAAAAATCAGGAAAAAGCACAAACACATAGAAGTTAATTAACATGCTACTAAAAAATGAATGGGTCAACCAAGAAATCAAAAAAGAAATCAAAAAGCACATGGAAACAAACAGAAATGAAACCACAATGCTCCAAAACCTTTGAAGCAGCAAAGTGGCTCTAAAAGGGAAGTTTATAGCAATACAGGCCTACCTCAAATATCAAGAAAAATCTCAAAGAACCTAACCGTACAGTTAAAGGAGCTAGAAAACAACACACAAAACCCTAACCAAGCAGAAGAAAGGAAATATTAAAGATTAGAGCAGAAGTAAATAATACAGAAACTAAAATGAACAAAAACAAAACCAATAGATCAGTAAAAGAGGAGCTGGTTCTTTGAAAAGATCAACAAAACTGCCAGACTTGTTAAAAAAAATGCATATAAACAAAAATCACAAATGAAAGAGGAGAAATGACATCACAGAAATAAAATTATAAGAAAATATTATGAAAAACTATATGCCAACAGATTAGACAACCTAGAAAAAAACTGGATAAATTCCTATGAACATAATAACCTACCAAAATAGAAACAGGAAGAAATAGAAATTTTGAACAGACCAGAAAGGAGGTTGATTCAGTAATCAAAAACTCTCAACAAAAGTCCATGATCAGATTCATAGGCAAATTCTATCAAGCATTTAAAGAAGAGTTAATACCTGTTTTTCTCAAGCTATCCCCAACAACAGAAGGAAAACTCCCAGATTCATTCTGTGAGGCCAGTATCATCCTCATACCAAAACCAGATAAAGACCTCAGGAAAAAAAAAGAACTATCGGTCAATATCTCTGATGAACATAGTTGTAAAAATCCACACCAAAGCACCAGCAAACCAAATCAAACAGTATATTAAAACACACAAGCACACACACACACACAACACACAGTCAAATGGGATTTATTCCTGGGATGCAAGGGTGGTTCAATATTCAGAAATCCATCAATGTGATGTACCACATCAATGAGAGAAAGGACAAAAACCAAATGATCATTTCAATAGATACAGAAAAAGCAGTTGACAAACTATAACATCAATTCGTGAAAAAAAAAAAAAACAAAACTCAACAAAGTAGGTTTAGAGGAAACAAACCTAGACAAAAAATAAAGGCTGTTTATGAAAAACCCATAGTAAACATCATATTCAGTGGGGAAAACCTGAGAGCTTTTCCTCCAGGATCAGGAACAAGGCAAAGATGTCCACTCTCAACACTTTTTTCAACATAGTACTGGAATTCCTAGCCACAGCAACCAAACAACAACCAAACTGGTAAGGAAGAGGTAAAATTTCCCCTATTTGCAGGTAACTTGATACTATATACAGAAAACTAAAGACTCCACCAAAGAAACTAGAACTAATAAATACATTCAATAAAGTTTCAGGATACAAAATCAATGTACAGAAATATGTTACATTTCTATACAAAAGAGTAATAAAGAATGTACACTAATAATGAAGCAGCAGAAAGAGATATTAAGAAAACAATCCCATTTATAATTACACCAAAAAATAATAAGATACTTAGGAATAAACCTAACTAAAGTGATGAAAGACCTATACTCTGAAAAACTATAAAACACTGCTGAAAGAAATTTAAAGTGACACAAAGAAATGGAGAGGCATCCCATGCCTCTGGATTGGAGGAACAAATATTGTTAAAATGTCTGTACTATCCAAAGCAATCTATGGATTTAATAGGTTCCCTATCCAAATCACAACAGCATATTTCACAGAAACAGAACCAAAAAAATCCTAAAATGTATATGGAACTATAAAAGACCCCAAACAGTTTTGAAAAAGAACAGCAAAGGTAGAGGGGCGCCTGGGTGGCTCAGTTGGTTAAGCATCTGCCTTTGGCTCAGGTCATGATCCCAGGGTCCTAAAATCGAGCCCCGCATTGGGCTCTCTGCTCAACAGGAAGCCTGCTTCTCTCTCTCCCACTCTCCCTGCTTGTGTTCCCTCTCTTGCTGTGTCTTTCTGTCAAATGAATAAATAAAATCTTAAAAAAAAAAGAAAAAAAAAAAAGGTAGAGGTACCACAATTCCAGACTTCAAGATAATATAAAGCTGCAGTAATCAAACCAGTATGGCACTGGCACAAAAATAGACATAGATATCAGTAGAATAGATGGAAAGCCCAGAAATAAACCCATTATTATATGATCAATTAGTCTTGGACAAAGTAGCAAAGAATATCCAGTGGGAAAAAGTCTTCAACAAATGGTTCTGGGAAACACAGTCTGTAACTTTGTTACACCAAACACAAAAGTAAACTCAAAATAGATTAAAGACATAAATGTAAGACCTGAAATCATAAAAATCCTAGAAGAGAGCACAGACAGTAACTTCTTTGACAGCAGCCAGAGCAACATATTTTTAGGTAGGTCTCCTGATGCAAGGAAACAAAAGCAAAAATAAACTGATGGGACTTCATCAAGATAAAAAGCATCTGCTGAGCAGAAGAAACAATAAAACTGAAAGGCAGCCTATAGAATGGGAGAAGATATTACAAATGACATATCTAATAGAAGATTAATATCCAAAATATGAAGAACTGATACAACTCAACACCCCCAAAAATGAATAATTCAATTTAAAAAAAAAAAAGGGTCAGAAGAGATGAAGAGATACTTCTTCAAAGAAGAAATACAGGGGCGCCTGGGTGGCTCAGTGGGTTAAGCTGCTGCCTTCGGCTCGGGTCATGATCTCAGGGCCCTGGGATGGAGCCCCGCATCGGGCTCTCTGCTCAGCAGGGTGCCTGCTTCCCTTCTTCTCTCTCTGCCTGCCTCTCTGCTTACTGTGATCTCTCTCTGTCAAATAAATAAATAAAATCTTTAAAAAAAAAAAAGAAGAAGAAATACAGATGTTCAACAGTTACAGATATATGAAAAGAGGCTTCGATATCAGCCACAGCAACTTCTTTCAAGATATGTCTCCAAAGGCAAAGGAAACAAAAGTGAAAACGAACTTTTGAGACTTCATCAAAATCAAAAGCTTCTGAACAGCAAAGGAAAACAGTCAACAAAACAAAGATGCAACCCACGGAATGGGAGAAGATATTTGCAAATGACAGTACAGACAAAAGGTTGATATCCAGGATCTATAAAGAACTTCTCAAACTCAACACACACAAAACAGATAATCATATCAAAAAATGGGGAGAAGATATGAACAGACACTTCTCCAATGAAGACATACAAATGGCTATCAGACACATGAAAAAATGTTCATCATCACTAGCCATCAGGGAGATTCAAATTAAAACCACATTGAGATACCACATTACACCACTTAGAATGGCCAAAATTAGCAAGACAGGAAACAACATGTGTCAGAGGAGATGTGGAGAAAGGGGAATCCTCTTACACTGTTGGTGGGAATGGAAGTTGGTCCAGCCACTTTGGAGAACAGTGTGGAGATTCCTCAAGAAATTAAAAATAGAGCTTCCCTATGACCCTGCAATTGCACTACTGGGTATTTTCCCCAAAGATACAGATGTAATGAAAAGAAGGGCCATCTGTATCCCAATGTTTATAGCAGCAATGGCCACGGTCGCCAAACTGTGGAAAGAACCAAGATGCCTTTCAACGGACGAATGGATAAGGAAGATGTGGTCCGTATACACTACAGAGTATTATGCCTCCATCAGAAAGGATGAATACCTAACTTTTGTAGCAACATGGACGGGACTGGAAGAGATTATGCTGAGTGAAGTAAGTCAAGCAGAGAGAGTCAATTATCATATGGTTTCACTTATTTGTGGAGCATAACAAATAACATGGAGGACATGGGGAGTTAGAGAGGAGAAGGGAGTTGAGGGAAATTGTAAGGGGAGGTGAACCATAAGAGACTATGGACTCTGAAAAACAATCTGAGGGTTTTGAAGGGGCAGGGGGCGGTGGGAGGTTGGGGGAACCAGTTTGTGGGTATTGGAGAAAACACGGATTGCATAGAGCACTGGGTGTGGTACAAAAACAATGAATACTGTTACGCTGAAAATAAATTAGAAAAAAAAAAGAGGCTCAACAGCACTCATTATCAGGGAAATACAAATCAAAACTACAACAATGAGATATCACCTCATACCTTTCAGAATGGCTTAAATAAAAAGAAACAGCAAGTGTTGGCAAGGATGTGGAGAAAAAGGAGAAAAAAGACACAAACCCTTGTGCACATTTGATGAGAAGGCAAACTGGTGCAGCCACTCTGGAAAACAGTATGGGGGTTCCTCAAAAACTTAAAAATAGAACTATCTTATGATCTAGTAATCACACTACTGTGTATTACCCAAAGAATACAAAAGCAGTAGTTCAAAAGGACACATGCACCCCTATGTTTATTGCAACATTATTTATAATAGCCAAATCATGGAAGCAGTCAAGTGTCCATGATGGATGAATGGGCCAAGAAGATGTAGTGTGTATGTGCGTGTGTGTGCGTGTGTACATATGTGTGTATGTATACATATACACACACAGTGGAATATTCAGCCATAAAAAAAAAGAATGAAATCTTGCCATTTGCAATCACATGGATGAAGCTAGAGAGTATAATGCTAAGTAAAATAAGTCCCAGTAAGACAAATACCATATGATTAAGGAGTGCACTTGTCATAATTAGCACTGGGCGATGAATTATTATATCACTATATTGTACACCTAAAACTATTATAACACTGTGTTAGATGAACTAGAATAAACTGAAAAAAATATGATATCTCACTGAGTTCTGTAAAGTGTAAGGCTTATTTTTATCATTCTATAGATGAAGAATGGTAAGATCTAGAGAAGCAGTTCTCAGACTTTTATTCTTTTAATGAGACACATTTAAGCTATAACAATGCTCAAGTTTTCAACATATTTCAAGAGCATTTTTAGATCATTAGGTTGCAAATAGACAAAAAGTAAGTTGTCAGCCCTTGACTACAAAAAAGCACACACACACACACACACACACACACACACAGTAAGTCTAAGTTTACTGGATCTATAGTAGTGAAATAACAATGTGAAGATTCTTATTAGTTCCTTGGAAGTATAGATGCAAGTAGATGTTCTTAATGTTCTATGTTTTTAGTGTTTGGAGATGTGTGGCTTAGTGGTTTAAGGAAGATATTTACTCAGGGAAGTGTTGCAAGTGAGTGAAGTTCATAACATAATAGTTTAGAAGTGGTATTGACTCTTGAAGTGGCTCAGGATAACTAAACTGTTGTTTGAAAAGAAAATTATTTGCTCAGAAGATAACTAATGTCATCATAAAAGACATTTTTGCCTAGATGGATAAACTCTTTGTCCAGATAAATTTGTTTACAGGAGTTTCCTGAAGTAAACAGTAAAATTATTAATTTACACCCTTATCTTCATGGAAAAGAATGTTCTGGACAAAATAATTATGTCAGTTTGATACAAATGATCTCAGTTCTCAGTCCTGATCATTAAGCTGTGTGGATTCAAGTGGTCTCATCTCAATTTTTGAGGTTATAAATGACTCCCTTGATAAAAAGGTGATGATATAACATTCTGCCTCACTCAGGAAATGATATTGGAATGTAAATCATTGGGAATGATGAATAACTCTAATTTTTAACATAAGATGAATTATTCACCAGTGTTATTTTAAATGAAAAATGCTATTCTATCAAATTATTTATAAAGAAACTTAAAATACAATGATGTAATACTCTTTTTTAAGAATCGTTGCCTGAGAAGCAAACTTAAATGCCAATAAATTTGCATGATGAAATTGAATTTCCTCTTTTCTAACACCAAAGGAAAGATCCGTTTTATAAGATTCTATTCCTACAATTATTATCACTCTTTCTGTATATGAATCATGTACTTAAAAAAACATGATTTCCTTTATGTACATGTATCAAAATAATTTAGGTTAAACACATAAGCACACGTACCTGGAGGTGTGCACACATACAAATAAGAATCACTGTAGAGGTACCTGGGTGGCTCTGTTGGTTAAGCGTTCAATTCTTGATTTTGGCTCAGGTCATGATTTCAAGGTTGTGGTACTAAGCCTTGGATCAGTCTCCACATGAAGTGTGGAGTCTACTTAGAATTCACTCTCTCTCCTCCTTTCCCTATGCCCCTACCTTCCCATTACCTGGGTGGCTCAGTGGGTTGAGCCGCTGCCTTCGGCTCAGGTCATGATCTCACATCCTGGGATCGAGTCCCTCATCGGGCTCTCTGCTCGGTGGGGAGCCTGCTTCCTCCTCTCTCTCTCTCTGCCTGCCTCTCTGCCTATTTGTGATCTCTGTCTGTCAAATAAATAAATAAAATCTTTAAAAAAAAAAGGAAAAGAAAAAAAGAATTCTTGATGTATAGTATGCTGGGTTTTTGTTTGTTTGTCTTTGATGAGGTGGTTGACAAATTCACTTCTCTGAACATTTTTTTTTTTTTTGTCTCTCTGGAAAATTAGGGCTTTAAGATCTATAATCTAGAAGATTCCTTTTCCACACTCATCATTTTATAAGGCCAGACTGTACTTGGGTATATATGTATATGTGTGTGTTTGAAAAATCATAAATTCTGAAATTCTGTAGAAGTTTAAGGTATAATTATCATAAGGACACAGTAGGTCACAAACAAGTTGTATTTGTTTTCTCACAACTTTATGCAATAAGAGTTGCATTTTCCAATGAGCAAACTCTACGTTTAGATAAATGGGTTTACACAAATTTCCTGAATCAAAGAGTAAAATATTTATTAGTTGCCACACAAGTCTCATATTAGGTATAAATAAATAGTAAAGTCTGTTGTTACTGGTCATGTCATAGGACATTTGGCATATTAGGTACAGAGAAGATATCACTGTTTATATTTACATCATGAACCTCTGGAGCATTTCTTAATGTCCAGATTGAAAGATGAACGAACCCAGAACAATGGCATTTCCTTGTATACTCATAAGTAGAGAATCTTGTAGTTCAGTGAATCTTTTAAAATGTTTCCAGGAGACTTAATTCAACTTGACAAATATTTACATAGCACTTAATATCATAGATAAGGATTCGTTGTCATTACAGAGTCCTAGGTGGCATACCTTGGGATGCCTGTCCTTCACAAAACTAGGCAAGGGTGCGACTTTTTCCAGGAGTTTCAGTTCTTAGCTGAAGTAAGAAAAATGAGTTGCTTTCAACAATCTTTATAAAGATCTAAGAATGACATATGTGAAAAATCTTTTAAATATGAAATGCTGTGAATATAAACCCTGGTATATAAATCAAGAAGCAGAATACTTCTTCAATCTTCATGAACAGGATGGCATCAGTAGGATGCTCAGTTATCTTTGTCATCTGGAGATTTGAGATGGAGACCTGTAAACACAAGCGATAGGTCTAGAATCTTTAACATGTCATTAATTAAGAAATGAGGAAATATTAAGGAGAAGTATGACAAAAAAGGATTATATTTAAGGGATTACAGCATGCTGGAGCTCTGTTTGTGAAATAAAAGAATGCTGAACAAATCACCTAAGCAAATGATATTTGCATGAAGGCAATGTTGAGAATTCAATTTCTCATGTGAAACAAAATTATTGTCAATCATCATAAAAAATATTGAGTGTTTTCTGTGTGTTTTGTGGGTCTCGGTATTTGTCTTACATACATAGAAGGTTATGCTATAATTATGTGTCTTGTATATATTGAATTTCAATTGCTGAAATGCAAGAGAGTTTCCACAGTACATATGTTTCCATAATGAGGTCATTTTGAAAATAATCTTTTCCTTCTCTACAAATAATATACCAGGATATCTGAATTATTAATTTATTTATTCATTCACCTGTTTTTCAGTTCGTTACTTGCTAGTTGTTTGTCATTGTGTTAGGTGCTGAGGATATGACAAAAGGCTCCGTTCCCTCATGAATCTTATCTTTCATGTAGATTCTAGACGTAAGGAATTAGGTTGGTGTCTCAGCTATATGACACTTCTGCATGACTGCTGTTTTGCAAATGGTGTGTCAGCTGTCAATTTCCCAGTAGGCCACTGCAAAAACTGTTGATCTACCAAAACTAAGTTTACAGGCATACCTTGGAGGTATTGCAGGTACAATTCCATACCCCCATCATAAAGTGAACATTGTAATAAAGCAAGTCAAATAAAGGTTTTGGTTTCCTAGTGCACATAAAAGTTAGGATTATACTATACTGCTGTCTATTAGATGGGCATGGGATATCATCATGTCTAAAGAATATACAGACCTTGATTAAAAAATACTTTATTTCTAAAAAATGTGAACTGTCATCTGAGCTTTCAATGAGTCCTAATCTTCTTACTGGTATAGGGTCTTGTCATGATGGCTGTTGACTGATCAGCATGGTGGCTGTGGAAGGCTGGGGTGCCTGTGCCAATTTCTTAAAGGAGGACAGCCGTGAAGTTTGTTGGATCAATGACTTGTCCTTCCACAGATGATTTTGCGGCAGCATGTAATGCCGTTTGGCAGCATTTTGTCCACAGCAGAACTTCTTTCGAAACTGGAGCCAATCTTCTCAAACTCGGCCACTGCTTTATCAACTAATGTTATGTAATATTTTAAATCCATTGTTGTCATGTCACTAATCGTCACAGCATCTTGACCAGAAGTAGATTCCATCTAATTTTTTTTTTCCTTTGCTCTTCTGCCTCAGCCATTAAAGTTCTGCCTTGAGGTTGTAGCAACTCAGTCCCATCCTGAGGTCCCACTTCTATTCTAGTTCTTTTGCTATTTCTGTCACATCTGCAGTTACTTCTGCTGAAGTCTTGCACCCCTCAAAGTCATCCATGAAACTGGAATCCCCTTCTTCCAACTCCTAGGAAGGCTGATATTTTGACCTCTTGCCATGAAGCATGAATGTTCTTCATGCCATCTTGAATGGTGAATCTTTCCCAAAATTTATTCAGTTTACTTTGCCCAAATCCATCAGAGGAACTGCTATCTGTGGAAGCTGACACCTTATGCAGTGTATTTCCCTCAATAACAATACTTGAAAGTCAGAATCACTCCGTAATCCGTGGGGGCAGCATGGAGCTGTGTTCGCAGCCATGAAAGACAACATCAATCTCATTGTGCATTTCCATCAGAGCTCTTGGATAGCCAGGTGGTTTGTCAATGAGCAGTAATAGTTTCAAGACTTTCATTTATTTATTTTAGAATGAGAACACAAGCAGGAGGGGCAGAGGGGAAGAGAGAAAGAGAGAGAGAATCTTAAGCAGACTTCACACTGAGCGTGGAGTCTGGTACAGGGCCAGAATGGAGCATCTCACCACCTGAGATCACAGCCTGAGCTGAAACAAAGAGTCAGATGCTCAACCAGCTGCACTACCCAGTCATTTCAATGAGCAGGAATATTTTGAGAGGAGCAGTAGATCTCAACGTGGGCCTAGTGTACTGAGTAAACCATGTTGTAAACCGATGCGCTGTCTCCCAGGCTTTGTTGTTTCAATTATAGAGCATAGACAGAATTGCTGTAGCATAATTCTTAGGGGCCCTGGGAGTTTCAGAATAGTAAGTGAGCACCGACTTCAACTTAAAGTCACCAGTTCTATTACCTCCTAACAAGGCAGTCAGCCTTTCCTTTGAAGCTTTGAAGTTAGACATTGACTTTTCCTCTCTGCAGTGGAAGGTTGGTTCATCTACATTGAAAATCTGTTGTTTAGTGTAGCCACCTTCTTTGATGATCTGCATTAGAACTTCCGGGTAACTTGCTGCAGCTTCCTACCTCAGCACGTGCTGCTTCACCATGCACTTTTATGTTAAGGAGATGGCTTCTTTCCTTAAACCTCATCAACCAAACTCTGCTAACGTCAGACTTTTCTTCTGCAGCTTTCCCACTTCTCCCAACATTTGTAGAATTGAAAACGGGACCCTACTCTGGGTTCAGTTTTGGCTTAATATTGGGCATGCTGTGGTTGGCTTGAGCTTCTATCCAGAAGGCTCAAACTTTTTTCACATCAACAGTAAGGCTGCTTCCCTTTCTTAGCATTTATGTGTTCACTGGAATCATAACTTTCATTTCCTTCAAGAACTTTTCTATGGCATTCACAACTTGGCTAACTTGTTTGGTGCAAGAAGCCTAGCTTTTGGCTTGTCTTGGCTTTTGACATGGCTTCCTTACTAAGCTTAATCATTTCCAGCTTCTGATTTAAAGTGAAGGACATGCAACTTTTCCTTTCACTTAAACACTTAGAGGCTATTTTAGGATTACTAGTTGGCTTAATTTCAATATCTTTGTGTCTGAGGAGATAGGCCTGAGGAGAAGGAGAGAGACATGGGAATGACTGGTCAGTGAAACAGTGAGATCACATGCTACATTTATTGATTAAGTATGCTGTTTTAATATGGGTACAGTTCATGGCACCCCAAAACAATTACAATAGGAAAATATCAAAGACTATTGATCACAGATCAATATAACAAATATAATAATAATGTAGTTGTTGGAATTATTATGAGAATTAACCAAAATATGACACACAAATGCAAAGTGAACAGATCATATTGGAAAAAATGGTGCCAGTAGACTTGCTTGATGCATGGTTGCCGCAAATCTCCAATTTGTAAAAAAATGTAGTATATGGAAAGAGCAATAAAGTGAAGCACAATAAAATGATGTATGCTTGTATTTAATTTGCTGCTGTAAGATGTGTGATGCTAGGGCGCCTGGGTGGCTCAGTGGGTTAAGCCGCTGCCTTCGGCTGAGGTCATGATCTCAGGGTCCTGGGATCAAGTCCCGCATCGGGCTCCCTGCAGGGAGCCTGCTTCCTCCTCTCTCTCCCTGCCTGCCTCTCTGCCTATTTGTGATCTCTCTCTGTCAAATAAATAGATAAAAAAAATATTAAAAAAAAAAAAAAAAAGATGTGTGATGCTAAATTTATGTGTTATTTTGGCCAGGCCACAGTGCCAAGGTATATGTTGAGTTATGGATGTTGTTGGAAAGGCATTTTAAATACAATTAACATTTGAATCAGTAGACTTTGAGTAAGCAGGTAAGGCTCTGGAGTTGGGGTGGGCCTTATTTAAACAGTTGAAGATGTTTAGAAAAAGCCTCCTTCTGAGGAAGGGGGAATTCTGCAGCAGAATGCCTCTGGACTTGAACTTCAACCTCACTTCTTCTCTGGGTTTCTAGTCTGGCAGCCCATACTGTAGATTTGAAAACTTGGCAGTCTCCCCACTGACATGAGCCAATTTCTTAAAATAAATCTCTCTTTGTATATAAATATATATCCTATTGATTTTGTTTCTCTAGAGACCCTGACTGGTACAAGTGATAACACCATCTTGACAGAGTTTTAAGAGCATCTCAGAAAGGAGAAGTCAGGGACAGATATGTATAGCATTTCATTAGAAATGATTTCTTAATCAGAATAATTTTAAGCAATTCTTGCAATTCAAGGAACCAGTTTGGAATGGGCAGAGTTTATGGCACAGTAGCTCCGGATTGATGGTGGTACAGATGAGACAAGTACTGATAGGCCACCTGGTAGTCCTGAGAGGTATGTTATTTTAGTTGGCTCAGAGTGTTCAAGGAGCAAATATCCTTTAGAACAAGAAGCAAAGTTATTTTTCCTACTCTCAGGGTTTTTTGTTGTTCTTGTTGTTTTTGAACAAAAACAGGGGGAAGAAAAGCTATTCCAGAATTGTTTAGAATTAGGACAGGGGAGTATGTTATTTCAGTTCAAAAATGTATGTGTGTATAGAAGAGGTTGGAGATAAAAGAAGTAGAAGAATACAGGGTTTTGGAAGTATCTTTGGTGGCCTCTTAGAAACCAATCTTAAGTATTTATTTCTGATACTGCAAAGCAATCTTATTAATGAGTTAAATGCACAGTCACAAATCAGAAATCCTGATTGCCTGTTCTAATTCCATGTCTCACTAACTGTAAGATTTAGTAAGTCTTTTTGACATCTCTGAGTCTGAGTTTACTAACCATCCTTATGGTATCCTGGCCAAGATCTTATTCAGTTTAAAAAACCTATTATTTCCATGTTATTGCAACTGGCATGTCAAGTTTTTTGATGGTTGAGTAGTATTCCATTGTGTGTGTGTGTGTGTGTGTGTGTGTGTGTGTGAGTGTGTACACATCTTCTTTATCCATTCATCTGTTGATGGACATCTGGGCTCTCTCCATAGGTTGGCTATTGTGGACACTGCTGCTATCAACATTGGAGTGCACGTGCCCCTCGGGATCACTGCATTTGTATCTTTGGGATAAATACCCAGTAGTGCAATTTCTGGGTCAGTAGGGTGTTATGCTAAGTGAAATAAGTCAATCACAGAAAGAAAATTATTATATGATCTTGCCGATTTGTGGAATTTGAGAAACAAAACAGAGGATCATAGGGAAAGAGAGGAAAAAATAAAACCAGATGAAATCAGAGAGGGAGATAAACCATAAGACACTCTTAAGCGTAGGAAAGAAACTGAGGGTCGCTGGAGGGGGGATGGCTGGGGGGATGGGAGGCAGTTAACTGGGTGATGGACATTAAGGAGGGCAGGTGTTGTAATGAGCCCTGAGGATTACATAAGACTGATGAATCACCGACCTCCACCTCTGAAACCAATAATATATGATGCATTAATTGAATTTAAATAAAAATAGATTAATTAAAAATAAACTAAGATAAAATCCTCTTATTTCCTTAATGGATAATAAAAATAGAGAATACATGAGTATAGGGATCCTCCGAGGATATCTGATGGAATGATGATGGAAATGAAAATTTGGGACAAACTAGACAATACATTTCTCAGTAAGTAGTGACCGAAGCATATTGTCTATAGAGATGGTTATTTGAAGCTACCTTTATCGTAGTCATTTAGTATACAATTGTGTAGCCTTTCCATCAACTGTTCTAAGTAAATAAGTAGGTAAATAAACATTAGGCTCTTGTGACTATGAAAATGCAGTCATTGAATGGATGAGCAAATCTTTGCAATTGGAAAAGGTGATGTTAAATTCTACTATTGTTAAAGCAAACAAAGTTTATTCTGCTTGGTTAATACTACTTAATTCTACCCAATAAAGGAATTCGTATTTTTGTAAGAGAATAGGAAAATACCAGGTTCTAGCAAGAAACAAAAACAATTCTATATTAAATAGATGTTAGAGAACTTAACACAATGTTTCATGTTTACTTTCATAATTCACAATGCTCTATTTTCCCACTTAGGACTAATTTCTGTTTTATTGATTTTCTTTGTGTTGGGATGCAGGTCTCCGTATGCACACTGTGGCTGCTACTCATGGGGACTGTGGGCGATCTTATTTAGAGATATTTTGTCAGAACGTCTAAGATCCTTGCCAGAACAGTTTGAAGTGTTTTAGAAACAATCTTCTTTATTTCGGTTACATGCTAGATAAATAAAGTCTATAATGTGTGCTATAAATAACGCACTTATTTAGTAAAATTAATGTTGCTCTGCATGCATGTCCTTTACCTTTACAGTTCAATGGCCCTCGGATGGCGGGGCGTTCCTGCCACAGGTATCAGCAAGCTCCTATGCTATCAGTCTCCAACAGTGGTTCTGTTAATTATCTTGCCAGAGTGTCGGAGGCAGATAGCCATCTCTCCTAAAGAGCAGACAGATTTAAAGAGGCAGAATTAATTAAAATTGATTCACGCATTCTGTCATGTAGAAGTCTGCTGGGAGCCTTTCTTTCTTCTACCCCTCCCCATTTTGTGATGTTGTACAACATGGTACAGGTGGGAATCCCTACCTGGGGATACTAATTACGGAGCTTGAATGGGATTAGCCACAGTGATTGGCAGCTTAATGCATGAAAGGATTTTAAAATTTACTTCATTTAAGGGATTTCATGAGGGACCAATTCTTTCTTCTAACTTTTATAAGTGGTTATTGAGAAGTTGACAAAGCTGAAAATCCAAGGTCACTAAGGATTATCTGAAAACTTACAAATGAATCACACATTTTAGTAGTTAATTGTTCAAAATCATATGTTTTAAAAAGGCTTGTGAAGCCCTGGAAAGAAAGATAACAGAAGTGGATCAGTGTGTATTATTACTTTTTACTGAAAGAGTGGGTATTATAGAATTTATACCTGAACATAAGAAAATAGCTAATAAGAAAATAACTTGATAGTCACATAAACTTTTTTGCACTATATGTAACCAACCAAAAAATGAAGCAATATTACCTTGACTCAAAGCAGTCTAATACCAAACACCATGGGTTGTATTTTTTTCACTAAAGAAACAGTTGATATAAATTCTAAGCTGTTGTAACAACAGCAGCAACAACCGAAAAAAAAAACAAAACAAAACAAAAAAAAAAAAACAACCCAAAACAGTTAAGCAAGATAAATACTTTCTGACATGTCTCTGGTTTGAAGATTTCAACAGTGTAAATATAATCTTCGCTGTAGCAGTTCAGAAGAGGGTGTTGCAGGGCTGATAGTGTGCCATCTCCATCTTCTGCACAGCTATTATATAGGAGCCCGGATCTTACCTGCACATCTGTAGGGAGGAGAAATGTTACATGTGGGGGTATTATCTCCAGGTAGAAAGATGTCATGCTTTCTGGCTTTTAAGAGTTGGACCCTAAACTTGTACATATACCCTTTCTTCATAGACCATTCCCCAGCCATTAGCCAAGTGCTCTGCCCAGCTAAACGCCCATTTTGATGGAAGAAGCTGAGGATGGATATCAGAGCACAGATAGCATCTGTAGGAAACAAAAATAAATAAATAAATACATAAAAGGCACAGTTAGAATCAACAATTTGTAATGGCCCTAGTTTTCTTTATGTTTCTCATGATTTCACATTTTATATATTAAGTTTCCTCATAAGAGTTAGAAATTTAATATGGAACATAAACCATGATTTGGATAATAAAATAAATCCTGTGAAATCTTTTTTACATATTTAAGAGACGTTGAAAATAATATTTTAGATAAGATGTAAAATAAGCATAGGAAGGCATAAGGAATGGACTAGAGAATTAATTTAATCATTATCTTTTCAAGTATTCTTTATTCTAAAGTTGACTGAAAGGTGTCACTCCTTATAACAAAATGAAGGTTTCTAAAGAGAATATATGCCTCCTTGAATGCAGTAGCGTTATTATTATACACATGATAGTGTTTTAATCACTACTTGCTATTATAACATATGCTTATTCTTTTAAGAAACAAGTCTAAGCCACTGAACATGTGTGAAAATTCTGTTAGGCGCTTTGAGTAGTACACAGGGAAGTAAGATAGTCAGGACCCATTACTTCAGGGTACTTAAAAATCTGTCATTTTAAATGAAGGGATTTTTTTCAGATGAGACTTACAGCATCAAGTTTTCTCAAGGAAGTATTGGTGGAATTACTCAGTCCAGGAATTACAATTCTAATAAAAACAAAGATGTACTATTACCTCATAGATAAACCTTGTATCCTTTTTTGCAGGTCTAACTTGTTTATCTAAAGATGTAGTGTAACAATTTAGAACAAATTAGAGTGTTATCCTCTTTGATATTCTCTTTGTAGGCTACATATGAACAAGTATATATTCCAAAATGAAAGTTTTTTTTTTAAAGTCTCAATTAGTTAGAAATATAATCTTACCGAATTGCCTAAACATATGAAGTCATAGTTTAAAAATACAAACTTCGAGGGACTCATGGGTGCCTCAGTCAGTTAAGCACCTTCTTTTGGCTCAGGTCATGATCTTAGGGTCCTGGGATGGAGTCCCTCATTGCATGGGGTTCCTTGCACAGCGGGGAGCCTGCTTCTCCCTCTGCCTGCTGCTCTCCCTGCTTGTGCTCCCTCTTACTCTCTCTTTGCCAAATAAATAAATAAAATATTTGAAATATATATACATAAACCTTGAGAATATCTTACGATACAAAATGGAAACAATGTCAACAATGCTCTGATTTAAAAAGAAAAAAAAAAGTTCCTAACAAAAGTCTTATTGCAGGGGTGCCTGGTTGGCTCAGTGGGTTAAGGCCTCTGCCTTCGGCTCAGGTCATGGTCTCAGAGTGCTGGAATCGAGCCCCACATCGGGCTCTCTGCTCTGTGGGGAGACTGCTTCCTCCTCTTTCTCTCTGCCTGCCTCTCTGCCTACTTGTGATCTCTGTCTGTCAAATAAATAAGTAAAAATCTTAAAAAAAAAAGTCTTATTGCATAAATTAAAATATATTGGCTTTAAAAAAAAAAAAAACTTATTTTACCTGAATCTTTATGTAATATATTTGGAATAAAAAGGATTGGATTATATTGGGATTTTTTTTTTTAAGATAACCATGATTCAGAGATTGGTAAAATTTGCATTTATACCTCCTTGCAAATTGGAGCACTGTACTGAAAAACAGATGTTGAGTAAGCGTTTGTTAGCTTTTCCTCAAACTAGTATTGTTTGGGGGAATTTATATTTCCATATGTACCACTGACTTTGTTTATTTCTGGAGCAAAGAAAATTGGTTGCTCTCTCTTCAGAGTAACCCAAGATGGGAAAATAAGAAGAGACCAGTTGTTCTTCAGTATGGTACTTTTGGGGTAAAATGTAGAGTCTTGTGGTGGAATCAATTGTAGCTACAGAAATACATGATTTGTCACTACAGGAATGTTATCATTTATCACTATGGGAGTATATGAAGACCGATTTTTCAAGTTTCACTCATTATTTTCGTGTATACCACTTATAATCCTCTAAAAAGCATATCCCTTGTTTATAACTGCTTAATAAATTGAAACCACCTAGAAGTAACAATTGCTTATTTCCACAAGTCTTCTATCCCTTAACACACATGTATATCCAATCACATTGGTTTAATAAAGTTAGATAACAGCACTGAGAAGAGGAGGACAGTGCCTTTGTGATTTTGGTCTTCTGAGCAAATCATGCCAGGATGACTGATGTAGTTTGAAGCTGTCAGAGAATGGACTGGGGGCAGAGAGGGAGAAGCAGTGTTTAGCAGCACTGGGGAATTCATTTTACTTTTTGCCTTCCCTGCTTCTTTCCACCCCACACTCATCACCTTGAGGGGATGACTTCCCTGAATCAGGAACAAAGAATGCCCAACATCTCACATTCACTAAATTGGGAGGACTCTAGCAGAAAGTTTCTTTGCAATATCGGGACAACTATACTCCAAACATGAATGAAAATGTTACTGTATAATTTATTCTGTTTCATATCATTATCTTCATGGTACTATGCTATGAAATCACTTTATTATTATTATTTTTTTAATCTCCATCATCTATATAGCCCATCTCTCCCAACCACCTCCCTCCTGGTAACCATCAGTTTGTTCTCTGTAATTAAGAATCTGTTTCTTGGGGCGCCTGGGTGGCTCAGTGGATTAAGCCTCTGCCTTCGGCTCAGGTCATGATCTCAGTGTCCTGGGATCGAGCCCCGCATCGGGCTCTTTGCTTGGCGGGAGCCTGCTTCTCTCTCTCTCTCTCTGACTGACTCTCCGCCTGCTTGTGATCTCTCTCTCTGTCAAATAAATAAATAAAATCTTAAAAAAAAAAAAAGAATCTGTTTCTTGGTTTGTTTATATGTCTGCCTTTCTATCTGTTTTTCCCCCTTCTTTCTCTTTTTTTCCTTTTTCTTGCTCGTTTGTTTTTTTCTTAAATTCCACACATGAGTGAAATCATATGCTATTTGTCTTTCTTTCATTGACTTATTCTATTTAGCATTATCCTCTCTAGCTCCATCCATGTCGTTACAAATGTCAAGATTACATTCTTTTTTATAGCTGAATAATATTCCATTATGTCGTGTGTGTGTGTGTGTGTGTGTTACATCTTCTTTATCCATTCGTCAGTCAGTGGACACTTGAGCTGTTTCCATATCATGGCTATTGTAAATAATGTTGCTATAAACATAAGGGTGCATGCATTCCTTTGAATTAATGTTCTTCTGTTCTTTGGGTAAATATCTAGTAGTGTGATCACTGGCCTGTAAGGTAGTTCTATTTTTAACTTTATTTTTTTTTTTAAAGATTTTATTTATTTATTTGACAGAGAGAAATCACAAGTAGATGGAGAGGCAGGCAGAGAGAGAGAGAGGGAAGCAGGCTCCCTGCCGAGCAGAGAGCCCGATGCGGGACTCGATCCCAGGACCCTGAGATCATGACCTGAGCCGAAGGCAGCGGCTTAACCCACTGAGCCACCCAGGCGCCCTTAACTTTATTTTTTTAATCATAAAATATCATATGTTTAAATGTTCAAGTTTAAAATACAACAGCAGTCTTATGAAACATTTACAATTATTATGATGATAGAACCATAACATTGCTGTAGTCTTCATCCCTTTACCATGTGAAAATATTACTGAGAAAGAAAATATTTGATTAACTAAGAAGGAAATTCTTTTGCATATTTTATGAAGGTATTTAGTCCTGCTTTCTACTATTATTATTTTTTTTTCCAATATATTTATTTTCAGAAAAACAGTATTCATTATTTTTTCACCACACCCAGTGCTCCATGCAAGCTGTGCCCTCTATAATACCCACCACCTGGTACCCCAACCTCCCACCCCCCCGCCACTTCAAACCCCTCAGATTGTTTTTCAGAGTCCATAGTCTCTCATGGTTCATCTCCCCTTCCAATTTACCCAAAAGCACATACCCTCCCCAATGTCCATAACCCTACCCCCCTTCTCCCAACCCCCCTCCCCCCAGCAACCCACAGTTTGTTTCGTGAGATTAAGAGTCACTTATGGTTTGTCTCCCTCCCTATCCCATCTTGTTTCATGGATTCTTCTCCTACCCACTTAAGCCCCATGTTGCATCACCACTCCCTCATATCAGGGAGATCATATGATAGTTGTCTTTCTCCGCTTGACTTATTTCGCTAAGCATGATACGCTCTAGTTCCATCCATGTTGTCGCAAATGGCAAGATTTCGTTTCTTTTGATGGCTGCATAGTATTCCATTGTGTATATTATTTTTTAATTATAAAGAAGACTATCATAATTGGATCATTTATTTTGTTAATGTTGAAGTGTGCCTTAAAGGTTACTATTTCAATAATTCATGGTCTTTTTTAGTGCTCATATTAGTTTTCTACTTGCTACTGTAACAAATTACCTTAAATTTTGTGGTTTAAACCAACGCAAGTGATATATTTTTATAGTTCTGCAGGTTAGAAGGTTGACGTGGGTCTCACTGGGTGAAAGCTAAGGTGTTGGCAGGGCTGTTTTCCTTCTATGGGCTCAAGGGATGAATATTTTCTTGCCTTTCTGGCTCACAGAGGCCTTCCACATTCCCGGGTTTATGGCCCTCTTCCTTCATCTCCCAAGACAGAACCTTCATGCTTTGCTCCTACCTCCATCCTCACATCTTTTCCTCTGGCTTTCCTTTGCTGCTTCTCTGCTCCACTTGTAAGGCCCTTGTGATTAGGTTGGCTCAACCAGATAATCTAAGATAATCACCCCATTATTAAGTCCTTAATTTGACCAAAGTGCCACCAAAGTACATTCAATACATATCTTCAATATATCAATCAAAAGAGAATTTGGAAGGTTTATTTTTTTATTTCAAACAATAATATGACTAAAAGTCTTTATTATATCTGAAGCCAGTATTTTTTACCAATTGCTTAATGGCAAAATAAATTAACTACTATTAATAATAAGATACAGTGTATATGATGGAATTATGATGGAATACAGTGTTTACTGCCTTTTTCTTTGTAAACAGAAATTCCTTCAGCACCTTTCATTTACAGATTAAACAGTGCTAAGTTGGTACCATTATTTTTTCCAAATTACAAATAGAGAAGCAGAGATCAAGAGTGGTTAACTTACTTGACCACATTAATGGTGGTGAATTAAGAATTGTGTCTATATTTGCAAATTAGGTGTTCTAGTTAATATTTCAGATATATACATATCTTTGTGCACTTTTCAATCTTTCAGTATAAGTATGCTTTGGAGCACTGGGTGTGGTGAAAAAATAATGAATACTGTCATGCTGAAAATAAATTAATTAATTAAAAAAAAGTTAAAGATTGGAAAAAATATTATCATAGTACAAAACTTAAACTGTAGCCCCCTTATAATTTGCTGAAAACCACAGAATTTATCACGATCTTCATGTATTAGCTTCATAAAGTTGAACAATTTATGGCTGATAAGTTCTCTGTAACCTATCAGTGACAGGGAAGTAGCACAGAAAAACACCAAATGCTCCCAAACATATATCAGATTTTGAATAAAATCTAGTAAATACAGTGTGCTTTTGGGTAAATTGGAAGGGGAGGTGAACCATGAGAGACTATGGACTCTGGAAAACAATCTGAGGGGTTTGAAATGGCGGGAGGGTGGGAGGTTGGGGTACCAGGTGGTGGGTATTATAGAGGGCACGGCTTACATGGAGCACTGGGTGTGGTGAAAAAATAATGAATAATGTTTTTCTGAAAATAAATAAATTGGAAAAAATGTAAAAAAAAAAAGTAAATCTTAGAAAAACAAAACAAAACAAAAAATCTAGTAAATATAATAATGGGATGACTAAGTATCCATAATGAAATGATACTAAAAGGCTGTACTGGGAAACTTTGATTTTCAGTGTGTCACACATTAAATATTTTGTGAGTGAAGTCAGTAACCGTAAGAGTGGAATGGGTAAAAATAACTGATTTAAGGAACATATAACACAAAAGACACTGCAAAACAGTGTTAAATACCTCCCTTACCTTCCAATTTGCTTGTTCTTTCAGACAGATTTAACTTCAAATCTCATGTTTTCTGATAGAGCTTATCCTCCATAACTGAAGCAGGAAAACATGTGGAGCTTAAGTGGCATTTATCGTCACAATGCAGAGAGGAGTCCTCTGGGTCCTGTTTTACACCTGCTCTCTGCAGCTAAGAGCAGAGGGTCTCAAGGAGGAGGACACGATTTAAATATTCTTGTAGATGTGTAACTTACCACTACAAACTCCTAATGAGTGTCTTTGACTTTTTTGCTTTCTCCCCTCGCGGCCATATTCCCGGTGGCTGGCAGGCGGGTGCAGCTGCTCTGACCTGCACTTCTGTGTCCTTCTCCCTCCTGGTCTCTCCCTCCATGAGTGTCCTCCTTCAGGTCTCACCTTAGACTCCTACCACCTGGACTCCGCAATCCTCATTCTGCCCACCATCTGGAATACTCACCGTTCTGTGCTGTGCTTGCCTATTGATTTGTCTACATCCCCTCTAGCGTGTAATCCCTATGAATCCAGAGACACTGTTGAAACTTGTTACTCTAGTTTCTAGAACAAGCTACAACAAATATTCACTTAGCAAACACAAGGACATCTCCTCTTGTCGAAGGGTGCACAGTGCAATGGCTTTATTAGTCAAATTTCTAAAAAGGTTCACATTGTTTGCTGGTATGTATGCATGTATGTATGTATTTTACAGATTTAATTCAAATAACTTGAATTTATGAATTAATCAATTCAATTCAATTCAATTTATGCTTCCATAAAATGGTTTTCACTATTTTGGCTTGGTATTGGATGGTTGCTAGGTTATTTCTGTCATCGAGATTACTAAGTCATGTTTAGTGCGTTTGAAGTTAAATAGTCAATCTGGATGATTATATTTGAATTAGGCCTCACAAACTAAAAGACTGCTTAATAATATACTTGAGGTTTGTAAAAAGAATGTATGGGGGCACCTGGGTGGCTCAGTTGGTTAAGCCATTGCCTTCGGCTCAAGTTATGATCCCAGGGTCCGGAGATTGAGTCCCACTTTGAGCTCCTTGCTCAGCGGGGTGTCTGCTTCTCCCTCTGCCTCTGCCTGCCTCTCTGCCTGCTTGTGCTCTCTCTGTCTCTGATAAATACATGCATAAATAAAATCTTCTAAAAAATAATGTACGGATAATGGTAAACATCATCCCTGTTCCCCTTTTGTTTAGCGGGAAAATGAGAAAAGAGGCAGAATAATTGCAACAGACAAGATTCAAGTTAGATAATAGGGATTTTGATTTTTCTGGTCTTCTGTTAACAAAATAAATTGTTGCTCAATATTTATAAGAACCGAGAGAATGATAGTATTTCCTAACGCTAAAATTTAGAGGGCTGGAAGAGAATTAGTCCAGGAGACTTGTGCTCTGTTCAGCTATAAACATTAATATTTTGGCTCTTTCTTTCCCTTTCTATTCTGTTTCAGCTTTACCCCCATACTCTGCATTAGGCTTCTCACAGCAATTGGCTTCGACACTTCCTCCACTTCCAATTGCTTAGCACATAATGTCAAAAAATATTTATTTTTCTTTTGCAGCCTATTAGGTCATCTTCCTGCTGCAAATGTTCTAATGCCTTTGTGTTGCATTAATAAACTCCAGACTTCTCACCAAAGCCCATAAGACTCAACTGATCTTCTCTTTAGGTTCCCAGCTCATCTCCTGTCTTACTCCCTCGCTCCGTGTATTTAACCCAGTGAATTTCTTTCTCTTCCATGAATGTATCAAGCTTATTCATATATTAGAGTCCTTGTAATTGACATTTATGTGCCAGGTCTTAACAGGCCTGGTTCTTTGTTGTCATCCTGATCTTTGCCAAAACATCCCCTCTTCACAAGGTACTTGATGCCCATTTTATTCTAGGTCAGGCTGCCTTTTTCTGTATCTATCCCTATTAGCTTCTCTGTTTATCTTCTCCACAGAAATTAACACTATACGGAATGATCATGTATTTAGGTGTTTGCGTGCTTGTTACTGTCCTTGTCTGTCTCCTTCAGGAAAATGTGCTCTCCAGGAGAAACACCTTATCTGTTTCCTTTACTCCTGAATCCTTAAGACGTAAAACAAAGAGCAGGCATAGCTTGATAAATGATACATGTGGAAATTCTCATGTTCAGAATATGACTGGATTTGAGAAGTACAGAAGGAAAAGGCATAATGCTTCATGAAAATCATTGTTAATACAGCTTTTATACTTTTTGATTTCTTTGGAAGCCTAATTATTGAAGTCACTCTACTGTTAATTAATTTAATACATGGTACATTAGGTTCTTTTTTTCCTCCCTGTAACGTTCTATTTTAACAAATATTAGAAGAATCTCCATGGGTATTTGACTGCAAACATTTTCTCTAATGGGACTACCCATGGAGAAAATTTTATAAATCTATGCCTAAAAACAATATTAATTATACCTGCCGTGAAGCAAAAGCAAAATAAATAGCAGCTGTTGCTGTAATATAATACATTTAGTTTTTAATCGTTAGTACTAGTTTTGCTGCTTTTTCTTTTGAACATCTCTAAGTGGAAATGATAGCAATTAACTTAAACTACACAGCATCATTGAGCTAACTTGGTTTAGTCTTGTAGCTGATCACTTTTCAAAAAGAATAGAGTCTAGCATCTGCTGGCTAGCAGTGTAAGGAAAATTGTCCAAGTGCATTTCTATGTACCAACAGACTTGGAACAGTGGTTATGGAATGTTTATGTACATATAGTGACCCTCTATTATCCCACAAATAGTAATTGTGTATAGTGGGATCTTATCATAAGTGCTTTGAATAAAATATCAAAATATTACTGGGAAGTGTCATACGATTATTGAATGTGTTTTGCTAGCTGACAACATACCCAAGCCAAATAACTTCAGAATTATCAGGGAGCACAGGACAGCACTTTGGCAACAGATATATTTGAATGATCGAGTGAAAGTGGTAGCAAACATCTTCCACATGGGTATAGGAGACATTAATGTTCTATGACATTGTTCTGTTCTATTTTAAGAATGATGATAAATCTTCCAGAGGTAACAGTTAACTTTATCTGTAAAATAACAATTTATGTGGCATCTAGAGAAGTGATGTTAGTTAACTTAATATGTGACAATAACCATGAATATAAAAGACTCTTAGCCATATATTGACATGAGAAAAAGAGACCAACTGAGACCATGTATTCTGGGAAGACAAAAATAAATTACTCTGAAGACTTTATACATCTTAGTCATGATGTAATGATTTATCTTTCTGAATTTCCATGCCACTCAAATATTCTCAGAAAGGGACTACAAGGCTCTCTTGATCTATCTTATAAATATTCTTAGATGAGTGCTATCATCAAGAAATTATATTTCCGTCTCTCTTACTTCCTCTTGGAGCTATGACCCAAATTTTCCACTTTCTGTAAGTTAAACCATTTGTCTTTCCTTCTTTCTCCATTTTTAATACATTAGCTATTCTCAGCATCTCAAGTCATTTATTTTCCAACTTTCTGAAATTTAAGATTATTTTATTTTTTTAAAAATATTTTATTTACTTATTTATTTAAGAGGATAGGGAGAGAGCTAGTGAGAGAATACGAGCAGGAGGACAGGCAGGGAGAGAAGGAGAAGCAGGGTCCCACTGGGCAGGGAGCCCAGTGTGTGACTCTGACCTCATGCTGATCTGATGATCGTGACCTGAATGGAAGGCAGACACTTAATTGACTGAGCCGCCCAGGTGCCCCCCAAAGGTTTATTTTAAAAGTTTAGTTTTTATTTCAGAGTTATAAACCCCATTTTTTTTCTCCCTACTTTTTTTGAGCATATGTTTTCCTAACATTAGATATCAACTAAATGTTAACTACCCTAAATGTATATACTCAGTTGTGACCTTTCTTTTTTGCTGCAGAGCCTCCTATCCATCCAGGTGTCAGATGGTTTTCCCTTCACATCTTGCAGATACTTCACTGTTGGTTTGTCGAAAACCTAACTCTCTTTCTTCCCATAATTTCCCAGTCTACTTCCCACCCAGAATTCTCTACTTCAACAACACCACCAGTATCCCTGACTGGACACTCCTACTATGTTTTACATGATCCCATCTCTTACGCTGCCCTAGATAGATTAGTCATGAACTCCTTCTCATTCTGACCTAGAAATATCTGTTTGGATATTGGCTCTTTACTGTATCCCCATCACCACACCTTGTGACTTATAGTTTTCTTTTTTAAAATTCTGTTTTTACGTAACCTCTGCACACAACGTGGAGCTCGAACTTAAAACCCCTGAGATCAAGAGCTGCACACTCCACTGACCGAGCCAGCCAGGCTTCCCTATTTTTTTTTTTTTCTTTTTTGATCCTTTAGTTTTATTCCATTGCTCTTGCCTTAATTAGATTATCATATTCTTTTATCTGGACTACTGCCATGTTTTTCTAATTGGATTCTCTGCCCATTGATCTTGCCTATCCAATCCAATTACTTTTGTGATATAGAAAGTAGCTCAAGTTATAGCCACAGTTTAAAGGCTTCGAATGACTTGGAATTTTCCATAGTATAGAGCCTAATTTCCTTTACATGGTATTGAAGACCCTCGATAATTTGAGCACTGTTTTCATATTCAATATTAGCTCCTGTGGTTCTCTATGTTCCAGCCTCAGTTTAAATAATAATCTTCAGGGCACTTGGGTGGCTCAGTGGTTTAAGCCTCTGCCTTCAGCTCAGGTCATGATCTCAGGGTCCTGGGATCGAGCCCCACATCAGACTCTCTGCACAGCGGGGAGCCTGCTTCCTCCTCTCTCTCTGCCTGCTTCTTTGCCTACTTGTGATCTCTCTCTCTCTCTGTTGAATAAATAAACAAAATCTTTAAAAAAAATAAATAAATAGTAATCTTCTATTGTTGTTTCTATGGTTGTTTTCCTAATCTCTGCAAGGAAAAAAAAATTCATGTGCCTTCCACTTTGCTTCCATAACTTAAATCAAATACCTCTATTATAAACTTTAAATATGCAGTTATAATACAGCATGCTGGTTTTTTTTTAACAGCATACATTTTTGTCCATAGGAAAAATTGTGTAGTAGATTAAGAATGAAGGTTTGCCAGAGGAATATGTCCAAGTCATAAAATGGTTAAGGAGTATGTGGTGAATGAGATTGAGAAATTGTTATTTCCCACAATTCTTATGATTTGGAAAATTGCGTGCATATATAAATGAGTGTATGTGTGTGTTTATGAAACTCAAAAAAATGGTACATAACATCGTGATTAAGCACATTTGTAGTAGGGTATGTACATATAGTAGGATAGAAATATTTATTTCTGAACAAGGATCAGGTAGAAAGGCTACTTCTCAGCACTCATTTTCATGCTCTACCAGAATTCAGTTTTGCCTTTTGTTTCATGAAGTGATCACCCTCAATGTATGGAGAAAAATGTGTATGACATGCACGATAGATATTTAAAATCTTTTCCTTCCCCAGTTGGATTTCCTGGGGTCCTAGATGTACTCTACTCATACTAATAATACTAATTTGATCAACTTAAAAATATATACATCATCTTGTCTCTCTGTAGTAAATCAGTAACGTTTCTACCTCTATTTTACAATCTGGCCCATATTTTATCATTTAGGTCATTAAAGACCATTAAATCATTCATTCTAAACTAAGGAGAACTTGGGGAAATATCTAGTATTCCAATTACATTATTTTACACTTCATCAAAATATAAAATGCTGCACCAGCTTGGCAAAACATTCATTAGGCATTCTGTGAATCAAAGAGGTTCAAGACAATAGGAAATTTTCTAACATCAGTGCCATATGTTCCTTTCCAGTCTCATTTCTCACATGATCTTCAGACATGTTTCTCACTGAACCCCATTACCTGAAAGTGCCAGGCCCTCGTGGCTGTGTGCTCTGGGTTATCCTATGGCTTTTGGCTATACTTCCAACCTCCTAGCAAATTACAACTCACATGCCAGTGTCTCATTTGTCTGCTCCAACACGCCCACCAGAGCCAAATACTGCCATATGAACTACTCCTCACAAGTGTCTTACAAGAATTCTGTTTAAGACCCGAGTCAGTAAATTGCCTTGCCTTCCCATATCATCGTAGGCATTCTGTGCAACACTCTTTATGCCAACCAGGGGAGCCTCCCAAACTGTGGCTCCAGCACATTGAACCTTGCATGAAGGCAGCCCACAATTGGTGAACTGAAGTCAAAGCACCCCTAAAACCAAAATCCTTCTGGGAGATTATTTTTGTTTTCTCTTATTTTCCCATGACAATGTAATGAAACAGCATTTCTAGAGAAAAGGTTTGGTGGGAGGCACCTATGACCGTGAATTTAATATCAACATTTCATCATATCATTAAAATATCGTCAGTGTCTACTAATATTTCTCTAGGATTTCATTTCTGTATCCATAATACAGATATGTCTGTATCTATAATACTTGCCGTTGAGTCTTTCATATAGTTGGAAAACAGGTTGCTTTTGATCTTAAAAGTGTGCTTTCTCTCCCTTTGAATTATAAAAGATAGCCCGAGCCTTTCATTAAGTGTCTGGAAATAGTGTCCAAAAGAAAACAAAATGCATCTTTATTTCCATTCACACAATATTCTATACTGAGCAGGTCAAGGTTATGAGGCCTTGCTTTTATCTTTAGCTTTTTCTTTCTTTTTTTTTTTTTTTTTTTTTTCTCCTCCACTCAGGTCTCACAAATGTTTTACTCGGGTTCTCATTTTCTGTGCTGCCAGTGTTATCTATATTTTGGGAGCACTTTGCTGTATCCAATCTACCCATTTATGTCTCGTGTATTCCATCATCTTCTTTTATACAACAGTCACTTCCAGCCCTAGAAGTGTCCAAGCACTCCCTCCAATATTTCACTTATAACAGCATGACACTGGAAATCAATTTGTTCGGGTATATAGAGAAAATAGAACTTAGGCTCATCAGCACGTTTGCCCATTTTCTTAAAAAAAAAAAAAAATCTTTATTTGTGTCTTGTGGTTTAGCTTTACACACATGTTATTTGAAGACATTTAGAAAATAGTTTGATTCTTGAAAACGTTTTAAACATTTATTTCTCCTAAACCATCCCAATGGCAAGGATCTTCACTGGCATTTCATCAGTTTTGCTCTAAGTGATTATAGCAGACGGATGCTTTTTATGGGAAATTGTTCTTCTCTTCTAATTTATCTAGATGGAGACAAATGCTTCTGAATTACCAGAATACAAGAATTTGAATGTGAACATAGCCTACTGCCACAGGTTGTTGCAACTTCATTACTAAATTAATTTTGAAAACTAAAGCCATAATTAAAAAGAAATTATTGATTCTATTTCATTGCAAGGCAAAGTTAGTAACACTAGAAATTATAAAGTGAGTCACCTATTTTGTAAGGCTCTTTTGAGAGTAAAAGGACTAAAAATTTTGAGCCACAAAGAACTCTATATGCGACTTCGGTTATAATCAAACTGCTTATAAAGGAGGACAAAATACCCACTTGAGTAACAGTATTAATTTATTTGGATATTTGCTTTGAATGCTTAAATGTCACCATAATTCTGATAATCACAAGTTACTGATAATGGTTAAAACCTCTCTATGAAATCAACTTATGATAATAGACATTTTCATCATTTTTGTATTAATTTTTATGTGGCCTTACATTTTGAGTTTTAACTTGTTCTTTCCTCATATTTAAAGTACTCTTTATTTTATTTTATTTTTATTTATTTATTTGACAGACAGAGATCACAGGTAGGCAGAGGCAGGCAGAGAGAGAGAGGAGGAAGTAGGCTCCCTGGTAAGCAGAGAGTCGGATGTGGGGCTTGATCCCAGAACCCTGGGATCATGACCTGAGCCGAAGGCAGAGGCTTTAACCCACTGAGCCACCCAGGCGCCCCTGTTTTAAAGATTTAGAAGCACTGAGGGACATGGTTTAGGGAATCAGAATGAAGGTACGTATCAGGAGATGTTGGTGAAATATAAGTTAACCAGTACCTCCCCCTAGTTAAGCAATTATCACTCTTCTAAGTTTCTATCAGTGGTTTTGTGTAGAGCTGCCTTTGGGAGCCTGCTATTGTGTGTGCCTATCAGATAATGAATATGTGCTTTTTGTTTCATGTAGTCATAGTCCAAGTTGTAAAATTTATTTTTTTTTAATTTTATTTCATTTATAGAGGAAGTGCATGCACAAGCAGGGGGAAGGGGAGCGGGAGAGGGAGAGAGAGAATTACAAGTAGACTATCATAACCCTGACACCAGGACATGAGCTAAAATCAAGAGTCAGGCACTCAACCGACTGAGCCACTCAGGTACCACACTGAGTTGTAAAAATTCTAATGTAAACACCTGAAGGTAAATTTTCTTATTGAAGCTTACCATAGAATTTTATAAGTGTACTTTACACAGAACTAGGTAGCATGCTGATTTGATATATTGTCTTATGATACTGGGTTAAAAGATGTATAATAAATAACAATTTAATGCATCACAGTGACAAGTAATAGAAATTCAATGAAGAAGAGTAGAGAGACATAATACTATTGCTTATTAAATTTCCAAACAAAAACATTGGTTTTAAATATATGCAGTCCCCAGAAACAAGTTGACATGAATGGATATAAGCACACCTATAACGGTTAACTATTCTTGTTATTGGTTTTTTCAAATCAAAATACTAAATTCTCTGCTTTGGCAAAATTGACAACATATCCATATTTACACCATTTTTGACACATGTCTGTTAAATCAGGTCTGAACATAGGAAAACCGTGATATTTGCTCTTTCTTCCTTATGTCACTTTTTAGCACTACTCATTAGTAGAAAACAATTTTTAAATTGTTGCTATTGTTGTGGCATTTGGGGGAATGATACTTGGATATCTCCGAATAGCCTCTGAAGACCAATTAACAAAAGGAAGATATGCAGTGTGCCAGGCTGTGTTTCAATTAATTGCCTACTTTAAGTGATACTTGGTAGAGATATAACTTCTACATATGCAAGTTGTTTCCATGCTATATTCTTACATTATACTTTGGAAATCCTACTAAAATATTTTCTTTCATTTGGAAGATGAACCAATCATTATATTTCAGATTTGGGTCAGTTGTTTTATTTCACACACTGTAAATATTCTTGACCTTTTAAATTGCAGTGTCTTTATAAGAAGACAGCTTTGTTGCTAGAACAACAAATTAAACCCTATTTTAAAATGTATGACTTGGATGTTCCTTGGTGAAAAAAAATGTAATTTTGAAAACAGATCCTCACACACAGATCTTAACCTTTAACACCATGACAACTAAAAACATCCCCATTTGGTACTTATTAGCTTGTTTGCTTCACTCTTCATTTGAAAATGTATAATAAATAACAATTTAATGCATCACAGTGTATAATAATGCTATATAATATAATATAATATAATAATAATAATATAATAATAATATAATATAATCATTATATAATATTGATATAATGATGCTAATTCTTACCTATAGAAGAACAATGAAGAGATATTTGAATAAGAATGGTATGACATTTGTGACATGATTTAGTGAGCACACTGTAAAGGAAAAATAAAGTTTCATTCCAGGGTAAGTATAAGTAGGTCAAAGAGGGGTCAATAATTCTAGAAGACCTAATATTTAGATACATTTTATAGTATATATACATATAGTTAGCTATTCAAGAGTTAATTACTACATTAACTATGTTCTAGGTTCTTTTCAAGTTTTCCTCATACATAGATTAACTTATTTTCTTTAGATATCTAAAAAAAAAAAAAATAACATATAATGTATTATTTGACCCAGGGGTGTAGGTCTGTGAGTCATCAGGCTTACACATTTCACAGCGCTCACCACAGCGCATCCCCTCTCCAATGTCCATAACTCAGCTACCCCATCACTCCCCCACCACCCCCAGCAACCCTCAGTTTGTTTCATGAGATTAAGTCTCTTATGGTTTGTCTCCCTCCCGATCCTATCTTTTTTCATTTTTCCTTCCCTACTCCCTAAATCCCCTGCCCTAACTCTCAAATTCCTCATATCAGAGAGATCATGATAGTTGTTTTTCTCTGATTGACTTATTTTGCTCAACCTAATACCCTCCAGTTCCATATATATATATATATATCACATCTTCTTTATCCATTCATCTGTTGATGGACATCTAATAGATTAACTTATTTTTAATACCAACCCAATCAGGTATGTACTAGTATCCAGGTTTATAGATGACACAGTGACTAATATCTCTGAGTTTCCCAGGGGTCACACAGGTAGGTAGTAAGTGGAAGAACACTTCTTTTTAACCCTGTACACATCATCATTATGACAAAAGGGACATTTCAAGTCCATGATAAAAAAAAATGACCAAATTAATAAATGTTTTTAGTGGATTACCAGATGGTTTGGAAAAACAGAAGTAAAATGCTTACCTGATGCCATGTGCAGAGATAAATACTTAAGATTTAAATATAAAAACAAAACTAGGGATGGCTATCTGTAAAGTTTCTGAGAGAGGCATGCCTTTTAAGGTGATACACTATTAGTACTTTTAAATTATAAAACATTCTTAGGTATCAGGGCAAAAAAAGATTTCTCAATAGAACAATAGGCTAAAAACATAAAAAGATGAATTTTTAATTACCAATTAGAAATAACAATTAACCAAATTCAAATTAGTGAATATTTTTAAAAGATAAAAATGGATTTGTAAAATGTTAAGAGCATTCTCCAGGATTTGCTGACAAAGGAGTCTGTTCTATAATACTGGTGCGATTCAAGGCCATATATACTCTGGTAAGGCAATTTGTCGTTCTCATGTCAAAACTACTAAAAAATACACATAATCTTTGAACCATAAATTCCATTTCTAAGGAAGTATTACAAAAACATTTCAAATAAGAGAATGTCTAACAGTAGAAACCTGACTCAGTAAACTCCTGAACATGACATACCATGTAAGAAATACTTCAGGCAGTCAGAGACAGTTACTAAAAGTCAGCTATGGTTAGTGTGAAATAATGTCAGCTATTAAGGAGTTTGATTGTTTTAATACAGATATTGTATTTTTTTTTCATGAGATGGAGATAAAAATCACTGTAACAGAGGAGGATTTTAAAAATGTATTGCCGACTTTAATAGGTTAATATATACTTAACTATAAAATACAATAAAGTTAATATTTTAATATGTAACTATTACAGACTATAAGTAAAATGATCAGTATAATGCTTTATGTATAATTATCTTTAATAATTTATCTTCCCTCAAATTGTAACCTGAACATGCAGTCCTTGAAATAAGAATGCTAAAAATCTATATGAGTGCAACCCAAAGAAAATAGCACTTTGTGTTAATTCAAGGAAGACAAATGTGCCTGATCATCTTTGCATCATTTTTCTTACAGTTTGTTACACCAATACTGCTGTCATCCAAGAATATTCTCTCATGAGATTGTATAACTAATGGAAACAGAACCAACAGAATGTATTTATATAGAGAGATCTTATATTTATACATATATATTTATTTATACACCTATATCTCTATATATGTATATATATATATATAGAGAGAGAGAGATCTTATATTTATATATATATTTATTTATACACCTATATATGTATATCTATATATATGCATATCTATATGCCATATATACATATCTATATGCCATATATATGCATATCTATATGCCATATATACATATATTTGCCATATATACATATAGATATATATGTATATATATATGTATAGATATCTATGCTTCTTTTATATAGAGATACATAGATAGATATAGATGTATAGGTAGATAGATGGATAGATAGATAGATAGATAGAGATTTAGTATAAGGATTTGACTCATGATTATGAAGATCACCAAGATCTTCATGGTGAGTCAATAAACTGGAGACCTAGGCTCTAATGTGTAGTTCCAATTTGAGTCTGAAGGCCTGAGAATCATGGGAACTGATGTTTTGGTTCTAGTAAGAAGGCCTACTAGCTCAAGATCCAGGAAGAGCTTACGTTTCAGCTCAAAAGCAAGCAGGAGAAATTCTCTTATTCAGCAGAGGATTAGCCTCTTTGTCCTGTTGAAACCATCAACTGATTGGGTGATGCCCACCCACATACTGGGAAAACAGTATGCTTTACTCAGTCTATACATTTAAAACTTTGTTTCATCCTAAAACATCTTCACCCAAATACCCAGAAGAATGTTTGACCAAGTATCTGGGCACCCTGTGGCCCAGTCAATTTGACACATAAGCTTAACCATCTCATAAAAGAATGTGAATGTGTGTGTATCAGTGTATATGTGTATGTGTAAAATATGTACATGTAAAATAATATATATCGTAAGATGTAAGGTGGTATAAAATTACGCAAATGTCATTTTTAAATTGGGCAATAGATTCTAAATATGTCCGCTACTATGCCTGTGTTATTTAGTCTGAGCAGCCTGCTTTGTTAGTTTGATAGTTTCTTCATTTACACGTCCACAGTAGAGAATGAAGACTTCCAGGGCAGAGAAATGTTTACGAATTATCTGTTGGACCATCCTCTATAGAGAAATGGCTAAGGAATCCATTTCTTATTTATTTTTTCTTGAGGAACTTTACACAACCTTTCTGAAGGTCAGGCCCATCCTAATTCTTTATTAGCTTGCTTTCTTTAGAGCAAGCCATGTGGATTCTTGTTTTCTTTCTTTCTTTTCTTTTCTTTTCTTTTTTTTTTTTTTTAATACTATTCCACCTTGGTTTTCTTACTCCTATGTCAGAGGGCAGAGCATACTCCAGCCCCTCAGGTTCTTAGGACCTTGATCACACTGACTATAAACCTCTTGTTTTTGCTTCTGTTGTTTCTGTTGTTAAGATTCCTAGTTTGTCTTCAGTCAAAATAATGAAATCTTACATGGAGGTCTTTGTGGGTGACTCCCTGATACCCATTCCAACCCAAGTCATGGTGAGCTCATACCTCTGCTAAGGATTGGCTGAGGACTGAATCCTTGACACAATGATGACAAGTGTGGTGTAGAAGACAGAGTGTTAAGACAGCTGTGGGACAGGGTCATTGCTCCTATGAAGGAGATGCATGAAAGCGTTTCTCCTTCTTCCTCTCAACATTTGATTTGCAATTTTCTGATATTTGCTAATCCTAACAGACATAATGCTAATAATAAACATAGCAAAGATGGGAAATAATCTACTTTGTTTTATTAAGTGTACCTTAAATCTCTACAAACATGCATATTTAAATTAATAATATAAAAGCAAAGTCTTTATATAGTTGCTACAGATTTTCAAAGTGTAGACAATCCCTGGGCCTAATCTTGAATACGTGTCATTAAAAACTGCTCTTCTTCATCAAAAATCCTCTTGAAATTCTCCTTCAAGTGGGCTTACTTTTAGACAGGATGATACACTCCAAGGAAAACAATGGATGCTTCCCACATTCAAATATATAATTCATTTTTCTCAAAACCTTTCAGATTAGATCTCTTTTGAGTTGTTAAATGTCAGTTTCAAATATTTCCTAAAATCTTTTGTTTTACATAAATAAGATGTCATATTGTAGGAGATTTTGAAATTAGAGTGGAAAATGTTTCTCCACTTGAATCTCATTGAAATCTCATTGTTTCTGAATTCTGTTACACACTGATTTTATAAATAGCACTGTTTAACAATATAGCAATATTTATTTGATGCATTATTTTTCAAGACATAATCTTTCTTGCAATAAGTCTCATATACTTCATTTAAGAGACCAAAGTTCCATAGATTATCTTAGCCTAGTGAATGGTAATACACGAATGTTCTTTGATTTACAAAACTGTTCAACTTAATTCTTTACCCTCTTGGCTCTAGGGAAATGGAATTATATGGGTGGTTCAGTGGGTTAAAGCCTCTGCCTTCGGCTCAGGTCATGATCTCAGGGTCCTGGGATGGAGCACCGCATCAGGCTCTCTGCTCAGCAGGGAGCCTGCTTCCCCCTCCTCTCTCTGCCTGCCTCTCTGCCTACTTGTGATCTCTCTCTCTCTGTCAAATAAATAAACAAAATCTTAAAAAACAAACAAATAACACATCTGAAGAAGGAAATTACAACAGATTCCAAGATATACATGATTGTGTTTGCCATACCTTTGCCCCAGTTAGACTATATCTCAGATATGTCAGCTCTAAAAATAATAATTTATATGGAGAAAAAATTTATTTGAATCTATAATAAAATATTATATTTATTTAGATATTGGCCCCAAATAGTCAAATTAATATAAGTGTTTTCATTCATATAAATCTCATTTTACTGTCACTTTGCAAAACTTCAATTACAGCTAATGTCTTATGTGGTTCTTATATGTGTTCTAGGTATTATGCTTTTTTTTTAAAATAAAGTTTCAAGGAAACCTACTATTTAGTGCATTGTAAACATCAAATAAATATTTAACAATGACTTCCAACAGTCAGTACTATAAACAGAATGAGAATCACAAAAAGTAGCCTCTTGAACAACTCACCCTAAGACATAATTGAAGTTGAGTTTTTCTTGTACCTAATGAATATGTAAGTAGAGACGGTCTATTCAGCATAACTACATGATTGTGTGCATATAAAAGAACAACACTCTGATCATGTAGGAAATGAGGTTAATGCTGAACAAATTAGTGAAGTAATTCAAGCAAAGAAAATCCCCTGGAAGAATAGTGAATGAGATCCATGTTATATAAGTGGCATAAAATTAAGGAAAAGGAGATTCTTTTCCTGAGAAATACAGTGTTAGTTCAGTTTCCAGGTATATAAGACCACACTGCAATGTAAGGAATCTGCATATAAATAAGGACATTTTGTTTCTTATTAGAGACTGGAAAGAATATTAATACCAGTTACATATGAACCCATTCCTGTTTTTGCCCAAAGCAAATTATTTAATACTGCAATTGAGAAATCATAAATTCTATTTAAATCTGACATTTTAAAATATATTAATCCATGATGAAGACATCCAATTTAATGTCATTTCTTTCTACATTGAGCAAGGTCTAGCAGCATCATGTTATCCCTATTTTATACATCTGAAAGGTTTAAGGAACTTTCTTAAGGTCACAGAGAAAGTGACCTTGTTGGGAACCTAAGTACGCGTAATTCAATTTTATTAGTTCATACTAGTATGAAATACTTAGTAATGGAGGCTAAAATGTTCTATTGGGGGTGGGGGAAGGGAACTTAAAACAATAAATGCAATTTGAGATGGCAATGACTTGAATTATATTTTGGACAATATAATATCTCATGAAAGTAAACTATCAAAAATATTTCCTTTTACCTTCTAAGTTATGTTTCCATATAAAATGGAAAAAATGAATCAAGTGTATAATTATTTGTACCCTGAAGCTATTGTGGAGTTTCAATTTTCAAAGTCTTACTGGGCACGTATTTAGTGATTTCCCCCCCAAGAAACACTCTTGAAGCGTCAGGAATGGAAGTATTTCAAAAGGCAACAAATCCAACTGTTACAACAACAGAGAGTGACCAGAGGAAAGAACACCTGTAATCCCTGATGCCTTTTAGGAAGACAGAACTCAGGCAGAGCAACACTGTTGGATATTAAGGATCAAAGGATCCTCCTCAGAACATCTACAAGAGAAGGCTTCTCTAGAAGCAGGAGCTGTTTTTTATCACAGAAAAACCCTGGGTTAGATAAATATGGACAACTAAACCAGGAAGAGCACAAAGATCAGAGTGGTTTTCTAAAATTGTTTGGAATGGCATTTTACATATTTTGCCACATTTCTGCCTTTGCCCTTCCCTCCAATGCTTTCCACCCAAAATGTGCAGTAGATTAAATTTCCTCCAGTTGAATTGGAAAAATACTTTCTTTTCTTTTTTTTAATGTCTCAAATTCAAACAACTTTTATTTAGGGAAAATATTTCTCAATGAATTGATTTATCTTCATGGGAGTAGGGAGGACTTTGGAGATTGGAGCTCAATATGTAAACTTTACTTAAAAAAAATGGAGAGCATGGAGTGCTTTTCTGACTCCAACTCCTATAGGTACTCCAAGGCGAAGTCATTAAAACAGTATCTGTCATCCAAAGAAAACCCTGGCTGTAGCCCCTGTCAGTGACGAAAGGCTGTGGTTAAAACACGAGACACATTAAAATGATCCCAAATACACATTTCTTCATTACAACAAGAGAAAAGGATCTTTAAAAGATCTGAATGAGTGAGAGACAAGATAGTCCAGTAATAGGCTATCTTGGAACAAGGTGATCAGAAAAATAAATAAATAAATAACAGTACTTAGAATTTATAGGTAGGTAGAGATAACTAGTTATAGATAAAAATACCTATATCTATATCTATCTATCTATCTATCTATCTATCTAATAGGTAAATAGGTAGCTAGCCAGTTAAATAGAAATGATTGCTCAAATTAAAATTAAGAATTTTTTTTTTTTAAGGATTTTATTTATTTATTTATTTGACAGAGAGAAATTACAAGTAGATGGAGAGGCAGGCAGAGAGAGAAGGAAGCAGGCTCCCTGCTGAGCAGAGAGCCCGATGCGGGACTCGATCCCAGGACCCTGAGATCATGACCTGAGCTGAAGGCAGCGGCTTAACCCACTGAGCCACCCAGGTGCCCCTAAAATTAAGAATTTTTAAAAATATTAACATACAATGTATTATTTGCTTCAGGGGTACTAAAAAAGAATTTTTAAAGAATAATTCAGTCTTCAAATCCAGAGACTCACCCTACCCCAAGAAAGACAAAAGATAATAGAATTCATCAAAGAGATATGTTTATTTGAGATTTCAGAGTGTATTAAAAATTTATACATAGGCCTTGTTGTAGAAGAGGAGGTATTGTGGGATTTGAGCTGGTCAACATTAATTTAGTTGCTCATTTAATTTGAAAATTAACCATCAGTCAATTTGCTTTGTAAATTTTTATAATGGCCTGTTATTAGTTATTCAGAACCTTAATAAAACAAAAACAAACAAAACAAAACAAAACAAAAAACAACAAAAAAAGGAAAGCCAAGCAGAAAACCTGGAAACATCAATTAGTTCCTGATGCTTGGAAATATCTTTGAAAAGGATGGTATTTTAACATGTCCAGGAATTATTCTCTTCTCTTTGCCTTTTATATCCCTCTAAGTCGCTGGTATGTCAACCACTGTCTTGCAAAGATACTTCTTCAGTCATTTTTAAAAGTTGCTGGTTTCTCTTCAGATCGCATAAATCTTTCGCCTTTTTTAAAAGTTGCTAGGAAAATTATACCTAATTTTTTTAGCCTTGGAAAATCAGTCCTTGCCATGTTAGCTCACTCTAAGCAAAAGAAAAAAAAAAAAGGCTACCTGCCAGTATTACACAAACCATTTTGATAATTTTTCAAAGAGCCACCTGTCAATTTAATCGCTTTTTATTTTTCATTTAACACATAGTATACATTTAACGTCATCAATCTCTGACCTAACCTCATCCCTGTTTTCCAACCACTCCTTGGGTGGATTTCCATATATTAGGGTTTTCTTTAATTTCTTTCAGCACTGTTTTGTAGTTTTTGGAATAAGATTTATACTTCTCTTGTGGAAATCATTCCTAGATATTTTATTTCTTTTGATGGTACCATTATTGGAATTATTTTCTTAGCTTCATTTTCAGTTTGCTCATTGCTATTATAGAGACAAACAATTGCTCTCTGTGCAATAATATACCCATTAACCTTGTGCTTTCATTTTACGTTTCTATATAAAGGATCATACAATCTGAAAATAAAGTTTTAATACTTCCTTTCCAGTCTGGCTATATTTTATTACATTTTCTTGCCCAATTTCCATGGCTAAAACCACCATTATTTTGATAAATAACACTGACAAGACTGAACATCCCTGTCTTATCCCTGACCTCAGTGTGAGAGCATTTCATCTTTCAACATTACATATAACATTGGCTGGGTTTTTATCAGGTTGAGAAAGTTCTCTTCTATACCGTTTGTTGAGTGTTTTTATCATGAAGGAGTATGAGGTTTTGTCAACTGCTTGGTCTGAATCTACTGAGATGATTTTGTCTATTCTCTTAATATAATATACTGTAAATAACTAGCTTTAGGATGTTTGATGAGTCTTACATTCCTGGGATAAATCCTACTTGGTCAGGATGTGGAATTGTTTTTGTGAATTGATGAATTTGGTAAGCTACTATTTTGTTAAGAATGTTAGTGTCTTAAAAAAAAAAAAAGAAAGAAAGAAAGAAAGAGAATTTAGTGTCTATATACCTAAGAAATTTTGATCTGTAGCTTTCTTTTGTTTCTTGAATTTTGCTTTTGAGGTAATACTGACAATATAGAATTAATTGAGAAATAGTCTCTTCATTTCTGTTTCTAAGAAGAATTTGTGAAGAATTACTACTAATTTTCTTTAAATTTTTGAAGGAATTCACCAATGAAGCTATCTGAGTTTGGGCTTAATTTGTATGAAGTTCTTAAATTATGAATTCAAACCTAGGATTTATTATATGTCTATTCATATTTTCTGTTTCTTATTCTGCTAGTTACAGAGTTTTTGTTGTTCTAGGAATTTGTTTAATCAGAATTATCTAAATTTTTAGCATAGAGTTGTTTAGAATAATCCCTTTTATTCATTTGATTCCTGTAGGTAATAGTGTCCCCTCTTTCATTCCTGATTTTAGTGGTTTGAATCTTTTCTCATTTTATTTTTGGTCAGTGTATTTAAGTTATTTTTCAGGTTTTTTTCTCTTTTCAAAAAAACTTCTGGTTTTAGTAATGGCTTCTGATTTTCTAGCCTCAATTTCATTAGTTTCCTCTCTAAATATATTGTCTTCCTTCTGCTTACTTTAGCTTTAGTTTGCTAATTTTTTGTGTGTGTTTAAACATGGGAGATTAGGTTATTAATTTGAACTGTTTTTTTTTTTCCTTCTTAATATAATCTTTTGCAGCTATAAATTTTCTTTAAACCCTAGTCTGGCTTCATCCCAAATGTTTTGGTATATGTGTCTTCATTTTAATTATCCTTCAACTATTTTTAAAATTTCCCTTGCTATATTTTCTTTGACCTGTTGGTTATTTGGGATAGTTTTGTTTAATTTTAATACATTTGTGAATTTCCCAAATTTTTTCTTTTACTGATTTCTTATTCTGTTGTGGTGAGAAAACACACTTTGTGTTAGCCAGTCCTTCTAAATATGTTGAAACATGTATTATGATATATAACTTATTCTGGGCAATGTTTCCTGTGCTTTGAGAATAATGATTATTCTGCTATTGTTGGGTGGAGTGTTTCCTACATATCTGTAGCTATAGTTAATTTTAATTTTAATTTTTTAAAATATTTTATTTATTTACTTGACCGAGATCACAAGTAGGCAGAGAGGCAGGCAGAGAGAGAGGGGAAGCAGGCTCCCCACTGAGCAGAGAGCCAGATGCGGGGCTCCATCCCAGGACCCTGAGATCATGACCTGAGCTGAAGGCAGAGGCTTAACCCACTGAGCCACCCAGGAGCCCCTATAGTTAGTTTTTAATGTTGGCCAAATCTTTTCCTTTTGTATGTACTGTGCAATTGTTCTATCCATGTTGGATGTGGGGTTTGGAGTTCTTGTGAGGTATGTACATATATGTAATTGTTACAGATTACTCATATATTGACCTCTTTCGTTACAAAAATCCCCCCCCCAAAAAAAACACGCAAAAAAATAAGGAACAAAACCTTTTTATCTCTAGCAAAAGGTTTTTGTTTTAAAGGCTAAGTTATCTGATACTGGTGTTATCTACAGCTTTCTTATGATTGTTCTTCTTTATAGCATGGTTTTCTATCCTTTACTTTCAGTCTGTTTGTATCTTTGATTCTTAACCCACTGAGCCACCCAGGCGCCCCGTATCTTTGATTCTTAAATGTGTCTTCTGCAGTGGGCATAGAGTTTTTCAATCCAGTCAACTCTGACTCTTGATATTATTGTTTAATTCATTCACACTTAATGCTGTTATTGATGGGATTTATATTTGCTCTTTTATTTTTTCTGTATGTTTCAATTCCTTTTGTTTGTTTTGTCTTAATGCTTTTTATTTTTTAATTAAGTGAATATTTTCTAGGATATTCTCTTAAATATTTAAGTGATTTCTCACTATGTTTTTGAGCCATTTACTTAACATTTACTGTAGAGCTTACTATATATATCTTAAGTTACCAGAATCTACTTCTGATTTATTCCAGTGAGAATAGGAACTTTACTTCTCTGTATCCTTATCCCATATTCCCACTTCTTAAATATTATTAGTGTTATGGAAATTGGATCTGTATATTTTGAAACTCAAAATATATTCTTACAATTAAATACTTTGAATACTTTTAAATCTTTTTTTAAAATCTGAGAAAAGGAAAGGAGAGAAGTTAATTGTTTATAGGGCTTGTTGTATTAACTTTCTTATTTACCACTTCTGGTTCTCGTCATCAGTTGCTGTGAATCTGAGTTACCATTTGGAGTTATTTCCTTACTTCAGTATAGCTTAGCTTTCACCTTTTTATTTTGTGCTGTAATTGTCAAATATATATTATATATTATAATCCCAATAATGCAGTTGTTTACATATTGCTTTATATAATTGTTTTTTATTCAGTTTAAACAAGAAGTAAGAAATATGCATGTACACTGTCTTTTAGGATTACATGATCACCTGTTCTGATTGATTCCTCTTCCACCAAATCTGCGCCCCTGCTCCAGAGATGGGTGTGGGGATGGTGGCAAGCTTTTCTTGGAATTTTCTTGGAATGACAACTTTGCTTAATGAGCAAGAAGTTGAGTAAGGGAGGAGCTTCTGATTTTGTTTGTTTGTTTTGGTTTTTTGTTTTGTTTGTTTTGTTTTTGTTTTGAATGAGGGCCTTCTGGGCCCCAGTATTCTCAGCCTGTTGCCTACTGGGTGGAGCTTCCACCTTACAAGTTGGAACTGAATGGAGGAAGAGATTCCGGTCTTCTTAGCTCCTCTTGTCTAGAATAGAGCCTCTGCATGAGATGATGAGAATGGTCGTGTTCTCCCCTCCTAGAAAGATACTGTAGCACTGGACTAAAAGCCAGGGGAAAGATGAAGTGATGTATTCTTGGCTTCAATGACCAAAAATAGATCTCCCTTTATGATAAACTGGGGAGGGAGGGAGGAGTAGAGCAGGTCTTGGTTCAGATGCCATAGACTCTGGCTTCTCTTACACAGATTTAATAGATTTTTTTTTTTCACTTAAAGTATGTCTTTAGGAAATTTTCCAGAGATTGTTTTTTAATTACTTTTCACCAGTCATTATTGTTTTTTGCTGGAGTGAGAGTCGATCGAATTCTTACATGACCCTTCCAGCAGTTTACATTGTATTTCCATAATTAGATTGCCATATAGAAGTTTTATGCTTATTTCATCATATGTTTCTGTTTTTTTGTTGTTCAGAAATAGCAGAAACATTTTTGTTTTCTTTTAAAATACACATGTAGGAAATGATAAATTAGGTTCTTAAAAATAACATTTGTCCCGGAAAAAAAAAAAAAAAGTTCAGAGGATGGCTATTCATACAGATTGTAAGTAGTGTTATGGGACTCAGAATTTTTTTTCTTCAATTCAGAACATAAATATCTTAAGTTCTAACAAATTATATTAAATATGTTTTGTTGTAGGAGAAAAAAAATAAGTAGGTCCTAAATAAAGTTTTTTTTACACATTAACTCTGAATCTTTCTTAGTGAAAGTGATTATAAAATAAAATTACATATGAAAATTCTTTTAAACCTAAAAAAACATACTGTGTTTTATATTGACATTTGATGTCTCACTTTAACCTTGATTTCTACCTTAAAAGATCTATATAGAGTAATGAATACTAATGTATAGTTATAGATTTCCTTGTATAAAATAAACAAGGGTACATCAGAATTGGTGAATGAACAAACAGAGCTTTTCTAAAACCCACTACATTTATTTAGAACAGTTGTGTAACATGAAGATTTTTCTTCTTGTACATTTGAAAAAAATCAATTAAAACTAGAAAAAAGTAAAGTGCCAAAATCTAAGTACTCAGAGAGTATAATGTGAATTTGTAACTTACTGCTTTTGTGTTATGCTTTCAAAATAACATAGACATTAGTGTGTTAAATCCCTATTTTGTGGGATTTCATGGTTTTACTCCATTTGAATTAGTATTTCTTAACATGTTGGCCCATTATGGTAAAAAATGCATTGTTTTTATATGAGTTGATGACATTTCAAATAACATGTCCCTTTAAAATTGTATATTGTTGCATGTTTGTCATAATTTAAGATATTACCATTCTCCAAAATCTCTACAAGTTCTAAGAGCTATGTCTCAGACAATAGCAAAATTTCTCTTACATGTTAGGTATCTACTTATCAAGATATGGGGAAGAGTAGCAGAGAGAGATGTTGCTCTTTATCTTTACTATTTCAGTTATTTGGGCATAAGAGCATCAAAGGAGAAGTGTCAAATCTGAGGAAGAGCCATTTTTCTCAGGGCTGAACCAGACATTGTCAACATGGCTGTGTTTTAAGAAAATATTTTTCTCAATATTTACTAAGGCAGGTGTCGTAACCATGGGATACAATAATAAATCAAACTGGAACAAGCAAATGTTAGGCAAAGTAGACTATTACCACTGACCTTAAATAATGTAATGTCTACTCTCCTAAAGGGTCATGAGGCCCATAGCCAAGCAATCTGCTGAGAGATCTTGCACTAGGACCTTGTTGTGCCTCCTCTGTAGCTCTTTCCTACTCTGAGCAATTTCTGGCTGCTACTCAGTATTTCACATTCTCACTTCTCATTGGGCATCTCTGTGGCTGTGTTCAATCTATGATGTCTTTGCAGTACAATTTTGAGACTCTCTGGAAACTACATTTCTTCCCAGATGGTCACAACTAATACCCTTTATACCATTTAATCGATTCCCCGAAGTATCTCATTTTATCTGGAACTGGACAAATTCTTTTAATAACTTTAAGCTGAATGGGGAGAAAGGAAATTAATGGGAAAAAGAGTAGGATATATTAAGTTATACTGTGGCTTGGCATTTGTATAATTCTCTATGGGCTGAATGAGTATGTGTATTTTTCATTAAATAGTATTTCTGAAATAAAACTAAATATGATTTTTTGAATTTCATAGTTGATTATGTTCTATGTAAAATTTTTGTTTGTTATTTTTGTTACTAATTTTCTAGCAAAAGATTAGGAAGAGTCAGAGTGTGGAATTTGTGTGTGCATGACATTATTCATTTCTCAATATATCTTAAAGTGAAAATAGGTATATCAAAAGATTAGAAAGGCTCAAAATTAAACATGTAAGATAAAATATATAATATTCGCTGGTGAAAGAAGATGCATAATACGTGCTGATTTTTATAAAAACCAGAAGAAAGCATCTGGGAAATAAAAGAATCAGGTTTAGTAAAACCTTGGAATAATTCTAAAATTTTACTATGAGATGCTTCTGTCTTTATGTGTCCTGGAAAGAAGCAAAAAGGTAGTCTTAACTATACATTATCTCATAAAGAATGTATTACTGGAAATCTCTAAATGATTATACTACCTGAATTAAATTTCAAATACAGTGTTGCTTCTACTAAAGATGGGCTGTATTAAGAGCACCTTAAAGTTCTATATTAAATGCACACAGGATTCACTCCCCTACTACTTGGAACAACTCTATGGAGCTTTGAAAATTCTTCTTGTATGGAAAAGGATAATATGAATATAGCAAGATTATGTTGCTATGACAACTATGGCTTCTCTATTTCTAGTCTTTCTTGCATTTAAACTTTCAGCCTTCGGGTTGTATTGCCATTTTCCCCCCTTAATCTATCTGATACATATGTGAAAATGCTGACGAAAGTATAACAAGGAAAAATATTCATAGCATTTTTTGAAATATTATCCCTCAATAAAAAGAAACTTTAAAGTAAAAAAAAAATGCTGACATCAACAGACCAAATACTTTATGTCCAATAATATCACAAATACATAGGTGTGTATAAGGAATATTATTAAGAGTATATGCTTTTGTTAAAAAATTGAGTCTTAGAGAAAAGCAAAGGCATCAGCAAAATTAAATACAGTAATTTCTCTTGTAAATATATTTTACCAAGTAATACAGGAAGGATTTTGTTGAAGTCAATCAATAGACTATCTTATCTTGCTTAAAAAATATACATATATTCACATTATTTAATTGATCTAAGTATCTTATTTTTTTTTAAAGATTTTATTTATTTATTTGACAGAGAGAAATCACAAGTAGATGGAGAGGCAGGCAGAGAGAGAGAGGGAAGCAGGCTCCCTGCTAGGCAGAGAGCCCCACACGGGACTCGATCCCAGGACCCTGAAATCACGACCTGAGCTGAAGGCAGCGGCTTAACCCACTGAGCCACCCAGGCGCCCCTAAATATCTTATTTTTGAAATTTATATATACATATGTATATAATATATTATAAACACACACTCACATCAACTTTAAGGTATAGACTGTGCTGTTGTACTTTATATAGAGTGTCATATATAATCTCTATAATCATGTATTGGAATGAAACTATTCAAATTTTTTAGACAAGAGTTCCAGGCTCAGCAACTTTAAGCAATTTATATAATTTAAGTAAAATGATAAAATAATTGTTAGGTAATAGAAAATCACAATTTGAATCTATTATATGTATTTTTCAATTATTCCCAAAAAATAAATTTGAAACTTGGTTCAATACTTCTGTCATTAATCTTTTTAGAGATTTCCTGATAATTTTTCATATAGACATTTCTTCAGATTGATTTTTAAGAACTTAAAGAACAAAAATATTTGTAGACTGATGCCCAAACTCATTCTTGAGTAGCACATTTATTTTCCAAGTAAACTATAAATAAGTAATATTTTTGTCATAGATATTTTAAGTCCACAGATACTTAATCAATTTATTTTTTATAGGGGTAAATGGGTCAATTTCAATTTCCTTAGTATTTCTAAAAATATTTGTTCTTTGATATGAGAACAGTTCTTCTACTGTGTGTGTGTGTGTGTGTGTGTGTATTTGCCTGAGTAGAAGACTACTGTAGAAGTATACATGTGTTCCCAGCAAATTTTAGGATGGAAAACTAGAATTTAAAAATATATTCAAAAGTGGATTAATTATCTATATTTTAAGGATCAGAAGTTTTCCATATAAATTTATTTTTCTCCCTGTGTATGTTAAGGATCTGTGTGTAGATGTATATTTTTGTGTATATGCATACATACAGACATATGTAAATACATATTTCAAGATCACCTTTCATAAGTTTTTAACTAAAGCATCTAATGGATAACCTGGTATCATTAAAGGACGTAATCTCTCATGAAATCTAACACGCTCGTGCATGTTTAATCACAAAGGAAGAATGAGGCAATAAAGTAAAAATACTACCATTATTAGAGCTATACATTTACTAGAGCTACTTCATATCACATAGGATTGTATTATATTGAGTTAGCTATGATAAGTAGCTAAATCACCTCTGACAAGTGAAGATAATGAATTCAGAAAAGATAACTCATTTCACCAAGAGCACACACTATGTACACTGCAGAGCCATTAGTTCAGACACTGACGTAACTGACACGAAGTCCATATTCCCCCATAAGTTGAGTTGAATTCTTAAATGAGACAAGAATAGTCAACAAGGAATAGTCGATCATAATTATAAATTAAACTGTTTTTGTTAAAGTAATAATAATGTCTGGTCTTTGTAAAATACATGCAGCCATTGCTCTATTGAGAAATTTACATGTTTTTCTCATTGAAGGGGCATAACAATACTATGTTGTATCTATTCAGTGTATCTCATTTAATAGTTTAGGAAACTCTGGCTTACAGTTGTTAACTTAAATAAAGTCACACATATAGTAAGGGGTGATGCTAGGATACAAATCCAGGCAATCTGACTCCAGAATGTGTTCTATTTTTTTTTTTAAAGATTTTATTTATTTATTTGACAGACAGCGATCACAAGTAGGCAGAGAGACAGGCAGAGAGAGAGGAGGAAGCAGGCTCCCCGCTGAGCAGAGAGCCCGATGCGGGACTCGATCCCAGGACCCCGAGATCATGACCTGAGCCGAAGGCAGCGGCTTAACCCACTGAGCCACCCAGGTGCCCCCAGAATGTGTTCTATTAATGGTAGTAAATATTGTTGGGTTTTGAACTGAGAGTGCCTGACTTCTTAGGTATAAGCTCTCTGCCTCTGAATTTCTGTATGATTTTGGATAAATTACTACATTAGGGCCCTTCAGGGAAATAGAACCAATAGGGTGTACACATAGTAGAAAAGAAAGAAGTTTAATTTAAGCAAATGGCTCACACGCAAATCTGAGGGAGGCTAGCTGGTTAAAAGCTCAAGAAAAATAATAGCTGGAATCCAAAGGAAGTCTGCTATGGAACCAAGAACCAGTGTTGTAGGCAAAGTCAAGAATCCGCCAAGAAATTCTTTCTTTTTTGGGTAAGCACAGCCTTTTTTTCTATTTAGGCCTTCAACTGATTGGATAAGGACAATTTCTTACTCAAATCCACTAATTTAAATATATATCTCACTTAAAAACATTCTCATGGAAATATCTAAAAAAAAAAAAAAAAAATCTAACAAAGTATCTGTACCATGGCCCAGAGAAGTGGACACACACAAAATTAATCATCATAGTTAATTTATTTATACCTCATTTCTTACCTTTTATTAATAAGATAGCATTTTTAAAACATGAAATAAAATTCACATAATATAAATTAACCATTTTAGTTCACTTGCATGTATATGCTCATGATGCTCTTCAATCATCACCTCTGTCAAGTTCCAAGACATTTTCATCACCCCACAAAATATGTGTACCCTTTAAGCAGTTATTCACCCTGGCAATGACCTATTTGCTTTCTGTCTCTATGGATTTATCTATCCTGAGTATTTCATAGAAGTGGAATCATACAATATGTGATATTGTGTGTCTGGCTTCTTTCATTTTTCGTATTGTTTTTGAAGGTCATTCACATGATAACATTGTAGCATGCATCAGTACTTCATTTTTAAAGCTAAATATTAACTATAGTGCACATGCATGTCACAATTTGTTTTTCCATTCATTTGTTGATAAGCATTTGATTTGTTTCTACCTGTTGGCTCTTGTGAATAGTGCTACTGTGAACATCCACGTACAAGTATTTCTTTTAGTACCTGTTTACACCTCTCTTACTATATACCTATTACTAAAACTGCAGAGTCATATAATACTGTGTTTAACTTTTTGAGCAAAGCCAAACTTTTTTTCTAACGGCTATACCTTTCTAGCAAAACACAATTGCTTCACTATTCTGATTGTACTCTTTTAACTTTTCATGTTAGTATGTTGAATTTCATTGATTGATTTTCTAATATATATATATATTTTAAAGATTTTATTTATTTATCTGACAGAGATCACAAGTAGGCAGAGAGGCAGGCAGAGAGAGAGAGGAGGAAGCAGGCTCCCTGCTGAGCAGAGAGCCCGACGCGGGATTCGAACCCAGGACCCTGAGATCATGACCCGAGCCGAAGGCAGCGGCTCAACCAACCCACTGAGCCACCCAGGCGCCCCGATTTTCTAATATTAAAGTAGCTTTTCATTCCTGGATTTAGAAATCAGAATGTTATGATTTCTCTACATCATCCCCAACATTTGTTATTTTCCACTTGTCTGATGTACACAGAATAATGCTCCTCACCAAAGATGTCTGTCTCTTAATTCCTGAACCTGTACATGTCACCTTACATGGCAAAAGATTTTCAAATGCACTTAAGTTAAGGAAATTGAGATGGAAAATTATCCTGGATAATTAGGTGATCCCCATGTAACCACAAAGGTCATTTAAAAAGTCAGAGGAGAAACGTGAAGACAAAAGCAGAGTGTCAAGAGTCAGAAAGAGAGTTAATATGAATTACTGACAAAGTAGATTTTAGAACAAGTAAGATCGTCAAAAATATAGAAAGTCATTACATAATGATAATGGGATAAATTAACCAAGAAGAAATAACAGCAATATATATACACCTCAAAAGAGAGTATCAAAACACATGAGGTAAAAACCAATAGAAGTGAAAGGAGAAATAGAGAAATATATGATAGTCATTGGAATATTCATTACCACTCTGTTAGAAATTGATAAATCAATAAATAAGAAAATCAATAAGGGTACAAATGGCTAACATTCTTAATTAACTTGATCTAATTGAAATGTTCAGAGTGCTCCCTCCAACAACAGCAGAAGATACTTCTTTTTAAACTAAAACAAAACAAAACACATTCTAGGCTAATACCTTAACAAATTTAAAAGAATTAATACCATGCAAAATATGTTCTCCTACTACATTTGAATTGAACTAGAGATTAAACAAAGAAAAATGGCTGGAAAAAATCCCCAAGTATCTGTAGATTGAGAAATGTATTTAAAAATAACTCATGGATAAAAGATGTCCAAAGAGACATAATATGAATTTATGACTAAATTAAAATACATCTTTTCAAAATTTGTGGGTAGTATCATTGGATACCTATATAAGAAGAAAAGATGAAAGATCTAAAATAATTCAACCTTAGGAAACTAAGGAATATTAAGTTGATTCTAAAGCAATGAATTAGCAATATTTGGGTAGAAGTTGTATACAAATTATTCTGTACAGTTTTTAAACCAAGTCTTTGATCTTGCCAAAACTTGACTAGAACTACCACCCTTTCCCAAACTAAAGGCTAGAGCCAGGCATTTATTGCACTTAATTAGGCAATGTGCGAAAAGCTATGAACACAGAAACTGGTATATATTTAATTCCTTCTCTTTCTCTAGATTATGATTTCTCAGCATTTTTTTTATAAATGTAAATTTGGGGTGTAATTTCTTTCATTTTCCCCATTTTAAGAAATTATGAAAAAATATGATATTCTTCTAAAAATGTTGGGAATTCAGGGCCCAACAAATAACTCTACCATTTACTATACCTAACTATTGAATCATTAAAAAAAAGACAGAAGACCATCAAGTATCAATCAATGACTATTGGATGACAGGTACTTTCTAAGCATTTGACGTTTATTAGATCATTTGAATTTTACGAAAACTGGAAGAAGGACATTGTAGGGTCATGTTCATTTTCAATTTTAGGAAACTGAAAAACAAGGTGTTTAAGAAACTTGGCTAAAATCACTTAGCTAGTCCTTACAGGAGCTAGGAATAACACTTAGGTAATGTGTATTAAGAGATTTAATTTTATATCTGCTAAATCTCTGGCTGGCTATTTGGGAAGCCCATGTAGGGGCTGTGAGATGGGCATGCAGGTACTCAGCCAATCTTCAGACCCGGGTGGGGCACTCTGTGTCAGCATACAATAGCCACTAGAATATACCTTTTCTGCAAGATGGACAGGTCTGAAACAGAAACAGAAGATGCTGAATTAAGTGTTCTTGGTTGCTTCTATCAATATATTTTTTAAGATTTTTAAAATTTATTTGACAGACAAAGATCACAAGTAGGCAGAGAGGGAGAGGGAAGCAGGCTCCCTGATGAGCAGAGAGCCCGATGCGGGGCTCCATCTCAGGATCCTGAGATCATGACCTGAGCTGAAGGCAAAGGTTTAACCCACTGAGCCGCCCAGGCACACCTGCTTCTAGCAATCTCATTAATCGAATAAAGTTACCCCTGCCTAGGAAAGCACAAGTTAGGCCAATTGTCTTTCTGGAAAACAAATTTCTCCATAATGAATGCCCCTTCAACTAGTAACAACGATACCCTATAACTTATGATTGTATTTCATTTGTGATTTTGACAGTGCTGCACAATGAAATATTCATTTTATAGAATTGGGCTTAAGAGGGAAGAGGAGAGGCCGACTTTACATGGTAATGATATGTAGTTCATCAATTTAAAGTTTTGTATTGGCAAAAATTATGACATCATGTGTGCATAAAAATGAACCAACACAGCACTCATAGATGTTAAAAGAGGAAAAAGTGGGAGAAATGAATCACAGCTTGACACACAGGATGAATATGCTGAACTAAAAAAAATAGTGATTCACAAAGAAAATGGCAATTTTATTTCAATAAAAAAATCACAGTTCATATAAATAAATGTATTTTTAACTTTACTGGTTTTGAACACATTTCTTTTGAAAATATCCATAGGAATAAAGAATAAAAACTGAAAATGAAATTCATACCCCATTTTCCTTCTGAAAATATTTAATTGATACCATAAAACTGAATAGTGATGACAAATGATTTAACCTTTTTACTCATTCATGGAACTCTGTGAATAACTCCAATAGGAATAAGTTAATTTTTGCCTTACTTGAAAGTTCATTTGAGGTCTACTGGGTGTTTAAAATTGCGTTAGTTATCTAATATTGATTCTTAATAAGGATAACTTCAGTTATTTCTCAGTGATTCTCTAGTTTTGCCATGATACATCTGACACATAAATTATTTCAGGTGCCTTCTAATGATTTATGGAACATGTTTTGTTTTGTTTTATCCCTGTTGAAATACTATTTTGAAGGGGGGTGTATTGGTTTCCTGTGGCTGCTGTAACAAGCACCACAGACTGGATGCCTTAGGATGACAGAAATTTATTGTCTCAGGTCTGGAGACCACAAGGCTGGGCTGACAGTGTCAGCCACTTGCTTCCTTATGAGGGCTGCAATGGCGAATCTGTTTGATGAATCTCTACTAGTTTCTGGTGGTTTGCTGTTAAGCTTTGGCATTACTGGGCTTGTAGATACATTGCCCTAATCTCTGTGTTTATTTTCACTTGGTGTTCTCCCTTGTGAGGACAATTTCTCCTTTTTAGAAGGACATCGGTCTGTCTTAACCAATTGTATCAGTGGTAATTCTACTTTAAAATAAGGTCAAATTCTGAGGCCCTGGTGAGTAGGACTCTATTATGAACTTAATTGTGTTACCCCCAAATTCATATGTTAAAGTCATATTAACCCACAATCTCAGAATGGGACTGTTAGGAGTTAGGGTCTGTAAAACAGTAATTAAGTTAAAATGAGGTTTTAGGGTGAGCCCTAATACAATATGATTAGTATCCTTGTAAGAAGAATAGAGTAGGTCACACATCTGCCCAGAGAAAAGATCATGTGAAGTCACACAATAGAGGTAGCCAACTACAAGCTAAGGAGAGTGGTTTCCAAAGAAACCAACCCTGGCAAATACTTTGTTCTCTTATTTTGTGCTTCCATAATTGTGAGAAAATAAATTTCTGGTTTTTAAGCTATGCAGGCTGTGGTACTAACTAGCAAATTGGTATAGCAAACTACTAACAGACTTAGCGAAGTAATATAGACTTCAACATTTGAGTTTTTGGTGCATACAATTTAACCCATAAGAGGGAGTTAGCTTCTCTCATGTTTTCTTTCTGTTTTTACCTTTAATAGTTACTACACACACACACACACGTATATATATATATATATATATATATATATAATTTTTATTAGCTATATTAAAACTGTGTTCACTACATTACCTAGCTTCTCTCATATTTTCTTTCAGTTTTTCCTTCAATATTATTACTATATATATTTATATATGACATGCAATATTCATATATATAATATATATTTGGTTATTTATACTGACTCACCTTTAATTATGGTTAATACTAATTTCATGTTTAAAACAATTCACCTGTGGCATTTTAATTGTTTAAGAGACAGATTATTTTACCTGAGCAGTGTCACAGTTGTATGTAAAAACTGAAGGATGCTTAAAGTAACAATTTCTTATTGTAAACTGATTCATAAGGCAAACATAGATACAGTTATTGTGATTTAGAAGTAAGTTTAAGATAAAGGCCTTCTAAGAATTGAACAGTCACAACCCATTGCCTCTCGCTTACAAAAGTAAACTTGAAATATTAAGAGATTATTGAATATTCAATGACAAAGACTGTCAAAGAATGTAACTGAGATTTTATGGAAAGTGAAATTAGATTGCCTCCATTCATTCTCCAAGTCAAAGATTTTAGGCTTTTATCTTATAATAAATGAAAAAAACGTGTATTTTAATTTTTATATTTATGTGCATTTTGTATTTATATATACTTTGATAATAGTTGCAAATATATCCATTTCTCTACATATATGACACTAATATTATATCATTTAATACACACATAGACACAACTCTATTTTCACACACAAAAATGCACCTTCATGGGACGCCTGGGTGGCTCAGTGGGTTAAGCCGCTGCCTTCGGCCCAGGTCATGATCTCAGGGTCCTGGGATCGAGTCCCACATCGAGCTCTCTACTCGGCAGGGAGCCTGCTTCCCTCTCCCTCTCTCTCTGCCTGCCTCTCTGTCTACTTGTGATCTCTCTCTCTGTCAAATAAATAAATAAAATATTTAAAAAAAAAATGCACCTTCATGAGCATCAGCAGGGTTGTTTTGGGATCAGTATGTTTATTACAACAGCCACGTAAGACACATACAGGTGCTCGAATCAGTTATGCACCAAGCTGCCATGGACTGGATTCCTGCCTAGAAAACATAAAGGATATTTAAAAAAAATTATTAAATCAGCTTCATGTGTGCAGCATTGTGATTCAACATTTGTGGATACTAGAAAATGATCACCCCCCAAAGTCTAGTTAGCCATTGAAACCCCAATATTTTAATGACAGTAAAATGCTTACTTATTTCATAATCTGTAAATCTGTGTGTGTGTGTGTGTGTGTGTGTGTGTGTATTTGTTGTTGTTGTTGTTTTATCCTCATATTTTGAATAGACTTGACTTTCTGATACTAACTACATTTGACCAACAATAGCTTGGAAAATCTGTTTCTCAAACTTGGTTTCACATGAGGATCACATGTGGAGTCTTAAAAAAATTGGTGACTGGGTCTTATTTCCAAGGATTCTGATTAATTAGTGTGTAGTGAAACCAGGCATAGAATTGTTAATATATCTCTGAAGGATTCTAAAGTGTGGTGGCCTTTTTGAGCTACAGTCTTAAGGGATGCTTTTGATGAAAGTGAGGTAGAGGAAGAAGGAAACTCAACAGATCCAGGGGAGGAAGTAAGAACACTTGATTCGGTAGGAAACAACTTCCCAGTTCTTAGCGCCAATATCGTTTTTAATATTTTAATTGTGAAATGGCCAATAGAAAGTGAAGAATTTGACTACACATATATTAGAAAGGAATTTTTAGTAACTTCTATTTCTTCTGTGTTTTAATTTTTGTCTGTCTCTATTACTGTATTTTTTTTCCTATAGGGAATTATTTTTATGTGCAAAAAGAAGTTAATTCAGTTCTAATAGAAAACTTTCAGATGACCAAAACTATACAAATCATCCTTCCTACATTTTATTTTTCCCAGTGACTTTCCCCCTCAAGTGCGAGTTACCTCTCTTCTAAACACCAATTACTTAAACTTTAGAATTCTTAACTGTAAGATGAACGAAGTATTTTCAACAGCTTTGTTCAAATCTCACAGATGGCCTTTTGTGCTTTTTTCTGAGTTCTTTATAATTATGTGTGACACTCTTCTTTGAGAATTGGTGTGAATGTACTAAAACATTATATCTCAACTTGAATTCAAACATGTTCAACATGGTTTGCCTTAAAATCTGCAGTCATATCCTATGTTTATGTAGCTGTAGAGCTAAGACTAATTTTTCTTAACATTGTTTTATGCCTACTGCTGAAACATTTTTATAAAATTTTTTTATAGACGGGCAAAAAAGATATAGCTCATCAAAAACCGATCCCAGGACAAGACAATTTGTCTCATTTAGGATAATCATTTTCTAAATATCCACTCCAGAGTTTAAAGAATAATCAAAGCTAAAGAATGATAGAAATATCTAATTTTGTTGTGTGTATGCTTTTTATTTTTTATTTTTTTAGTGTTTGCTTTAAATTTTTTTTTTAATTTTTTTATAAACATATAATATATTTTTATCCCCAGGGGTACAGGTCTGTGAATTGCCAAGTTTACACACTTCACAGCACTCACCATAGCACATACCCTCCCCAATGTCCATAACCCCAGCCCCCTTCTCCCAACCCCCCTCCCTCCAGCAACCCTCAGTTTGTTTTGTGAGGTTAAGAGTCACTTATGGTTTGTCTCCCTCCCAATCCCATCTGGTTTCATTTATTCTTCTCCTATCCCCTTAACCCCCCATGTTGCATCTCCACTTCCTCATATCAGGGAGATCATATGATAGTTGTCTTTCTCCACTTTTTATTTAAATAATCTGGTTATAAGTTATTCTTTGGATTAATATAAGCAATATACAATGAGGTCTGCTATTTCTAAAGATGTGTTTTATTTGGGAATTAAAATATGGATGAGTAGGCTGCTTTCCATTTATCTGCATTTTTTAAATATAAATATGTTTTTCTTAAGTCAAATAATAAAAACGAACATTCTGAAAATTAACATTTAGTATACATGTTTTAGCATTCAAAGTGACTTTATATATCTTTAATTCTCACAATAATTCAGTATTTTAGGTAATGTAGTTACAAGTTAATAGGTGTCAAAAGTGAGTCATAAAGAAGTGAGAAACTTTGTAGAAAGTCATAGAAGACTTTCTCAGAAGACCTGAGATTTGAACCTTACTATAACATTATACACATGGACAGTCTGATGTCTTATACTGGTCAAATAGAGATAATTTGTGAGAGAAACTTTTAAAGTCCTGAACAAAAACTTAACCAAAAGGAATTCTGCTTTCAGTAATGGTGGAGTAAGTGTTCAGGCCGGTGTTTCCTCTGAGATAACTGGAAAAACTAGAAAAATAATACAAAGGAAAAAAAATATTCCTGAAATCATTGATGAGTGTGGTAAAATTATAGTCCCCATGTTGCTTCCACACTCTAGACCCTGGGACTGTCAGTATGAGGAGATATACCCATGCATTTGTTCAGTTAAAATGGACATAATTAAGATGTAATTAATGCTACCAAACATTGGCTTTAAAATAGGGGTAATATCCAGCTGTACAATTTCCCTATGTTAGCCTTCTGAAGAAACACTAGATATAGAGATTTGAAACACTAAGACAATTCATCATGCCTTTGCTGGCTTGAAGATCTAGGAAACCATGTGAAAAGTATGAGAAGAAAATGACCTCTGTCAATAATCATTGAGTTTGGAAAAAATATTCAGACTGAGAACCAGAACCTTGACAACACTTTGATTTTAGGTTTATGAGACTCATGCTGTCTCTCATCTTCTGACTCACAGAAACTGTGACAGAGTAAGTCTGTATTTTTAAGGTGCCAAGTGTGTGATGAATTGTTGCAACAATGATAGAATATTAATACAGAGAGCTAACATAGTGATGAGGGACTGCTAGTCTAAATTTTAGAGAAGCAATCCACTATTCCAGTATGGTTTTACTTTGGGAATTTTTTAAAAAAAAGATTTATTTATTTGGTGGGGGGGCAAAGGAAGAAAGAGAGAATCTTCAGCAGACTCCCTGCTGAGTGAGGAGCCCAGTACAGGGCACGATCCCTTAACCCTGAGATCAGGACCTGAGATGAAATAAAGAGTCATAAATGTAACAGAGTGAGCCACCCAGGCTTCCCTACCTTGGGCACATGTACTAATCTAGAAGAGACTGAGACAAAGCAATGCAGTAATACCTACATCCTAAGGAGAGTCTAAGTAGAGCCTGGATCCTACCATGACTGAGGGACTCCATTAAAAATTTAAATTTTGGGTGGTGGGTCTGAGGAATTATACCTTAGGTTTAAGACTGGAATAAGTAGAAGAGACATCATGTGAATTCTAGCATAGCTTTCTTTAATCGATTTGAATGTGCCAGGGAATTTCACTCTCTAAAATTGAGTTAAGTCAGTAGATCTTACCTGCTGGAAGTTTTCTTTTTCTTTTTCTTTTCTTTTTTTTTTCCCCCCCAAGGGACATTTGGCAATGTCTAGAGATATTATGGTTGTCACAACTAGGGGAAGAGGATGATATTGCTTTCTAATGAGCAGAGACCAAGGAAAGTATCCAGTCTCCTACAGTATGTGGAATAGCCTCCCACAACAAATATGTATCTGTCCCCAAATGCTAATAAAATCCTGCAGTTCATAAACCCTGCTTTAAGTTGATCCCAGATAAGCTTCTGCCTGCAGGTACCCAGGAGAAGCAAACACAAAACTTCTCTGGAATTATTTAATGTTGTGTTAGTCCTCAAGATACTACTACAAACAGTTTTATGAACAAAACGTCCAGCCTGAAGTAAAAAATTAATAAAGCAGTCAAGAAGATAAGACAATATAAATGACAACATAAAGAAACATGACAATCAAAAGAGACCAAGAGAATTTCTTGATGAATAGAATCATCTAGACTTTACCTTATTGTACTCAAAAGATAAATTAAAAGGTTAAAAACTCTGGAAGAAGACTAGAAAATACAAAGAGTCACATAGCAGAATTCCAAATAGAATAATAAAAGTATTAAATGGAATTACTAGAATTAAAAAAAGTGCAATAACTAAGATTAAGAATCCAATCGGTAGATTTATAAGGAAGGTAGGGAAGATTAAGAGAGAATTAATGGTGAGGAAGCTCCATATCAAAAAAGCATGGAGTAAAAAGATAAAATTCACCAAAAGACATAAAGTATATTGAAAGTGGAATTAAAAGAAATTACATATTTATTTGGAATCTCATAAGGAGATGAGAAAACAAAGGGGCAGTAGCTGTATATGAGGAAATCATGACAGATTTATTATATACGAATAAAACAGTAATTTAGAGATTCAAACACTTCAACTTTCAAACAGGACAAGTTCAAGGAAATTCACAGCTATGCAAGTACTACTCACAGTTCAAAAATGCAGATAACAAGGGGCACCTGGGTGGCTCAGTGGGTTAAAGCCTCTGCCTTCGGCTCAGGTCATGGTCCCAGGGTCCTGGGATGGAGCCCCCTGTCAGGCTCTCTGTTCCTCAGAGAGCCTGATTTCTCCTCTCTCTCTGCCTGCCTCTGCCTACTTGTGATCTCTGTCTGTCGAATAAATAAATAAAGCCTTTAAAAAAATGCAGATAACAAAAGCAAAGATACCAAAAAACTGTGTAAGAAAAGTGATATACCACATTCAGATGAACCATCAAGAACTGACTTCTAACAAGAAACAAAAGAAGCCATAAGACCATTGAACATCTTCCGTGGGATGAAATTAGAAAAACTCACCCACCTAAAATTATTTACCTATCTGAAATACCCTCTAAGGATAAAAGCAAAATAAATGCATTTTCAGACAAAACAAAAAGGAATTTATGACCAGGAGACACAAACTTAAATAAACATAGACTCAGATAAACATTATATTATTGTTTTAAAGGAACACTAGATTCCCAAAATATTCAAAGCAGTGACAGGGCATGAAATGGTAAATATGTTGGTAAATCTAAATGAGTACTGACCAGATAAATAATGTCATATAAATAACATATACATAAAAATAATATGTAAGTTATGGATACAGTAAAGAGAGTTTTAATTTTGCTGTCTTGTCTAGCAGGATGAGTTATATTCCAAATGAACTACCTTGCACTACCTTCTTCTTTAGCTAATAATAAAAATAAATAGGGGTTTAAATCTGAATTTTCCAAATCTTTCAAAAATATTTAATCAACAAAAACACGAAATGGGAGAAGATATTTGCAAATGACAGTACAGACAAAAGGTTGATATCCAGGACTTATAATGAATTCCTCAAACTCGACACACACGAAACAGGCAAACATATCAAAAAATGGGAAGAAGGATATGAACAGACACTTCTCCAACCAAGACATACAAATGGCTATCAGACACATGAAAAAATGTTCATCATCACTAGCCCTCAGGGAGATTCAAATTAAAACCACACTGAGATATCACCTTACACCAGTTAGAATGGCCAAAATTAACAAAACAGGAAACAACATGTGTTGGAAAGGATGTGGAGAAAGGGGAACCCTCTTACACTGTTGGTGGGAATGCAAGTTGGTGCAACCTCTTTGGAGAACAGTGTGGAGATTTCTCAGGAAATTAAAAATAGAACTTCCCTATGACCCTGCAATTGCACTCCTGGGTATTTACCCCAAAGATACAGATGTTGTGAAAAGAAGGGCCATCTGTACCCCAATGTTTATAGCAGCAATGGCCATGGTCGCCAAACTATGGAAAGAACCAAGATGCCCTTCAACGGATGAATGGATAAGGAAGAACACTATGGAGTATTATGCTTCCATCAGAAAGGACGAATACCCAACTTTTGTAGCAACAAGGACGGGACTGGAAGAGATTATGCTGAGTGAAATAAGTCAAGCAGAGAGAGTCAATTATCATATGGTTTCACTTATTTGTGGAGCAGAACAAATAGCATGGAGGACATGGGGAGTTAGAGAGGAGAAGGGAGTTGGGGTAAATTGGAAGGGGAGGTGAATCGTGAGAGACCATGGACTCTGAAAAACAATCTGAGGGGTTTGAAGTGGCGGGGGGGGTGGGGGGTTGGGGTACCAGGTGGTGGGTATTATAGAGGGCACGGATTGCATGGAGCACTGCGTGTGGTGAAAAAATAATGAATACTGTTTTTCTGAAAATAAATTAATTAATAAAATATGTACTAAAACAGACTGATCAAAAGTCAGATAATATAAGCAATTGATGTTCTCTCTATACTTCAAAAGGAAATCAGAATTTGGGGCCCCTGGGTGGCTCAGTGAGTTAAGCGTCCTACTCTTGATTTCAGTTCAGGTCTTGATCTCAGGGTTGTGAGCTCAAGCCTGATGTCAGGCTCTGTGCTGAGCAGTTTCCCTCTGCCCCTCCCCCAACCTCTCTTAAAAAAAAAAAAGAGAGAGAGAGAGAGAGAGAGAGAGGGAGGAAAACTAAAAATCTCTGGATCTTCATTTCCTGTTTCTGCTATCCATCTCATGACCCAAAAAGAATGTACATCTATTAATGTCCTTTTCCTTGGAAATACGAATTACAGACTTTCCATATTACTTCAGAAAATTCACACAGAATGAATAGATCAGACCCAAGGATAAAACAGAATGAATTACCTTAATTTTAGTGCTATAGTAAACAGTTTTCAGTTTCCTGTGTCACAGTAAAAAATTTAATTTGTCTGTTCCTCATGGTATCAACAGCCAATAGTGTTGTTTGGATAACACTTTACAGTTCACAGAGCACCTTCACATAATATTTATTTATTTATTTATTTATTTTTACCAGAAGCCACTGAATTGGAGGGTGCAAGTCATAGACCAATTAGGGTGGTAAGAAAATTGAATTTCAGAATGAGTTCATATGTGATATCATACAGCTAAGAATTGTGTTCAAATCTGGAATTTCTTTTCTGTCTTACTATGTACTTCATAGAAACTATAAAAAAAGTTGAGAAATGTCTCCTAAAAATTGCCTTAAAGATCACCAAATCCTAACATGCCAAAATAAAGTTGGTAGTATTTTATATTACTGAAAAAGTGATGAGCTGAGTCTTCTCATAGGCTCCTGATGCACTAAAATTGGTAACATTCTATCAGAAATCATTTGAAAAAAACTATAGATTTTTTTTTAAGTTCAAAGGCATTAGTATAGTAGCAAGATATTTTTTGCAGCATTATCACAGCTGAATTCATGATAGCAAGAAAAGGGAAACAATATAAAAAAGAGGAATGATTGATGGGGTGAGCCATAACATTTCTAAAAGATAGAACATCATACAGCCATTTAAAATTATATTTTGGGGCGCCTGGGTGTCTCAATGGGTTAAGCCTCTGCCTTTGGCTCAGGTCATGGTCTTGTGGTCCTGGGATCGACCCCCACATCAGGCTGTCTGCTCAGCGGAGAGCCTGTTTCCCCTCTCTCTCTGCCTGCCTCTCTGCTTATGATCTGTCAAATAAATAAATAAAATCTTTAAAAAATAGATAAAATAAAATTATATTTTGAAAAATTTGTTTTGACATCAAAATACAGATTTTGGGGTAGGGAGAAGCATGATGTGTTAACAGTGGATAATTCTAAACTCTCCATTTCGGTGATTATGAATTCAGACCCCAATTCTAGTGTGTCTGAGTTCACAGTCTGTCTTTGGCAGTTGCTACCTATGTGATGCCAAGGAATTTACATAAATTTCTGTGCCTCAGTTCGCTCAGCTGTAAAATGGAGAAAATAGTAGCACATGCTGATCGTACTGTTGTGAGAATTGAGGAGAAAATAAATGTAAAGAGCTTAGAAATGTTCCCCAAACATGGGATGTTTAGTGCTTGTGTTTTATTGTCATCACCCCATGAACCGAGTGCATGCTTATTATATTTCTTCTCTGTCAGATTTCATTTCCGGAAACTGTACTTTGAAAAGCCAAAGGAAATTATCCCTAAAATCACTTTCCTCCTTCTCCTTTTCCACTTGTAATTACCCAAATAAATCTTAAAAAAGAAAATGAGAGACAAACAAACTACCTTTTCTTAAAGTTAATGCCTCTAAGTTGAGAATCAGCAGTGAAGGTTTTAAAGACATTGGGCTTCCAGAACAATGATGTGTCAGGGAGGGTCCTGATGTTGTAGATCTCTGTCTAGGGTGAGGGGTATTTTGTTGTCTTACCTGTCTGTGAGCTCTTCACAGACATCTTTGCTCTTAGCCCTGGACTAAGCTCTTCTATATTTAGGATTATCATAGATTTATTTTTTTGTTGTTTTTTTAAATTCAGTATTAGAGCCCAGGTTTTTGTTGTTGTTGTTGTTGTTGTTGTTGTTTTAAGATTTTATTTATTTAGGGGCACCGGGGTGGCTCAGTGGGTTAAGCCTCTGCCTTCAGCTCGGGTCATGATCTCGGGGTCCTGGGATCGAGCCCCACATCGGGCTCTCTGCTCGTCAGGAAGCCTGCTTCCTCTTCTCTCTCTGCCTGCCTCTCTGTCTACTTGTGATCTCTCACTCTGTCAAATAAATAAATAAAATATTTTAAAAATTTCATGTATTTATTTGAGGGAGAGAGAGCACAAGCATGAGGTGGGGGAGAAGATGGTATTCGAGAGGAACAGAGGGAGGGGGGAAGCAACCCCCCCCCCCACCGGCACCTCACCTCTGAGCAGCTGAGCCCTACCTGGGGCTAGATCCCACCTCCCTGAGATCATGACCTAAGCCAAAGTCAAATGCTCAACCACTGAGCCATCTGGGTGCCTCCTAGACCCCAATTTAAGATTAAACATTCTTTTTTTTTTTTTTTAAGATTTTATTTATTTGACAGAAAGAGAGAGAGAGAGAGTGCACAAACAGGGGAAGCAGGAGAGGGAGAAGCATGTGAGGTTTGTTGTTGTTGTTGTTTTCTTTTAACACCTTTCTACCTTTTGTACTTTCGTAAATTTTGGAGGTTTTCAGCAGCAAGCATGCCTTACGCTTATAATAAGAAAAAAGGCTGTAAAATGAAAGCCTTATAAACATTTTAGAGGAAAGAATTAGCAATTATCTTCTTTACAGTAACATTATATTTTCTGATCTTCCTCGGAGTTATTATAAAGATATGTTGAATTATATTGCCCCTCAAACATGAAGTGCTTTTCAGTGTTTACAAGCTATATTTAAGGAATGCCCCCAGTGAAATTCAGCTTCGTTTAGGGTGATATTTTACAATAACTCTGTGCCAGAATGATGCAACAGGAATAGAAACATCAGAATTATACACTTTGCTCAGCTACGACTCAAGGTACGTAAACACATATGGGCAGAAACGCAAATCTAGCATCAATTTAAGAGTTTTCCCGTAGAGAGCAGTTATTTTCATCTGTGCACTCATTCTTCTTTCATACTTGGTATGCAAGCACACGCTATTTCCTGAGTGAATATGGATATACATCTGCTTCGAGGGGACATGCGTGTGAAGGAGCTAAAGACAGCAGCTCTGTACTCCTTTTTGGCAAGACATCTGGGTGGATTTATTTTACCTAATTTAACTGCAAAATTTATATGTTTCACTTGAATTTGTGAATACTTAAATCGATTGCAGCCTCTTGATTCTCCCCTGGCTGAGGATATATTACATTATGCCCTATTTTTAGTAGTTATAATTGAAAATATAAGGGCAAGTCCTCGTGTATTTTAACGGTACACATGTAAGGAGACTTCACTTATGTATTAAGACCATGAACTTTAAAATAAAGAGCTTTTTTTTTTTTTAAGAGCTGGTTTTAAAAATATATATATATTTATTTATTTGAGAGATAGCAAGAGGACAAGCAGAGAGGAGAGGGAGAGGCAGTTTCTCCCCATGGCCAGAGGGAGAAGCCGACTCCCTGCTGAGTAGGGAGCCCTGACACAGGGCTCAATCCCAGGACCTTAGGATCGTGTCCTGAGCTGAAGGCAGACACTCAACTGACTAAGCCACCCAGGCATCCCTAAAATAAAGAGCTGTTTTACGATAAAAACTGTCACAGCCTAGCTTCATTATATGACTCTGCAAAGGACGGGGTTGAACCCAGCTTGAAGGTGAGCATGAAGCCACCACACACTCTTAAGTCTTTATGCTTCTGTCATTCGCTTAAGACAGAACCATGCTGGGGCGCCTGGGTGGCTCAGTTGGTTAAACATCTGCCTTTGGCTCAGGTCATGATCCCAGGGATCAAGCCCCACATCGGGCTTCTTGCTCAACGGGGAGCCTGCTCCTCCCTCTCCCTCTACCAGTTGCTCCCCTGCTTGTGTTCTCTCTGTGTCAAATAAATAAATAAATAAATAAATAAAAAGGAACCATGCTGACTATATGCCAGGCAATCTTTTTGTTGCTGGGGGTACAGGGATGCATGTGATATGTTCATGATTTCCAGAAGCTCACCATGCAGGAGGCGAACAGATAAATAAGTATGGCCCAGTCTCATGGGGTCTGTAATACATATTATAATAGTGTCACAAGGGTAAGAGGCTATAATCAAAAGGCAAAGGAGTTGGCACACATATGCCACTTGAAAACCTGTCCATGGAAAAGCCACTTTAATGGTGGCACAAAAATAATTATTTTATTTTATTTCACCTTATTCTTTTTTTTTTTTTTTTTTTTTTTAGCCAATTCTAGTGCAGGGGCTGTAGCACATGGAGAGAGAAAGCACTGGCCAGCTGCATTGCCCCAGCTTCTTGTGTGTTGTAGAAAATGAGGCTGTTGTGCTAGCTTCAGCCAGGGTAGACTCTGAGATTACATGAAACCGGTTCCTCTAAGAGAAAGCTCTAGCACTCAAGGAGCCTGCTGACCATTATAGGAAATACACATGCGAACAGATTATTGGACAAAGAACAGAAGTGCTGACGTCAAAAGTCTGCAGAGGGCTGGGAGGAGCACAAATGATGGAGTTGCTACCCTCATGGGGCAGGCCAGGGGGAGGTCGTCAGCGTACAGTTGAAATATATGATGTCTCTTGGTTTTGGACTCACTAATGTCAAGAAATCTGTATTTTAAGGTTGAAATAGCACTGAAATTAAGGGTCCTCATAAAGAATGTGAAATACGGGCGCCTGGGTGGCTCAGTGGGTTAAGCCGCTGCCTTCGGCTCAGGTCATGATCTCAGGGTCCTGGGATCGAGTCCCGCATCGGGCTCTCTGCTCAGCAGGGAGCCTGCTTCCTCCTCTCTCTCTCTGCCTGCCTCTATGCCTACTTGTAATCTCTCTCTGTCAAATAAATAAATAAAATCTTTAAAAAAAAAAAAGAATGTGAAATACCTTTGCAGATAGAGAGGAGGAAAGGTTTTCTGGGTTAGGGTAATGGTATAGGCAAAGTTGTGAAATTAAAGAATATTGAAATTTTCTGCAAAGCACAATTATTTTGTTATTGCTTTGGGTATGTAGATATATATTTTAAATGGTACATGGAAAAATGCGTATATATATATGAAAGTTTCACTATGACCCCAAATATTGTGTAATAATATTGTCCCAGAAGAAAGTCATTTAACTGTTACATATTAAAGGTACCCCTATTTAACTTGCAACATCTATGAGATTTATTTAATGTTTTAAGGATTTAAATTTATTCTCAGGATGGACATTTTTTTAATTAGTATTGCACACAGTATCTCTAAGTATATCGTATTTTCATTTGTATTTTAACAAGAAAAACAGTCATTAGAAGTACCAGGTGTAGGAATGTTTTGGGTAAGAACTACTTATTTAGGCTTCTCTTTTCCCATTTCTCCATCTGGATAAAGTTCCCAATCTGTCCCTATTTCTTCCCATTCACAGTAAGAAGAGAAGAAGGAAGGTCACAATCAGAGAAGGTGTCTTTTCTGAATGAGAGACCACATTTCTTAAACTTGAGAGTATTAAAACTAATATGTTGATAGGCACTATACCATTTAATCCTCCCCAAAGTTATTTGAAATAGATGCTAATGTAGCACCTGTAAGGATGAGGATATGAAAGCTAAGTCTAAGAGAGACCGAGGAGCAAGTTCAAGGTCAGAGAGCCACTAAATAGGGGAGTGAAGAATCTCAGATCTTGCTGCAAACCGTAGACAGTCTGCTAAGCCTTTAAGGAGGAAGAGTAAAGATAATAGTTTAGGAAATATAAAATATTCTCCTTTTCCCTGTCCTGTATACCACCCCTTAAGAAAGATGTGTAATACCTTGCCTCCTCCTGCACTAGGCAAAGCAAAGCCAGAAATCATGGTCCATAGAGAGGAAATTGTATGATCCAAGTCCCCCAAGACTGTCCTCACTTCTGATACCAGCTTTAAGTTGGGGGGCCTTAGGATCACTCTCACTTTAGATCATCTGGATGTGAATTTGAGAGCCCCGCCTTATCACCCTCAGTTGGATATTTCACTAGAAGGACTATAGAACTTGGTGAAAAACCTATATTTATGCTCACACTTAATTTGGGGAAATGATACAAGTACTCAGCCAAGGGTAGAGACTTACAAGACAGGACCCAGAAGGGGTGCACACTTGGAGCTTTCAGTCATTCTCTCTCTCCGTGGGGTCATTGGAGCTTCTACCTCTTTCCAGTCATGATATATGACAATATGTGAAGGAGCACCAATCAGAGACTTTGGTGTCTAGAGTTTTAATTGGAGCTGAACCACACACTGCCTTCTTGGCTGACCTTCACCTTCCAGGCTCTCCCAAAAGTTTGGGCCAGCATCTTTAGACCTTAAAATCTCCCATCAAAATTTACAGTGTTAACACTGTCTCACAGCCGAAGTTCTAGCAAAATGAAGACATTCCTATCTGGCAGGACTCCTATCCTAGAGTCTAGACATCACCTCCTGGTAATCGAGGGCCAATGTTCGTCACTACACAATGTCCCATGAATTTAACCTAAAAAAGCTAATACTTATAATGCCTTTTAAGGACCTTAATTTAAACTCCTTGAACAAGAAACCCACTGAAGTATAACCTACAACAACAGAAGTATCTCTCTTCTGTTCCCAGTACAAGCATCAGAATTTCCTGGGTATTTTATTCCCCATCTGTATAAAGTACTTACTGTCCACAAAATACTAGAGCTCTCACTTTACCTATAGAGGTGAGACAGGGGGTGGGTGGATGGAAACAGAGGGTTTTTTTCCAGAAGGGGGAGTGCAAAGAGGTAGTGAGAGGGTAAGAGAGAATCTTTTTTTTTTTTTTTAAGATTTTTATTTATTTATTTGATAGAGAGAGATCACAAGTAGGCAGAGAGGCAGGCAGAGAGAGAGGAAGAAGCAGGCTCCCTGCCAAGCAGAGAGCCCGATGTGGGGCTCGATCCCAGGACCCCGAAATCATGACCTGAGCCGAAGGCAGAGGCTTAACCCACTGAGCTACCCAGGCGCCCCGGTAAGAGAGAATCTTAAGCAGGATTCATGCCCAGCGTGGAGCTGGTTGTGGGTCTCGACCTCACAACCCAGAGATCATGACCTGAGCTACGAATCAAGAGTTGGATCTTAACTGATGGAGCCACCCAGATGCCCCAAGAATGTTATGATCTTTAAACTTCATATTTACAAATTTATTTTTTCAGGACAAAGCACCATATAGCTTCCTCTAATCTACATTGTATTATGGGGTATTTATATTACTTTCTAAGGACCTAAACTGGTGTTCTCAGGAAATGGAAACTGAGTACTTGATGGGCAGAGCAGGAGGTGGTTCCCTGGTGGCAAATGCCTGGCCACAAGATGAAGCTTTGAAGCAAACAGGTCTCCTTAGAACAATAGCATTTTACCCCTACTTGCCCCCCTCCCCCACAAACCTTAGCAAATAATCCAAATACTTATACTATACCAGGATAGTACCTCTCCAAGAAATGAATTCTGGGAAACAGATTTTTTTTTTTCCTTATTAATCTACCTCCGATTTCTAAACTTGACAGTTGTTTCGGGTCACATTTGCACATCCTTTCTTTATAGAGCATGCATTCCAGTCACCTGTGTCTGCATTCCACTCTTCACATGTCCATCAGTAAAACCTCCACTACTCTCTTCCCTCTGATTTTGATAGTGTTTTGGTTTTCAGTCCCAGTCTTCAGTTGTCTCAGTGTTGTCCACTGAGTCGTATCTATTTTAATGAATCAGGTTCTGTGCTCTGTTTTGAAGTAGGAGAGACAGGTACTCTCTCTCATCCTTTTCATGGGCTCCGACATCAATCACAGGATCTGGCACAGAGTCTCAACACAATAAGTGACTGATGAATCCGTGAGCTAGGGAGAACACCAATACTCTCAAAAGAGTTTTTCTCAGGGAGGCAGATGCATTCTTTGGATGGAATCGGCCTATATTGTTCTTCAGTCGTCTGAATAAATGCTATCAAATTATAATTCATGAAATCATGCTTACGCAGCGGAGGTACTATCATCCAATTATTTTTCAGAGAAACTGATAAGGTAATTAACAAGATTCTTAGATTCACTGATTAATATCCAATGTCTGAAGTAACACCGTGATTTTAAGGCTTAAGTTTTGAAAAACCGTGTCTGTGCTGATAACTGTGAAGGAACACAATGCTTTGGATACCACATGTACTGGATGGCAAAGCTAAGGTTCTAGCAACTGCAAGTTTGGAAACATCACTTGTAGTTTGCCCAAAACAGAAATTCACTTCTCACATACATGGGATAGACTTCCCAAGCGCTAGTGGTTAGGGCCAGCATTCCACCTCAAAATGTACTTTGAATCTGTTCAAATACTCAAAAAATTCCATGTTTTGATTCCTAAGAGTTTGATTCCAAATAGTACAGAAAAGAAATTATTTTGGTCTGAGTTCTTTTTTGGAACAGGTTTCCTGAAATAAATGGATCTCAATATGATTACCAGAGAGCATCTGATTTAAAATATTATTGCAATATTAGGTGGGCCTATTGGGATCAATTGCTGTTAAATGTATGGTGTGGTGGTAATGACTTCTTCACTAGGGTCATTTAAATGTTTATGAAATATCCCAGTTTTAAGTTAACATTGTTATTATTATTGTTTTTTTTTCTTCCTCCTCTTCCTTCTTCTTCTTCTTTCCTATCCATATTTAGCAAAAGCGTCTAATTGGGCTCCTCATGATCTGTCATCAGGTAACAGAGTGCATTTCATGATCATTTTATTCAGAAATATATCAGTATAGCAACTGTATACCAATAATATGTGGAAAAGCTCATAATCAAATGAGGAGAGATATTCTTTCCCTGTGTGCAGATATCCTATTCCCTTGATATACTCTCTCCTGCCAGCCAGTGCAGGACCCTTCCACCAGGCTGGGGCTAACCTGTTCAGCAAGTACCTTAATGAATCTCTTGGCAAGAAAATTTAGGCTCTGAGGACATGGGTCAACCGATGGCCTAGGTAGAATCAGGAGTGTGAACGGCTCTGCGTTAGAACAGAAGAACGTCTAGAGGCTAGGAGAGCGACAGAAAGGAAAATCAACTACTGTATGAATGCTATAGCTCTAGCTGAAAGATGGGATCAGGGCATTTTAGAAATTGCCATGTGTAATATAAAGTGATAAATTGTTAGTGAGGCATTTGGGTTGTTGAAGTGGAAGGATTGAATTTTATTCCATGATAAATTACAATAGGGCAAATGAGGTGGAACAGGACAACAGCAATAAGGTAGGTTGGTCCCAGCATTGAATTAATAGGTAAGAATACTGACTTAGGGTCGCACATGAGGATTAGAAGATTGTGTACTTCCAAATTTGAAGATATGCTGGTCATGGCATTAGAATTGCCAAAGCAATGAGATGTGTAGAATTTTTTTTTAAAGATTTTATTTATTTTACTTGACAGAGAGATCACAAGTAGGCAGAGAGACAGGCAGAGAGAGGGGGGAAAGCAGGCTCCATGCTGAGGAGAAAGCCTGATGTGGGGCTCGATCCAAGGACCCTGAGAACATGACCTGAGCCAACAGAGGCTTAACCTACTGAGCCACACAGGTGCCCCTAGAATTGGGGTTTTAAAGATTAGGATACATAATATGACTTCTGGATTACATAAAAAGTAGTACGAAGATGCTGGATGACTAAGTAATAGATTGAAATAGTACGTCTGGTAGCACATGTGCATACATATATACACACCCCTTTTCATCTTCTGCCTGTCCATCAGTCTATCTATCAATCGATCTATCTACCTACCTACCTCCCTAACTATCATGATATAGCTGCAATCTTATTCACATATCCCTAACATATGATTAATTGAAAATTCTTATGGAGTGGATACTGTATCATAGGCATTTTTTCCCAAGAACTTTCCATATGTAAACTCAGTATCACAGGACTGTGAGACATGTCTGTTATTATCATCATCTTACATATAGGAAACCAAGGCAAGGGGACTAAAGGTCATATGGCGAGTAAGTTATGGAGCAGGCACTTGGATCCAGTGTTGGGGATCACAGTTATTCTGCTCTAATATGAACCAAAGGAGCAGAGTCCTGCTGTAGACAACCCAAGGCAAAATCATGAAGCTCATTACAAAGAAGATTATAAATTTTTGAGTTGAATTTAATAGCATTTTAAATGTTTTTTATATTCTACAATATCCATTCCTTCCAAGGGTCTGTATAATATAGAGGAGATATTATATTACTTACCTATTGGGAAAAAGATTTCTGGAGAGTCACAGTTTCTTTTTTACAAATCCTAGTTCCACTTCTTACTAACGTTGTGACATTGAAAACATAATGTTATTTATTTCTTAATGTCCCTATCTATAGAAAAGGACCTTTAATGTGTACTTCATAGAGTTATTATAAGGATTAAAATAATATATATGTTAAAACTTTTAGAGCAGTCTCTGCTACAAAGGAAGCTGTCAAAAACTGATTCCTGATTTGTATACCATAGTGATTATAAAAAGGGGGGAAATGTAAACAGGGGTGAGAAGAGAAACATGGAAATTTTCACCACATTATTGTATCACACGGTCCAGGATCATTTAGATTATTTGCCTAAAGGTCTTTTGCTGGCTAAAACCAAGACAAAAAATAAATAAATAAATAAATAAATAAATGGAGTTTTGATCCTGAGAAACTTGTAATATGCATTTTATATTTTTAATAACATTAAAAGGAAAAAAATAAGTATGCAACTCTAATCAAATGAATTTTTAATCAGGGCAAATGAATATATGACATTTTAGACATAAGGGTTTGACATCACATTTTTTTCTTCCTTTCTTGTTTTCTTCTTCTTCTTCTTCTTCTTCTTCTTCTTCTTTTAGAGAGGGGAGCTGGGAGGGGCAGAGGAAGGGGAAAAGAGAGAATTTTGAGCAGGCTTCAGGCCCAGCACAGAGCTTGATGTAGGGCTTGAGCTCATGACTCTGAGATCATGTCCTGAGCCAAAATCAAGAATTTGATGCTTAAGGAAACAAAAGCAAAAATGAATTTTTGGGACTCCATCAAGATCAAAAGCTTCTGCACAGCAAAGTAAACAGTCAACAAAACAAAAAGGCAACCCACAGAATGGGAGAAGATATTCACAAATGACAATACAGACAAAGAGCTGGTATCCAGGATCTATAAAGAACTAAAACTCAACACACACTAAAGAGATAATCATGTCAAAAAATGGGCAGAAGGCAGGATTTCATTTCTTTGACCATTTGCGACAACATGGATGGAACTAGAGCGTATCATGCTTAGCGAAATAAGTCAAGCGGAGAAAGACAACTATCATATGCTCTCCCTGATATGAGGAAGTGGTGATGCAACATGGGGGCTTAAGTGGGTAGGAGAAGAATCCATGAAACAAGATGGGATAGGGAGGGAGACAAACCATAAGTGACTCTTAATCTCACGAAACAAACTGTGGGTTGCTGGGGGGAGGGGGGTTGGGAGAAGGGGGGTAGGGTTATGGACATTGGGGAGGGTATGTGCTTTTGGGTAAATTGGAAGGGGAGATGAACCATGAGAGACTATGGACTCTGAAAAACAATCTGAGGGGTTTGAAGTGGCGGGGGGGTGGGAGGTTGGGGTACCAGGTGGTGGGTATTATAGAGGGCACAGCTTGCATGGAGCACTGGGTGTGGTGAAAAAATAATGAATACTGTTTTTCTGAAAATAAATAAATTGGAAAAAAAACAAAAAACAAAAAACAAAAAAAAAAATGGGCAGAAGACATGAACAGACATTTCTCCAATGAAGACATACAAAAGACTATCAGACACATGAAAAAATGTTCATCATCACTAGCCATCAGGGAGATTCAAATCAAAACCACACTGAGATACCACCTTACACCAGTTAGAATGGCAAAAACTAACAAGATACAAAACAACATGTGTTGGAGAGGATGTGGAGAAAGGGGAACCCTGTTACACTGTTGGTGGGAATCCAAGTTGGTGCAGCCACTTTGGAAAACAGTGTGGAGATTCCTTAAGAAATTAAAAATAGAGCTTCCCTATGACCCTGAAATTGCACAACTGGGCATTTACCCCAAAGATACATATGCAGTGAAAAGAAGGGCCATCTGTACCCCAATGTTTATAGCAGCAATGGCCACAGTCATCAGACTGTGGAAAGAACCAAGCTGCCTTCAATGGACGAATGGATAAGGAAGATGTGGTCCATATACACTATGGAGTATTACGCCTCCATCAGAAAGGATGAATACCCAACTTTTTTATCAACGTGAACGGGGCTGGAAGAGATTATGCTGAGTAAAATATGTCAAGCAGAGAAAGTCAATTATCATATGGTTTTGCTTATTTGTGGAGCATAAAGAATAACACGGAAGACACGGGGAGGTGGAGAGGAGAAGGGAGTTGGGGAAAATTGGAGGAGGAGACGAACCATGAGAGACTGTGGACTCTGAGAAACAATTTGAGGGTTTTGGAGTAGGGGGAGGGAGGTTGGGTGAGCCTGGTGGTGGGTATTATGGAGGCACATATTGCATGGAGCACTGGGTGTGGTACACAAACAATGAATTCTGGAACACTGAAAAGAAATTAAAAAAATAAATAAAATTAAAAAACAAACAAACAAATAGAGTTTGATGCTTAACCAACTGAGCCACCCAGGTGCCACTGACATCATATTTTATGTCAAACATTTTTTTAAAAACATAATTGTATTTACCATTATAAAATGTCTATCCCACCCAGATTTCATGGGGGGAAAATAGAAGCATTTTTGTCAAGATAATAATAGCCTAGGATCATATACTGAGCATTTACTTTGTGTCTTGTACGGCTTAAAGTGATGTAGGTTTAAGTACTGATGCAGACATAGACATAGGTGTATATACATACAAAATCTATGAAATAAAATTTAGTTTGAACACAAAAGTCCTGCATAATAATGAATGAAGATTACAAAATGTGGACCTTAAATAGTAGCTTTCTATTCAACAATTGCAAGTTAACTTAAGCCTTAGATTATGAATTTTGTTTTGTGATGAATGGCTCTCAAGTTTTCCTTTTAGAGAATACAAAGGTATTTTTGTTCCATCAACATACTCAGTTCAAGTATTTTTTTAAATGTCAATCAACTATTAGTTTTTCCTATGTTGACATCCTGTGTTATATCACAAACTTTTTTTAGTTTTCCCTAAGAATTGAATATGTTGACAAATTGTTTAGGAAAACCAGTTAAAAACATCTTATGAGAATATGTATATGGTAAATCCCATATTCCATTTAGTACAAGTTCATTTACTGGGAATTCTTAATTCTAAACATAGTGTCAGATTTACATATTATTTAAATGATTTATAACAAAATCTGCTTATTAGTGAATTTGCAGAAATTTAATGCAAGCTTATAGATCTTAAAGGCAAGGCAATATTTAACACACTTAAAAAACTATATATGCCCCCCCCCCAAGATGAGTTTTGGTTCTTAAAGAGGAAGAACTTTTTGAAGCCCGTTTTATTTTGTTTTGTTTTGTTTTGTTTGAGGAGTGTTCTTAAACCTTTTAACATATTGTTAGCTGCATATGGAATGGCAAACCCTGTACGACTATTCGCACATTCTGTGATTTCTTATTGAATTCTTGCTTTTTTGTTTAACCAGTTAATTTTTCACCATGGTTTGATGTCTAGAATCCCCTGCAGATTTCCCTAGAATATTTCATATGACACTATGGTATATGTTTATATGTATTGGTTTCTTCTCTATTAAAGTTTTGTTTTTTATCATTCATTTTTCCCCTGGATTTTCTTAATTTTACAAATAGTTGTTTGAGAAGGTACTATGATAAAGAACACTGTTTGATGCCCTGATAGATAAGCAAACAGTTTAAGATAAAAACCCTTAATTCTGTGTGATAAGAGCCTAATTGACACAAGACATTCATGCACAGTGACCAAATAGATATTAAAGAAATACTAATAATAACAAATAAATATGGGCACTTGGGTGGCTCAGTCAGTTAAGTGTCTGCTTTAGGCTCGGGTCATGATCCTAGGGTCCCGGTATTGAGCCCTGTGTTGGGCTCCCTGTTCACTGAGGTGCTTGCTTCTTCCTTTCCCCCTGCTGCTCTCTCTGCCTGTGCTGTCTCAAAAACTCTGTAAGAAACAAATAAATAAAATTTTTAAAAGAAAAGAAAAAAATAATCTTTCCACTTTTTGATGAGTTATTCATTTTGAATTGTGCCAGTAACTTTCAAATTTTTTTATAATTTTTTTTTATTTTTTATAAACATATAATATATTTTTATCCCCAGGGGTACAGGTCTGTGAATCGCCAGGTTCACACACTTCACAGCACTCACCAGAGCACATACCCTCCCCAATGTCCATCACCCATATAAATTTTAACCTCACAACAATCCTGTAAGGTTATCACAAACCTGGTTTTAGATTGTGTGTCTTATTTTGTTATGAAGTTAAGAGCAGAATCCAAATAGGCATAACTTTTCCAACCCCAAGTATCATGTACTCTTCATTAAGATTGTCAACTAGAAAGACAAAAAGACCAGTTAGTTATGAAGTAGAATTTAGAAATTCTGTTCTGTGATGGGAAAGTGTGGATTGCCTATACCACTCCTGTGTTTCCTCTTTTTCAAATTTTTAATGTTCAACTGCACCTCAAGTCAGAAAATGCTGTTACTACACTGTGTATATTAGGTGAGAACCCTAACCCCCAAAAGGTTGAGATAAATAACATTAAGAAGGAATTTCACAAAAAAACAAAACAAAACAAAACAAAACAAACAAACAAAAAAAAAAACAAAACTCATTGATCCAAAGTAGAAATCTTATTCCAAAAGCCTTCGTGTGGTTCAGTTGTCCACAGCTTTTACCATTTTAGCTCCTCTGGCTGCCAGTGTCCTTTTTCCTGTGTTAGATTCTGAACAGCACATGTGTGGAAGGATAATTTTATTCCTTGTGAAGAATAAAAAATGTTTGGAAAGTCAACCCTTGCTTTAAATAAACCTAAATGTATTTTATTTCTCTTTACTCAAATGCAGAATATATTTAGTATGAAACATACTAACTTCTCAAAACTAGGAGCTTGAGGGCTTCTGAGGTAGACATTCTGCATTTTTTAAAAGAATTTGAGTTCTATACTGATTAGGAAAGAAACCTGACAATGAACCAGAACCAATGTAATGTAAATAGATAGAATATTATTTCTCTTTCATGTAACAGTCTAGGTTTAAGCCAACCAGTAGAGTAAGTATTTTAGTTCAGAATTGCCAGGAATCTGGGCTGCTCCATTGTGTTGAAGTGCCTTCCATATGGTATGACTTATGATTTAAGACCCGTGATGTAAGGTAACTCATTTCTTCAACCTCATTGTGGCCAATACTTTCTCAAAAGAAACATTTACATTATCAAATCACAACTATAATTTCTCAGCACAACTGAAGGGATCTGAGAACAGTTCATGCACATTTACATGTGTGTGCATGTCAGCGTGAACATGTTTGCTTTGAGTGAATGTTGAGAAGGCAAACTAATAATACATTATATGTTAATAAAAAATTAAAAATTAAAAAAAAAAGAAGGAAAGGGCCGTGTGTATCAGAGCTAACTGTGTTTCTCCCTTACTCACCATGGTCCCTGTTGTCCAATGAATTGTACATATGTATCAGTTTCATAAGTGAAATATTGTGTGAATCTACATGAATAGCCAAGTGAGAGAAGAGACCTTGATCATATTTTCATTTGGAATAAATAGCATATTTTGCTATTGATCTCTCAGATTTGTTTGTTTACAAGAGACTAGTTGTGAACACATCTAACATTACTACCTCAGAATAATTCTACACTAACCTCCCAGTCCTTCTGTTGAGAGTGGATTGGCTTTATTGTATCAGTGTTATAGTACCGACTAATAATTGGAGAAAGACTAGATTATTTTCCCAATAACTGCAGTTTCCCTGAATGTATGTAAGTTTTTTTGAGACTGTTTGTCTTACTATCTGCCATACTTTTACAATCTAAAGTTAACCCCCAAAATAAACTTATAAAATCAAGCTCTAACATGAAATAGGAGGCAGCAGAAGACATAAAATTAAAGCAAATGTTCTGGATTTTCATTTTAGAAAGGATAGGTGCATCACATTTCAAATTGAGCCTAGAGTAAATAAACAAAATATTTTACATGTCATAATGGAGAAACCAATTCTTTTCAATGAAATTCTCAAAAAGGATTAATTTCCTCACAAAACAGTAATTTTTTTTTTTGGAAGGGTAGCTTAATGTGATGTTTCTTTTTGATGATGTTTGATTGTTTCTATTATCAAGAATGACATTGATGGTACAAAGATTTCAATGCACCATTTCTTCAATGAACTTAGTGTCTAGACTATAGATGGGAGATGGTATAAAAATGGCTAACAAGTGACACTGGAGGACATGGTAAATGTGAAAATAAAGGTGTAATCATAGTTAAAAGTTAACTATCATTTCAGTAGAGATGTTTCTTTCCTATGGGTATTGCACAGTGAAATTTCAGAAAAAAATATAAAGAATTTAATTTGCACTAAAATTACATCAGCACAGTTAAGGAATATTAACAGTTTGTATGTCCAACATGAATATGATCTTTCAGAATTTTAGTTGAAGGATTTATGCATATTTAATAGGTTTAATGTTGTGTCTTTGTCAGTGACTCTGCTGTATAATATGAGTGGGTGTGGTTAGGTTGTATAAAGGCCAATTCACACTGGTGCATTCAAAATGAGGGTCTAGATGTGTGGTAGGTGCAAATGGGATACTACTGAAGAAAAATATTGTGGTTAGAGAGAAGACTTTCTACACTTGGATACTTGGATCTAAGAGAAATTCTTGAAATGAGCCTGTCTTGTTCTTATGTAAATTCATTTTGTTTTCTAGACACTAATGGGATATTAAAATGGGATTTTTCCCCCTTTTCAGAATAGTGGTAAAAACCACTATTCTCCAAGGATATAATGAGACCACATATTTTAAAGAAATTAAAACCTTGGTTTCTCTGGGTTTGATGCCTATGAACAGCAATTAAAATGCCAATAACTTTTGGCTCAATAATTCAAATGGTAGAACATTAATGTAATGAAAATTTATATGCAGAGATGCTCATTGTAGCAGTGTTTATAGTAGCAATATATTCAAACAAGTATTTTTCCATGGATGAAGGACTAACTAAACTATGAAGCATTAAAATAGTTGAACCTTATATACTCTCTAATTGAGATATATAACATTTTTATGCATGAGAGAATTTATATTAAATGAAAAACTGAAATATTAAATGGGATTTGGAAGACAAAGCTGAAGAAAATGAGGCATAGAAAAATGAATAAGGCATAAAAAATGTGTATTGTTGGGGTGCTTAGGTGGGACAGTTGGTTAAGCATCTGACTCTTGATTTTAGCTCAGGTCATGATTTCAGTGTTGTGAGATCAAGTCCCATGTAGAGCTCCACGCTCTGTGCAAAGTCTGCTTGGGATTCTCTCTCCCGCTCCTTCTGCTTCTTGTGCTAATGCTTTCTCTCTGTTTCTCTCTCAAATAAATAAATTTTTAAACATTTTATATTGTTTATAATAATACTATTTTTTATATAATATTTGCTTCCATTCCTTGAACTTTTCAGTTTGTGCATATGTTCTGTAATGACTCTGTTGTTCTTATAATATGGAATATAAGTGATAAAGTATTAAAATCAGAGTATATATTTCTGAAAAAATATAAACATACATTTTTTTATTGAAGATAGCTTAGGGAATAATTAAAAGTTAAAACCATTTAATTAATAATAGAAAAACTTAAGAAAACCCTATGTATACATACTTTAAAAGATATAAAATATGTAGAAGTTAAATGGGTTGGGCATCTGTATCTGCCAGTGAAAACCTACTAATTTAGTTAATGCTTTAGAACTAAGCAGCATGAGCCAACTATACTTTATCTCAAAAGAAGTTTCTTTTGCCCAAAGCACATTTAAAGCTTTGAGATGCCAATTTTGCAGCAGACATTTCCCGCTATCTGAAGTCTCTCCAAAATTAAATGACATAAATAACACATGTCATATCAGGTCTTATGACAATTATTCAAAGAAAAATGTAAGTAAACCATAATGTATGAAAATACCTTTCCATCCACCCTATTATAGCATTTTGATAAAGTATACCATTAGGATAGGAAAAAAAATAATGCTGAAGAAATTTTCATCAGTTTTAGTCTTATTAGCAAACACATAAAAGTAATGATTAAATACCAAACAATGTGGTAATGTTTACTTTTTTCCATTTTGTTATATTTCTTTATGTTTCTGTGCATATTAAAAAGAAAAAAGTAATTATCATCTCCCTTGGTGGCATACATAGCCTTATTTTTTCAGCTGTGCCATTTATTGAATTTAAGGAGTGCCCTCTATTTTTTCCTTCCCCAAATACTTCAATATTGAAAGTGTTTTAATAATTCTCATTTTGAGTTATGCAAATTGAAAAATATTTATGTGTGTTAGTGTGTGTGTGTGTGTGTGTGTATTTTTTAATTTAACCCTTTTTTTCCTCCAAGAAGATTGCTTTGAATCTGTATTGCGAAATGGAAGCTAGAGAGTTTATATAGCTATCAATTTCTTATAGAATCTGAAGCTGAGAGCTGGGTGACTTGATTTTAGATTTGTTATAGAAAAGCAGTATGTTTTACTGACCTTGTTAATATCTTTGCTGCTCAACCACTCATTAACTTTGTAGCCCTGAGCAAATATTTTTAAACTTTCTGCATCTCAATTCCTCTTGTATTTTGGGGAAATACAAATTACTGCCTCACAGAAGTGATGTGGATACACACACACCATATATATATATATATATATATATTATTATATGCAAGTATAGTATGTATAAAGTTAGGCAGATCCATGCAGTACACAAAGATTAATAATTTATTGAATTAGGGGTTTTTTTTGTATAAACCAAGGAGACAACCTAAAACCTATCTTTATTTCTAACATTTTATGGTTTATACATGATTTAAAGAAAATGAAGTTTTATGAACCCAAACTGCAATATGTGAGACAGAAGAAAACTATAATGAATTAATCAGAAAATTAAGCTCTCCAAAAGGGGAAACCACAGTCTATATCACTCATCTGATAATGCGAATTCAACATCTGCCTTAAAATATTTGCACCCATAATACTCTGAAGAACATAAAAGATATTCACAACCTTATCATTAATGATAAAATATTATTTGTAACTTGCTCAAGGATGCTAAATATAGTCTCTATTAGTTTAGGTAATTCTGAGTTTTCTATTACTAAAAATTGTAAATATTCTAACGTCTTGTTGTTGTTGTTGTTTTTAAGTTGCCATATGTACTAATATTAGTTGTACAAAGTCCAGGCTTAAAGTAAGGTTTATGCCTTCCCTGTTTCTGGCCTGTGAATTTCTTGCTGGACCTTTGGAACTTCAGTTATATAATCCTCATAATTTATGTGATTTTCCTAAGGGGTATTTCAAAGTAGTTCTGCCTTAGTTGAAAACACTTTTGACTGCAGATAACAGAAAATAACTTGAACCGGATTAAGCAAATGGATTTTATTACAAGTACATAGGGCCACTTCACTGTCTCCAAAGGCAGTAGCCCTCTGTAGGCCAACATTACTCTTCCCCTTTCTTTGCATATCACTGTTAGCATTCTCTTTCAGCAACTTCTCTTTCTGCTGCTTTCATTACCTTTCCATATACCTGGCAGAAGATGATCAAAGAGTCTCCAAGTTTAGAAATCCTCAGTTCCAACATTATTGGAATCTAATGATAAAAAATGTGGGGCACCTGGGTGGTACAGTTGGTTAAGCGTTTGACTCTTATTTTGTGTTTTTAAGATTTTATTTATTTATTTGAGAGAGAGAGTGAGTGTGAGAGCACAAGTAGGGATAGTGGCAGATGGAGTGAGAGAAACAGGCTCCCCACTGAGCAGGGAGCCCGAGGAGGGTGCAATCCTAGGACCCCGGGATCCCAACCAGAGTCAAAGTCGGACGCCCAACCAACTGAGCCACCCCGGTGCCCCTGACCCTTGTTTTTAGCTCAGGCTGTGATCTCAGGTTAATGAGATCCAGCCCCCTGTTGGATTCCACACTGATCATGGAGTCTGTTTCAGATTCTTTCTCCCTCTGCCCCTTATGCTTGGGCTAGCTCTCTAAAATAAATAAATCAATTTTAAAAAGAGACAGAGAGAGAAAGAGAGACAGACAGACAGACAGAAAAGAAATGAAAAAATACTGTCAAATTTCTAGTGGAGAAATTTTAAATACCAAAAATTAAAACCCACATCAGTGATGTGGAGTGCACATGGCATAAAAAAAAAAACCAAATTTGAGAATCTACTCTACACCTCTTCTCGATGTGATGACAGTTCTCAAGGAAAGGAGAGTATATCATGCTGAACAGCTACTGCAGAATATGTCTGCTCTATTAACCTTAACTATTTGTCCATGAGTCTTAATAAAAACAGCATACGGACATTTATAGCATTGATTTTATTTGTATTTTCTTCACAAAGAACCACTGCAAAAACAAGGGGACATTTAGATAGAAAATCATTTCCAACTTTTCTTATGAAAATGATGCTTTCCTAAAATATCATTGTCTTTTCTATGATCTTAGTCCTATCATTTCTCTTTATATATATTTGTATACATATATATATATATATAATATTTTATTTTGACTCACTGATTACACCAAGAATACCAAATTAACCCCATGGAGGGGAAAAAGTTAAGACAAGGCTCAAAGAATTCAGAGAATACTAAAAAATTTTTACCACATTTTTCTTAGCTTTTGACATTTTGGGGATAACACTTCTTATTTGGCCTCATGTTTCACAGTTACAAGGGCCCAATTTAACTTTTCACTTAGACACTCACTCTGTCAATAATTAATTTTGAGTACCTACTCTTTCAGGAGAAAAAGGTGCTAAGTATTGTAAAAATAACATTTTATTATTTATTTTTTTAAGAATTTATTTATTTATTTTACAGAGAGAGAGAGAGACAGTGAGAGAGGGAACACAAGCAGGGGGAGTGGGAGAGGGAGAAGCAGGCCCCCCACTGAGCAGGGAGCCCGAAGTGGGGCTCAGACCAGGACACTGAGTTCATCACCTGAGCTAAAGGGAGATGCTCAATGACTGAGCCACCCAGGTGCCCCATAAAATAACATTTCAAAACAGATTTCTTTTAATAAGAAGTTACAAAACTCCAGTGATGGACCATTATCATGGGATAATATCGTACAGATGCTGTAGGATGTTCGTGCAAATCAAATTCAGAGAAAAGAGAAATCATGCAAGGCTGTATGGCTCAGAAGGGGAGGGATGATATTTCCAGCTGCGAGTTTAGATAGATAAGGATAATGTGGTATCCAAGTTGGGGAAAAGATTATCCAAAGTCACGTAACAGCGCAGTGTGTCTCAGTCTGAAGCAGAAAGATCCCTTTGACTGTCACACAGGTGCTTGTACACAGACTGAGGAGAGGAAAGCTGGAATGTTAGTAAGGACGGCAGTGTGCATGGGTACGTGGTTTTAAATGGCAAAGATGTGAGAGGTTATCCTGTAAGAAATGGGAAGCTAATGAAAATTCCTGAGCAAGGGAGTGAAAGAAGAAATCGGAGAGATACAGTAAAATTCATCTTCATTCTTTGGCAAGTGGGGTTGAATCAGGGAATGGGGAATGTCAAGAAAAAAGATCATTGAAAAAAAAAGTTTATACATTTAGCAAAGTTGTTTATTCTTACTGCAACAGGAAGTACTAAGGTTTTAGGGGAAAGATGGTGAAGTTGGAGCACGATTGGATAATATTATGTCAAGGGATCAGGAGTCCCTTAACCCAGCCTCGATGAGGTTCAGATTGCTCCAGAGATTTCTACAAAGAATATATATACAGCAAAATAATTAGAAAAGGAAAGTAAAAGCTGCTTTTTACTGTCATCAAGCTTGTGCCCTGATCTGCAGGATAAAGAGCTTTGATACGCTCGATTGGGAAGAAGGACCAAGCCAGAGGGAAAAGAAAAATGTTTTCTAACTCCATAACTCGTCTTCATATACGGGAAGGTATCATAGTCTCCCCAGTTATGTGAGAAGTCCAAACAGATCTATGGGAGAGAGATTGATTGATCATGGGAGAGGAAGAATTCTTAGGCTGTTGCACCATTTAGTCCTTCTGGGTATAAAGAAAAGAAGAAACACCAGAAGGAGAAAGAGGGGGGTGAGTAGTAGTAGAACTTGACCAACTTGACCAACTTAACCAGGAAGAAATTGCAGTCTAGGTGTTGGGAGATTGCCAGAATTTGCCTTGTTTTTCCTATCAAGATATGGGTAGGGGGAGTCTGAACTTCCTCAATACCTCTCTTGGCATTGTCTGTGTGTGTAGGCCTTAGGCTGGATAAAATATATGACTAATAAAATATACTCAACATACCTTGGGAAGTCCGCGTGTGCTTGCACAGTCTAATAATAACTCATCAATTGTTATTATTATTCTTAATTGTATGGGGGAAATTGAGGAATATAATAGTTAAATAACTTTTCACAGATCACAGATTTAGTGGAAGAGGCAGGATTCAAGGACCAGGCTTCTAGCCCCAGAACATGTACTTCACCATGATATTTTATTACATTACCAAGGAAGAACTGGGGAGAAAAAGCCTCCTAAAAGAAACTCTAGTGGCACCTGGGTGGCTCAGTGGTTAAGCCTCTGCCTTCAGCTCAGGTCATGATCTCAGGGTCCTGGGATTGAGCCCCACATCAGGCTCTCTGCTCAGCAGGGTGCTTGCTTCCCCCCTCCCCACCCCGCGCCTGCCTCTCTGCCTACTTGTGATCTCTCTCTCTCTGTCAAATAAATAAAATCTTTAAAAAAAGAAAAAGAAAGAAAGAAACTCTAAACAACCTAAGAAATGCTGAGCAAAAGCAAGCCTCCATGGTTAAATCACTATCAAAGAAATTAATTATTCATGCATGCCTATATTCATGATACTTGTTTTGTGTCAGACCGTAGACTTTAAACTGAACATGCTGCAATGATCTAGACAAACCAATTCCTTGTTCTCCAACAGTTTATATTCTAGAAGGAAGAAGTCCCAAAATATATTATTTCAAAGAGTGTCAAGTACTATAAGTAAAACAAGGATTTTATTCATTTACCTGAAAATATATATTGACCACTTGTTATGTTTTGACACCCTCAGACAGTGGTAATACAACAGTGAACAAAGAAAAACATAATCTAGCCCTAAAGAGAAGGTTCACAGTGAACAAGCAATAAATGTTTGATCAGACCTCAGTAATAAATGGCAACAAATAAAACAGGGAGACTTTAGGAAAGAATGGAATACAGTGAGGGAGTTGATATTTTAAACAGCACATCCCATCAAGCCTCCACTAAAAACATAACATTTGACTGGTAACCTCTAACATTCGAAGCATTTTGAGAATTTGTAAGAGTGATGTTGTAGAGAGTACTGGAGACAGAGCCTGTCTTAGGTTGGGTAGTGAGGGAAAACCTTTTCAGAAGACAATGTTTAAACTGAAATTGAAATGGAAAATCCTGGTAAGATCTATAAGTAAAGGGGTTTTCCTAGATTTATAGAGAACTGACAAAAATGGCAAGGCTTTGGGACATGAAAGATATTAAAAATCTAGAGCAAATCCAGAGTGGCTGGATTTTACTTAGAGAGGATGAATGTAGCTTTCGTTGAAGTCAGAGACAGAAGCAAAGTCTGCTTAGGTAGGATTTTCTATGATATTGTAAAAACTTCAATTGTATTTTAGAACAATGAGAAGTCATTGAAAATTTTAAGCTGGAAAGTAACAATCTGATCTGGTTTTGTTTTTAAAAACTGCATTGCTCCAGAATGGGCGATAAGATGATGGTGCTTAAGACAAAGACTATAGTGTTTCAAGATTATGGATTTGGAGAACATTAGGACGTCTCAGGTTATATTTGGAGATACTGATATTTATGGATTATAAACCAAGGAGGTTGTCACTAATAAGGAACATTTGGGGAGAACTTGGAGAATAATATTAGATATATTGTATATGGGGCAACACAGTGACCAAATTGATTAAGGCTATGACTTCTGGTTTCAGCTGAAATCATGATCTCAGGGTCATGGGATTGAGCCCCACATTGGGCTCTGTGCTTAGCATGGAACCTGCTTGAGATTCCTTCTCCTTTTCCCTTTGTTCCTACTCCTGCTCATGCTGTTTCTCTCTCTCAAATAAATAAATAAATATAAATAAATAAATATTTATATAAATATAAATATGATCCCTTTGGGATGACCATCAGACATAGGAATTGGATGTGTCAACTGGGATGTTGGCTATTGGAGTCAGGAGCCTCTAGAGAGGTCTGGTTGGAGTAAGAAATCTGGAAGTTTGGAGCATACAGGTAGAATTAAATCCATGGGCTCTAATGAAGTCAACTATAGAAAGATTGGATACAGGAAACGTTAATAGGCTAAAGGCTAAACCCTAAAGAAAATCTCATAATGGGGAAGAAAGAAGAGTTTTCAAAGGGAAAGGAGGAATCTGAGCTACATTTCTCTTCCTTAAGTAGAAACAAGCAAGGAAATGTGAAAGAGAGATGCTCTGAGAATATTTTATCACTTTCTACTCCTTAAAGTGTTTTTAGTTGCAATGTATTGATATAAAACAATATATTGATCTAAAACAGCTTTAACTTGGCTCACAGTTAAGGGCCAGTTTTTGTCTCATGTGTCTGGGTATTCACATGTAGCATTGCTGGACCGAACAGGTGAATGATGACATCAACAGTCCAGGTTATGTTTATCTGTTTGTTACGATCAGTATGGGCTCTCTGCTTAGTGGAGTAAACAGAAGATGACTTCTAAAACAATAGCTGTAGCTGTTCCACCTGTGATACCCGGATTCCATAGTACTCAGCGAGAAGCTGCCCTTCTCTTGAGGCTTCCCCTGAGAAGAGAAGCAGCTTTGCCAGAAGTGACTCAGTCTGTTTCACTGAGCATTTCATAAGCCAGAGTTAATAACATAGACATGTTGAAGAAATCCCTGGCAATAGGTGAGATGATATACTGACAGCAAAGCCAGGTCCTGTTGGGGTTGGGTCTGTGTCAGCCACCCTGGACACGTCCCTCTGCGGTGTGTGTGTGGGGGGGGATTCCTAAGCAACTCCACAGTTCAGACAGGAAATCCCAGTGCAGATGCGGGAAAGGATGCGCAGTAGGTAACCTGTGGTATTCAGGGCGGATCGTTTGTCTACTGATGTTTGAAGGACATGGGAAAAAAAAAAAAAAAGAAACATGTTCATGGAGGAAAAGCCTGGAGGATATTCCTTAGAGAGTTTTAATTTGTCAGCACGTCACTAGCGCCCCTAGACAAAGAGCCTGCACCAACAGTTCGTATAGATACGTGAGATGAGCCCAACACAAGGATAGGAGACATTCATCTAGTTCACTCTGTTCTCCCTTCTTTGACGTTTATTGAAACTCACTGGACCGTCTTCTGATTGTGATGTGGCTTTTCATTTGAATCTATCTATATAAAGAGAACATTCTTTCCAAAACAACAGTGTTTATGTCCCTTATCATACCTTCTGTCTCATACCTACATTTATACTTGGGAGTTTGATTGCATGCATTAATGTTCATATGATTGATCATATTTGTGTATTTTGGCAAAAGGTCTCTGGCACCCTTCACGGGACCAGATCACAGGCACTGAGCCATGTGCTCCATCCACACAGCCCTATGCAGTATCACGGAAGTCCTCCCTGAGCACCACTGTCCTCCTGTTTGTGGTTTTGGTGTTTTGTCTTTGTTTTTGTTTGTTTGTTTTTAATGCTACAATTCACATGTACTTTAGAGATTTTGTACAGCAAGGCCTTTTTGATATTTTAATACATCCTTAAGTCTTAGATAGGACCCATGGGGAACCCTTACACACTAAATGCTACTTTCTAGTGAATTGTATGAGCACAGATTTATGGGTATCATTTCTATATAAATGTTTTAAACTGAACCCTCTGTGACAAAGATAACCACGACTTTAAAGATATATTTGCAATTATTAAATCACTAATGAGTTGTAGGATCTAGAAGATAAATACAAGTGGGTGATTTTAGAACTCTTTTCTGTTAAAGGGGGTGGGGAAACACCGGATGTATAAATAGGTCTGAATCATCTCCTTTTATTGCTCTTTTAGCTTTTTGATGCACATGAGAAGAAATGTGTAAGTGCTCACAGCCTTTTATTTCTTTCTTGTTCGCATCACTGCTTTCGAGGCAATACACCAGATTATTTTTCAGATCAGTACCCTTGTGCGTTCTGTCCACAGCATACACAACTTACTTTCTGTCTTTATAAGAAATGCATATCAAACACCAAGAAATACAGGTGTCACAGCTCCAACTACCTGGCAGTCTTGGGTCATTATTCCTTTTCTCTCATACTGCTTATATCTGTATTTTTTATATTCTCAAGATAGAGAGGAGCTACTTCTAAGGCAAATAGGTAAAACCCCTCTTCCTTCTCCCACTATAAAGCATGTATATGAGATTTAGTTTTTATAATTATCTGATTCTCTCTCTCTCTCTCTCACACACACACACACACACACACACACACACACACACAGCAGACATCTATACCTCTAGGGACTGCATGCAACTAGATATAATGCTTTTCAGTAACATACTTTGTAGGTGAGAATGGCCATGATTAAAACTTCTGCGATAGACATGCTTAGGCGGATTCATCCTTTTAATCATCTGTGAAAAAGGGCAGACTTATGATTTTTTATGTGAATATCACAAAGTTCTTTTCAAGCTCTAGGGAGTTACCATGGATAAAAGAGCCTAGAATTATGGATGTCAGTAAAGCTCTGTTTTCCTGGTAAAATGCCTTCATTTATGTGGCCATTAAAAACGTGTGACCTATGTGATAGTTTCCAAAATAGAAAGTGAGTTCGATTGTGTTAGTCTTCTCCATTGCCATAACAAAAAGCCACAGACTATATGACCTAAATAACAGAAATACATTAGCTCACGGTTCTGGAGGCTGAAAGCCCCAGATCAAGGTGCCATCTGGATTAATTTCTGCTGAGGTCTCTCTTCCTGGCTGGTAAATGGTTGCTTCTCTCTTTATCCTGACCTGCCTGGCCTCTTCCTCCTTGTTTAGAGACATCAGTCCTATAAGATTAGAGTCTCACCCTGATGACCTAATTATCGCCTCCTTAAAGATCTTATCTCCAGTTGCATTCACATTGGGGATTCGTGCTTCATCAGGTGAATTTGGGCAGAGGGGTATAATTCAGTCCTCAATACCAGTGTTTTGCCAAAATAATTGGGAGCTTACTTAAAATGTTTGTCAGTAGTTGAATAGATGACAACCTGTGCTCCTCAGGATAAGTTTCCTCTTATATAAAGGAGGGTCTCGCTCTGAACTTAAAATGCAGTATCTCTGCATCAAAGCCTTTTACACTGTCACCTGAATTCAACTCTTCTCTATAATTTAATATAATTTGCTTTAACTGTTCCATGTGAAAAAAACATAAGACTACGGTAGCATGATGCGTCATCAAATGACAGTTTTTATAATAGTACCTTAAAAATAGTCCCTGGCTGAGCTGCCATGTGGATCTGACTCTGGGCTCAGAATTAGTAGTCCAGGTCTAATGGAAAGTGGTTTTTTAAGTCGGGTGGGACCCCTGGGTGGCTCAGTAGTTTAAGCCTCTGCCTTCAGCTCAGGTCATGATCTCAGGGTCCTGGGATCGAGTCCCACATCGGGCTCTCTGCTCAGTGGGGAGCCTGCTTCCCTCTCTCTGCCTGCCTCTCTGCCTACTTGTGATTTCTGTCTATCAAATAAATAAATAAAATCTTAAAAAAAAGAAAGATGGGAATTATTTTTTTTTAAGATTTTCTTTGAAAGTTAAATAGTTTGAGTGCCAGAAAGGGCAAAGATCTGGTATAGACTTGCTGCTAGTTTCTTTCAATAGCAATGGAATTCCTGGCATTTCAACCTTGCATATGACATAAAACACTGCATGCATAACTATTTTGAAAACACTAAAATGAGATGCTGATACAGTGAAAATGTGAAGTAAAAGATTTATTGGGGTGACAGAAAGGACGAGACGAGAAATCATTCTAGCTGAGAGAAGGTTATACCTTATAAAAAAGCTTACTTTCTGTTAGGAAACATTGTTATTAAGTTACCTGTGGTTATGTGGATAGAAAATATGTACTGATCTACACTCTGATGAATGCAAAAATAAAAATGAATATGTGAAAAAATTAGCCTGTGAAAAGGACTGAAAAGGAATAGTATCTATTACCACAAAATAAATGCTAATGGATACTTGCCAGAACTTGATAAGTCAAGGGGGTAAAGAATAGAGAATTTCTGTTCTCTCAGTAAGATCAATAGATTCTTTTACTTTGAAGCAAAAGGAAATAATTGTGAAACTAAGGGGAAAAATATGTTTATAAAGGAGTAACACCAAAATCAATTTTTCTTTGGTGAGGGTTAGAGATTAATAGTATTTACAGATAAATTTATAAATTTAATTATTTATTTATTTTTAAAATTTATATAATTTAAAAACCAACTAAAAGAACCAGTATTTATTGAGTAAGTTTGTTGGATATAAAATTAATATTCATAAAATTATGGTCAATTAAATAGTGAGTGGATATATTTAATTCATAAAGTCTTCCTTAAGAAAATAGGGAGAAATAAAACTTTACATATATATATATATATGGATGGCATATAGGAAAAAAATAAAATCTTTCTGAAGATTAATGAAGAAAACTTGAATATATGGACAGTGAGTTTTTAGACGTCACTATAAAATATCCTAATTGCTAGTATTGCGGATTTAATGACCAGATTCTAAGTAATTTCAGTTAAGTGTCAACAGATTAAAGTGTCTTTATTAAAAAGAATAAACTAATAAGAGATTGTCAAGAAGTACATATAAAACTTAGAATAACAAAGATTTAATTCTGTATTATAAGGTAAAAATACACCATAATATTCTACAGTAATGGGTGATATTAATAATGGAGAATTGAGTTAGGGACATGAGAGCTATAGGAAACTATATTGTCTTTGGGGATATAAAAACCATTATTCCCTAAGAGGTTTATTTGAAAATGTGTTATAATTCATCAATAATGTAAATGAACTATTACTGAAATAGAAATACTGTTGTGGAAAAAAAATGATAAGAAACAAGTTTCAGAATACAGAAGAAATTATTACATAGTAAGGGTACCATCTAAACAAGGTAGGGGAAAAACTAAGTGGTAATTTTGTTAAGCAATTGTTTGGAATTAATTGGAGAAATAGTCTCACAACATACCAAAATTAACTTTAAAATAATTTAAAAATCCTAGTATAAGAATAAACCATATCAATAGCATGATCAAAGTAAGTAGTATTTAATTAGGTTTTAGGGTGTAGAAGGATTTTCTAAGGAGAAAGTCATGGATGAAGGCTGTAAAGAAATCATTATCAGAAATTTGTCATTTTATATCCAAGCTTTAATAATGTTTCTTCTAATTTATGTGGTAATTCTAATATTGCAATTGATCTTTAGGTAAAAATATCCAGCATATGGTAATTTTATATTGAAATAACTAAACATTTTAAAATAGTGACATAGATAAGTTAGTCATGAAACAGTAGACTATTATGCAGCCATCAAATTAGTAGTCTAAAAATTATTTCATAACAAAGCAAAAACATAAAATATGTATATGTATATACTATATATATATATATATATATATATATATATATACTCTATGACTTCAATAAATATATTTTGTTTGACAAATGATACAATATAAAGTTGGTGTTTTGGGTATATGGGTGGCTCAGTTGGCTAAGTGTTAGGCTCGATTTTGGCTCAGGTCATGATTTCAGGGTCATGAAATCAAACCCTATGTGGGGCTGTGTGCTGGGCATGAAGCCTGCTTGCGATTCTCTCTCTGCCTTTCCCTCCTCCCCTCCCTCCCCCTGCTTGTGCGCTCTCTCTCAAAAATAAATAAATAAATAAATAAACAAATAAATAAATAAATAAATGAGAAAAGAAGAAGAAGGAGAAAAAAGTTTCTGTTTTACTTACTAGGATACCCTAGTAAGCAAAACAGTTGTTTTTGTGCCCCCCTCACATTTGGGGTTCATGGAAATCATCAATTAATTGTGTTTGAAATCCATCTAGATGAGCATACAGACACTGTGGTGTTGTTGTTGTTTTTCTTTTCCTTTCTTTACTTTTTTATTTTTTTGAGCTGGCATATAAAATATTCACCATCTTTGATGTTTATTTCGTTTTCTCCAAACTCCTTTAATGTAGTACACCTGACATTTCTCTGCATTGGACTGAGAAGGCTAAATTAAACCGAAGCCCCACCTTCCGTAGCCTCAGGGTCTCTTCAGGAACCAAGAAAACAATGAGAGGGAATGCCTTTCAAATAATTGTAGACAAGGTGAAAAGAGAGAGAGGATATTTCTTTTTTCCTATCTTCATTCCTTCCTTCTTTATCATTTGTCTTTTTTTCCCCTTTGATTCTATTCATAGTTTCTACTAATATTAGTTAATTATAGTGTCACTAACTGTACTGGGTTTTAGGAGAAAGGAGACCCGCTGTGTTGAGAGATCCAGAAGGGAAACAAAGAAGTGATGTGTCTGCCTTATCTTTAAGGAAAAGTGAATCACAAAAGATCTCACATGCCTTCTACCTAGGGCATTTTCCACTTGACTTTTGAGGAAAGATTTGTTAGCTGCTATTATACTGTGTAACGGAAATCATTATATTCAAAGTTTAAAATGTTTTTGTTCTATAATCAAAACAAATCTTTCAATTAGGTATTTTGCTAGCTTTTAGCAGGAGTAACCCAGGATTCAAATAAGTTATACATGAAGTTGTATTGAAATAAATTGTATTGATTGTTGTGGATTTTACAGGTGCCAAATGTCTGAGCCCAAAGTCTAGGACTCCCCCATCAAATCACAGCTGCTGAAGGAACAGTGCTATTACACTCAAGGAGGGACTTCTCACCATATCTTGGTGAAATGATGGTGAACTGTGAGGGAGTTGATATTTACTTTATCTAACATGGTATATAGTGGGTTTAACAGGAACTAGAGAACACAGATCCATGTAAAAAATGAGTAACCTGAGGCGCCTGGGTGGCTCAGTGGATTAGGCCGCTGCCTTCCGCTCCGGTCATGATCTCGGGGTCCTGGGATCGAGCCCTGCCTCGGGCTCTCTGCTCAGCGGGGAGCCTGCTTCCCCCTCTCTCTCTGCCTGACTCTCTGCCTGCTTGCAATCTCTCTTTCTGTCAAATAAATAAATGAAATCTTAAGAAAAAAAAAAATCAGTAACCTGCAACGGAAGCATGTTTTTTTCTGTCCTAGTCAAAACATGGCAGTCCAAATATGTCCCAGTCAAAAAATACAGTTTTTTGTTTTTCCCTTTAAAATGTTCTGTGTTTAGCTACACATATACAATTTTAAAACACTTCCTGAACTTATTAAAATTTTTGCAAGTTATACACGTGCTACTGCTAAGAAAGACAACAAATAAACAAAGACTTAACTCAGTCTCAAGAGGTTTCAGGAAAATACCGTGTCCAGCTCAAAGGAGATGAACCTCATTGCACTGCTCGGTGCATCAAGGGTAATTGAGTTGGGTCTGGGCCTCACAGCTGGAAAGCCGTTAATAGCGTTGTTCAGTGGAGAACCAGAAGGATGTGATGTGACTGGGAAACACTCTGAGAAGAAGTGGAAGGACTGAGACTGAAACAGGAAAGGATAGTGTACTGGGGGAAAAGTGCACAAAGAGAAGAATCAAGTCTTAAATATTGACAATGACTAAAATATACCACCTGATGATCTTTAAGACCTTATAATGGCCCTAGAGGTGAGTACCAAGCTCAGAGAGATCAAATAACTTGCCTGAGTGGCACAGAAGAAAAGTTAAATGACTTTCCTCATCTTACAGATGGGTTTTGCAGATTGTGTATCTTTGGACTCAGGCCATTTTGATGTGGTTTCAAGTGGTGGGTTCTGAGCCAACAGCTAAGCGAGAATGCTTGGGATGTCTTCAGTGCACAATGGTAGTTTTATTAAAGTACAGGAACAGGACCTGTGGGCAGAAAGAGCTCTACTGGGGTTATGAGGCGTGGCCCATTGTATACTTTCAAGTTGGGAGGGGTTGGGGGTAGCATAAACCTCCAGGGTATTTGGGGAACAAGGTTTCCAGGTCCTTGAGGGGGCTAGTTATGGTTGAGAAAAGGTCATGAACTGCTGCTTGGTAGACCCTGAGTCATAAGACCCTCCAGATGTACATCAGTGGGACATGTGCTTGGAGGATGATTCCTAATCTTGGAGGGGTGGGTGGAGAGAAAGGAAGTTTCTAAAGGGATTTTTATATGTTTAAAGTAGACTCACAGGATGGGGGGTGGGGTGGATAAGATTCCCTTTTGCCCTTAGCGAAGTATTAACACTGAGGCAGCTGACCTCCCAGTAGGTCCCTCAACCTGTTTCATGGACTTATAAATGGGCTGTAAGTGGTCAGGAAATTTAATGTTTTATTTTGCCTTTGTTTCCCACATCCCATGTCTCTTTCTACCATACTATTTGGTTGTTATGACACATTCTACTTCTCTCCCTAAGTCTACATCTAAATGGGGTATCTCTCGATCAGACGGGAGCCCCCAAGTGTGGGGTGATGTTCAGGTAGGGGCTGGGGGCACAGGCGGTGAAGGAATTCACCTGAGACCAAACAAAGGAGAGAGAAGTTTACTGAACACAAGGGAGTGGTGGTCAGGACAGCAGAGGAGAGACTGCCACAAGGTAGTGGGTGGGAGCTGGGTGTAGGCAACGTATGGAATTCCTTCTTTGGTAACTTTGCCCAATTGCTAGCCTATGGATATTTTGAGGGGGGTTGCCTGATGGGCCCGTCTGTATTCCATTGGCCAAGGTTGGTTGCCTAAAAGTGGCCTCTACTATATATATGGTCATATGATATAGATGAGGTGAAATAATTTCCTCTAAGTATATACATATATCATATACATCATAATATAAAATAGATTATATTATACACATTATCTACAGTGTAATATCTGTTTGTCTGGAGAACTCTGATACAGATAAAGATGAGATCTATCTATATCCAGAGAGAGAGAGAGAGAGAAATTATAAGGAACTGACTCGTGATTGTGGAGGCTGAGAAGTCCCACGATCTGCACCTGTACACTCGAGACCCATGAGAGCTTGTCACATACTTCAGGCTGAGTCTGACCTGAGGACCAGAAGTGTCAATAGTGTATGTGATATTCTGAGGGCAAGAGAATTTTCTCTTCCTCTGCCCTTTTCTTTTCTTCGGGCCTTCAAAGAATTGGATGGTGCTCAGAAATTTGAGAGGAGATCTGCTTCACAGCTTTACTCAGTTTATTGCTATTCTCTTCTAGAAATGCCCTTACAGATTTCCAAAAAAAAACAATATTTCATCAGATATCTGAGTATCCCATGGCCAAGTCAAGATGAGGTATAAATTAACCATCACAGTATAGAATTTAATGAAATACATTTTGTTTCTTATTTTTACCCATGACTTTGCTCATGTTTATGTGATATTGAAGAATTAAATCCATGCTATATTTCTACTTTGTATCTAATCCCCAAACCCCATCGCTTCCAACTTAGCTCCTAATACATGGACAGTTTTTTAAATTAAATATTATTTGAATAGCACTGAATATATGCAAACTAAGTAGAATTTTTGGCATATACCTGCCCAGTTTGTATCTCATGTGCTATTCTAATTAATTCGGTCTTGTTTTGAGTGCAGAGTTCTTGCAGTTTATACAGTAATCCCTTTGGAGCCAAACATATGGGTAAAATTCCTAGTTATATATTTCCATTTAATGTGGGAAAGTATCTTCCAGTTTTAATCCCTTTTGCTTTTGTTGGTAACTACTTCATTGTAATGTTAGAAAAGGTTCTCAAAGATCTACTCTGAATACTGTGTACCTATATTCCATTCCACATATGCCATCTTTGTAAGGGTTCTAAGGACAAGTATTTTCTTGGTATGTTTATTATAATGTGGCATGTTTATATTCCCAGTAAGCTGAGGACCACAGTACTGGGATGGCCATGTGGATACTGTGTAAACATTTTCCATCCCACAGTTCTTCATCCCAAATATTCTTGTCCCACCTTATGTATTCATTCCAGAATCTCCATGATTTCAAATGTTTGCAACCAGGACATTCCTCAAGTTCTCTCAGGGTATTGCTGAATTATCTGAAGGGAAGATACATACTGTGATATACACTAGAACCCTAGCGATCATCCATGGCGTTAATGTATGGAGTTAGAGTTGTGGTTTTTACTTGTATCTGGACCAGCCTTCTTTTCTTTTTTTAAACATTTATTTTAGTTCAGGCTGTGAATATTTTTCACAGCTCTGGCTACAAAGCAGGCTTTATGATTGCACTCTGAAATCAATCATTTAACACCTGCTCCAAAAGTAAATAAATGTTAATTGGCAGTTTTGTTATCATTCAAAACACCCTCTTCCTAATGAAGTCAGGGTGAGATTCTCAGTCATCATTCAGTTCTAACCCAAGTGCCAAGAGCCTTAAAAATATGAGATTTAAAAAAAATATATGAGATTTTAGTAACTAATAGCATGGAGGACTATGCCTCAATTGATAATGTTTATGTTTATGTGTTATGGTTTTATATAAAGTTATACAACATCCCACCATTTTTGGCCATCTTTTTCATCTCGTGCAGCAAGAAAATGTTTCTTCCATTTGCTTTTCTTGAGAAATTCCCCTTCAGTGGGATAATTACACACTCTTCTGATTTTCAGTGATGAGACAAACACGCAGGTTGACAGATGGTATTATTGGTTATTGAGAGAAGAATATAATAGAAATGCTCCATTACTGCAGGATCCACTATGAGGTGGTCAATGGTTTCAGAAATCTGTACAAGAGGAATTCAAAGTGGGAGATAAGTGTTTCTAGTTCAAATAGTTTATTATTATTTTTATTTGAACGCTGTTAGAATAATTTGAATATGCATGTAATTCTATAAGCGGTTTACATTATTTTGTATCATTATACCCATAGAAGTTATTAGGATATTTTATTTATCTAGGGCTTTATGTCTTGATAGCATTTCTGCTTACTCTGCCTCATTTAGTTCTCATGAAATTCCTTATAGCTTTTGGCACTGCCATGCAATAAAATGGGCAAGTTATGTAGGAGAGAACAATTCAATCAAGGTCACATAGCTGGAAACTTGCAAAGGCCACCTGAACCTTTGATTGAGTCACCTGTATTTACGATTACATAGCTGCAGATCAGGGGTCCCGGGGCTGCCTTCTCAGGTTTGATAATTTGCTAGAATATCCCACGGAACTCAGGAAAGTGCTTTACTTACTGTTTCCAGTTTATTAAAGAGGATACAACTCAGCAACAAGGCAGTGGAAAAGATTCATGGGGCAGGCGTCCATACACTCACCCGTACCTCCGGGTCCTTGCCAGCCCAACAGCTCTATGCATCTAGTTGCTTTGGGGGCTTTATGAAGATTTCATCACATAAGCATGCTGATTAATCATTGGCCATTGGTGGTTGATTCAGTCTCTAGCCTTTGCCTCCTCCCCAGAGGTTAGGAGGGTAGGACTGAAATTTGTACACTTCTAACCTTTCTGCTGACCAGTCCTACCAGTCCTCATGGTGAATCAATTAGGGTTCCACCAAGAGTGGCTTCATTAAAACAAATCACCCTCATCACTCAGGATATTCCAAGGGTTTTAGGAAACTGTGCCAGGAACCAGAAAGATGAAATACCATTGTCATTATACCACAGTATGGGACATTAGTCATTTAGGAGCCTTATATACAAAAGAATGATGCTAATATATGTTAGGGTACTGTATCTGCAGCTACATGAAATAAACACATAGCTCCATTAAAGGATCATTTTTTTGTTGTTGTCTTAAGTCTGTATTTTTAAGTATGAATTACCTTAACAAATATTTCTTAAGTGGTATTTGAGAGAGTCACAGGGAGACAATCTATCTATCTATCTATTTACTTTAGCAAGAGGCAGATAAGAAAAAGCACATTTTCCCCAAAGACACAGATGTGGTGAAAAGAAGGGCCATCTGTACCCCAATGTTTATAGCAGCAATGGCCACGGTCGCCAAACTATGGAAAGAACCAAGATGCCCTTCAACGGATGAATGGATAAGGAAGATGTGGTCCATATACACCATGGAGTATTATGCCTCTATCAGAAAGGATGAATATCCAACTTTTGTAGCAACATGGACGGGACTGGAAGAGATTATGCTGAGTGAAATAAGTCAAGCAGAGAGAGTCAATTATCATATGGTTTCACTTATTTGTGGAGCATAACAAATAGCATGGAGGACAAGGGGCATTAGAGAGGAGAAGGGAATTTGGGTAAATTGGAAGAGGAGGTGAACCATGAGAGACTATGGACTCTGAAAAACAATCTGAGGGGTTTGAAGTGGCGGGGGGGTGGGAGGTTGGGGTACCAGGTGGTGGGTATTATAGAGGGCACAGCTTGCATGGAGCACTGGGTGTGGTGAAAAAATAATGAATACTGTTTTTCTGAAAATAAATAAATTGAAAAAAAGAAAGAAAAAGCCCATTTTAAGAACAAAATTCTTGGGGCACCTGGGTGGCTCAGTCATTAGACATCGGCCTTCAGCTCAGGTCATGATCGCGGGGTTCTGGGATCGAGCCCCGCATCAGTCTCTCTGCTCAGCAGGAAGCCTGCTTCTCCCTCTTCCACTCCCTGCTTGTGCTCCCTCTCTCTCTCTCTGTGTCTCTCTCTGTGAAATAAATAAATAAAATCTTTAAGGAAAAAAGAAAATAACAAAATTCTTTCCACAACATCAGGTGACATACTGAGGAGACAATGCAGGGGACAGGAATAGGTAAAGTGCCCTCTGGAGATTTTAGAGAGGTGAAATGCCAGTACTGCAAGTTAAACATGGTGTTAGAAATTTTCTATGTATTGTTGAATTCTATCCTGAAAATTACTCAGACACTTTTATCCATCACCACCATCTTGCTAGTGAAGACACTGAAACTTACAAGAAGCAACTGTCTTGTTCTTAATTAACCTGACTCTTCAACAAATGGTGCTTGGGGAACTGGATATTTGCAATAGGTAAAATTCAACCCTTCCTCAAAACTCTCAAAAAATTAACTCAGCCAAAATATAGAGCTGAACGAATTAAAACTCTTAGAAAAAAACATAGGAGTAAATCTTCATGAATTTGAGTTAGGCAAAGTCTTCATAGTTATGATCCAAAAAGAAAAAAAAAAAAAAGAAAAAATAGATAAATTGTATTTCATAAGAATTAAAAATATTTGTGCATTAAAGGACACTATGAAAAAAGTGGAAAGACAACTCCCAGTTTCAGAAAAATATTTTCAAATCGATATATGAGAAGTATATGCAGAATATAAAAAGAATTCCTACAACTCCATAATAAAAAGACAACCCTCTTTAAAAATAGATAAATGATCCAAAGATATTAAAATGCCCAATAAGCACACACAAATGTTCAATATTATTAGGTGTTAAGGAAATTCAAATCAAAACCGTAATGAGAAAACCCTTCTCACCCACCAGGATGACTATCAGCAAAAACAAAGGCAAAACAAGTGTTGTGAGGATTTGGAAAAATTGTAATTCTTGCCTGTTGCTGATGGGAATGCAAATCAGTACGCTGCTTTGGAAACGGTTACATAGTTGCTCAAAACATTAAATATAGTGTTCCCTTATGACCCAGGAATTCTCTTATGTATACACCTAAAAGAAATAAAAATACGTACATAGAAACTAGTTCATAATTGTTCCTAGCAGCATTATTGCTAATAGTCAAAATGCAGAAACCGTCCACATTCACACAGAATAATAAATCGATCAAAAAATGTGTTATATCCATACAATGGAATATTATTTGACTTAAAAAAAAACTAAGGCTTGCTACATAAAGTATGAAACTTGACATATGCTAAATGAAATAAACCAGTCAATCACTGAAGACCACTTATTTCATATAACTTGGTTTCTACAAAATATCAAGAAGAGGCAAATATATAGAAACATAAAATAAATTAATAGTTTCTTAGTAACTAGGGGTAGAACATAAGTATAGAAATGACTACTAATGAGGACAGGGTTTCATCTGGGGGAAGAGAATGTTCTACAATTGTGATGACGGCTTCACAACTCTATGAATATATTAAAGCTATTGAATTTTACATTTAAATGGATGGATTGTATGTTTTATAAAAATACTTAATGAAGTTTAAGAAAGCCATTATAAAAATTATAGGATATGAAGCCAAGTTTTTACTTCAACTAACCAGATAAAATATGTGTGTAGGGGGACCACCAAATACCTCTACTTATCGTTAAAAGTAGAAACGTTCCCCTTGGCAAAATTAATTTTGCATTTGACTTGTTTGAACCTATCAGAGAAAGAGGTTCATGTGTTATGTCTGTTCACTGAGAAACACTGGCATTGATTTGATTGAAGATGGGATTTGGTATTGATTGTGATTGAAGGTTAAAAGCCACTGATTTGAGGTATGCGTATATTGAGGCACACACACACGTGTGTGTCTGTGTGTGTGAGAGAGAGCGAGAGAGAGCGCGCTGCATTGTTTATGTAAAAGTCTAAACTGAATGAAATCTCAAACGTAATTCTTAAAAGCCTAATGCCAATCACTGCAGTCCTTTTACACACAGCCGTCTAGTTAGAGGGCTGGGGGAAGGTTTTCCTATTATAAATGCACTGACATTTTTTTGAGATATTTAGTAAGTCTACATACCTCCAGATTTCTGTTTGTTTTTGATGATTCCAGATTTTTGAAACCCAGTAATAAGTCGCAGCCCCTATTTTGCACATTACCTGGAACTGTGTTGTTTAGCTAAGTAACAGTAACAGCAGTTTTCACTCTGACTTCACCATCGCTTGGATGACCATGCTCATTTTAATGAATAGATGTCTAGACCTTCAGCTTTTAACACACAAGTACTTTTTCTTTCCCTTACTATGTTACTTAGGCATAGTGTTTATTCATCAGGTTTGCTGGTCGGAAACCGGGGACCTCAGACACACAATGCATGATCAGAATGTTTGTAACTGTTTCTCGCTTTCTGTTTGGAAATCACTGGAACAGTGGGAAGCGGGACTGTTAGTGAGTTACATGTTCGAGGATGTACATTGACATCCACAGCGTTGTTGTCAACAGCCGTCCTGTCACTACCTTTCATTGACATTGACTTCATGTTAGCAAAGAAGGGTCCGGCTGAGTGAGTAGAGTCCCCATTCCGTACCTTCCCCATGCAGGCCTTAGGGTGAAGGGATCTCAAGGTTACTTCCTGTGGCTAGCTGCTCTGCATTGTTTCAGGGAAAGGCAGGATCCCAAGAGCATACTGAATGTTGGAACTCTGCCTGCTTCTAGGGTATTATCCTAAATGAACCTTTTCCCCTACTTTGAATCTGTCTTGCACAAGTTTCATTCCGAGTTGTTTGTCCAATTTCTTCTTGAGCAGGGAAGGTGATAGAAACTACAGAAGGGAGGGGAAGATGTTGATTTATTTTAGGCACTTAGCTCAATTTGCTTTTACTTGTTTGGGAAATTGCTTTTTCAATGCAGAAAAATGTGTTGCAGTGAAGTAATTCCATGGGTTTGATGATACTGCAGGGTGTTTCTTCCCTGTATCTGTTATAAGTGTAAATGAAATGCATGGACAGCAGGATGACCATTATTTACTTCCTTTTATTGCCTCTCTCTTTCTTACCTTCTAGATTACATGTGTGTTAACCGGAGTTACTGTTCACACTTATTTAACAGTATTGACTGAAATAACCCTGAATCTCCTCCAGTGAGGACTGATTTAGCTACAAATCACTGTTCCAGCTCTAAAATCATTAATCAGCCTTAGGCAAGATCCATTATGTGGGATTTCAGCGTAGAAGAAATATTAACAGCTCCCTGGAAGAAACGTTACCTTCACATTGGCTGCGACTCCCTGCCGGAGCAGCAAATTACCCTCAAGTAATAATTATAATACATTAGTAGAGGTTTAATTTCCAATAAGTGCTGTCTGTTTAAGAAATGGCAATCTCACCATGGCTCAGAGAACAATAGATCATGTTATCAGCAAGAATAAACCTACATGGAATTAAATGAAAGATAATAAAAAATTCATTACAGTTTGAAAACTGTAGGAAAAGAGAAGCTGATGTGAGTTTCTCAGTTGTATTTTTATGGAAAAATTTCATGTTTATAGATCATCTTACTGGATGCTACTAGGCATAGCGGTGAATTTTTCTTCTTTAGTTGATAGCAGAATTGTTCATTTACTAGTTAGCATCTAGTATGACACATTAGCAATAGCTTTTTTCTGAGGAACAGAAGCTATTGAAAATACTAAGAGAACTCTGGGAAAATTCACTCTTGAACTAACTATGCTCATTGACCCACTTTTTGGATCCAAATTCATATTTCAGTAAAGTTATAGAAAAAGTGTAGGAAAATGTAGAAGAGTGTAGAAAAATTAGACTTTTGTAGGAGAAATTCTTATTGAGAGAATTTACTTTAAACAGGCATTAGAATATTCCTATCAATTTAGGCTTACAAATTGTTCAGAAATATAACTGGTTCCTATGAGGCTTTATAATCATCTGTGTTCCAGGAATGCTGCAAATCTCCATTTAAAACTTTGATTAGGGACACCTGGGTGGCTCAGTTGGTTAAGTGGCTGCCTTCAGCTCAGTTCATGATTCTGGGGTCCTAGGATCAAGTCCCACATTCGGCTCCTTGCGCAGTGGGGACCTGCTTCTGCCTCTGCCTGCTGCTCCCCCTGCTTGTGCACGCTCTCTCTCTCTCTCTATCTCTGGCAAATAAATAAATGAATAAACAAAATCTTAAAATAAAATAAAATTTTGAATAGAACCTCTATTGGGCACAGGGTACCAAACTAGGAATTTTTCTAGTGTATGTTACATCCCACCTTTTAGTGTGAATGGTATAAGCATACATATATTAATGAGACGCTTAACTGTAAGTGCAATGAATTTTATTTACAATGCTATTTAAGTTTTACCAAACTCTCCATTTCTTCCAAAATTATTAACTATCTAGGCAGTGCCTATGAATACTGATATATTAATAGGAATAGTGTGAAGTTTTGGTATTCGGAAGTGTCTTGTGCTGAAGGCGTGAAAGCATTTTTATTTTTAAAAGGTGAACCCCGTTCTCATATTGAACAAGTTCTAGCACAAGGCATAAACCAGATTATGTATGTGCCAGTGCATGAAAATTGTTCTTCAGGTTCAGTGAACTATTGATTTAAGGAATTCAAGGTGATTCCATTACTGGGTAAAGAGATTCATATTTTCTTAACATAGAGTTTGTACTTTGATTTATGTGTTCATGAATGTATGTTTGGAGATTTTTTTTTCTTTTCTTTTACTATTTGATGTATTTCATGTCATGCCATCAGATATAGAAACCAAGATAAAAGAAAACTGTCCAAAGTAAGCTCTGTCCCCATTCTATAATAAATAATGCATTAAGATTCATCTGTACAAAACTGATAAAGTGAGTGGAAAAAAAAAAAAACCTCCTAAAAATCAGATTAGAAACCTAGCATAAGAATTATCATGTATCTCAAAATCTGAAACAATTGCAATGTTTCAAAATTTATATTTAGGGGCGCCTGGGTGGCTCAGTGGGTTAAGCTGCTGCCTTCAGCTCAGGTCAGGATCTCAGGGTCCTGGGATGGAGCCCTGCATCAGGCTCTCTGCTCAGCGGGGAGCCTGCTTCCTCCTCTCTCTCTGCCTGCCTCTCTGCCTGCTTGTCATCTCTCTCTGTCAAATAAATAAATAAAATCTTTTAAAAAAACACTTAGATTTAACAACATTTTTGGAAAACATACTGTATGCCTTTAGTTATAGGTATCTTTGGAAGGAGGAGTATACAGAATTATGCAGATAATTTAAAAAGCTGAAGTCAGTTTTTAGCTTTAAAACACCCACGAATGGCCCTTTTGATAGTTAAATATACATAATCCCTCAACAATGACTCCCTAAATTCATTAAACTAAGGTGATATGACAGATCACAATTTTGCAGCCCTGTTTCACCCAGCATGCGATGATTCCCACTAATTACTTGAGAAAATATGAGTCAGGTGTGCAACTTATCAAAATGCTTTTATAATATGAAATTTTTTCTTAGGTTAGGAGATAATACACAATTAAAAATGAACTTTCCTGCTTCATGCTCATTGTTAAACTATGCCACTCAGCAATAAGAAGGAAATATCTAGACATTTATATATACAGAGAGTATATGTATATATATAAATATATATACTTTTTTTTTTTAAGATTTTATTTATTTGACAGAGAAAAATCACAAGTAGGCAGAGAAGCAGGCAGAGAGAGAGGAGAAAGCAGGTTCCCTGTGGAGCAGAGAGCCCGATGCGGGGCTCGATCCCAGGACCCTGGGATCATGACCTGAGCCGAAGGCAGAGGCTTTAACCCACTGAGCCACCCAGGCGCCCCAATATATACACTTTTTTTAACATAAATAGATTCCTAAAGGTTTAATCCCTTTGCTTAAGTTACTGCTGTTGTAACACAGAGTAGTACAAAAATGTATAATTTCATAACACTCCTGCATTACAGTGTAATTTTAGAGGTTGTCTATTTAGAAATAATTCAAGTGGTTTAATCATGCAGTAATTAATTACAATTAGTATATTTCTCAGACACCTTGTACTTGACTACACAGCCCATAAGCATATATTTGCACGTGAGTAATAATTTCAACCTCAAAACTTTTAAATTTACATTTTTAAAATGTAATGGATATAAAGGAGTCATACTTCCCATAGAGGACTGTTAAAACACTGTGGATCAGAGAAGGTAAATATTTGGTGTATAATCACTATATCATGATGTGATCTTAATCTGAAATTTAAGAGTACAGAGGGTAAGGGTCAGAGAAGGGTGCATTCCAGAAAGAATGAGAAAGAGATGAGACTTGATTAAGAATGCAGATGAAGCGGGGCGCCTGGGTGGCTCAGTGGGTTAAGCCGCTGCCTTCGGCTTGGGTCATGATCTCAGGGTCCTGGGATCGAGCCCCGCATCGGGCTCTCTGCTCAGCAGGGAGCCTGTTTCCTCCTCTCTCTCTGCCTGCCTCTCTGCCTGCTTGTGATCTCTCTCTGTCAAATAAATAAATAAAATCTTTAAAAAAAAAAAAAAAAGAATGCAGATGAAGGGTGCCTGGGTGGCTCAGTCCTTGAGTCTGCCCATGACTCAGGTCATGATCCCAGTGTTCTGGGATGGAGTCTCTCATCAGGCTCCCTGCCGAGTGGGGAGCCTGCTTCTCCCTCATTTCCTCCCCACTGTTTCTGCTCACTTTCTCTCACTTTCTCAAATAAATAAATAAAATTAAAAAAAAAAAAAAAGAATGCAGATAGCGAGTGAGAGATATGTCCTATCTAACTGCAAAAGGCTCTCAGTGGCTGTTCAAAGCGTGTTCTGGAGGAATAGCTGAGTCAGCCAGTGTCCTATCCCACATGTCTTAAAAACTGTCAAGGAGTCCACAGCTGTCACATGGTCATAGTTATGGTTGTTGAAAGAATGGTAAGCATAGAGTGAAACAACTGGATTTCATCCTAGATCCTGCCATTTTCCATCTTCGAATCTGTAGGCAAGCCATCCCAGTGCTAGTTGTGTTCTTGTTGTTTTGTTTCCTTTGTTCCATAGAATAATGATACTTAAACTCACAAGTGTTATTTTTCTAAATCAAAAGAGATGACGGTGAATTATAATATGAATAATACTTAAAAAATGATGAATAATGGGGTTGCCTGGATAGCTTAGTGGGTTAAGCCTCTGCCTTCGGCTCAGGTCGTGGTCTCAGGGTCCTGGGATCGAGTCCCGCATCAGGCTCTCTGCTAGACAGGGAGCCGGCTTCCCCCTCTCTCTCTGCCTGCCTCTCTGCCTACTTGTGATCTCTCTCTGTCAAATAAATAAAATCTTTTTTAAAAAAAAGAATAATGATTATAATAATAACAGTAAGAATGTTTCTTTAGCACTCATTGAGTTGGCCTGCTAAGCACTGTTCATGTATTTCACTCATTATATTATCAAAACTATGTGAGATAATATATGTTACTGTCTTCCCGTTTAAGAAAAGGAAATAGGGAAAGATTAAATTATGTGCCCAGACCACGTGGTTAGTAAGGTAGGCACATGCAGGTCTGTCCAAGTCCAGAATCTACACTCTAAACAGTCTCCACTCCCTGTTGGTTGGGTATTGCTTACCTGCTTCTAGGATAGACCTTACAGAACAATGCTATTCCGGGTTTACTGTCTACTCCTGTAGGAGCTTGCCTTCCAATTCACTGTTCAGTAAACCTCAGCTGGAGTAAATGAGAAGGTAAATGCACACAATCCAGGCAGACATGGGGTCTGGTGTTGTATTTAAACACTGTATGGCAAATTCACACATACACACACACACACACAAATCGTTCTTGTTTTACATGCAGTTTATTTAACAGAAATAGTTCTTATTTTAATTTTTATATGTGAAGTGGATGGGTCTTCCTAATTTTACCTATATTAACATCTTTCTGTAATGTCTTCCAGATAGTAGCATCTAGAAAATGTATTACCATCTGGAATAATTAGGTACTAGAGGGACAAGTGATGATACTTATATGCCTCCCTGATTTTATGTCATTATAATTATCAATTAGATTAAAATTTGAATTAAATGGTATATTCTATGGATGATTTTTTTATTTCAAATATTTTGCTCAAGAGATCTGCCCTATGCCCCAAATGATACCATCAGTATGATCAGAAAAAGCCAATATTAGGAGCCAATATATTAAGAGAATTTAGTGTGGTAGATAATCTCCATACAGACTGATACCTCAGTCACACATCTTTTTTACTAGAGAACATTGGAAAAGACAAATCCAAGGTTTAACTTTTTTATACTGTTAAAATTTGTATGGAATCAGAAGAGACCCCGAATCGCTAAGGAAATGTTGAAAAACAAAAATAAAGCTGGCGGCATCACCTTACCTGATTTCAAGCTTTATTACAAAGCTGTGATCACCAAGACAGCATGGTACTGGCATAAAAACAGACACATAGACCAGTGGAACAGAGTAGAGAGCCCTGATATGGACCCTCAACTCTATGGTCAATTAATCTTCGACAAAACAGGAAAAAATATACAGTGGAAAAAAGACAGTCTCTTCAATAAATGGTGCTGGGAAAACTGGACAGCTATATGTAGAAGAATGAAACTCGACCATTCTCTCACACCGTACACAAAGATCAACTCAAAATGGATAAAAGACCTCAACGTGAGACAGGAATCTATCAGAATCTTAGAGGAGAACATAGGCAGTAATCTCTTTGATATCAGCCACAGCAACTTCTTTCAAGATACGTCTCCAAAGGCAAAGGAAACAAAAGCGAAAATAAACTTCTGGGACTTCATCAAAATCAAAAGCTTCTGCACAGCAAAGGAAACAGTCAACAAAACAAAGAGGCAACCCACGGAATGGGAGAAGATATTTGCAAATGACAGTACAGACAAAAGGTTGATATCCAGGATCTATAATGAACTCCTCAAACTCAACCCACATGAAACAGACAAACACATCAAAAAATGGGCAGAAGATATGAACAGACACTTCTCCAATCAAGAAATACAAATGGCTATCAGACACATGAAAAAATGCTCATCATCATTAGCCCTCAGGGAGATTCAAATTAAAACCACATTGAGATATCACCTTACACCAGTTAGAATGGCCAAAATTAACAAAACAGGAAACAACATGTGTTGGAGAGGATGTGGAGAAAGGGGAACCCTCTTACACTGTTGGTGGGAATGCAAGTTGGTGCAGTCTCTTTGGAGAACAGTGTGGAGATTCCTCAAGAAATTAAAAATAGAGATTCCCTACGACCCTGCAATTGCACTCCTGGGTATTTACCCCAAAGATACAGATGTCGTGAAAAGAAGGGCCATCTGTACCCCAATGTTTATAGCAGCAATGGCCACAGTCGACAAACTATGGAAAGAACCAAGATGCCCTTCAACGGATGAATGGATAAGGAAGATGTGGTCCATATACACCATGGAGTATTATGCCTCCATCAGAAAGGACAAATATCCAACTTTTGTAGCAACATGGACGGGACTGGAAGAGATTATGCTGAGTGAAATAAGTCAAGCAGAGAGAGTCAATTATCATATGGTTTCACTCATTTGTGGAGCATAACAAATAGCATGGAGGACAAGGGGTGTTAGAGAGGAGTAGGGAATTTGGGTAAATTGGAAGGGGAGGTGAACCATGAGAGACTATGGACTCTGAAAAATAGTCTGAGGGGTTTGAAGTGGCGGGAGGGTGGGAGGTTGGGGTACCAGGTGGTGGGTATTATAGAGGGCACAGCTTGCATGGAGCACTGGGTGTGGTGAAAAAATAATGAATACTGTTTTTCTGAAAATAAATAAAATTGGGAAAAAAAATGAAAAAAAAACTGTACATGGTGAGAGAATATAATATTAAATTCTTAAAATGCAATTTCTTGTAGAAGAAGAAAAGAAGCAGATGTTTTTATTGTATGCAGAAGTCCTAATTCCTTTTTCATAAATGTAAGATTTCATTCTGGTATGAATGCATGTGCATAATAATTCCAATTCACCAATTTTCCAATTTTATTTATCAATAAATCTATTCTGGTTTCCTAAGATTATCCTTAGCAGTTTTTGGTTAAAAGATTGATGACATCATTGCATTCGTTTAGGAAATGAATTATTGTCATATGCTTTTAGCATGCCTGGAGGCATATATTTTAAGACACCGTAGTTAGGGATTTTCATTGTAACACAGAACTGGCTATTACTGTGAATATGCCTTGTCTGACTGCCCTATGGATAACCTCAAATATACTTCCATAAACTTGGAAGTTTAACAGAGAGGTATTGATTCCTTAATTTAATGGAAAATGTCTGTGTAATATAAAATAATGGATTCATTTAATGTAGTTACATCTAAGAATACAGATCTCTAAAACTCATGCCTTACATGTACTTAAAGTGATTAATAATCAGAAAAGAGGTAGAGAGAACCTTCCCATGGTAGGACTAAAAGAATTAGCTCTTAACATTTGGAATTCCTAACTACTGAAACTACGTATTTTTATTGTCCTTTTCTTCTCCATTTGAAAGTATCTAATTCTAAACAAGTTCAAATGTTAGAAAAAATATGTTTGGTTTTTACTTCTGGATTACCTCCTTTTATTACTAAGCAATAGTAACAAAGGTTTTTAAGGTGACTGCAAAGTATGTTTTCTGGTTTAATTTTAGAACTTTCTTTCAACATACCTAAAATGGGATATTGTGAGTGACTTCAGAGGATAGAAGTGATGTTCTCATCATGTGTCAGTTTCATTCTTTATGGATCATTGCTTCATGTGATCTATAACATTGGGGAGTGCAGGTGCTTAATATGTTTTAATCTTTAAAAAATCAAACAAAATGCTTTTAATCTTAAGTAATTTTGTCCTTTTATTAGTTATATAACATCATCAAGATTATTATTTCTGTAGATTTGACAGCACTAACAGATTTGTTAAACTATTTGGCAACATTCCATTGCTAAAAACAATCCCAAGAAAATGTCTGTGCATAGAAGTTGCTTGTATGCACGTTAAAGAGTTGAGCATCTATTGGTTTTGGTATTGGTTTTTTGGTACAATAAGTGTTGTTTTGTTGAGGATTTTCTAAACCAACTGTATCCATTAAGATTGGTTCAGGATTAAAGACTAGATACCCAGTGAGTGTGGCTAACTGAAGTTAACAGTCGTGCAGAGGTGTATGCAGGGGTGAAGGGAGACTCTTCTGGGCCACCTTTGGTGGGGATTGGTTCAGATACAACATCAGCAGGTGCTGTTGGGGACCTCTTTGTATTACTCTCTCTCTTCTTGGAGGCTCTGTGGCTGTCAAAGCTTCCACAGTCTCTGATTAGCCTAGGCTGAGACGAGGTTCTTAACATTTGGCTCAGGAATCTGTGGTTAGGGGACCTAGGGGCATCAATAAAGCCAATCTATAAATCAATACACATCTGTCACCCAATCTTATTTAAGTTTGCATCATCCATCAACATTCAACTCAGATGCCATTTGGGTAATTTATTTGGTCAGTGTTTCTATTTTTAATCAGGGTACTGAGATACCTCAACATTATTAAGATGGAAGAAAGCTGATTATCTAATCTCTAATCTATATCAAGATATCAGATAGATTGTGTAGATGCATATATTATGGATGAATCTAGTCTCTCAATGACAGAATGATTATTGTTATTTATAGTTAAAAAGAAGTAAAATATACACCTAAATAAAAGTACAATTTTTTGAAACTTTTTCTGACTCCCCAGAAAATACTGAATCCAACAGGATGCCTATGTGATATGCACTTAGCTATTATGGAACTTAACAACACTTGGATGTTTATGTGGGTGAGACTTACCTTCTAGACTCTAGAACAACGTCTAAATTTGAGGACAGTTTGTATTATTTCTTTATATTTTTAGTACTTGGCAGGGTGCTTGACAATATGTTAGAATCCCATCACTTGTTAAAATGTTGGTGTTCAAAGTGTTGTTTTTTTTTTTTAAGATTTTATTTATTTATTTGACAGAGAGCGAGAAAGCAAGAGATCACAATAGGTAGAGAGGCAGGCAGAGAGAAAGGGGGAATCAGGGGCTCCCTGTTGAGCAGACAGCCCAATGTGGGGCTCAATCCCAGGACCCTGAGACCACGACCTGAGCCGAAGGCAGAGGCTCAACCCACTGAGCCACCCAGATGCCCCTCAAAATGTTTTTTATCTGGTTGGCATCAACCTTGAGTAGGATTATTTTTTACTTACTAAGCATATTCTGAGTGTCAAGTCTATGAACAGCCCTGTGAGGGTGGTGGGGATACAGTAATAAGCCTATGGGGGTGGCCCAGACCCTTAAGTCTGGGAGTGGGGGGATATAGGCCATCACATAGACCTACAGATCAATGGAAAGTTAGTTATACATTCTTTGACAAAACGTTGTATCATAGTGTGAGCATTCATGAAAGGATCTTCATTGTTCTTATCTGATAATTCCTGACAATGGTAAACATATTGCTTATAGTACTTTAATTTTCTGATGGGTTTTGCCTCTATAAGATTAACTCACTGTTCCACATTAACTTATTTATCCCATATTATAAAAATTGCACACCTTATGTTTCAACAACAAAACCAACAGTACTGGGGGCACAGTTATGAGTCTGTGAATTTGGGGGAAATAATTACCAATTTAGAAGTTGGTATAAAATATAAATTATAAAAATAGTGCTATATCTAAATATATTTTATTCAATGGTTACATTATCTTATACTGCTCTGGTGCCTTCTGTGTCTTTTAATGAATCTGAAAATCCTGCTTTCATAATAAAGCAGTAAAATGTAAAATTTAGTAAAATTATAATAATATAGTCTCAATGTCTCCAAAGCATATCAACTTGCTTGCTTGAATTTTATCATTATTTGATTACAAGGAAATGAGCTTTTAATAGTCTACAGGTATTTATGGCTCCATGTTCATGGAACCACACAAAAATGTTCTATTTTGCTAGTGCCTCTTCAAGGAGAAAACTCGTCAAAACAGTTTTCTGCTACATAGATAAGGTCTTACAGGCCTGACATTATCGAATAAGGAAATTCTGATCTAAAGGATCTTACATTTTTCTTTACTTTATATGAACTTGCTTACTCAAGTTCATTTTTTTGAAGTATCCGTAAAATAATTTATCTTTTTAATATCAGTTTCAGATGGATTCCTGTCTCACGTTGAGGTCTTTTATCCATTTTGAGTTTATCTTTGTGTACGGTGTAAGAGAATGGTTGAGTTTCATTCTTCTACATATAGCTGCCCAGTTTTCCCAACACCATTTACTGAAGCAAAAGAGACTGTCTTTTTTCCACTGTATATTTTTTCCTGTTTTGTCGAAGATTATTTGACCATAGAGTTGAGCGTCCATATCTGGGCTCTCTACTCTGTTCCACTGGTCTCTGTGTCTATACTTATGCCAGTACCATGCTGTCTTGGTAATCACAGCTTTGTAGTAAAGCTTGAAATCAGGTAACGTGATGCCCCCCCATTTTATTTTTGTTTTTCAACATTTATTTGACAGAGTGATTCGGGGTCTCTTCTGATTCCATATTTAGGATTATTTGCTCCAGCTCTTTGAAGAATACCGGTGGAATTTTGATCAGAATAGCATTAAAAGTATAGATTGCTCTAGGCAGTATAGACATTTTAACAATGTTTATTCTTCCTATCCAAGAGCATGGAATCGTCTTCCATCTTTTTGTGTCTTCTTCAATTTCTTTCATGAGTGTTCTGTAGTTCCTCGAGTACAGATCCTTTACCTCTTTGGTTAGGTTTATTCCCAGGTATCTTATGGTTCTTGGTGCTATAGTAAATGGAATCGATTCTCTAATTTCCCTTTCTGTATTTTCATTATTAGTGTATAAGAAAGCCACTGATTTCTGTACATTGACTTTGTATCCTGCCACGTTGCTGAATTGTTGTATGAGTTCTAGTAGTTTGGGGGCGGAGTCTTTTGGGTTTTCCATATAAAGAATCATGTCATCTGCAAAGAAAGAGAGTTTGACTTCTTCATTACCAATTTGGATACCAGTTTCAGAGTGTGAATAAGGGATAACTCTTTTTCCTTAATAACATTAATCTTTAAAAGGACCCTTATAGTAGGTGGTCAAGTTCATTGACGGAGAGGTGAAGAAAGAACTCTGGATACTGAGTTCATATTCACCTACATAAATAATCTCTAAAGGTACCATCGATAAGTATACTTAATTATCTATGGTTTGGGGCATTCAGTGAACTTTGGTAAATTAGATATCCAGGTAAGCTACACATCTCATTTTTCCTTATAGTTAGAAGTAAGCTCCCTAGCAAAAACTCTGCAAGATCTATTATTTGTAGTAAAATCCATTGTATCAAAGGTACATTAACATAGAAATCTGTGTTAAAATTGCTCCTGGATATGAAATTTACCATTACTCAGTGAAGAAATAGAAAATGTTCAAAGTTAATATTAAGCAAGTAGTCGTTCAGGATGCGTATTTACCAAGGGCAACCTTTTTAAGACTATAGTCTTTAAAAAAAACAAATAAGATAAAAATGAAGTGCAAGTACTTTATATTCATTAAGTATTTCAGGAAGAACCTTTGTTTTGCCAAAAGTTGTTATTGTACTTAAAATTAAGATAGGTGTGTGGAAACAATGTAATTGTTTTTGTTTAAAAAGAAATGATCAAGTTTGTTTTTTAGTGAAAACATATGAAATATCCTTAAGAAGGAATTATCCAGTTGATGGTATAAAACCAAATTACATGTGGCATTATTTACACTCTAAATACGATTATGATAGCAGAAGAGCTGGAGGTAGCATGGTGACAGCTGGAGTATTGACAACCGGCTTCTTGTATAAAGAATTTACGAAATATGAAAAACTGGCTTATAATGAAGATTATATTAGAAGGAAAGTGAAACTATGTCCAGAGTCAAAAATCATGAAAACTGTAGCTGTTTTGGAGAGAAACTGGGGATGGGAGTAGGTTGTAGGCAGTGCTCCGAAACGGTATTAGGTATGGAATGTGGGGCACCTGTGTAGTTCAGTCATTAAGCGTCTGCCTTTGGCTCAGGTTATGATCTCAGGGTCCTGGGATCAAGCTCTGTATTGGGCCTCTGCTCAGCGTGAGGCCTGCTTCTCTCTCTCCCACTCCCCCTGCTTCTATTCCATCTTTTGCCATATCTCTCTCTGTCAAATAACATAAACAAAATCTTTAAAAAAAAAGTATGGAATATAATGCAACATTTTGGAATATTTTGAGAACTACGGAGATACATTCAGCCTTTATTCATATGATTAAAATTGTGTTTTAGTAAGCAGCCATGGAATATGGCAAAATTCAGACCCCGCAGACTTAAACGGGACATCGATCCAATCACTTTCAGTCAAATATGTCTGTCTTGCAATACGTGCTTGAGAAGATTGAGCTATCTTTATTGCCTAAAGACAGTCTCTGGTTATGATAAACTGTAAACTATCACAGATGGTGAAACAGGCTTAAAAACCGACAGTAACCAATTGTCTAGCTTTGTTTGTTGCCAAAAGAAGGGGAGGCTCTTCCGTATACATATATATCAATTGTTTCAGTGAAGGTGTAGGATACAGGAAGCTTCCTCGATGAAACCTATAGGCTGGGTAGAGACAGTGACTATGGCAAAATAGACACAGAGCAGAAAATAGGATTTTTTTTTTTAAAAAAAAAAAAAAAAAAAGTGTATCCCGAAAAGAAAAATTAAAGAGGAAAGTGAAGGCATTGTGTAGCAGTCACAGAGACCATTGTTACTGACCAAACACTTTTCCTCTGCTTTCTTGACTCACGTTAGCTAGCCTTTCTTTGCAGTCTGAGAATGTTGCCTCCCAGCTGAATTTTAGCCGGTGAAATATAAGAACGGTAAGCACTATTTCTGACTATTCAGTGCTTCTCAACCTGGGGAGATTTTGCTCCCTAGGGGACATGTGGCATTCTCCAGAGGCATTTTTTTAATTGCATCTAATCTGTAGAGGCTAGGGATTCTGACGAATATCCTACAATACAAAAGACAGTTCTCATGACAAATAATCTGATCCTAAATGCCAACAGAGCTGAGGCTGAAGAACTCTGCTTTATTCAATTTGCCCTCTTGCTTCCAGTATCTTTCATGTCTAGAACAGGCTTGAAAACCAGATGTTAAGAAATTTGTGAGAAAAAAGTGAATTTCTGTTATTGCACTTAAAAAATATTTTAATTACAGTAATAATCTTAACTAAGAGAGAAATAGATTAATTTACTAATGTGCACAAGAGTATCATAGGACCTTCCTCCAGTGGAAGGTGGCTGGAGGAAGAATTTTAAGAGAAAAAATGTTATAGGCCTACTGCAACATGAAGTAAAGATTCCACTTGATTTAAAACATTAACCATTTCGGGCGCCTGGGTGGCTCAGTGGGTTAAGCCGCTGCCTTCGGCTCAGGTCATGATCTCGGGGTCCTGGGATCAAGTCCCGCATTGGGCTCTCTGCTCAGCAGGGATCCTGCTTCCTCCTCTCTCTCTGCCTGCCTCTCTGCCTACTTGTAATCTCTCTCTGTCAAATAAATAAATAAAATCTTAAAAAAAAATAAAAATAAAACATTAACCATTTTAATCCTGAATATTTAGAGTATTATAATGAGAAGTGGAGAGAAATAAATGCCTACATTACTAAGGTAAGTGGAAATTAAAATAAAAAGTCTACAGGTTACTTTTAAAATATATCAAAACTTGAAAAGATATGTAGTGTAGTTGGAATTCATATCAAGGAAAGATTTATGATCTATGTTGTAGTAATATTTATCCTAGGAAATACCTGTAAAACACCACAATTTCTGAAAGTAAGATAGCTTAATAACCCTGTGTAGAATATATCAATGTGATGAAATATTTTCAGCCATTACATATCATTGGTATTTAAAAATGCCAGGGGCGCCTGGGTGGCTCAGTGGGTTAAAACCTCTGCCTTCGGCTCTGGTCATGATCCCAGGGTCCTGGGATCCAGCCCTGCATCAGGCTCTCTGCGCAGCAGAAAGCCTGCTTCTCCCTCTCACTCTCTGTCTGCTTCTCCTTCTCACTCTCTGCCTTTAGTATATATATATATATACTAAAAAGTATTTATAACCCAAAAGGAGAGCAGTGGTTGTGTCTAGGTGAAGGAATAGTGAGGCATTTTTTTAGAATTCTTCTGTATTCTTAATGCTATGAAAATTATTATTTCAGTAATCATAAAATCTTAAAATCTTATTCTAGAAAGGAGTTTTGAAAGAGCTGCTGAGTCTATATCCTGCTCTACTTATGAGGCATCTGAAGAGCACTGCGGGGTTTTGCTTATAGTGCCCCACACCACTATTTATTTACTTACTTATGTTTGAAACTGTCCTGCGTTTTACCCTTGCTTAACTCCTGTCACAAACATTATGGCTGATGGTCACGTTAAAAGACCAAGAAAAATGGCTTAATCAATAGTGAAAATCAATGCATGGAAGAATTGGAGGGGGGATATAACCAAATATGTAATGTACAATCTCCTACACTTCATAATCCTGACCTCTTTCTGCACCATTATAAAATTACTGTATGTTAGAAATAGACTTAGCTGTTCCTAACAGAAGACCCAAATCAAATGATTCACATAACAGAGTATTTATTTTGCTCATATAAGAAGAAATCTTATTTCATGAACAACATGAAATTATGTTCATCATGTTGTCACAAATGGCAAAATGCCATTTTTAAAAGCTAAATAGTCCATTGCACAATACTATTTTTCCTTCATTCATCAGTTTATGGATACTTGGATTGTTTCCATATCTTGGTTACTATGAGTAATGCTGCAAGGAACATGGGAGTATATGTATATCTACAAGATCATGTCTCTCTAGATCGATCTATGTATCATCTGTCTGTCTATCTATCTGCCCATCCATCCATCCATCCATCTATCTTCAAATTCCTTTGGTTATCTACCTATGAGTAGAATTGTTGGATCACATGGTAGTTCTATTTTAACATCATTTTAGGAACCTCCATTCTGTTTTTCATAGTTGTTGCACCCTTTCACATTCCATCAACAGGGCACAAAGGTTTCAATTTCTCCATATCCTTGTGGACACTTACTATGCTAAATGGAATAAGCCAGTCACAGAATGATAAATATGGCATGATCCACTTACATGAGATATCTAAATTAGTCAAACTCATAGAAGCAGAGAATACAGAACTGTTTTCCAGGGGGTTGCGGGAAATAGAGAGTTGCCATTCAGTGGACATATATAGAATTTCTGTTATGCTATTTGAAGAAGTTCTAGAAATGTACTCTACAACTTGGCATTTGCAGTTAACTTGTGCCCTTTATAATTTGTTAAGAGGGTAAATCTCATCTTTGGTGCTCTTACCATGCAAGAAAAACCCAACAAATCAAGAAATTAAAAACAGGGAGACACAAGGAAACGTTGGGAGGTGTTCATCTATTTATTATGATTGTGCTGATGGCGTATGTGTTTGCATATGTCCAAACTCATCCATTTGTATATCTTAAATATGTGCAGTTGTGTGTGTGTGTGTGTGTGTGTGTGTGAATTATATCTCAATAAAGCTGTTAAGAAAAAAAGGAGGAAGAGGAGGACAATGAGGAAGAGGAGAAAGAATAATAATCTGGAAAGACATGGTGACCAAGTTTTGGTTCTGGGCTGCATGTTGAAATGAAGACTGAGGAAGTCCACCAAGTTTTTACCTTTATAATTAATTCTACCATATCAACTCTTCCTTTGCATTCAATCTGCAGGTAATAAGGGAAAGAAAAAAGGCAAATGTTCATGCTGAATGAGCCTGTGCCTTTTAGAAAACCTTTGCTTGGAATCAGCAAGATGTTTACATTTCCCTGGTCAAACCTGAGCCACATGGCCAATTTTATTTGTAGAAAAGACCAGAAAGTGTATTTTTTCATTGCATGCATTGTCACCCCTAAACTTCCTTAGGAAGGAAGAAGGGTCGAGTATTTACTGGGTGGGCCACTAGCTAACTCTGCCCCAAATACACCTATGCTGGATCTCTAAGACCGCCCCTTTTCTCAGCAGGCTTCTCCCTGTCTAAGTTTGTCCTTCAGTAAGTGTCTCCAGTAAACCTTTTTAAACTATTACTGTTTCCTTCAGTTTTGAATGAGCAAGTTTGTCTAATACTAGTTCCTAAGTTGTAGCTTCCTCTTACAGGCTACATAAATAATTGTATTTTGACCAATCTACAGATCAGTTTAAGGAGAAAACATATGAGTATGCTGTGTTTGAGAATGTATTCTTAATGAAAAATGGCCAAAAGGGAAAATGCAATTTTATTTTCATCAGCCAGAGGAAAAGAGCAAGTGTTATGGTAACGCATTTGAAGACCTAGCCCAGTAATGAACCCTGGGGCCTCAAGTTAAACTGTAAATGCTGGCGTGATTGACAAATATTAAGGTACCTGAAAAATCTGAATACAGAATCAAACTCGGGTTGTGTGTGTGTGTGTGTGTGTGTGTGTGTGGAAGAGAGAGGGAGGGAGGGGGAGAAAGAGGGGGAGAGGGAGAAAGAGAGATTGAAGAAGAGAGGAGGGGGAGATCGGCACAGACGACAGAGAGGGACAGAAAATATAAAACTAAAGTTCAAAAGACTATACAAAAGTTCACTTTTTCTATATTAAAAAGTAAAAGCTGGTAATAAAATTAATTAGACTAAATAGCAGAATTGAAATGGGGGCAAAGGGGGAGAATGTTACATTTTTGTGAAAAAAATGACGAAGTCGTGTTTCCATATTTGCTGAATTTTTATGGATTTTTAAAACCCTTGTCTGATTTGAGAAATTAGAATATTTTTTCTTAATATAGTCTAAATATTCTCTTTTCATATAATACACAGGAGGAAATAATCATTTTGATATTAAGTGAATTTCTTCCTAATTTCCTGATACATTCATATGTAAAGGTACATTGAATGGGAAAAGAAGTAAAAGCAAATGAAGTAAATTCCTGACAGTGTTTATTGTCAATATTTACATCAAGCCTGGGACATACTGTCTTTGGACTATACTTCAGATCTTCAGAAAAAATAGGTAAATAGTTTCTTACATTTCTAGGGAGCCTTTAATCATCAAGTTAGAGGTGTTGATAAAAGTCTGTTCATTCTGGACAACTCAGAACATAACTGTTCATGGTCACCTAATTATAAAGTATTAGACCTTTAGAGCTGAGATCACAGTAATGCAGATCAGATCATTCTGAACCCACAGAGCCTCAAGTTTCAGAAAGTGGATGGAAAGAACCCAGTGGGGCTACAACACATCACCGTCAGGTGCTTATTCCTAACTGTCGGTGGTGAAAACTGTTGTCAAAGCTCTCACATTAATCCCTAAGTTGCCCAGGGCAGCTGACTACTTAGAATAAAATTCCAGTACGTTCCTATCAATATATACTTCCAACTTTCTCTCTCTCTGTCTCTCACATATTTAAACACACACACACACACACACACACACACACACACACGAATACAGAAATGGAAGAAGAAAATGGAGGGTGATCTTTCATTGAGAATTCACAAAAGGAAATCAGAGTTAACACAGCTAAAATCCTACTAAAGGGAATTTGGTCCTAAGTAAAATGCCAAGATCTGTGATTCTTTTCTTTAGACAGACACAAAGTCCTCCTTGAAGTGCTATAGAAAGCAGAGAATGTGCTTATTATTTAATTCTGAATTTCCTCCTGTACATTCTGTGTAGAAGGGTCATGAGTGCGAGCTTCCTGGTAGAGAAGTGAACGGAAGAGGGCGTGACGTGCCCGGTGCACGGGCGGGATGAGTTGAGGTAGGGAGTCAGGCAACAGCATATGCAAGGTCTTGTATGTCATACTAAACGTTTTGTTGTTTGCCTCGAAGAGCTACAGAAAGCCACTAATTTCTTGTAACTTTAATAAAATGTTATGTGTAATATCCATGCAAATATATAATACACGCATTGATTTTTATTTGTCATTAAAGAGTTTCAGGTAGTTTGTATGGGCAAACTTGTGTTTGAAACTACCGCACTTGGTGATGTTTGCAGAACATAGTGAAGGCAAGAAGGCATCAATTTAAAAAAGGACAAATTCGGTGACTTTTGCAGATAAAAAAATAGATTTAAAAAATGGTTGATGCTACCCACGGACAGGAACAGTAAGAAAGTTATAGAAAGTCAATAATATTACACACACACACACAACAAAAACAAAACAAAACTAAACCTGACTTGCACATAGGCTAAACATGAGTGGTAACAGAAGGAGGCCTTCAGAATTAGTCCCAAGTATGTAACCTGTATGGTCACATTTGTATTGATTTCATTTTCTGAGTAAGAAATATAAAAGAAGAACAAAGATGTAAAGGAATACCAGATTTGGGAAGTCTGACAGGGGATCAGTCCTTGAGATGCTGATTTTGAGATTCCTATACGGCATCTGAGTAGAGATGGGTAACGTGTAATTGACGGATAAGTCGAAAGACACCCGGGCAGGAGGTTTATTTATTAATTTTTTAAAGATTTATTTATTTTAAGGGCAGAGGGAGAGAATCTTCGAGCAGATTCCCCACTGAGCAGGGAGCTTGAACTCATAGCTGGGCAGGAGGTTTAAATGGAGTCAATTTCTGAGGATGATGAGGTTGTCTAAGGAGACAGTCCCTGACAAAAGAGAACAGCCTAAAGATTAGCTGGCAGAATTCTCAGCATTTAATCCCTGCTTAAAAGAAAAAGGACAAAGGTCAGGAAAAAACTCTCTGAGAGCTAGAGGAAAACAGAAACATTGGGCCAAGGAGAAATACTTTGCAGGAAAAGTAGATAGTTTAGATGGTCAAAGGCCACCAGAAGGAACAGGAAGAAGAATGAGAAAAAAAAAAAAAAATGTCTATTTCATGCAATTTAGCAAAATGAGATGACTAGTTGTTAGTGTCTGGAAGCCTTTCTAAAACGTGGAAGGGGTGTGTCTGATAAAGCTATGTCAGTTCAGACATCCCCTAAGTGTTGTTTTTGTTTAGGGATATGGGGAGGTGGGAGAGAGATGTATCTGGAAAGGGGATATTTGTTTAAGGGATTTTTTACTAAGATGAGGATGGACTAAGCATTAGAAATACCGGCAGGAATCATCCTGTGAGAGGAAGTGGAACAGGCAGGAGAAAAAAGATGATAATGCCATCGCCTAATGTTGCTGAGAAGATGGGAAGCCAAAACACAAAGGAATGAGGAAAATCTCTTTCCGGACACCATTACCTTTGTAAACAGATTTCAAATTAAAAACTAAATAAAGCACAAAAACAACAGTATTCATATGGTATATTCTGAAGACCTTCTGAGGGCCTCAACCCTAAGACCAAGAGTATATCTGAAATCCTGTGTGTTAACTTTTTTGTCATTGTTATTAAATTAAATCTGTTTAGAGCATATATAAACAATTCATATGATTTAGCATAATATGTATAATAACTACACATATTTAAGATACAGTGTTTTTGAAAGGTAACTTTGGGATATTGAATGAATCATTCAAATATTATGGAAATCAAGCCAGTCAGTGGTGCCTGGGTAGCTCAGTTGGTTAAGTGACAGTGAAATTCTAGACATTTAAATTCTGTAGAATTAAGTCAAAATATATCCATGGAATTTTTTCAGGGACACCTGGGTGGCTCAGTTGTTAAGCATCTGCCTTTGGCTCAGGCCCTGATCCCAGGATCCTGGGATTGAGCCCCACATTGGGCTCTCTGCTCAGGGATGAGTCTGTTTCTCCCTTTCCCTCTGCTGCTCTGCCGGCTGGTGCACTCCTCTAACTCTCAAACAGATAAATAAAACCTTTTTTTTTTTTTTTTTTTAAGAGATGTGAGTCAACCAGTTATAAACAATTATTTCATCTACAATACAAAAGCAGCCCTTTTCTCATTTCTAAAATTTATGACCTATATTGAGCTAAGTTCTTTTTTATTTTTCAAATAATGTAAAATGACCGTCTAGGAGCATTTTTCCTTATTTCCTTTAGGCAAAATTACGTATAAACCCGGGTTGAATTTCTGTGGGTTCAGTGTGTAATCCAGACATCAATGTCATCCAGGGTGCCCTTGATCCCTGCCTCTATTAACCTTAAGGTAACTCAACACCTCCCACAGGCATCAGGATACAAGTCCACTCGTATTAAAAGCAGGGAAACTACTGTTGATTTCTCTTTCGACAATGTGAAGAAGAGAAAAAGTACATGAAATACATTTCCTGAAACATGACAATTGTAAATCTCATTAGACGTTTCTTTCTGTTCAGTATTTCTGATCTGGCTTTCATTCTCTGATGGTTGTACCATCTTCTGGCCCTACTCTACACTTTTTTTGCTCTGTTTGCTTTGCCTTCTCTTACATCACAGACTTTGGGGAATAAATTTTTCAGAAGAAAAATTGCTTTCTCTACAAGAAGCTCGACTAAAATAAACTTATACAATCGATATGTTGAGAAGAATATAGAAAGACACCCTCTTGGTGGGCTAATCATGGGGCCAGGAGCTATGGATTGGTAGATGATTGTGTTGGGAAGTGAACTATGATTTATTTCTCTCAACGCTGTATTATTACCCATAGTTTCATGGAAAGGTTGAGAGTTTAAAAACAAAACAAAACAAACAAACAAACAAACAAAAAAACCCAAAAAGCTGTTCTGTGAGTAACACTGCCATATTATGTAGATATTTAACTACATCGAAGTTAAATCCATTTAAATGAAATCTAAACTGTTCTTACTAAATTCATAGCAGAGTGGCTAAAATACTCATTTGAACTAGCTAGGTTTGAAACCTGCTCATATAACCTTAGACAGATTGTTTAACCTGTCTATTGCTTGGATTTCTCACAAGTAGAACAGAGACAGCAATGTTACACAGCTGTTTGTGGTTAAGGGAAAGAAATGTGTGAGGAACACACTGTTATTATTACTATTGTTGAGAATATAGTGTAACCATAAACATATGGCACTTATTAATAACAGAAATTAATGCTTATAAACAAATGCTGAGATAATAGAGATGAGATGAATTCAAATTTGAAATTTACTGTCAAAGTATGAACATCTATTAAATATTTCAATTGCATATTAATACATGTTAATACTATGTTAACATATGCTGATCAACATATTAAAAACAGTTTTACCCCTTACAGTTTACCTTCTTCAAAAATGAAGGCACTGAAAACTCAGGTCACTCATGTGAGTTGTAAAAGGGTTCACAAAGCTGTGTAACAAAAATTACCTAGGCTAAGAAAAATGTAGCAAGTTTTAAAATATTGAAATATGACCAAAATGAATAATTCCTTGATTAGTTTGGGATTTTATATGTAATAAGGTTACTTGAACAAATATTAAATAGTGACAACTTTATACCAAAAAAAAAAAAAAAGAAAAAAAGAAAAAATAAAGAATGTGATAGATTTGACTTTTTATTCTAAAAATTTGGTATAATAAATCTTAAAAGTCAAAAACTTCAAGTAATAGGAACAAATAACAATTCTCTTTTGGTAACATTTCATGTGCCTAGCACGCTTCACTTTGTGTGCTTTACATGTGTTATAGTTCATGCCCTTGCCTCACTGTTGGAATTGAATTTAGTATTTCTCTGTCTTACTCTGCCCCACCCCACTCTTTTTTTACTAAAATATTACCCATATCTGTTTTTTTTAACATCTTTATAATTTATTTTCTAAAGCTAAGTAAATACAGTTTTTTTATTTTTTATTTTCAGCATAACAGTATTCATTATTTTTTCCCCTTACCCAGTGCTCCATGCAATCTATGCCCTCTCTAATACCCACCACCTGGTACCCCGACCTCCCACCCCCCGCCCCTTCAAAACCCTCAGATTGTTTTTCAGAGTCCATAGTCTCTCGTGATTCACCTCCCCTTCCAATTTCCCCCAACTCCCTTCTCCTCTCTATCTCCCCATCTGTTTTTGCTTTCTTTCAGCAAGGTTCCTATAGAAAAAATACAAAATATTTGGGCATATCTGATGGTACTTCATTTAATGTTGTAACATTAAATCTTCACTGAATTAAACACAATTATTGTTACGACATACCATGGCTTTTTATGTATGATCCTAAAATCTATATTAAAGAAATAAGAACTTGAAAAGAATTATACACTAAAGTTAAAAGAAACCCACAGAGATTTTATTACATTGAAGTATGTAATGAACTGTCATTTTAACCAAATATTCCGAATCAGCAAATGCTATGAACAAGAAACAAAGCATTATTATAGTGAACATTCGTATGAGGCACTAAACTGATTCTCAGAATAAGTACTTTTACTTGTGAACAGTAGTTTGCCTTAGAGAATACAGATTATTTACTGTTCTTCATAGTAGATTTTGGCAACATAAAGGAGAAATTTCTGACCCCAATACACCAATATTCAGTGATGAAAAAAGTAAACTAAAAATAACAAAGTATGGGCTTTTAGGACATAGGCACGCTGTCACCACGACTGTCTTCAATCACGTTGAGAACCATGACTATAAAATGCAAAAACTAACACTCAGGTAGTTGTCATCGGCAGTATGTGAGAATTTTATGCATGAGATAGAATGACTGAAGGAGAAGTATGGAATATGTATGACTCTCTGAGAAATGTTTCTTTTTCTTCTATTTTGTGTCACTTAACTGGTTCTCATAGTTCAGTTAAACATGCTATAATTTTTTGTTTAGGTCATATCCATTTTTTTATTACTGTGAAACTGAAATGAGTGTATTTGTACATACATTCTCTTTCCTGTATTTAGAATTTGTCTGGCTAAATTCATAGAATAAAAACCTGATCCCAGGTAGATAAATATTTTTTTCATGAGTGTTAATATAATTATAAATTCCATGCTATTATTAATAGGGCAGGAGATTATAAATGGTCAATTTTAGAACAAAGACCAAATTGCTTTTTGCCATTGTTTTCCCTGACCTTGTAAAGAGATTTACAATCTGTGTTCTCCCAGTGGGGGAAGAGTGACTCTCTAGTTATAATTATGCAAATATTGGCAGCATTCAGAGTTGTTTCTCCTTTTGTGCCCAGCAGTCTGATCACAGCATATGAACAAACACTTCCCTGTGCAAAGATGGAAACCTGTGCCAGAACTGCATCTTTAGGGAACAGCTGACAACAGATTTCATGAACTTTTTAAAAGACATACTGCTAATTAGCAATATTAAAATAACCTGTTTATACCTTGGCTTTATGCTATTGCTATAGAAATGAAAATTGGAGTAGGTCAACTGATATTTTCTGACAGTTTGACTTTTTTTTTTTAAGATACCTACTTATTTGAGAGTGAGAGAGAGAGCAGGGGGAGGGGCAGAAAGAGAGGGAGAAGGAGAGTCCCTTGAGCAGGGAGCCCCCAGCTTGGGGCTCCATCCCAGGACCTTGGAGAGCATGACCTGGGCAGAAGGTAATGCCCAACCCACTGAGCCACCCAGGCATCCCATCCCAGTTTGACTTTTTTTTTTTTTTTTTTTAACAAAATGGTGGTCAAAATATGCCCTTGTTTCTTTTATAGGACTTATGTTAAGGTGCTGACATCTTTCTTCCCTTTTATTTCATGTTCCTTGGTTGTGCCTTCCACTCCGACAAAAATGCATTCCCTAGGTTCCTGTGTATCTGCAGGATTCCTGCACAGGAAGTTTTCAGGCAGCCACCCTTCTCCTCTCCCCCTTTGTCTCTCTGAATTTCTCTCTCCCCCAATCAAGTCTTGGTGTCCCACGTCTTACTCCCTGAAGGCTCTTGTCTTCCTTGACCCCAAATGACAATGCCCTTTTAGGTGACGATGGTATCTCTTAAACATAAGTTTTAAATTTTAAATCTATTCTCTCTTTCCTCAAACCAAAGGAGTAATGTTGGCAATGGATTCCATGCCACTTTTCGGCTTTTTTTCACAGCCATATTCAAAAGCCAACCAAAGAAACATGTGTGAAAAGAAAATTAAATATTATAGTTCATCCTCTAAAAATGAAAGAGTAGGGATGCCTGGGTGGCTCAGTTGGTTAAGTGGCTGCCTTTGGCTCAGGTCATGATCCCAAGGGCCTGGGATCAAATCCCACATCTGACTCCTTGCTCAGTGGGGAGCCTGATTTTCCCTCTGCCTGCTGCTCCCCCTGCTTGTGCTCTTTCTTTGTGACAAATAAATAAAATCTTTTTTAAAGGTGTATTTAAAAGCAATAGAATAATTCTTGTTAAATATTATTTAAATGCCCATTTCTTGTATAAATTGAAACAATTTACTAATGCTAGTAATTAAGTCTTGGGAAAGAGATCAGGGAGACTCAGCATGTTGTGGAAATGTGTGCCCTGAGAGCCCAGGAATCTACATTTCTGGCCAAGGTTTTTACACTATATGGAAGAGTGACCTGATTCCATATTTTGGTTCTTTGATCTATAAATTGAGGAATGGGTGACATGATTTCTAAAATTATTTTAAGATCCTAAATCTACAGCTAGGGCATATTTGAAAGCAAAGTCATCTTGACAAGACTTTAAGGTTAAAAATTCACTCTTGCATAGTTTAATGCAATACAGTATTTCCTAAAAATATTATCTGTACTCAGAATGTGTACTTGGAAATTTTCTTAAAATTCTGCATTAGAATAACATTAAATAGAATCATCTGTGATGAAACTTGAAGGAAAACAAAATAGATGATTTTAAAAGAGGGATGGGTACTAATAATGAGGTTCTAGCTTTCAGCCCAGATCATAAAAAGACAAACAGGAAAGAAGCTAATTTTGTTCAGGATATTCACTTGGCTGCATCTAATTCTTTGTTAAGAATTAGATTAAGTGGTGGAGTTGTAGCTCTGAAATGATCATGTATTCACATTGATTGTACCATCTCATTAGCTTTCTATTTGTATAAACAAGGTTTCTTTGCTTCCTCTAATTGCACATTAGAAGTATCAAGCTCTACTGGGAAGCAGAAATCCAAATTCTAATACAAGGTCTACAGAGATGTAATTGCAAAGAATTTAGAAAGCTGCCCAATTCAGATTCCTCAATTCCTTAAAGTAATAAAAACTTGAAGCTGTTTGTTTTTTGTTTATGCTTGTTTTTCCTCCTGGAAAAGCTAAGTACATTTAATCAATGCATTTTAAGCAGTTATTATTACATCAAAAATTCTATTTAATTTTAAAGGGGACTGCAAACCAGTGGTATTATTTAAAACCTCATATTTTGGGGCACCTGGGTGGCTCAGTGGGTTAAAGCCTCTGCCTTCGGTTTGGGTCATGATCCCAGGGTCCTGGGATAGAGTTCCGCATAGGAGTCTCTGCTCAGTGGGGAGTTTGCTTCCTCTTCTCTCTCTCTCTCTCTCTCTCTCTCTCTGCCTACTTGTGATCTCTGTCTGTCAAATAAATAAATAAAATATTTAAAAAAATAAATAAAACCTCATATTTTAAGGGCACCTGGTGACTCAGTGGGTTAAGCCTCTGCCTTTGGCTCAGGTCATGATCTCAGGGTCTTGGGATAGAGGCCTGCATCAGGCTCCCTGCTCAATGGGGAGCTTGCTTCTCTCTCTCTCTCTCTCTCTGTGTCTCTCTCTCTGTCTGCCTGACTACTTGTGATCTCTGTCTGTCAAAAAAAACTTTAATACTTTTTTAATATTTTAAAAATGTCTAAATGAAAACATTGTATTTAAATCTGTGAGTAAATGAGGTACAAAACATGTTTTTAAAAATAAGGCAATTAATAAAACGTAAAATACAATTAATGTGAAAATGTTATGAAAGCTTGAAGGAGAAATATTCCCACTCCATACTTTTTTGAATTAGCAAATAAATTTGCTGCATTGTTGTTGTTGGTGTGTGTGTGTGTGTGTGTGTGTGTGGTTTGTAACATTATTTTCCCAAAGCAAATATTATCTTAGAACTTCTAGTGTCTTGGAAGGTGATGCTAGCCTATAATTCGTTAGTATCTGTTGTAGTTAATACATATAATTTCTAACATAGCAGGCTGATGTGAGAGAATTAAAAAGTAATAATTACTGCAAGTCAAGTATCAATCTTTAAATAAGAAATTAGGTTGCAGTTTAGATGTAGTGAGAAATATGAATTCTTGTCTGTTACACATCCTGCTGTATAATTTAACTGTCAATGCGTAGTAATAAATGATTGGACCTATGCCAAGCTTTACAGTTAGAGTAACCCTGAAATACAGCAACTTTTCTAAATACATTTTGTGTGTATTTTTATTTTTAGAATGTATGTATTTGCATACAAATGTGCACTTACTTTTTTATCCATTTTTTCAAAAATCTATTTTTCAGTGCTTTTGAGAAATATATCTAATATAATCAATTATCATTTTCTTGAAAGCATATAAGAAATGAACCCATTTAACTCTAGAGCTTTTTTTTTTTTTTTCCTCCTCATTTATAGTGGATTGGATCCTGGTCAGCAGTAAATTCCTATAAAGACCATTACTGGAACACATGATAATATTTCATGAGAGACGTTCAGTATTAACTGTAACTTAGGTAACAGTGTATTCAGTTTTAACATGTTAAAATTTCTGATTTGCACAACTGCACAATTGAGGTAATGTATGATAATATTTTTATTTTTAGGACATCACTGAAGTATTTCAGACTAAGTGTGAATGATGGCTGCAACTTAAACTTTAGTAGCTCTAGAAAAGGATACGTGTGGGTGCCTGGATGGCTCATAAGTCTGCCTTCAGCTCAGATCATGATCCCAGGGTCTTGGGATCAAGCCCCATGCAGGGCTGCCTGCTCAGCAGGAAGCCTGCTTCTCCCTCTCCTTCTCCCCTTGCTTGTGTTCCCTCTGTCTGTCAAATAAATAAGTAAAATCTTAAAAAACAAAAGAATACATGCATACACACACACACACACACACACACACATTCGTATATATACGTGTGTATAAAGAGAAACAGTATGTGTGTATACATGCATAAATACCAATTTATCATCTGCCTACTATCTATTTTGTCTATCTGTTATTGAGAGAGAGAGGACAGAGACTAAGATAAAGACAACTGCACAAAAGTTAGCCGTTGATGAAAATGCAGTGATAAAGGGTATACAGGTGTTTTTTGTTCCATTCAAGCAATGCATTTATTCAGTTTTGAAATTATGAAAAAAGTTACATATATATGAATAAATATATGTGTGTGTGTATATATACATATATATGTATGATGTATGTGTGTATATGTGTATATATATACATATATATGTATATATGTGTGTGTGTATATGTATACATATATACATTCATATATATATATATATATATATATATATATATATATATATATATGAATAGTTTATTCTGGTTCAGGTTTTCAGATTTTGTATGCATAGAGCTAGAAAATCCCACTGGAACTTTTTCCCAAGTATACAATTTCTTTCCGTGAAACATAGAACCCACACTCTCTCAGTGTTCTCCAGTTGCTAAGTGTCTTTCATAACAACACTGTGAGTCGGGTATTCTATCCCCTAATCACATGTAATCCATGCTTTGAGGTGTAGGCAATTTCCCCCAGTTAATAAATGACAGAAATAGACTTGATAGGCAATCGTAGATTCCCAAGTCCTCTTTGTATGCTTTTCCCACATGTGTGTACAGTATAAAACTTCGACCTCAAACAGTACAATTAAAACATGGCTGAGGTTTGTTCCATTCAACATATGGGAAAAAATTCTGTTTCATGATGAACACAGAGGAAATTAAATAGATTTAGATCTTTGTTTAAATACTTCATTCCAGTTTTATTCCCACTGATGTTTTAATTCAAGGGCCTAATGTGAAAATTGCCCCTTTGGGTAATAAAGCAGCTAGATAAATTCATGTTACCCTAATTGATGATTTTATTAATGGAGATATATTTGAACTGTTGAACTCTAAATGAAAAATATAAAATAATCACCTCTCACAAGCCTTTGCTTTGGAGAAAATAATAATATCAGGGAACACCCTTTGCTCCAGTGAAATGTACCTAATTTATGGAGAAAAGCAGCTCTCACTTTTGCTACATAGCAAGATTTTTTTGGTTTTTCCCTGACTCTGACTCATTCAGCAGATCTTGACAGAGCTATGAAGGAGTTTTATTAAGGGGCTGGGCAATAAAGATTCAATAGAACTCTTGAGACATGGCGATTTTTTTTCTGATGTGGAAGGATGTCTTCTTTCTTAGAGACTAGGACCAGTTGGGATTGTCCTATTTGCTGCCTTTGCATTACCTCCAAGACAAGCATAAACTAAAATGAAAGCTTGGTGAGGATTGCTTTATTTCTTCCAGAATAAGAACGTTTGTTTTATTATAAGTGATTTCTTATCATGCTTTCTTTTAGCCAGAATTCTATTGAATTTAAATAGATATCTATAATATATCAACTTTCTACACATGTACTACAGAAACAAACATGTAAATTTTTGCATTAAAATTATAGGCTAAAATTACATATACAGACTGATTATACAGATAAGCTGTATTTGCTCCATCTCTGTGGTTCAGAACACCTGATTGAGGGACATAAACCCATAAACATTCTAATTGGCAGGGCCAATTAGAATATATACATATATATTCTATTATATACAAATACATATATTTGTATATACATGTATATAATTGAATACTTATTGAATATTGAATATATATTGAATATATTGAAATATATATAATATACATATATATACACACATATATATGTATGTGTGTGTATGTGTGTGTGTGTGTGTGTGTGTGTGTGTATTTATTTATTTATTTATTTATCAGGGACTCCCAAACTCTTCATTAACCCACAAAGAAGCAGAGAATCATGGAATAGGTGCATGCTCCTTTAGGGGGTCTCTTGCACTAATGGAGTTTCCAAAACATCACTTATTGCTACATTTACGTTGTTTACTTGTCTGTATCTAGTCTTCTTTTAAACTTAATTTGGGCCTCAGGAATGTAAAGAAACTTGACTTATCAGTCCTTGAAATTCATTATGGAGACAAAGAATGTAATTTAATGTTTTTAAAGAGAAAAAAGAAAATTATATTTAAGATGTGGGGGGAAAAACAAAGAAAGAAAAGAAAACATTCACAGAAAACAAATAAGCAAGGATTTTCTAATCCAGACTGGAGATTCTGGAAATTTCCCAAGTGTTTTAAATTCTTATTAGCAGTTCTAAAATTTTATCCAGTAGGCTCCAATAGTAAAGATTTCTACTCAAATGACCCTCAAAAATGATCAAGATTTTAAGGGGTAGAGCCTAAGTCATTTTCTAGAGAAGTAAAACAGCGTAGAATGAATACATGTGTGATTCTGTATTTAGGAACAACATTTGTACAAATGTCTGAGAATCCGCAGTGCTCTCATCAAATATCTACGGGTGGGTAAAGCAATTTGGATTATTCCATTTTTAAATGAGGAGGAAAACCCACTGAGGCTCAGAGTTGCAATGATTCAGAGTTTTTCATTTATTTAGTTATTAGAAAATACACCATACAAGCTAGTGGGGCAAATACAAAAAGGAGTAAGAGATGGTGCCTTTCCTTAAGGCATAAATCGCAGACCAGGGATGAGAGTTGAGATTTTCCTTCCTAATCCAGTGTTCTTTCTTGCAGACTCCCAGATCCCTGTTTTCGCTAACTAGAATCTACTATGTTTCTCAACTGAGATTTCATTTATTGAAATTTTATTTCTTGAAATTTATTTTTGAAAATTTTTCAACATTACAGGAATATAAGATGAACTAATTCATGACTTTTGAACCTAAGATGATGGAGACATTGCTTCCATGCTTATAACATTTATTCTCGTATTAACCCAAGGTGCATGGTGGCATTTCTTTGCCTCCCTCTGAAGCTCTTATTCTTTTATTTTTTTTTTAAGATTTTATTTATTTTATTAAGAGGGGGAGAGAAAGCAAGCACAGGCAGACAGAGTGGCAGGCAGAGGCAGAGGGAGAAGCAGGCTCCCTGCCGAGCAAGGAGCCCGATGTGGGACTCGATCCCAGGATGCTGGGATCCTGACCTGAGCCGAAGGCAGCTGCTGAACCAACTGAGCCACCCAGGCGTCCCTCTTATTCTTTTAAAGTTTGGTACTGAATGGAAAGAAATATATTGTCTCTCATATTCTGGGTAATTGCATTTCTGACTGTGGCAGCTGAAGACAAGGTTAACTCTTTTTAGTAGCCACCTTCAATTCTAAGCATATATTGGTCCCACTCTGAACTAAAACATTCCATGTGTGTATAAATGCAGGAGTACATGTAAGTTGTATATCTTTATATTATTACACAATTTCATAAATTTTAGGTGGGCACATGATCCTGCCCAGTAATTATCCAGCATGTTTTGTGTTACTGCCTTTTCTCTTGACAACTGTGTCACAACTTATTTATTTTTGTGAAATCTCCAGTTTTTTCTTCCCCATTCTCATTTTCAGCTGCTTATTACCTTCTCTATTATATTATTGTAGAAATTAAATCCGCTGTGATAGATAAACATATCCAGCCACTTACCACCACTATGTCCAATTCTTCTGTTTTCTCTATAATTTCTCTAGCTGAACTTTCTGAGCTCTCATCTGAGACTGACTTCTCCATATGTTTTAAAAAGCCAACACTTCCATACTCAAGGACATTGTTTTAACGTTTTTCTTCTTTCTCAATATTATTTTCCATTTGTCCAGAATGATTTCATCAATATGTTTAGATGCTATTATTCACTTATTTACAAAATAAAATGAACTAAAAAGGTGAAATAAAATAAAACAATATAATTTTTATGCCCCTATCAGAGGCCACTAGATTTCTTCCAGCTCTGCAGAAAAACACCTAAAACAGCTACTTTTACAGATTACATTTAGTTTCTCTCCTTTCATGTTTTCTCTCTTTTTTTAAACTTTTCTTAAAAATATATTTATTTTTTATTTGAGAGAGAGAGAGAGAGCACACGTGCACATGCACAAGCAGGGAGAGGGTCAGAGGGAGAGATAAAATCTCAAACAGACTCCCCGCTGAAGGCAGAACCCAACCCAGGGCTCAATCCCAGGACCCTGAGATCATGACCTGAGATGAAATCAAGAGTAAGATGCTTAACTGACTAAGCTACTCAGGAGCCCCTGATGTTTTTCTTTGACTACTTTCCATCTACTTTCTTCTCCCTAACGCACTGAAACTGTTCCTGTAATGGATATCATAGTTCTTCACCACCTGCTGTTATCAGTTCTCAGTATTCATCCATCTCGGTCAATAAAAGAGTAGACAACTTCTCATACTGACTGCCAGTCCTCACTTAGCTTCTGGATCACCACAGCCTCTTGATTTCAGGCTCACTTTCTTATGGAATAGTGTCTTAGGACTTGGTCCTTGGTCCTCTTTCCTATATACATTTCCTTCCTTGGTGGTATAATCTATTCTCCAGGCTTTAAATACTATCCAACCTGGATGATTCTTATATAGTATATAAGAATAAGTTATATTCTTATTATATATGTATATATATATATATATACACATTATATATATGTATGTATATATGTATATATGTATATCTCATACGATATATATCTTTTATTATATATATCTCTTATTATATATAAGAGATTATTATATTATATTATATATAAGAGATTATTATTTTATATATATCTCTTATTATATATTATATATGTATATATACATTATATATGTATGTATATATGTATATCTCATACATAGTAAGTAGTATATATTTTGTTTCTCTCTCTCTCTCTCTATATATATATATATATATATTTTTTTTTTTTCCCAGCCAGAGTATCTACCCTGAACTTGAGCCCTGCCATGAATTCAATAGCTTGCATATGCTTTCACTGAGGTGTTAAACAAATAGTTCAAAATATGTGTATGGTAGGCAAAACAATGACTGCCAAAATGTCTACATCTTAATCCCTACAATCTGTGGTTATATTACCTTACATAGAAAAAAGGATTTTGCAGATGAGAAAAGATAAGGACATTGATGGGGAGATGATTCTGGATTATTTAGATGGGTTCTATAATAAATCATAGGAGGCTTAAAAGGGGAGAACGTTTCCAAGCCTCATGCAGTTGTGACGACTGATGAATGATCAGAGACAAGTTTGTCAAATTTGAAAATAGAGGAGGGGGGCCACAAACCAAAGAATGGCAGTGTCTTTTAAAAGGTAGGGGCTAACTGAACATAATAAAAATGTGATGACTTAAAAAAAATATGTGTGTGTAGACACACACACACATATACACACATGCATATATATGTATATATACTTTTTATATACTCATTATATATATTTAAAAATACTCATTATAATGAGTATAAAATGAAAAAATTGATTTAAAATTAAAGTTGGAAAAGGCTGGAAAATGGACTTTTCCTTAGAGCCTCAAAAAAAAGAAAACTAGACCTACTAACATCTTGACTTCATCTCAGCTAGTTTTAAAGGTCTATTCCTGTCCATAATTCTAAGATAATAAGTTTATATCATTTAAGTCTGAAGTTTGTGGTGATTTTTTATGAGAGCTTTCTTTTTTTTTTTTTTTAAGATTTTATTTATTTATTTGTCAGAGAGAGAGGGAGAGAGAGCGAGCACAGGCAGACAGAGAGGCAGGCAGAGGCAGAGGGAGAAGCAGGCTCCCTGCCGAGCAAGGAGCCCGATGTGGGACTCGATCCCAGGACGCTGGAATCATGACCTGAGCCACCCAGGCGTCCCTATGAGAGCTTTCAAATGCAGATACAATATATAAATTTAAACCTTACCTACACATTTCTACTGGAATCAGTGACAGGTAAGATGTCTCATTTGCAAATCCTGTCACTTCCTTGAAATATTAGGTTTTATGTTTATCCCTTCAGACCATGAGGTTTGAATTTATTTGAAGAGGGTGAGTTCTCTTTCAGTTTCTGAGCCATTATGAGTCTTCATTTTTTTATTTTTCTAATTTGTAAGTGAGAAATGCTCCTCAAAATTATTTTTAAGCAATCTAAATGTCATTGTACTTGAAGGACAAGTTAAGAGAAAAATTGTACATAATATTTCTTGCATTTTTCACCAAATATTGTTACTTCTTGTGTTCAAAATATTATTTTATTTCTTCCTTATCTTTAACTTGCCTTATTTTGAATGAACCTTGGTTTGTAACTTAAAAAATTCTGTTACCAGGCATTATGGAATAAATTTAGATTTATAGTTTATTTGTTGGTGATAACTGGCAGAAATATTTCTGTATCAACTTAGTTTAAAAATATTGACTAGCTAACTAATAATACTGTGAACAAGAGAGTAATAGAAATTCATGTATTTGTGGTAAAAACTGGAGGTCCCCAAAAAATTTAGTATTAAGTGGTATAAAAATTGTGTAACAGAAGACCCAATGATTTCTCTTGTTTACTATAGTAAACTGTTCATGTTTGCTGTTATCTAGATTTCATTTATATATAGTAAAAAATACACAAATTCTAAGTGAGGTATCATAACTGTTAAATGGATAAAAACTCCATATTATGATATGAAGCTTCTCTATCCCTGAAGGTACGCCAAATGGCCATGTCCAGATAATACCTGCACACATCTCTCCACTCAGTCTAATCATTACCCTGAGTCTGTTTTTAGTTTTTGAAACTTCATATGAATGGAATCCTAAGTACAACATCCTGTCTCTCTGGCACTTTTACTTAATAGTTTAATCTATATTTTTTAAATCTAGAAATAGTTTATTTTATTGCTATATATGACAGTAAAATGTATTCACTCTCCTGTAAATGGACATTTCTGGTTATTTCTACTTTTTGTCTATTGTAAATAAAACTTCTATGAACATTTGTATATATTTTGTGGGGAGCGCATATATGCACTGAATTCTCTTGGATTTATTTTAGGAATAGAATTGTTCAGTCATAGGGTAGGTTTATGGTTAGCTTTGGTAGATAATGCCAAACATTTTCTTGAAATGATTTTTTTTTTTACCGCTTTACACTTTTATTAGTAGTGTCCAAGTTCTAATTGTTCACATATTTCATAATTTTTAATATTGAAAGTCTTTCTTTAAAAAATTAATATCAGCTACTCTTGTACTCATAATATTTCTTGTGTTTGCATTTTCCTGTTGATTCAATGATATTGGGCATATTTTTATATGTTCATCGGCCTTTTGGAAATTTCTGCATTACCCATTCATGTGTTTCATACACTTTTAAAACAGATGGCCCATCTTGAATATATTTTTAATAAGAAGTATCTAATTTGAGGAAGATGTGGTCCATATACACTATGGAGTATTATGCCTCCATCAGAAAGGACGAATACCCAACTTTTGTAGCAACATGGACAGGACTGGAGGAGATTATACTGAGTGAAATAAGTCAAGCAGAGAGAGTCAAGTATCATATGGTTTCACTTATTTGTGGAGCATAACAAATAGCATGGAGGACATGGGGAGATGGAGAGGAGAAGGGAGTTGAGGGAAATTGGAAGGGGAGGTGAACCATGAGAGACTATGGACTCTGAAAAACAATCTGAGGGTTTTGAAGGGGCGGGGGGGTGTGGGAGGTTGGGGGAACCAGGTGGTGGGTATTAGAGTGAAAACGGATTGCATGGAGCACTGGGTGTGGTGCAAAAACAATGAATACTGTTATGCTGAAAAGAAATTTAAAAAAAAGTATCTAATTTGAACTTCTTTTTTCCCTCCAAATATCAAGAGTTTATTAGAATAACCACTTATTTTTTAGTTTAAAATTATGCAGAACAAATTCACAGAACATGGTAGTTGGATTAATATAATAAACTCTTGAAACATAAATATATTCTTAAAGATTTTATTTTTTTTATTTGCCAGAGAGAGAGCACAAACAGGGGGAGCAGCAGGCAGAGGTAGAGGGAGAAGCAAACTCCCCACTGAGCAGGGAGACCAACACAGGACTCAATCCCAGGACCCTGGGATCATGACCTAAGTTGAAGGCAGATACTTAACCAAATGAGCTACCCAGGCACCCCAAAACATAGATATTTTAATAGCAAAATAACAAAAATAAAACAGAATACAGAAGATGCATGGAGTGTAAGGAAAAAACAACAACAATACATATACACACATGTATGTATTTATATCAACAGTAGCTTGAATACTAAGCTCTAACATACAAAACAAAAATAAATTTGACTGGCTTTGGTTGAAGTCTGAGGTGATACCGATCAGTATTTGATTGACTTCTCTTCCACAAGTGATATTTGAGGAATTTCCAAAGCAGTGTTCTGTGTCTTGGTGACGGGTATATTCATCATCACTACAATGTCATGTATAAAAGTAATTAAGTATAATTAAGTCATACATAGAAAACATGATTAGACTTATTTAAGATTCTGGTTTCCATATGTAGAGCATCTTCAGGGACTTCTGTGTGGCTGAAGGAATGTCATTGTGAGATAAGAAGTGATACTGAGCATAAATAAAGGCAAGTGATGGATCCTGTAGATCATGTAACCCATGGTAAGGACTTCCAGTATAATTTCTCAGTCAAAAATGCAAGAATAATTTCAAATATTATGTCCTTCTTGAAATATGGGACAACATATACAAAGACAAAATGGGTCTTGTTTGCTTGGGGAAATGCAGGTAATTCAGTATGGCAAGAAACTGGAAAATGGACGGTGGATTGTAAGTGAAGTAATTATGTGTTAAATAATGCATGTTTCAAGTAAACTAGCTATGCTAGGTGTCTTTAAATATTTTCAGAGGTGAGGGGAGTATAAAGAAGGACTGTTGAAAGTTTTTGTAAGGAAGTATCAATCTGTACATTGCATTTTAGAGTGATCACCCTGGCATGGCTTGGGTCACAGCAGATCAAGACATAAGGATATTGGTGAGGAAGATATGGTTAGATGGTTGGATAAATTCAACTGACATAAACATTTAATCATGGTGCTAGTAAATGAAGACAAAGACCTTTTGGCAAGACAAGGGGAAATTAGCGAGGATTAGTTAATTTTTACAAGATTTCAAGAGAAAATTGGCTTATTAAAATTGTATTATTATAAGCTGGAGCTTAAGAAAGAAGTACTAGATGGAAATAAAAGCTTAGAAATAATACATTAGTGATATTTCAAAGCACAGAAATGGATAAATGTATTCAAGAGAGATTGTGTTTATTTATGCATGGATTTAATACATAATAACAAATATGGTGAGAATAAATTTAGCGTGTTAAAGAAAAAGCAAGATCAGAATGGAATACAGAGAGTTAAGTGAGCCCAAAAAGCCCAGAGAGATTAAAATAGAGCCTGATCACGCAGCTACAGGTGGACCATGGGATTGAGTTGGGATTTTACCCACAGAATGTTCTGGAAACTATTGAAAGGTTAGAAGCAGGGTGTGAAAGTATCTAATTTGCATTTTTAAGTTACTCTGGCTCTGGCTGCTTTATGGAACATTGGAGGCAATGGGCTACCTTACAGGCTTCAGGTATGTTAGGAAACTATTGCTCTAGCTGAGGTGAGAGATGACAATGGCAGACAAAGGGTTAGTACTGGATTGATAGGAGATTCTGGATTTATGAAGAAACGTAGAGCTAATTGATAGACCTGTTGATAGACCTGTCAGCATTTATGAATTCTGGGGGTGAATTCTGGGGTTTTTCCTTTTTACTCAGAGTTACGACATGAATTACAGTTGCACTGGGGACCTTAAGAGGAGCAGGATTGTGGAAGATGCTATAATTAAGAATTTAATTTTTAAATTCCTATTTTTCACCCCAGTGAAGATGTTAGAAGAATAGTTGAGTATATACAAATTTGGAACCTAATGAAGAGCTGTAGGCTGGTGATATTAATTAGAGAGTACATTTAGGAGTTCTTTAAAGCCACGAGTCTGGGCAAAGTGACCCAGGTAATGAATATGTATAGAGATGAGAATAGGCAGGCATAGCTCTGGTGAAGAGAATAATGATGATTATGGCAATGTTATTTATTATTTATAAGCCATAACAAAAAATCTACCAATCTGACAAAGGATACCATTCTCTCTAATATCTACAAGTAAAGTCTTTTTTCTGAATATTTGTGGGTTTCCAGGAAGTGAGTATAATGCAACACATTTAGTGTCTTCTTCATAAAATTTCCATCTAATATTTGGTTCCACTTTACTTTCTTGGGAGATATAGTCATTCATCCCCCTCCCCCGAACTCTTCTATCGTGAATAATATCAGTCTTAATGCTCTCACATATAGCATTTTCTAGGTAGTTCTCAGGAAGATTCAATTTTCTCACTGGTTATTCGGCAGATGATTGTCTTTTGCAATCTGACCTCCTCAGAATTTCTTTTCTCACCCGAAGCAATTTATCTAATTACTTCTTGCAAACACATACATTTTTGAGGAACGCTTGTGTATTTTCAGACATATATTTTGACTAAATATAAATGTGATTTTCATTCTAATTTGTGCCTGTGAAATCTTACAGTTGATATAGCTGAGTGACTGACATGCAAAGTTTAAAAATTAAATCTAATAAAATGTCATTTCGGCTACAGTCTTTAATGCATCTGAGGAGTGACTGTAAGATTAAATTATTGAAAATGGTGAGGGAAGAGATAGTAAGAGGCAGGGCAGATTTTATGGAATTACTTGGGAGTTGATCTAAAATGCAACTACTCAAAATACTGTCTCATAATTCAAGAACCAGTTGTAGGGTGGATGATTCAGTTTGACTGTTCTGGTGATATGCCTCACTTACTCTTTGATAACAGTGAGCTAAAGAATGTCAAGAAGGAGGCTCCCTTTTTAATAGATCATATGCAATTCTAACTCTGGAAAATACTGGTGTTGATTACCGCTGTACCTCTGGATGTTATTATTACATCATCTCTTAATTGCTGTGTAGGAGACCATTTGCATAATGAACTTACTCATCTACTCACTTTAAATCCTCACTGTATTGTTACATTGTTACTGTCTTATCTCCGAATATCTGTTCTGTCCTGTCTTTATTACCTTGGCCATACTTCACATGTTAAACTTCCTGTGTTTCATGGTTCTTGTGTATATGGATTTTGGCCTGGAAGTATTCAGCAATCATTCGGAGCCTAGATTTTAAGCATCTACCATGTTTGGACTATATCTTACCTTCACTGCTGTAGCTCTACTCGATAAATTCTCATTGTTATGGACTGAAGTTTGTGTCCCCCAAAATGTATACGTTGAAACCCCAACCCCCAACGTGGGTTGAGACAATGTAGAAGAGACAGTAGAAAGCTTGCTGCTGTTTTCTCCACCATATGAGGATACAAGGAGAAGCCAGGAAGCCTGTCCTCTCCAGACACTGGATCTACCGGTGCTTTGATCTTGGACTTTTCAGATACCATAACTATGAGAAATAGATGTTTGTTGTTTAAGCCACTCAGTAAGTTGTATTTTGTTATAGCGGTCCACACTAAGGCACTGATGCTTCAGTGTCAGAGAAGGAACTTCCCCATGATCTTCAAAACTTGGAACTTAGACCTTGGAGAGATTTGTCCCTTCAAAATTTTTAACAATTTTTTTTAAAAGACTTCGCATACCATATGAATTACTTCAAAAATGAGTGTGTACCACTGAAAAGTATACTGCTCAATGGCGCTTAATATATTCAAAAGTGATGCATCTGTGATCACAGTCAGTTTTTAAACATTTTGTTTGCTCCCCAGAGGAACCCTGTACCGCATGGCCATTGGGTATTTTAATAGGAGAAAACTAAAGTAGAGAAGGAGAAACAGGAGTGTGGGTTTCGAGTGGGGAATAGCAGGATGCAGTTATAGAGAGACTTGTCAGGGAAGGCTGACATGGCAACATTTAAGTCAAGACTTGAAAGAGTTAAGCTAGTCATGACTTCTACTAAGAGGGAGATGGACTTTTCTGCTCTAGAAAGACTTGCCTGATAATAAATACAGAAATCCACTAGATATAAATATCAATTGCAATAATAACAATAAAATCACGCACTGTGGGTCCTGGCCGTGATCTCTCCTCACCTGGCCTCTTCAGATAGGCTCCCAGCAAAATGCTGGCTCTGCCCGTAACCTACTGCAGTGGCTAATAAGGACCTGCCATGTCCCTTCTCCCAGACGTCTGATATCGATGTCCTAAAGTGGCTCTGGGATGGCTAGCGTGCAGGGAGGGACGGCTCATTACCCCAGATTGTCTCACACTTACCGCTCTCCCATGAATGGAGGGCACAGGATGACAGAGGTGAACGCGCACACCTGCCTTGGTAGACAGCACAGGGCTTCATGAGCAGAATATCCCCTTTCCTTTAATTTCTAGATGCCTGTAGCAATTATGTTCTCTTTGTAATGATTCTTTTGCACATGTATACGTACGATTTTGTGTGCCAAGAACATTTCTAAAGGACTAAGAAACTGATAAGCAGTTGCCCCTGTAAATGGCACTATGATTATTAAATATGCAGTTTCAATGTCTCTAATAAGCCCAGGGACTGCTTTATTGTTTATTTCTACAATACCATCACAAAATACACATTCAAAAACTAGATCTTGCTATGTGTACCAACAATAACAATAACAGAAATTTAATAGAAGGAACAACCGTATACCTAGTACCAAGCTTAAGACCGAATATAAACCCATCCTTTGAAGACCCCTGAGTGTCCCCTCACAATGGCTTCACTTTCCTGTCCCCTCTCAGTGGTAACCACTAATCCTGAATGTGCTACGAGACATTTTCTAGCATTTCTTCAAAAGGTTTACATGAAGATGTTAATATCACTAAGCAATATATTGTTTACTTTTTACTCTTTATTTTTAATATTTGTATACATGGATGCATACTCAAAGTATTCTTTCATGATTTAATTTTATACACATTGTCTTGATATTTATGTTATATAGATAAACTATTTATCTACAGTTCTGTAGATATATATATATATACACACACGTATATTTACACTAAAATAGACCAGATGAATATAAATACAGTATTTATACTTTGCAGGTGTATACCTGTAACTTTTATTTATACATTAAAACAATGCCACAATAAATATTCATGCATGTTCTTAGTGAGTATTGGTGTTCTCTTGGAGTGGATGTCTGGATTTTATCACATGATTCCTCTTCAGTTTGACTAGGTCACACCGATAACTGTTTTCCAGGGTGATTATGGAAAACTTGTGCCATCTTCAATTCATGAGATATATACTCTTGGCAGTTTGGCGTTGTCATATTGTTTTCAAATAAACCTAAATTGTTGTTTTTTTTAAAATTCTGTTTGTTTAAGGAAGGTAATAACACATTATGCAGTCAAATGTCAAATTACCTAAACACCATATGGTAGCTCTTATCTGTGAGATCATAAGTTTTCACAATGCTAAATGACACAGAGATAAAACTCAACTCTGTTTTCCCACTATTCATTCCTTTTCATTTTTCTTCCTGCTGTCCTATTTGGATTATTATGTAAAGAAATATGAGTTTCTCTACTCTCCTACTCTCATGTGTGTGGCAACACAGTGCATGGTGGAAAGAAAATTGTCATTGGCAAAGGAAAAAATCCATCTGAGTCAGAGTTCTACCCTTGGGCGATCACCTAACCTTTCATTGACTCAGCCAGCTCATCTATAAAGGGAAAGTAACAAAGCCTATTCATAATAATGGTTGTTGTAAATACTGGAAATACCGTATTCGCAAGCCTGGCAGAGTGCCTGATACGTTTCCAGCAGTTAATAAAAGGTAGTTAACATTTTTCTTAAGAGGATTTCATGTTGAAGACCTTAGTCCTCATTTTACCTCTTAGCTTCCTTGATAGCCTCTTTTTCCCTTGCCCTTCATTGTCTGGTTTTATTTTATCCTCCTACAAATAGCTTCAAAATTGGGTAAATTTTCCACTTTTTTTATTTTAAATATTTTGTTTACTTATTTGAGAGAGAGAGAGAGAGAGAGCCCGAGCATGGGGGCTGTAATTGGGGAAGAGAGAATGGGAGAGGGAGAGGCAGATTACCTACAGAGCAGAGCTGAATCCCAGGATTCTGGGATCATAACCTGAGAAGAAGGCAGATGCTTAACCGACTGAGCCACCAGGTGCCCCAATTTTCCATTTTAAAGATTAAAAATGTGTTGTCATAATTGGCCTTCCTTTGAACTATGTATATGCAGCCTAACTCCCAATATTTTCACTTTTTTTTTTTTAAGATTTTATTTATTTGACAGACAGAGATCACAAGTAGGCAGAGAGGCAGGCAGAGAGAGAGGGGGGAAGCAGACTCACCGCTGAGCTGAAAACCTGATGCGGGGCTCGATCCCAGGACCCTGAGATCATGACCTGAGCTGAAGGCAGAGGCTTAACCCTCTGAGCCACCCAGGTGCCCCACTTTTTCTTTTTCTGATTCATAAATTTTTCTTCCTTTTGTTAAGCTCAAGTAATTTATAGGAAAAGGAGTTCTCAAAGATATCATGGATACATTATGTGATTCTGGAAAGGGTAAAAAGATAGTTATCAGAATTTCCCCTTTTATACTGTATAAACAGCGGGCCGTGCATCGAAATGGTAGATAAGACAGGCCTCTGGAGAAGAAGTTGGAATCTTCCAACTTAGAAACTTGGCTCTGAAAACACTGACCATTGTGTTTGGTCAAAATCATACAGTCTGGCATGTATCAGTTTGAAATGAGATCAGAACTCCAGGTTTTAGTTGTACCTGAGCATGTTTGAAAAACTAGTGGGAAGGGTGTTAAAAAGGCATTGGTAGGGGCCCAAGATCATACGGCCAGATTTCCTTAAATCCACAACAGTGGCCTCAAGAGAGCATCAAACCCTAGTCAGTGGGACAGCATGGAGTTCCTAGGAGATGCCTGTGTAGGTTGTCAGGTAACAGAGCTGACCAAAAAATGTTTGAGACATGTATACTCAGTCTGTAGTAAATCCCTGCAGGAGATCTGGCTGTAAAGTCTTGAGACTATTAGACCTCGACTCCGTGAATCACTGGGACTGAGCATGATGGTGAAGAAACAACTGAGATGACTGTGTGAAGAGTTATGATATTCGAGTTAGATATGCCTTACTTGGTAATGCCCAGGGGCACTTGGAGGACAGTGTCTGGCCTTCTAAGGGACCAGAAGTTCTGAGCAGCAAGTGGATACAATGAGCTACTTAAAGTTCACTTTTGGAAATAACTCCATTTATATACATAATGGAGTCTAGGAAAATGTGTGTTAACCTGGACTACAAAGATGGGTGGCGTATTATCATTAGCTAGTTCATAGACAATTAAAGGTCAGCTGTTACACTGCTATGTTTGATGTATCATTCTGTAGTTTAGGTGGACACTTGCATGGAAAACAAAGCAAGACAGTTTTACAGCAATTGTCAAAATTTATCCTGTTTCTTCATTATGATAGCAGATAAAATAAGCTTCTTAAGAACCTCTACAGATTGGGGTGCTTGGGTGGCTTAGTGGGTTAAAGCCTCTTGCCTTCGGCTCAGGTCAGGATCCCAGGGTCATGATTCCAGCGTCATGGGATCGAACCCCACATCGGGCTCTCTGCTCAGCAGGGAGCCTGCTTCCCCCACTCTCTGCCTGCCTCCTCTCTGTCTACTTGTGATCTCTATCTGTCAAATAAGTAAATAAAATCTTAAAAAAAAAAAAAAAAAAAGAACCACTACAGATTGTGATAAAGTAAATTACTGGCAATTCACAAATGTTTGGTTCAGAATTCAGAGTTAGAGAGGCACCTGGGTTTCTCACCCAGTTAAGCATCTAAGCCTTGATTTCAGCTCAGGTCGTGATCTCAGGGTCGTGGGATCGAGACCCATATAGCTCTGTGCTCAGTGGGGAATCTGCTTCTCTCTCTTTCTCTCTCTCTCCCTCTGCCTTCCCTCATCCCCAGCTCTCTAAAATAAATACACAATTTTTTTTTTAATATTTTATTTATTTGACAGACAGAGATCACAAGCAGGCAGAGAGGCAGGCAGAGAGAGAGAGAGGAGGAGGAAGCAGGCTCCCTGCGGAACAGAGAGCCCAATGTGGGGCTCGATCCCAGGACCCTGGAATCATGGCCTGAGCCAAAGGCTGAGGCTTTAACCCACTGAGCCACCCAGGTGCCCCAAGAAATACTCAAATCTTAAAAAAAATAATTCAGAGTTAAAAATGAGCTTTCAAGGGACGCCTGGGTGGCTCAGTTGGTTGGACAACTGCCTTCGGCTCAGGTCATGATCCTGGAGTCCCGGGATCGAGTACCGCATCGGGCTCCCAGCTCCATGGGGAGTCTGCTTCTCCCTCTGACCTTCTCGCTCATGCTCTCTCTCACTGTCTCTCTCTCAAATAAATAAATAAAATCTTTAAAAAAAAATGAGCTTTCAAAATGTTGATTAATCAGAGATTGTTATATACTTAAACCAAAGTCTGTTGTTAAACACACAACATGCACACACATTAATTTTGGGTCATTTTCAACTTAGGAGGAAGGAAACAGAAGAATATAATGTGAGGACCTCTGTAGAAAGATGAGTGCAGGGATTATCTAGGAATGAAATTTGGTATAATATTAGTTAGAACCAGTAGTCAAAGAAATATAGTAATTATAATAGAAAATAGTAGCATCAGCACTAGAAAAGTTAGTAGGAGCTTGATATTTACTAAAATGTGTCTCTCCCAAATTCATACGCTAAAGCCCTAACTCCCAATATGACTGTCTTTGGATACAGACAAAACTTTAAGGAGGTATTTAAGGTTAAATGGGGCCTCAAAGGTAAGGATCTAATCTAGCAGAACTGCTGTCCTTATAAGATGGGGAGGAATCACTAGATATCTCTCTCTCCTCTCCATGTGATGATTGGGAAAAGGCAGCCCTCTGTAAGACCTGTTTTCAGAAACACACTATACGGGTACCTTGATTTTGGATTTCATAAACTTCAGAACTCTCAGAAATAAATTTCCATTGTTTAAGCCATCAAGGTTATGTTACTTTGTTATGGCAGCCCAAGCAGACAAACAGAGAACTAAATTTTTATTAAAAAAATAAGATTTTATTTATCTGACAGAAAGACAAAGCATGAGCAGGGGCAGGGGCAGAAGGAGAGGGAGAAGCAGATGCACTGTTGAGCAGGGAGCCAGGACCAAGGAGGGTTGATCCCAGAACCGTGGGATCATGACCTGAGTGAAGGCAGATGCTTAACCAAGTAAACCACACAGGCGCCCCCAGAGTACTAACTGGTTCACTTAGTTACATAGCTCATCACTGTCAGAGCATGGTTATAATTCAGAACTGTTTAAGAACTGCTCATGTGATTCTTTAGGAATTGAATTCATACACAGTTATGCCTGAGGGCTAACATACCTCTTAATTCTTACGGCATGTATAAATACAAGGATTGACTGATTGATTAAGTGATTGATTTTCAACAGTTGTATTCCCACTTATCACATCCCTCTTCTCTGAGAGAAAAGACCAGAAGGTACACTCTAATGTGGATTTTTCCACTTCCATAATCGATATTTTTTAAATTTTATCAATGGATGATAAAAGACATACGTGAGTCATCTCCTTAACTTTGCCTATTACAAAATAGGTCTCTCTGGGTAGAACAACCTTTTCCTTTAAAACAAGAAGATTTTTTTTTTAATTTTATGGGTTTGCTGAAGCTATTTCAATTCTTAGAATGTTTAATGTGCTCAACTTTAAATTATTTTGGCAAGAACTTAACATTGACTTGTTTGTCTACATCACCAGTGATGTGCTGAATAAGTTGTAGGCATGATAATTGCCCACAGTTCTGTGCCAAATCAAACCTACGTTTCTTGTGTATTCACATATAAGTACCCAAAAATGTATTTATGTAAAAAAGGAGATATTCTTTTCCCTTCATCCAAACTATCTTACTGATTTTTTGAAAAATAGTGTTTGCAGGAAAAGGAAGCTCTCTTTTTAATCAATAATAAAGACAATTCACATAAAATTCAGGAGCTCAGTTAGGACCCCAAAAAGGTAAATCACGATAGCAAGTAGACATTAATGTGAAACCAGATAACTTTCCAGAGCGAATAATCGACGTTATTACAATATAGACTTATGGGCTGAGAAAACGATTGGGAGTCGTCATTAAATGCTCGATCTATTTCATCTAGTCTTAATATTGTTAAATATGTGCAGTCCCTTTCATTCTCCCTTGCACTTTTTTTCCCCCGATGCTAGGAGAGTCAGGTATCTCTGTGACCTTACTAATTTGATTTAAGCATCAATACAAAAGCTTCATAGGCACATTGTGAAGTAAAGTGATTTATTTTTCTATTATTACCTCTGGGAATTATGGGGCATCCTGGACATAAATTCCAATGAGAGTCCCGTACACTTGCACAGTAACAAAAAGAAAAGTCAATTCTAGAGACAAAAGCTCAAATAATAAGGTGGGGGGAAATTGGATGGTGTGAAACCATTAAATTATCCCTTTTAAGGTAGAATTTTTATCTGTACTTATTTTTATATAATTACTTCAATTTAACATTGGAAAGTTCAGTAAATAGATGTTTTCTAGTGACCCTTAGGAAGCAGTATTTTGATGATGTGAATCTTAGTAAATTACATTCATTTCAAAAGTTGTTTTTAATAAAATGTAACAAAATGATGAAAACTTTGGGTCTTTTGATGAATTCTCTTCTGCTACAACGTACATTTCTGGCATGCTCGTATTCATAGCTATCAGGCTCACAAATAAGGTTAACCCGATGCCATAATTATCATGAACTTTATTCTTTTACAAGTTAGCTATCTTTTTAAAAAAATTTTAATACCAAGGTCATGGATTTTGCTCTTCAATCCATCTGACTCTTTTTCAAATGAATGTCATTCCAAGGTCAAAGGGAAAAGAACATTTACAAATCACAGAAAAATCAGAGCAAATGAAGCAGAAAGATATAGAGATCATGTCTCCTAAAGAAGTTGCCCCAAATGCTTTATCCTCTTGCCAATGAGCATATTGTGTTATTCTGGTAGCCTAGGGACATGAAATATTTATACATCATTTAGCTCAAGGGTAAGCCATGAATGTTAAATCACTTATTTTTTATGTAATATTTTATTTATGAGTGGGGGAAGGATAAACTACAAATTATCATCTTTATAAAAAAGTATTTAAAATGATTTGCATTAGTTTGCTCTATTATTGATATATACTGGTAAATAATATACTGCTTTTCTCTTGTGAACAGTGAGTTTGGTTTGATACTTATCTGACAAATATTTGAGATCTTACTGCATTCCAGATCTTGTGCATAAAGTTGGGCACAAAGATGGAGGCCATATTTGTTTCTGATGGAGCAGGAGACAGTGCTGTATAAATAAATAACTATATCCATTCATTCACCAGAACATGTACTGAGTTCCTCCCGTGTCAAGGCACTGGGGAGGCAGCAATGAAAAGGCCTTCTCTTCTGGGTTTATATTTTAGTGTGAGGAAACAGATAAACACAAATTTTAAAATATGAGAAACAAGATCATGTGATTTTGCAAGGCATATTTCCAGAGACAGTACTTTGCCTGATGCCTAGATGACAAAAGGATCTAGCCAAGTGACTATCAGTGAGAAAAACATCCTAAAAAATAAACAGCCAAAAGGAAGAGCAGCCTAACAGAGCTTTTAGTTCATGCAAAGATTCTACAAGAATAAACTCAGTGTCTTTGAGGAAAGGAAACAAGTCTAATATGGCTGAAGCAGAACAGGAAATGGTGAAATAGAGTCATGGGGGGCAGGTAAACAGGGAGCACATCAGAAAAACCTCTAAATAAAAGATCTTAATCCAATTTTAAGTGGAGGCTACTTGAAGACGTTAAGCCAGGAGTGAAATTATTGGTTTACATTTTACAGAGATGATTCTGGTGGCTGGTGGAGGATGCATGAATCATGCCAAGAGAAAATGCTGGGCAGCTAGTAACAGTTGTCCAAGCAAGACACAACACTGCTTAGATAATGGCAAAGGTGAGAAGTAGATGAGTTTTGTATGTTTCGCTCATTGGTAAGATACGGGTGTGAGGCAAAAGGGAAGTTAAAAAAATACGCATTTTTCAGTGTTGTTGGCATCGTATAGAATGATCAGTTAATGTTGTAGGAAGAAAATGAAAATATTTTTTCTATAGAAAATTGCAACTGAACTATTGAAAATTCAACAGCAACATAAATAGAATATTAAATTGTGGGTATAAGAGTGAGCCAAGGATGGATATATCATGGTCAGATAATTCTGGATATTCCAACATGATGAGAGAACCAAGAAATAGAGAGGAGACCACATTGTAGTTAGAACAAGACTGTGATTCTGCCAAGAAGTTTGAACATAGCCTAAAGGAATTCAGAATACAGAGAATACATGTTTTTGAGATTATTAAAATGATACACAAAATTAATATTAGAGTTTTTGTAATTATTTATAGTTTTCAAAGGCTTCTTACATATACTCTTACATTGGATTATACTGTGGCGCTAGAGAAAAAAGAAATGGCATCCTCTCTCACCAGGGATGCCAGCAAAAAGAGAATCTGCCATGGGAGTTGGCATAACTCTAATGAATTTCTGGGCAAATTATAATGGGGAGGATACATATCAAAAGAATCAAATGGAGGTATGTTTTCACTGTATGGCTGTCAGCCACAAAACAGAATAATATTAGAGAATATTTTGTTACAACTCCCTTTCTTGTTTATTTTCTGCCTCAGCCCCCCCTTTCCACTAGAATATAAACTAAAGATGGTTCAAGTTTTTGCCCATTTTGTTCATAAACATATTCCATGCACTAAGAACAGAATCTGACATACGGCTGGTATTCTCTATATATTTGATAAATTAAGTAATGTCTTTTTCTGAAAAGGACGAAGAAAGAGCAGGGGGAAAATGGTTTTATTTGCAGAAATTAAGTGAAAGATTGACCTCAGTGAAGTCTTCCAGATTCATGGGTTGAATACCTATGAATCCTTGGAGACCCTGAAATATATAGTTGAGGCGCTCACCCACAAAACTCTGAGTCATCTGTATTGAGGTTAATCAGATTTAAGTGTTTCATATTCTGGTTCCGAGGCAGGTCATGATGGGCACACGGAGCTAACCAGAATGGAGGTATTCCGTGAAGACAGAGTCCGAATACCGAGTTTAGTAACTGAAGATGAGATGATGTTCACTTACAAGGATTTTAGTCCTTGGAAATTGAAAAGCAAAAGGTTATTTCTAAATCTCATAAACTAGCAGATGCAGGGTGCTTGACAGCCTGGTGACAGTTTGGGTCTCCGTTGGTTGTCAGGAAGTCCGCAGGCTGGCTCATGATGGTTGTGGTGGTGACAAGATGGCTCCTTTCATGTGATTTGCAGTTCAATCAATAGGAATCTGAAAGAAAGGTTAGATGTCATCACGGAAAGTGTAAACAGTTTTCCCACCACATTAGTAACTATTGGCAATGTTGGAACTAAGACTTAGGCTATGCAACTATATATAACTCTGGGAGTATGAATTGGTACGGCTTTCGCTGCCTGAACTCCTTCCTCTCTGCTTCATGTCGTGGGCAGGCTTGCTTGTAGATTCTCTCCACACACCTAACACTACTGCTCAGCTTTCTACTTTGGTTCGTATTATTTTCACTTCATGAAATACCATTCCCATAATTTTCAACTTCTTTAAATGTAACTACTACTTGTTAGTGGACAGTTTGGCTAAGCTCTCTCCTCTAGACAACCATCTCTCCTGATGGGGTGGGTACTCAGTACTTCCTGTGTAATTTTTTGAGCACATCTCTGGCATCGAGATAAATCTGTTTATGTATTAAGCTCTCCCACTAGTCTCTGTCTCTTCATGATTGTCGTATTGGCAATTCTTAATCGAGAACTCAATATAGTTTCTGATATATAGAAACTGATCCATGATTAATCTTTATTATTATTACTATTGTGTGTGTGAGAGAGAGAGAAAGAGAGAGAGAATCAAACTGAGTCTTACTCTTCCATTAGGTCTTACTTCTTTAAATATAATGTTTTCTGCCAGAGGCGTTTTCAGGAAAGATAATAATAACAACAATTTGAAGTTGACAAAGTAGTACTGTACAGAATCCCCATTTGGTTTATATAGTTGATATTGCTAGCTGTTCCTTTTTTTTTCCTCTCTGAATATCATAATAACTATCCAAAGAGGAATGAGTTTTCACGAGTATACTCAATATCCTTTGATGATTGGGACTTTTAACCAATTACAGTTAAGAAGATAAACAACTTTTATGTCAACTAGAAAGAAATAAAACATACCAGTTTGTTCATTTTTTGCAAGAAGCTTTGATGAGACCATCCTCCTTAATCATCTGCTGATTATGAGAGAGGAAGCACAATCTACACCATTTTGAATTCTGGCTAAGGCAATTTACTGTACTTTATTCCATGACTGTGAAATGCAGTCCTTTCGTCCCCTGCTTATGCCGCACTTTACAGCATCTGCTGCTTGTCATAGTAGATGTTTTAGTTTCCGTTTTGGTTTCCCATTCTTCTTTCTTTGAAATGATTATCACAAGTGTGATGAAGCATTTTTCAGAGTTAACACATAGCTGGTAACACGTGGGTGACATCCAGCTCAAGAGTGGGGGATGGTCAGTAGTGCCTGGAGATAAGATTCGCACCAGTTTTCTGAGCATGTTTGGCATGGAGTGTCACTTACCAGAAAAGTCATTATCAATGATATCCGCTTTTATAAAGGTTCTTTTTAAATAATTGTGACCTTAGGTTGTTTACTCAATAAAAGGTAGCATGTGTTTCAATACCTCTTTGTTTTGATTGAGATCTCCTTGACTTATAACACTGTGTTACTTTCAGGTGCACAACATAATGATTTGTTGTTTGTATGTATTGTGAAGTACTCACAATATGTCTAGTTGATGTCTCTTACCACCCAGAGTTACACCTTTTTTTTTTTTTCCTTGTGAGAACTTTTAAGATCCACTCTCTCAGTAACTTGCAAAAATATGGTATTTTTAACATTCCTAGGATTTATTTATTTTATAGCTGGAAGTTTGTACCTTTTGACCATCTTTACCCATTTCATCCAATGTCCACCCTCCATCTCTGGCAACTGCCAATCTCTTCTCTGTATCTAGAGTTTGATTGCTACCATTGTCATTCACAGTCCACATATAAGTGAGATCAAAGGTATCAGAGTAGCATAAAGAAAGAAGTATCAGGGGGCGCCTGGGTGGCTCAGTGGGTTAAGCCTCTGCCTTCAGCTCAGGTCATGATCTCAGGGTCCTGGGATCAAGCTCCGCATCGGGCTTTTTGCTCAGCAGGGACCCTGCTTCCTCCTCTCTCTCTGCCTGCCTTTCTGCCTACTTGTGATCTCTGTCTGTCAAATAAATAAATAAAATCTTTAAAAAAAATTAAAAAAAAGAAAGAAGTATCAGTGTTATTTGGATTATTTTAGTAGCCTTCATTACATAGCCAATTAATTAGCACTTTAGCTCTGATATTTTAGTCATTCTTTAGCATCACTATCCTAAGCAAAACCAGTATCCGTGTACTGAAATATGCATCATCTGCTCCCCTGTGTTTCACTTGTCCCCCTCCAGAGCTCTACAAAGTGCCAGTCTATTTATTTACTTTCAAAAACATCTTTATCGAGATATATTCAGATATCATAAAGTTAAACCACTTAAAGTGTGCAATTTAATGATTTTTAGTCTATTCACACAGTTATGTGGCTGTCACTACAATTTATGTTGAGTGATTTTATCAAGCTCTTGCAAAAAAAGAGGTAGTCACTCACGACCCAACCCTCCCTTCTGCCCTTAGCATTCACTCATTTTATTTATATTTTTATAGATTTACTTATTCTGGACATTTAATATAAATGTATTCTTATAACATATGACTTTCTATGATGGTTTCTTTAACTCAGCATAATGTTTTTAAAGTTCATATCCATCTCGTAGCATGAATTAACACTTCATTATCATTGTTTAATGATACTCTATCATATAGGTATGCAACACCATATGTATTTATTCACCATTTCTTTGGACATTGGGTAGTTTATACATCCGAGCTCTTATGAATAATGTTAATGTATATGTTCATAGTCAAGTTTTATGGTTTTTTTCGGACATATGTTTGCATTTCTCTTACCACATTTAGCATTAGGATTGCTAGGTCATATGATAATTTTGTTCAACATTTTGAAATGAACTTCCAGAATGTGTTCCAAAACAGCTACACTATTTTACTTTCCCATCAGAATGTGTAAGGGTGCCAATTTATCCATATCCTCACCAGGACTTGTCATGATCTCTCCTTTTGCTGATAGCCAAGCATCAGCTTGAGTGTGAAGTGGTTTTGATTTGTGTAACCTAAACAATAACGACATTGAGCATACTTTTATATGTTTATTGACAGCTTGTATATATTCTTTAGAGAAAAGTTTTCTTTTATTTATTTATTTTCAGCATAACAGTATTCCTTATTTTTGCACGACACCCAGTGCTCCATGCAATCCGTGCCCTCTATAATACCCACCACCTGGTACCCCCAACCTCCCACCACCCCCCCCCGCTGCTTCAAACCCCTCAGATTGTTTTTCAGAGTCCATAGTCTCTCATGGTTCACCTCCCCTTCCAATTTACCCCAACTCCCTTCTCCTCTCTAACTCCCCCTGTCCTCCATGCTATTATCCAAAGTCTCTGTCAATCTTTTCTTTTATTGAGTTTTCATTTTTATTATTGAGATGAAAACATTTTTTTTACATATTTTAGATAAAATCTCTGTACCAGATATATGATTTAGAAACATTTTCTCCCATTCTCTGATTTGACTTTTCACTTTATGATGTCTCTGGGTACAAAGGTTTTGATGTTGATGAACTCCAAATTATCTGTTTGTTTGTTTGTTTGTTTCCTTTGTTGCCTGTGTTTTGGTGTCTTATTTAAGAAACTCTTGCTTCATCCAACTGCACAAATATTTAGTCCTGCCTTTTTTCTATATGTTATAATTTTTTCTCATCTGTTTATGTCTGTGATCCACTTTGAGTGAATTTTTTAATATGGTTTGAAAAAGGATTCAAACTTCGTTTTTTTGAATGTGGATAATTAGTTGTTGCATAATCATTTATTGAAAAAACTTATTTCCCAATGAATTGTCTTGATATCCTTTATGAAATCAGTTAATTATAAATATAAGGGTTTATTTCTAGACTCTGACTTTTATTCCATTGGCCAATATGTTTATTCTTATGACAGTATCATGCTATATTGTGTACCACAGAGTTGTAAGTTGTGAACTGGGAAAGTGTGAGTCCTTCAACTTTATTCCCCCTTTTTAAGATTGTTTTGTCTATTCTGAAACCTTGGGTTATATGATCATCTTAATAATTTTGCAAAAAAGTTAGCTGAGATTTTTGGTAGGTATATTATTAAATGGGTAGATCAATTCAGTGAGAATTATAATCTTTGTATTAAATCTTCTGATCTATGAGCAAGTGATGTCTTTTAGTTTACTTAGGTCTTCTGCAATATCTTTCAACAGTATTTTATAATTATCAGTATATAAATTTTAAACTTTTGTTGGTAAGATTATTCCCATGGTATTTATTCTTTTTGATGTTATTTTAATGAAATTTTCTGATTCATATTTTCAGATTGTGTACTGTTAGTGTGTAGAAATACAACTTATTTTTGTACACTGATCTTGTACCCTATAAACTTTTACATTTTTTAAATCAGTTCTAATAGATATGTGTGTGAAAGGGAATGAGTGCATGTGCATCCCTTAGGATTTTCTACATAAAAGATCATTCCTTTTGTTAATAAAAGAAGTTTGAAATCTTCTTTCCAATCTGAATATCTTACATTTCTTTTTCTTGCTTAGTTGTCCTGGCTGGGACTTCCAGTACAGTATTTCACAGAAGTGGTGAGAGTGAACATCTTTGTCTTATTCCTAATTTTAAGGGAAAGGTTTCAGTTTTTCTCCATTACATATAATCCTAAATGTTTATTTCTTTTTTTTTCATAGTTATCCTTTATCAAATCAAACTATTCCTAGTTTGTTGAGTATTCTTATAATGAAAAGGTATTGGATTTTGTCAGATGACTTTCTGCATCTATTTGAGAAGATCATGTGTGTTCTTTCCCCATTATTCTATTTAATAATACCTATTATGTTGACTTATTTTCAAAAAGATATTAAACCAAAATTGCATTCCTTAGACAAATCCTACATGGTCATGGTATACAATGCTTTTTTATATATTGCTGATTAATTTTGCTAGTATCTCATTGATAATTTATGTATCCATACTCAGAAGGGATATTTGTCTGTTGTTTTCTTTTCTTATAGTGCCTTTGCCTTGTTTAGCCACTGAGGTAATTAATATTGGCCTCATAGAATTGGAAAGGTGTCTGTTACTTTTTTGAAAATTTTAAAGATTAGCATTACTTTTCCTTCAAATGTTTGTTAGAACTCAATAGTGAAATGATCTGAAGTTGAACTTTTCTTTGTAGGAAGGATTAAAATGACTAATTCAATGCTTTTACTTATAATAAGTTAATTCCTGTCTTCTGTCTTAAATTGAGTCAGTTTTGGTAGATTTGCAGATTCTTATAATTTATTTCATTTCGTCTATGTTATTTACTTTGGTGGTATTTAAGTGCTTATAATATTGTCTTACGATCCTTTTTGTTTATTTTTTTAAAGATTTTATTTATTTGAGAGAGGGAATGAGAGAGAGAAGACAAGTGGTGAGGAGGGGCAGAGTAAATTATAGTTCTGGATAATATATTTGTGTTGCTTGAGCAACTAAGTTTGTCATAATCTGTTATAGCAGTAGTAGCAAACTAATACAGTGTATTAGCTATAGCCAAAAAAAAAAAAATGTAGTTTTACCAGTTATCACCTTTAAATACTTTGCAGTATCCACGCCATCATCTTTTTTTCACCATACGATTTTACACATTTATTTTTTGTTTGATTTATTACCCAAATAATATTTTTTTCTAATCTAATTAGATCATGGTTAAATAATAGGCCTGTATAACTCTAATCTTAATGACACATGTGGCCTATTACTTGATCATTTACTACTAATTTCACATTTTATCTACTGGAAGTAGAATATTATACTCTAAAACAGGAAGGGTACAAATATTGTATAAGCTGGAAGTATGTTGAGTTGTAAATACTTTCTATTTTGATTCACTCTATTTTTGTTGATATTATTTTTTGAAGAAAGGTATTTTTTCTCAAACAATTGACAAGAGATTGTGCTAAAACCCAGGTAATATAGTTACTTTTGCATATGATTTTATACTTCTGTTTAAGCTCTATTTTTAGTCTATGGTATTAAATGCATGCACATTTTGAACTGTTGTATCCTCCTAAAAAATTAAAATTCTAATTATTACCTATAGCCATCCTCTCTACTTCTCACTTACTGTTTTTCCTCATTACAGTTCTTCCTCACTTGATAAATTCAGTGATACATTTTAAAGGTATATTTTAGTACCTAATTTGTAGTTTCATGTGGAATGATCATTCTGAGCATCTGTCCATTTTGTGATTTGCATTCTGACAATTTAATTTCTTTCATGTCTTCAAACTTAACTATAATTAAAAGAAAATAAACACTGGTAAATATAGTATTCACCAAAATCTTGAAAGAGTTTGAATATATCATCATGAGTAACATAATCTTGCTACCTACCAATAACATGATTCTGTTCAATATCCATGTTGTCAAAATTAATATATGGATAGATTTTTACTTCCATTTTAAATGTATACAGTAATTAAAAAAAATAATTTATTCTGATTTTCCTGACAAAATGAGAAGTGCTTTGCTGTTTCTAGAGCACACCGCAATGCAAACAGGATTAATTTACAATGTTGATAAAGCAATTCTGTATATATTCATTAGGGAGAAACAGAGCACTAGTAAACAGAAGGGAAATTATTTGTTCAGGAAATACTGAATTAATTTGTAGTAGGTTTCAGTGTATCAAGGGAAAGCTCACTCCATAAGAGAATTAAAGACCAGGATTTAGTGAGAAGCATAGAATGAAGGTTGAAAATTTGCTATTAATATACAAGTTGAAGGTGTTGAATTCTATATGTTGGTATCATAAAAGAAGTGATCAGAAAAAAAAAAGATTGAAAATATCAAAAAAGGAATTCTATAAATTCTGGTTAATTTGTATAAGATACAAAGTATAAAACCGTTACCCAGAAAGGTGTTATTCAGGATTCAAAGACAAGATCATAAAAGTTAAATTGAAAAGCCAGATGTCCATATAGTTATGACTCCGGTCAGTGTTTAATATAAAATCAGCAGGAACTGACATACTTTGGATCAAAGTAACAGAACTTGCTGTGTGGTCTAGGCAATCTGCTCAGACAAGTTCTCACAGAATTTGTGCTTCTTTTTAAAGCAATTATGCAGAATGGTTTAGTAATGTTCAACATATAAAATGGTAGCCTTTCTTCCTGTGAAAGGCAGCACAATATATGAAAGGCATAGAGATAGACAAAGAAAAGAAGCTCCCACTTAGTCTACCATCAAAAATCTGGCTCACCCAAATAGGAAAAACAAATAAAGGAAAATGGAGAGGGCTTTAGATTTCATGCTTAAGATATCTTTTTTTTTTTTTTTTAACGTATCTTTGAAAAATCTACAGAAGTAAGTATAACTCCTCACGTCCCTTTCGGCTTAGGTATTCAAGAAATGTGAGAATTTTTCAATACGCAGGGTAATTCAGACAGCAAAGTCCTGGGTTACTGAGTCCTGCTACTAGCTGGGCAGCGCACAAGTCAAAATTCAGGTATGGTAGGTCAAGAGCTTTCTGAAGGATGCCCTCGGTTTTGACAGAAGCTTCCTCGAGTTTCCCCAGTGTAAATCCCGAACAATGTCTCTAGTTCCATCAGAAGCACATCCCTGACTGAGGCTGCTGTGGGTCTCCGGAGTGTCCATAATAGAGCATTCCTAGCCCTGGGGCCCAGGCATTTGGAAACATGCTGATATGGGTCACAGTAGACTGAGGATATAGCTATTTGCGCCTTGCAATTGTAGCAGGAAAAAAAAAAAAGTAAAATGCGATATATCTAGTGGATTTATATGTGTTCTGGAAAACATCTTACAATCATTATTCTAATGGAAAATTATATATTATTCTGAGTTCTGCAAACTAAATATATTTTAACTTAGAATCTGAGATGTTAAAAAAAGTACTTTAATTTTAGAGGCAGGGAAAGCTGAAATAAAACAAAAACAACAAGAGCTCTGGTACCTTTTAGGAAATTGACCTTATTAGGCAAGTTGGTTAACATCTGATTCTCAGCTTCTGCATCTCATATGGGCATAATTTATCTCCTACGCTCAGGTTAGCATCAATAACATATCGAGTGTTTACGAATAGTATTAGTTATTGTTATCACCGTTAGGTTCTACTTTTGGGAATTTATGGAACTGTGGCAGTAGTTTCCTGTAGTTGTAAAACTGGTATTAGACCAAAGCCTGTGCTTTAAAAAACACAGATTACAACTGAAATTGTAGGTTTCAGTGGTAATTGGGTTATGGATAAACTACTCTCTGTTGCTCTCCTTGAATGAAACGAATTAGCTTCTATGTTCAGACAGAAGTAAGCAAGGGTAGAGTCTATTCAGTGGGCACTGTTCATGCAGAATCTGGATGTCGGTCAGTATCAGGTTAAAAAATTGAAATGGGAACTTCTGAAAATAATATCTGGCGCTGATAAGATATAACAGGACAGGACAAAGAGTCAAACCATAGGTACAAAGTGGAAATGCGGTAATAGGCAGACCTCGGATGTAAAGATGCTTGCAACTTATGGGCCAAAGCCTTAGGAAAAATGTTGGGTATTATAAAGCAATATAGAGTTTTTTAAAATACATTCTCTTCCTTTTCTTTTCATTCTATCCTTTTCACCTTTTCTTCATTTTTGTCATAACAATAAGAAGTAATTATTATCAATATTCTTTGATGATTTATCTATTTTTTTGTTTTGTTTTGTTTTGGAAAACCTCAAATATACAGAAAAGTAAAGAGAAAATATTTTTAAAAATCATAAAATTATTATGAAATGTTAGGTAGATATGCTTCACTGATTTTTTTTTCCTAAAGAATTTTAAGTATAATCATAATCATCTTGATTTTGCACTCCCACATCCTTCAGTATTCACCTCTAAAATATAAGAATGGCCTCCTACATTTCCCATTTACATTTTACACTAATTTCTTAGTGCCATCTAACTCATTGTTCATATTCAAACATCTTTTTTTTTTTTTTTCTAAAATAACTTTGATACATTTTTGTTTAAAAGAGACCCTTGCGGCGCCTGGGTGGCATTGTTAGTTAAGCGTCCCACTTTTGGTTTCAGCTCATGTTGTGATCTCGGGGTCATGGGATCAATGCCCAAATATGGCTCTGTGCTCTACATGGAGTCTGGTTAAGATTCTCTTTCCCTCTCCCCCTGTCCTTCCTCTGTATGCTTGCGTGCTCTCTCTCTCTCTCTCTCAAATAAATAAATCTTTTTCTTTTTAAGATTTTATTTATTATTTATTTGGCAGAGAGAAAGAGGCAGTGAGAGAGGGATCACAAGCAGTGGAAGTGGGAAAGGAAGAAGCAGGCTTCCCGCCAAGCAGAGAGCCCGATGTGGGGCTCCTTCCCAGGACCCTGAGATTATGACCTGAGCTGAAGGCAGACACTTAATGACTGAAACACTCAGGCGCCCCTCAAATAAATAAATCTTTAAAAAAAAATAAAATCAAACAAGACACAAACAAGGATTACGGATTACATTCTCTTGTTATGATTCTTAATTCTCTTTCTCCATTTCTTTCTGCAACATTGAACTGCTGAAGGAAGAGAGCACGTGAGTTGACATGTAGATGTTTATTCAGTGCAGTTTAAGTACTTGACACTCATATTTCACAAGTTACGCTGTGCCTCGCCTGTTATTTCAAATCACAAGGCATCCAAATCTCTGGTCATCCCACCAAGACTAATCGTCAGTTGGGGCAGAGGCAACCAGATCCCTATGAAGCCTCACTTTCCAAAAAATGTGTAATCTCTGAGCTGATAGATAGCATGTGAATATCTAGTTCTCCATTAATGCTTTACTCAAAGATTTCAGTATGTGTGGATGATCCAATTCCTCAGAGGCTAAAAATGAATTTCGACCTTGACATTTACCATATATACATTCTTTAGTGGGTGTTCTTAAATAAAGAGGAGCTTTTCCTCATCAGTTAAGCTGGTTGGTTAATTTGAAATGTAGTTTGTGCAAGAAAGGCAGGATAAATATATTTTTTTTCCATTTACAAATTTTTAGAGTGAAAAAAAAAACAAGGATAATAGTCATCTCTAATTGTGGCTTTTATTGGGTAGTTTATTAGTTTGTTAATTTATTTTATCTTGTTTTGTTGCTTTGCTTTATTTTCATCTGTTTGGTTCATTATGTCTTTCCCATTAATCCTTAGAAGGGTATAAGTTTTGTTCAGCAGGGAACTCAAGAGAAGCATAAGCACTCTTCTGTGAAATCTCTGCTATTACATAACATTTCCAAAGACCTAGAGGACTTTCTTTCCCCAGTATTTCCAAATATAAAAGTAAGAAAGATTTTGGCATTTTTTTATGCACAATGAGTGATTATTTCTTTAGGTAGATGAGTAGATATAGAAACAATTTAGCACCATAGAGAAACATTTCACTTGAGCCTAATGCAAGTAGTGAAGCAAAAATACACTGCTTTTAATGATTAATTATGATTAAAAAAAAAAAAAACAAAGCTGTGATTAGCAAATCTGAGATACACCCAACACTTTAAAGTCACTGTTATACTGTAAGATACAATATACACACTTTCTTTTTTTTTTTTTTTAAAGATTTTATTTATTTATTTGACAGAGAGAAATCACAAGTAGATGGAGAGGCAGGCAGAGAGAGAGAGAGAGAGGGAAGCAGGCTCCCTGCTGAGCAGAGAGCCCGATGCGGGACTCGATCCCAGGACCCTGAGATCATGACCTGAGCCGAAGGCAGCGGCTTAACCCACTGAGCCACCCAGGCGCCCAATATACACACTTTCTGTGAGGATGTAATCACATAAAGGTGATGAGAGAGTCATGGAAGTTTTGTTATTGCACATGACTGGAGTCTTGGTTTTGCATTGTATCTAAAGGAAATTCTATATGGATTAGCCAGGAAAGGAGGTGTAGACACCAAAAGTGCCTACAACCCTGTCTTCTACTGCATGATCTGGTCTTTTCAAGCATCTCTACCCAGCTCCTTTTCGTAACTCTCTTTTCCACAACTAAAATATGCTGACATGCTTTAGATTTTCTTAACTAGTGTCTTCCCAATTAGATTTTCACAAATTAATTTATCTCTTTGCAACTTCAGAGCCTTTGCAATGCTTACCCCCATCCCCCCCCCCCCCGCCACCACGCTCCACAGTCCCCTTTCCCATTGTTTCCTTTACAGTTGATGTCATCATTGATGGCTCTGGTCAAAATCACTCAAAATGGGGACATCTTTTCTGATCCCTCTGGTGAAGTCGGGCTTCCAACTCTATGAAATAGCCTGCAATTCTCCTGCATGATACACCCAGAACGTGCAATCACTTAGTTGTTAGTACATTTGAATAATTTGTGCCTGCCTCTCCCAGTTCTCAGAGGGCAGGGCAGGTGCCAATTTCACCACTGTTTTTCAAGAAGTCCCAAAGAACCTGGTGTGTCATAAACCTGTAATAAGTGTCGTTTGAATACATTCATGGAACCAGATCTTGTATCTCTATTAGTAGCAAGTATATTGATTCCTACTTTATATTTTACACTTTACAAAATATGTGAAGAGCAAAATAGGAGAGGAGTCAGACTCTCACTTCCTCTATGTCTGCTTTAGACTTTTTAAAATCAAGAGATACATTCATTCTGTTTTGTAATTAAAATGTAAAATAAATCTAATAAAAGACGTTGAACTAAAGTTTTGTAGCTTATACTCTTAACATTCTGGGAGTCTATTTCTTTCCTCACATGTGATGCATACGATTCCCAGTGAACTAAAAGAAGATATTTAGCCAAAATATGCCTCTACCCTTAATCAAAGCAATCGCCTCTCTCTACCACTCAGCATTGCATTCACACTCATCCTTGCCAAGTTACATTTTATTTTGTCGTGTATGTATTTTGATCACATTTAATCCTTTCTGGAACAAGTCAAGACATGCATAAATACATACCTAACACTTTGGAAACAGCACGTAAAGGTGTTTTGGCAATTGCAGATCTCTACTGAATATTTTCAAGTATATAGGTGAAAGCACTGGTTTATTTACTGTGTATGGAAAGAGGTTTGTGTCCCATAAATCATTACAATGTGTCAGAGCACTTGAGCATTTTGACTTTCAAGGTAGCTGGGAAAACCTGCAGAAGATCCCTGCTGTGGGGTTGTATCGGGTCACAATTATCTAAAAATAATATTTACATGTATTTCTGTGTACATCGTAAGATTCAATGAAGATGCATTAAAGTCAACATCAGTGTTTACATTCACAGTATTTAAAAATATTGCCTCCCTTTATCTGATGATTCAATTTGGAACTTAACCAAAGCTTATTTTTGTTTGAAGTCGTCACATTTCAGTCAGCCAAGGGTCAAGAGTGATAGATATTTCAGGCTTTCCACTTCTGTCTGCTATTTACAGAGGTTCATAATTCAAATGGAAAATTAGCTCTTGGATGAAATGTGACATGTAGATTTTAGGGATGCCATCCTATGAAGAAGCTGATCACCCACTTCCCCCTTTATTTACCTCACCTAAACCTGAAAGAATATGAATGGTATGGAAGAGTCTACAGATAAATTGAATAAGGAAAGTTATGTCCTGCTTTTTTTTTTTTTTAAAGATATTATTTATTTATTTGACAGACAGAGATCACAAGTAGGCAGAGAGAGAGAGAGAGAGAGAGAGGGGAGGAAGCAGGGTCCCTGCTGAGCAGAGAGCCCAATGCAGGGCTCGATCCCAGGACCCTGAGGTCATGACCTGAGCTGAAGGCAGAGGCTTAACCCACTGAGCAACCCAGGTGCCCCTATGTCCTGCTTTATTCAATTTTCATTATCTGTAGAGTTTTGTAATTTAATTCTCCCAAATTATTTCTCTGTCTTAAACTGGTCTTTTTTTTTTTTTTTAATCATCTAACCTTTAAATAAAGACTTTTGGGAGTATGTCAGGTTTGAGGAGCAATTTTTTTTTTTTTTTTTTTTTTGCCTTGATTGCTTCTGGAAAAGTCTATGGATATTATTGAGTTGCAGTGGAAAACCTCACACATAAATAGGGGAGACGGGCAAAAAAAGACAGGCATCTAGTTAAGTAATATAGTATAATGGAGAACACGTCAGACAGTCAAGAATACTGAATTATAATCTTGATTCAAATACTCTAATACGTGTGACATTAAACATGTAACTTATATTCACAACACCTTAACTTTATGGTACAAAAAGGGTAGGCTCAACCAGTGAAGTTTTTATTTGTGTATTTGTACAGAGGAGGCAAATTTTAAGGAATTTTTATGAATTACTAAATATTTTGTAGCTATCTCTGAAGCTGCAGGGGTTCCATTCAGAATTAATGTCATGAAGGATGAAAATCAAGTTTCCTATTTAGAAAGAATACATGACTTTAACTTAGAATGGAAATTAGGGGCTAGAGCAGAAGTTAGGAAGAGAGATGAGAACCCAGACAAAGACACATCTTCCGTTTGCCCCTCCAGATCCACTCTTCACCATTTTGTGTCCTAATCTTTTCCCTAAAAGGCTGAGATAAATATACGGCCTTCTGTGGCCTTCTAATTTCCAGTTCGATTCTGAATTCCGTGAGTGGGAAGTAGCGGTAGGAGATTTGGCAATAGACATGGAGTCAGCTAAATATAATTATTTATTTGGCTGTATCCCTCCTGGGTTATTTCTTTTCCAAAGACCACTTCTGTCAAGCCACCCTCTGTGTATTAATAGCCTCTCTGGTTTCTGGTAAGTGCTCTCTCCTTTCTCTTTCAAGCCGACTAGTGGTAAGGGCTACTCCAATGTTAATAGTCTGGGGTACTGCGTTATCTCTGCTGACTTTCCTAAATCCTGCCCTAAAAATAGTTCCTGTATTAAATGTCCAGATGTAGCAGCTTTAGTGATCTACCTGTTTCCCACTGGCACCCTGACTCAAACAGAGATCAAAATGCAGGGGCAACACCAGGAAGGATTTCAGCACCAGAGTTAGCGGAACGTGCTTCTTTTTTTTTTTTTTTTTAAAGATTTTATTTATTTATTTGACAGAGAGAGCACAAGCAGGCAGAGAGGCAGCAGAGAGAGAGGAGGAAGCAGGCTCCCCGCCGAGCAGAGAGCCCGATGCGGGCCTCGATCCCAGGACCCTGAGATCATGACCTGAGCCGAAGGCAGCGGCTTAACCCACTGAGCCACTCAGGTGCCCCGGAACGTGCTTCTTAACAAGTAGGAGGAGTGACATAGATACATGAGTTGAGAATGATTTTCAAGTTTGTGAATGGTTTTGCAATTGATTCAGAATTAAATATAGGAGTACGAAATTTAAGTGTGTGTAAAATGGAGATGGTTTTGGGTTAATGTTGTGATGCCACAATAGCTTTCATATCTAGGAAACAGAAATGTGGATCTGAAAAACATAAGATATGTAAGATAAAAATATGTATTTTCACATTGTTAGAATATAGCATGTAAACTTAGGAAAGCAGTGACATTTTTCAACAACGAGCACAATATAGTAGTTGAAGTTACTGAAGAGATTGGTAGTAATACAGCTTAAATTAAAGAGCTTGGGTACAAGGCCTATCCTATATACCCTCATCTCTCAAATGGAGTAACATGCAGAATTGTAATAATATTAATATCACATAATGCATATAAAATCACTGGCCACAGATCTGAATCATAGTAAGTGATCAAAAAACCTATTTTTCTTCTCTTCACATTGAGGGAAAATGGGATATTGATTTTTTTTTTAAAGATTTTATTTGTTTATTTGACAGACAGAGACCACAAGTAGACAGAGAGGCAGGCAGAGAGAGAGAGAGGGAAGCAGGCTCCCTGCTGAGCAGAGAGACTGATGCGGGACTCGATTCCATAGACCCGGGATCATGACCTGAGCCGAAGGCAGCAGCTTAACCCACTGAGCCACCCAGGCACCCCAGGGATCTTGATTATTAATGAAGTTTATTAAGAGCAAGTTCCATATACTAGCATAGTAAAACATATGAGAAAAACTATAACGAAAGTTAAAAGAAGGTATTAAAACTGGAAATTAAAATACCCAATGTTTCATTGAGCTGATTAGAATTATAAACATAATGAAAACTTTAATTTCTTTTCTTCTTCTACTTTTTTTTTTTTTTTTAGATTTATTTATTTAAGAAGGAGAGAGAGAGCGAGAGCGAGCGAGCGAGAGAGAAAGAGAGAGTGGGCACACAGACAGAGGGAGGGGCAGAAGGAAAAGGACAGAATCTCAAGTAGACTCTTGGAGATCATGGTGCCCAAAGCAGGGCTCTATCATACAACCCCAGGACCATGACCTGAGTCACCCAGGTGTGCTCCAAAGACTTGAATTTCTATACTAACTAACAATACTACATAGGAGACCTTATTCTCTCTTCAAAAAAAAAAAAGATTATTTGAGAGAAAGAAAGTGTGTGCACAAGCAGGGGGAGGGGCAAAAGGAGAGAAGGAGAGAGAGAGAGAGAGAGAGAAGAAAAGCAGTCTCCTGCTGAGCTTAGAACCCAAAGCACGGTGATCCCAGGACCCTGAGATCATGACCTGAGCCAAAACCAAGAGCCAGCCATTTAACCCAACTGAGCCACCTAGGTGCCCCAGAGACCTTATTCTCTTTCCTTAAATGAACGCATAGCATAAAATGAGATCACTTGAGAACTTTTGATATAATTAGAATGTAGAGGGGCATTAAAACTGGGTTGTCCTTACATCTGTAGGAACTGGATTGGTTTTATTTATTTTTTTTAAATCAAGTATGTTTCTTATATGTACTAATAGTGAAATCATGCATATTTGATATTCTCCCTTAAGATTCTAAATGCATGGTGATCTCAATGGAATAAAAACTTACTTGTTTACCTGAGATCTAAAGTAGGTGTTCCATATGCCAGGAGACTTCAAGAACTCAGTCTCCTTCCATCTTCTAGCAATACGGTCTTTTCCTTCAAACCCTCAGCATCACATCTTGCATTCAAAAAGAGCTCATCAAAACGTTTTCTTAAATAAGGGCAGTTCTCTTCCTTAAAGGAATTCTGATTTTATTTGCTTAAATTTTAGCATTCCTTGCCACTGTATCTGTGTGTCTACTTACATTTCTGCCCATGTAGAATTTTGCAGGCATTTTTGAACTTTAACATTCTGAGCAGTGAGCTAAGAATTGAAAATATAAGGATGCATAATATCTAACAGCTATTCTTAGAGTCTAGCAGAGAAGGCAAACACTTAGGCCCAAAACTTCAGTAAATATTACAAGTGCTACAACAGAACTGTCTTACGAGTGCTATAAGAATAGGAAGAAAGAACTTATGTATTCATGGTGATTCCCCAGGATACTAAGAGGAAGAAAAGATTTCCTAGCTTACCAGGTGACATGAATGAATCACTAAAATAGATTTTTCCATGAATATGAGCAAGTGGGTAAGATGGCCTCCATTATCTTGGGGTCTGTGGCTAAGATAAGACCCTAAAGACCGTAATAGAAAAGAGAAGATACTGATACCTTGGAGAGAGTAAGGATTAGGTGCATCTTCAAAGTGACCATTCCCCTCATCTTGGTGGTTCTTCCAGGATTGGGACAGATCAGATATCTGGCTTGATCCTATGGCTGTGCCCCCTTTTGGCTTTCTTGCTGTTCTCTGTTTTGGGATGGTGTGTCAGGGCTGAGAGGGCATAGGAGGTCACCCAGATGGAGCAGGGGTGTGGATACTACGTGGACATTGAGCTCCTGACCTCTCCCAATGCTTCAGGCAATAACCCCCAACCAGCTCAGAAGTAGCTGGGTCCTGCAGGTCCAACCAGATGAACCACAAGTCTTGTTCTTGAATTCCATGGGTGAATGCCAAGGAACAGCCATCTCTAGCTACTGCTGAAAAACTCTTTGGGGGTGGGTATGAGATTCAACTCACTTGGCTGCTAATGAGCTGACCCCAGGGCTGGGAGGCTGTCTTGCATTTCCATTCCACTGGAGATCCCCTTCTGCCCTGGAATGCCATGGAGGAAGGCCTCCAACACATGTACACACTGGACATCCTCAACTGGACCTGCCCTGCTCTGGGGTCCCTCTCAGAAGACACGTCCTTCACTGGTGGACTGCAGCACCTGCCAACAGCTGCTCCTTTGGAACTGCAGCACTTGCTGGCCAGCCTGTTGGTCAAGGGCATGGCCATGAGGGAATAGAAATGCAGACTGTCACTGATGTCAGCTTGATAAGATATAAGAATGAGCCTGGCCTTGTCACACTCATGTTGGGGCCCGGCCTGCCGCATGTGGACTTCATTCCCTGACCCTTGGCCATAGTGTGCCCAAGAATAAAAAGGAAGGACAACTCCATCCTTCTCTCTACACCCATTAATCCGGAAGAGGGAAGGGGAAGAACCACTAGTGTTCCCTGGCCAGGTCTCAGTCCTGCCCGTGGTGGGGGACACACGTGAGATCTGTCTACCTTCTGCCAGGTCGTCACCTTGACCTTCACACCTCCCTGCAAGGGTGGAGATTGGAAAGAGGTTAGTTTTTAGGGGAGCCACTTTTGGCTTTGTGTTTTGGAGAGACAGCTCATGGAAGGGAGTTGTGCAGCCCTTGAGAGCATTATAGTAGACAAGAGGCTTTGGACTCCCTTTGTAGCCTAAGCACGATGAGATACAGGGTCCTTGGGTCCTTTCCTCACAGGAAAACCACAGCCTGACCATGTTCAGGGAGTCCAGAAGAGAGAGGGATGTCCTTACCTCCAGCCACTCTCATGGGAGCTGGCAGCCAAAGCTGAGAATGGAAGAAAATGAGCCAGTGTCAGTGGTCATGCTAGGTACACTGGGGCGCTCAGCTGTAAACTGTATTTTGTCTCCTGTTATGCTTGAACCTGTGCAGCAAGATGGGTAGGCACAGGAAAATAACTCACTGTTATATGGTCCCCCAAAACACTACATGGCCGATCCCTTGGCCCATAACATAAGAGCATCTTGACAGTTTTACTGCCCTCCCTTTTTTTAAAGATTTTATTTATTTATTTTACAGACCGAGATCACAAGTAGGCAGAGAAGCAGGCAGAGAGACATGAGGAAGTAGGCCTCCTGCTGAGCAGAGAGCCTGACATGGGGCTTGATCCCAGGACCCTGGGATCATGACCTGAGCCAAAGGCAGAGGTTTTAACCCACTGAGCCACCCAGGTGCCCCAGCCCCCCTTTTTTTAAGTAGGCTCCATGCCCAATGTGGGGCTTGAATTCATGACCCTGAGATCAAGAGTCAAGTGCTCTACCAACTGAGACAGTCAGGGGCCCTGAGGCTTTTATCCTTTTTTGAAGGTCTTTAAGAATGCAATATTTTTATTTAATACTTATTTAAAACATATTTATGTTTTGGGTTTAATGATGCTGGTTTCAGTATTTGTAATTTTTTTTTGGGGGGGTAATGCTTTTCCTTTTTAAAGTGTACTTTTGCTGATTGTTCTTGTGGGGAAAGGAAGCAGCAGTCACTTCTGAATGGTCAGATCTCTCTGTAGGTTCATGGGTGGCTCAGAACCATTCACTGTGTGTGAATTCTGGCTTAAGGAGTGTGTGGTATTAGGAATCATAGCAGCTTTGTGAAGATGGGCAGACCCTTCCAGCTCTATTCTTCATAGCCACAAGTGCTGGGCACAAAGGAACCCGTTACTGGATGAGGTTAAATAAGTCTGACACTACTAAGCATGTGTGTTTTTATTTATTTATTTATTTATTAAGACTTTATTTACTTGACAAAGAGAGATCACAAGTAGGCAGAGAGGCAGGCAGAGAGAGAGGAGGAAGCAGGCTCCCTGCCGAGCAGAGAGCCCGATGCAGGGCTCCATCCCAGGACCCTGAGATCATGACCTGAGCCGGAGGCAGAGGTTTAACCTACTGAGCCACCCAGGCGCTCCAGCATGTGTGTTTTTAAAAGCTGATATTTATTACCTATAAACATTTACTGTGTATCAGTAACTTTATAATTGTCATCTGTCATCCTCACAGTCACTTGGGTAGATGCACCCTATGTGTCTACTTCCTATACTCTGAATTTCTCATATTCTAGGACATGGGCCCCATAACCCCCCTCCAAACCACAGCTGTAGTGAATTTCCTAGGCTCCCTGCTGAGGCCAGACTCTCCAGCTGTGAACTAGATTCTCGTTTCTCACCTATTCGGGGACCTCTGCTGGCATCTTCCCTCCTCCTGTCTCACCCCACCATCCTTGTGACCATTTCCTTTAGCATGAAAACCCTCTCCGAAGGCCTTTTCTCATTTAACCAGCAAGTTCATTTCTTGTTCCAGTTTACGGGAACGTTCCTTCGTAGTGCCGTCTCTAATGCCTAACACTGAGCATCTCCCATTGTCTTCGGAAACCCGTTCGATCATACTGTCATACACATAACTTCACCAGATCTGTTTTTATTAGAATCTCAATGTGGAATCCCAAGGTCAGTTCCGTGATCCTTTTATTTGGCTCCCAGCAGCATTTTCAACATGACATCGCTCCCTCCTCCTTGGAGCATTTCTTCCTTGGCTTCTGGGTCATCGGTCACCTCACTTCCCACCGCGCCTCGGTGTTTATTGCTGATACTTCTGATCTCCCTAACATGCCCTCTCTGAAAGTCCTGGCACTCCATTGCTAAGGCTCCTTCTCATTTGTAGCCATATCTGTGGGATACACGCTGATTGCCACTCTCCGGCTCAACACTCAGTAATATTTTTTCACTTGGATGTTTGTTTCATTGGCATCTCAAACTTAGCATTTCCAAGAGGGAACATCTGCCTTGTACCAACATCTTAGCCGCGATTATTTTAATGCAGTAAAATACTTATTTGTGCGAGTGTTTCCTTTTTTGAAATAGTTATTTTATTTATTATTATTATTATTATTATTATTATTGTGTCTTTTCTTGGCTACCCCACTCCATTCCTGCCTTTTCTCTAGGAGGGAAGCCTGGCTCTTTCTATTTCGTATGCCCTGCTTCTGTGTAAGTTTCTTCTTTGAAGACATTTTTCTGCTTCTGAAGTGGACCAAATGATCTATAATCCTTTGATTCACAGGCAGACAGAACGTTCACTCAAGTCAATAGGAGCTTGCTTGAGTGAGGAGAAAGTGATCAGACTCTTCCATCTAACCTTTGTTTTCCAAGCTGAGCCTATGTTTCTTCCGGAGGTGGTATTATGTCAATGAAAAACTCAGAGTCAATTATCTTCAAACAAGATCCTTTCTCCAATCAATAAAGAACATTTTCCTGTTTCGATTGGCAGACATGAGTTAAATGTTGGCACAGTGTTCAAATACTTATCACTCTGTTAATGAGGGTATTATTTTTTTTGTAATCCCAAAGGAACTGGCATCACAAAGTGCCAGATATAATGTAGTGTATGATGAGTGACAAGAGCTTTTAGCTGGCAGTAATTGAAATGCACAGTTATTGACATGAAAATATATCACCTGTCATCTCATAAGGAACAGTATATTTTGGAAAAAATATATTATTCTGGTTAATTCCTATTTGATCATTGTATTCATAATATTCTCTCATCTGACCTTTTATTTTATTTTTTTCCAATCTTCTGCATGACTTCTATGGTTTCATTCCAGGCAAGGCTTGATTATTACATTAGGGAGACAATGAATAGTGGATAAATTGACCTTGAGTCTGGAACAAGTAATGAAACAAGAAGCAAGATTCGTTTTGTTTTCCTTTTGTTCAGGACCTGGTTTAGTTATCCGTAGGGTAATGATACTTTTCCTTAATTACTGAATTATTCTGACATGCCGAGCTTATTTTATTTCACATGGTTAGTCTTAGTAGAACAGCAAGATGAAGCAGGGCACTGAGTCTGTCATCGTGATAGTTACAAGAGACATAAATTCTGGGTTGAATGGAAATGTCTGGCACTTATTGAATCAACAAAATCAAAGCAGGTCAGAGGTGAAAGAAGTTTTGCTATTTTAAAGACTAACACAAGCTTTTCTGCTTTCTGACAGCTAATTATTTTGACATACATCAGTATATTATGAATTCTTTAATAGTTAGAAGTAATTAGTTATTTTCAATGACCATCTTATTTAAATGCTTATATTAAAAGGAAAATGCATACTTTGAATCTCTATTTAATGTTTGATTTGCATATATGGTTATTACCCTCTGAATGTTCTTAGAGATCTTGCATACTGATTGTCCAATTGTTGTACAGTTATCACACACACATGCACACACACACTTTTTTTGTTTTTTCGAGAAAACCTCTAATAATGAGGAGAGCAGTAGGCTTCAGGAGAGTATCTCCTTTTCTCTTCTAAAAAAGTAAAATCATTACTTTGGAGTAAGGTTGACCGAATTTTAACACCATCTCTGTCCCTTAATAACAACCCACTTGAGATGTAAATTTGGAGTCCCAGCCTCATTTGTCTGTCACAGCTTTTGAATCTACTAAGGACACGTCTGTGAGGTATAGGGATTAAATGTGATCACGCATATATAGCAAGCATCCAGTAGAATGACTTAAAAATAAATGGCTTGCAAAAGATAATAATTTTCTTCTAAAATAGCAGAAAATTTCTCCCCAAATGAGTTAAACCTTTTGGTTAGTAATGCTATAATGATGTGTGTTTATCTCAATTTCTTGGCATATCAGGAGACACTGTTTCTAATATTTCTTATTTTATTACATTTATACTTTAGGATCACTTCTTAGTTTACCACTTATTTGCCCTGTACACTCCCATGTCAGAATCTCCAAACGCAGAAAGTCTTCCTTCTCTTAAATTTACGTTTGTTTTTTTGTTTTTGTTTTTGTTTTTTTTCCCCTTAAGGTTGGTCTGAAAGTGTTCAATGTGTCAATAGAAGTATAGCACTCAAAAACCTGAAAAAAAAAGAAAAACCTGCTCAACTAAATTTTTGTTATGATGCACGTTTGCAATAAAAATTCTTCAATGACCGTACCCACCCTGATAATAACTTTCATGTTCAAATGTTAAATATGAATAATTGTGTCATATTGTATGTATGAACAACCTATAAGGTATCTACTATTAGGGAGAAGATTTTTGAACCTATTAGATGTATCGTTTTGTCCATATTAAACCTACTGGAATTGGAATATTGGAAAGCCCAAATATTTGAAGTCGATGTGAATCCTGCATATTATGGGTTGTTTTCCAAACAGATCAAGCAAAAACAGACCTCCATTTTAGCCCACTAAAACATATAATTACATAAAGGCTGTGGTTAAAAAGTGGAAAAAAAAACCCTAAAAATTATCAAAGGACAGCTAGCATTGTTTTGGGGGGTATTTTTTTTTTAAAGATTTTATTTATTTGAGAGGAAAGGGAGATGGATTACAGGGTGGGGGTCAGTGAGGGACAGAGGGAAAAACAGACTCTCTACTAAGCAGGAAGCCCCATGCACCCTAATCCCAGTACCTGGACATCATGCTATAAGCAGAAGGCAGAGGCTTCACCAACTGAGTCACCCAGGCACATGAAAGCTAACATTGTTAATAATTATTTTAAAAATAGTAAAAAAACCAAATGTATATTCATAAGAGAAAAAAAACATTAATTTATACTATAGTGACACATGGAGTACTATAAAAATATAAAATGTGAAAATGAATAAACTACATCAAAACTATAAATAATGTTAGAAAAGATATTGAGTGGCAAAAATGTCATACAAACTACATACAATAATGTACCATTTTTGGAGAACTCAATTGTTAAAAAGAAAAAAAAATCAAGTACACACATACCTATTAAACCTGGAGATACGTGCATATCCGCTAAGACTAAATGCTAAAATGAGCATAAAATTAGAAACAGATTTTATTACAGTCGTCACTGTTAAGAGTGGAGGGGAAGCCAGTGGATGGGATAGGAGAAGAGGGGAGAAGTAGCTGCAGCCGGACCCTGTCTCATATGCTTCACATAGAGGAACTCATTTCACACTCATAACCATCTCCTACAGCAGGTGCCGCTGCCACCCCATCTTGCAGATGATGCAAATCAGTCCAAGAGTTTGTCCAATGGTGCACAGCTATTACCACAGGACCCAGATTTAACCCAGAAAATCTCGGTCCAGAAGCTGTGTTCTTCATTATTGAGACAAAGTCTGAAATCCATATGATGTTCAAGTTACTTCTATTGTTATGCTAGTTTTAAAAAAATGGGTTAAAGTCAGAAACAAAATGTAATATATGGCTGGAAGTTGTCAAAATCCATTAGAATCATAGCAATGGCCTTTTCCCAAAGTGTTTTTTTGTTTGTTTGTTTTTATTTTTTTGGTTTTTTTTTTAGAAAAGAGTATACAACATAACGATTCTGTTTGGATCTCTCTGTTTACTTAAGAGCAAAAGAAGGAGTGCACTATAAATATTCTAATGATAAAATAATATACATATTTGATACTTATATGCATGTCCTTATTAATGTTCTAATGAACTAATGTTCATCCTGACCAAATTTTATGCTTTCTTTCTAATCCCAGTGATGTTTGATTCTAAATTGTTTTTTTAACAGTGTTCAAATAGTCCAGAAGTAGTTTATAGAGTGGGCATAAATGAAAATGCCTTTTCTATCCAACACCATGAAATTCCAATGATAAAGTATGTTAGCAAATTTCAAAAAAAAAGGATATATTTTTACTATGATTTATGAAAACATACTATAAGAATTTATTGGGAGAATGGCCAGAGGGGATCATTCTGGACTTGAAATTAAATCTCAACTATTTGATCATACTTTTAAAAATGGTTTGATGCTTTTTATTTTGTAAGGGTACTCTTTTTGTTGTTTTTGTTTTTGTTTTGTTTTTAGATTTTATTTATATTTGAGAGAGAGCCAGTAAGAGGGAGCATGAGAGGGTAGAAAGTCCGAGGAAGAAGCAGACTTCCTGCGGAGCTGGGAGCCCTATGAGGGACTCGATCCCAGGACTCTGGGATCATGACCTGAGGTGAAGGCAGTTGCTTAATCGACTGAGCCACCCAGGCGCCCTTTTGTGAGGGTTCTCTTAATGGAAGAGATAATTCCCCATAAGTTACAGGAAAATGCTTAATTTTCTATCCAGTGATATTAAAGTCACCCAGACTAGAAATTCTCAAAAAGAAAAATTGTCAGGTAGGAACAGAGGGACACTTAGTGTCTTTCCTTTTGTTTTATTTTCCACTTGCTTTGGTCATCTCTACTATCATTTTGCCCATTATTAAATCTTACCAGTATTCTTTCCTCTACCCAAGATTGATTGGGTACAAAGAATGACTGTCAAGTTTTCAGCACAGGCAACTGGATAATGAACAGTGTCATTTTCTGTGTCAGGGAATATGTTTAAACTGGTTTAGGAAAATGTACAGAAATGTTGACCTATAGGTAGCTATAGGATAATCAACTGATAATATCCAGTAGGCTATTGAATACGTGTGTCTGCATCTTATGAGAGATCTTATGAGCGAGATTCTAAATTTTGACATTCAAGCATAAGAACTAGCAAGAGCAGATAAAGCATAATTGGGCTGTACACAGATCCAGCACAAAGGAGGAAATAGCATTGATATTATTAGTTAGAATATTGACTTAGTGAAAAAAAAAAAAAGGTCAGTGACTGCAGCTGTGTACATTTTAGTGAATCACTTGAGCTCTCTAAACATCAATTACCTTCCTGTGGGGGACGCAGAGGTGAGGAGGGGGAATGAAAGGTTGATACCATCTCTGATTACACACGAGGCCATGTATATACATGTACAGTTGTGAAGGTCAATTAAAATAAATGAAAGTTCCTTGTAAATTGCTAACTAATGTGTAAACTACACCCAAAGTGTTATGCAAATGAGATGCTACTATAATTATCACGAAATATAGACTATCGGCAAGCTTTATCTACTTTACAAAAAAATAGTCTGGAATTTTTGAATTCACCGAGCAATAAATATTTATCTTTATATTCATAGGGATGTGTCAGAATTATCTTTTCTTCCTGAAGTCCATTTCATTCATAGAACCTGAAAATTGAAGTGGGACTTCAGAATGACATCGTCCAATCCCTTACTTGTACACACACAAAAAACACAGATGTAGGGGCCTGGGTGGCTCAGTGGGTTAAACCTCTGCCTTCGGCTCAGGTCATGATCTCAGGTTCCTGGGATGAAGCCCTGCATCGGGCTCTCTGCTCAGGAGGAAGCCTGCTTCCTCCTCTCTCTCTCTCTGCCTCTCTGCCTACTCTGTCAAATAAATAAATAAAATCTAAAAAAAAAAAAAAAAAAAAGAAAGAAAGAAAGAAAGAAAACACAGATGTAGTTTAGGTTATTGCATGATTAGAATTCAGAACTCCTAATCTGAAGTTAGGGCTCAAATTTACACAGTGTGAAAATGGCCAATTGATTGAGAGTAGATCCAGCTTTTCAGAACCTTCTCCATTCCTAATCACTTCATTCAATGAACTCAATCTTGCATTTTCTATTTTTTTAAATTCTTTGTCGCATATTTTATTTTGTAAAGTTACTTTTATGAAAGACATAATCCCCCATGTACAGTAAATGCCAAGAATAGCTGAAACTATACATGAAAATATTTGCATGATATTATGGAAATCTGCATTACTTACTGAAAGATGATTCTTAGATGAATTATTCATTCATGTATCTATTCAGTCATTTGTGCTTATATTTATTTATTCACTTAACAAATATGTATTGAGTACCCATTATTTGTGGGGCACTATTTTAGATGTTTGGGAAAAAAGGCTCTTAAGAGATTGGCAAAACACAAGTTAAAATAAAATACATGAGAAAGGCTCTGAATGTCATCTGTTGAGCTGAGTCCTGACTGATGAGCCAGCCATAGAATGATCTGGTGCGTGTGGGGGTGGGATGAGTCCAGACATAGTATGTGCTGTTGAAGGGTGCGACCACTGCATCTACTGTAAAAACAAAACAAAACAAAGCAGAAAACACACACATACTTAAAAAACAAAAATAAAAACAAACTATTTAAATACAATCTTCTCATCTCTGCAAACAACATGTAGAGCCTCGTTAATTAGATAGGTTTGGCTTGGGTGCCTGGGTGGCTCAGTTGGTTAAGGGACTGCCTTTGGCTCAGGTCATGACCTCGGAGTCCCTCATCGGGCTCCCAGCCCCACGGGGAGTTGCTTCTCCCTCTGACCTTCTCTCCTCTCATGTTCTCTCTCTCAAATAAAGTAATAAAATCTTTAAAAAGAAAAAAAAAAAGTGTGGCTTACTTTGCCCATAAATTGCATGACTTACTCAGTTTTAACTTAGCTATTTTAAGCTGGGTTTCTTAAAAGAGGTGTGTTTTTATTTTTATTTTTTTAATACTTACTATTTGAACTATGTTGATGTAGAATATAACATGTAATATAAGGAGGGAGAAAATGTGGAAATATGGGACAGAGTTGTTTAACCTGAGAGAGTGATTTTGATTTATGGATATGTAAGTTTCTAGAACAAAGAATGTATGGTGGGGGGACCCTTGTTTTTTGTTATTGTTGTTTTGTTTTTTTTTGTTGTTGTTGTTTAATTCCATATTAATGGAAAGACTAATTCAACTTTGGTGTATATCAGGATGACTCCAAAAAATTTGTAAAAATAGAGGCCTAGGTTTTATTTCCGTTCACCAGGCTTGGGCCCCTGGATTATTTTTATTCATTACAAGGTGATTTTAACTGCACCAAAGTTTAGCAACCACTGATGACTATATTGTCCGATGAAACATGGTCACAATTATTATAGAAGATACAAATTGCAGGTTGTCTGATCTCCAGTTTGGGAAATAGAAGATACACTAATGAAAGGGGATTTTCAAGACCCAAGTAGCTGTTGAAACAGAAAACTATTAGCAAATTCCACATACTGCTAATAGCAAATCTTAGGTTTGAAACAGGTAACACTGTGTGTTATGATATCAATTAAGAAAAATCATGGAAGCCATGACTCACATTTTCCTGAGTATGAAGTAAGTACACTTACATAGCTCCCACTTAGCCCTCTTTATCTAGGTGTTGTTGATGCTATTGTTTTTATTGTTTTTTCAATGAGTAGATGGATAATGTACCAATGACTTTGTAGATTAAGTTGGTTTTAGGCTTATCATGACCTGGCATATCAACTTTTGCAAAAGAATATCTATTGCAATTCCAGACATTTTTTCTTGAGATCATCTGCCAAATGTCTGCATACCTGTGCTTGACTTGGACATGACCTTCAGATAGATGCTCAGGATGTGTCAGATATGCTTTTGGTGTTTTCTGAGATCATATGTGAAGTTCTATATTCAATTCTATATCCTACATTAGTCAAACCATAAAGATAAATTTCCTGCATCAGGAAGAACCAACATCATATAAAATATAGGTTTATGAAAAAAGGTGTAATTGTATTTAACCATATTTTTAAAGTGGATTAATCTGTTTTATGACAGTTTTTTTTAAGATCTTATTTATTTATTTGACAGAGATCACAAGTAGACAGAAAGGCAGGCAGAGAGAGAGGGGGAGGAGGCTCCCTGCTGAGCAGAGAGCCCAACGAGGGGCTCGATCCCAGGACCCTGAGATCACGACATGAGCCAAAAGCAGAGGCTTAACCCATTGAGCCACCCAGGCACCCCAGTTTTGTGACAGTTTTTAATGTCACTTTTTTTGCATAGACTTTTCATTAGAAATATCTTGGCTTCTTTTGTTTAATTGTTTGAGTCTTAGTTTAAAATTGAGGAGAGAAGGCATAGATACCTGTGCAAAATATGATGGGAAGGATTATTTTATCTTTAGGAAAATTACTGTGTTCTCGATAGCTGAAAACTGTACCAAACTGTTGCAATAAGCTGCCAATTCAAGGCAGCTACGGATCATTAACCTAGGGAAGACTGATGGAAAAGTACATTCCACACTAAATTTTAGAAGCATTCAGAGAGAATAGAGAACACCCAGTCCTTATTCTCTCCCCCAGCCATGTGTTCCTGAACTTACACTTCAAATATCAAAATACGATAAGTCATTTTTGACCTATAAAAATTAGGTCCATATAAATACGTGGCTGTTTCCCCCTCCCCCACCATCTGCATCAATAAATGAAAATGCTCATTTCAGCTACTTCCTGCACAGGTTCAACTGCTGAAGCTTGAGTCAACAATTATTTACTGAGCTCGTACTCTGTGCCAGGAATTCCTCCAGGCACATTCTTCTCAGCATTATGCCCAAAGCTGAAAACTTAAAAGCAAGTAATGTATAGTCTGTACTTCACAGAGCCAGGAGTGCCAGGGTAGCTAGGACTGAGTTGAAATGGAAAGACAAATTGGACAGTGTGTGGAGGGCTTTGAGTGCCATCCTCAAGAATTTGGGCTGTATTTGTCAAGTATGGGATTTATATGTTAGACAAATGAAGTAGGTCTATTTACATAGCTCCCAGTGAACTCCCTACTTACCTGTTTTTGTTTTTGTTTGTTTGTTTGTTTGTGAGTAGTTGGATAATTGAAAAAATGACTATGTAGATTAAATTGGTCTTGGGCCCATCATGACCTGGCATATCAAGCATTTTCCTCTTTGGGTATCAGGCCGTCTCTGTTTGCGGTCCTTTTATACTGAATAGATATCAGCGCTCACTTCACTGTAGCAATGATCAGGAGCCTCAGACTTGCCAATCCAAGCGTACCTTCTTCTGGTCTTTCTAATGAGACATATGCAAATCAAGTATTTATCGATAATTGATTATTTGGAACTCTCAGAACATAGGCATTTCATCAATACGTTGATTAATTACTAACCTGATAAAATATACCTGAGAGCACCACTATGAGAGCAAAGAGAAAAAGGTCAGTAAAACCAAAGTATTTGAGAAAGAAATAATGGATGATATCTGCATACTGGAATGCAGTCATGCCCGAGGCTGAAATTTCTTCTGTACTTGCTTGACCCAACAAATTCCTTTTTTGTTGTTGTTCATTTAAACTAAATGGAATTTTTTTCCATTTCAACCAAAAACAAACAAACAAACAAACAAAACCTGTAGCTGATATGGAGGGACGTGAACTAGGAGAATAAATAAAAGCAAGCAGAGCGTTCTGACATAAAATTGGAAGGATGTAATGATTAAATTCAAAGATAAGAAAAAGAGAAAAGTAATTCTTACTTCAAAGAGTAACTGAAAGGGAAAACAGAAAGAAAGATGGGGCAGCTTCTGGGTAGTTAAGGAGTGAGGAGTTTGCTTCAGGAACATTGTGTTTTGGTTACCCATTTGAAGTTAATGTGGGATTTTAGAAAGTATTATTAATTTGGTTCTGATATGAAGAAGAAATATTAGCCCCAAAGCTGCACATTTAGGATTTGTTAACATAGTTGACAAAATGAGTGGTTGGAGGCAAGTCAAACACACTAGTGTCTCAGATGCTGAGGAGGGAGGCAGTCCCACAGCAAAAGATGGAGATCCTGTAAACTCAGTAATGGAGTTTAAGCAAAATGAGGGTCAGTAAAAATTGGTGGATCTTACTTGTTAACTGTCATCATTATTTTTCATAATAACTGTAAAATGGGGAGAACAATCACCAAACTTCAGTAGATTTGGGGACTAAGAATGAAGCCAGAAAGGGCAAATCATCTTTTCAAATAAATCTGGCAATGGAAGGAAAATATTGGGGTGTTACTTGAAGGTTTAAGAAAAAGTCTTAAGAAATATTAAAAACACACATTATTATGAATTTATGGAAGTAGGAGAAGGAGGAAGTGAAGGAAGAGAAGACACAATAAGAGATTAAAGACACAGCAGAGAAGATTCAATTTTCCTTGACTTTGGAGAGGGCAGAAAGTTGCAGCCTTGGGGGGAAGATGGGTGTAGTTTCACCTGAGCCTGGAGGGAAAACAAAGTGAAGAGGAACATTAGTTCTGAGAGAGAAGATGGGGAAGAAGGGAAAGTACTGTATTTCTTTGGTGAGGAGAAGGAGGCCGGCTGACAGACTAAGAATAAGGCCAGTTGAATTAGGGGCTTAAGGTTTCAAAATAGCCATAGTGGAAAATAGGAAAAGGCCTAGATGAGTTGACTGGGGGTGATTAAAAACACGACAAAACAAAAACTAATCCATGAGTATAACAGAGTTTCCACAGAGAGCTAGGAATGTTGTATTTGTAATTGAAGCTCTCTGTGTCTGTGTCTCTTAATAATGCTGAGCTGCTATTGCAATGAGAAATAGAAACAATTGGGGTTTCCCAAGGTATAATTGTGGTAGAAAATTTGAGTAGCAAATAAACTAAAGTTAATGGTGAAAGGCCAGTTTGAGTGATTGACATGACACACAGGATTCAAGCTGAAAAGCTTGTGAAGGGACATGGCAAGGGAGGGAGACACTTGGAAAGCAGGTTCTCCAGGACGGGGTTAGCTAGGAGGAAGTCTGAGTCAGTGTGTGATACCACCGTCCAGTTCCTAAAACCTGTGCCTCCAGGGTGATGACAAGATCTGGGACTTTCTATAGATAAATAACACTATACAATATCTATACTCCTATGCATATTATAGAAAACTCAAATTAAATAGAACTGAAATTCATTTTCATGATGAAGAGTAGTATTCTGGAAACTAGGATCTCAAAAAGTTAAAAATACGTGTCTTAAAAAAAGAAGCATTTATGAGGTATTTTGGAAGTTGGAAAATAAAAGCTTAAGAAAATGAGAGGATATGAAGTACAGAAACTTCACAGATTGGCTACACTCAAGAGAACGTGTATCAGAAAAAAAAATTACCACATATTCACCATAATAAATATACTTACAAGCTGGTAATATATTCTCAACTGTAAAATGAGGAGTATGTCATTTTCGAATATCGCCTAGGACATAACTTCTGTGATACTACTTCCTACAGGTCTTTGTTTCGTTGAGAAATCTAAGCATGTGATTTTTAAAGTTAAGTTTATTTTAGTTCAATACTACTCTTTCTCAGTTGACTATGCTTTAATATTGTATTTTACATAGTGTGGGGGTCTGGCAACCAACAAAGAAGTAGTAATATTCTACCTTTCAAGCAAGGCAGTTGGTGTTATATTACTTTGCAGTGTGCGATGTGATAAATGACCTACATGCAAAGCATTTGTGAGGGATTGCACGTGGGTCAGGGGGAGTTTAGGGATGATAAACAAAACTGCATTAACACAGGGCTGAAGTCACTTAGAAAAGGAAAGCCATAGATCAAGTTTAACTGGGCAACATTAATGGAGGTTATGGGAACACATCTCAAAATGAATATACCCCGAAGAATTTATAGAACACCTCTCATAATTGGAAAAAGACAGATTTTACAATTATCCTCAGGACAAGCCGCCAATAGAATAAAATACGTAGCTTTAGTGTCAAAAGAAATGTATGAGACAAAAGGGAGACTTCGTTGAAATTGAAAGAAAGAAAAGAGGAAGAAACATGGAAACACAAATGCAATAGAGCAGAACTGCAGACAGGCTCTCACTGGAGGGGAATATACTGAAAACATGTAGATTTTGGACTATAAATAATGTTTAATTGCTATTTTAAAAAGTAAGGTTTTTTTTCTAGAAAAAACCACAATACATTAAAAAGCATTCTTGTCACAAAAGTAAATACATTAGATCTTCGGGATTCTTACTATTTTGAATACATTATAAAGATTAATCTTTACCTTTGCTTGTCTTGGATTTGTTAAAGATCACTAAAGAATATTTGGTGAGGAAAGCATTCTCTATAAAACAGTGTTTAGCAATTTCAACTTTGTAATCGGTTTTCTTTTAAATATTTGCATAATTTGTGGAAGGAAATTGTAATCTTTTAAAGATCTGAATTTTGGAAGTTTTTAAAATTGCAGGATATAGCAAATGGTAATTTCATGCACCATTGTGTAATTCATACTTATTTAGGTGTATCAGATGTATGAGGGCTTTATTTTTTCATTTTCTTCCCTTTTTTCTGCACTTATTTTAGGGGCTCATGATCTTCAGATTCAGTCATTTAAAACAAAAAAGTCTGCATATTCTCATACCTTAAAACTGATATAACTGTATTCACCACCAGTGTTAAATCAGATATCATTTAAATGCCTTAAGGAAGAAGAGTCTCATTTTCTTAAACTTTTTTATTTTATAATAGTCTTAGAGGGGCGCCTGGGTGGGTGGCTCAGTGGGCTAAAGCCTCTGCTGTTGGCTCAGTTCATGATCCCAGGGTCCTGGGATCGAGTTCCACGTCGGGCTCCCTGCTCAGCGGGGAACCTGCTTCCCCCTCTCTCTCTGCCTGCCTCCTTGCCTACTTGTGATCTCTCTCTGTCAAATAAATAAATAAAATCTTAAAAAAAAAAGTCTTACAGTTATGGAAATTTGGAAAGGTAGTCCAGAGTGTTCTTATGTACAGCAACCGCTGTTTCCTCTGTATCAGACTCTTACGTCAATAGGGTGCATTTGTCCTGATTAATGAATGACACAGTGAATTCGAGATGCCTCTTAGAATCTCCACCAAGTGAGCTAAAAGTGAGTCAGAACCCAAAAGAGAGATGTGGGATAGATCTATATATTTGGCAGTCATTATCAAAATGATGGTAGGTAATACTATGGGATAAGGTAAAATAATCTAGGATTTGAGTTTTAAAAAAAAGAAAAATGTGAATATGTGGGGGAGGGGTGTGGGAGAAAGGGGTTGAGAACCAAATTTTGAGTACCCACCACTGAGATGCGAGGAAGAGGAAGGAGAATGAAGATCGGTGTTGGTGAAGCAGGGGAACAGTAAGTAGAAGAATGTCCTAGAAGCCAAGGTCTCCCTTCAGAAGGGAATGGGCAACTCTCTTAAATACATTGGAACAGGCCTGCTGATCACCCATAAGATTCGTCAAGATGGTGGTCCTTGATGATGACCTGTCTGTGAGTAGTTTCATAAAATAGTATAATTTGTAAGAAAAAGGAAAGTGACAGTCAGAATAGAGAATGAAGTAACTGGTTTAACTTTAGGAGTAATGTACCTAATTAGAATACCAACCAAAAAAAAAAAAAAAAGAATACCAACCACTTATTTTTATGTCAGCATATCGGTTGTCTCTGCCCAATGTGTGTGGGGTTAGTTCAATATCTACATCAGTCCTATTCCTGACCTGGTAAGATTCCAGGCTTCCAGATGGTTCTGCTTTGTTTAGCATAATCTTCATTCTGGGGCATGGGCTAAAGGTCCAGCATTTACATATCTCCTGTGCTTCTCAGGTAACCTCATAGGAATTCAAGAGAGCAAGCAGAATGACAGAAGAGATTTTAAAGTTTCTGCTTATGTCATGTCCATTAATATTCCATTAGGCAAAGCAATATGTCCAAACTGAATACGAACAGGGATGGGAGATGTGTGCAAGCAAATCTATAGGAGATACTAAGGATTCATATAAAAAATATAATGAAATCTACCACAGGACTATTCTAGCAAGTGAACTTTTTTTTTTCTCCCTCTTTGAAATTGGAGTGTAATGGCATGACTCTGTCCTAATGAGAGTGTTTCTATAGAGAAGGGGAAATATTACACAGCAAGAGCAGGGTTTCTTAAGGGATGTAGGAAGCAATGGAATCCAGTGCAAAAGTTAAAGGGCTGAGTCTGAGTGGGAGCAGGGGCGCTTAACACACTGTGGTGGGAGAGAAGACAGAGAATAGGGGTAAGATCTGGGTAGGCTAGTCGATTGGTGGTCAGCGGACAGGATAGTTCTTTTACAATTAAATCTCTTCTACTCTTTCTTGCCCGTAGTATTGTCTGGCTCTTGTTTCATCTGCTCCTGCATAATGATGTTTTCCAAAAATATGTCCTTGTGATCTTTCTATTACCAGGGTATTGTCTTCAGTCGTTCATCTCTGCAAATTAAACCCAAATCAGGGGACCCCTGGGTGGCTCAGTCATTAAGTGTCTGCCTTCGGATCAGGTCATGGTCTCGGGTCCTGGGCTTAAGCCCTACATTGGGCTCCCTGCTTAGTGGGGAGCCTGCTTCTCCCTTTCCCTCCGCCACTCCCCCTGCTTGTGCTCTCTTGCTAGCTTGCTTTCTTTCTCTCTCAAATAAATAAATAAAAGTCTTTAAAAAACCAAAAAACAAAAACAAATCAGTACCTCAAGCCTTGATCTCCCTCATGTATGCTCAACCCTTGCAGGGCATACTGCTAGACAGCTTCAGGGGCAAATTTTGCTGACTCCTCAAAGAGCATATAAAAATGAGTTAGGAAATATTGCTATTGTATTTTCTCTTCTTATTTTTCTGAATAGTACCCTCAATTTACCATTTTGTATGATCTGGAATCACAGTTTATATTATCACGACCATTATTTAATATGACATTTAGTAAGTGATCTAAATTTGTTGATTTTAACATGTTCATGATTTTAACATATTCATGTTCAATATTATAATTTCCTGTCTATTGTATTTCTGTACCTTAGTTCGGAAATGTAATATAAGTATGCACATGTATAACTTAACCTAATTGAATGAGAGGTCCCCCAAATGAAGTATTACGTATTATTAGATAGTGTATCAATATAATAATATTAATATTTTTATATTATATAAAGTAATGTTATAGAATATTATGTACTATATATATACATATATATACACTGTATTGTATGATATGTAGTGAACTATATCACATATTATTATATATTACATACAATACATAGTGAAATATATGTTATGTATTTTAAACATACCCTCAGATCATTACCTGAACCAAAATTAAGAGCTGGTTGCTTAACCTACTGAGCCATCCAGGTACCCCTATTATGTATTTTTTATTTATATATATATATATATATATATATCCAAAGACAATAGATCTCTGTAAAATGTTTTGACAATAGCTATTATGTTTTGATAACAGCTACTTGAATATTGATTAATAGGAAAAATAATGTTTTATTCTAGGTCCACATGAATCAGCTCAGAGAAAAGAAATGATAAAGAAAAATGACTAATTGTGGAAATTTCATAAAGGGAGAATTGTTACAAAGCAGAGTAGAGTTAAGGTCAACTAACACTGCTGTGTCCAGGTGTAGCAATAAGGAAGCTGGTATCACCTCTTAGCCCGAAGAAACAAAGGATACAGCCATCACCAGATCTGGGAGATTGTAGCTATAACATTTAGGTTATTGCACAAGAGCATTGGCCTTTATAAAAATGTCACAGTCAGACTCTGATGAAACAGAATGAAAGATCCAGGACCATGAGTATTCCAGCCTGCTCTCATCTTGCCCTCTTAGCTCCCTCCAAAGCTTCTAACTAAACAAACACAGTGAAAGTCAGTGAATGTAGAACCCCATTGATACAATCAATATGGGTCTCAAATCAGTATGGGAAAGTATGGAAAAGTATGGAAAACTGACCTAAGAGATATTAGGCAGATCAAGGATCAAACTATTCATTTATTGTTTAGGTAGTTATTGGATATCATCTGGTTATGAATGATTTGTTTCTAAATTTCCATACCTCTTTGCAGAATAATTATTTTATGTTTTAAAATAAAGACTTTTGAAATAATTTTGAAAAAAAAAATTCCAAAGAGACCAAAAAGCTACAAAAAATAACAAAACAGATTTGAAAAATGACAACAATGATAACAAAAGCAATTGAAAAAAAATTGTAATGAAAATCACTGGGCAGGTTTAAAAGCAAATTATCCCCAGTTGAAGAGGCATTTGGTAAATTGAAAGTTAGGTCAGAAGGAAGTTTTAAAATGCAACACAGAGAAACAATAACATTGAATATTCACAAAAGAAGTTAAGAGACTTAGAGAATAGAATGTTAAGATGTAACATGTAGGGGTGTGTGGGTGGCTCAGTCGGTTATGTGTGCAACTATTGCTTTCTGTTCAGGTCATGATCTTATAATTATGGGATCAGGGCCCATGTTGGGCTCTGCACTCAGTAGAGAGTCTGTTTTGAGATTCTCTCTCTTCCTCTCCCTCTGCCCTTCCCCAGCTCTTTCTCTCTCTCTGTGAAATAAATAAATCTTAAAAAAAAAAAAAAAAAAAAAAAAGAGAGAGAGAGAGAGAGAGAGACAGAGACAGAGAGAGATGTAACATGTATTTATTTAGGTGCCCAGAGAATAGAGGGAAGAATGAGTCACTGGCAGTACATTTTAAGAGAGTTGTTTAAAGACACTAATCCATAGATTTAAGAACCCCAACAAATCCTAGCAGAATACATAAAAGATTTCCAAGCCTAGTCAAATCATACTAATACCATATAAAATCAAAGACAAAAAGAAAATCTTAAAAGTATCAAGAAAGTGAAGAAAGTGTACCTTTAAGAACATGACAGTTAGAAATATCTCTTCTATCCCAATATCAACAATGGATGATATGAGGCAGTGAGATTAAATAGGCAAGATGTTGAAAGAAAATATTCTCCAGTGTAGAAGTCTCTACAGGGAAAAGTCTTTCAAAGAATGACTAAACAATGCTATTTTTAGGAAATAACAACAAAAAACAAACAAGAGAAGCTTGCTCTACCAGAAGATCCTAATTAAAGAAAGTAACAGACCCCAAATGGAGGGGTCCATGCAGCTTGAAGGAAGAAAGCCATGCATGTCTGTAACTGAAGTGAAAGATAGCTATAATTATATAGTAGTATTCTTACAAGCATTTTTTAATGGTAGATTTTTTTTTTTTTTTAAGATTTTATTTATTTGACAGAGAGAGATCACAAGTAGGCAGAGATGCAGGCAGAAAGAGAGAGAGAGAGGAAAGCAGGCTCTCCGCTCGGCAGAGAGCCCGATGCGGGACTCAATCCCAAGACCCTGGGATCATGACCTGAGCCAAAGGCAGCGGCTTAAACCACTGAACCACCCAGGCGCCCCTAATGGTAGATTTTTTAAAAATAATAATATGTCACAAGTCAAAGAAGTTAAAGGGTGTAAAAAATCTGCACTGTTATGGTGTCTATTAAGAGGGTATAAATTATGATGATCAGTAAGCTATTATATGTAGAGTATGCGTATTTCCTTTTTTTAGGCTATCAAATAAAACTAACAGAATTTATAGAGAAGAGGAAGAATGGAATGACAAAAAGTAATCAAGACATAAAAAGAAAAGAAAAAAGCTATAAAGAAATGCCAGAATAAAAAAAAAAATTAAGAGCACGAAGTGAAATGATCTAAGTTTATACCCTCAGAATTCCACACATATATGTACAGGGCACAGGTGAGAATATTCATGACAGCACTGTTTACAGTAAGCGGAAATTCAAAACAACTGAAATGTCAATCCACAGTAATCATGTATAGGTAAATTGCAGTTTATTTTAAAGCAGCACACTGTATAGAAATAAACATAAGTGAATTACAGCTTCAAAAAAAAATAAAAGCATCATCTTTTAAGAATAATAGCAAAGAGTAGAAAATAAATCTCTAAAGAAAACACAGTATGATTTTACTTATATAAAATTCAATATTAAGAACTAAACAATGTGGTTTAAGGATACATTAGGGCAGTCCCAGAAAAAAAATAAAAAGAGATTATTAGCATATGCTTCATTCTAGGGGAAATGAATCGATTCTGATTGGGAAGTGACATATTTGTGTTTCCTATGGGAAGCTGATAATATTCTATTTTACAGATTAGACTTGGCTACTCCTAGTGTTTATATATTTGTAAAATTTCACAATAACAACTCAGTACATTGTCCTTACTGATCTTACTTAAAAACAAAACAAAACAAAACAAAAAAACTATGAAAACTTTCTGAAAACTATTTAAGAATCTTCTTTCTTAATAATTCTCTTTTTCAAGTTAAATAACCTCAGGTTCTGTAACATTTTTTTTGTCCTTTGTCTAACCTCTTCCCAAGTCCCAGCACTGTTCTGCTGCCACTCTTTGCTCCGGGTGACTCGTTTTACATGATCTCTCAAGAACCTCAGCACCCCAAGACAAATAACCTGCTCAATATAATGTAAACAGAACAATGGGATTGAATTGATTTGGACAGTTGGCTTCCATTAAGGGAATCTATTATTATTTCATCATCTTATTTTAGCAAATTCAGCATAGTTTTGACTCACCTAGGCAATTATGCTAAGTTAAAATCATCAATTTCTCTTTAAGTCAATCCTTGTGCCTGTACTTATACGTGCAAATTTAAAAATATTAGTAATACTTTAAAAATGTGTTTTCTTCGTCGCTGTCATTCATGGCTATTTGGAAATGCAATTTGACCAATTTTTGTCCTGTTATTGCTCCCAGTTTGAAGTTATCTTCATTTTTAATATGTATAGTTTTAATGCCTTCACTAAAGAGATTGATCAAAACATTGACCAGAACTGGATAGAGAACAGAGTCCGGGGGCGCCTGCGTGGCTCAGTGGGTTAGGCTTCTGCCTTTGGCTCAGGTCATAATTCTGGAATCGTGGGACTGAGCCCAGCGTCAGGGCTCCCTGCTCAGTGGGGAGTCAGCTTCTCCCTCTGCCCCCCACTCTGCCCCTTGTGCTCTCTCTCTTTCTCACTTTCTCTGTCTCTAAAATACATAAATAAAATCTTAAAAAAAAAAAAAGGAAAAGGAAAAAGAACAGAGTCTATAAAGAGAGCTTTGGTGAATCCTTTTTCAGTTGAGAACTTTGGTTAGAACCCCTTTCTAGGGGCGTCTGGGTGCTCAGTGGGTTAAAGCCTCTGCTTTAGGCTCAGGTCATGATCCCAGGGATCGAGCCCCACATGGGACTCTCTGCTCAGCAAGGAGCCTGCTTCCCTCTCTCTCTCTCTGCCTGCTTCTCGGCCTACTTGTGATCTCTGTTTGTCAAATAAATAAATAAAATCTTTAAAAAAAAAAAAAAAAGAACCCCTTTCTAGCTCATCAGTCTTCCCAGAATCTCCTTCAGAGGCTGCTGTTGTTATTCTGCTCAGTTGCCCTGGGATTCCTGTTGCGAGATCTGTGTGCCTTTGTACTTCCTGCAATGTGTGAGTTTTTCCTGTAACAGTTCAGTTGTTTCCTCATCTGCAGGAGAAGCCCTCCCAGCAACAGGAGTGTCTTTGCTTGAACAGAGCCAGGAACACTTAGGGGTGTGTATCACACCATATCGTGCTTGCCCATAGCCGATAACTCAGTTCAAGAGCCTGTGAGGCATCTGTCTGACTCCGTCAGTAAAGCATGTGTCTCTTGATCTTGGGATTGTGAGTTTGAGCCCATGTTGTGTGTAGAGATTAAAGCCACACCAAACAAAACAGAAACCCCAAAACAGGAATCTACAACCCACTTTCCCTGCCTCCAGCCTGACAAATTTAGATGATATTTTGTCCATCCTTTCTTTGAACATGATGTAAAAGAATTGCAATGGCTTCTTTGAACTCAAGATGCCCAAGGGGCTCAATATCCCTTCTGGATAAAATGTTAAGTAGTAAATTTAAATATTTAAATAGTAATTTACAGAGAAATCATACTGATAAGGAAATGCAAACTAAAACCACAATGTGATTTGACAATATCATGTCCCATTAAACAGATACAATAAATTTTAGAAATTGGATTATAACAAGTGTTACTAAAGGTATGAGCCAATGGTTCTTCTATGCTCTTGTGGGAACAATTCAGGATTATTTGGTAAAGTTCAAAATGTAGGTTCCATGCTGTTCAATAATTCAAGCCCTGTACACACAGACTTATACATTTATTAGGAGGCATGTATAAGAAAGTACAAAGCATTATTTTTAGTGGGGAAAAATGGAAACTATTCAAATGGCATTATTATTAGGATGGATGAATATATTTTGTCATATTCATAAATGAATTATTGCTGCCTGTATTACTGTGGATGCATTTCAATAATAGAATATGCAGCTGATGGAAGAAAGTTATGTAAGAATAGATAAAGTGAGATGCCATTTACATTAAGGAGAAAACATATATAGCTTTGGTTAGTAAGTTCAGAAATGCATACATATGCTGTAAAATAATATAGAATACAACAATTGAGGAAAAGGCAAGCAAGAGGGGATGCAGGTATAGGTAGAAGCAATGGGACAAGAGAGCATTGGAGGTTTCCAAGATCTAGGGGTGTTCTTTTTGTGGCCAGATGGTAGGCACATGTATCTGTTGGGTTTTGTTTTCTTTTTTTAACTTGGAGCTTTAAAGTAAATTACCTATATAACTCTAAACATCATAATAATTTTTAAAAGAAAATAAAATGTAGCCAGGAACATAGCAAAATAACACCCAAATTCACTAAAATTTTGACACAATATCACAGTCTGAAGTCACATTCTTTTTTTTTTTAAAGATTTTGCTATGTTTCTGGGAACAATTCTCTGTTTGTGAGATGGAAGGACAGATGAGGTGGAAAAGGGAAATACAAGAAGACACAGGACTGGCAAGTGAAATAAAGGGGGGGTGGTGCTCTTTGAAGAGTAGCTTTACCTCAAAGCTTCTAGGAATACTCTCAGGTACCTTGACCCAGGGGACTTCTAAGTCTGTATTATAAAGATCAAACTAAATTGCTTGGAAAAAAATGGCAGAATTGACAGCTGTTAGTTTTTGAGAAAAGATGTGGGGGTTAAGGTGAAAGAGAGAAGGTGAAACAATGACAAAAAATAGTATTTTCTGCAGTACACCTTGGGTAAAAGACAGACGAAGAGATGAAGGACTGGGGACTGCATTCTTATGATCTGAGTGAGTGCGGAAATGGGACCCAAGTCAGAGTGTCCTGGTATTTTGCTGGGCTCTAAGAGTTATCCTGGGGGGTGGGATCAAAAACTCTAACTCGGTACACTAAGGAGAGTGTTAGAGAAGTCCTTTACCATGAATAAAATTTTTCCACCTGTCCTTTAAAAAATCGATCTGTTTTTCGGAGTCCATGGTCTCTCATGGTTCACCTCCCCTTCCAATTTACCCATTGGAAGGGGAGGTGAACCGTGAGAGACTATGGACTCTGAAAAACAATCTGAGGGGTTTGAAGTGGCGGGGGGGTGGGAGGTTGGGGTACCAGGTGGTGGGTATTATAGAGGGCACGGCTTGCATGGAGCACTGGGTGTGGTGAAAAAATAATGAATACTGTTTTTCTGAAAATAAATAAATTGAAGAAAAAAAAATGTAGCCAGGAATGATAATAACTTCTTGTAGTCATTTCTGCTTTATAAATGTCATAAGAGTTTAATATCTTCTAAGGCATCATATAATGTTACCCAGAATAAAAGTTGAGCTTAGGTCATGTGTAAAATGTACCCTCTTTGCTTTTTTCTTCTTCTTCTTTTTCATTTTTTTTAAAGATTTTATTTATTTATTTGACAGAGAGAAACCACAGTGAGACAGGGAACACAAGAAGGGGGAGAGGGAGAGGGAGAAACAGGCTTCTCGTAAAGTAGGGAGCCAGACGTGAGGCTCCATCCCAGGACCCTGGAATCATAACCTGAGCCAAAAGCAGATGCTTAACAACTGAGCCACCCAGGCACCCCCCTCTTTGCTTTTTAATGTCTGTGATAGCTTCGCATTTCTAGTTGTTGCCTAAGAGGTACCGGCCAGTCTTACTTTCATATAATTTACTGTGAATTTCATTGCTCTTAGAAATAAGAATATTTTCAAGATGTAGAAGAGTTCAGGAGAGAAACTTGCTCAAACTCTTCCCTTTCCCACTTTCCAATAGAAATGTCAGCCCAAACTTATTTTTTCATAGGAATTTGGCAAGAAAACCTAAAAATATAATCAGAATATTTTCAGTCCAACCTTTGGACTATGTATTCCTAATCTTGAGTTTTCATAGAACAGTGAAATGCATAAACAAAGGAATAGATTTGATGCATATATAAATAATAAATCATAACAAAACCATAAGCAAAATTTATGTTACCAATCCAACATAATACATACTGGCAAGGTAGCTACTCAGTATTATCGCCATTACTAAAGAAAGATATTAAGTCAGAATAAAAAGAATTCCATCCCAAGAAAAAGCAGTTGTTGACCTCATAATGTCTGACATGTTTGAATAGATTTATTTTCATCATTTTTAAAATGTATCATTGAACTACAGACAATGTCACCCAGGGAGACACACACTGCAGCAAAAGGAAACCGCTATTCATAAGCTCCCTGCTTTGAATTAGACGGACATCTCAGCTGTAAATTGTGTATAGAAACTGGAACACATAGAGTGAGGGCGTTGGAGGTGTTAATGCTAACGTTAAGCAGTGTAGTTCCTAGAAGTGATGGGAGTTCTAGGCCTTTGTTATGTCTCTAATTGTCTAGACCAGAGAGAAATAGAGTGCACGCTGAGATAAATGTGATCACTCACAAAGCAGTTCCTTGGTTAAATCATTTTATTTAAAAGGCACTCACCACGGGAAAACAACACCATAATTTCGCCTAATTGAACTCTGAACCTAAAATACAGCAATACAAGAGAAGGAACGATTCAAGACAGAAATGATCAAATCAAATTAAATAGCAGTTTAATTTCCCTTCTGGAGACATACGTATTCAAGTAATATTTCTTAAAAAAAAAAAAGGGGGGGGGAGGAGAACAAGAAATAGTTAATATGTTCCAGTCTGTTTCGGAATGCACATTGAACTGAGATGTTAAGAAGGAGAGATTTTGAATTTCTAAAAGCAGTGGAAACTTGTTTATTTATTTATTTCTTGTAAATTTATAGTTAGGTACCCTTTTCTGAGACTGTAGGCATATTTCTCATCTGAAACCATATCCTATAAAAGAGTGGGACTTGCTTTATGAGCATTTACACATAGTTTAAATTGCTACAACATAAAAGGGTAATACTGGCTCCATTACTAACTTGTACTAATACGCTGAGAATGTGCCCCTCCCATTCCATTAAAGGAAAACATTGATAGTTCATACCAGGATTTTAGATAAAGGTAATACAGACTTGGAAGGTATGATTTTCATGACCCTTCTGGAACATGAGCCAGTTTAAGATAAAAATGTTTGGAAAACTATCTCAAGTGAGAACATTGATACTTAGGGCCATGGCTATTGAAGCTTTTCCTATTAGTTGATTGATTGATTGTCCTTTACAGAAATAGGTGTAAAGAAGCTGACATAAAGCCTCCATTTAAGGAGAAATAGGTAAAGACAGTGAAAAATAAAAGCAAGAAAATTCGATATGCTTTTTAGTTTTCCTGATACCGGGCTACACAATATGCTATATATACTATATATATAATAATACACGGGCTTTCATCCATTAGCTGGGTTGTTATAAATGCTGATACATTTAAATAAGTTTAGAGTTATATATCTTGTGATATTTGGGTATACTAAAGTGTTTAGAGAGGTTAATTTGGGACTGCAAAGGGAAGCAGTTTTCTGACTGTAATTTAGGTTAGCTGTTCCTTTTAAGGTGTAAGGCAATCAAGTTTTCTCTGCAGTAAAGAAAATTTTAGGTTGTGTCACGGATTAGTTTGCATACAACTACTTTCTTTGATGAGCATTGTGTAGATGATTCTGAAGATAGAAACAACTTGGAATAATATCAGTACTTCAATATGTTTTCTATTACCTGGACATCGTTGCTAACCGTCTAATTTACCTAAATTATCTCCTGTTGTCCCCTTGAATTGAAGATGCAATCTTGTTCTCACCATTCCATTAACTGCCTATAATCTTGGGAATTGTTTACACTTTATCTAGTTTCCTTCTGGGCTGCCGCCCCACCGCAGCCTACACATTCTGGAGCTGCTTCAGGCTTATTACAATGATGTAGGAAGTTATTAAAATATGTTAATTTACCTGACTGACATGCCTTTAAATTTAGCCCTTATAACTTCTTGCCTTCCAGGCTGTCCACACTGTATAATACCTGGAACAAGATATCATTCTGCAATGATATAGTTATCCAGGGAGAAAATAATGATACGGCTTTCCCTTGTAACTGTAATCGTTTCTACTGTATCAGTTCTATAATTGAAGTAAAATCAGTAGTCCCTGATGTGTACTGGGAGTGCTTGCTCTGGGCCAAGCAGTCTCCTACATACTTTGCAGGTTCTATGGTTATCTGTGTTTTATAGATGAGGGCTGCGTGACTGAATATCTTTTACATCACAGAACTAATCAGGGGCAAAACCTGGAGTCCTCCCCAGGCTGCCTGGCTCCAGGGCCCAGGCTCTTAACTACCATAATCTGTCCATCTGCCCTTTTAAATGTTAAGGGAGGTAGAAAGAGGAGTCATCCGTATATGGATGTACAGACAGATAGATACATAGATAGATAGTCAGAACCATTTTGCAAATATGATTCTAATGTGATAAAGGTAAGAGACTTGGATTTGACCTTTGGGAAATGAGGAGTAACTGACATGGTTTGTAAGTCCAGGGATTTGGCCAGATTTCCCTTTCAGAAGGAACACTACTGAGACATGGAGAAGATGATGTCAGGAAACATCTTTAGATGTTTCAGAAACATCTTGGCATACATGGTCTCTACACCCCAGTTCTCACTTCCATGTCTGTCCTTTCCCTCTAATTCCAGCACTTACTCATGAACCATGTTCTGTTCCCCCAAGATGCCAGGACCACGATCCCCTTGGAGCTCTACGCAGGATGACTCCTCTGCCCTCTCCATACTGTACCCAACCTTCCTGGCTGCCGCCTTTCAGGACTTTGCTTGAGGGGCATTTCTTCTGATTCTGCCTCTTGTACTTCTAAGGCTGGATCAAGGATCCTGCTTAATGCACAGAACTCTAAGGAACCTAACAGTAGAGCAAGTACATTTTAACATATCTATTTCTCCACTCATATGAAGGCACTAGATACATCTTTCCCATCCTACTTTCTGGGGTACTGTTCAAAATTTCTGACAACTGGTGAGGACAGATGCTTTGGTAACCAACATGAAGATGACCTTCTCTTCCCCAACCTCCATGCTACTACCCTCTCTGGACAGGGGAGGCTTGGGGGGTACACATGGCTTGGCTCTCTGAGATATGAGACAGAAGGAGGTGGTGAAGCCCAGAAACCAGCTGGCATGGGGGGCTGTGATGGGTGGTTGGACATGGTTGTCATAACATCAGAAATTTTCTTGTCTTCAGCACTGTCCAAGACACCCCTGCTGTGACGGGCACTGCACTTAAAAGTTTATATATAGTGGGGGAGGTAGGAGGTTCCTAGGGGAATAGCAAATGGGATAGGGTTTTGAGGATCTCTGGGCAGTGGTTGTTTACCAAAATGCAAGGAAGTCCTTTTCAAAGCCACACAGATGCAGGCCAGCTGGACACAAGTTGTTCTCATATCTCCAATTCACAGTGCACAAAAGGCAATCAGCTCACATTTTGGGAAGATGGGAAAGAGGAAGAGGATGAGGAAGTGGGCTGGGTATGTCCATGGAGAGTAACAGGGCCAGTATTGCTAGAGAAGAGAGAACAAGGGGAAAAGTGAGGGAAGGAGTTCAGAAAAGAAATCAGGTCACATGGCCTTCTGAAGACCATTGTAAAGAATTTAGATTGATTTTATTCTAAGTGCAGTAAGTTACCGCTGTGTTTATAAGCATACTGTGTGTGCGCCCAAGTGTATTTGACATTAAATCATCTAAAGAACCAGAAAACTTTTAGCAATGATCATCTTTGTAGGAAGAGATTAAACATGATTTGAATTTTCCTGTTAAGGAAAATTATAAACAGGTTTATATTCATTAACATATGAGTAAATTCTGGAGTTAAATGCTGTAGTACAGTTTGTAAAATGGCAAATAATATGGATCATGATGAAGAAGGAATGTTTTAATATGTTTTAAATTCCCACATAGTCCATTCAAAAATAGACACATAGCAAATGTCTCCCTTAAAAATGTTTATTAAAAACAACAAAAATAGGGTGTCTGGGTGTCTCAGTGGGTTCAGTCTCTGTCTTTAGCTCAGGTCACGATCTCAGGGTCCTGGCATTGAGCCCTGCATCAGGCTCTCTGCTCAGCAGGGAGCCTGCTTCCCCCTCCCTCTCTACCTGCCTCTCTGTCTATACTTGTGATCTCTCTCTCTCTCTGTCAAATAAATAAAATATTTTTAAAAATCCTCTAATTATACTTAAACCCACTATATAAATGTTATTTTTTCTAACTGCCCATAAATTAAGAGCACTAAAGATAACTGGTATGTTATTAAATGAAAGACAGAAAGAAGAAATCACAAAGGAGTGCCCTGGTCTAGCCAGAACCTGTATGAAGACAAGTGTAGGATATTGTCTGTCATCTAAGGTTAGAATACAGATTTGTATTACAGATATGTGCTTTAGGAAAAATGATATTTTTACAATGTAGTTGAATTTAATTAATGTTTCTGTTTTTTTGACATAACTTTCTATTTCAGAAGATCCAATTCCTACCTTTAAGGGTTTTTTTTTTTTTTTTTAAGATTTTATTTATTTATTTGACAGAGAGAGAGAGAGCACAAGCAGTGAGGCGCAGCAGAGGGAGAGGGAGAAGCAAACTCCCCCGCGGAGCAGGGAGCCCGATGCGGGGCTCCATTACAGGACTCTAGGATCATGACCTGAGCTGGAGGCAGAGGCTTAACCAACTAGTCACCCAGGTCCCCCCCCACACATACACCTTTAAGGTTTTCTATGAAAATATGAATTAAGAAAGTTTTCTTATGACCTCTTTCCTTGACTTTGCCTTCCTTCTGTGAGAGGTACTGTTGCAAACACAGCCTCGTGCTTCTGCTTGCTTCTAATTTTAGGAAAAAGAGGTAAGCAGAGGAAAGAGAAAAGGTAGAGCTTATAATGTGTTATCAAATATTACACAATAAGTTCCTATTAAAAAATGTCTTTTGGGGCGCTTGGGTGGCTCAGTGGGTTAAAACCTCTGCCTTTGGCTCAGGTCATGATCCCAGGGTCCTGGATGGAGCCCCACATCGGGCTCTCTGCTCAGCAGGGAGCCTGCTTCCCCTCTCCTTTCTCTGCCTGCCTCTCTGCCTATTTGTGATCTCTGTCTGTCAAATAAATAAGTAAATAAAATCTTTTTAAAAAATCTCTTTCGCACTTCAAGGTGAGTCAACATTGCTCAATCCCATTCAGTGCGACACTTCACAGGGGAGCTAGTTTCCTCCAAAAGGAAATTCTATTTCAGCAGTTTAGAGAGGCACTCTGTGGATCTGACAGCATGCACTGATGGCCCACAGCCCAGCACAGGAAGTTCATGTTTGGGATTTTTGGTAGCGAAGATATAATCCCGGGTTTCAAGATGCTTATCTAACATTTTGCTCATCAGAGATCTTAAGGAGTAAGCAAGAGCCTTTGAAGAAAAATGTCATGGTACATGACATATATAGGGCTAAATATTCTGTTCAAATAAAGTCATAATATTTTAACACTACAATTTGCCTGAATTATTGACACCAATCCTTCAAAAGTCAGTTTGTGTTAATATGTACCAAAAATGTATTCTAGTCATTATTCCTTCTTTCTTTTCTTTCTTTCTCATTTTAGAATTTATTTATTTATTTGAGAGTAAGGGAAGAGAGGGAGGGGCAGAAGGAGAGGGAGAGAGTCCTCAGATAGACATCCACTGAGCACAGAGCCTGATGTGGGACTCGATCTCAGGACCCTGAGATCATGACCTGAGCCGACATCAAGAATGGGATGCTTAGCTGACTACACCACCCAGGTGCCCCCTTTCTTTCTTTTTTAAACATGCATTTCACCAAATGCATATTTGAATAGTGACTTATATCTAAATGTTTTTCAATAAACCTTAGTGTAACTAATTCGTTCAATTTGGAAAAATCCTTTTCAAAACTAAACTTATAACATTCAAGTTTTATATTAAAACCCCCAACAAGTCTTTGAGACCTGGAAAGTGGATTTAAAATTTAGAAATGTGTATATATATATATATATATATATATATATATATACACACACACACACAAACACACGTGTCTTCAGGTATATAAATGCACTGATTAACAAGAGGAGAATGTTGCAAAAACTTCTTTAAATAATGTTCTGATAATAACTCCCAGTTTTGTATTAGGGAGTAATAAAACAGCTTTTTGTCGCTCCTAGAGGAATATCTACCTTTTGTTAGTACACATTCCAGCAGTACTGCAAATTTTAAAAGTTTCTTACATCAGCACAACGAGATATTTCATGAATCTTGGAGAGGCAGGTTTTGCATCGAGGCAAAATAAACACCACAGTGTTGTGTTCCCTATTTTCATTACTCAATTAAAAAAAAATACAAAGCATTTCAGTTTTCAAAACTGTATGGAATCACTTGGGGATGAAATAAAATAAATTGATGCCTGCTGACAGTCCTGAGGATGTAAAACCGTTGTTTTCACCTGCTGTGTCTCTGGGAGATGGATGAGGGTAGCATTTAGATATATTTCTGAACTCGTGTAAAGAAAGACCCTTTTAATAGAGGGCTCTATAAAATACTGTACTATTTCTTGAATCTACCTTTATTCTTCCAGGACATGTGAGGGAGAGAATGTACTTAGAAATCAGATGAGAAGAAGGAAATTCTCAGTCCTAGCCCTCACACTATTTAATTGAAAAGCAAGTATCATTTTCTCTGTATGCTAATGTGTAAATGGAATTGATGTTAACTTGAGACATCTACAAATCCAATATAACAAGAGTTGCTTTTTACAGTTCTAAAATAAGTTCAGAGTACGGATTTGAAAACCTTGTTACTATTTGCAAAATTAAAAAAAAAAAAAAGATTAATCCCCTGTGCAAGGGAATTAGAGGAAAAGAAACCTTCCGTGCACAATTATGTTCCACCAAATGTTTCTGTGAAAGGAATAAAATAAGTATGGGGTTTTCTTGTATTTAAGTAACGAGAAGAGACAGTCTCCTTGATTTAATTACTTAATACTGGCATATTTCTGTCAAATAAATTTTCAAGGAAGAAAAATATTGTCCCACCAGTAGTTACTTTAGTATTAAATGTTAAAGGAAAAAGACATCGCATTCCATCATATATACGAGACCTTTCAGCAACTTGATTTTGTTTCGGTAAGTTAGACTTACAAGGCATGATAGGATATTATATAGTGTTTCCTTGAATTTGCTCCTCTGAGAGATGAATTGCTTTTAAAATTATTATACAGCAAAGTATTATTTAGTTATTTAATGTTATTAGGATCCAGTGTGCTCTTAGCATTTAATCCTTCTTTTAATCTGTTTTAAGAATATTTGTCTGAAAAGCCTTTATACAACTTTCTCTTGCCGGTATCCCTTAGGAATTATTGGATTTTGGCGCAGACACATTTACTATTTGACACGTAAAATTACATGTCATGTCAGAACGGAGAGGGATTGTCTTCATTTTTACAAGTATTTAAAGCAACTCCAGCTGAATCTCAGGAAAAGGAAGTTGCAGGTACGGATAGAGTTAGTATCTCACTCGGTCCTCAGGTTTCCTCGGCATGCATGCCATCCCGAGATGCTCACATCTTTATTTTAAAGAATCATAAAACTCTCAGAAGCACTTAGCTAGACATGCGATTGACAGCTCGGGGCACAAATAAATTTAATAACTTCTCAAAGAAAGTAAACAGTGCGTAAAAGGAAAGGTATAGTGCAAAGCATTTTTATTGTATTTCTTTAATCTTATGCTGACCCTCAGAGAGTAAACTCTCATTAGCATAGGTTTTTAGGCATCTTAAATTCCAAAAGGATTTATGTAGGGTTCAAAGAGCTATTAGAATCTGTAGTATAATCCATTTTTTTCCCCTCAATGCCTTAGTAATAAGTCAGAGCCTTTTATGTGACATTGTTATTTTAACATTTATTAGAAAATTAGACAGAAATAAAGTGTCTTGCAAAATGGTGCATGTTATAAACACTGAAGAAATTCAGTAGCAATCATTTATCTATGTTGAGGAATAGGGAATTATCTTTCCCGTGAGGTTTACTCAGGTGCGCAGTGGGGCTGACAATGGCAAGAGTGAGTCCAAATATGACACAGGATATAAGTGTTAAGAAGTGTGCTTAACAATTAAGGCATGTCCATGCTACGCCTGCCTCTGTGTGAGTACACACAGAAATATTTACTGACTAACCAATCGATAATCAGTAACTAATCCAAATTTTGACAAATAGGATTTGTTCAATCAATATTTACCAATCAGACATAGTCACTTTCCATTTCTGCACTTGAAAAAAAAAGAAAATAAAAACAATCAAAGAAAAAAAAATCTGTCTTTGATTATTATAACTAAGAAGAGTCAATTGTAGCAGAAAATAAAAACATAATCTATCCATGAAGTACTACTTAGTCAAAGAACTTTCTAGGGTTTGAGTTTTGTTTTTGTTTTTTGATGATGCATGTAAAGATTGCCCTAAACTATACGTGGTTTTAAAAAGACGTGAGAGAGAAAAATAAATAAATAAAAAATAAAAATAAAAATAAAGAGACATGAGAAAATCGGGAGATACCCAATAAACGGAATAAGTTGCTTGTACCCGGACTTTGGGAAATGAGCCCTGACAAGGGACAGATGCCCCTGCCGGTCAGACTTCTGTACAGCAAACAACGTTGCTTTGAAAATCCTCTGCGATGGTATTTCTAGTCTTAGGATTTTCAAACTGGACTTTCAGGTTAATTGTGACACTAAATGGTGCCTCTTAAAGCACATTTTCTGCACAGTGGTTGAAAGTGACGTTGATATAACATGACCAACTTTGAACCTTGGAATAATGATGGCGACTGATGCATCTCTAAGAAGATTTTTGATACTTAGCTATTACAGTTAGCGTGAAAAGAATTACTCTTCAATATTACAGCAATTCTATTAAAAACCCTTGAAGTTGTATTTAGAAAACACTCTTCAGTCACAGGGGCCATGCTGACTGTCTGAACTAACGCGTCTGCAGCCCCCTCACTTAGGTCCTTGGTCGCTTTTGTCCTGACATAGTATTTGTGTGTCCCAAAACCAGCGAGAGGAAAATGGGCAGAGTTAGGACACAGTTACTTAGGAAACAGCCTTCACAAGGTACATAGCATGTGGGAGAATGTACTGCTTGGGAATGTCTCGGTACGTGTGTTATTAAGCCTACCAAAATTGCAACGACAATATAGCAGACATCTACAGCATCCTACTATCCAGCAGCATTCCACCCCCCACCCCCCGCCAAGCCCTGGGTCTAAACTCTTGAGTACTTAAACTAATTAATTTGACATGCAAGTATCTCACAATATCCTAATTAGGGCCTGGATTCTGGAGGTCCATCTGTTCACTTTGCTTGTCAATAGACCACACTAACGGGGGGGGGGGAAGTTCCTGAGAAGCCTCATTCATTTTGGCTTTTATGAAAATCACAGCCATATTTGTGTTACAGAATAACTAATTAAAAGGCACATAACTTGTACAAATGCTTTCAGGTTTTTCCTTTACTATGTCTCCTTGGCAGTCTGCCCATAAAATCTGTTCTTTTGGGTTTTCTCCTTTGAGGACTGTCATCGACTCTTGCTTGAATGGAAGCTGGAACCCACTTTAGACATCAGTCCAACCTGCTCAATTTACAGATGGGGAAAGGGAGGCCACAGAGGCTAATGACTTCTTTCACAGCTGCAGAACTTTCAAAACAGCCATCCGTAGTCATCCAGATCCAAGCTCTCACTTTTCCTGATGTGTTTCGTTTCCCCATGCACCATTCTTACATATTGCTTCACAGATTGTTGTTGTGTCTTGGTGGAAAGTGAAATGTAATTTAGAATACACCTACAATAAAAGGGGACCTGGAAAACCCAGCTAGTTAAGCCTCTGCCTTTGGCTCAGGTCATGATCCCAGGGTCCTTGGCTCAAGTCCTGTATCGGGCTCCCCACTCAGCTAAGAGTCTGCTTCTTTCTTCCTGCTGCTCCTCCTGCTTCTGCTTGCTTTCTCTCTCTCCTCTCTCTCTCTGTCAAATAAATAAAATAAAATATAACAAAAAAAGCTAGTTTCAGAATCGCCAAAGACACTGAAGTGATATAGAGAAACGTGAGAGACTACAGTACATACCGAGCTCGGTTTATCTCCTCCCTCCACTAGCTACTAAAGCCTGGACATGGCTGTGGTCATTAGTGGCTCTGACGTCATTAATCCAGTGTTGTCACACTGGAGGGATATAGCATATGCCCACACCTGGAAGGGAGGTTTGCACACAATGAGGGCTCTTTAAATATGACTTTTGTTACTTCCCTTTTCTTTTCCAAGGCAAAGAAAAATTACATGTTTTGGGTAACAAAAGCATATCATATCCATTTTGGAGTACGACTGATTAAAAAGGTTTTGTTTTGTTTTAAATACCAGCAAGATTGTCAATTCTTTATTCAAGTAAATGAGTTAAAAAATAGCACGTAAATCTATATGGAGTTCATTTCTAAAAACATTTTTAAACAATTATTTTTTTAAACATCTACTTATGATTACTTTCATAACTTTTGAATGTATGTGCATACTGATATTTATTTGTAAACCTCCAACAATGAGTTAACTTGCATATGAAAATAAAAAGATTTGTTTAATTTCTTCTATCCTTCTCTTATTCTATTCAAAACAAGTTTGATCTTTCACTCATGTTCATCTTTTGATAGTCTCTGTAACATTAAAAATGTGCATGTGAATATCTTTTTTCATCATTTTGTGAACTTTTGGTGATTTTTTTGTAACTCTCTGAAATTTGTCCCATTTTTTCCTTTAAATGTTTTGCCAATTACACCTTTATTTTTATAGTATCAATGGGAGTATCATTTAGATTCCTTGTAGCAATCCTAAACAACTAATTTAATTATGACAAAAAGTGTACTCTAAATGATGAAAAACAGGGCACATGATTTCACAACTTTGCATACTCCGTTTTTTTGGTTGTTAGGTTTTGGATGAAGGAATGTAGATGGATGTACTTCCTTTTCTAGCTGCTCATTTTCACAAACTTGGCCCCAACATGCCTCCGTTCGTTGACTCTATCTTCCAGGAGGTTTCTTTGATTTTAGTTTTTCCTTTTATTGTTTTTAACATTTATACTTTAATCTTTAAGAAACCGTTATTTAATTTAGGAGAGTTCTTCTGGAGTATTTCTTCACGGAATGGATTTAAAAATAGTTTTCTGCATCCTTTATTATCTCTCTTTCCTCTGGGGTCAGGTTTTTTTATGCATATTTTGGCTTTTTTTCTGATTTTTGTATGCATATTTGGCTCTTTCTGAAAAGAGGGACTGGCTCATCCTCCCTCTGTTGAGAACCCAGAAGTGTTTCTCAATTTGATCTCAATATTCTGATATTTTTTCTATGTGTGTTGCTTTATTTTATGAAAAAAAGAAAATCAATCCCTCCTAGTTCCCAATTTCCAGAAAGTCACCAACCTTTCACTTCCTCGACTGATACAGATTTTTCTTTTTTTGAAAATCTGTATATTTATTTTATTGTTAGGAGAGACCACCCATGTCAATTTCTTTCCTTTTTTTTTTTTGTCATTTTGCCCTTAATAAATGAAGCTTGTATTTTTTTATTTGCAGAATTCTCTTTCATTTTTGCATTGTTACCTCTCAACATCTAAGTTAAAGTGATGAAATAAATGTCTTTTTACACTGCATATTTTATTTCCTACTTCTTATCAATAAAAAGATTAATCCATTCATGTTTCCATTCACCTTAAGATATTTCTATTTAATAAATATTTAATATTTGCCATTCATGATAGTATATAGTAGAATGAAAGCATGAGTAATACCCAGTTCTCACCTTAGAAAAGCACACATGGATGTGATTCTTATGCAATGCTTGACACACTGCTAACTTGAAATTTTATACTCTGTATGCAATTTAGAGATCCTGCATTCCAGATTCTATTTAGGTCCCTCCTGACTTCCGTTTCCTTTGGCAAAAATTGCTATTCTCATCTTTCTGTATAACTCACTTAGCTCAAAGTTGGAAGTGAATTTTTGCCTATATGTATTAGATAGCCTTCATATTCTGAGAACTCTCATTTATAATGCGAAATTCCCACCAGGCTGAAAAATAGGATAAAGAATTACTTTCAAGTCCCAAAGGTTAAAAAAAAAGAAAAAAAAAAAATCATGGATTGATTGTCTCTTTTCAGAGACCTAGCTCTGCCTTTAATCTGTATTAGTTTGCTTTAATTTATATAATAAAATTACTGTTTTTATATATAATTATTTCAAATTAAATTATAATAAGTTATAAAGTTAGAATTATCCATTAGGTTAGAATATTCACCATTGAACTAAAGAAGGAAAATGAGATATTTGAATAAAGAAGGAATTGTGCCTATGTATGGATAAGGAGAACGAGTTTTCCTGGCTAACTGGTCTTTGTCTAAGATACCTATAACTTTTATGCAACTTAGCCCACTGATAGCATTTTTTGAATGTTGCATGTCTCTAAATATGACAGCTTTTATCAAAGTCACTTTGAAACTCAAGAACGTTACGAAGAGATTGACAAATGGCATTGCTTAAAACCATTTATTTTTCAGAGTGTCTAAGTGGCTCAGTTGGTTAAGCATCTGCTTTTGGCTTAGGTCATGGTCCCAGGTCCTGGGATTGAGTCCCTTGTTGGGCTCCTTGCTCAGCTGGGAAACTGCTTCTCTCTCTGCCTGCTGCTCCCCCTGCTTATGCTCACTCTCTGTCTTTCTCTCTGACTACTAAATAAATAAAATTAAAAAAAGAAAAGCCAAAACTTTTATTTTACAAACAAAGGAATTAATTTTTCAACCTAAGAATTTAAAGGAAATAAGTTTTCATCAATTTGGTGTTTTTTTCACTTTTAAATACAAAAAAACAAAAACAAAAACAAAACAAAAGATTTGAGATGTAACAAACAGCAAAAGCATAGCATCACCATCTTTGGTGTCTCTTTCCACAGCAAAATACCAAGTGGCCTCACCTTTGGTATACCAGGTAGAAGACTGTTAGGCGCGAAACAGCATTCTGTTCTAGAAAGCATATTATTCACTTCATGGTTTAAGACTAAATGAAGAAAGCAGCGGTGCCTGGGTGGCTCAGCGGGTTAAAGCCTCTGCCTTTGGTTCAGGTCATAGTCCCAGGGTGCTGGGATCGAGCCCCCATCCGGGGGGTTCTCTGCTCAGCAGGGAGCCTGCTTCCTCCTCTCTCTCTCTGCCTGCCTCTCTGCCTACTTGTGATCTCTGTCTGTCAAATAAATAAAATCTTTTTAAAAAAAGACTAAATGAAGAAAGCAATTTCCTACTCTTTGAAAATCCATAGTGTTCTACAAGGTGTAAAAATCAACAGTTCCCTAAAGCACTTTAATATAAAATAAATTAAACATCTTTATCAGGAAGATTGTCATTTGTAGCACATTACATCCTTTCTCAGACTTCTTATTTCAGGAAGATTCTTAGAGGAATTGATTTTATTTTATCTTTTTAGGTACCTCTGAGATAATCTTAAATTTGCAATATTATTTTTGCTGTTACTGTTTTTGTTTTCAACATTTCATTAATTATATGGTACACATGATAGGTGGGGAGAAGAATGTTCTAATTAGATCTATATAAATTAAGAAAATGAAGCCATTTTAAAGATACCCTTATCAGCCTAAAGACTCCTTTAGCCACACAAATTATCACAAAATGTATACTTTTTCACTGGCAAATACTCTGGAGAGTAACTGATAGAGACTTAAGTACTAGATAGTACTTCGTGGTCATATTTTTGACTTAATGTTTCCAACAATCTACTTAATGCAAGATAAAAGACAAAAAAGCATTGCTTTAGAAAACAAAAATGAAATAAATATTTGATTGGGGCTAAAAGAACTTTATGGATTGCATCATATATGATGTAATATATAAAAATATGAAAGCTACTTTGATTAATAACTCAGAGATGCTAAATAGTTTAAGGTCAATAATACTTGAGAAGCACTATTGTCAAAAAGTATAAATGAGATACCAGTGGTGAATGCTAGCCTGTCTTGTCTTTCAGGTTTTTTAGAGTTTCCTTTGCAGTTGTATGCTCAGATGTCTTAATTTTCATACTGTTAAAATTTACAGAAATACTGAGAGAAAAACACAGAAAATTTTCCATGTGGAATATTACACATAAATAAAAAGAAATAAAAGCTAGTGTCACCAAACACCACTCTTTTATGAGTATTTGGTTGGTTCTTATTTTTTATACAAAATAAAAGGATTCATAACACTATTTCAAAATGGTTTATATAATTTTGAATTGGAAATCTATGTTGAATTGATGAATTATCTATGAATTATCTATGAAATATCTATGAATTATCTATGTTGAATTATGAATCTATGTTGAATTGGAAATCTTGAATTGGCATTTTTCTGATCTATGTTCACAAAGTAAAGTACAACGGAGTCAAGAATTTTTACTCTGCTCTTGTTTTTTACTTTTGTTATTTGATTTCCATTTTATTGGGATTTTTATACAGCCTAGCCAAGGGTTCCTATGACCTTTAAGTTGTTTTATGGGATAAAGTTACTATCTGCCAGTTTCACTATCTGGACTAGAAGAATAACCTATTTATTTCTATTTGAACAACAAATTTACAGCTAGTTTCCCAGTACTCAGAACTTTAGGGCTTCAGGGACTCCAAAGGGGGGACGGTCAGGAGCCAATGGAAAGAAAGAAGGCAGTATAGTCAGTCACTTAGGCTGTCACAAACAAACAAGTGAGACTGTCTTCTCTCTCTCTCTCTTTTTTTTTTTTCCATACTAAGTACCATTTCTTTAAATAATATTTGTAACACTTTACATGTTGTCCGTTGTTTTACTATGATAGGGAGGATTAATCTGTTACACCTCTCTGTTCCCTATTACATTAAAAAAAAAAAAGTATCCATTCACTGTTTTGTAAAATAAGGACAATCCTTCCTTTTTCTCATCCCTTTATCTTTTCTAGTCTTTGACATATAAACTGCATATTCCTATTCAAAAGATTCTTCTAAGTATATTAATGAGAGATTTTAAATTTCTCTTCAGTTTCCTGAATTATCATCTCCTGTGTACTAGATTTTTTCTCTTATTTATTTTTGTGTTTTTATTTCATATTGTGAGGCTTCTTGATCTCCATTCACATTAGGTTATCTCTTTTTATTTAAGAATGAAGCCCCACAAAGGCTAACTCTTAGTGGGTGGAGGTTGTCCCCTGCGGGCTTCACTTTGTAGTTGGCAGATCAGGAGCCGGACATATCCTTGGGAGTCTTCCCAAACGCTGGAAGAAAATGGCTTAACACACAGTAGCTACCTTTTTTCCCAAGTATCTCTTTTAATGTATTTTGTAAGCCTCCCTCTCCCCCATCCCGCCCTCTCCCCAGTCATTTAACAATCTTTTTAATCCTTTGAAGTAAGTGCTAGTCTCCTGGGTATCTGTGGTTCAAACACTCATTTTCAATTAATCCCTCTGTTATGAGCATCATTTCTACCTTTTCTAGTAACTGCTACCTCTGATTCAAAAGCCTTGGGCGCCTGGGTGGCTCAGTGGGTTAAGCCACTGCCTTCAGCTCAGGTCATGATCTCAGGGTCCTGGGATCGAGTCCCACATCAGGCTCCCTGCTGAGCAGAGAGCCTGCTTCCTCCTCTCTCTCTGCCTGCCTCTCTGCCTACTTGTAATCTCTCTCTGTCAAATAAATAAATAAAATCTTTAAAAAAACCAACAAAACAAAAGCCTTTCTGGTTTGTTGGTTTTTCAGCTTCATTGAGGTATAACTGAAAAAATAAAACTATTTGTATTTAGGTGGTACAAGGTGCATGAATGTGATTTAATACATGTTTACACCGGAAATGAGTATCACAGTCAATTTAATTAACACATCCATCACCTCACAGTTACCCTTTTTAGTGTAATGGTAGCAAATCAGGATCTACTGTCTTAACACATTTCAAGTATGCAATGCGACAGTATTCACCATGCCGTATATTTGATCTCCAGAATTTAATCACCCTTAAGCTGAAAGTTTATATCCTTGACCAGCATCTCACCATTTACCACACCCTACAGCCTCTGACAATCATGGTTCTCCTCGCTAGAAGTGTGACTTTTTTAGCTTCCACATATAATTGTGACTGTACAATATATATCTTTCTGTGTCTAGGAGCCTTTTCTGTTTTACAGAAACTTCCTCTGCTTTAATCCTGTGCATATGCTCTCGGTCCTGGCCTCTGCCAAGCGTTCCATCTCTCCCATGAGCTCATTTTTTGAAATCTCTTCTTCTCATGTCTCCTCTTTATTCTCCTCATGATTGTGGGCTTTTACCAATGCCTTTCCTTTCTTGTAATTGTAGTGAAGGCTTAAGAATGAGTGGAAATAAGCTGAGCCCACCATTGCAAACTTGGGAGCATTTTAATTTTTTTTTTTTAGGACATAAATATTTTTGGCAAAAATATTTACTTTACAAACTGAATAATAAAAATTTAAAAAATTACATACTTAAAAGAGTATCAAGTTTATGTTTCCCAAAAGAAAAGATTGAGACTTAACTTACTTCAAGTGCAATCAGCTAATCTTTATAATGCAAGCTTCTAACTTGGTATATTATTGATTTTTTTGCAATTTATGTAAAAACATTAAGACATCATTGTCAATGATTATGCTGTTAACTATAGCTCCAGTTAGGGCCAAAGAAAATAATGCACATGAAATTCTGCCTTGAACTTTGTCTAAGTGTAAGAAGAGATTACCCCACTGGAATTGACTTTTATATATTACATCATATTCTTGTTACTTTTTCCTTTCTCATTCTTCCATAGCCTCTTTTTGTTGGTTTATATGATCACTTCTAAATCCCTCTTTTCTTTGAGAGGAAAGCTGAGAATGCCTTTCTCTGGTTTGGTCACCTGAAAGAATTACAACCATTATTCAAGTTTCCATTCTAGCAGGACCTCCTGGAAAATGCCATCATGGCCTCTCTCCGCAGAATCGGGTGTGTTTCATCCACTGTCCTCTTTACCTATTATGGAAATTCAATTGGCATATCTTCACATTTCTCTCAATGTATTTGTAAAATTTTGTAGGGAACAAATCAAATTTGTAGGGAACAAATTTTGTAGGAAACATTAAACCATTGATTCCTGCTTTACTAACTTAGTGTTTCTCTCCTGGGTTCTGTGAAAATATATGTATTAAGGAATTCATCATGTGCATATCTATTGCATGTATATTGTCAAAGAAAAATTGCACTGATCAAGATAAATAGACAAGGGAGATTTTATTAAAGACCATTGCAGTAGAGAAGAGAGATTAAACCCAACATCTCTGAAAAGAAAGTTGAGAGGATTTTAAACATTGGATTGAACTATTGAAAAAGCACTGGAAATGTTGGAGAGGAAGTTGGTCAATGTGATTCAGCCATCCATGTCTCTTAATTGGGTTTTGGAAGTTAAGTTTCTACCCTCCTACAGAGAATGGGCGATGGGGCTCTTTCTTGGTGATTACAATTCAAAGGGATGGTTCCCAGTCCTTGAGAAAGACATTTGTTCATTATAACATTGGCAAGAGGCTAGAAAAAGATTTACATCTCGAAAGAGTAGTGAACAAATTTACAATTGCAAGTTTTCTAAAGTAAATGCTTTAAAAGAAGAGAGATCAGAGGGCGTATAGTCAGAAAGAAACTTGTCTAAAGTCAAGCTGAAGGGAATGTTAAGGCTATCTCTGTCAATATTCTCTAATAAGAAATATGAATGAAAGTAATATTTTTCTATATATTTATAAAAATATATAGTATAATATGTATTATATATATATATAATTTTTCTTTTGTTTTTTTTTCTTTTAAACACACTATGCATGAAATTCAGTCATCAATTAAAATTCTAAAACAGACAATGGTTATCAGGTAATAAAATAAATTAAGTACTAGACTTGCTTATACCTGTTCTCTCAACATGAAATAAACTGGATGGAAGGATATTTGGATACATACACTGAATATTAAGGGTACCATACCTGGCTCTTCAGAAACTATTTTTGTGCCTTAAGTCACTACCTTTTCTCACTTTCTTATAGAGGTGGAATATCAGTCCATCAGATTGTACTTGTCCATTTGTTTTCCATAAAAAATAAGTATCACAATTCCATTCAATAAGTATTTTATGCATTCCATTGTGCCAGTGCTAGGGTTCAACTTTTTTATTTATTTATTTATTATATTTTAAAGATTTTATTTATTTATTTGACAGAGAGAGAGATCACAAGTAGGCTGAGAGGCAGGCAGAGAGAGAAGGGAAGCAGGCTCCTCGCTGAAGCAGAGAGCCAGATGCGAGGCTCCGTCCCAGGACCCTGGGACCATGACCTGGGCCAAAGGCAGAGGCTCAACCCACTGGGCCACCCAGGCACCCCAGGGATTAACTTTATATAAAACTCAATCTCTGACTTCATGCATTTTATAAATCTGTCCCTTTTTCAATCTGCCCACAGAGTTGCTTTCAGGAGGTGTGAATGTGCTATGTCTGTGCCTTTATCAAAAGCAAGTGCACTTGCGTGAGTGATGCCCTTACCATTTTTACTTCTCTCGTTCTGTCCTGTTTTACACCATGTTAAATTTCATTTTTGAACAGAGTGCTGAAAATGTTTCTTCCCTGAAAAATTTAAGTGTTTTTTCCTAGCAGATGAGAATATGGTTATTTCTTTATTATGCTTTGATATGCAAAAAGTTTATAAAAAATACAATCAGACCTTTAGCAATTGTAAATCCAAAATATAGGTGTCTGTTTCTTTCACATTTTCTTGATTTTTATTATAATGCTTACCTTTCTTGGTTTTCTATTTTGTATTTTTTCACTTTAGTATCATGTATGTTTTTAGCAGGGTAACTGAAAATCTTTATGACATAGTGTGAAGTCTAAATATGTTATCTTAAGTACATGAATGCTTAAATAAATAGATGCTTAAGGAAATGTTGAATTGAGAGGTGGGTTTATCGTTTTATTTTTTTCCTAAGATTTTATTTATTTGTCCCTGAAAGGGAGAGAGTGCACAAGCAGGGTGAGTGGAAGACAGAGGGAGACGCAGGTTCCCCACGGAGCAGAAAGCCCAGCAGGGGGCTGGATCCCAGGACCCCGGGATCATGACCAGAGCAGAAGGCAGATGCTTAACCAACTGAGCCACCCAGGCATCCCAAGATGTGGGTTTAAATACACATCTATTATAAAATCTGTCAAAATCAACTGTTGAAGATAATCATAAGTTGAAAAAGAACTTTGAAGTATTGGGGACAGAAACAAT